>NC_138070.1:28902997-30102997 GCF_964194185.1 Rhinolophus hipposideros | reverse complement strand
AAATTGGGGCCACTGAGTAAGGTGCATGGTCTGTAGCAGTAAATAAAAACAAACTCTGAAGCGGGTTTTTTTTTTATTTGCTTTGCACAGTTTTTTAGAGGACAGTTTGTCTATGACTGCTGTGTTCACCAGGGTACAGTAGTGAAGTCTCGGCTCAGGACAGTGTTATTTACTGTTAGTAACCTCTGTTCTCCAACCTAAGCCATTACATCAGAGGTACCTGCACTTTAGTGACAGGTTACAAAATCATTTCTTGAGGCCCATTCTTATTTAGACACCTAACTTAAGAAACATTTTTCCTTAATTTTTCTGTTTTCTGAGGATTTCTAGTTTGGCTGTATAGTTCAGAGGTATGCCAGAAATACTTATTTGAATACAGAGAGCAGATACCATGAGAAAATCTCCTTAGAATCTAAGCCTTCACTGGTAACACTAAAACCACATCTATATTTTCCTCTTCAGATGTCCTGGTAGAAATCCTTGGGGTGAATAAATGCCGGCTGAGCTGGAGTCTAGTCTTGGAGTCACTACAGCAACCCCTCATCAATAGGTAGGTGTGTCCCCAACATCAGCATAGCTGAAGCCATCTGTGGTCTCAGAGGTGCCCAAGCTTTCCAAGTGAACAACCCACATTGAGAAGAATGGGCCCACAGTCTTTCCTTGCCCTGGGCCCTGACTGCAGAGAGTGATACTCAGGTCCACACACACCAAGTAAAACCCACACACTACTGGCTCCTACAGGTTGTCGTGTGATAGGAAGCTAGTGTTGCACCAGCCTCTTCTGTGTTTGCATTTGGCAGAACTTGGTGCAGGCCCCCACTTGAGCTACTGAAAGTGCGCTATCACCCTGCAGGCTTGTTTCGTGTGCTTAGTGTTTCTTTCCAACATCTGCCAGCCCCTGTGAACATCAAGAACACCCCCTGGCCTGTGCGTTATAGGCCATATAATGATTTTCATCCATAGGTTCATGACCTCACAGCAAAGCTATGATTAGTGTTAGGATCAGGAATGGTCTTTGTTTTATATGAGGTAGACAGATAATGAGGTTGGACTTTGATAAAGCACCAGAAATGCTGGGTGAATACTCTTAGAATAATTCAGAAGAGCTAAGTATTTCCTGGCTGGTACTTTGGGATAGAACGCTTCTGAGAAGTACTGAGCACTTCCACTCTTCTCTCAAACCCTGTCCCAAAGCAGACGGCATCTACCAGCTCCCACTCCTCAAGGATCCTGGCCTTTGCCTCATTGTCTGTAAGGTAACCTGTACATCTATAGTCATGAGAAACAGCAGTAGTCAGAAGCTCTGAAAATTCTTAGTAAGTTGATATCACAGGGATTTTCTCTCCCTCACAGTTCTTCGGAGCAGTGGCAATGTGCTAACATAGCTGTATAAACAAATACAGAATTTTCTAAAATCTAGTCTCAAGTACTATTTGTACCTTCACTGGGATCATAGCCTTTTTTAGTTCAACAAATGTGTGTCATGTCAGTGGCTTCATCAAGCTATATCTGTAGTTGGGGGGTGGGGAGGGAAAATAAATGCCGTAAACAGAATCTGGTGTCTCCTGAGTGAGCCACACCTTCCTCTAAGTTGTGCCCATTTGTTTCAGGCATTTGATTTACTGCCTTTGGGACATCATCCTGGAATTCTTGGATCTCAGTGCTGCAGTTGAGGAGTCTGCCACAACCACCTCTGCCTCAGATACCCCAGACAACCCCAAGAGGATGGGTGTCTCCCTTTAGCCATAGGTTACTCACCCATTCTTCGAAGGTTTGAAAAGGAGTTACTCTGCCACTCCGAGACCAGTCAGGTGATGGGAGAATATATGTACCAATTGCACGCATGTCCATTGCCGTACTTTTTTTGTGGTGGTTAGTGTTGCTGGTGGGTAGATCTTGTTTCCTTTGAAAAAGGAATCTGTGAAGTAGAGGAATGAGCCCGTTTCCCATAAGATTGTTTGCTGATAGCCTGGCCCTGTGCATGCATGTACCTAATCTACCAACACACAAACTCTAGGTAAATCAAGAGAAAAAAGATAGCCAGATTTCCTTGGAGAAGAAGACAATCTTCTGAGCTCTCTGTTCCCACCAGGAAACGGAAAATTCATTCAGGACTGCTCTTGAAAGCCAAACCCCTGGGTCCTATCTAGGTTCCCAACAATTCCAGAAGAGGGAGGGACACATTTCTCAAAGGACTTCTTGCTCTTTGGCTGTTTTCTAGCACATCAGACTTATGAAGGATATCATTGAAGCCTGCTTCCCTGGGTGGCTACACTTTTCCTGTCCAGAAGACTTCAAAGCAGACTGCCAAGGCTGCTGGTTCATCCACCCAACCCTCCATAGCCTTTTCTGAAAGAGAGTTGCCTCACAGATTTTATTTAATTAGCTTTCTTCACAACCCCTCCCCCAAGAACAATTGAGTTTTGGCCTTTGTGACCTTCTCTCTGTCTTCCTTCAACAAAATCATATGACAATTTGCATGTTCAACTCAGTGCTTCCAAAGGGAAGGGAAATACTTGCACCATGGCTGAGAATGCACAAAGAATAGGAACCCCAGGAATGACAGGGTTCTCTCTTCACAAGTCGGGTGGGGAACTTTTAATCGGAACCAATAATATAGGCAAACTTGCAAGGAATTGATTGTCCCCATAAAGCTTTTTACTTCCTATTCCTTAAGGATCTAGTTAGTCTTTAGGAACACCAGTAATGAAGTCAGAGGTACGGTGTCAGGCTGCAGTGTCTATCAGAAAATGGAACAATTAGGATAAAGTGTTGGTAGAGAAGGAGGCAGAGGGAAAGTCACGAGGAAATGCTGCACATTAAATGCATGTGAATATGAGCTGACAAAAAAGGTTTAAAGGGTATCACTGCAAGACCTTTGCTTACCCCTCATGCTTTAGCACTCCCCTGTTAGAGCCTGCTTTCACTGAATTATGGATCTTCCCATTTAGAAGAGGGGCTTGGGGTTAACCTGATAAGAACAAGTGAGTCTAGAACAAGCGTCAACTTTCTCTGAGGCCCTGAAGTAGTTGATGGGCACATCATTAAAGTGGTTTATGGAAGAAAGTCCTGAAATCTTTTTATCCATCCCCACCCCCACCCCCAGACTTTTAACCAGAAAATGTGTGCGGCTGCAATTGAGAGGCTTTAGATATGTTGTTACTGCCTAAAGGTGAGGAGATGAAAGAAATATTGTCTCTTGGACCCTTCTATCTTCAAAATTTGATTGTTACAGTGACTTTATGACTCCAAAGTTCTACAAGCATCTTCCCACCTTAGACCCTCAAGGCAGAAGGATCTCAGCATGCCTGTCTTTGGGGAGTGTTTGCTGGGGTGTGGAACTGCAGAGATCCAGCTGACTTACTGGAGCTGACCCTTTACCTGCTTCCTCTAGGGCCAAGGTGCTCTGCAGGACAGGTGGAGTCCTGTTTTCTGCTACCTTCTCTCCCCATACTTAGCCACCTATTATGCTTTGAATGTCTGCTACTAGTTCTGGCTCAGAAGTGGTATAAAACCAGTATGTATGTTGACACACCAAAAATTCCTGTAGCTATAAATTTTAAGGAATCTGTTGATACTTCCAACCCAAAAGAAAACTTCCTTGTATTTCATGTTATATAAGAAACCCCACCCATAGTCTCTGCCCCCAAAAGATAAGGTGTCCTCATACCCTCCATCTACCCAGAGGGGAAATAATGGATATCGCCAAGGAAATCATCAAAACCCATCTGGCTTTGAAACAACCTGCCAACTTGTTACTTGGCTAACAAGTTCAGACAACAAGGGAGATCTGCATTTGGAAGAGAGCCATTGCTATCAAGAAAAGATACTCCCAGCTGAGAGTGATAAAAGGCAATGAAAAATTGGGCCTGCAGTGACCCAGAACATTTTTTATCTTTTTTTTTTTTTTTTCCTTTGGTCCTACCCAGTCCATTCGTTTTCCAACCACTGCTCTTTCTTTCCTCATCGCACCCAACAACAGTTGTTAGGTCCTGGGTGGAGTAAAAATATGTGTAAACATTGTCCATGGTAATAGGAGTTAGGAAGCTTTGGACTGAAATTAAACTAGGAAAATTTATTTTCTTTCATTAAATTAGTACCTGAGTAGGTAAGCCTCAGGGGTTGATGGATTCAGCAACTCCAACCTCATAAAGGGCCCAGATTTTTTCCATCTTTCTGCTCTGCTATTGTAAACATGTAAGTGTTCTCAGACAATCTCCCTTTATTGTTGCTTCAGTTTGAGGCATCACATTCATACAAAACAATATCTGTGAGAGAATAGGGGCATCTCTTTGATTTTTTTCTTTTAAAGAATGAGGAAACATTTTCCCAGAAATCCATCAAGAAAATTATGACTCATTGGCCAGAACTGCCCTCCCATAAGCCAATCCACTGACATTGAGAATGGCATTATGATTGACTTGCAATAGTACTTACCCCCCAAGAGAGAAGGTCACCCTCCAGGAAGGTTACTTACCTAAAAAAATCATTAGATGTTAGCAAGGAAGAATCAGAGAATGGATGGATGTTAATAGACAGTGTCTGTTACAGGGGTCATTCTGCCAGCATCATCAAATCCCCCATGATAGATAACTCAAAAATACCTGGTACTAGATAGGAGGTAAAGTCTGCCCAAGGTGCCACTTAAAGCAATTCACATATGGTAACCCACACATCAACCCTGTAAGGTAGGTTCTATGTCCCCATTTATACATGAGCCACGAGGCACAGAGAGGGTATGACTTGCCCACAGTCACTTGCAAGGAAGTGGCAGAGCCAGCTGTAAATCTTATTAAGTCTACCCTCAAGCCTACGTCATAACCATTATACTAACCTGTCTTTCTTCTAACAAAACTAAATGAGACCAGGTTTTCACTTTTAAGAAGCCCATAGTCTAGTAGATGAGCCAGCACACTTCTGATAAAGGACCAGAGAATAAATATTTTAGGCTTTATGGCCATATGGTGGTCTCTTGCAACTACTCAGCTCTTCCATTGTAGTGTAAAAGCAGAAACAATACATATCCAAATGATTGGCTGTGTTCCAATAAAACTACAAAAACAGGCAGCGGACCAGATTTGGCTCACGAGTGGTTTGCAAATTGCTTGGTCTAGGGAGAACAGTACTTAATCAAAATTGAGTGTGCATGTGATTACCGTGGGATCTTGTTCAAGTCCTAGTGTGCTACATGTTTAACAAGCTACCAGGTGTATGCCGAGGAGAATGCTGCTTTGCACCACTTTATCAAGGGGTTAGAACATGGACAACTCCAAGTGGGTGTGATTAATGCACTACTAAATATATAGGAAGGGCACTTCATTGAGATTGGGGGACCGTGGAAAGCCTGAGATAATACCTAAATTGATTCCTACAGGATTAATAAGTAGCCAGTGAAAGCATGGGGAGGATATCCAGATGGAGGAAACAATGAGCAATGTTTGTAAAGACAGAAAATAGTCACAAAAAGACTTTGGATGGTTCCACTTGCCTGAGGTACCTAGAATTGTCAAACTCAGAAACAGGTAGAATGGTGGTTGTGGGAGGTTAAAGGGAGGGAGAATGGGGAGTAGTTTTGTAACGGGTACAGAGTTTTGATTGCAAGAGGAAAAAGTTCTGGAGATACAACAGTGTAAGTATACATAACACTGCTGAACTGTACACTGGAAAATGGTTAAGATGGTAAATTTTATGTTATGTATATTATAATCAAGAAATTTAAAAACAAAAAAAGACATGGAGAGCTGCAAGTGGCAGAGCACAGTAGGAACAGCATAAGCAAGAGAGCGCAAGAGAGGCTGGAAAGCTGCGTGGAGTCAGAGGGGAGGGGCTCTGTCTGGCTTGGCGTGCTAAGGAGCCTGGGATTGTTTCACCTCTACACAGTGGAAATCGTTGAAGAATATTCCTGAAGAGGATTTTTCTTCAAGGTTGACAGCTTTTAGGAGCTTATGGGAAACAAGGTAGGGATGATCATACATGTAAATAGCTCAGTCCTACACCTGTGGATTTGACTGCTGTCTTAGTCACATTCTGACCCTTTAATTTCTTCAAGTCTGTTCCCACTGTTTCTTATAGATAAGTTGGCTTCAGGGGTCTATAAAGTAAAATGAACTTGAGATAATTGAGAGTTGATTGAAATCCTTGCTGTGCCACTTCATGGGCTGTGAGGATGTGGTCAGTTAACTTAGCTTCGTTGACAGTTAAATTTCTCTCTGAAAAAGGGACAAATACATTTCAACCACTTTGAGAATGGAATGGAATATAAGAACAAGCTTCATAAAGTACAAGTACTGTGCTCCAGAAATGTCAATGACATGAGCCCAGCCCTCTTCTGTCTGGGAGCAATTGGAGATGCCTTACTTCAGGTACCCATTCAGCCAAGCTGTCCTCTGGCAAGCCTTAAGTTCCACAGCCCCCTTCGACCTGTTTATTCCAGTCTTTCTTTGCACTGCAGCTAGATGTGTTTTCCCAGGATGAGGAAAGGAAGGTTAGCCAATCCTGCTGGATACAAATGGAAATGGGAACCAGGGAAGGAGTGGTAATTGGGGAGGAAAGGAAACCATGATGCCTTTGTAGTGGAAGGCCCAACTGGGCAAGCCCTGCCATAACTTGGCACTGCTGTTTCCTTTCCATTGGGAGTGCCAGAAATCACAGGGCAACAGTTGATTGTACTGCCTTTGCAAACAAGAGAATGAAACCATTGAAGGGTGAATTTCAGCTAGCAAACCTCCATCACTTCTTTGTGGTATAAAGAATGAGACATGCTGCTACAAACAAAATAGTATCTCTTAGGAGAGAGCCAATGAGGAGAAACTGCAACACATATTACTTCCACATCCTAAGACTTGTCTGATATTTTTTATTACACAAAGACAACAGTGGCTGGTCTAAGAAACAAAAAGAGACAATAAGTGAAAAGACAAAAGAAATAAGTGAAAAGTCATCAAAATTTTTTCCTGCTGTGCCCCAATAGCAACAGGGTTTGAAACTGAACAGCTCTGAAGAGGTGGAGGAAATTTGGGCACCAGCAGTCACCTTGGCAGATACACTGTGCTGTCCTCAGATTTGTGACCCTTCTTAGTGCCTCCCTATCACTTCTCACCTGTTTCTGGTCTGAAAGTACATTTGAACTCTGCTTTCTTGGAAGTGAAAGCAAGCATGTGATGAAACAAAGATCTACTGGCTTTGATGTTTCTTCACCAATATGACAAAATCTGGTTTCTCTACATATCCTGATTCTTCAAACCTTACCTGCAGGCACTGCTGTAGGGATGTGGAAGGTTGGAAGGGAACATTTTTTAAAAAAATACTATCAAGATGCAAACTTAGAAAACATTTCTTGAAGTTACATTATCTACTCATTTTGACCCAAAACAGACCTCTTTGTCACCAGTCAGTGTCTGTTTAGAAAATGGAAGCTAATTTTTATTAAGAATGTAAGTTTGGGGCTTATATATAAATCCACACTTTGACTTTTCCCCCCTTTCCCTTATGTTCCATGTCACTGTTGCCTCCTGTTATTATGAGCAATGGAGAATTGGTAATAATTACTCCCAGATACTTGGATTAATCCATGAGGGTAAAGACCAAGCTAGATAAACAGAAAAGTCTGCAATTGCCAATAAAGCCACTAACATGTCTTTAGAAGCTATGACTTCTCTGAACTAAATTGAATTGAATTTGGTGATCTGTAAACCTGGGTAAACAGCCCTTTTGCCTGTGTCCATCTTAAAGAATCATCCTGCCCCTGTACCTATTGAAAAGATTAAATGTTATTTAGCAAAATGTTTGCATTTCATAGACCTTATTAAGAAAAAAAATCCCCTTTATGTTTATAGCCTTTACAAATAACTCGCATGGAATCCAAATTGAGCAAAGTGATGGAAAGCCAGTTCCTTTCCAGTTTTATGTGGTTGTGTCAAAAGTTTACATCTATTAATCTATGAATGCAATAGTTCTTTCAAGAATAGCGAGGGCACCTTTCATTAAGGCTTCATATGTCTCTACGAAATGTAATCACGTGGGCTTGATTGGCAGTAGGACTTTTACTTGGTGACAATTATTATGGATATGGTTTCACAGAAATCTAGGGGCTTGCTCTATCTGCTCTTTCCTGCTTCTATCCTTTGGCCCATACTCTTCTTTGCACCTTCCTTCCTCTAGCTGTGCACAGGTGGACACCCTCTATCTGTCAAGGCCAATTCAAGTTCCATCTTCTCCATGAAGCTTTATCTGATTGTGCCAGTTAAAACTGTCTCCTTCCTCTGAGTTATTTACACTGCCTCTCAGATCAGTGTGCATATATATGAAGTCTTGAGTTAGTACAATTCTTTCAGGGCAGGGAACATGTCTTGTATCTCTTATTACCATTATATTCTTGTTTCTTCAATATAGTTGTATAGTAGGCACAAAATAAATACTGAAACTCATTTAATTAAAGATAATGCTTATTAACTTTGAGGAGGTAAAATATGTGAATAAATTTAGTAAAAAGAATTTGCTAGAGACAAAAAGTTTAGAGAGGGATGAGGGGGAGACAAATATTTTTAGGACCATATATCTCTATTCAATATCAAATGTCAAATGAAAGAAGTTTGTTTTTATACTTCCTATGCCAAAATTCACAGATTTATAACAGTACTGTTTGCAGTCATAAGTAGGTGGACCATAAGGTTGTAAAGTTGTATGCTTTTAAAGAAAATTGGTCCTGATTTCAAAATGGTTTTTAAAATTATTCAGTCACAAAAATACCCAACGTAGATTTCTGGTCAAGATGGTGAAGTTGATAAATGCTCTGCTTGCCTCCTCTCATGACCACATCAAAATTACAGCTAACTATAGAATAATAGGATAGTCATTAAGAATTTCCTGAAGTCTAGCTGAACAGAAGTCCTACAACTAAGGACATACAGAAGAAGCCACTTTGAGACGGGTGGGAAGGGTGGAGACACTGAAGGGGCTGGTCCCACACCTGTGTCTGGCAGTTAAAAATTGGGAGGAATATCTCATCTGTGGAAGTGCCCCTGGAGAAGTGAGGGGTCCCAGCTCTGTATGAGGCTCCCAATTCCAAGGTCTCAGTGCCGGGAAGAGAAGTCCCCACAACTGCTGTGAAAACCAGCAGAGATTGTGGCTGAGTGAGACAGCAGCAGGAGTCCCAGGCTTTTCTCTTAAAGGGCCCCCAACATGGACTTACTTTCTGGTGGACTGACTTGCTCTGAGCTCCAGAGATGGGGCAGCAGCTCAAAAGGCTCCAGGGACATACAGGGAGGAACTAAGTTGTCTGGAGTCAGGGTGAGGGCTGAAGGGGCAGCTTTCTTACAGAAAAAAGTTCTGGCAGAATCCATTGTTTCTTTGTTGAGCCCTCCCTGCTCCCAGTGTGCTGACGCAAGGAGCCATATTTGAGTCTTCATCAACCTGACTAACACCATACCTTTGTCCCACCCTGGTGATTCTCTGGAACCCTGCCCCAGCCAACTGGTGGGCCCACTCAAGCCATTCCAGTGGCTTTCCATCCAAACAGCATGTCTTGGCTCATGCTGCAGACTTCCCTAAGATAGGTCAAAGGTTCACAAAACCTAAATGAGCAGCACTTGGCCTTGATGTGCTCCATATCTCTTGCTAAATGGTCCTAAATCCAGCACTAGCAGCAGCCACCCTTCTTTCATGGCTTGGCCTCTTTCAGGTACCTCCAAGCCCAGCACAGGTGGCTGCTACCTAAGATTACTTTGTGGCTCATGCCAGGTGGCCCCAGGTAGGGATAAGCTGTGGCTGAACTTGGCCTGGGGTGGAGCCTCTTCCAGGAGGCTGCAGGGACGACACACCAGGTGGATGGCTTCAGACCCAGCCGGAGGACCACCCACCTGCCTCCACAGATGACACACCCAAAGGGTAGACTGGGCAGGCATCAGAGCGCTGCTAAAATGAATCCTGCTTCTTAAGGTCAGCTCCTGCACAACGTCTCCTCCACTGTAGTCACAGTCATTTCTCACAACCAATCAGCCCAAAGAACATTCCCTCCCATAAACATGCCAACAGGCACCAAAGCTCAACTATAATAGAAGGGAACACACAATTCACGTAAGGGATACAGCTGGAGCTCCTTGCTCAGGTGACCAGGGAGACTGCACCACTGGGCCTTACAGAAGACCTACTACATAAGGCCACTCTACTAAGACCAGGAAACATAGCAGCCCTACATACTAAACAAAAGCAAACACAGAGAGGCAACCAAAATGGAGAGACAAAGGAACATGCCCAAATGAAAGAACAGAACAAAGCTCAGGAAAAAGAACTAAACAAAATGTACACTAGCACTTTACCAGATGCAGAGTTCAAAACATTGGTTATAAGGATGCCCAGTGAATGTAAGAGTAAATGAATTCAGTGAGAACTTTTGACAAAGAGATAGGAAACATAAAAACGAAGATAGAAAACATCACAAAGAACCATTCAGAAATGAAGAATACAATAACTGAAGTAAAAAATACATTAGCAGGAATCAACAGTAGGTAAGATGAAACAAAGAATCAAGTCGATGAAATAGACATACGAGACCAAGAAGAGCAGAATCCCAAACAAGATGAATCCAAACAGGCCCACACCAAGACTCATCGTAATTAAAATGCTAAAGTTTAAAGACAGAGAATCTTAAATGCAGCAAGAGAAAAGCAGTTAGTTCATACAAAGGAGCTCCCAAAAGACTGTCAGTTGATTTCTCAACAGAAATTTTGCAGATCAGAAGGGACTGACAGAAAATATTCAAAGTGATGAGAAGCAAGGACCTACAACCAAGGCTAGTCTACCCAGCAAAGCTATCATTTGGAATCAAAGGACAGATAAAGAGCTTCCCAGACAAAATGCTACAGGAGTTTATCAAACCAGTATTACAAGAAATGTTAAAGGGAATTCTTTAAGAAGAAGGAAAAAAATATCAGAAATATGAATAATAAAATGGCAATAAGTACATATCTATCAACAATTACTTTATTTTTGAAAAAAATTTATTAAAAATATAGGTAAAATACAATATTATATTAGGGGTACACCATAGTTATTCAACATTTATACACATAAAGAAATGATCATCATGATATGTCTAGCAACCATCTGACACTGTACTGTTATCATAATATTATTGACTGTATTCCCTATGCTACATATTATATCCCCATGACTTATTTGTTTTATACCTGGAAATTTAGACCTCTTATTCCCCTTCACATTTTACCCTTTTAAAATTATTCAATTACAGTTGAAATTCAATATTATTTTATATTAATTTCAGGTATATAGTACAGTGCTTAGACATGTATGTAATTTAAGACAAGACCTCCCCTGATTAGTACCCACCTGGCACTATAAATAGTTGTTGCCATGTTATTGACTATATTCCCTGTGCTTTACTTTACATTCCCATGAGTATTTTGTAACTACCACTGTGTACTTTTTAATCTCTTCACCTTTTTCACCCTGCCCTCAACCCATTCCCATCTATCATCCAAACAAATGTAGTACGCATGTTGACTATATTCCTTATGCTACACCCTACATCCCTATAACTACTTTAATAACATATTTGTACTCTTAATCCCTTCCCCTTTTTTCACCCTCACCCCTAACACTCCTCCCATCTGGCAGCCATCAAAATGTTTTCTGTATTTATGACTTTCTTTCTGTTTTGTTTGTTTTGTTCTTTAGATTCCTTGTATAAGTGAAATCACATTACATCTGTCTTTCTGACACACCACTCAGCACAATACCGTCCAGGTCTATCCATGCTGCCACAAATGGCAAGAACCCATTCTCTTCCATGGTCAAGCAATATTCCACTGTAGATATGTACCACCTCCTATTTATCCATTATTCTATCAATGGACATCCAGGCTGCCTCCACCTGTTGGCCATTGTAAACAATGCTGCAATGAACATATGGATGCACATGTTCCCTCGAAGTAGCATTTGGGTTTCTTCAGATAAATAACCTGAAATGGGCTCACTGGGCCCTTTTTAGTTTCGTTATAGCCTTTGTTTTGAAGTCTGTTTTGTCTGGTTTAAGTATTGTTACCCCAGATTTTTGTTTTTGTTTCCATTTTCATGAACTATCTTTTTCCATCCCTTTACTTTCTGTCTGTGAGTGTCTTTCAACCTGAAGTGAGCCTCTTGTAGGCAGCATATGTAAGGGTCATGGTTTTTTATACATCCAGCCCTCCTGTGTCTTTTGAGAGGATCATTTAATCCATTTAAATTGAAAGTAATTGATATGTAGCTATTGCCATTTATTATTCATAATTTTTATCTTTTTTTTTCCATCATAGAGAAGTCCTTGTAACATTCCTTGTAATACTGGTTTGCTGATGATGAACTCCTTTAGATCTTATTTGGGAAGCTCTTTATCTTTTCTTCAATTCTAAATTGATAGTTTTGTTGGGTAGAGTAATCTTGGTTGTAGGTCCTTGCTTTTCATCATGTTGAATATTTTGTGCCAATCCCTTCTGGCCTGCAAAGTTTCTGTTGAAAAATCAGCTGACAATTTTATGGGAGCTCCCCTATAAGTTACTAGTTGCCTTTCTCTTGCTGCTTTTAGATTCTCTCTTTGTCTTTAACTTTTAGTATTTTAATTATGATGTGTCTTGGCATGGGCCTGTTTGGGTTCATCTTGCTTGGGACTCTGCACTTCCTGGACTTGTATGTTTGTTTCTTTCACCAGCTTAGGAAAGTTTTAAGTCATTATTTCTTCAAGTGGGTTTTCAATCCCTTGCCTTCTCTCTCCTCCTTCTGGTACTCCTACGATGTGAATATTGTTATATTTGATGTTGTCCCAGAGGTCTCTTAAATTGTCCTCATTTTTTTTTGGATTCTTTTTTTCTTTTTGCTGTTCCGATTGGGTGTTTTCTGCTACCTTGTCTTTCACATTGCTGATTCGATTCTCTGCTTCATCTAGTTAGTGTGTGATTCTTTCTAGTGCGTTCTTCATTTCAGTTATTGTATTCTTCACTTCTGACTGGTTCTTTTTTTTGTGGTTTATACACCCTTTTTTATGCTTGCTATCTCTTTGTTGAAGGTCTCACTAAGTTCCTTGAGCATCCTTATAGCTATTGTTTTGAACTCTGTCTCTGGTAGGTTGCTTCCCTCCATTTTGTTTAGTTCTTTTACTGGAGTTTTCTCCTGTTCTTTCATTTCAGATCTATTTCTTTGTTTCCTCATTTTGGCTGCTTCTCAGTATTTGTTTCTGCATATTAAGTTGATCGACTATGTCTCCAAGTCTTGGCTGATGGCCTTATGTAGTAGGTGCCCTGTGGGGCCCTAGCACAGTCTCCCTGTTCACCTGCTCTAGGTGCTCCAGGAGTGTCCCTTGTGTAGGTTATGTGTGTCCTCCTATTCTTCTTGAGCCTTGATTATTATTGGCATGTCAATGGGTGGGATTGACCTTCAGACTGATTGGCTGTGGGATTTGGCCATGTTCACAGCTTATAGGCTGCTATGCAGGGGGCTTACCCCACTGAGTGGGATTCGTCCCAGTGGTCTCTCGTGCCTGTTCCCTTTGCTTGTGCTGCTTGTGGGACTAATTGGGCAGTGCTCTGTTGTGGTCTGAAGTCAACCCCCAAGTATATTGGTTCTGGGGCCTTTTGGGAGGGGCTCCAGTGTAGGCCCAGGTCACCCACTGCCTGTGAGCAGGTGGCAGGAGCTACAAAGCTTCTGCAGTTGTTTACTGCCTGTGCTAAACCTGGAGTCACGTGGAAGAGGCCATGATGTGAATTGAGGACGTCTGCCACCAGTACCTGGCCTGAAGTAGCTCCTTAAAATGCCAGGACACCCCAAGGTCTGCTGCCACCTGCTGGCTCCCTTAAGGTTCAGCCACTGATAAAGCCTCACGTGGTAGGCAAATTGGGTAAGGGAGGGTCTCAGGGAGTCAGTAGAGTGGGAAGAGTTGGGGTTACCAGATTATGTAGATTCAGGTTTTGTGCCAGTGCTGAGCCTGGAGCTACTCAGCAAAAGTCTGAGAGCCCACCAAGACTAGTTGCCACCCACCTGAAGCCTGTGGACTCTGATAGTTTTCCACAAAAGTGTGCAATGCAGTGGGGCAGGCTGCTTGCTGAGAAAGTGTCTCTGGCATTGGGGCTGTTGGTTAGGGTGGGTTCCCAGTGAGTCAGCAAGATGAAACAGTGGAGCTCACCAGACCAATCAGATTCAGATTTAGCCATGTGTGGGAGGGCTCAACACAAGAAAGATGGCGTCCACCTGCTGGCTGCATGGGATGAGGCCTCCTCACAGGGAAAATGGCAACTGTCTTCCAGCCCTCACCCTGAGGCCCCCTAAGTCACTGTCCCTCTACTGGAACCCAGATGAGTGTCTGTGAGTGACTCTGTGTGCAGGTCCCTTAGGAAGACATCTGGGTTTCCCCCAGCTTTCCATCCCACCCAGACAGTTGGAATCCGGCACTGTTTTTCACAGCCAATTTGGGGTCTCCTCATCTCAGTACCAGGACTCCAGATGGGGAGACTGATGTGAGCCTGGGGTCCCTCACTTTTCCAGGGGGAACCTTTGTGGCTGAGATATCCCTTCTGATTCTCAACTGCCACATGGAGGTTTGGGGCCAACCCATTTCATGTCTCTGCCCATCCTACCAGTCTCAATGTGGCTTCATTATATCCTTAGTTATAAAACTTATGTTCAGCTAGCCTTCAGATGATTCTCCATGTTGACTGTTCTATAATTTAGTTGTAATTTTATTGTGTTCATGGAAGGAAGCACACACAATGTTTATCTACTCCATCATCTTGGGTCTCTCATCTATCAACAATGACTTTAAATGTAAATGAATTAAATGCTCTAATAAAAAGGGTGGCTGAATCAATAAGAAAACAAGACCCTTACATATGCTGCCTATAAGAGGCTCAGTTCAGATCAAAAGACACACAGAGACTGAAAATAAAGGGATGGAAAAAGAGATTTCATGAAAATGGAAACAAAAACAAAAATCTGGGGTAACAATACTTAAACCAGACAAAATAGACTTTAAAACAAAGGCTATCATAAGAGACAAAGAAGGACCCAGTAATCCTACTCCTGGGTATTTATCTGAAGAAATTCAAAACACTACATCAAAGAGACATGTGTGTCCATATGTTCATTACAGCATTACTTATAATAGCCAAGATATGGAGGCAACCTGGGTGTCTATCAATGGATGAATGGATAATGGATAAAGAACAGATGGTACATACGTACAATGGAATATTACTCAAAACAAAATCTTGCCATCTGCAACAACATGGATGGACTTAGAGAGTATTGTGCTGAGTGGAGTAAGTCAGACATATTAGGTCTGACAATTAAGGTCGCAAACTCATCCTAGAAAAAGTACTACATAACTCATTGCTGAATATCGCTATGGTCACCTTCAAAGTACTCACCTTGGGAAGTTATGCACCAATACCAGCGCCTAGTACACCCTTCAAAGCAATTTTGGAACTCCTTTTCTGGAACGGCCATCAGAGCTGCTGTCGCATTACTCTTGATGTCCTAAATGTCATCAAAATGTCTTCTTTCAATATTTCCTTTATCTTTGGGTAAAAAAAGAAGTCATTGGGGGTCAGATCAGCTGAGTAGGGAGGGTGTTCCAGTACAGTTATTTGTTTACTGGCTAAAAACTCCCTCACAGACAGTGCTGTGGGAACTGCTGCATTGTCGTGATGCAAGAGCCATGAATTGTTGGTGAAAAGTTCAGGTCGTCTAACTTTTTCATGCAGCCTTTTCAGCACTTCCAAATAGTAAACTTGGTTAACTGTCCATTTGGTACAAATTCATAATGAATAATCCCTCTGATATCAAAAAAGGTTAGCAACATTGTTGCAATAAGTTCACAAACTTAATTGTCTGAACTCGTAGGAAGACAAATGTCATATGCTTTCATTTATATGTGGAATCTAAAGAACAAAATAAACAAAATAGAAACAAACTCATAGATATAGAGAACATTTTGATGAGCGCCAGCTGGGAGGAGGGTTGGGAGGAGAGTGAAAAAGGGAAAGGGATTAAGAAGTACAAATTGGTAATTACAAACAGTCATAGGGATGTAGAGTAGAGTATAAGGAATATAGTTCATAATATTGTAATTGTATATGGTGTCAGGTGGGTACTAGATTTATCGGGATGATCACTTCATAAGTTGTATAAATGTCTAATCACTATGTGGTACACCTGAAAGTAATATAATAATATTGTATGTCAACTATAATTGAAAACTAAAACAATTATTGAAAAAGTAAATAATGATACCCAAGGCTCCTTAGTCCTTGACCTTCACCTACTCTCTCTCACTGGGATCAGAAAATAGAAAAAAAAATCTGCATGCAGAAAGTATTCTCAACTCCTTCCCTACCTAAGACACAAATTCATAAGAAATGCAATTACCATGAAGAGAAGGATTGATTTCTCTTCTGCTTGCTGACTTCTTTAGTTATTTTGGAAATCCTTTTGTCCAAGATTTAAAATTATTTATTTCACACCTTCTCTAATAGTTCATTAAGCCATGTCTAAGATACTACAAGGAAAATTCTTTCAAGAAAAGAAAGGATAGCAAATTCTTCCTTGTTATACAGGTGTTTGCTATCATCCCCACCACATTTGCTGCAGCAACTATTTTCCCAAACACAACAGATCAAAACTAGGCAGCTGCAATAAGAATGAAAACTAATGAATCTAAGACATCTGGATTAGCTGCAGGTCAATGTGTTGGCCATGTAGGGATAAAATCTGCTGTTATGGGGACCTGGATCGAGCCTCCAGGCCACGATTTGAAAGAAGGCAAAAGCAGGTAAAGGAGCAAAGGAGGAAGGAAGTTCAGTCTGAGAATGAAAACTAATGCATTTCAGGAAAAGAAGGAAACTCTAGACAGTTTAATGCTTGGGTCATATATTATCTTAGATAGGCCTGCATAAGAAGGGTCCCATCTGCTGTGGAATGAAGTCCACGCCTTGTGCCAGTGTGTGTTTGCACAATACATGACATGCAATAGTTTCTGGAGCCAAGATTGGTTCTATATCAACCCTGGGGCAGGTTGGTCAGTCTCCAGTGTAAACCTCTTTGGAATCAACCACTTATTCCAAAATAGAGCACCGGATAATTAACACCAGATCTGTTCCAAACAGCTATGTACATCCTACATATGGGTGAGGACCCAAAAAGTTTCCTTTTTGGTGATCTGTTTGGATGAGATAGAGAAAGCTGGTGCTCTAATATTTGAAACAGAAGTTGTCCCCAGGTACAGGTGTGTGTCTTGGTCAGATGTGGGCTTGTGAATGGCATATGGCATTTATAGGGCAAAAGCTTTTCTGGAAAGATAAGGGGGGAGATAAGTGTGTATTTGTGGATATAGTAGTGATAGGTGTGGTCTTAATGCTTGAACAGCAGGCCTATCTACTATGTACCTCCTTTTAGCAGTCTGGAGGGAATTGGGGCAAGAGCTTAGGTTTCAGCAAGCTCCACATACTGAGGTTTTCGATATGGAAGAATGCTCACTGTTGGGCTGGGATGACCTGAGTTCTTTGTAAGATTAGGGTTTCCGTGGGTTTTATCCAAGTGATAGAAATTTTCCTCATCTAGTATCTTTCATAGCAGGAAGCCTTGGACTAGTAGTTTGCCTCATTGAGTTCCTTCTCTATGTTTATTTCTGAAACTCTTTTCTTAAAAACAAAACTAATAACAACAGAAAAAAAGAAAACTTTTGAAAAAACTTCATATGTCTCTCATTTCTCCTTTTCTTGTGTAGCTCAAAATTGCTTTCACTCTGTCCCTAAATTGTTCTCCCCTGTAGTAGGTTACCAATCTTCGTGGGCTGACTTGACTGTGCCACTAGTCTAGTGGTCTTTTGAACCAAATAATATGGAAATCTACTTAAGGTTACATGTAAACCTTAAATATATGATATTTCTTGTCCCTGACTCCATATTTGATAGTCTATGAGGAAGATTGCCCTAGTATTCCCTTCTGTAAAATCAGAATAACCACCAACTCTAAGATTAAACATTTGGATAAATTCTTTACATGTTCCAAACTCTGCACATTATATAATGGACTAAATGTTTGTGCACCCCCCCCCCGCCCCCACCGCAAATTAATATATTGAAACCCTAGCACCTAAGGTGATGGTCTTAGAAGGTGGGCCTTTGGAAGGAATTAGATTTAGATGAGGTCATGAAGGTGGGGTCCCCATGAAGGGATTAGTACCCTTATATGAAGAGGAAGAGACACCCACAGCTTCCTTTTTCCTCACGTGTATTAAGAGGTCATGGGAGCACATGGTGAGAAGGTGGCCACCTACAAACCAATAGAAGAGGCCTTGGAATGAAACCTACCCTGCTGGCACCATGATCTTGGTCTGCTCAGCCTCCGGAACTGTGGGAAAAATATTTCTGTTGTCTAAGCCACCTGTCTATGGTGTTTTGTTATGGCAGCCTGAGCTGAACAAACAAATAGAAAATTTAGCCACGTCAATCTCTTCCCTCAATTTTAAATCCAGATTCTGAGACTCAGAATTTAGTAACTTGTTGAGCTTTCCATGGAAAACCTGTTGTAAAAAACAGTCCAGACATTAAGAAATATAAAACAGTTTCTG
The DNA here is from genome assembly GCF_964194185.1 of Rhinolophus hipposideros. Taxonomy (NCBI): domain Eukaryota; kingdom Metazoa; phylum Chordata; class Mammalia; order Chiroptera; family Rhinolophidae; genus Rhinolophus; species Rhinolophus hipposideros. Next base: position 30,084,384 of record NC_138070.1, on the reverse strand, counting down.
GAGATACTGCTAAAGCTTTTCTTTCCCTCAAATTACCTCTACAAGTTCAGCCTCCTAGAGAAACTTCCTAAAAACCGGTGAGAAAATACTGAGTAATTAATTAATGCTCAAGTGGGAAAGATGATGTGTAAAAGCAAAAAAAAAAAAAAAGCACCGTTGCTAATTGCTCCTGTTCATAGTTCTATATGGCTTTTACCTGCCTGCACTGATAAGCAATGTGTAATAAAGAAGTCCCTTTTTAAAAAATAAAATGTACTTAAAAATGATTATCTTAAGTGGGCTGGAGTTAGCACAGCTTGCTTGAAACATACCCAGCTGTCTTCTTGGAGAAGCCCATAGAGTAAAGCGTCTGTCCTAACCTGCCCCTCACAACATGCCTGTCTGTAAACCCCTTGAAGGCAGATTGTCTTGTTTACTATACTTTCTCCAGCATTAAGTACTACACCATGGCACCTTACTGTTTTCTATCACCTCAGGAATTCTCGGAAGCCTTGGTTATTTCCTTTTTCCTCTCCACCTTGGCTCATAACAGACTTTGCCTGCACACAGTTGCTTGATCCATAAACTAAGCTGGCAGCCTTTTTGTGTCGGTGAGTAACATTTTTCTTTCCTTCTGCTGGCTTGGAATCTTTGTCACCATCTAGCAATTTTTTTCCATCTTCCTACACACGCAATAGAGCCCACACCCCTCAAAGTCCCCATAACTAAACCAGATGACAGGAAGAACACCAAGTTCCATGTGAGCAAGGTGAAACGAAGCCTTAGGCTTTCGTCTCCTGCAGACTGCTCCTCTGCTATGAAAATATACCAGCTTCTCAGTCGGATACTGAAGGAGGGCCTCCTGAGCATGTTCCTAGCTGCAGCAGCCTCACCTGAAATTGGTGACGCTCTGAGGGACCTGTTGCCACAGTAACCAGCTCACGGCTTACTCTAATGACTTTGGAAACTTGCTGTCTAATATAAGGAGAACATGTCCCCAGAAGTAGACCCCAGACTGGCCGCTCTTAACCATGACTCATCGCATAAGCACATATTCAGCTGGAAACACTTGGTTGCTGCAGCAAAAAGGGCCTCTTTATCACCACAGGAGGACTCTGATGAATTCTGGCTTCAAAAAATGGTGTTGACCCCCCCCCCCCCAGAGACATACTCTTCAATCTCCAACCTAACCACTGGTGAAAGTTCCCCCCCACACACACACACCTTTTGATTACATTTTGTGTTGTGCATAATGCTAAACTAAAGTGGGAGGGAGCAATAACATCAAAGGATTTGAATTATCTTCCTGTCAGTGGGGGAGAGTCTCTGCCACCAGTTATATGAAGAGGGAAGACAGGGATGGAGGGGAGCAGAAAGTCAGCTTCATGGAGCTTTGTTGATATTTAATGATGCTAATTGACTGTTTAAGCTCACAGGAACACACAACACCCTAAATGGGTGCAGATTTCAGTCTTAAAGGGACGCGCTCCTTGACACAGGAATAGGCACACTTTTTTGCCCCAATTTGTGAGGGAAAAATAAGGATGCGCATTATACGTGGGTAGTACTAATTCCGTATCTATATAAATGTTTTTAATTCTTTTGTTTATGCTTATTAGTTAAATGTGTAACTCTAGAAATCAATAATGATATCCGTATGCAAAATAATACCCTGGGGGGTGGCCGGATGGCTCAGTTGGTTAGAGCATGAGCTCTCAACAACAAGGTTGCTGGTTCAATTCCCGCATGGGATGGTGGGCTGCGCCCCCTGAAACTAAAGATTGAAAATGGCAACTGGACTTGGAGCTGAGCTGCGCCCTCCACAACTAGATTGAAGGACAACAACATGGAGCTGATGGGCCCTGGAGAAACACACTGTTCCCCGATATTCCCCAGTAAAAAAATTTTAAAAAGAAATAATACCCTGGAATATAATAATCAGTTTTATTGAACTTATGATGAACTTGCAACGACAAAGAGTTCTTGGCCTTCTATGATGGGTAAATATCATAAATTTGTTACCGGTACATAAAATTTCTTATACCTTGTATCTAGTCTTGTGTTTTGTAATTATTTGTTACATAAATTTTCTTGTACATTATGTTAAGAAAGAAATGCTAGAATTCCTTTATAAGACAAAAACCAAGTACCTGAATGTAAACAAATAAAAATTTGAATTAAAAAATTAAAATGAAAGAGTTTTTTACTTGAAAGTCTGGGCAAAAAAACGTGGATGCACATTACACACAGGAGTGCATCATACACAGCAAAGTACGGTAATGGTATGCACGATACCCATACAGATTGCACCTACTTAACTCTTCAGGCGATAAAGGCAGAGAAGGAGCCATCTTAAAAATGAGTTTTTTAAAAATCTCCTGACATTCCTTGGAATTGTCACAGGGGCATGATATGGATCTTGAACAAATTCCCACTCACCCCAAACTCTCCCAGTGAAATGGGTCAGAACACACACTTGCCTGGGCATCGGAAAAGCTGTCTTTCAGTGGTGGGTCATAATGATGGTGGACCGATCTCTTCTTTTCCCTGGACTTAGGTTTCTTTCCTTGCAGACAGAGAGGTCCGACTGGATAATAAGTAAGACCTTGTCCAGGTCTGTAACATCAGTTAGAGCGTTAAGACTCTGTCTTTCTGCTCTTGGCCAGTTTCAGGAAGAGCGATGATGCTTTCTGATTGTTTACCATGAAAATGAATGATTAGATTTCATCTTGACTTGTATCTCAATAGAGATTTTCTTCCACTTCATTTGGGGCTCAATTTGAGGAAGGAAGAAAGAAAGCATGATAAAAGTGAAGAAGGAAGAAAAGACTTTGAGTGAGGCTTTCTGAGAAGAATGTCTTGCCTTTGTCTGGGCTCATAGGATAAAAGTCTCCTAAACTGTATTTTTCCTCTTTAAGCCTGACAAAATCAAAACTGATTAAGAACACCATACACCTTGAAGAATAAGCCACATACCCCAAATTTTCATGGAGTCCAAGGACCTATTCACCTCCAATTAGTCTTTCTCAGGATGATGGGTGTATTGATAATCAAAGTATACACCTTTTTTTCTCACTTTCCAGAGTATTTTTCACCAACCGTCTCATTTTATGTTTTCATCATTGCTCTGAAGAATGTAATACTTTATACATGTATAGGACTTTCTAAATCACAAAGTATTTCATATCCAATATCTTATTTAGAGCTTGAGAATCACTTTTTAAGGTAATTTGCAAATTTATTAGTGTCCTGATTTTACTGAAAAGGAAACTGAAATGCAGAGAGCTTGTCTCTTGTCCCAGATCACTCACAAAATTTTTCAAGAGGCAACAGCCCAGGGATTAAGAAATTGGCTTTGCCAACAAACAACCAGGTGAGAATCCCAGCTTTGCCACTGATGAGCTCTGTGTCCTTGGGTAAGTGATCTAAATAAAGTCTCTGTGCCTTAGTTTCCTCATCCGTTATAAATGTGAATAATAATGGTACTCTCCTCATAGAGACTGGGGTGAGGGAAGGAGCTAAAGGAGTTAATATATTTAGGATTCTTAGAACAACTTCCAACACACAATGCATAATAAAAATTTGTTATTATCATTGGCAGAGCCAAGACTGGGACATGAGTCTTCCAACTTCTAGCTCCATGATGTTTCTGCTGCCCTACCAGTATTATCCTTAATATACAGATGAGAACCTAAAGTCCTCAAAGTTTAAGTGAAAAGCTCATCCAAAGCCTTTCTGTTCATTAGATCTAGAACGAAGTTCTCCTGGAACTCCGTTTAGTTCTTTCAGCACTAAACCACGCTTCCCTTCATTGCTCTGGGTAAGGTATCGGCCCTCTTTAAGTTTTTAAAATTTATAAGCCAAACACTCTCATTCAATGTTACTGACAGCCTGAAGGCAGACTCTCCCACTTTTCTGGGGAAAGGGTCTTCTATCTTCAGTCTGAAGAGAGAAAAAGACTTAGGGTGAGTCATTGGGATGGGTGCAGACCTTTTCTTGCTCTTTGTCCACTGGAAGTCTCCCTTCCTATTGCAAATATTATCAGTGCCAGACCAGTCAACGTTGGCCATTTTTTAATGGCTCCCTGAATATAAGCCTTGTTTTCTGTACCTTCGTTATGTACTCCTTGAGAGTACAGACTATGCTGTGTGTAGGTTTGTATTCTCCATTGCATATAGCAAAATGCTCAATAAAAAGTAGGTACATAAAGAGTGTAGATTCGTGAGCTAATTGATTGTTTGATAGACTGATGGTGGGCTCTCCAAGTGGTTGACAATTGTCACTACCTTTTAGTTGCCAGTTCAGGATAGTCAAAGAACTTGCCTAGATGGCATTAGACAACACACTGTGATACCCTGGACAAGGGTAGAAGTTTCAGGAGTTGTCTGCTGTGGGGAGGGGCAGGGGTTGAGGAGGGGAGAAAGTACTCCCTGCACTCCTGCCAAGCCATCTGCCACAAGGCCTCAGAACCTGGTCTATGCTGCCATCTGACTGCATGTTGTGTGCACAGAAAAACACCCACCTGAACGGCTTGCCCTCTTGCCCACAGTCTGTACAATCAACCTCGTAGTGCATCCGAGCCAGACACGACCTTGTTCTCCAGTTAAAAACAAGTGAAAGTCATCCACCAGGGTCACTTGGCACCAAAGTCCTACGACAGAAGGGGCTCCATTTAAAGGGCAGCTCAAATCCAGGGGATTAAAATAAACCTGAAGGGTGTCGTTTTCTGATCCAATGCCTTTCCCTGTCGGGTTTGTGATATTTTAGCAAGAGAATGTCCCCTCACAGCTCAGGTTTCCCTGCTGTCACATTGGTCTTAGGCCTGGAATGTAAGCACTGGCCATTGAGGTCTGATGTAACTATGTCACAATCCCAAAATGGAGAGACATTATCTCATAGATGGTGGCAGCAGGTGGACACCAGTGTGCTGCTGGCAGGCACGGCTCAAAATCTTGCCCTGGGATTCGTCCCCATCCACAGTTCTCATTGGGCAGACAGCCTGAGGCCCCAGACTGCAATCTGTGCCCTAGTAAATTGGGGTCTTGCAAATCTTCACACCAGCAGGAAAATAAAAGCCGAGATGGAGAGAGGCTCGTTTTGGGACAAGTCACGTTGGTTTGCAGAAAGGTGATCCCTGGTGGAGAGACCCTGAAGCATCTGCAGGGTTTGATCAGAATGCAGAGCACAGCAACTCACATGATGAAAGACAAGGCGCTCAAGGCAGAGCTAAGCTGCCATCCTTAGCTGTGCCCATGGGGACAGGATTGCTTTACAGACAGCAGGTGGGGCTCTGTGGCCTGAGGTAACCATCTCTTTCAGCACTTGGAGAGGATGAGACCCCAAGAGGAAACCAGCAACCCTCTCATGGAGTAATAGAGGCATTGGAGTCCTAACCATTTCGATCATAAAGCATTTGGGATGAAGAGATGCACCTTTTCCTCCAGCCTTAGAAAGAGGGGTCCTTTCCTCTTTGGTTAGCCTGTCTACCACTTTTTTTCCTATTTCTCTGTTGTGAGCCGCTTTTGTTACAACCAAGCCGGTTTCCAGTTAGGCCCTGCCCAGTGCCACCTTGTCGCACTACTCACTGCCTCCTTGACTGACAAGCTTCCTCTTTTCAGTTCGCTCTTTCTTCAAGGTCCAGATTTGATTCCCCCCTGCTGGGCTTGGCGCCTTGAGCTTGGAAGCTCCTTCAGAACCGGAGTCTGCACCGTCCTGGATCGCGGCACACAGCTCGTCCCACCGTCCTTTAACGTCGCACATATGGTTCAGGGCGTTTGTTCCGGGTTCGTCAGCCCAGAAACTAGACTGTCTTTTATCCCTCGGTACTCCCAAGTGCCTAGCAACATGCTCACAACACTGACTCTTCCTTCAGAACGTATTAGCTCTCCGGTGGCAACCCTTCACACTTAGCATCAAAACGTAGGATGGAATCAAGTAATGCAAGTAACGGAGCCTCTCAGTCCCAGGTCTCCGTGTCTTCCTCCAACACACCAAGCTTATTTGCATCCAGCCTTCCTTCTTGCTCTTCCCTCTGCCTGGCAATGGTCTTTCCCTGGACTTCCAGGGGCTCACTCCCTCACTCCATTGTCTTTGCCCAAATGCCATCATCTCAGAGAGGACATGCCTGACCACTCTGTCTAAAAAATACCATCCTATAATCCTTATCCTGCTTTGTTTTTCTTCGTAGCATTTACTACCAGCTGCCATGATATTCTATTATACTATACTATATTACACTACACTATACTTGTATATCTTTAATTTGTGTGAGTGTGTGTGTGTGTGACCCCCATCAGACTGCAAGCTCCATGAGGACAAAGACGTCGCTTTATCCACAGCTTGTCCTCTGTTCCTATAGCAGTATCAGGAATGTTGTAGGCCCTCACTATTATTTGAATAAATGGATGAAAAAAATGAATGAGCAAATGAACATTTCTCTGTAAAGTAAGAACCATTATGTGTGACAATGTGACATGCAGTACCCTTGGGATGGTATAAGGTTTCCTTTCAAATAATCAAAGAGCATTAGAACTGTAAATGTCTTTTGAAAGTTCAACCTCCAACTGTACAAAGAAGGCAACTGAGTCCCAGAGAAAATAAATGGAATTAACACTTGGAAAGTTAATATATTTGACTTCTAATAGTTAACTCTTCCTAGCTGTTTTGAAGTGATAATTCATCTGAACAGATTTTTGAGCTCTTAATTTTCTACTGGTTTTAATTTTGAAATAATTTTTAATTAGAATTAAAAAAAAAATAAGAAACAATGCCAATGGCATAAAATTTCCCCCCTCCTTGCCGCCAAGTATTTTGGGAGACATTACTGAAAAGGAAGCATGGAGATGTTACCGGCACAGGGCTCCTTGCCACTCAGGATAGAAATCAAGAGAGTTGGTGAAACAGTTTGCAGAGAGAAAAGTTTATTAAAGTGAAAGCTTATGCACCAAGGGAACCTGCTCCGAAAGAGAATGGATGTGGCTCCCCAAGGCTTACAGGTACACTGGTTTTATAGGTTCTTGGGGTTAGAGGCCACTCTTTTCTCTTTCCCTTCTCCCTCCCCAAGGTATGTTGAGGCGGGTCCTGCACTGCGCCTGTGCAGTGCACCTACATGCTACTTCATGCATCACATGTCTCATTAGCATCTTTAATCTCCAACTAGGAGAGTGTTTTTTATTACGATAATGAGGGAAAGTTAGCCATAGGACAGGTCTTTTAACTAATGCGCAAGTACAACATTAGAAACTTTCCTTGGACCCGTTTATCTCTCCTGCGATTATAGTTCTATCAGCTCATTGTTGCTTACTGGATGGGGATGTGGCTCAAGGTTGGTTTCCCCAGCTGTAGGTTCCAGCTACGTGACTACCTTACATGACCACTGACTACATGTACTGATTTTGTCCAGAGTCCCGTCAGTAGCCTAGACCTGCACAAATATTGGCAAATCGTTTCTTCATTCTTCCCAACCTTTGTGGCTTAGGCAGGACCCTGTTGGACTATCTGCGTTTGGAATAAAGAGGAAGTGCAAGCATATGCCCAAAGCTAAGCTGCCACTGGGGCTCCAGGTCTTCAGTGCCACTAATGAGTGAGTGGTTCAGCTGCACTGTGTATGTTGGTGTTCATTAGATAACAGCCATTCCAGATGTTCCGTTTTTTAAAAAAAATTCTCCTGAGGGTTCTGAGAAAGTCCCACCCACCCAGTCAAAGCCTTTGGTCTCGAGGGTGACTGCCTCTTTGCTCTCTCTGTAAGATTATATTTGACAGCAATGAAAGCCAACAGTTCAACAGCAATAATTTCTTGGCAAGACAGATTGGCATGAGATTTGTCCCAAAACAAAATGAGCCTTTCAGGGAAGTGTATTTCATGTTGGGCTCATGTTCCCAGGACACTGAGATTCTTATATGGCTGCCGGAGGAGTTGAGGCTGAGACCCGCCAGGGCCGTCCATGATTGTCAATAACACAAGAGAGCTGAGTGAATATTAGGGGCTGAGTTGTTACTAACGGTTCAGACAAGGGTAATTGGCAACTCCTGGGGGAAAACTGGGGCCTGCTCTTGTTAAATGACCTTACTAGTGACTTCAGTCTTGGAGGAGGGGCGTGTGGGTCAGAATATCATCTCCTTTCCATTCCTTCCACTGTTTCTTCGCTATCCAATTCCTTTTCATAATTCTCCACAATTCTTTCCTCACCACCTACCACCGTTTTCTCTGCCACCTTGAGGAGCTCTCCGGATATTTTGTCGCCATGGAGCACGCCATGTTATCTATGCTTGAGAACTTATTACATCATATGCATCTGATACTCTGCATTCTAAACTGTTACAAAGCCTTACTTTCTAGTCTTGGTTCCAGTGCACAGGCCCACAGAATGACTCAAACATCAAAGATGGAAATGGCCCCAGGGCCTCTGTAAGTCGTGACCTAAGGATAACCAAGTCGCTTTTGAACTGCATCTTCCGAAAGCCCACAAGAGGGAGCCCAAGACCTCCCGCGGCAAGCCACAACAGGCGGCATCGAAGCCAGGAGGTGGCGCTGTTGCCTTAACCATCAAATTAGAGCGGCTCCAAATTGGGGCGGGCTGTGAACGTCCTTGCTGCGAGACCGAGAGCGCCCTTACGTGAGGAGAGTGATTTCTGGAGGATATGCTGCGCTGTCCCAGCCAAACATCGCCCCCCGCCCCACCCCTACCCCAAAGCAGCGTCAAGCTCCAGGCAGCCTGATTCCATGGAAAAGCTTTAGGTGAGGAGCCCGAACTCTTGGATTATAGTTCTGGCTGCAGGGCCACTTTGCTGGAGACCTTAAAGGAAATCATCTTAGTCTTTCTCCCCAGCAGCTTCCTCGACCTTCCGTGTGTTCAACCAACATAAATTAAGAACATACTCAGTCGGGCAATGTGGACTTGGGATGCAGGAATAAAAATGACAAATGACATCATTGTCCACAGGATGGGGAGAGGTGTGGGTGAACTCACAATCAGAAAGTCCCAGTGAGGAAAGGAGTGAGGGCTGGAACACGGGAGCACCCAGGAGGAGACTTCGTTCAGCCTGGTGGTGGTGGTAAAGGCTTCGTGGTGATCCCAGACATATCTCAGAGCAGGGTAGGAGGGCAGAGGGGCAGCCAGAGCAAAGGCAGCAAGGCAAGAAAGAGCAGGTGGATGATGGGCTCTCACATGAGGGAGTGATGGAAAGAAAGGGAGCCGACGAGGGTGCAGGCCAGATGATGGGGTTGGCAGGCAATGTCCAGATGTCCCTCTCCAGGTTTCATGGTCAGCATGCTCTGAAAAAGGGAGCACTGCAAAGGGTAGTGGGATCGAGAATATGTGTATTTCTTTATAGGTGCATAAATCTGCACTCGTTTGGAGATAAATAAGTAACCCCGAGGGTGGGGGATTGGGGGGGACACTGGGACAACCTGCACTCTGAGCCGAGTTTTCTTACCTGGGGTCCTTCATAGGCGCAGCTGTTCTCTTTCCTCCCCGACCAAGAAACGCAATAAACTCAGTAGGATATGGACTTGCCAAGATCTGAAACTGAACAACCATCTGTCTAGCAAGATAAGTATGCACATTAGTTAGTTATGCAAGATCATAAGTAACAACTTTATAAAGGCACATATTGTCATTTATTCATCAAACCAAAGGTACCCACCCATGATTGATAGATGAGGAACAAGAGACTCAGGTCACAGACTTTGTAAATGGTGGTGCTAGCATTCCCATCTGGGCCCTCTGATCTCCCTTCTTCCCAGACCACTTCTCCCTGGGTCCTTACGGAATTGAGTACTCAGCTGGGGAGGGCAAGTTCAGCATGCCTGCTACCCAGAGCGCTCACTCACTCTGTGACCTGGGGAAGGGGGGCTAACATAGCGGTTGATGATTCAGTGTGTCATTCACAGAAAGAAACATTGATCCCTGGTTTCAGTTTTCATTCTAAACCCCCTGTCCTACTAATCTGAGGGCCCACTGCTCACCAGCTCTAATAGAGTACACAGTGTGCCAGGAGTTCTAGATAGACTGGAGGGATTTTCAAGGGCACTACTCTAAGGGGCACTATGGCCAGGGCAGTAATTAGGCGGCCGAACAATGCTTGGTTGTTGGCATCCGGGTCAACGTTGCAGGGAAGGCCATTTGTGAGTGTGACTTGGTGTCCCCTTAGCTAAAATGGCATCTTTCCCAGACACTTGGTCTCCAGACAGAAGACAGTCTAAAAATTTCATTTTTTAAACTTTCTGGTACAGAGATTCTTTGGCAGTGTATTGAAGTTTATGGAGAGAATGTTTTCAATCAACTAAGTGGACTGAAGTGGTGTGTAAAGTTCTCAGAAGGAATAAAGTCCTCCAGTGACACAGAGGGAGTTGATGTCTAGCAGAAACAAGTGAAGGACCCCATCCTTGACATCTCTGGAAAGAAGTTAAATCCAGCAAGAGGACTGTGGGAGCAGACCATTAAAAAAAAAAAAAAAAAAAAAAAAAAAAAAGCAATTCCTGAGAATGGAACAAATGACAGGAAATGGTCTACAGAATAACATTTAAATTAGCATCAGATTTCCAAAGAGTCTTTGAGTTGAGAGCCTAAAGAGAGAATCTCTCTGAAGCTTGCCATCTGCGAGCGATGGTACTGAACCCAACGGAGGGGAACCCACTTGCTGTAATAGAAATAGCTCATGTCAAACTGGGCTCACAGCGTGTCAGCCGCAGGTTTCAGTGCTGTGTGTGAATCTACTCATGTAATCCTCCCAAATAGGGTATGAAGTATGAGGATTGCCCCAGGTTTACAGATGGGGAAATTGAAGAAAAGAGAGGTTAAAGAACTTGCCCAGCCCATCCAGTTAATAATGGGCAGAGCTGGGACCAAACCCAGGCAGTCTATCCTCCCAACCCATCTTCACAACCACGTTGCTGTTTTGCCAGCTCCAAGAACCAGTGGGAATCAGTAGCAGAACCAGAATGAAAGGCCTGTACCCCAGCTCCTAGTTCCTATTCCTTCCACCATCCCACTCTTTCCTCAAATAGGCCCAGAAAGTTTTCCCCTCAGAACCTTGGCCCTCACTGGTCCCTCTGTCTGGAATGTCCTTCTAGATTCCCACAGAGCCTGCTCACTCAATTCCTTTCCTGACCACCCCAAACAAAATAACAACACCCTCCTGCCCTCTGCAGCCCTGGAGTGTCCAACACCCCATACTTTGCTTTATTCATAGATACAGTTACCAGCATCTGCGACAACCTGTGTTCGTTTTAGGTGTTGTTTACTGTCTTCTCCTACGAAAATGAAAGCTCTGTGAAGGCAGTGTCCTTGCTTTCTTCAATGATATGACCCCAGTGCCTGAAACATATGAGGTCTGACAAGTAAGTTTGCAAACTTGTTGCAACAATGTTTCTAAACTTTTTTGATATTAAAGGGATTATTTATTACGAATTTGCACCAACAGGACAAACAGTTAATCTAGTTTACTATTTGGAAGTGCTGAAAAAGTTACATGACCTGAACTTTTCACCAACAATTCATGGCTCTTGCATCACGACAACGCACCAGCTCACACGGCACTGTCTGTGAGGGAGTTTTTAGCCAGTAAACAAATAACTGTATTGGAACAGCCTCCCTACTCACCTGAGCTGGCCCCCAATGACTTTGTTCTTTACTCAAAGATAAAGGAAATATTGAAAGGAAGACAGTTTGATGACTCAGGACATTGAGGATAATACGATGACAGCTCTGATGGCCATTCCAGAAAAAGAGTTCCAAAATTGCTTTGAAGGGTGAACTAGGCGCTGGCATCAGTGCATAGCTTCCCAAGGGGAGTACTTCGAAGGTGACAGTAGTGATATTCAGCAATGAAGTATGGAGCACTTTTTCTAGGATGAGTTCGCGAACTTAATTGTCAGACCTCATATAATCACAGAGTAAACATTTGATGACAAAGTAAATCAATAAATAAACAAATGAGCAAACGGTAAATAAATTTCCAGGCAAAAAGTAAAGAACTCAGGCGCTCTGTGCCACGTGCCAAAAGTTGTCCTTGGCTGCTTGTTACTGAGATGCTATCCAATTGTTCAGACCCTGCCTCCTCCAGGAAACCCGAATCTTTCCACCACCTAAGTTACTGACAAGATTCAGCCCTTCGGCCTTAATATCATGTTTCCAAAAAACTTCTAATAAACTGGACATACTTCTGAAAGGGAGGACATAATACGTCAATGAATTATCAACCCTTATGACTTTGGAATATTCTAAAATAATACACACACATTTTATATATAATAGATTCAAACCAAAATATAGCTAGCATGAATGGAGCACTTGGAACATGCCCGTCATAGTGCTCGGTACTTTACACATTGCACTAATTGCCAAAGACTTCCAGCTCTCTGCCTTTCTGACACCTGTGGGAATTGTACTTCCCAAACCCTTTGTGGTGGGGGGCACCATGTGACTGGTTCTAGCCAATCAGACGTATGTGGGCCTGTCACCCATTGAAAGTGCTAATGAGAGACCCTTCAGAGCACTCTTTCCTTTTGGCTTAGCCAACTGTCAATCTTAGAGGAAATGGCAGTGCGGTCAGCCCAAGTTCCTGAGTGGCTCTGATGAACAGAGGATCCTCATGTACCCAGTGTCTGCACAGCAGTCTTTTGAGGTAGTCTGTGCTGTCACCATTTTATAGAGAACAAAACAGGCTGTAAATTATTAAACAATGTCCCCAAGATTACACAGCTAGAAAGTGACAAAGCAAGGAGAGGAACATAGGTGTGTTTGATGCTAGAACCCATAACTTTTACCTCTTTCTCCCCAAATCTTCATTGAATACATAAGAAATAGGAAAATGGGAATGCCAGCTGTTTCCTGAAAACAGAAGCTTTTGTAAGGGCACTACAGCTTTAGGGAGACAAGCAAGCACTGGGATCCCAGAAAAATAGTTATAAAAACTGGTGGTTTAAGAGGGGAAGGTCTATTGGCAATATTTTCCATGTTCATATTGTTGCTGGTTGGAGTGTTAGAATCCTTGTTTAGTTTGATTCTCTCTCATTGCAGACTCATTCATCAGCAAGTCAAGAAATACACAGTGAAGTCTTGCTGTGTGCCAGGCACTGCTCTGAAGACCCCTAATGAATCCAGCACTCAGGCCCCTGCTTTAAGGACCTACAGGCTGCCCAGTCAATCCCACTCCCCTGATGTTTCTCCTACAGGAAGTGGTCATCGCTGCTGAGGATAATTGGTCAGCTGTTCTCTCTGAGAAGTATTGAAGGTCAGATTTCAGCCCCTCCCTCCCAGTATTCTTGATGCCATTTGGCACAACTTTTGAAACTTCCGTGTGATCCAATTTCTCATCTGCCCAGAGATCCACTTGCTCATTTTTGATAGGTGAAGAGACAGGAAAATGCATCTGAATGTACAACAAAAATTTGTGTTTGTAAATGTGAAAATGGGGGACTGGGACTAAAGAGACTGTTTCCACTCTCATTTTTAGCTTCTAAAAGAGGCAGGGTATAAATGTATTTCCACCGACACTGAAAATCATTAAGAGGGAGGGATGGAGAATCAGACACTGAAAAAGAGCCACTATAAATACTGTGACCAAACTGAATTCCTGTGGCCTGATGGCTTTTGAAAATGAACTGCTGGGCTGGGTGTAATTTACTTTCTCACAGACATGATTAGCAAATATGGGTGAAGAACTTGGAGTGCTTCTGAAGAAAGCAAGTATTGTGTTGCTGTTGCTGTTATTGTTGTCACTACTATTACTTCTATTCTGTTACATAGTTCCCTCTTGAGATTCTAAATGGACTTGTTTAATTTCCATTTGTTAGGTTAGTTCTTGTACCACTGCACCCAGAACCCAGGAACAACATTCTCTGGATCAGATGACTCCTCTGCTGCTTCTTCACAAAAAGAGTTAGAAGGTATTTGATGCCAAAGAAAGGGAAGGAGGAGGAAGAAAAAAGAAGGGAAAGAGAGGAGAAAAAGAGAAAAGGGGAAAGAGGAACAAAAGGTAATAACATCTCAATTACTTATTTCTGCTTAAGGACTTTGTTGAAGCATTGTATTTGTTTAAAAGAACAAATGAGGTATCATTTGTTAGAGAAAGTGGCCCTTGAAGCTCTCACTATAAATATCCTATAATAAGCAAAATTCTTGCTAGCCCAGAAAAATAGTTACCTTAAAAAGAAAAAGAACATTGACTACATAGAAGAGATTATTATTATGAAAATGGTGAGGACCATTCTCACACTTGGCATATATTTCCCGTGCCTTGGGTGATGGACCATTAGGGTTCACTCAGGAATGTCTTGGTTTTAGCAGTGAAGTCTTGCATGCCAGGAAACCCCTCAGTCCCAGGAAAACCAGGATGGTTTGTCACCCTACCTCTGCCTAAAATACCCTCCTGCCATGCCTCACCTCTTGCCTTACCTCTTGGTGAAAGTGTCACCAAGTGTCACCTCTTGGTGAAAGTGTCATTGCTCCTTCAAAACAATTTCTAGGAAGCCATCCATGACCCCTCAGGCAGAACATACTCTTGTCTCTGTATTGCCATGGTACCTTTTACATTATCCAACAATAGTATTTAATGACATGGACTTTGGTTATTTGTTTACCTCTAAAAGGTGCTTCTTTCTGATAGTCTAAATTACTTAAAGGTAGGACTCTTTCTTACTTTTGAATATCTGGTGCCCAAGTAAATAAATGTTTGAGGATTAGACGGATAATCCTCCGAATAAATTATAACGAATAAACAAAAGAGCAAAGGAATTTTGAGAAAACCATATTTTATACACTGCTAAACTTTGAAATTTCCTTGAGATTTTCCATCCCATACCAAACTACATGGATAGAAAATGCTGAAGGTCCGCATCCCATGAGGACAAACAAGAATGCTTGGAAACCAGAACTCCTGCATAAAAGCTTCCACCTTTGGGTTAAAACAGGTTTCTCCTCTTGCCTAGGATCTGCCCGAACTTGCATAAAATCATATCTCACATGCATCCAAATGAGTGGCCTAAGAACACATGACAATCACCTCAGCATTGAGATCTTGCTAAAATAATCCAAAGAACCAGCAACAGAGGAATGAATGACTGTGCTTCTACATGATAAATACCTCAGTTATGAGGATGAGAGTGTGTCCCAGGGCATCCTCTTATTTATAAGTAGTTTGGTCCCGAAAGAACTCAAGAAGAAGGTTTGTTATTACTGTTTGTTTGCAGTTGGAAGGTCAGGGTCCCATCTTCGGCTGACAGGAATTATTGCTGCAACTGTATCTAGCACAGGCTCTGGGAACTATATGGATTTCCTAAGTGTGGTCTTACATTGTTCTGTGAGAAGCGTGTTTCTTTCTGAGAGTCAGTGGAGGATGGAGGGATGGGAATCATGGTGGGCCCCTTTGTGGAGAGAGACAACTCGGACCTATGAAAGTATGTGTAACGAAAAGATCTGGAAAATGGTACAGTCTGGGAGGGGCGGAGTAAATGAGAGAAAAAGGGGTTTCTTTGTGGTTAGGAGGAGATAAGGCATCAGAGCTCAGAAAGAGAGGTCTTGAAAATAAACACTCAGAACATCACTTTAAATATCAGGGAGATGTTATGAAGACTCCGAGCAGTTCTCAGCTAAGAAGTAGCCATTATAACAATGAATTTATAGACTTAACCATGACATGGAATTGTATAATTTGTGGCCCAATTTCTTTTGCATGTCCCTGCCTTTTTGGTCTCTTTAGTTTATAAACTAAGGCCATCTTGTGCAAGGCTTTGAACCCAGAATTAAATTGAACATGAAACACACCTGAGTGTGAAAGAGAATAACTGTGCACAAATCTGAATGAGAAATAACTTAAAATCATTTCATAAATCTGTAACTGGAATAATACGTGAGAGGGGCAGAACCAACTTTCTGCCCATGTGTGCCCAGCACTGTGCCAGGTAAACAGAGGCATCCTGAAGGAACAACAGATTCCTGCTTTTTGTGTGTTATCCATGTGGCTGACCTAAGACGGGTGCTAGCAGAGATTAGTTTTCTCTAGGTTGTAAATCTTACACATGACAATATGCCAGTGACACAAAGCTGACAGGGACTGATAGTGTATCAGATTACATGTGATGTTGGACTGTGAAGAAAGGGTGAGCTCTGGCATCATACAGACCTGGGCTTGAAGTGTTGTTGTGTCCTTTTACTCCTGTATGATGGGTGTCAACCATTGAACTTTATAGAGCCTCAGTTAGCTATGAATAAAATGAGGATAACCAGACTTCTCACATACACTTTGTATAGGCACATAAGGGAATAATAAGACTCAACTGATAGCAGGCACTCATTTATTCCTTCCCTCTTCTGCAGAGAGGTATGGAATTCACAAAGACATTGAATTGTTTGCTGATTTCTACACCCACTCAGGCCACTGTCCTCTTCCTGTGACAGGAAAAGAGGGTTCTTGGCTTCATCTAGCAAAGAATTCAAAACGTGAGCCAATATAGAGTTTAAAGTAAAAATAAGTTTATTTAGCAGAGAGTAAGTAAGAAAACAAAGGCCACCCACCCCACAGACAGAATGGCAGCTTCTAATCGCTAGTGGAAGAGAGACTGTCCATCCCCAGGCTAGGATTTATGTATTTTCTGCTTCCACAGAAAATTCAATGGTATGGTGGGGAAAGTGAAGGAGGAATATGTCTCTGTGAGTCCCCAAATGATGTAGGGGACTTTTGAGTGAGTGAGTGCCGGGATCATGTCTCGTGAGACCGAGGAATGGAAACACGGACCCAAGAGAGGCAAAGAGTTTTAAAAGAAAATAGTTTATTGAAAGCAAAGGGTCAGAGCTCCCGAGTGGGAGGAGGTCCTGAATGGGGTGCCCAGTGACTGAGGCAAAAGCTCTTACTTTTATACCTTCCCTTGCCTATTTGGGGAAGAGGAGCTGGCCCCTTCTAATGAAATTCGTCTACTAGGTTTGTTCTGCTTGCCCATCCTGAAGGAATTAGCAAAATAATCCAGTCTTATCTATCAGATCTGCTCCATTTGTCAGGCCAAAAGGAATTTTATGATTAACCTTAAGGCATTGTTACATTTGGTCCTGGAGCTAAGGAGTGATTTCAAAACCTGGATTTTAGGATATGGCTGTCTTTGTTTATTCCACCAGGTACTTCCCTGTCTACCTAACACGTGCTAACTAACCTGTCTCAAAAGGAGGATACAAGAACAATGGTAAGTTTATCTTTAACTTCAGTAAGATGCAAGAATAGGTTTGTTTGTATCTCTTGTAAAGCACAGCCTGTTTTCTTTCCCTGGACTTAACTACAGGAATGATCACAATAGAATCTCTGATCTTTCAATAGTTTGCTCTGTGTTAATTGATTAACGTCTGCCTGAGTTCTGTGTCTTAGAGCACGTAGGCAGAGGGCTTGGAATCCAAACCTTTTAGCTTCTTTTTCTGTAAAAAGTGTCCTCATGTCCCTTCCCTATATTATTACCTAGATGATCTCTCAGCCTCTTCCGGTTTCTCTGACCCTGATCTTGTTGCCTCTACTCAGTCAGTCACTCAGCAGCCGAATGGCTTTTATTAAATCTTAAAAACGCTGTTTGAAACGCTTCAATGGCTCCCCATTCCCAAATCCTGAGTAGGGCTTTCAGAGGTCCTGCTTACTGCTCCCCCCTCAGCACTCACTGCCATAAACTGCTCCCTTACTCCTGAGGCCATGCCCCCACCCACCCTTCTGCCTCCAGTACCCTGAGGGCTTACATTCCTCAAAGGAAACACCTGTGCACAATTTGTCCCCTCATTCTGGATGATTTCTCACCTGTGTCTTCCTCTGGCCCTGTTTTTATTTGAATAACTCCTACTCAGTCTTTGGCGCTCAGTTTAGATATTCTAGCTCTCTCCGACCCTCTTATATGCTCTTCCTTGTACATGACTATGTACATACAACTGTCTTAACTTAATGTCTACTAAAAATGCATGGTTACTTTTCTTCAGCAGACCGAGCTCTAAGTGTCTGGGGACCGGGTCTGTGTCCTGTTTACCACTGCCTCCCCAGCCCAGAGACAGGCACAGAACAAATACTCAGTAAACATATTTTTTTTTTAAACTTTTTTTTTAGTTGAAGGGGTACAGGACTTTATTGGGGAACAGTGTGTACTTCCAGGACTTTTTTCCAAGTCAATTTGTTGTCCTTTCAATCTTAGTTGTGGAGGGCACAGCTCAGCTCCAGGTACAGTTGCCGTTGCTAGTTGCAGGGGGCACAACCCACCATCCCTTGCAGGAGTTGAACTGGCAACCTTGTGGTTGAGAGCTCAATGGCCCATGTGGGAATCGAACCGGCAGCCTTCGGAGTTAGGAACATGGAGCTCTAACCGCCTGAGCCACCGGCCGGCCCAGTAAACATATTTTTAACCTTTCTTGTTTGAAATACTGATAGACCTTTAAAAAGTTGCAAAAATAATACAAAGTTCCCGTATATTTTTCACCCAGCTTCCCCTTATGTTAACATTTTATAAAATCATAATAAAATTATTGAAAGCAAGACGTTATCATTGATTCAAACTCTTAACTAAACACATTACTTGAAATTCATCAATTTCCCTCTGTGATATTATAATTTATAATAGGAAATATGTTTTTGGTCTTCCCCCATTCCTAAAACAGAGCTGTAAAACTCTTGGAATTTCCTGTGATGAAACAAAGAAAAAAACGTGTTTTTGTTATGTTAATGAGGTCACTTTTAGAATGCTCCTAAGGATGGGGGAGAGGGGTGTTGGTTGCACCAGGGAACCAATCTTGTGATTAGAGGATTCACACTTTCAGCTACCCTCACCCCTGCCTCATCTCAAGGGAAGAGAGAGGGGTTAGAGATTCAGGTCAGTCACCAAGGGCCAATGATTTAATCAACTCATGTAATGACGCCTCCATATGTAATGCCCATGTAACGAAGTCCCCATCTGTCATGAGTGGGATATGACTATCAAAGTAGCAGTCTCATACACATTTGTGTCTTTCCATAATGTCAGACTTTACTAGAATAAAGCCATGGATCTATTTCTACTGACTCAGTTTACCACGGGTATTAACCAAGGCTCTGTGAGAGGATAGCTTCCAATAATCGAAGTAAAACGGTTTCACACAAGAAGGTCACACAGGTCTGTAAGCAATAGAGTTAGGCAAGGTGAACAGAGTCTTATGAAAGAAGGATGAGAGAGGTAGTCCTGCGTTCAGTGAGAGTCCCTAAGGTGCTAGCTAGGGTGCTTAGTGTCGGGGCGTCAGGCCGGGCTGGTGAGACCATCAGGAAGCAAGGCGTCAAGCGCTCTGTCTGGGAGAGTGCAAATGCGCCTGTCAGCTCATTAGTTGTGACTTGGGCGATGAGCCATTAGAGAGCTCTGATTTTATGCTCAAGACTGGGTGCGGTGCACCCATCTGTAGTCCAATAAAGCCATCCAGATTGTCATACTCCACCCTGCGTCTGTAGTTATCTGATTTGGGTGATCACTGGGTACGCTGTTCAGGGGATGCTCTGGCATGACTGTCACTTGATGACTGACATAACTACCGAAATTATTAGAGTTCATTGTGTGTTCATAATTAATGTCTACACACCATCAAAACCCAAAGGACAGAGTTAGGAGAGCTTCTGGGTTGGTGAACACGAGGAGGTGCTGGGAGGGTGGAGCAGCTGGAGAGGCCAAGGAAGCTCTTCACTATTTCCCCATAGTGCTGTGCATCTCTGCCATCTGATGATTCCTGAGTTACATCCTTTTACGATAAACTGGTAGGTAAGCAAGTGTTCCTCTGAGTTCTGTGAGCCACTTTTGCAAATTAATGGAACCTAAGAAGGGGGTCCTAGGAACCTCTATGGGTCAGAAGCACAGATGACAACTTGGACTTGCAATTTGTGTCTGAAGCAGGGGAGGGAGCAGTCTTGTAGGACTGAGCCCTTCACGTGTGCGATCTGATGCTCGTTCTAGGTAGTGTCAGAATTGAGTTAATGGCTTGGTGGTGTGGAGAAAAACACATCGGAGTTGCTATCAGAATCAGAGCCACTAATGTCCTTTTTCTTGCCTGGGGCCCCATCCGGGATCCCACACTGCAGTTAGCCATAATGTCTTCTAGTTATCTCCAATCTGTGAGATAGTTCCTCAGTCTTTTTTTGTCTTTCATGATTTTGACTCTTTCAAGAGTTCTGGTCAGTTATTTTATAAAATGTTCAGTTTGGGTCTACGATGTTTTCTTGAGGTTAGATGGAGGTCATGTATTTCCTGCAAGAATATGACAACATGCAGTTTTGTCCCCCTCAGTGCATCCTATCGGGTGGTACATGATGTTCGTGTGACTTATCACGGTGATGTTGGCAGTGATCACTTGGAAAGGTGGTGTCTGCTACGTTTCTCCATCTATTTTTCCCTTTGCAGTCAGTAAATGTGTGAGGGATACTTTAAGATCAATAAATCATTTTCAATAAATCAATGAATATTGGAACAAAGGGCTGAATCTGAAGACAATTAAAAGACTTGTAAATGTAAATTCTGTGCTTACTTAAAAAAAATGTAGCATAGAGAATAAAACAAGGAAAATAAGACAACAAATGAACAAATTAAAAGCCACCATCTAAATAATGTTGAGAAGAGAGCAAGCTGAGTTATATGTTTATGCACCCAGCCCATCTTCATCACCTCTTCTTTATCACATACCATGTATTTATATTTTAAGAGCAATTAAATTGGTTTTCAAGGGTGAAGTGATGCATCAGATTTTCACCTTATGGTAGAACAACAGTCTTTGTGGAAGATATGACTCCACTGTGTAAACAAACAAAAGTCAGTTCAGAGAGGTGAACAAACAAATTCTGGTCTATTGGAAAAGGCTAAAGGAGTGGAAGATGCCCAAATTAAAAGGGCAATGCTCAGGAAAGTGCAGAGTAGTTGTCTTAGTCAGCATGGGCTGCCATAACAGAATACTGTAGAGTGGGCAGCTTCAACAACACACATTTATTGTTTTCACAGTTCTGGAGGCTGGAAGTCCAAGGTCAAGGTGCTGGCTAACTTAGTTCTTAGTTCTTGCCAAGGGCTCTCTTCCTGGCTTGCAGATGGCCATCTTCTGGCTGTGTCCTTACATGGCAGAGAGAGAAAAAGAGCTTTCTGGTCTCTTCTTATAAGGACACCAATCCTACAATAAGTGTTAGCATCCCAAATTTAAAGAAAGGTGCTAGGCCAAGAAATTTTTTTCTGCTTGTATTAGCTTATCATCCACCTCCAGATGACAGGAAAGATTAAAAATCCATTGGGGGGAGCAATAATGGTGAGGTGTATGTAGAATAAAAGTTGTATGCTGAAGTGCCCTGCTACTGCTTAGGCCAACTGAGATAGGCTTTAAGAACCTCCCAACGGGTTTGATATGTGTCTCTTGGAATTAGGGAAGATTGTGGAACTGGTATCTGACTCATATTTGGAAGAAAGTCTGAAGGAAAGAGACTATAGCTTGGAGGTGGGGAATGACTGTTTTGGCAGAACTAAAAGAAAGCTGCATTAAAGTGAGCTATAGCAAAGACAGAACAAGAATATGTGTTTTCTAAGGTCCAAATATCAACCCCAAGGGAGAACCTGGCCATGAAACAGCTTGAAAAACTTCTCTATGCAAGGGGGTCACTGAAGTGGGCGGTGCAGGATGTGACCCTAGAAGAAGACTGGTGACCCACCAGCCCTGGGCTGAGAAAGTGTCATCAGCAGCCAGCCAAGGGAGGGAAATGCACCCCATCAGAAAACTGTAGTTAAAGTCCGCAGCGGGAGGTGTTCAAAGAGACCTAGAAAAGTGCCAATGAGACAAAGAGTTGGCACTTGGGCTCTCCACACAGAGGGCACTTAGGCCAGATCACATCTGTATTCGTCAAGAAGAAAGACCTCTTCTGCCTACCGCCTTTCTCCCAGAAGGAGCTAAGGACAACACGAAGAGTGAGGGGTTTGAACGGACCAGCAAGGACGACAAACAGGAGAAGCAGTCTCTGCGGGCTTCCCAGCCCCAACCAAAGAGAGCTTGGTGTTTGATAAAAGATGGCACTAGGCTTATTAATATCTGAAAATGACCAGAATATGCTATAGGATCTGTAGGAAGGAAGAAGGAATTGAAAAAGAATTTAACACTAAGTGGAGAAAAAAATAAAGTTCATTTCTGTTTGTACTCTATCAAGTCCAGTCATTCAGAAACAAAACAAAACGGTTACGCACAGGGGTGCTTACCTGTACATGCGGCCCTGCACCTAGAAGGGTTCCATACTTGGTTTAACATTCTGCTGTCACCATCTTGAGATTCTGTTTTTTAATTTCAATTATAGTTGACGTTCAATATTATATTTTGACATTATTGATAAGTTTTAACAAGGGGTCCCATGTTTTCCTTTTGCACTGGGCCTTGCAAATCATGTAGCCAGTTCTGGTTACATACATAGCAGGGAATTAGGCATGTGCTATGTGACCCCAAGGGCTACTATGGGACCAAGCAATAGAAGGTAGAAAGAAACCGATTTTTCCTCCAAATTAGGAAGAGTTTTTTAAAACTCATGGCTGCCCAAATTGGGATAGGCTGGGTAAACACGTAGAGCTTCTGATCACCAGGATCCTTACAGCAGAGGAGGGTCAGCTACTCGGCAGGAATGTTGGAGACACAATTGAAGCTTTGGACTTTGTGGCCTAAAAATCCCCTCCAATCCTGGGGTTATCTAACTCTGATTAATGAATCTTCTTCAAGATGTCTACTTTACCAGCTTCACCAGGAAATGAACTCACCAGGGCTGAAACCAGGTAAGAGAATTTTCATGTTCAGCCTACAACCCCTCTGCATTTGGGAGTTTCACTGACTCCCTGGATTTCTGTTCAAATTGTGAGCTGTTGTTTTCCTTTATGAGAACATTATTGCTGTTACTCTCTGTAGTTTCGATCCTTCTAAGTTGGATCTTATTATGGCTGGCCCACTATGACTCTTGCTTCTAAGAAAAAGTCCTAAAAAGTCTCAGAACGTATCTTGGGCTTAAAGATGCTTTCACTCATTGTCATTTTGACAAGGAAGCATAAACAGACATGACAAATATTGATTAAATTTAACTTTAAAAATCTACATGTGTGTTTTGATTATTGTCGTCATCATTATTATTGTTATTCCTGGGGAAGATGGTTCTAGGAGAAGAAGAGAAAGTCAGCTGCTTTCTGAGATCTTCCACATATATATAACTGCTTAGGCTGGAAAGTTCATCTTTTCTACTCCATTGTTATGGAGCTAGTCTCTGAAGCCACAACTTGAGGCCTCGAAGCTCCACTACAAAGATCCATCATTAATGACAATTCTGGGACCGGGAATGCATAGGAAGTGGGAATTCTTGGTCATGCTCAGTAAACCCATTTCCCTGCAGACTCACTCCTCCTACACATTGGAAAACTTTGAGCTTCTTTCATACCACATTTTGGCCTTGACCTTTCTAGCACTTAGCCTCCCTACAATGGGGTCTATGTATCTCCACACCCAAGCACAGGCCCTCTAATTATAGCCATCTGTTAAGCTGTCAGGAGAAATTTCCAGCTCAATCACGTCTTTATCAGACTGGCTGCCAATGGGGTCAAGTTAGGCGTCAAGTCTGACCTGCCCAGAGCCCCTGTCATGTGCTGGTCCCCAGGCTCACTGGAGCCTTTGTGACTAGGCAGGCCAGACAGCCACCTGGCTGTGCCCAGCTAAGTTCCCTGTCCCACTGCATCACCCAGACAGGGCGAAGCCAAGAGAGACAGTGGGGCTGACCTAACTCAGGGCCTTCTCTCTGGCTTTATCCTTGGGGAATTTTGTGCATAAAATTTATATGGGGTTGTAAAAATCCTAAATTGGAAATGGAGCCTCTACTGAACAGGGAGGAATCTGGTGTAAGGGGGAAAAAAAAATTCTTCAGTTTGGACCTGCTCTCAGAGACTATAGAAGCATAGAATTTTATCATTGCCAAGGAGTTAGTGATCATCTTTCTAACCCTTTATTTTATACATCAGTGAAAATGTGGCCAAGGGACTTGCGTTTTACTTTTATTGCTGAGTCTGGTTTTCTTGAATTTCAGGTGAGCTCTGTAACAATGAGAGAAACCCACGTTGTTCATCCGTGACCTCCTATTATTCTCTAGTTGTTTCATACAAGTATGGTTTATCTCTCATGCAAGATCATAAAATTATTTCTTCTCTATTCCCCACAGAAAAGTACTAGCAA
Organism: Rhinolophus hipposideros; assembly: GCF_964194185.1. Classification (NCBI taxonomy): domain Eukaryota; kingdom Metazoa; phylum Chordata; class Mammalia; order Chiroptera; family Rhinolophidae; genus Rhinolophus; species Rhinolophus hipposideros. The sequence continues at coordinate 30,060,217 of NC_138070.1, read as the reverse complement.
ATAAAGTATTTGCTGAGAGTTAGTTTATGTTCTTTATTCATTTTTCTGTTTGAGTGTGTTTCCGTGTGTCTGTGTCTCCCTGAGTAGATTATAAACACTATGTGCAAATTAAAATAGAACCACCAAATTTTATTGCTAGTTCTGCTAATCCATTTAAAACATGAGAACACTGAGATCAAGAGAAATAAAGTTACTTTCACAAGATTACTCAACTAGAATATGATTTAACTTCAGATCCATTTATCGCTCAGTGTTCTTCCCACAATGCCTACTTGTTACCTACTGGTTACAATGTATTAATAGATAAATGTTGAAGGGCCGAAAGGAAACAAGATATCTGAGCAGGTGAGGTGATTCTGCCCTTAACTGATAACAGTATCACTGTTATTAGCAATACCTTAAATATGCAGAGCTGTTGGAGTATACAAAGATAAACACTATTAAGAGTTCCTTGTATATCCTTCAGTAAACAAAAACCAGAAACAAGGCCCCCCTATATGCAGTTTTGCCTAAATAAAAGGAAGTTTGCCATACCCATTGCTCTGTACTTTGCTTATTTCACGTAACAGTATTACTTAGGGATCTTTCTATATCAGCCCATGAAGATCTATTTTATGCTTTTTAAAAGGCACTTATAGGTTTTGGGGGGAAGGAGAAAAAAAAGACACTTATAGTTGGATCTACCATAACTTATTTAACCAGTCCCCTGCTGATGGACAGTTAAGCTGTTTCCTGATTTATGCTAAGAAATGTGTATTTTTAACAATCTCCCCTAGAGGATTTTAAGGAACTAGTTTGATGTCAGATCAGCATTTTGGAATCACCAATTGTCTTAATACGCTTATTTTAGCAGATGATAAAACTGAATTCCAGAGAAGTTTGGGAACTTCAGTTATTTAGGGGCAAAACCATAACTAGAACCTGGTGTTCCTGGGTCCTCTTCCACTATTTATTACACTGCACTTGGGCCACTTAAGGGTCCTGGGCATCCTTGCTTTGATTATTTGTAGAAGTCAACAGCCACCACCAGCCTCATCTTCAAGGAACACCCAATATCCGGCAACCCTCAAGGCCCAAAATGAGTCTTTGTTAAAAGAACTGATTCATCCAAAGATTCTCACCATGGTTTAGATTTTACTAGCCCAGAGATCACTGAGTTAAACTTCTACTTTCAGTAGATGGACCAAAGTGCCTCGAATAAAGACGTAATTCAATAAAAACATAATACTCTCATAAAATTGAATATTCTCTGGTTCCCCAATGAACTCCAAAACTTATTAGATTTCTTCTGCAGATGATGTGAGATGGGTTGTTTTACCTAAACTAACCCCATTATGCCTTTAAAAATACGTTATTATTTAAATGTTTATATTTCTTTCATCCTGCAAATGTACAAAAGAGCAAGTATGGTGTTTCGGGGAAAGAAAGAGTCTGTGGAGGGAGTCATTGCATTGGGAGATTTAGGTCATTCATTCAAGAATTAAGAACAAAAAGCAGATTGGAATAGCACATGTTTAGCTCAGGAATGGTCCTGGGCAGTGGCTCCTTCTGCAAATTGCCACATGAGGAACTTCCTCACAGAATGAGTGAAAGGGGTTGATTAGGATAAGAACTTAATAGGGGTGAGAATCTGAAAGCTACACTGACTTTTCAGGCTAAGGGCTTTTTGCTTATTTGTTGTGAAGAAGCAAATAGAATGCCTTTATTAAACAGCAAAAACCAAAGTCTCTAGTTTGGTCTCAACAATGAAAATAATGATATCTACCTGCTGAACACTTGTGCTGAGGACACGGTTCTCAGAGCTTTACATGATCATTATTAAACACGTTAGAACAATCTAAGACACAAATAAAACACTCGAAACTTCTGGGTATGAATTTCTTAGTGACTTCCTAACAATTCCCATGTGTCCTCAGGGTGTGTTCCACTGTAGTCTTAGTTTTGGGTGGAGGTCTAGAACTGTGGTCCACCTTGCACCACCTCTCAGCCCCATTGCAGACACTGGGAACTTCTCTTTGTACACCATTTCCAACAATCCTACTGTGGCCCATACTCTGATTATGCATGTCTGTAATCCTTCAATGTGGGGTAGAAAAGGCAAGCAATATGTCAGGACACCAGTGGTTGTCCATTGTTTCTTCTGAATCATCCATGGGAAACCAGAAGGTCATCTAACACAGTCTTTTGGGCCAGGAGACATGCATTCTCATCAAAGGGCTGTGGACTCCTGGCTCAATCCTTGTGTGGCTCCCCAGCACCAGTGAAGGACAGTGCCGGCAGACTGAGGCTGGCCAGAGTCTTGACCCTACCCCTGTCCTTGTGGTCACTCCTGGCCTGGTGTTCCATTTTGAGTCAGACCAACCTATCTTCCTGGGGGGTTCCATTTTGAGTCATACCAACCTATCTTCCTCTCTCTCTTTCCCTTTCCCTCAGCTGATCTTCCCAAGAGCAGCTTTTGTCTAACTTCGAGGTGCTGTTTTCCGGTCCTTTTTCATTCTCTTTCCAACCTGTTTCTAAGTTTTCAACTTTAGCCACTCCTTTCTTCCAAGTGAGTTTTAAGATTGTTTTGTCTCCTATGAGTCTAAAAAGACAATTTTAGAAGACCAGGAATTCCATTGTACTCTGTATTTTCCTGTGTTAACTTTCAGACTTAAAGTAAAACAACAACAACAACAACAAAAGATTCCTGTGAATAAACACCATGTCATTATTCTGTACAAATTCTTCCCTGCTTTGCATGCTCTGTGACCTTCTCCATAGTACATCTCTGAACTCAGAAACAGGAATTTCTATTTTAATAAAATAAGGTATTCTCAAAGGCCAGGGAAATCATTGTTTCCTAACTCATTAGGATTTCTCTGCTTGCTTCTGTGGCTTTTCTTTTAAACTGAAATATTCAGCCTCTGTTCTTTCTCTTTGGGGAGTGTTCAGGTAAAAAGGTTCTACCTTTCTCTCTTAGCCTTTGTTCATCTCTGCCTCTTAATATATTTGGGAACCTATGAGGAAAATATAATATTCTATTGATTTACTGGTTCATTCATCTAGTGTCTTCCAATAAAAACTGTGACTTCCCGATAATTAAAGCTCAAGAAAAGCATAAACACCTTTCCAGATTTTCTTGCTTCTAGATCAGGATTCAGCAAACTTTTTCTGCAAAGGGTTGATAGTAAACATTTTAGGCTTTGCTAGCCATACATTCTCTGTCACAATTACTCAGTTCTGCCCTGGTAGCATGAAAGCTGCCATAGAAAACATGTAAACAAATGGACATGGCTGTGTTCCAATACAATCTTATTTGTAAACACTGGTGGTGGGCCCTAGTTTACCTGTTCTAGATGATGAGGAGTAGGATGAAAAGGAGGATATCGGTGATCAACTACAATTAACATTGATTGCTTTCTCTGTGCAAAATACTGTGCTAAGTATTCTATGAGTAGTATTTTATCTCCATAGTTCCATGGATTATATACAGTTCTCATGCCCGTTTTATAGTTGAAGAAACTAAGCTTTAAAAAGGCTAAACAATTTTTCCTCCCTCAACCAACTAGTAAGTAGCAGAGCCAGAAACTCTGATCTGAGATCAAAGCTCATATTTTCTATCACTCAGCTGTGCTATAAAGCATACGTGCCCACTGTTTAAAGCTTTTTGGTTAACTTTTCTTAGAAACTATTTCTAAACACATTGGGAAAGCTTAGTAAAGTCATAGAATTCAAGATTGATAGAAAGATTGAAAATAATTTGATCTGCTTAATCCAAGTAGAATTTGGGCTGTTGAGATATTGAGTTGAACAAACATTTTTCGTGCCATTGCTATGAGCCCCAAATTGCAATAGTGATTTGAGGAGGAAACAAATAGACTATAGTTGCCTTACCCCAAACACATTTCGAGTCTTTGGGGACAGGAATATTTCCTCCCCTTTTGTCTCTTAGAGTCCATCTTGGTTTGAGAAACCAGACAAACAACTGGCATTGCTTAAGTAAGGCAACCAAAATTTATTTGCAATTGTCTACAGCCACAAATGTGTTTGCCTTTCCAACCTCCTATGTTTAATGTTTTCATATGGATTATTTTTTCACATGGAATTTCAAGCGATCTTAGAAAAAACTCTTCTCCCAAGATTTGAAGCCCTAAGTCCTGACAACCTGTGCCAGAACATCTTAACCAAGATGTTTACCATTAAATATCCACCACAAGCAATCATTGCCAGAGCTGTCCCACACTCTCTAACCCATTGTCTCCAGTTATCCTACGAACAGAACCTCTCCTCTCAACCTCTCTCCTTGTACTTAGCCACGCTTATACAACTACAGGGCTTTTTCATGGTCTAGTGGGGTGGGCTACTTAAACAGTACAGAATCACATGAGGAACAATGAAAGCCTACTCTCATAAAGTTAATGGCTTGTACTAGTTTGTACCTCTTTCAGTTCTAGAAAATGTTCTCTCTGTTGTCATCCATAAAATTTACTTTCTCCTTTATCCCCTCTCCTTACTCCAAATGAAATGCCTTTATAACTTCCTTCCCTTCCAAATACCTCTGTTTAATTGTTTCTATGCCTCATTTGCACTAAATCCAAATGGAAACCAGCCTATGGTGGTGTTGCTTTTCCCCAAAGGTCAAACCTCACACAGATGTTCATCATGAGCTACCTCTAGTTCCCAGCAGCTGCCCAGCATTTATCTTATGTTAGTGATGTTCTCTAGTTACAGAGCCCAAAGAGCTTGCTGTTCAGCCAAAAGAAATCCCAGGGGGAAAGAGTCAGAATGAATGGCTGCACATTACATGCAGGGTTCCAGGGCACCTCCTTTGTATTGCAAGATTGCAAAATTTCCCTTAAAGAAGCTAATGCAAATCAGTGCCGAGTCACCAATAAGACCCATAGCTGTTGGAGAACCCCTGATATCCTGTTTCCTTAACATAGGGAAAGTCATCCTGAGAAGCTCAAGAATGTGCTAAGGACTTTCCTCTGGGATTGAGATATATATATATCTCTGATAATCAGCCGCTAAGAAAACAAGGGGAAAACTTATATAACAGCAGTGGTTTGGAAAAGCATGGGATTGTTTCTGTGTTGTAATAGTACTGAGACTTTTTCTAAATGGAAAAATTGACAAGGAAAAAGGAGAGAAGGGAAAGAGAGAGGAGGCAGAGAAGAGATGAGAGTCTACATTTACACTGTTGAGTTCTGTTTGGTAGAACCACACCTGTACATACTTATGAGGCTGTAGCATGACCCCCACGCTATCAATACCCTTCACCTTGCCCAACCCACACCAGCATCCGCAGTCATGAGAGAGCACTACTTAAGCCAACTCACATCCACCTTGACCAATGTCAGAGTCCACCACTGCTCTACCTACAGTGTAATGCCTCAGAGACAGACAGAAGTCCACTAGACCCAGGAAAGGCAACGTTATGGGGGAGTCGGGGGAGGAGTTAGGGCCCCCAGGGGCAACTCTTTACAACTAATAAATACTCTGGGCTCCCAGCTTTCCTGGGAGTGAATGATTCTGTATTCTTCTCGGGAGGTCTAAGAGAATTAAGCCCCCAATGTCCACAGCAGCAGCATTGATGCAACATTCTTAAATTGGCTTTTTCTTCTGTTTCTCACTCTCTCCCATCCTTCATTTTTGCAACTTGGAATTATCTCCCAAACAAAATACCTGTATAAGTGTCGTGTCTCAGGCTCTACTTTCAGGGAAACTGAGTCTTTTCACAACTGCCTGTCCAGAATGAGATTTTTTGGATCAACCATGGCAAAATCACCACCTGGTCCAGTTGCACTTGGATAGAGCTGCTTAGTATTTGGGAATAGCAGTTGGAATTGGAAGAGCTGTCCTTCACAAAGCCCCTGTCAACATGTGCTCATTCTTAGCTTGTCGCTCCTGAGCAGCATAAATGCGGCTCATGAAAAAAACTCAGCTGTTATTACACATACAAGGAGACATAGTTTTTGACCCTCTTGCCTACCTTCCTTTTAGTCTATCAAGGATGTCCAGCAGCCAAGGGCTACTAAAATAAGTCATAAAAGTGATAATGGAGAGTGACATCAGCAAAATGGCAGACTAGGAACCTCCAAGCCCTTGTTTCCTGTTTTCTCATGCAGACATCAAAAGACAACCAAAACATTGGATAAAATAATGAGTATGAGCTATGGAAAAAACAGCCAAAGGTCTACAGCAACAAAGCAAACACCCAATCAAGAAAAGCCACATCCAAATAGAAAATTTTGCGGTATTTTTGCTGGCCCTTCCCTCACCCTGTGCCTGTGGTGGCACGGTCTTGGTCTGCAGGAGGTAGCAGTTCCCAGCCCTCTCCCTTGAACTGGAAGGAGCAGAGCTGACCTTATTTGTAATGTTTTAACCTATCTGGGGGCTTCCTGACTGACTAGATCCTGTTTGGCCTAAGGCAGAGAAAAGTGGAGTGCTGCTTGGAGAAGCTACAGGGGAAATACAGACCTGCAGATGTCTGACACAAGGCACCGCAGGTAAAGACACACAATGCAGCATCAAAGGTCCCAAGGAGAATCGGAGGTGAGACTCCTTGTGCAACTAAGACATTTATAAGCATCTGTGTACATGGAGGAATTGAAAAGCCACATACAGAGGCCCAGAAAAGATACATGCTAAGAAAAGATCTGAGAAGACTTTCAGCTTTCTCCTTGGGCTGATCCAAAGGCTCAGAACAGACTGGCTAATTACCTAAGGACTTCCCCAGCACAGAGCCAGTCTGCAAAGACTGGAAGAGGTAGTCATTATTTCAAATGCTCAATTTTCTTTTTCTTTCTTTTTTTCTTAATTTTTATTAAATTTATTGGGGTGACATTGGTTAGTAAGATTATATAGGTTTCAAGTGTACAATTCTGTATTACATCATCTGTATATTGCATCGTGTGTTCACCACCCAGAGTCAGTTCTCCTTCCATCACCATATATTTGACCCCTTTTACCCTCTTCTACCATCCCCCTTTACACTCTGGTAACCACTAAACTGTTGTGTGTGTCTATGAGATTTTGTTTCTTTGTTTATTTGTCTTATTCATTTGTCGCTTTCAGTTTTATATTCCACGTATGAGTTAAGTCATATGGCTCTCAACTTTTTCTGTCTGACTTATTTCACTTAGCATGATAATCTCAAGATCCATCCATGTTGTTGCAAATGGCAGCGTTTCATCTTTTCTTAGGGTCGAGTAATATTCCATTGTGTATATATACCACATCTTCTTTATCCAATCATCTATCAAAGGACACTTTGGTTGTTTCCATGTCTTGGTCACCATGAGTGATGCTGCAATAAACATAGGGGTACATATATCGTTGCAGATAAATGTTTCAAGATTTTTGGGGGATAGATACCCAGAAGAAGAATTGCTGGGTCCAATCGTAATTCTATTCTTAAATTTTTGAGGAATCTCCATACTGTTTTCCTCAGTGGCTGTACCAATTTACATTCCTGCCAGCAGTGTATAAGTGTTCCTTTTCTCCACAAACTCTCCAACACTTGTTATTACTTGTCTTGTTAACAATAGAGATTCTAACAAGTGTGAGGTGATATCTCATTGTGGTTTTGATTTTCATTTCCCTGTTAGCTAGTGAAGTTGAGCAGTTTTTCATATATTTGTTGGCCATTTGTATGTCTTCTTGGGAGAAGTGTCTGTTGAGGTCCTCTACCAATTTTTTCATTGGATTGTTTGTTTTTTGTTGTTGTTGAGTTTTATAAGTTCTGAATATATTTTGGATATTAGCCCCTTATCAGAGGTGTTACTTGCAAAAATCTTCTCCCATTCAGTTGGTTGTCTTTTTATTTTGTTGGTGGTTTCTTTTGCTGCACAGAAACTTTTAAGCTTGATATAGTCCCATTCCTTTTTTTTTTTTTTTTAGCTTTTACTTCCCTTGCCTTTGAGGTCAAATTCATAAAATCCTCTCTGAACCCAACGTCCATAGTTTACTACCTATGCTTTCTTCTATACAGTCTATTGTTTCAGGTCTTATGTTTAGGTTTTTGATCCATTTTGAGTTAATTTTGGGATATGGTGACTGATAGCAGTCTAGTTTTATTCTTTTGCACAAGACTTTCCAATTTTTCCAGCACCATTTACTGAAGAGGCTTTCTTTTCTTTATTATGTGTTTTTGATTCTTTTGTCAAAAATTGTTTGCCCTTATATGTGAGGGTTTATTCTGGATTCTCAAATCTATTGCATTGGTCTGTATGTCTGTTTTTCTGCCAATACCATACTGTTTTGATTATCATCACTTTGCATTATAAATTGAAGTCAGGGAGTGTGATACCTCCAGCTTGTTCTTTTTTCTTATGATTGCTTTGGCTATTCAGTGTCTTCTATACAAATTTGGTGATTATTTTGTTCTATTTCTTTTAAAAAAAGCCTTTGGGATTTTGATGGGGATTGCATTAAATCTGTGTATTGCTTTGGGTAATATGGCCAATTTTAACTATGTTGATTCTTCCAATCCATGAGCATGGAATGCCTTTCCATTTCTTTGTGTCTTCTTCAATTTATTTTAAAAATGTCTTACAGTTTTCAGTGTATAGGTTCGTCACATCTTTCATTAAGTTTATTCCTAGGTATTTTATTCTTTTTGTTGCAATTGCAAAAGGAATTGTGTTTTTTTTTTTCATTTCTTTTTCTGAAATTTCATTGTTAGTATATAGGAATGCATTGGATTTTTGTACATTGAATTTGTATCCTGCAACTTTACTGTATTTGTTTATTTCGAATAGTTTCTTTGGTGGAGTCTTTAAGGTTTTCTATATAAAGAATCATGTTTTCTACAAAAGGTAATAATTTGACTTCTTCTTCATTCCAATTTGGGTGCCTGTTATTTCTTTCTCTTGCCTGATTGCTCTGGAGAAGGCTATGTTGAATAAAAGTGATGAGAGGGGTCATCCCTGTCTTGTTCCTGATTGTAGAGGAAAAGCCTCCAGTTTTTGACCATTAAGTATGATAGTAGCTGAAGATTTGTCATAAATGGCCTTTATTATGTTGAGGTATGTTCCTCCTATACCCATTGTTCAAGTGTTTTAATCATAAATGGATGTTGTGTCTTGTCAAATGCTTTTTCTACATCTACTGAGTCAAATGCTTTTCCTGCATCTATTGATATAATCATATGGTTTTTATCTTTAATTTTCTTTAATTTTGTTTATGTGGTATATCACCTTGATTGATTTGTGTATGTTGAACCATCTTGTGCCCCTGGAATGAACCCCACTTGATTGAGATGTACAATCTTTTTAATGTATTGTTGTATTCGATTTGCGAGTATTTCTTTCCCCCTTCCTCCACCGTCCCCGACTCTTCTAGTTCAAGCCATTGTTTCTCGGTCTAATTGGGACACAACTCCCTGGCCCATGCTGGTATTATGAGCCTTGCACTCCCCCCTGCTGAGGCAGTCAGTCACTGGTCGTCCAGTTGGCCACTCACAGCAGCTCACGGCAGCTCACGCTGACTTCAGGCTGCTCACAGCCACCCAGTTCCAGGGAGAGCTGTTGTTCACAATCTTAGCTGTAGAGAGTGCAGCTTACTGGCCCATGTGGGAATTGAACCAGCAACCTTGGCGTTATGAGCACGGCGCTCCAACCACCTGAGCCATTGTGTCAGCCCAATTTGCTGGTATTTTGTTTAGGATTTTTGCATCTGTATTCATCAGAGATATTGGTCTGTAGTTTTGTTTTTTTTTTATCTTATCATTACCAGGTTTTGGTATCAGGGTAATATTAGTCTCATAAAATGAGGAAGTATTACCTCTTCCTCAATTTTTTGGAAGAGTTAGAAGACAGGTATTAAATCATTTGAGTGTTTGGTAGACTTCACTAGTGAAGCCATCTGGCCCTGGGTTTTTGCTTTTGGGGAGGTTTTGGATGATTGTTTCAATTTCTTTTCTGTTGATTGGTCTAGTTAGATTTTCCAGTTCTTCATAATTCAGTCTAGGAATGTTATGTAGTTCTAAGAAATTGTCCATTTCTTCTACGTTATTGAATTTGGTGGCATATAATCCTTCATAGTATTCTTGCATGATCCTTTGTATTTCTGTGGTATCTGTTGTAACTTTTCTTTCATTACTGATTTTGTTTGTGTCTTTTCTCTTTTTTTCTTAGTGAGTCTAGCCAGGGGAGTGTCAATTTTATTAATTTTTCCAAAGAATCAGCTTTTCGTTGCATTATTTTTTCCTATTCTCTTTTCATTCTCTCATTTAATTCTGTTCTAATTTTTATTATTTTCCTTCTTCTGCTGATTTTGGGTTTCATTTGTTCTTTTTCCCCCTAGTTCTTGAAAATGTAATGTTAGATTGTTTATTTGGGATTTTTCTTATGTCTTGAGACAAACCTGTAATGATATAAATTTCCCTGTTAATACTGCTTTTGCAGTATCCCAGTAATTTTGATGCGGTGTATTTTTATTCTCATTTGTTTTTATGTATCTTTTGATCTCTCCTTTTATTTCTTCTTTGACCCAGTCATTCTTTAGTAGCATGTTGCTTAATCTCCACATATTTATGGTTTTTCCCTCTTTCTTTTTGCAGTTGATCTCCAATTTCAAAGAATTGTGGTCAGAGAATATGCTTGGTATGATTTAAATCTTCTTAAATTTGCTGAGGCTAGTTTTGTGTCCCAACGTATAGTCTATCCTTGAGAATGTTCCACATGCACCAGGAAAGAATGTATAGTCTGGATTGTAGGATGAAAGGCTCTGTAAATGTCAATTATGTCCATTTGATCTAAAGTGTCATTTAAGGCTGATATTTCCTTATTGATTTTCTGTTTGTATGATCTACCCATAACTGTCAGTGGAGTATTTAGGTCCCCTACTATAATTGTGTTTTTGTTAGTTTCTCCCTTTAGTTCTGTTAGTCCTTGCTTTATATGAGGTCTGACAATTAAGTTTGTGAACTTGTTGCAACAATGTTGCTAACCTTTTTTGATATCAGAGGGATTATTCATTATGAATTTGTACCAACTGGACAAACAGTTAACCAAGTTTACTATTTGGAAGAGCTGAAAAGGCTGCATGAAAAAGTTAGAGGACCTGAACTTTTCATCAACAATTTATGGTTCTTGCCTCATGACAATGCACCAGCTCACACAGCACTGTCTGTGAGGGAGTTTTTAGCCAGTAAACAAACAACTGTATTGGAACACCCTCCCTACTCATGTGATCTGGCCCCCAATGACTTCTTCCTTTACCCAAAGATAAAGGAAATACTGAAAGGAGGACATTTTGATGACATTCAGGACATCAAGGGTAATACGATGACAGCTCTGATGGCTGTTCCAGAAAAAGAATTCCAAAATTGCTTTGAACGGTGGACTAGGCGCTGGCGTCGGTGCATATCTTCCCAAGGGGAGTACTTGGAAGGTGACTGTAGTGATATTCAGCAATGAAGTACGTAGCACTTTTTCTAGGATGAGTGCACAAACTTCATTCTCCAACCTCATATATTTTTGTGCTCCCTGATTGGAAGCACATATGTTGATAAACATTATGTCTTCTTATTGTATTATCTCCTTTATCATTATGAAATCTTTGTCTCATTACTGTTTTTATCCTGAAGTCTGTTTCATCAGATGTAAGTATGACTACACCCACTTTTCTCCGGATACCATTTGCTTGGAGTATCAATTTCCATCCTTTCACTTTGAGTCTATATTTGTCCTCACAGCTGAGCTGTGTCTCTTGAAGGCAGCATAGTTTTTCCATCCAATCTGCTACCCTGTGCCTTTTTATTGGTGTGAAAGTTCAGTCTATTTACATTTAGGGTGATTATTGATATATAAGGATTTCCTATAGCCATTTTATCTTTTGTTTTCTGGCAGCTTGGTGTCTCCATTGTTTTATTGTCCTTTTGTTTCTGTCTGTTATTTTAGTTTGGTTGTATCCTATAATTTCTCCCTCTGTTTCCTCTTTATTTATATGTCTCAGTTCTGAATTTTTTTTGTGCGTGTAGTTACTATTAAGCTTATGTAAAAGAAAGTTTCATATATTCAGTAGTTCTTTTTATTCAGCATGCATCTTATCTCCATTCCCCTTTGCAAATTCAGAAATTTACCCTCCCTTTTTAGGTTTATGTTGTTATAAATCCCTATTTATGCTGGGAGTTCATTTCTGAGTTGCCATAGCAAATTGTCTTCATCTTCTCTTTTTCTTTTTTTATGTTTTTATCTCCTTTACTTTTATGGTATGTTTCAGTATGTAGTGCCATATTCTGTGTAGAGGTTGCCATTTCCTGCTTCTGCCTCTCTGTTAGTTATCTTACTCATAGTTTTTTATCCTTTTGTCTTTTTGTTTCAGGCAGAATAGCCTCCTTCAGTATTTCCGGTAATGCAGACCTTGTGGTGGGAAATTCCCTCAGTTTCCATATATCTGGAAAGGTCTTTATTTCTCCTTCATATCTAAAGGATAACTTTGCTGGATATGTTATTCTTGACTGGTAATGTCTTTCTTTCAACAGTTTGAATATTTGATTCCACCCCCTCCTAGCTTGTAGAGTTTTTGCTGAAAAATCTGATAGTAATCTAATAACCTTTCATTTGTAGGTTACCATCTTCTTTTTCCTCACTGTCTTGAGAATTCTTTCTTTGTCATTAATTTTTGACAGTTTCAATATAATGTGCCTTGGAGAAGGTCTTTTAGGATTGAGGTAATTAGGTGTTCTTTTTTCTTCTTGGATTCTGCACATGTCCCCCTCATGAGCTATGCTCAGCTTGGTGTCTTTGTCTGTAATCTTTCTCCACTATTATCTGCTTCAAAGCTCTATTTCAATATTCAGGTCAAATGTCATCACCCCTGTTCCCTACCAGATGAAATTGGTAATGCAAATTGGTGATAGTTATTTTTCCCTTCTCTGTACCTATACTTTGTTCCTTTGTTACAGAATCTACACTATTTTCTTGGCCATGGATCCTAGTTAGTTGGGCATCCTAATCCTGTGTCTGCAACCAGTCCTTAGAGGCAACTATCTTTTCCAATTTCTGTTGATATGCTCTAAGACCACAGTGTCTAGCATAGTCACACCTCACTTTCCACATTCAATGCTCTTACATCCAACATCCCATGACTCTGGATGCTGGATCCAAATGGACTTACTTTTTATTTCCTCAAGCCTGTAATCATAGGATGTGGCTTGAGAGAGAGGCAACAGGGTCAGTGTTGACAATAAATCCTTCATTAAATGGGTAAGGACTTTCTTCTTTTCCATTATACTTGATAAACCCTGAAGAGTGGAATAAATTGGAGTTCTGTTGTAGGACTTTGATATTTATCACTACATCTGACCCTGTGCCTTGGGAAACCCTGCTTTTGTCTCAAAAGATTGAACGTGACCAAAGAAGTTGATACATTTGCTGGTCATGGTTTTTGGATGTTGCTCTCCAATTTGCATTAACTTAATATACTCAGAGCAAAAAGAGAAATCTTACCAATCACTTTCAGCTCAGCTTCACTTTCTTACAAAGCCAGATAGAGTTAACTGGATTCATCCTGAATACAAAAAAACCAAACCAACAAAACAAAAACCAAAAAAAACAAAATAAACAGCAACAAAAACCAGGCAGCATTGTGTCCCTTTTTCTGTCTTTATCTTCTTAATATCAAACCATTGTTGAGCACCTCCATGGGTCAGATTCTGCCCAGGGCTTTGGAAATACCAAGATGAGTATCAGTTTACTGGCTTCAAGGAGCTGTCACTTTCATAAAGGGGAAGTCAGGTTATACAAAGAAACAGCTGACGCGGGATGACTCTGACCACAGAGACATGTAGAAGATGTTGCAGGGACACAGAGGAGAAACGGATAGACTGTTCTTGGGGGTTAAGCCTGGTGGATAGGGAAGGCTTTAGAATAGGAAATGTTTGAAGTGAGTCTTGAAGGATTAAATGGAGTTAAGTGGACTAGAAGGATGGCATGTGAAGGAAAGGATAGAGCAATGCATGGGCTTGGCACTGTTTAAAGGAACTTTAGCTAATTCCCTATGACTCATGTTTTTATAACAGCTTCAAATACATTATTCCTACAACAGCCCTGAGGGGCAGGAAGCATGATCATGCCCACTCTACCGATGGAGGATTTGAGGAGAAAACAGATTAAATGATTTGCTCAAGGTTACATTGCTACTTAGAGACTACACTCACTGAGTTTCTAGCCTAGGAGGAAGGGTGTATTGAATACCCGCTCCCAATCCTATGCTCAGAGCAAAAAGAAATCTTTTGACACTTAAACCGAACAGCTCTGCTGAAACATTGCATTTCCTCTTGTGAACCAAAACAAAACTCAGACCTGAAGTTATGTTTCTACCACCACCACCCCCTGTCCCCATGTCTTGACAAGACATGGTATCTTATTTCTAACGGGAAAAGAAATGCTTATAAACAAGACTGCAAAGGCATCTTAAGACAACAAATCACTCATAAAAAGGGGAACATTCTGATGAGTTAAGTGTAAATGAATCAGAAACATATGGATTCAATCTATTTTAAAAGGCTCAGTGGAGTTCTGAGTGAAGGGCAAAACCCTTGGAGGAGATTATATTTGGGGATATTTCCAAACCCAGGGCCATTAGTTCTTTTCAGGCCCAGAGCTAGGCTGGGGTGAATCTCTAAGGAAACCAGAGGACGACAACCTCAGAAGAGGCTAAGGGGCATTTTATACCAAGTCCTTAAACCCAGATTCAGAAATTTTTAAAGTGGCATGCCTCCTAGAAACACCTTTCCTGAACATGTCATTCTGGCCAAGGGCTGAAACACCAAGTCTAGCCAACAATATCTCCTGAGAAACTCAACTTCCACAACTCCAAAAGGGTATAGAGGTTGAACTGAAACCTTTCATCTGTCCCAAAGATTCTCTCCCTTTGGACTGAAGCCTCTGACTTTAAACAACGTCCAGGCCATGGCCTTGGAAGATGAAATAACAACCGTGCTCCTCTTTGGCAGTATCTGATGGGAAATGAATATGCACAGAAATATTGAACATGTTCAACAAAACAGGAAACAACATAAGAAAAAGAGAAAGACCAGACTCATCAGTCTGGTTGGGTTACATCAGCCATGAAAATAAACATAGGCCAGCAGGCCTAGATCCCAAAGAGATCAGGCTGGTTTAATAGAAATCAGGCCACGAGCAGGTGTGTTTCCCTGGGTGTAATAATTTTGGGGGCTCCCCTCTGCTTCATGCCTTTTCTGGGGTCCCACGTGGGACAAAAGGTCAACCACCAGGGAATTTGGGCTCAGAGCCCACTCAGGGTTTGCTGGGCCTCCATTCTTTACCGACCCAAGTGTCTTCTTCCACATGAAAACCCAGCCTGCTCTATGTTGCTGATTTTTCTCTCTCTCACAGAGGTGTTGCTATGGAAACAGGCCTTTCTCACCCACCACTGATTGAATCAAGTTTGGGGAGGGGGGAGGACTAAGAAAAATGAGCAAGTGGAACAGTATTCTCCCCAAATGCTGCCTTAAATTGAAATCATCTGTTCTCACAGCCCAGCCTCCCCAGTCCCCAGGCCACACCCAGGCAGCTGTGAGGGTGGGCGGGGCGGCCCTCCCTCACTGACAGGGTGGAATGGCTGCAGTAAGGTGATATGCTGAGAAGAAATTCACCCTGGGCTGCTTTTGTTCAGCTACCCCTGCACCCCTGTCGTCAGCTTTCACACTCAGCATGGGCCTCACTGGAAACCATGGCCTGGCCTCTGAGTCACTTTCTCCCAGTGCCATAGAGATAACATGGGAAGCTCTGGGCAGGGCTGCTTGGAGAACTGGGGAGCTGGGTCTCATTGGCATTTTCTATGGCCCTGGAAGTCCCCATGACCACCCCTCTCCAAGGCAAGCCTTTTCCACTCTTGCCGATACCTTAAATCAGTCATCTTAGAGATTTATTTCTTTAGCTTAAAACTTGGATACTTATGGCAAATAACTGAGGTGAGACCAAGTATGAGCATCTTAACATGAAGAAAGGATCAAAGAGAAGAAGGAAACCATGGTAACAGGGTGGCAGGATAATGGGATGACACTGTGGAGTAAAGGCAGGCAGGAATGGTAGGAGTGAGGCTGAGAACCTTGGAAATACACTGCATTCACTTCCCATGTCCCCCACCCTCATCCCAGACCATTCTGGAACTGAAATAGGAAGAGTTCTGGAACCATAAGCATTCCCCCACCCCCTGACTCCTCCCCACAACACAAACAGAGATAGGCATCATCAGTGCCAGTCAAGGCAGATTTGCCTGTGCCAGGACTGCGGGGAGACAGACCTGTTCAGAGGAATTCAGGAGTGTAATGGAGCATGGGAATCAGAAAAGACCAAAGATGTCGCTATCATCTCCTGCCGGGTCTCTCAGCTTAAGTACAGAGCCCCAGGACTTCTCTAGCTCCAGACCTTTCTTCAGCTGGTCCTGCCTTTGCAGGGAGGGCCCAAGGTGTCTGAGGAATTTCTTTAGATACAGGGCTGAGCTCCCTGGACTGCAGAGCCTGTGGGGCTGCCTGGGGTGAATGGCCAGGCTGCTCAGTCTTCCTTAGCCATGCCTCAGTTTCCATATCTGTTGCCATTGTGCCAAGAGTCTGCTGCACACAGCAGGGAGGACAGCTCCAGGAAAGAATGCTGTTTGGCAATGTTATTCCTTGCACAGATGGCCGCGACTTTGGCTGAATCTGGCCCAGCCTCCCAGGAGAGAGATGCTTCCGGATTCCAGTTACCCTTTCCCTCAGCACCCCAGAGTCTCCAAATCCATCAAACGGAGTGGATGCCTTTGGAAGTAGTACCTTGTTGGCTGATGTTCTCAACAGGCCTATCGATGTATAAAAAGGTGACTAGGACATGAATAAAGGATTACAATGGGCTGAGGTGCAAAGGAGGGGACAGAACTTGGTGTGGGCTTCTTGCCCAGCTTAATTGTTTTCATCTTCAAAATGATTCCTAACAGCTGGGCTGGTGATCATCCTGCTCGTGTTCCACGGGCAGCTCAGGGATGAGGGAAGCCAAGGACTTGGCAGAGGATCTGTGAGGCCAGTGCCTGTGGCACGTGAGCTCAGTGCAGGGGGAAAGGGTGAGAGAGACGGGAGCTTTGAGGAGGAAGGGGTGAGGGAGAGCCAAGCTGAGTACGGGCTTCTCTGTCAGTGTATTCTCCCTCCAAATGACACCCAGGACAGTCACCTCAGGCCCTTCTCTAGACAACTGACCTGTGAGATACCCTAGATTTTCTATTATATTGGGCCAGCAAGGCCAAGGGCAAACTCCAAATTCCCAAGGAGATTTCGTAGTGCCTAGAGCTGTATTCTGGTCTGTGGCCCCCGGTGGCTGGTCCAACCTTGACAGATCGTCTGACCAATGCCAGCTTTTGGTCACAAGAGGAGCCGAGTAGTGTCACCCAGGCTTACTGGGCATTTGCAGTCCATCAGCTCTTAAGAACTGCACATTTCAACCCCTGGACAAGGCGCTCTGTAAAGAGTGGGGCTGGGGCTAGCAAACTGCCTCAGGGTGGAAGAGTTCTCAATGCATCTGCTAGTTCCTTCTGAGCTGTCTTGATGACATGATTTAAATAATTTTAAAACTCCCTGAAGTGTAAAATAGTTGACAAATACCAGCGTGAAGTTAAGCACTAGAGAGAAGAAGCCCAAAGCTAAGGTCTTAGCCCACCTACAGTAGAATTCCATCTGAATTTCAGCCATCCATTCAACTCAATCCTATTGTCTCCCTCAGAGCAATAGCAAATGTGCTGCTGTTGTAATTACTCTTCATTTCATTTAACCCTTGAAACAATCTTATAAATCAACTCCTATTTTTATTTTCATTTAACAGATGAGCACACTCTGAGGCCCGGAGAGGGCATTTAAGTTGCCTAAGTCACCAGGCTAAATGGCAGAATGGGGATTCGAAGCCAGGCAGCCTGGCTCCAGGCTGTACTCTCTTGACTAGCGATTGAGCTAGTCTGTCTACTCTGGCCAAAGTACCGTGCAGGGTTACATGGGGGGGTTCAGATAAAGACATCACATGGTCATTGCCTCCAGAGAATTCACCATCACCGAGACGTGAACAGCCTTTCCACACTGGTCTGGACAAATCTCCTGCCTGGGCTGAAGTCTTCAATCTCTATACGTGTTTGAGTCTTTGAACATCATCATCAGGACCTTCTCTTTTCCACGCACGTCCAATCCCTACAGATACTAAAATCCTACCTTTAAGTCTCAACCTATTCTTCCAGATGGGCCAGCCACATCTCTTTCCTAGCCTGACCACTACTCTGAAGTAATAGAAAGAATTAAGCAGTCCTTGCCAAGCTGCATGACAAAGATGTTGTGTGCAGGCCAGAGGACACAGTTGAGTGAGGCCTGCCGCCCGTGCTCCGGCTGCAGCCCCAGCCAAATGTGAACCAGGTCAAACAGCAGAGTAAGAGGACATGTTGCACCGCCTGAGCCCGTTTGGCCCAGCTCAGCCGGCAGGGTCACCCTAGGCCATCCACTTGCAAACAGGTCATTTGGCATTTTAGAGACTTCCCGACTTCACTTGCATGAGGGTTTGGGGGATGGTGCTTGGCATTTGTTCTAGAACCCATTCCATCTAGGATGGTCTGTTATAAGTTAGCAAAAGTCAAAGAGAGTACTTCATCAAGAGCTTGCACATTAATTAGTTTCCAATAAAGTTTGAGTCAAACAGGGCTAGACGGAGCCTGATACCAGGGTGTTAGAAATGCACAGAGAGGGCCCAAGAGGCACCGGGTTCCTTCTGGAGCATTAAGCCCACTAGGAAGGGCTATTAGAGGCCAACACAGGATGTGGACCAAGAGCCGGATTTCCTTCCTGGGGTGGGGGTGGAGGAAATCATTAAAAAAAAAAACAAAAAAAAACAACTGCTGCATTTTGGAGACAGGGAGTTGGAGAAGATGTTCTGTCAGTCTCGCTGTTCACTTCCAGCTCTAGAGCCACTGAAAGTTTTTCTAAAGGACCATCATCTCTCCTCTTCCATAGAAGGCCCCTCATCTCAGGGATACCAGGGCATGGGGTGAGGACAATGGCCCTTATGAACCTCCTATAATAGCACCTCGGCTCTGGACTGAGGAAATGCTGCTTGGAAAAAAATGTAGTGGCTTTAGCAACTTGGGGCATACTGTGCATGAGGCAGAGAGGCATGATAGATCAAAGGTGACAGGAAAGACACCCCTTCCTTTTCTGCAATCTGGCTTGGTTCCTAAACCTCCTTCGGGCTTCAAGTCTCTTCCAAGAGGGAAGCCAGCCTGCGCTAAGGCAAGACTGTGCTGGTACAAACCCTGCACCACCCAAAGCGGAAACAACCTCCAGCAATGGCTCCAGAGTAAAGGGCACTAACACCCAGTTATTCCCTCCCATCTTCCTTTGCAGTGCCCATCCCTGCCCTCACAAGAAAAAGGGAGATGCTTGGGTTCTGGCAGGTTCCAGGAGGTGGCAGCTGTGTGCAGAATCTGGCCCAGCACACAGGTTTGGAGACAAGCACCTCACCAAAAGGCTGCCCAGGAGAGTGGAAGATCAGCTCGCAGGCCATTGTGAAATACAGGGAGAGAGCATAACCACAGTGCATGGAGAGTGCCTTCTTCTGAGGGGCTTAGAGTCTGTGTCCTGGAGTGGCCATAACCAAGCTCAGCCAACTTCCAGAACAGCAGTCAGCCCACTGCTGTTAGCACTGTAATTTCAGGCATGGCCTGGCCTTGTGCCCTAGAGACCCAGAGGGTAGCCCCACATTACCTGAGCAATTTTAACTTCCCTTCTGATCCACGCACCTTTCCCAGAGGGCATATTATACCATTCTTGTCACACACCTCACCCACTGGCATTTAATTCTGGCCTCTTCAAACTGAGGAAGGGAAATAAGAATTGAGAGCTCAGAGTAGCTTCTAAAAATGAACAATACACCAGGACAAGGACAAAATGTGCTTTCCAGGATCTCAGAAGCTTGTGCGATTTTCCTGTCTGTAAAACATCGGGCACTGTTTTACAGAATCACTAAGCTAAAACTCTCAAGCCATGGTTTTTCAGAGGCAACAAAGAAGAGAAAGGCCTTGGGAACTATTCTTTTCCCTACTCCCCGGAAAATCATATGTGAAAGGAACCCACAAATTAAAAATAAGTAGTTGTGGTTTTTTAAAAATAAAGTTGCTTCATGTTTCACAGAACCTCAAAATATTAAAATCAGAGGGGACACTGGAAATCACGTAGGCACACCTTCCATCCAGTGCAGCCATCAATTCTGCAGCATGACCAGCAGGAGGGTGCAGATACGACTTGTTTACCTCCAGGGGCGGGGAGCTTATTCCTTCAAGGGGCAGCTCATGGATTTCTGGACAGCTCTATGTCTTTGATAAATTTTCTCTACGTTAAGCCCAAATTAATTTTACTATTTTTTTCCAGCCAGCATTGCAAACTGTGCTCTCTGGAGTCACTATAAATACCTCCATCACTTTCCCCCTAATACATCCTTCAGATTTTTGAAGATAGCTGCAACATGCCATGCCCACTGGTGCCTTCTCTTCTCCAGGCTAGATTTGTTGGTTTGTCAAACAGCCTAATTTCCTAAGCCGTTAGCTGCTTGGATCTTTTCCATTTAAGGGCAGTTTTGGGCAGTGTCGTAATTACTATTGCTCTGCCTTCTCCAGCTGCATCCATCCACACCTTCTGCTGTGACCCACTGTAGTTATATTTATAGACCAGCACCCTCTGCAACTGGCAACTCGGGTTCAGCCTCCATCAGGCCCTGGGGGAGGAGTTAGTTTCCAGGAGTGGAAAGATTTCCCTCAGAGTGCCTTTCCTCAGAGAGGCAAAGAGGACCAGGAACTGTGTGAGGAGAAGGAACCTGCCTGTCTATGGACTGCTGTGTCCCTAGTAGCTAGCACATGGCAAGTGTTCATACTTTCTGATGTGTGAATGCATAAAGGAATGAAGGGAAGCAAGCTGGAATCAGGTGTAGAGATAGAGAAACACTCCACAGATCAAAAGACTTTACCTCAAACGTCCCAAACTCCCTGCTCGCATCCCAGAGTCCCTCCAAATCCAACACACTGGCTTCGAGGCTCAGTTCTGCCCACGGCTATGCACACCACCCTGCTTCGATCTCTCATCACCCTATTAAATTACCATCCCCTTCTCCTCACACCCAAACTCTTCCCATTTCCTTTTCCTGTTCTGCCCATCTTTAAAAGTCCTAGGATATTCTTCTCAGACACAAATTCCAAAGAGAGCCAGACAAGAAGAAAAAATCGTAGAAGACTTTATATTGCTGATATCCTTTGGCTCTGGACTGATTTGGGAAGGACCCCTAGCAAATGCTCCTTGCCCGGGGGGCTCCATGGACCGGGGCTGTCTGGGGGACTGCCTGGGCTGTGTCCATCTGCACAGAAATCTCTAGCACTGAGGCCTGGCTCGAAAGCCTCCTAGGCCTATGTTGTTGAACAGCACAAGAGGTAATTGATCTCTAAGTGGGCAGTTTCACATTTTAGTTTTCCTCTTTGGAATTAAAAGAAAAAGGAACGCTGGCCACCACTGACATATAAAGTCTGCAAGCCTCTGCACTGAGTCTGTCTACACATAGAAATAACTCCCCAGGCTTCCCTTCTCTATCACTACCTTTGGAGATAAATGCTAATAAAGTATTAATAACTGGCTTTGCTCTGCTGACACATAAGGGATGACTTTCTTTAGAAGTCCTTTGTGCTCACTGCTGCCAAACCCATTTGAACTGTGATCGTTAGTGACTTCTCTGCCTGCAACTCAGGCCATGGCGGATTTCTCTGGGAGAGTCTCCATCTGTCACGTCCTCTTGGTGGAGAGCAGCTGTCTGAAGCTGGGGCGCAGGAGCAGGAGGGATATGCTTCATTCGCCCTGGGCCAGCAGGGAACGTGAGGTTGGCTTTGGGCTTCATGTGTGCCCAGCTGGGAGGTGCCTGACAGCAGGGTGATGCTGGGAAGGTGGATAGGACCCATGCTTCCCCTTCCCCAAGCAGGGGAAGTCGTTCACGTGCCCTTATTAGGGATGGCAGAGGGATGTTCACAGAGAGGGAGAAGGTTGAACTGGGCCTGAAATACTCTGAAGCCCTTGTGGAAAAGGCCTGGGGAAGGGGAGGAATGCTCAGTGACTGCTGAGTTATTTTCTGTTCCTTTCAACTTTCAAATTGCTGGAAGCACTTGGGATGGTGAAACCTAAAGGAGTAGAAAGCTTGTGGAAGAGGGTGTGAAAAATGTGGGGGAGACAGAGAGACAGGCAGAAAGATGAGGAGAGACAGAGAAAGCTACAGAGGGAGAAAAGAGACTGGAGAGAGGAGAAGGTTGAGGAAAAGGAGGAGTGAGGACAAGGGGAGAGAGACAGGAAAATGCGGGGGGGGGGAGCAAAGGAGACTGAGAGAAGGCATAAAGAATGGACTATCTTGAGGGGAGAGAGCTTAAAAACAGAAACGAGTGAAGAATAAAGGGACTGATTTCCTTCTTTTTAAAGGCTGAATATGTCCCATTTTGTGGATATATAACATTTTCTTTATCCGTTCATCTCTTGGTGAACATTGGTGCCATTTGCCACAGCATGGATGAACCTGGAGAACATTATGCTGAGTGACATAAGTCCATCACAGGAGGAAAATACTGCATGACCCCACTTATATGAGGAATCAAAATAGTCAAACTCACAGAACACAGTGGTTACCGGGAGCTGGGAGGGTGGGGATAGGGAATTGTGGTTCAGTGAGTATAAAGTTTCAGTTATGCAAGATGAATTAGTTCTAGAGATCTACTGTACAGCACAGGGCTTAGAGTCAACAGCAATGTATTGTGCACTTAAAGATGTGTTAAGAGAGTAGATCTTATGTTGCATTCTCACCGCACACACAAAACAATCAAACAAACCAAGGGACACATGGAAATTTAGAGGTGACAGATATATGTCTGCTACTTTCATATTGGGTAATGGTGTCAGAGGTACATGCAATATGTCCAAACTCAAACTGTATGCATTAAATAATGCAATTTATTGTAGATCAATTTTCCTCAAGAAAGCTATTTTTAAAAAAGAAGAAGAAAAGGACTGTGATTAAGGAAGGCAGCCTGCATCTTTTGAGAGAAAGGTTAAAAATTGGCCGCTCTACCTATGAAACTCAGACACATTCCTGGATGTAATTTTTCCAAATCATAGACCCCTCTTCCTCACCCCCCTTTTTCAGTCTTAGTTGCCAAAGAGTTTAAAAGTCAAATTTATTGCTTAAGTTTTGTGATCTGTTCAAATCAGGTGACTGAAACATCTACATCTGCTTCTTTGAGAGAGTCCTGCAAGCTTTAGCCTCAGATGTCTCCCCCTACATTGCGTTTCAGGCTCTCAGCCAGCCAGTCTCTCACATCTTGAATGAAGGGCAACACATACACTCAAAGAACCAGGAAGAGAAGTTCTCCCAACCCATGTGGTCTCAGGAAGAGAATAAGACATATTCTAGGAAAGGCTTGACGGAGAATGGACTAAGGAGAAGAGAAAGGCCTGGGAAGACAGGAGTCTCGGCGGAGCAGATTTCCAGACGTGCAGCAACCAGAGAGATCAGTGAACAAATTAGGATTTTTTTGTAGTTGTCATATTACTTTGATTTATTTTTAATTACCTAATATTTTTAGTTGGTAACACAAGAACATGGTATAAATTTCCACAGGTCCCAAAGGGTATGCAATGAGAAGTCAATCATTCTCCCAGACTTGTCCTAAAACTACCATCTCCCCATGCTCCTACCCCTCAGGCAAATGCGGAGACACTTTCTTATGTCTCAGATGGTGTGGTTCTCTAAGAAGCTTGACAAGGGGCTCTGCCCATCCGAGAGATGGGGTTAGAAAGGCTTCTCTGTGGCAGTGATGCTTGAGCTCCAAAGGGAGTTTGCTAGTGAAAGAAGGAATTGCATGTGGTAAGGCCTCACAGTTGGTGCAGACACAGAACTTTTGATGAAATGGTAAGCATATAGGGTGAACCATTTGCAGAGAGGGAGGTGGGGGTGGGAGAAAAAGCAGGAACAGTGAGCAGAGCTGTGCAAAGGCTATAGAGTATTAGGATTTGAGATCTTTATCCATAGAACTGATTTAAGTCGCGATGGTTTGGAGGGTATATGATCCATTTTATATTTTGAAAACACAATTACTGTAGCTCCTGTGTAGAGAAAAGCAAGAAGCCAGCATCAATGGGGGCAAAGCAGTTAAGAGATTATACGGGAAACCTTGGATGCCCTGTCTCATGCCTGTTCAGCCATGACCATGGCAGACACTCCCATATGGGCTTCACCTCACCTCACACAAATAGCCTCAACCTCAAGTACAGGGTTTCTCCAATGACACCAATGCCAGGGGAAACTGTGGATGCATGTGCTGGAATGACCTGGGAATGCAGGGGAGTTCATGCTTCCAGAAGTAACCCATAGCCATTGTAGAACAGGAGCCAAGGGATAAATGCTCCTCCTGGGCAATCTATAGGATACACTCTTCAGAAAGTCCAGAATGGGTCCTAGGTGCCCACAGTGGCGACCTCACTTATGTAGTCTTATCTTGACTTTCCTTCTTTTCCCACTCTGCCTGTCCCCAACTGCTGATCCCAGGATCACCTCCTAAATAAACAACCAGCACACAAGTCCTTGTAGGCAGCACTTTCTGAGTGTATCCTAGAGAAGATGGAGGCAATTGCAGTTGGCTAGGTAAGAAATGACAGATGCTTGGCCTAGGGTGGCTCCCCGTAGGAATGGACCAATTTGAAAGATATTTGGAAGGTTAGGCAGGAGTCTGATGCAGCCATGTTCTCCAACACCACTCTCTTTTATACTTCCTTGACATTCAGTGTGCAGTTCACACTCGCAGCTCGTGGTAGGTCCAGGATAGAGGTCGTGGGCGGATGTGCTGCAACCCTGTGTCACAGCTGTGCAAATGACCACCATACCTGGAGACAGAGCACAACAACCACTGCACAACTAAAGGAACAGGAGATGAAGATAGCATTTCCAGGCAGTCCTTAATCTAGTTGAGTTTATAATGGAGCCTTTGGCAGATATCCCTGGCATGAGTGTCTCCCATAGGCAAGACCGCATAGCCAGGACCGTTGTAGTAGAGGCAGAAGTAGCAGTGTAAGTGGTGGGAGGAAAAAGATAAGTAGTAATGGCTGTTCTTTATGGAGCCATGTACATTTATGCCCACACCAATCCTGTGAGGTAGATATCATAACTCCTACTTTGCTGATGAAGAAATGAAGACTCAGAGGAAAGGTAATCTTCCCAGGGTCACCTGAGTAGTAAGTGATAGAACAAAGACTCACCTTTGCTCCAAACTGCTCCAAAGGTCATGCTTTTAACAACCATCTCCTGAAAGCCCCCTTTTAAATTTACCTCTGTGGCAAAGCTGCAGGGGAGCCCTGAAAGAGTCCAGCCATCACTGTTTATGCTGGATTGTCAGATTAGTTGATTAACAATTAGATTCTGTTAGTCAGTAAAGAGGCTCCAGATGACACGATGGAAGTAGAGAATGGAAATGACAAAGAGTGTGTCATCTTCTGTCAGCCTCGGCACACAAGATGGACTAGAGGGAATACTGGATGTCCCTCATTAATTTATTTAACAAACAGCTATATCAATTCATTTATTCCTTATATCAACTCCACGATATAGGTTCCACTATTATCCCATTTTTCATAGATGAGGAAACTGAGGCAAAATAAAATGGCTTAATTACTGGCCCAGGGAGATGTGGTCAGTAAGTAGCAGAACTGGGGTTTTAGCCCAGGAATTCCAAAATCTGTGTTCTTACCATTCCATGTTGCTCCTCTTTCATCGATTCACTCCACACACATTTTTGGGTGCTTGCTCCATGTCAGGCTTTAGTTAGATGCTATGAGAGTGGAAACTGGGCAAAATACAAGAATGAATCACTGTGATTTCAGCCCTCAAGTAACTTATTCTCCCATAGATATTAAGCATTTCCATAAACAATCATGAGAAAATGTAGAAAGTGACAAATGTCTAATGAAAAAAACCTGATAAAATGTTATGGGGATTCAAAAAAGGAGAGAGATTCCAACATGGGTGAATGCAAAGGGACGGTACATCAGTTTGTTTTTGTTACATATCAAACCATTCCACGATTTAGTGGCTCAGAAGACACCTATGCATTATTTTTCACAATTTTGTTGTGGGCCAGGCAGCTCTTCTGTTTGGCGTGGGCTCAGTAGTGCTGGATGATCTAGGATGGCCTCATTCAACTGTCTGGGATTGCTAGGACAGATGAGACTTTTCCTCATATGACCACTTGTCCTCTAGATATGTAGTCTGTTAATAGCTTCACTTTCCTCAGAGAAAAAAGGCTCCTAACAACAGGAGGGAGAGAAATCCCTGATGCACATGTATTTTCTGGCCTTTTTTGGTCTTAGCTGCCTCTGTCACATTTGTTCCCCTCACCAAAACAAGCCACATGGTCAAACCCAAGATTGCAGTGGTGGAGAAATAGACCCCACCTTATGATGGGAGAGCTGCAATATCACATTGCAACAAGACATGATTAGAGGGATGGGAGGGATGTGTACTTCTTTTTTTTTTTTTTAATCATTCAGGATCAGAGAAAGCTTTACAGAAAGGATTAGCCTTGAAAGATGGCTGGGGTCGAGGCATGTGCAGATTTCCTTTATGTGGAGAAAAAATACCCAAAGAGGTAAGAGCAGATGGGTCCACAAGGACTGGCAAGTGCTTCATTTGGGCTAAAAGGAAAGTTGGAAAAATCAGTTGGAACTGAATCATTGAGGGGATAGAGTGATTTTCTTTTTTTAAGATCTTGGATGGTATCCAATGGCTTTCGTAGAGGTTGAGCCCTGCTTTCAGGGCAAAGCCGCTCTAAGAGAACCTGCTCCACCTACAGGCTTGGTTGCTGTGGGGGCACATTTATCTTATTCCTGCAGTGCCTCTACCATGCTGGCCTGAAGGGCAAGCAAAGGACCTATGGTAGCCAATCTATAGGCTGTCACAGCTCTACCGTGGCCTGTCCTGAAAAGGTAAATTGGGATGTGGTAAACTGGGGGTGGGCCATTGGGGGGCTGAGATATTAGTGGCAGAGTTGAAATGAAGGGCATTGAGTTTAAGTCAAAGCTGGTTTATTTAAAGCCAGCTGGTAGAGAAAAGAAAGGGAACACAGGACAAGAGAGAAACAGACACAAAGGGAGAAGACTGTGTTCCTTCGGTCCTGATGATTTTCCCATCCACAAGTAGGTACATGAGTACTTGTTTTCTCTTCATGTGTTGAATGGGTCCCCGCATCAGGTGATGGGTGATTCTCTCCCTGACATCCCTGGCTAGAACATGGGTTGAACAAAACTTTAAACAGAGGCAGGGTGGCCAGGGATGGAAGTATATCTTGATCAGTTTACAAAGCAGAGTTGGATTCCAAATGGGGTAGGTACTGTGGACTGGAGTTGTTCTTAAAATGAACTGTTCTTTCTCTACTTCCCCCAGCTAGCGATTAGACATGTCATACAGTGAAAACTGGCCATCATATTTTAAGAAAAATTTTGTGATTAGGTGAAGTCTTGAAAGCTTAAGGAATGTTAGTTTGAAGTCTATTTCTTTAGTCATTATTTCTTTCACATATTTCATCAAATCTCACTCTAATTGTTAAAGAAGCCAAAAACCATTCCATTGTGCATTATTCCCTTTGGGAACATTGACCAAGTACAGCTCCGCAGTAGCACAGGAAAATATATTTCCCTGGAAACCAGAAGTTACACAATAGTCCTAGCCCTCCAGAGCCTCATGAGGGGTGGGAGTTGAAATACCCATTATATTAAAATCTGATTATTCTGCTTTTGTATCACCTTTTTGCTGTAAACAAGGGCCAGTCAAGCTGCCAGAGCAGAGAACGACGCAGATACAATATGATGTGTCAGCCACTCATGTTTCTCTTTTATGAGTTCAACTTTTATAACTTTGCAGTCAACCCACTGACAGACTATAAAACTTGGCTTATTGGAAACAGATATATCAAGCATGAGACGTCACTTGTCAGTGACTGATCCAGCCTCTTTAGGACATGAGTTCATGCTTAAAGAGAAAGCCATTGGGAAATCTAAAAATCTGTAGGCACCTGTCCTGGGTCACCTTAGACACTGCTCCTTGTGGTAAACACCCATGCTGAGTCCTATCAGAACTTGCATGATATTTATGGGTTACGATCACAATCTGACTGCTTACGAATCTTTTTCCAGTAGAATTCAGAGTTCACTAATGCAGCCAAATATTCCTCTCAAATATTCTAGTCTATTTGTGGCAACAGAAATGTCTCCTCTTTTGGGAATCCAGAATGCTGGCATCAGGGACCAGCTTCCACTTCAAAGGAAGAGTGTTCAAAGCAGATGCTTCTCTGGACTTGAGCAGTAATGGGAGGAGTCTCGTATACTGATTTTCATGCATATTTGACTGTACCCCGCCTCTGTCTTACCTTCACTGCATGCTCAGAAACCACTTCAGTCCCCACATTGGCCTCGTTATGCACAAATGGGCTTTGAGGTCTGTAGATGGAAAGGGCTTGGGGAGTCTCCCTGTTGCCTCAGCTTTGTTCTCCTTTGGGGTGTGTCTCAGTTTTGTGCATGATTCTTGTCCCTCATTATCCAGGCATTCAGCTGCAGATGAGAAGCGACTCAGTGAAGTTTTCATGATGCAGGCACCGCTGGAAAATATGTCTTCATGGCAACCCCAGCGTTACCTCACCAAACAACATTTAGATATTACTGACCACAGAAGCACATTTTTAAATGCAGAGCAAGCATCAGCTATGTCTACAAAGCCAAAAAGTATTTTTGTTTGTTTGTTTTTGATGTTATATCCCTCTGTTCAGAGTTCTTAAGATAACGTCATATATTTGGGGAGCATTTTTTAAATGTAGACAGCATTTTCCCCTGTGCCTCTGCCTCAGCACACAGAGATTTCTTTCCTACAAAAATAATAGGGGTTCTTTTAGGGAACTAGTGTCATTATTCATCTCTGCTCTCGTCACTGCCTGCTTCCAAAGAGTTGTTTTCATGTTTTGAATCCAGAATTCATATTTTCTCACAGCCTCAACAGGATCTGGCCCACACAGGACTTGATTGGGGTTGTACATGGGAAACCCAGGAGCTTAAGGTGAGAGTGGGAATGACTGACTGCTGACATGGTGACTTTTCACCCCTCCAGACTGGGATCATTAGTTTAGGGCACATGTGTGGCTAGCACTTCTTTACTTCTACTAGCCTTCTGGTAATTATTGGGGATGACATCTTCTGTCCCTCTGCAGCTCCCCAAAGAGCTAATTTAATGGTTGAGAAACATTGGAGGAAAAAAAGATTCTTTTACGTCAGTGGTTCTCAACAAAGGGAAAAGGAAGGATTTCATCATCTGGCAATATCTGGAAACATTTTGGTTGTCACAACTGGGAGGGAGATACTGGTGGTATCTCGTGGGTAGAGGCAGGGGTGCTGTTAAACATCTTACAATGCACAGGACAACCTCTCTCCCCCCCCAAAAAAAAATGATCTAGCCCAAAATGTCACTAATGCTGGGGTTGAGAAACTGGAAATCCAGCAAGGCATGGATTCATAGCAGTTTAGACCTCTAGGATTATCATCAGAAGGGCAAACAATGGATTATTTATTAACTGTATGAATAAGTGCCTCTAAATGTATTCACTGGAGAACTCTAATACACAGAAGTACTTTCTCGTGACTGGGAGACTTTACAGTGTATGTTAATCCCTCTGGACAGCCTTTTCTTCTCTAAATTATGATTACAGTTTATGTTGTCTCACACTGCCTCTCTATTGTTAAAATTCCTTTCTGCACAATTCATACGAACATAAACCCTTCCTTTAAGGTCTAACAAATTAAAGAAAAATAGATTCTTTATTTAAAAGCAATATGTTTATTTCTGATTGATATATCTCTGTTTCTCTCTGGAAATCTCAGAGACAACAGGTGGAACAGGGGTGGAGTGA
The DNA here is from genome assembly GCF_964194185.1 of Rhinolophus hipposideros. Classification (NCBI taxonomy): domain Eukaryota; kingdom Metazoa; phylum Chordata; class Mammalia; order Chiroptera; family Rhinolophidae; genus Rhinolophus; species Rhinolophus hipposideros. The sequence continues at coordinate 30,030,247 of NC_138070.1, read as the reverse complement.
CCATCAGGAGCCCATTTTATGGCCACTTCTATAATCTACTGTTCATCCTTAATGAGCATTTCTTTGCTATCAGTCATCTTCTAGTCATATGTCCTAGAATTATTACCTAAAATGTGACTCGTATACTGTATAAATATAGCCAAAATTTTTATGTTTTCCTCACTGATGGAAATAGAAAGCAGCATGAGAGGAGTTTAACTCCTGGAATCCACCAGCACATAAGCCAGCAACACAGATCATACCAGACAAGTTCTCAGAGTAAATTATTCCATTTCTGTCACTGGCTTTCTTACCAGGACCATTTTTCTTCCAAAGCATGAGTGGTTAAGTCATATCAAGGCAAACTTAGGTCAAGATTACAAATATGTATGCCCGCTTGCTCACCGTCATGGGGAAAGATGATGTAAGGCTATGGGAAAAAACTTGCTTAGTGGGCTCTCAGTCAAGACAGAGTGGGCTTGACCAAGCATTTACTGGTTTAGGGTTCCATGTCAACAAGATGGCGGTTCTCTGAAAAGTACACTGATTGAAGAGGATGATCTAGAGTGTTCACAGAGCTTCTCCAGTTCCTCATAATTGTTACATTTAAGAAAATGTTTAAGGTGTTAAAGCAAAGAAAGTATTTTAGGAGCTGATACAGATTCATTAAAAAGTTAGGCATATACACAAAGAAAAGTGATCTCAAGAAACTATAGCCTCTGGGGATGAGGCTTATCATGTGGATACAGCATAGGAAAGTCTCCAGCATCTGTACAACTCTAATATTTAGCAATGCCACCATGAAATGAGCAGCAGGCTTCCTGGGGATCCAGAGCATACATCAGCCTTTGATGTTTGGGGCAGAGTCTGGGCCTGACAAACTCACCCTCTCTGAGTGCACCACACATTCTCACTCCCCAAGACTCAACTTGATTGGTTTATTTCATCACCTGAGCAGAATTTGTTCTTTGATTCCACTGTGACCCAGGCAGCAGGGTTAGTTTCACTCAATTCCCCTCTTATAGCTACTTCCTACAGAAAGAACTTCCTGGGCCACTTTCCTTTGTAGGCAGCCAAGAGTGGGGCAGGCCTTTGGTGGTCCATGGGCTTCTCTGCAGGTCAGGCTCCAGTTTACGGGCTTCATCACTCACGTTCCTCATTCCTCACCTGATCTGCTGTTGCCTCCATCAGTTACTCTGCAGCCTAAGTCTGGAAGAATAGAGCCCATTTTTAACAGAGGGAGAACTTTTTGCATTTCCTTGCAGAGCCTGTCAGCAACTTCGCTGCACAAGGCCCTGGAGGAACTGAGCTAGCCCTTCTGTTTAGGAAAGCCAGCAAATCTTTACAGATGTTTTCCTGAGAGCTGTTCTGACCAGGGCTCAGGGATTTAGCCCTGCCTGGTATCACATAGCATGGGGGAGGTAGGGAATTCTCCTTGGGGAGCAGGAAATATATTACATGACATCAAAATGTAAGTGTGTTCTTTTTGGATTAGGCAATGTTTTTCCCTTCTATTTTTCTTTATTTAACCTTATCACTCAGCTCCTTTATTTCTCTCCCCTCGGCCTTCCTTGGATCCCAAGCTTGCTCTGGCCCTGCAGGATCAATTCCGCTCATTAGGTGCGCTTTGTGGCATCACTTCTAGCCCCTCTCCTCTCTAACCTCATCTAAGTCTTGCTAAGGTCTTTACTGACCTTATTTTCTTACCTGATGCAGAAATCCTACTCCATCTAGATTTTCAGGTTTTAGACCTCTGACTTACAACCAAAGAGATCAGAGAGAGTTGGGTGCATAGTTCACAAGCACCAGAATGACTTTCCTTGCTGCCTGACGCCCACTCCTGTGTCAGCCAGCGTCAGCCTCCCTCTCACTTTTTCCTTCTGAGCTGAACTTCTGTACCAGGACCTGCTTATAGACAAACATCTGATAGGCTTCAAGGAATGAAATAGACTCTCCACACCTTGTCTTTCTTTAATAGTGTCTGAGGTATTTCATTTTATAATTTGAGATGAAACTTGAAGTACAAGTACCCCTGGGAAAAGAATACCAAACTAAAAAGTCATAGCGAGGCCTGAACGGCTCAGGGTCTCACCTCAAATCAGAGATTTTGTTTGTGTGTGTTTGAATGCCTATGTGGGTTTAGCTTTGCATTTCTGTTGGGAGACGGGTTGTGGGGAGTGGAATGAGAAGAGCAAAGAAGCACTGTGTACTTAAAAAGGAAAGACCAATGGGAAGACAAGTCTTGTTTCTTCACAATTTTGGTCATCTCTGCTTAACCCTCTCCTTCATAACCTTCTACTGGTTCATGTCCTGAATCAACCTGGCTTCAACTAAGGTTGCTTCTCGTGGGTGAACACAGGCTCTCTAGGTGGAGGCAGCTTTCAACCCTTTCTGCTTCTCATGCACTCTCTATCCATTCTTCAGTTTCAGACAAAGTAAGTGGTTTTCCCCAGAAATTGAAAAATGAACCCGTGTGTCAGAAGGCACAGGTTTTCTTTCTCATTCAGCAAAATATCTCGAAAGGAACAGAAGTAGAAGGAAAACGAGGCAAAGAAGAATGAGCTCTAGGATGAAGAAAATGAAAGGCAGAGTAAGAGTCTGCTGAAAAATCAAGTAGTTAAATGGTGCTAAAGGAGATTAACTCATGACACTATGCGTCCAGGGTGCCAGCCCTGGACCTGTTTGTTAACTCATGCATTCCTCCTCATGGCTCATCTGCTCTGTATCCCAGGGCCAACCCCTGCAGGCTGTATTTCTCAAAGTCTTCTGGCAGATGGGATCTGGCTGGGTTCGGCCATGGGGGCACTGGCAGAAGACAGGAGAGCAGGGGGAAAAGAAAGGTGGGGTATCTCTCTTTTCCTCACTACTTTATATAGTTTTCTGTCAGTATTTCTTATTGTTGACACACAAAACAGATTCTAACTTTGAGGAACAGATTCCAGTCCTTGAGGAACTCAAAGACTTTACGACCCAAATCTAAAGGGAGGTAGAGAGAGGCATTCAGAGAGAAAATGATCTCTTTGTTCTCACCTTCTCCAAACACTGATTAGAGAGGAGGATCTGCCTGCTTGTTTTTCACTTGCCTCCTTTCTTTGGGGGTTTTTGGTACCCCCTTCATATGGGCAGGTGATTGAAGAACTAGACCCAGTGAAATCAGCCTTCCATCTCACCTCACATAACCAGTTACTGTGTGAGCCACTTTAGTTTTAAGGCAAACTGCATGGGTGAGCTGCTGCCTCTTGCTTTAGAAGATTTAACATTCTGATGCCTTTGCTTCTTCCTATAATGCTGCTAGACTTTGTGTATATAACATTCATACTATTTTAAAATGTTGCCAAGACTGGGTCACTCACATTATCCTGCCTTTACAATTATATTAGCTAGTGTGTACTCACAAATCCACTCATAACAAATGGGTTATTTTATTACTCCATAAAGAAAAAATTTATGATTTCCAAATTTACACACTATTACACACCATTCAGAAATTTAGCAATTGAGTAATTATCATTCTTATGGTTAGCTCCCAAGGGCTTAGATTCCAGTTCGAATGTTGTAAGAAATGTGGTAAGGTATTTTGGATACAAATCTCAATTCCTAACTCTGCCACCCTTAACTCTCAATCCAACATTTTATTACATTTTATTTTGTTATCAAACATTGAAGTAGTTTTGTACTTTAAATGGCTGACTCACTGTATGTCATGTTGATAATTTTTCAGAACAAAGATTCTAGAGAAAAGAAAATAGGAAGTGTGAGAACGCAGATTCTAGTCATATCATCTACTCCTCCATCTTCTATGTCTTTTCCACATTTATGGTCCCATTTTGGCTGGGAATTGTCCAAAGGCCAGATTGGGAAGTCAGATTTGGGAGAACTCAGAAGTTCACCACACTCTCCAATTATCTCTTACAGCCTTAGATATTTTTTGAAACTAAGGCACGGCCAGTGAGATAAGAAGAAATTAAGAGAGTGGATTGACTCAGTGGTCAAGAGAAGAGGGTCTTTCAAAAAGGAATCCCTATCTTAAAAAATAAAACAATTCCTAAAACATTTTTACCCTGCAGTGGCTTCTCGCTGTTTCCCATTACCATCAAGTTCCTTGACAGAGTAGCCAACCTGCCCTGCCCTCACAACACCCATTCCTTTCCCCAGCCTGTTTATAGTACTATGTATGTCAGTATTTCTTATTGTTGACACACAAAACATAGACGCCATAGGTCACTCGGAGACCTTATGACCCAAATCTAAAGGGAGGAGTAGAGAGGTACATCCTGAATCCCACCCACATCCGGAAATTTCTCTGTCAATGGTCACCTCCAATTTTCTGGTTATTAAATTTAGGGAACATCCCAGTCTTCATCTTCCAGATGCAACTGCAGGTTTGACAATGTTGCTTGTCTCCATCCTTCCTTTCTCCATTTTGTCCTTTTCTTCATCCAATCAGGGGCCAAACACTGTCAGAGTGTTTTGCAAAAGTCTCTCCTCCTTCCTTATTCCCGTTGGCACTATGGAGAGCAAGGCATTAAGAAATGTAAGCCAAATTACTCTCTTAGTTTTTTACTAATTCCCATTTAGAATTTCTTTTGTTCGCATTATCTGAGACACCATCTCAGATTAGAATTTGTAAATCATAACTGATAATGCCACTGTTCTGCTCAAAAATCTTCAATAAACTCTCCTTTGTCTGTAGAATAAAATTAAAACAAACAAACCTGGCACCCAAGTTCTTGCCACCCTATGAATGTTCATATGCAGCACATTCCTTCACATATCTAACTCCTGGCTCACTTTTTGCATCTTAACAATGTCCATGTTTTAAAAAACCATCACAAACTATAAAACTAAGAAAACAAACATGGAAAAAATATGCTTGCAACCTCATGACAAAGGGGAAGTCCTCCTTTTGTCCACACTTGCTCCTTTGATGCTTGTGCCCTCTGGTAATACCACCTCCCAACTCCCACCTGGTGCTCTCATCCATCTAAGTCTTGGTCACTCCCCTTCAGTATTTACACCTGGATTGCCATCATTCCCACCTCACTCTTGTCCTCATTCTGTGATCTAAATACCCTTGTGAACCAACACTCTGGCCTTTCTGATTCTTCTTGGTCTTCTATCTACTGGTCTTTCTTCCATTTCATTTCAACCACACACATTGGCCCCATTCTGGACCTCGCTTTGGCAGAACTACCACTTTCAAAAACATGAATACAAACATCCTGCTCTGGGAAACCATATTCCAGCTTTCTGGTCACTTGATTACATAACCCGAGTGGAAAATATCCTTTGACCTCAATGTAACCTTTACCACTTTCTGATCTTTCCCTTCTACCTCCAGTCTTCATTTCTTCCCAATCCAATTTAGATGCACCCTAAAGACTCTACCAAAAAAAAAAAAAAAAAAAAGAACATGCTAGAACTAATAAATGAAATCAGTAAAGTTGCACAATACAAAGTCAATGTACAAAAATCTGTTGTGTTTCTACACCAAACTACCAGGAAGAGAAATTAAGAAAACAGTTCTATTCATAATTGCATCAGAAGAATAAACTACCTAAATAAATTTAACCAAGGAGGTAAAAACTGTACCTGAAAATTATAACTCATTAGTGAAAGAAACTGAAGAATACATAGGTAAATGGAAAGGCCTTCCATCCTCATGATTTGGAAGAATTAATAATGTTAAAATCTCCACACTATCCAAAACAATCTACAGATTCAGTGCCATCTCTATTACAATTCCAATGGCATTTCTCACAGAACTAGAACAGACAATCCTTAAATTTGTATGAAACCACAGAAGACCCTGAACAGCCAAAGCAATGTTGACAAAGAAGAACAAAGCTGGAGGCATCATGCTCCTTGATTTCAAACTATGTCACAAATCTATAGTAATCAAAGCAGTATGGTACTGGCATTAAAAAAGACACATAGATCAATGAAACAGAATCAAGAGCCCAGAAGTAAAGCCACATATACATGGTAGATTAATTTACAACAAATGAGCCAAGAATATACACTGGGAAAAGAACAGATTCTTCAATAAATTGTACTGGGAAAACTGGATAGCCATATGCAAAAAAATGAAGCCAGACCACTGTCTGGTGATGATATTTTTAATCTGCCACCAAAAGCAAAGGATACAAAAGCAAAAATAAACAAGTGGAACTACATCAAACTAAAAAGCTTCTGTACAACAAGGAGTCCCTCAACAAAATGAGAAGATAACCTACTGAATGGGAGAAAATATTTGCACATTATGTATCTGATAAGGGGTTAATATCCAAAATATATAAAGAGCTTATACAACTCAATAACAAAAACTCCCAAACAATTCAATTTAAAAATGGGAAAATGATCTGAATAAACATGTTTCCAAAGAAGACATACAGATGGCCAACAGATACATGAAAAGATGCTCAACATCACCAATCATCAGGCAAATGCAAACCAAAACCACAATGAGATATCATCTCACACCTGTTAGAATGGTTTTTAGCAAAAAGACAAAAAGCAACAAGTGTTGATGAGGATGTGCAGAAAAGATACCTGTGCACTGTTGGTGGAAATGTAAGTTGGTACAGCCACTAAGGAAAACAGTGTGGCAGTTCCTCAAAAATATATTATGATCCAGCAATTCAAAAAGATATATGCACCTCTGTGTTCACTGCAACCGTGCTTATAATAGTCAAGACATGGAAACGACATAAATGTCCATTGGTGGATGAATAAAGAAATTGTGAGATACACACACACATGGAATGTTATTCAGTTATAAAAAAATAATGAAATCTTGCTATTTACAACAACATGGATGAAAAACATGGAGGCCACTATGCTAAGTGAAATAAATCTGACAGAAAAAGATAAATATTATATGATCTTACCTACGTGTGGAATCTGGAAAAAACAAAAAAACAAACAACAACAACAAAAAAAACCAGAACAAAAAACCACACTCATGGAAATAGAGAACAGATTGGTGGTTGCCTGAGATGGTGGGTAGGGAGGGAGGATGAAACGGGTGAAGAAGGCCAAAAGGTACAAATTTCCAGTTACATAATGAACAAGTCATGAGGATGGAATGTACATGGTGGCTATTATTAAGAATACTGTATTTCATATTTGAAAGTAGCTAGGAGAGTAGATCTTGAAAACACTCATCACAAGAAAAAGTTTTGTAACTATATATGGTGAGGGATGTTTACTAGACTTATTGTGGTGATTTTGCAATCTATACAAATATCAAATCATTACATTGTATACCTGAAGTTAATATAATGTTATATCAATTATACCAATAAAAAATTCATGTTGCAGAAGAGATTGAATTATAAGCATAAACATAAAAATATATACATACATATGTATATGCTTATCTACTTACAGTCATTTCCAGGGGTAGGATTATAAACATAAAACTATGGAGGAATTTCAACCTTTAAATTATCTATTTTTGTATTCTTGCATGGATATGAACACATATCATCTTTATAGTCAGAAAAACATAAATAATTTTTAAAGACAACATAAGACCTCCTTAACTAAAATACAAAGTCAAGAATACATTTTAATACATGCCTCAATATAACGGTTCCAGTGGAAGCTAGTAAATGAGTTCCATGACCTACAAATTCTGTATTGGTGAATTATCTACATAACAAGACATACTTATTGGTATAAACTACCTTTGCAGTTAATTTTTAAATCAGAGTACTTTTTTTCCCCAAGGGATTCAAAATACAACTTGCTCTTGTTAGGGTCCGGAGTCAACCCCTCCTCAAGAAGGACTCTCTACTAAGGCTTGCCACATTAAGATATAGGGATATTGGTCCGGATGGCGCTGATTAACAATATCTCGGACCTTCTTAATAATGCCTAGGGAAAAAGTCCCCTGGGGAGGCCAGCCCACATTAAAAGTAGGCCATTCTGCAGAGCAGAAGGTGTCAAACTTACCTTTCTTCACTTCCATGCCATTATTACCAGCCTTGGCGTGGATTTCAGGAAAGTGGCTCAGGAGCAGGGTCTTAGGTGTTACCTGAGCCTGTCCTATAATGGTCACAAAGAGAAACCAAGAAAAGACAAAGGAAAGGACGAAAGACACAGTGCCAGCAAATACACAACTTCACACAGGACTTTTCAACACCCACCAGCCGGTCAACCACACCACATCCACAGGCGCCGTTTCAATCACACCAGTCACACCACACTCAGGATCTTTACCCAGGGCCCGTCCAAACAGCGTCCACTGCGGACGTCGCTGGGCCACCTTCTCATTGGGGACGTCTCCCACGACTTCCAGTAATGGAGCCTCCAGGGTCGTAACCCGCTCCTTCCTTCCCGTGAGATTTCTCAATTGGGGCCTGGCAGAGACCTGTTTCAGTCTCTCCGGCTGAGGGCCTGTTTCAGCCCTTCCCTGATTGGAGGTGGCCAAACCTCCTACCGCGGTTCCAGAATAAACCTTGGTATCGGGAGTCGTCTGTTCCCCTAAGGTAGGGTCTTAAGATCCTGGACGAGCCCCCAAATGTTAGGGTCCGGAGTCAACCCCTCCTCAAGTGAACAGAAGTCACACGATAATGCAAGTCACACAGCGAGGTTTATTTCCAGCTAGCTGGGGTCCAAGTATCTGCCCGACACAGCGGGTTTCAACAAGGACCCCAAACACTTAAAACTCAGGGTTTATGTAGCATCTTCAAGGCACACAGTAATTAAACTACAGGACTTACACAGCTTTAAGGAGTATATGATAAACTGCAGGACTTACACATATTCAAAGAGTATAAGATAAGCTACAGGGCCGCTTGTCTCCTCGCTGTCACTGCCCACATCTTGGAATTTACAGTCAGGTTGTGTTTACACTTAGGTTGTGTTTCAAGCCAGGGGCCGTTAACCCTGACCTTAAGATAGCAGTTCTCATGCTAACGGTCTCTTACAGCTCCCCAGAAAAATCGCTGGGGAGAATCCAACCACTTAATACCACTTACAATGATGGTCACAAAGGTGTGACTGTTGCTGAGGAAAGAACAGGATGTCAGTGAGTCCTGATAACAATAAACTGGCAGTGGCTTCCTATGGACAAAAGGGTGCCCAAGAGTATCTGTGTGTCCCCATCAGGAGGAACCAACGCTTTGTTTGCCAAGAGTGTCTTATCAAAAAAGGCAAGTTGTCGATTGTCACGCGGGGTGTCATGTGGGGTCGCAGCTCCCGCTCCCCACACAAGAACACAGGATATGGCTAGGCCAAAAAGGAGCCATAGGTAGGGGAGTCATACCACTATAGTCTCACTGGAGGCTGGAGTCACACACGTGCAACCTGCTGTCCGCTTTTCTGCGAACCAACGAACTCTCTCTCCTGGACTCCACTCCCCGGTGCAGCTGTGGCAGTTATACTAGTGGCCAAAGGCTTAAGGGTTACAGCTGATGGCCAACTAGCCTCAGTTGACGGCCATCTACTACCCAAGCCAGCACCTTTCCACGTGAGGTCAACAGCCTGGAAACTGCTCTCTGGGGCTCTGTCCCCACACTCCATTCCTACAAGGTCTCGCCATTGTACATTCCTACAATGTACGAGACAAGCGTCTTCCACGAGGATCCCTGTGCCATATTAGCCTATCGGCATCTACGGACAAAAAGAAACTGTAGTCTTAGGAACCAACAATGGCAAATCCCTTCCATCTGGGAGGATACATGCTAGCTTTTTGTCCTGGGAAAGGAGGGTCCCTGCCACTGGCACCTTTCCCAGTTTGTCATACCAGACCTTTATGGCAGTGCTTGGGGTCCCTTGCATAGTTTCAACATGTAACAGAACAGGGGACCCCATAATAGGTCATAGTGAGAGCACATAGTTTCCCCGCAAAATCATCCCGGTATCGGGACCTCCATATACTACAGTCACTTGCGGTGGCCACTCAGTCACCACCCCTGGCGTCACTTGCAAATCATGAGCCCAACCAGCCCCCCATGGGGCTATCAGGCCGAACCATCGACAGTGGGGGCTTTTGACCTGCCAGGGCCAAGTCCATTGCTGCCGTTCCCCTGCTTTCAAGCATGTGGGTGCTGGCAGCAAAATGTTTCCATTTCTGCCATAGCCTGGCTTTAAGAGTCTCACTGGTGGTAACTTGTAACTGAATGGGAGCGGCTGTTCGATGTAGCAGAGCTTCTACTGGTGCAGGCCCTCCCTTCCGTGGTCTTTCATTCAGGACTCTCAGGATGTCCCATACACACGAGGCACAGTACACATCGTGGAAGGGTGTTTTGACACTCGGAGACCTTGCTTCAAAAGGCCATTGTAGCGTTCAGTCATGCCAGCTGCTTGTGGGTTATACGGGGTATGAAACAACCATTGTACGTCCATCCTGGCAGCCCAGAACTGTAACTCTTGCCCTGTAAAATGAGTAACCCTATCACTTTCAATGACTTGGGGGCACCCATAGAGGGCGCACAGCCCTGTAAGAGAGACCACTGTATGCCGCTGATCCACAGCCTGATACGGCCAAGCAAACATCAACCCCGTAGTAGTGTCCACTGCTGTGAACGCATACATAGCATTGCGGGCCTTAAGCAGGGGTCCAATGTAATCCACTTGCCAGCGAGTGAGGGGCACCCTCCCTCGCATAATCTGCTGTGTCTCCCAGGAGAGCCTCCAACATTGGAGGCTGTCCTGGGCACAGATGGCACAGTCATAGCAGGCATCTGCTATCTCCTGCCATTTCAAAGGCAGACCCCAGGGTCTGCTCACCTGCCACATGGTTCTGCTTCCAACGTGCTGCAATTTCCTGTGCAGCCAATGGGCTGCATCAGTGGCAGGAGCCCGTTCTAACCATCGGACCCGTGCTAGGGCATCTGCTTCATCGTTACCTGGGGACACTAAGGGGGACACCTGTGACATGCATTAGGGTCACCTCCTTTCTCTGCCCTAGGTCCCAGAGGTCCTGCCACATGGCTTGACCCCACAGTGGACGGTGTCCTACCAACCAGTTTTGGTGTTTCCATGTAGGGAGCCACAATGTTAGGCCCCGGAACACCGCCCAGCTGTCAGTACAAATAACTAGGGGCCCAGGCTCATGGCTGATTACCATCCACACAGCCCGTAGCTCAGCCCACTGGCTACTCTGGCCCGTCCCAGTATCAAACCAAATGGTGTCTGTTTTGGGCTGCACACCAATAGCCGTCCAAATGGCTACAGCTCCTCGGCTAGAACCATCGGTAAACCAGGCATCCTCAGGTACTGGGGACTGTCCTTCTTTGTAGGGCGAGGGCTCCAAGTCCTCCCCTCTGGGCAGAGCACTTGGCTGAGTCTGGGCTACAAGCACCACAGGCCACAGGACCTATTGTAGCTCTGCGCTCAAAAGGCTTGACTCAGGGTGTTACGTTGCTCCAAGTAGGCACCCCACTTGGCGAGGGTGGTGGTCTGTGCCACCCCTGTTTTGGGTCCCTGGGTCCACGTACGCACCCACCCCTGGACAGGATAGGTTGTTCGAACCGCTACCCGTGCCATTACTGTGATGGCTTCTGTGGCCATTAGGGCTGCGTACACAGCGGCCAGCTGTTTCTCTATTAGAGAGTAGCAGACCTCCACTCCTTTCCATAATTGGGACCAAAATCCCACTGGCCATCAGAGAAGCTCCTGCCATTGCCAGAGGCCCCACCCGTACCCCTCTTGGGTTACGTGAACATCAAATTCAAATGGGCGGCCAGGGTCCACTACTTGCAGAGCCTGGGCCTGCTGCATTGCCTGTTTCGTGGCAACGAAGGCTTGCTCTATAGCCTCTGTCCAATCCCATGAGGCCCCCTTTTTTATCATGTTGTACAAGGGCCTTGCCATTTGTGCCATGTGGGGTACAAACACCCACCAATATCCTAGCAGACCCAAATACGTCTGCAGTTGGGAGACCTTGGTCGGCCGGGGAAAGGCTTGTATCTTATCAATAAACGCCTCAGGTTAACCTTTGTCTTACCCAACCACACAACACCCAAAAACTTGACGGATAAGCCAGGGCTTTGGATCTTTTCCTCATTCACCGCCCAGCCGCGTGACTTCAGGTGGCGGAAAACAGAGGGAGCTGCTTGCTCTAAATCAGAAAGAGAATCTGATGTTAATAGAATATCATCACCATAATGAAACAAGGCCACAGAGGACAGGTGACCCCACTGTGCCAAATCCTGGGCCACGAGCAGGTAGTGGGGGTAGTGGGGGTAATGGCAGGTAGTGGGGCTGTGCAAGTATCCTTGCGGAAGAACTTGAAAAGTCCACTTCTGCCCGTCCCAAGTAAAAGCAAACTGCTCTTGACACTCGGGTGCAATGTCAATGAAGAAAAAAGCATTGGCAAGTCCACTACATAGTGATATGTCCCCAGGCTGACAGTCAGACGATCCATTAAATCATGTATTGAAGGCACTGCAGCGTGCAAAGGTAGTGTCACCTTATTTAACTGCCTATAGTCCACAGTCATTCGCCAGGTCCCATCTGGCTTCTTGACAGGCCATACTGGTGAGTTAAAGGGACTGTGTGTTTGCCTCACAATATGTGCCTTCTCCAATTCCAATATTGTACGACCAATCTCCTCCTGCCCTCCTGGCAGGCGGTACTGTGGCACTGTAACCACGCGCCTGGGCTGTGGCAACACTTGAGGAGGGTGGTGAGCATGCCCGCGTGTCACCGCTTTCACCACTCGAATCCAGAGACGGAACTCTCCTACCTACGTCTGTAAGCTGAGGCCATGTAGCACGTCCACCCCTAGAATATCTTCTGAAACGGGGGAGACATAAACCTTGTAGGTACGAGGGGGAAGCCTTCCTATACCCAGTGGTAAGGAAACGGCTTTCACAGTCACAGTCTTTCCCCCATAGCCATCAATGCAGATTGCTGGTTCAGGGAACAGTTCTGGGTTCCCATAAAGAAGACTGCAGTCTGCGCCAGTGTCGACTAGGGCCAAAACCCTCTGCACATTAGAAGGGGACCAATGTATGGACAGTTCCACGTGGGGCCTCCGGTCCCTGCTCGTCCCCTCTGACCGGGTACGTTGGCCCCACCCCTAATCAAGCTGAAAGGAGTCGGCCTCAAGTGGCCACATGAAGTCCTGGAGGGACACGGGTCACGCTTTCCCAGACATCTCCTTCAGGCTTCTCCAGAATTGCTGTTCTGGACGCAGCTGTTTCCAAAGTTCCAGCAGGAGTGCATTGGGTTGTCTGTCTATATTCTCCCAATCGACCCCTGCTGCCATGAGATCATGCCACATCTGTGCGCGCGTTACTCTCTGAGGCCCTCGACCTCGCCCCTTTACTTTTGATTTGGGCTTCCAGGTCTCAACTGCTTGGACCTCCTGTCTTAACTTTCTTCGCCTCCGGCTTTCAACATCCCCTAGGGTGGCCATGGCAGTTGCAACTTCATGGATTCGTTGCCCTACATAAGGTGTAAGAATGGCAACCGAGGATCCAAAAGCACTCTCAGGTGCAGTATCCAAAACCAGATCTCTCATGCTGGCTATAAAAAGCTCGTCATCCGGCTCCTGCATGTTAAGGTTAAAAATAGCATTTCTCATACCCATTTCACGGATAATTTGCATGAGTTCTGTATATGAATGCCATTGACTCACAGTGTCTGGCAGCTCGCCAGCCTGTCCCCATACTGTGCGTACCGCAGCGGTGAGCCACTCCATTAGAGAGTGGTTGCCCTGGTCGTAGGCCAACCTATGGCAGTTCTGTAACCTTTGTTGCAGGGACAGATGCACTGTCACAATGGCTAGCTTTTCCATCTTGCCTGGGGAGCAGAGAATGTTGTCTGCTCCCTCATCCCATAAACTTAGTAGCCAAGCCGAGACTGGCTCTCCAAGGCGCTATCGGCACCGCCCCCCCAGCTCCTACAACTCAGTGGGAGTGTAAGGGGTGTAGGTCGTGAACTCAGTCACAGCTGGGTTGCCGGCAGCAACGCCCCCAGGGCCCAAAGGTTGCTCACATTTTACCCTTTGCTTCAAGATTGGCCCGGCTTGGGGGTTGGGAGCTACATTGTCTCCACTGTGGGGCCCCTCTTCTAACAGGCGGACCTGGGCTTCCAGCGCCTCCAACCGGTACACCTGGTCCAGCACCTGGGCCATTTCATTAAGCGCATTTTCCGTGTTGAGACTCAAGGCCCTGAGGAACATCCAGCCCACACGGCCGGCTGTAGCCTTCACCTCCTCCGGCAACCGCTCAGCCAGAGCCTGCAGGGCCCTCTCCATGCTGGCCGGAGAGCAGTCCATGACCTCCCACCCCTCCTTGGGGGTCCAACTCCTGAGATCAGTGGCCACCAAGCACCACACACTGTGCGGGGGCCACACATCCTCCTGCCCAGAGTCAGACTCCATTCCTACCTGGTCGGAATCTTGCTCGCCGTGCCAGGTGTCTGAGAGGGTGGAGGCCTCCGCGGAAGATATCCACAAGCCTCGGAGCCTAAGGCCGCAGCAGATCACCAAAATAAGGACAACGACTTCCATGGCCAAGATGGTGGTGTGCCAGCTGGAGGCTTGAGTCTCCCAGGCAGACCACGCCAACCGTTCCCGGTGTCGCTCCTCATGGGCCTCCCGAAGCTGGGCTCTCACACGCACAAACCGCTCCACCATGCTTTGGTAGGTTTTGGCCGGCACTGTACCCTGCTTACGAAACTGAGCTTTTATACGTGTAAACTGCTCCAGTACATTCCTTAGAGTTTCAGTCAACACCATATTCTGCCGACTATGCCATGTGTCGTGCGGGGTGTCCGGCGGGGCGGCCTGCGGGGTCTCTGCTCCCGCTCCCCACATAAGAACGCAGGACATGGTGAGGCCAAAAAGGAACACCCACAGAGACATAAGTAGGGAAGTCATACCACTATAGTCTCACTGGAGACTGGGTTTACACGACGAGCGACCTGCTGTCCGCTTTGCTGCCAACCGACCAACTCTCCTCAACTCTCCTTCACTCTCCTTCAGTCTCCTCCTTCACTCTCCTCGGCTCCCTTCTGTAGCTACGGCAGTCATATGGCTTAATGGCTACAGCTGATGGCCAACCAGCCACAGCTGACGGCCATCCACTATCTGAGCCAGCTCCTCTCCACATGAGGCCGAGAGCCTGGAAACTGCTTTCTGGGGCTCTGTCCCCACAGCATGTGTCTCACATCGAGTCAAGTGCAACTGACTGGAGTCTTTCACTGGGAGTTGGTCATGGCTGGCCTGCTCCTATCCTCTGGAATTCCCAGCAGGTGCAAAGTGAGGAATGAACAGTCAAGTCTGAATTAAATTAGAAAAGCCCCCAAAATGAAGCCAACTTTGCTCCAGGTTTTAAACAAATTTATTTTGAAGCACCTGTAATTTGGAATAATTAGAAGCACTTCAGTTTCAGACTCCTGTCCAGCCCAAAACTGGTAGCAATCTTGGGGATCCTTAGGCCATTTGGTGAGAAAGATTCTGAAAATCTTATTCTTCGGAAAGTCATAGTAGAAAAACCATCTCATCTCTAGCTGCAAGTCCCCTGAAAATCCCGGGAAGTACACAACCATTTGGCTTCCCACATGAAGAAATCACAACTGTGCCTAAAAGACATTGGGCATCTGGTTAAAAAGTGAAAAATGTGGTCAGTCAACCCATTTGTTTTATCTATGTGATGCCAACCAATGCTTCCTTTATCCAGGGATAGCCCTGGTTTTGGGAATTGAGAAACTTAACTTCTAGCCCCAGTTCTGTCACTAACAGTGAAAGAAATTTGGGGAACATCAATCACTCATCTCTGGCTTCAGTTTTTACTGATAATTACCAATAAATTACCAATAATTACCAATAAAGTAATTATTGGACAGGTTGAAATTCGTTCAGCTGTATAAAACACACCATTTGTTTTGTTGTCATGGAAATACCCTGAAGCTCAAATAACCTTGCCAACCTCCCCAAAGGACTTACCCTGAGGCAGAGTTCCCCTTCTACAGAGGATCAGGTAAGAGAATCTGTGGGAAATGAGAATACTGCCTGTGGGCTTCAGGGCATCTTTACCTCAGGACACCTTTGTGCTCAAAGTATGAGTTCTTCTAAAATGCAAGAAGTGATTTCAATAAACTTGGAGAGTTGAATCACTTTATTCTAGATACTGGATGAATTGAGTGCTCAGTGGCTAAGTTTGCAAACAAGTATTTTTTAGACAGGGTACATGAAAATTTTTCAAGGGGCTATTCAGGCTTTGGCAGTTTTAAGGAAATTAATTTTTAGATTCTTAACCTAAATTTGTATTCTTTCTGCCTAAGAATATACCTGACTTCTGTAGTTTACATTTCTGGACTTCTTTTTTTTTTTTCCCCAGCCACTCTTCCCACTTTATTAACAAACACTTCATCTCTCTCACCCATCCTAAAGCTTACTAGGGTGCATTGTTTACGAGGCGTGAAAATTTCCTGAGCACCACATACAGAGACAGTTCTAGAACACATCTCTCCTAAGGGAGAGTCCCCTGACAGGAACACAATGAAAATGTCCTTTGAAAACACTGGAGGTAGAGGTACTGATGTAGGAATATGTCTCTGTGAGTCCCCAAATGATGTAGGGGAGCCTTTGAGTGAGTGAGTGCCGGGATCATGTCTCTTGAGACTGAAGAATGGAAACACGGACCCAGGAGAGGCAAAGAGTTTTAAAAAGAGGACAGTTTATTGAAAGCAAAGGGTCAGAGCTCCTGAGTAGGAGGGGGTTCCAAATGGGCGTGCCCAGTGACTGAGTCAAAAGTTCTTACTTTTATACCTTCCCTTGCCTGCTTGGGGAAGGGGGCTGGAGCCTTCTAATGGAATTTATCAGTTTGTCCTCTTTGCCCATCCTGAAGGGATTAACGAAATAAACCATTGCTATCTATCAGATCTGCTCCTTTGTCTGGCCAAAAGGGATGTGAGATAATTTATTAACCTCAAGGCGCGTGCTCATATCTTTGTCCTGGAGTGAAGGAGGCATGCCAGACCTGGAGTTTTAGGATATGGCTGCCTTCTGCTTCTTCCACCAGGGACCCTGTCTCAGTACCTTACTTTATTCAGGCCATAAGTTCAGACAAAGGCTATTTATGCTTATGTAAGAATCAGGATTCAGAAGTAAACAATTGTCACATGCACACGGATACAAGAAAACCAGTTCAAAAATGAACTCAGAACTTTTCTGACAGGAATAGTCTGATTTGGCTAACTGGTCTGAGGAGGCTCTGCCACAAAGCTATGCGCTGGATATTGTCCACGAAGGGCTAACTCTGCAGATCAAATATTTGACAAACATATATTAAAGCTCATGATAAAATAATAGCTTCCATTTAAAAATATTGTACTTGCAAAAGTGTGTTAAAATTAATAATATTTCCTCTTTCCCAATCTTTCCAAGATATGTCTGGGTAAACTAGAAGCCAAAGTAAAAGAAGAACATGGATAATTAACTGTCATCTTTTTTTTTTTAAATTGGAACTATTTTTTTTTTTAAAGATTTTATTGGGGAAGGGGAACAGGACTTTATTGGGGAACAGTGTGTACTTCCAGGCCTTTTTTCCAAGTCAAGTTGTTGTCTTTTCAATCTTAGTTGTGGAGGGTGCCGTTCTGCTTCAAGTTGTTGTCCTTTCAGTCTTAGTTGTGGAGGGCACAGCTCAGCTCCAGGTCCAGTTGTCCTTGCTAGTTGCAGGGGGCACAGCCCACCATCCCTTGCAGGAGTCAAGGAATCGAACTGGCAACCTTGTGGTTGAGAGGACATGCTCCAACCAACTGAGTCATCTGGGAGGCAGCTTAGCTCAAGGTGCTGTGTTCAATCTTAGTTGCAGAGGGCGGAGCCCACCATCCCTTGTGGGAATGGAGGAATTGAACTGGCAACCTTGTGGTTAAGAGCCCACTGGCCCTTGTGGGAATCAAACCGGCAGCCTTCAGAGTTAGGAGCATGGAGCTCTAACTGCTTGAGTCACTAGGCCGGCTCAATCAACTGTCATCTTAATTAGCATTGGTACAAACCTTTGCTATATAGTTCCCTCAAATTAAGAGAACTTTATGACTGAAGAACAAATCCTTCTCAAAGGCTTCTGATGTGTTGTTTTCATCAAAGTAACAGCAAGAACTTTTGATTATTTTTTCCAAACAACTCAGATGGAGTTCAAAGAATTGAGTGACGCTGATATCCAAACTCTTTCCATTTCTTTCTGTTTATTTATATGAACAAGGTTTCTCAACTCTCATTTATAAAAATGAAAAATAGCAGTAGAATTGGTGCCAAAATCTGTCTCATTCTAACAAAAAATAATAAATATGTGTATAATTTAATAATTAAAAAAATACAGGGACAGGAATATCTATCACATTTAACTATTTAGTTCCCTTAATATTTCACTGTAATGTATAATATTTATAAAAATTTGTAGTATATTTAGGTTTTGCTCAATTAAGTACTGTTACTACTACTAATTGTAACAATTATTCAGAAGAAGTTTTTTAAACATGTGGTCTCAGAAAACTTTAAGAACAAATTTCAATTTATATACATATTTTTGTTGCAAATATATATAATAGGGTGATTAATAAAAGACTTTCAGGCCAAAAAAATGCATTAGCATAAAATCGTGTTGGGGAAGTGGATAGAAACATAAGTTGAAGAAGAAAATGGAGTTGTGTAAAATTCCCAACTGTTAAGGAAGAGTTTGTTTGTGACATCATGATAAATTTTAAATGTCAACTTAAAAATCTGTGAGGGATACTTTTTTATTTTTTAAAGATTTTATTGGGGAAGGGGAACAGGACTTTATTGGGGAACTTCCAGTACTTCCAGGACTTTTTCCAAGTCAAGTTGTTGTCCTTTTCAATCTTAGTTGTGGAGGGTGCTGTTCAGCTTCAAGTTGTCCTTTCAGTCTTAGTTGTGGAGGGCGCAGCTCAGCTCCAGGTCCAGTTGCTGTTGCTAGTTGTAGGGGGCGCAGCCCACCATCCCTTGCAGGACTTGAGGAGTTGAACTGGCAACCTTGTGGTTGAGAGCCCGCTGGCCCATTTGAGAATCGAAGAGACAGCCTTCCGAGTTAGGAGCATGGAGCTCCAACTGCCTGAGCCACTGGGCTGGCCCCTGTGGGATACTTTTAAATATTCAACATTTAAGAATTCATTTAAGAGGTATGTGAATAAAAATATTTGAAGATATTTGCTCAAATACTTGATATTCTATTGCTCATCTATTATTGAATGTTTGACCAGTCTGAGAATGTAGACATGTTATTCAGTTTTGAGTTCCAGATGGGGCAGCTGAAACCTAGAGAGGTTAAATGACTTGCCTGAGGACACAGCAATGCAGCAATACAGGCAGGACACATCAGGCTACTTTTCAGATATAGCCTCTCTCTCTCTCTCTCTCTCTCTCTCTCTCTCTCTCTCTCTCTCTGTCTGTCTCTGTCTCTCTCTCATCAAGGTTTTCACACATGCTATCCCTTGGCACTGCCAGGCTAACTGCTAAATGCTGTTCCAATGAGTTCTTATTGTCTGTGCTTCTCTTTAAAGAATGCCTCCAGCTGCATTATCATCATGTATTTACTTGTCTGCCGCCCTCTCGTGTAAGTTTCATGGGGCAGGAACTACTTACACGCTGCTCACCACTGTATCTCTGTGCCGAGTGCAGAGCTGACCACTTGGGGTGATCAAAATATTTATTAAATGAATGAGTAAACAATCAATGCATGGATTTTTTTTTTTCTTTCCAGTTAAAGATGTTAAGGTAAGAGCCTCAGATTGCTATGGAGAACAACTAACTCTCTTGAGACTTGCAGGACTTATTTCCATTATCCAGAGAGCATAACAGCCAAATTTCTGTGATGGCTTCAGATTCTTTGCAAATGCTGCAATGCTAGGCATGAAGAAAAGGCAAAGAAGACTCTGTGAAAAATGTACAGAGATTTTTCAGGTGGCAACAGCTCCCCAGTCTCTCAATCCCATCACCATTCCTTTCCTCACCCCTCCCAGCAACCTAGGCCTGTGTCAGCTTTGACCTCAGCTTGTCATATCCCGAGGTTTCCCTCCATTGGGAGTCTGTTAATAAGGCCTCTAACAGAGCCCTGAGCCTTCCAGAAGTGATCCACATGTGTTCAAATGGGGGACACTTGTAAACTGCCTGTACCCCTCAAAGGCGGGTAATTCTGGTATCTTTCAGGTTAAAGCTTCTGAGAAGTTTTAAGCTTATTTCCTCTAAGACATTTTGGGCTTAAGGCCTGAGGAGAAATAGCAGGAATCTGAAAAGGAGGCTGAAAACTCTGGAAAAACTGGAACAGTCAATATGCTTTTGCTTTCGTTTTCATTTAATTAATTGACTTTCCTTCCGCAAAGATGGCTCCTAGCTTAAATATCTTCACCCAAATCATGTAGTTAGTGATTGGCTTCATATTAGAACCCAGGTCTCTTAGTGTGGAATTAATGAGTGCCATAGACCCTGGAAACGTGATCATATCAGAGAGAAGTGTGCTCTTAGAACTATTAAACTCTGAGAGGTGAAATGCTGCTGCCTTGGCCTGCTGTAGGACCTTTGCACGTGTTAATTTCCCTGTCTTGAATGCTCTCCACGTCTGGTTCTGGTTAATTCTATCTTGTTTTGGAGAATTCAGCTAAAGCTTATTCTGGCCCCACAGACCAAGTCAGGTCCCCATTACCTTCTCTCATGGCAAATCTTGCTTCTTTTTAACACCTATCAGAGTTGTAATTAAATAATTAATTGGGCATTTATTCTTTAGGATCTGCTTCCCTCTTTGGAATGTAAATCCTAGGAAGAGAAAGACTACCAATTATACAGGCCGCACACTGTACCTCAAGCATATTATACTATCCTGCACATACTGGATACTCAATAAATATTTATTGGAATAAATGAAATTTACTTCCTTTTCACCTCACCTTTTAAAAGAATTTCAAAATTTTATTCTCTCTTTAAGGCCAAAGTTAAATGTCACCTCCTCTGTAAAGCCTTTTGACAATTAGCCAACATTTAAATTAATCACATGTTTCGCTCTGTTCTAGTAGCATGTTTTGCGTAAGACATAATAGCATCTGGTTGAACCAAATGAAATTAATATTTTTTAATAGGCCAAAGTGGCTGAATGTTTACAATTTCTTGTGATTAAACCTCATAGTTTAAGCTTCCATCTCTCTTGCTAGTATATGAATTCCTTGAAAACAAGAACCATAGTTGTTCATCTCCAGTATCTGAAGCATCTAGCATAGGGCCAAGTACCCAGTAAACGCTAAATAAACTTGGTTATAAGAATGCCTGAGTGACTAATCACTCCTCTGACTCTATGCTGATTGCCAAAGTGGCCTATATCCACTGGACCCTTCCAATTTTGGGGCACTCCCTGATGACAAAATACCTTTATGGATTAAATTCTTTTTTTTTTTTTTCAGTTGGACACCTTCACTCAGAGTCAAGGAATTCATTCCCAGCTTACAAAAACCACAGTCATGGAAAGCTGAGGTTATTGCTTGTTGAGAGAAATAACATCAAGATGGATGAGATCAGTCTAATAGCCCCTGTTATGCCTGCCAAGGGGACTGTGAAATTCTGTGAAACACCCGCACCTTCCTCCACCCACCAGACAGCCAGACCCCTCTAGTGTCCATCTAGCCCTTCATGGACAGCTGTTCAAGGGAGAGCTGGAATAATTACATACACTAATGATTTTGCACTGCCTAATTGGTCTTGCCCACCTACCTATGATGACAGTTGAGGCCTCAACACCTGTTGCTGGACCAAACTCACTACAAACATCTCTAAATCACAGGAGAGATGACAGGTGCTGCTGAACTAGCCCCCTAGTGTTTTCGTTCTTGAAGAACTTAAAACTAGTTGTCTGGCAACTAAACTTGCCCTAAGGCACTCAACGTATTAACCATTCATTATTGTTGCAAAGCCCCAGGAATCTATTCCAGTCAAACGTGAAATTAGGAAAAGTTTTTAAAGAAACTGCATAAAACTTGCAGATAGATGAGAACCCTCCAGAAATACAGAACAGATATTGTTCAGTTTCTTTATCACCCCTTTAGGCTGAGAAGATATACAAATTATAACCACTCAACCAACAATAAAAAGAAGGGCCGTCTGATTGATTCCCTAGGATTCAGAAGGGGTTTGAGGCATTTAACAACCAAAGTCACAAAAGTGAAGCCTCTCCTAAAGTCACACAGTATGTAAGTTGGAGAGTCAAAATTAGAACACTGATCTCATCGTTGCTTTATCTCCTCTGCAGCTTGGTGTAACTGTGATGTCTGAAGATGATTCAATTAGCAAACTTCCCAGGATTAATTACAGTAGTCCTATGTCTTAGACAGCTCAGGCTACGATAACGAAATACTAGACTGGGTGGCTTAAACAGACATTTGTTTTCTCATGGTTCTGGAGGCTGGGAATCCCAGATCAGGGTGCTGACCAATTTGGTTCCTGGAGAACACTCTCTTCCTGGCTTGCAGATGACCACCTTCTGGCTGTGTTCTTACCTGGTAGAGAGAGGGATGGGGGGAAGCTTTCTGGTATCTCTTTTTCATAAGGGCACTACTTCTATCATATGGGACCCACCCTCATGACCTAATTACCTCCTAAAGGCCCCACCTCAAAATACCATCACATTAGGAGTTCGGGCTGTAATATACATACTTGGGGGTGTTCAGCCCATAACAACCTCTCTGAAATCTATGACTCAGATTGCATCTCTTAGCCGCTTCAGAAAATAACATATTCATGATTTTGAAAGTAAACAATTACCTTTTGGGGATCCATACTATTACATTTCCAATAAGTTAAATACGTTTGTAATTGATAATAGTCACAAAATTCTATAACTAAGATTTTTCTCTCTGTGTTATCCCAAAGTGAGTAATTTCACCCTAGGTCTTTGGAATTACCCATGCGGAGAAGTATCCGTAATCTGAGTGGTAAGTAGATTATGATCTCAGTATCCACTAAGTTTTCTTTCTAAGGTATCATTCAGCATTTCCAGGGAAATTCCAAGGAACACTGACTGAATTCCCCTTCTAGCTTCCCACTCTTCCCATCGTCTCACTTTATTAGAGGCCATTTCTGACTCAATGTATAATTAGAGTGAATTTCCCCAACTGCCCTTTAGATATAGATACTGAAGAAGACGAATCACTAAGTAGGAGTATATGAGACCCACAACCAACCTTTGTCCAGTCAGCCTCATCCATCAAGGCTGTAGGCGTTGAGATTGTTACATTTCTGTCTACTTCTCCCCAGCCCTATTAGAATTGTGCTCATTTTATGTTTAAATTATCATTTAAACTCCTTGATGGTACCACTTAGCTTGTCCCTTCCTTCCTTCCTTCCTTCCTTCCTTCCTTCCTTCCTTCCTTCCTTCCTTCCTTCCTTCCTTCCTTCCTTCCTTTCATTGCTTTTCTATCTCCATGCTTTTATTCTTCCTTTCATTTGATCCATTTTTGCTTGTTGTCAAGGCAATCTGACAGCAAGCAATCTTTGATAAATCCAGGGACTTGCAAGATGGAATCTGGGCTCCTATGCTCGGCATGCATGGCCCTGCTCCCACCCCCGTGCTCATTGATCCTTCCGTCCCTCCTCAGACTTTGCTCTACCTTATGCTAAGCTCTATATGAAAATGGCTGTGGAGTCAGATTCCACAGGCAATGGCTATGGACTCAAATTTCTGGTTAGAAAGGTGAAGTTAGAGAGGTTAAGGCAAGTGATTCATCTCTCTAATTTCACTCTCCTTCTCTATAAAAACGAGATAATATTACCACCTGTGTGTTAAAAGAAATGCCATATAGAGGTCCCAAACACTGCCTGGCACAGAGTAAGCACTCTGTAAATATTAGTGGTTATTATTACACTAAACAGTGAGCACCATGAAAGGATGATCTGTGTCTGCTTTGTTTTCATTGTTGTTGAGGAGCATTTATAGTTTTATTGAGGTATAATTGACATGCAATAAATTGCATATACTTAAAGTGTACAATCTAATGATTTTTGAGATATTTGAAACCATTGTTATAATCAAGATAATCAACATATCCATCATTTCCAAAAGTTTCCTCGTGTTGTTTTGGAACTTCTATTCCCACTCCCATCACTAGGCAACCACTGAACTATTTTATGGCCCTGTAGATTAGTTTGCATTTTCCATAATTTTATACAAAGGAAATCATGCAGGAAGTACTGTTTTTTTACTGGCTTCTCTCACTCAGCATAATTATTTGAGATTCATCAGGTTATTGTGTGTATCAATAGTTCTCCATTTTAATTGCTAAATATGACTCCATTATATGGATATACCACAATTTATCAATTCACCTATTAATGAACATTTGGGGGATATTTCCTTTGTGGAGCTACTAGAAATAAAGGTGCTATAAGCATGCACATACATATACTTTATTTTTGTGTTGTCATATACTTGTGTTGACATATACTTTATTTTTCCTAGGTAAATGGAATGGCTAAGTCATGTGAGAGGTGGATGTTTAATATTTTAAGAAACCACCAAACTGTTTCTGTGACTGTATTAATCAGAGTTCTCCAGAAAAACAGAATCAACAGGATGTGTTGGAATGCAGTTCACCTCCTCATGGGTCACACTTTGTACCTCACCTTTAAGGGTCTTGAGTCTGCTTACAGGGTGAGAAGCAAAGAGGGATGGTAGGGTGTCCTGAGGAGAATCAACAGTGTCTTGCATGGTAACTGTCTCAAAGGAGGCCATTAAAGTTTCCTTAGGCAATGCAGGGTTAATCCTCTCAGATGGAGGAATATGCTACTACCCCTGGGGGTGGGGAAGCTGCTACCACTGGTGGTGGGAAGCCACTTCCACTGAAGTTGGAAAGACCTCTTCTACTACCAAAGATAACTCATCAGAATTTAGGGGCTCGATGTCCTCAGTTTCGTCAGTTCTTCCCACACATCCCCATTCCAACTTACAGGACCCATTCTTTCCCAATCAATTCCCTTAACTTTAACGGTAGATTCCCTGAGAGTCTGGACATTCAGCTTGTATTGAGAGAGAGAATGGAGATTGCATTGAGAAAGAGAACGATTTTCTATAAGGGATTAGTTCACATGATTATAGAAGGTGAAAGTCCTGAGATCGGCAGCCTGAAGACCTGAGAACCAGTAGAGCCAATGGTGTATGTTCCCATCCAAGTCTAAAGGCAGGAAAACGCCAATGTCCCAGCTCTAGACCATCAGGCAGAGAGAGTAAATTATCTCTTTTTCAGCCTTTTGTTCTATTCAGGCCTTCAATGAATTAAATTAAACCTACCCATACTGGGGAGGGCAATCTGCTTGACTCAGTTTACCAATTCAAATGTTAATTTCATCCAGAAGCACCCTCACTGATCTACCCAGAATGTTTCACCAAATATTTGGGCATCCCATGATACAGTCAAGTTGACACATAAATTAACTATCACACAGGGAAAGCCAATGTTGCAATTCAAGTCTGACATCTATCAGGCTAGAGACCAGGGGGGACACAAAATTGCAGTTCAAGTTGGAAAATCATCAGACTGCAGACCCTGGGAAGAACTTATATTGTGGTCCTTGTCCAAAGGCCATTTGTTGGACGAATACCTTCTTACTCAAGGGATGTCAGTCTTTTGTTCTAGTCAGGCCTTCAGCTGATTAGATGAAGCCCACCATTATTATGTAGGGCAGTCTCTAAATCCACAAATTTACATGTTAATCTCACCCAAAACACCCTCATGGAAACATCTAGAATAATGTTTAAGCAACTATCTGGGAACCATGGCCCAACAAAGTTGACAAATAACCATCACAGTAACTGTATCATTTGAATTCCCACCTAATAGTAATGTCTATTAGTTCCAATTGCTCCTTATCTTCACCAATGCTTGGTATGATCAGTCTTTGACTCTTAGCCATTCCAGTGACATGCAGTTGTATATCATTATGGTTTTACTTGCATTTCCCTCATGTCTAATGGCAATGAGCATATTTTCTTGTACTTATTTACCATCTTTTGTGTATGGTATGTATGTATGTATGGTATGTATGTATTTTGTGTATGTTGTATGGTATGTATGTATTTTGTGTGTGTGAAGTGTCTCTTCAAATTTTTGCCCATATATTATTGAGTTATTTGTTCTGCTATTGAATTGTAAGGAATTTTTACATGTTCTAGATACTTTAGATCTATATATTGAAAATATTATCTCCCTGTCTGTTGCTCGCTCTTTCACATAATGGCAGTATGTTTTCAAAGAGCAAAAGTTAATTTAGATGGAGTCCAATTTATGATTTTTGTTTTAAAAATTTATGGTTTCATGTTTTATTTAATAAATCATGGCTAACACCAAGTCAATTTCTTTTTCTTTTAGAAGTTTTAGAGTTTTGGCTTTTACATTTAAACCTATGACTCATTTTGAGTTAGTATTTTCATATGGTGTGAGGTTAGGATCAAAGATCACTTTTTTGCACAGATGATGTATCACGTCTATTGCTGCCACAACAAAATACTAAAAACTTCAACACAATTTACTATTTCACAGTTTCCATGGGTCAGAATCCAGGCACAGCTTGGTTTAGCTGGTTCTCTGCTTAAAGGCCAAAATCAAGGAGGAGGCTCAAGGGGAGACTCTTATTTCCGTGATCATTCAGGTTGTTGGAAGATTTTAGTTCAGTGTAGCTATAGAACTGAGGGTCTCTATTTCCTTACTGATTTTGGGTGCTGTTCTCAGCTTCCAGAGGCTATCTACATGTCCTTGGTCATGGTTGCCTTGAAAGCTGGCAACAGGGGGTCAAGTTCTTCTTACACTTTGAATCTGTCTGCCCTCTTCCTCCACCATATTTCTCTGATTCCAACCAGAAAAATTCATCTGTTTTTTTAGGGCTCAAGTAGTTAAATTGGCCCCAGGTGGATAATCCTAGATAATCTCTCTAGTTTAATGTCTTTAAACTTAATTACACCTGCAAAGTTCCTTTAGCAGTAATACCTATATTGCTATTTGAATAATCATAATGCAGAATCTGGGTGATACATTTTTAGAATTTTGCCTATCATCTATGACCATTCATTCCAGCATCATTTATTGAAAAGATTAACCTTTCACCATTGAATTACCCTGTCCCCTTTGTCAAATATCAGTTGACAAGATATATATGGAGCCATTTCTGAACACTCCTTTCTGTTCCATTAATCTAATTTTCTATCTTTTTGCCAATACTACACTATCTTAATTACTATGACTTTATAATGAGTCTTGATTTCATGCAATGTAAATCCTAAACTTTGATTTTTATTTTTCAAAGATGTTGTGGCTCTTCCAAGTCTTTGGCATTTCCATAAATTTTAGAATCAGTTTGTAAATTTCTGAACAAGGCTGTTAGGATTTTCAATGGGATTACATTGAATGTATAGTTCAAACAAGGAAGAATTGACATCTTTAAAAGATTGATTTTTTTTTTTTGATCCATGAACATGGCATATCTCTTTATTTTGTAGTTTTGTAGTTTTGTAGCAGTGTTTTGTAGTTTCAGTGTACAAGTCTCATACATCTTTGATTGTTTTGAAGTATTTTATATTTTCATTCTATTGCAAATGCTATTCCTTCCATATCAATGATTATTTGTTGCTACCATATGGAAATATATATTTGCATATTAACCTTGTGTTCAATCTTGCTTAACTCACTGGTTCTAGTAGCATTTTATAAATTCTTTAGGGCTTTCTATGTATATGATCATGTTATCTATGATTAAAGACAAGTTGAGTTCATCCTCAATTTCCAATCCGAATACCTTTTAATTCTTTTTCTTGGATTACTGCCTTGACTAGAACCTCTAGTAAAGTGTTCAATAGTGAGATTAGACATTCTTTCTTTATTGCTGATCTTGGGTGAAAGCATAGTGTCTTTCAGCAATATGAATTATGTTGGCTGTAGGCTTTTTGTAGATACCCTTTTTAAATTGAGGACGTTCCCTTCTATTTCCAGCTGGGTTTTGTTTTGTTTTTTTAAATAGGAATGAATGTTGGATTTTTCATATGATTTTCTGTATATTGTTTAGAGATGATCACATGGATCACATGGTGGTTTTTTTTTGTTAATATGGTAAATATGGTAAATTACATTGTTATTATCTGAAATAAGAAAGAATAAACTATATTGATACATGCAACAAATAAAATGAATCTTAAAGACATTGTGCTGAGTGAAAGAAACCAATTTCAAAAAGTTACATATCATCTGATTCCATTTACATGACATTCTAAATGCTTTTAACAGTCTCTAGAAGGACATTCCTCTCTGACATCACCAACAGTACAAAATGTGAAAGGATTTACCCCTGATTCTGGATGTTGGGGTGGAGGGGAGTTGATTTTTTTTGTTTGTGGTTTTTTTCTTGTTTGTTTTTATTTTTCGTTTTATATTTTCCCCATCTCTGTATATATTGGGTGGCTTGTTCTGTAATATTTTTGAAACAGTCCCACTTCAGGAGCTCCAAGGAGTGAAAGTGTCACTCCTTTAAAGCCCTGGATTCTGGCCCCAGTTCTACCTTGGTAATAGTGGGTGCCTGTTCTGCATGTTGCTAGAAGCTGTGAGGGGAGCATCAGTTGGAGAAAACTTGGCATCAGGAGATGGAAGGCTGGGCATTACCTCTCTGTGCCACTTAGTAAGCTTTACTCATAGGTAAGGAATGTGGCAGCTTGCCCTGGGAGGAAATGTATCGCCCAAACATTTTTGTGCAGATCATTCAATATACTGCATGGGATTTGCTGAGTATGTCTAAGAAAAACATCTACATTTTCCTGGAAGGCATTAAAATTCTCACATTTGAAATGTAATCATTTGAGAAGCTTGAGGGACTCTGATGATGTGTTACAAGACAGATTACAGCATGCAGGGCACAAATAGTAGTAAAAAGCCTAATCTGAACTCTGGGAAAATTTCTATGTGAGGACTTTGGTACTGCTGAAACATCATGGAGAGAAGAACATTGGATTCTAAACAGAATTGGACAGTGATGTCAGAAGGAGCAATATAGTTTTTTTCAGTGATAGACTTTAGTGGATATTAATTACAGCCTGCTAATAAATATTGCTGATAGTTTAAAAGCTTGGTTAAATTCTTAAAACTGAAAACAAAAACAAAAATCTTGCACTGAGCTTTACCAGCAACTTGGCTTTATAGTCCCATTTTCTCCTCCTCATCTTGTCACATGGATGAGATGGACTGTTAGTCAGCTAAAGGGCTTTGAAAATGGCCCTTCACAGTGACCCTTCACAGCCCCAGTGCTACCATGTTTCCCTGAAAATAAGACCAGGTCTTATACTCAGTTTTGCTCCTTTAGAGCTTATTTTCAGGGAATGTCTTATTTTTTCATGTAGAACAATCTGCATTTATCCAAATACAGTCATGTCATCTTCTTCTTGAACAACATCATAACGTACTAAATGCGTCTGTCTGACTGGGATCTTAACTGGGGCTTATTTTCAGGGTAGGTCTTATTTTCAGGGAAACACAGTACCAGCAGGCTGGAGTGGAGCCTGGGGTGATTGTAAAAAAAAAACTTGTCCTCTGTCACTAGATCCAAAGACTGGTGTCTCTCTCTCTCCCGTAGAAAAATTGAAAGGCGAGAGGAGAGCTGGTGCTTCTTGTGATGAAACGACAAAGGAGCGGAATTGCTGAGGGAGCAAGTTGCATTCCCACCAATGGTGAACCAACATGACTTGAGTTTTCCCTTTGGCTGAGGGGTAAGCACTGAGGTATCAGGGCCCAAGTTAAAGGAGGCTGACTGCCCGGGTGAGGCAACTGTGTGGGGGTGTACTGCTGCCCCAGGAGAGAAAGAGTCAACATGGGGATGCCTGCCACATAAAGACACCTGCCAAGTATCAGCAGCACCAGCCAAGTATGCCCTCATTACTACCGCTCCTCTTTCCCCTTTACCCAAACTCAGGTGTCATCAGCAGCACAAGTTAAGGGAGGGAAAGATGGACCTAGAAGTGAAACAGCCCAGAGGTTTCAGAGCCAGATCTATGGGAAGGAGAAAGGTTTTGAAGCAGATAAGAGATTGCATTTTGATTTAAATTATATAGAAAATGAAACTATGTTCGAAAGTACCTGGGAAAGCAAAGAGATCTGCCAAGACTTCCTCCAGACTTGGAAAAAGGAGATTGGATATAGAAGTCCTGATGGGTAATACAAAATACAAAATTAGGTTACTCCTGCTGGAAACCTCAGGCCATGCTTCTCCACTGCTGGCCTGAGCAGGATGTTCTCAAGATGTGCTGAGATAGTTCCCTCAAGTCCCCTATGTGGGACTTAGAGAAGGCAGAGCCACAGGGGCTAACATATCTGGCTCTCTTTGGCCATAATACAATTATTAGTTTCTACATACACCATGACCTGAACAATATTGGGAGCCTTTCCTATTGCTCTTTACGCAAACTGGTTATAGCTAGCAGCAAGTAATTGATTAGGATTACCTAAGTCAGTGACGTTTCCTATCCCTCGCCTCAGCAACCATAAAAGAAGTAAATAAATCACCTTTCTTGTTTTACCAAGTATTTGACCAAGCTGCAAGGAATGAGTCTCATATTCTTTAGGTGGAAGTGATGTCTTTTTCCATTTATTATATATGGAAAATGTAGTATGTGCATAATATGTTTAATTCTGTAAACTTATGTTAGAATTCAGGAAGATTCTTAAAACCTCAGGAGAAATGAGTCAACAAAGGGAATTTGAGGAAGTGGGTAGGGCTGAAAACCTGAAACAGGAGAAATTTGATCAGTCATTGAGCAAAGGAGCTGCCACTTATTTTTGTTCAGCAAATCCAATCCCAGCATATTAGCTCACAACAAATTAGATCACAGGAAAGGGTCTCCAATGGGTGGTCCTTAAAGGAGCCCAAGGTTTGAAAGGAGGTGATGTAAGACAGGCTGACCCTAGAGAAAGAAGTGGCTGTCATAGAGTCCGGACTCAACTGCCATGTTATGATGACAGATGAAGACTGGGAGCTTTAGAGAAAAGTAGAAACAGCGTTAATTTCTGGCTGGTGTATGCGCTTCAGTCAAACAAAAACTGCACAGAAATATAACAGGCAGAGAGGATAGGAACAAAGCAAAGGTAGAATCTGGAGCCATAGAAAACTCCAAGAGAGAGGGAGAATGAAAGGCTGGCTCAAAACCCCTGTGACAGACACAAAGTGTCTCACTGACCTAAGGGACAAAAACAGGGTGGGCCTGAGAGGCAGCGTCCAGAGGAGATGGATACCAGTCTTCAGCTGTAAAGGTTCCGGGAGGGATCGAGTTTTTACCCACAACTCAAACCTGCCATGGGTTAGAAGTCATTGACTGTCATTTATCCAAGTCAGATCAAGGCCAACAAGGTAAGGATGTGGTACTTTTTAAGCTCTGGCAACCAATAATTAGTGACTGTAAGAAATTTGGACTATTTTTGCTCAATTTGTGTGTGTGTGTGTGTGTGTGTTTTCCTTTTGAAAATGTTAATGGGGGTGTTAGATAAACTTACGTTTAAGAAGAGTCAATAGATTCTACACATTGATACTGGTGAGAGGAGAAATCTGGCTGCTCATAGCACTTAGGTAAGGGAGAGCAATATTCTCACCGTACCTGCCCAACCCCTTTCCATGCACACAAGATTGAAATTGGAGTTTGAAAGAAAGCAACTGATTGAAAATTTGTAGAATTGTTCTTAACAATTTGTAATCTAGACATAAGCCAATGTAATTACAGATAAGAATGGATCAGGTTATTGGCAGAAATTTTATATCCTCATTTTCCCCCTGTATTTTTTACATTCAACAGTCACTGAAATAATGATAGTTAGCATTTACTTTGTGCCAAGTGCTCTTCCAAAACCATTTAAATGGATTGCCTCATTAAATCTTCATTTACCCTCATTCTCCTTGAGACAGGCACTATTTTGACCCCTGTCTTACAGATGAGGAAACTGAACCCAAAAAGGGTACATAATTTGCTCATAGTTGACGGACCTCTGATTCCAGAGGCTATGTTCTTTACCATATGCATGGAAGACCCAGATGTGATCTTCAGGAGGTGCCAAAGTAGATCAGATCAGTTTCTATTCAGAGAGCAGGAGCATAGTCAAGTTGCTGAGGGCAGTCATTTGTGGTATATAGCAAACAACCAACAATTAATATAACTTTGTGCATTTCAGCCTATGGTTTTCTCATCATACGGACAATTCCTCCCTGAGGAGGAGGAAGAGCGGTCATGGGGGGAGTGTGTTCATAGAGGAAGAGTGTAGGTGGGTTTGGAATTAGTGTAACCGGTAAACATTTCACCTCCATATGGAACTACAGTGGCTTCTAATTTTCTTTTTTTTAATTAAAAAAATGCAAGGTTTAGTTAAAGGAACTTGGATAATTTTGTTATGGACAAATGAAGCTAACAAATTGGGACAGATTGTCAAGATAGGGAATATTTTTCATTTTCTTCCTAAAAGAACTCTAAAATAATAATAGTCTAGTTTATGTATTTCCCAGTTCACTGGGAGACTAGATAGGATGACTGATGAACAGAGTCCTTACCCAGAAGGCAGGAGAATATGTCTAGACTCATCTTGAACAAGTACTTTTAAACTCTCAGCCTCAGTTTCCCTTCTGTAAAATAAGAAGCTGGATGATCGCCAGAGTTCTGCCAGCAGTAAATTTCTAAGGCACTCTAACAAGTTTGCTGCAAAGAACAAACAAATACTTTTAAAGTAGTGAAAGTTTACAGAAAATGACTTTTTTCCGATTCATCTTGCCTTGGGCTCTGGACCCTGGCTCCCTGGCTCCCTATATGCTGCTGCCTCCTACAATACCCAGAAGCAGGAACTCACTTCTTTATCAAAGACAAATCGAACAGCTCCCCTTGGACGGAGGCAATTGGGAACTACAAGGTGGTGAAGAGATTTTCTACCTAGGAGGGGTTCCTTCCCAGCATGAGCAGAGAACTGGGAAGAACATTAGAAAAGTGAGCACTTTGATAAGAAAGTGGCATTTTGGAGGAATATTTATTGAAAAGCAAATCTCCCTGTGTATGAAATCTTTACGCATGCACAGAATGTTCATAAATTCATGTGTTCTTGCAAATGGGGAATGCAGCATGCTTTTTTCTGCCTCCCATGTTTGTTTCATCAACAGACCAGTTACCAGATCTGAAAGCCTAAGACACAGCCCCGGTTCAATCTTGCGTGTCATTTCTACAGACTATTACTCTCTTTTATGAAGCTGAGTTCAGTTTGACCCTGGCTATGTGCTGTCCTGAAGTTTACAAGACGTTGCTTAGCTTCTTGGGCAAAACGAGGCCCGTTATTTTTCTCAAACGTCAGTCGCTTTGGGGGGCTCCAGGATCGAAAGCTGCCCGGTCTCTGCAGCTTCTCTATTCCCTGCTGTTATCTTTGGCTCTGTTGCTATGGGCGGAAATATTTTTTTGTCCTTACTTAATAACTGCTTGGCTGCCAGAGGAGCTCATTTCTCATTGTATCGGTGGAGGATTAGCTGAGATGTTTGGGAGATATTTCCTGTATTAAACAGCAGGGGAGAGCTTACTGGGCCTGTGCCTTCTTTTGACATAGCGTCATACTTTTTTTTTTTTTTCCACTTTCTCCCTTGGAATGTGCTGAGGCCAGTTATTTGCATTCAGAACAGCAACTCCTCCCTGACACTTTACAAATCTCTATCCCTTTTCCAGGTGCCCTTGTATAAACACTTCTTGGGGAGGCTGCAGTCAATCCTAGGCTGTCATCTCAGCTGACTCTCTAATATTTGGGGCTCAACAGCGTACTGCATCACCCACCTACTTTCCAGGCTTAATTGCCTCTAAACCTATTTCATATTTGAGATTCTTTGACAATTAGTTCATCTGCCTTCTATTGGAGCCACTACCTCACTGACAATTAATTTGAGCCAGGTATTCCATGTTGCCTAAAAGTAATAGGATATCAAGTTTACAGCTCTGTCTGAAACTCTAAACCAACTGCTCATAGATTTTTAGTATTCTTGCATCTGCTTGTGACGGTCCTCAAATAATTGAGGAAACTATGCAAAAAAATTTCCAAAGGAGTGCAAAAATCTACAGATTTGGGGGGTTTTTTATTAGATTGAGAGAAAGAAGAATAATGCTCAAAATCTGACTGGAAGTCATTACTAAAAGTTAGGTGGCATCACAGTACAAATGACCCAGGCTGGTCTCAGAGCAGGACTCTCCGGGTTTGAAGTTTGAGGTCACCACTTCAAAGCTCTGGAAACTTGGGTGAGTCACTTCATCTCTCTTTTCCAAAATTTTCTCATCTGTAATATGGAATGATTCTGACTCAAAGTTGTCTTGGAGAATAGTGTGAGAACACCTGGTCAACTATAAACATAAGATTAATAGCATCATGTGAGAATGTATGTGAAAACATTTGCAAAATGCAGAGAACTGCACAAGTACTAATAGCTGTAGAGGATATAGTGCAGGGGTGTCCAAACTTTTTTCAACGTTTTTTACCAAGGGCCCTATGCGGTAAAATACACAAACAGTCAGGCCACTCACTCAAGGTGAAGTACGTATTGCCTCACCTGGTTTATTTAAGTAAACTAAATATATTTTTGGAATTTGCTGCGGGCCAATTAACAGTGGATTGTGGGCCGCAGTTGGCCCGCGGGCTGCAGTTTGGACACCCCTGAATTATAGTGGAAACCTAATAAAAATGTAAACACACTTCAAAGTGTTGGGAGAACCATTTTCTCCTTACAATGGATGTTTATCCTTCTTGTGAAATATGATCTGAATTTCCTTCCTGAATTGGAGGGACCCCTTAGCCCACGGTATGAGGCAGAGCTCACCTCCCATCAGGAATGCACAGCTGCCAGTTGCTTGCTTCCCAGTCACGGGCAGGAAACTAAGGCCAAGGGAGGTGACTCAAGTGCAGAATCAGATGCTTCTGCCCAGACTTTGCTCTAGAAGCCAGTAATCTGAAGACCCATTCTGACTACAGGAAGATGGTGACCACTACATCTGGTTTCTGGACACAACAATGGTAGGGGATCCAGAGATGTTCAGAACCATTGTTCACACTGGTTCTTGTGAGCCCAGGGTGGCAGTAGTGCCTTCAGTTACGTGGAGAACTTGGCTGTCACTCTGGCTGCCTTACCTCCCAGCCTGGTTTTGTAGACAACTCAGAGATTCCCTAAGCTACCCAATATCACTTGACATAAAAATGTATTATGGAAATTTTCAAACATACAGAAAATTGAAGGCACTAGCATCCAGAACCCCTGTATATCTATCATCCAGTTAAAAAATTATCAATATGTTGCCAATTGTTTCACCTGTTTCTGCCCTTTTCCTTACCTCTTGTTTTGTTTTTGTTTGGGCTGAAATATTTTAAAGTAAATCCAAGATATATTATTTTACCCATAAATATCTCAGTAGACAATTCTAACTGAAAAAGACTATTTTTAAATATAAGTATAACCATTATGCCATTTTTCCACACAAAAAGATTAGCAATAATGCTCAGTACCACCCAATATGCATTTGTGCTGAGAGCAGCAAGAAATGCTTTGTCTTACATATAAGACCCTGACTAACACACTCCCTCCCTCTGTTCTACCATCTTGGCCCCAAAATAGAAACATTACCCTCTGAAGGTATTGAGAACAACTTATGTCTCTCTTCTCTCACTTTGTGGAAGAGTGACTTATCTGGTGGGTGAATTAGGAATAAGGAACTGCAATGAGCGTCTCAGGCCCTTCTGAGCATCGCCTACAGAGGTCAGTCTGCCCACAGAGCAGCTGCATTCCACCCAGCTCTGGCTTCCATGAGCTGAGGGCACATGGTCAGGGGCCAGGCCCGCCTTGCATGGTAAGTCTAGGGGTTGGTCTGTTTCTTGAGGAGTGTGAGGAAGTGATTCTGGGTAAGCAGACCTGCTCTGTAAATCCAAACTGTTCCCAACGGACACATCCCAACATGTGATCTTAGAGCAAAGCTTTAGGAAACCTGGTTTGACCATTCATCTATCCTGTACTCTCTAACTTTATCAGTAATAAAACTGATATCTTGATCTTTTCCTTTAATTTTTAGCACCGGTCTCCAACATTCTAAATTTAGTGGAAAAGAGGGAAAGGTGATATTATTTAGAAGCCATTGACTCTAACATACTCAAATTAATTCAGCAGTCATTACTATAAACCAAACCCAGTGCTAAGGATCCATGACACAAAGGTGAAGAGGAGAATGTCCCTGCCCTACAGAGCCCACTGACCACAGGGGTGATTACAGTAAAACAGAAGCTACTCCGCAGGATTCTGGGGCACAGATTCTGAGAAGGGCTCCCAGAGTGGGGATATCTGAATGAGCGAGCTTTCCTCAGAGAGAGCAAGGGGATACAGACATCCAGACAGAGAAGATTTATCTAGAAAAGCCAAGAGAAAGGAAAAGCACAAAGTGCCGGGGACAGGACAGGGTTTGGGGGTGTCAGAGAACCTGGAGTTGATGAAGGAGAAAGGCCAGAGTCAGGTGCTGAAGAGGCACACACACCCTCCTAAGAAGCTTGGACCCCATTTTAAAACCAAGGGGGTAACGTTGAAGGTTTATAAGCAGAGGCTATTTTCAATATATCTTATTAGCAGAACTGTGGAGAATGAATGTACAGGAATGGGACACAAATATGGGGGACCACTTAGGAGCCTATTGTCAACAATCCAAATGGGACACAGGAAGATGTGAGCCAAGGGGGCAGGCAGGGCACTGATTCAAGAGCTGTTCTGGAAGTTTGAGATCTAGCATACTTGTTCCAAAACAGAATTTTTATGCAAATATACACAGACTACAGCAAGATTTAAAAAAGAGAGAGAAATAGACAATGAAGAGAAAATAAGGGTAGGGTAGGGATATGAAATGGAGCCAGGCATGAGATTAGCACAGTGTGTGTG
Organism: Rhinolophus hipposideros; assembly: GCF_964194185.1. Lineage (NCBI taxonomy): Eukaryota > Metazoa > Chordata > Mammalia > Chiroptera > Rhinolophidae > Rhinolophus > Rhinolophus hipposideros. The sequence continues at coordinate 29,993,376 of NC_138070.1, read as the reverse complement.
TGTGTGTGTGTGTGTGTGTGTGTGTGTGTGTGTGTGTAAATAATTAGAAGGGAAAGACAGCAAGGGATGGATCACAAAGTTGGCTCTTAGCTATGTAGCAGTCAACACTGGCAGGGAAGAATCCTTTACATATTGCAATGCTTATAAGATAAAAGTAAACCAGTTGTTCAGAAGAAGAACAACCCATCCTGAATCTAAAGCCAAAGCCCATTTCTTCCGAGTCCTCACAGAGAGGATGCATGTAACGTAAATAATAATATCCTAGCAATATTCCTCTTGTAGACATTGAGTTCAAAGGGAGGTTTCTTCCAGTAATCTTTTGTATTCAACCAAAGGTAATACACTAAAAATGTGTTTTTTAATGACTGACTTCTTTCACTTAACATAATGGTTTCAAGGTTATAGCATTTATCAGTTCTTCATTCATTTTTATTGCCAGATAATATTCCTTTGCAATTAAAAGTATTTTGGTCTTCTCTGGTTCCAAAAATCTTGCTGGGGTAATTCAATCTTTCAGGTAAAGACTCGACTTTGCAGGTTTGCTCTTCAAGGCTTTGCCTCTCGAGATGTTTTCTAGGCTTTACAGGCAGCATGTGACCTCATGATGACTGTGGATCACAACCGGCAGGGCTCACCCTGGGCTCTGGGCTCTCTGGGTGCCTAGTAGCATTCCTTACCTCCCTGGGCCCTGGACACACACTGCCTTTCACTGCTCATGGACACCTGTTCTACTCACTTGACTCAGACAGAGCCTGAAGATATGCCATCTGACAAGCCCACCTTGACTCTTTGGCCACTGCTTCCCCTCAGAATCTCAGCCACATCTTCCTTCTTTCCAACTTGCTGATCTTGCATCCCTCATGGCATACAGGGATTTCTGAATCACTCCATGTCACATAGGAGTGAGGGAAACTCAGAAGTTATACCACACTCATGTTCGTTGCCCACTGTATTGCAGGGCCATCTATGATTCAGCTGTGGCTTCCCCATGCTAATGTAGGACCATCTGGGGTAACCTTCTCCTCCTAGAGCTCAAAGTAAGGTGTGAGCACAGCCCTCCATGCTTTGTGTTTCCCTCCACTTCTCTACCAACACTATACTCTGGGGCTCCAGGTCACCGGGGAGAAGTCAGGACACATGTGTCTGTCTTACCTCTCAGGCCCTCTCTTGCTTCTCTCATTGAACTTTAAGGGCTGGGCTTTCTCTCCTCTCATGGAAGTAGGGGACTTCCTTTAGGATATGGATCCTGAAACCTCTTCGACCTTGACTTATGGTAAGTTCAATATTTAGCCCCTTGAGGCTGGCTCTTGATATAATTGGTATTTTAAGGAATTTGGAAAAAACTTTTCTCTCAATAAAGTCCTGCTTTGAAGACTAATCTTATTAGGAACTCAGATATCCTGTTTTATTGTCAAATACTGAATTTTGACCCCCTTTTCTCCATTTTCCTATTATAATAGAACTTCTCTCCCCACTTCCACTTTAGAGATAGATGCTCATAGCTGGCCAAACTGGTAGAAATCATGCATATGAAAATATAAAAAAGAAAAGCAAAAATTATTATTTCTATTGCAAACTTTTTTGGAGTGGGAGAGGAGCAATATCTGATAAACGGAATCCCCAAAGCTCTTTGATTAGATACATGAAGGTGAAAGATGACCTCCAGTTTCTGACTTAGGTGAGTAGATGAATACCCTAAACCAGGACGGGAAACACAAGAAGATTGGGGAAAATACTGGGTCTACATCGGAGGATGTTAGAGATGAGGTACTCATTGGACATCAGGGTGGAAGTGCTCAGGCAGCATCTGGAATCTAAGCTCCAGAGGGCGTGGGCTAGAGATAAAGATTTAGAACAGAGTACCATTCAAGTGGTAATTGATGTGGCAATTAGCAGTTTCCCAAGGGGATGGCTGCAGATTACAGTTTAGATAATGTCAGGTCTTTAGGAGTTGTCTGGAGTTCACACAGAAGTCATCCCAATTGCTTTGTTCTGGTAAGAAGGTGGTTCAATAGTGTGGAAATAAATCCCATCTGACATTGCGTTAGTCTACCTTGTACTCCAAACACATGTAGAATGGACTTCAACATTTCCCCATTGCTTCTGAACTGCACAAATCCCTAGAGTCAAGGTCCGCTATAATACGATCTCACCTTATTTTTGTAATCTTGTCTCCCAGTTCTTTGTCATGTTTACTCTATGCTCTAATTAAATAGTAAGATTTCTTTCCAATCCCTGCAAATCCCCATGTTCATGCCTTTGCTTTTGATATTTCTTCCTTTTGGAATACTTTCTACCCCAAATCTTGTTTTTTGAAATCGTGTTCATCGAAAGGGGTCCTGGGGTGGCTGGTTAGTTTAGTTGGTTACAGCGTAGTGCTGATAACACCAAGGTTTCCGTTTTGATCTCCGCATGGGCCACTGTGAGCTGTGCCCTCCAAGAAGGAAGGGAGAGAGAGAGAGAGAGAGAGAGAGAGAGAGAGAGAGAGAGAGAGAGAGAGAGAAAGAAAGAAAGAAAGAAAGAAAGAAAGAAAGAAAGAAAGAAAGAAAGAAAGAAAGAAAGAAAAAGAAAGAAAGAGGTCCTGCTCAGATGCAACTTCTGTGACTAGTTTTCTGACCATTAATATTCTGCAATATCATATATGTATGCATTACAAATGTAACTTGAAACCTATGCAATTTTACTCACAGTTGCCAACCCAATAAATTTAATTAAAAAAAATTCTGCAAACATTTGTTCATATAATATGTGCAAAGCACTGTGCTAGACACTGAAAGGGATGACAATAGGAATGGAATACAGTTTCTACCCTCTAAAAGATCAAATCTAGCAATCTGTGTAACATATCAACTCTATTATTAAGTAATCTGCATTTCTCAAAAGGTAGCCCACTCACCCCCTACATACTGTTAAAATTCAGATTCAAAGGCTATACCCCAAATCCACTGGATAAGAATGTCCAGTGTGGAGCCCCGAAATGGGCATTTGTAAACAAGTCCCTCAGTGACCTTACTGCCATGAGTAGAATATGTACCTTCCTTCCTGACAGGGTAATTGTTAAGACAAAGTTAAGACATACATGAAAGCAGCAGGGCATCACTTCAAAGGACTGTGGTAGATATTATTTAACCAAAGTGCATTTTTCATTTCTCTTTAAAAATCCTATACCTTTTGTCAATGACCTTTAGCCCACCTGTATTCTACCCTCGAGATGGCACACATGATTTTTTGGAGAATCATACTGTTAGTGGGATGGAGAGGAACATGCAAGTATCAGGTATTACTCATATCTTTACTGTAAACTCCACCCAGTATCTGAAAGCCTGGTTTTCCTCCAGTTCCTTACATCACCACCAACTTTGATTAGGAGCCATAAAAAATAGGAAGCATCTGGAGGTCAAAATCAGAGCTGGCCCTGGACAAGATAGTTTTATCAGCAGTGTCTCCTGCCTCTGTTTTTTTTGCTTACCCCTACTCCTCATCCGCACCTTGGGGGGGCATTCTTTAGCCAAGACATCTTTCCTAGAGCTGATGACCTAATTCTTATTAAGATGTTAATGACTTAATAGTTAACCCCAGGTTTTAAAAAAGGAGATGGACTATGAGATAGGGCTTAACAGAGAATGAATAACTGGCGGTGGAATTGTAGTCAATAATAACAAACAAGTAAGGGATATTTTCAGTTGGAGGAATTTTCTATAGCTTCCCACTATGATGCCATCCAGGTCACCTCTCACTACTCAGGCTTTCCTAGGACCAATCCTGCTGATTAGGAGCATTGGTCATTCAATCTGGGCACCAGGAAGACAGCACCCGATGGGCAAACTGCCAGAACTCATTAAAATCCAGAAAGAGAAAGAGCATCATACAGTTAGATGAACACATCTCAAGCAAATCCAGGCTTGGGAAACTCTCTGGCCTGGCCTAGCTCCAAGGCCACAGAGCAGTGTAGTTAATCCTCTAGGACTTGGATGACATCCAGAATCCTCTCTGGGATGGGCTGATCGCCTGTTTCGAGGCACAGCTGGCCTCCACCCATATCCTGGTGGGACACAGTAAGAGAAAGGCCATGTGGAAAAAAGGAGATAGTTTAGTAAAACAGAAAGAACTTTTCGCTGATATTCAGGGAAACCTGAGATCTGGACCCACCACTGTTGCTGTTAAGCTCAGTCGCAATAAGCAGATGAGTTCCCCAGTGACAGACTGTGGCCTCATGAGAAAAGGGAGTGCCTTAGATTAGGTGCCTTAGAATCAAGATCCATGCCAACTCCTAGAATTAATTATTTAATGTACAGAAGACTTGGAGCTAGTGCAGAATTCCAGGCTCTACTTGCAGAATCAATCTGCATTTTAAGAAGATGCCCAAGTGGTTCAATTGCACATACGAAGATATGACAGTTAAGTTTGCAAACTCATCCTGGAAAAAGTACTACATACCTCATTGCTGAATATCACTACAGTCACCTTCGAAGTACTCCCCTTGGGAAGCTATGCACTGACGCCAGTGCCTAGTCCACCCTTCAAAGCAATTTTGGAACTCCTTCTGGAATGGCCATCAGAGCTGTCGTCATATTAACCTTGATGTCCTGAATGTCATCAAAATGTCTTCCTTCCAATATTGCCTTTATTTTTGGGTAAAAAAAGAAGTCATTGGGGGTCAGATCAGGTGAGTAGGGAGGGTGTTCCAACACAGTTATTTGTTCACTGACTAAAAACTCCCTCACAGACAGTGCTGTGTGAGCTGGTGCATTGTCATGATGCAAGAGCCATGAATTGCTGGTGAAAAGTTCAGGTTGTTTTTGTCTAACTCTTTCATGCAGCCTTTTCAGCACTTCCAAATAGTAAACTTGGTGAATTGTTTGTCCAGTTGGTACAAATTCATAATCACTAATCCTTCTGATATCAAAAAAGTTTAGCAACATCGTTGCAACAAGTTCACGAACTTACTTGTCAGACCTCGTATGAGTTTGAGAAGGACCAATGTGCACAGCACTTGACTGAGCATCATGACACCTCAAAGCTTTTGCTGGTTCCTCAAGACCCCAGAAGAAGCCTAAACTCCTTAATGAGGTTCTAGGGCCCCTGCAAGCTGGTCTCTGCCTCCCTGTCCAGCTTTGGCTCCGAGAGTTCCCCCTTCACTCTCTCCTGTGCTGCCATGAGGACCTCTTTTACTACACTAAGAGGTTACATAGACATCAGATGTAAAATTCCCTGTTCTTGGTCTATTCTCTGCAGAATCACCCCCCTTTGTTAAATCCTCTTTATTCCTTGAACAAATATTTAGGGAACATTTCCTATGTCAGCTATATTTCTGAGGATGGTTCTCATGGAGCTTATATTCCTAGCCCTCCAAATTTCATCTTAAAGTCATCTGCCCAAAGATGGTTTCCCTGACCCCTAGAGAAGGTGAAATCCTGTGCTCTGTACTCATAGTCACCTGCACACCTCTGTAGCCCATTATGTTTTACTGTACTTACTGACAGTCTTTTTTTTTTCTGTTTGACTGTAGCCCCATGAGGGTAGGGCCTATGTGTCTTGTTTGCTGTTTGCATTCTCTAATGCCTAACCCACTAACTGGCATAGAGAGGGTGCTCCATGAATACTCACTGAACAGAAGGGAGGGTTCCAAAGACAGAGAGGGACACAGCTGATATAAGCAGAAAGAATTCGTAATGTGACAGTGGGATTCTGCTGGCTCTCATCACAGATATGAGAGAACAACTTTTATCTTTTACTCTTATTTCTTTGATCTAAACTTCCAAAGATATCATCTGTGCCCATCGTGTATACCTCTGGAGAAAGGAAATCTAAATTGGCATCCACGGTGGAATTTCGATCTGCTCAGATCTGACGGGGATGCGGCCTCGCTCTCCCTTTCTTGCTCCCTTCTAGCAAGAAAACTGCAGAGAAAACTGCAGAGATTGTAGGGGTGGAGTCACACATGACCCCAGCAGGGATCTGGGTTGTGTGCTGCTGTCTTCAAGCCCTGGTGGGAGGCACTACCGCTTGCTTCCCAGGTGAAAAGAAGGAGAAAATGGCCTCCGATGTGTGTGGGACAAGCTATTCTTTGTAGGAGGGGGCTGAGGCAAAGACGGGAGCAGATGTGCAAAGACAGAAGTTCGGGGATTTTCAAAATAAAATTTTATTTAGTGGAGTTAGTGGAACATAAAAGATTTATTCTAAATTGATGAACTGGGATAGTCAATGAAAGAGATGTTCCTTTTCTATCTCTCTTTATCTTTATAAGTGGCTGCAGTGTAAGGAAAGGTGAAAACCTAAGGAAATTCAGACTGGTCATTAGAGACCACAGAGTCAACTTTCAGAGCCTCCTGACTTTACTGCTTAGTATCAAAAGGTAATCATGAAATCATAGGGTTAAGTCTTTTTAAAATGTCCTTCTACCTTCAGCTCATAGTTTTAATTGAGTTTCCAAGGCAGATAAAGCAGAATGTGTTGATCCCAGGTTGACTAGGGAACGGGCTAAGCTTCGAGAGCTTAATTGATCTTTCCCAGGTCACACAAACACTCCTGACTTCCAGCTTCCTGTGGTTTCCGTTAGACATTCATGCATGGCATTGAAACCACTATGAGGTCAGGAAGATAGCTCTGTAACCTTCAGCTCTGAGCAAAATTGGTTATGACTGCAGCTGACATACACAACCTGATACAGCCCAGCAGTGAAGGTGAGCAAAAGGTCACACCAAGTCAGGACAGAGCTGTGCCTCTACTGGGTTCAGGAGACCTTCGGATAAATTCCTTTTTCAATAACAATTTTCCTTATGTAAACTAACCAAAAGAAAGCAAACCCAAGTTTCTGCATATTTGAATTGTTTTTGTATTATTTTAGCTGGTCTTAGAGTGCTTGTGAGTCAGAAGCAATTTCAGGAAATGCTGCCCATATCACCAGCTGGAATCCAGGTTCCTGTTCTCCAAGCGCCCTTAGACCCATGTCTATGTGTTTGTGCAGCACACACACCCACACACACACACACACACACACACACACACACACACACTAGCTCTCACACATGCCTAAACTCACTTTCACAAGCTGGCGTAGTCACATACACTCACACATATAACTCATATACGCACATAGCTTCCCACACAACTGTCTCACACACGCACACATCACACGTACAGCCACATTCAGACACCCCATACACATACATTCACATGCATACACTCACACAAACATGTGCTCTCACGTACACACGTCCTACATGCGCACACACTCTAGTCTCTTGCCAAGTCTTCCTGATGCTAAATATAAGCTGGTGTTCTCCACACAAAAGGCACTGCTTATTTAGATATTTCCAAATGTCCACATGTTTTGCTTATTTAGTGGACATCAGAACATTTGACTGAGGTAAGCTTTTCTCTGCAGCTCCCTCTCTCTGGGGATGTGTGAATCAGTTATTCCAAATCATCCCTTCCCACCAAGACAGAACAGTGGGGAAATGAAGGCAATCATCTCTGCCTCCACTGCAAAATACAGACACTAGAAAGTTGCTTCAGAGGGCCTGGAGTCTGAAGGGACTTTGCAAAGTGACAACTCTAACCCCCTCCTTCAGTAGGAGCCATCTTTCCAAAGAGAGAAGTTACAGTCCTCTCTCCTCCCACTCCAGCTTATCTGCTCTCTTTCTCATAACTTCTCAACAAAGGTCCGGAAGCCCTTCACACCTTCTAACCTTTCCAAAATGGTACATTGCAGGTCACATCAAACTTCCTCAGGGACTTTCAATCCTTGCAGAGTGCAGGGAGGCTGGGACACAACGATGGCTCTCTGTCTGTGGGAACAAGGTTCTCTTCTGTAAAATGTGATAGAATGCACTACACTCTTGGCTTTTATACAAAGCCAATGTTTATTCTTATCTATTTGTGTTTGTTCAGTGTTTTTATTTGGTTGTGTCTACTTCCTTTTGGCGTCTATCTGCCTCAGTTTTGTCTCCCTCAGATTATAAACACATAGAAGAGGGAGACTTTCTCTGGGCAATGGTGAGTATAAGATTCCCAGAAATTAAGCCCTCAGTTAGTGCTTTTGGATGATGGCAGTAATGATGGATGATTGTAACAATGAGCTCTCCTGGTTTATATACACGTAAAGGTGATTTATTTCAGAAGCTGGGTTACTGATTTGCTTTCGGGCACTTTGTCTCTTAATGCTAGTTCTGACACAAGTAACAAGGTGACGTGTCAGTGTGGATGGCACGGAGCCTTTTCTTGTGACAGCTTACACCAAATTTAGCACTAAGAAGGCTCGCTGGCTGTGTGGAGAGAAAAGTGGCAATCTGTTAAAAGGTCTCTGTCTTCCAAGCAGGTGTTGAGGACTAGAAGCAGATGAAGAGTTTTCTGATACTCAGTGAGAGGAGGTATCCCCGCTGCAGGGTGAGGCTGTGGGAGTGAATACTGAAAGATGGTTCAGTGTGAGACTCGTTTACCACTCAGTAGACTGTCTAGCATGTGGTAGAACATCAATAAATGTGGAGCATGAATGAAGGAATGAATGCATGAATGAATGAAGGAATACATCCTCCTTCCTGTCACTTGTGTGTATATTCCTTAGATGTGCCATATGTCTCACCTGTACATGGCAGCCATGTCTTCCCAGTGATAAGTTCCATGAATAATTACTGTACCCTCATTTGTGCTACGATATCTTTGTAATGCTATGTTTGGGAGCATGGGAGGGAAATCCCTTCAGAAAATAAAGGACTTTTCCTTTCTTACCCCTCAAACACTGTTACTTTGAAAACAGCTTTCTGTTATGGAGCGTTCCAGAGTTATTTCGTGTAGCCTTGGTTTGGACTTTCAACACAACACATCTGCCATCTATTACCTTGGCAGCTCCTATCAGGCAGGGCTTAGAGACACTCTGCAATGTTTACCCTAAACCCCATGTGGCTACTGTAAATATGTGTTAATAAATATCATAGTCAAGAGCTTCTCAGTGTTTTCCACCAAAGGACCTGCTGCAGGCAAATGAGCACGTTTATCACTGGTGCCTGGGGATATATTCTCCTCCATCTTATTTTAAGATGTATGTAAATGACGCATTCTACTCTATAAAATGTTTTGCTATAAAATTGGTTTAAATTTTAAATTATTGGTTAAAATTAGTTAACTGGTTAACTGGTTAACATCCCCCAACCTGGAATACAACCTGCTCTCTAAGGATGTGTGTCATAGTGTCCTATGGCTTTTAGTGCCTCCTGCTTGAGGACACGCTTTTGAGTGTGAGAATTCATGGAAAAGCAGTCCCAGCGGACAGGAAGTATGGAGGGAGCGATATGCCAGGAACTGTTCATGGAGACCATATGGTGGAGGCAGTCTAAGGACACCCAGATAGCAAGACTGATAGCACATGATGATACTGAGAAGTTAGGAAACCTCCTGTGGTTGGCAGACATTGTGCACGGGAATAGTTGCCAGAAAATGGACTGTTCTTTACAAAAATAGAGGGGGGATGTGTCATGATACCTACAGATTTGGAGTACGCATCAGCAATCTGTGAAGAGGCAAAACTAAACACTGACTGCTTGAAGAGAGTGGTTGCCATTGCTGTTGTGTAAAATGGGTAAAATAATAATTATAGGATTTTTTAGATTTAATTGAAAGTGCATGTAAATAGACTCAGCACACATTAAATACTAAAAAAATGGAAATCACTATTATAATCATAATCATTATTACCCCATGAATACTCATCATTGTAACCCCCACAAATACTCAGAAAGGAATTGCCCTGACAGAAGTTACTGTGTTCATATGTAAAGAACCTGACTCTCTTTGGAAGAAAGAACTCAGTAAACTGAATTTATATCACAGAAAATACAGAGTTCCATCTTGAACAGAAATGATTTGGGGAAGAATGAAAGGGCAGGAAAATGGTAGACACTGTCATCCTAAAATGGCTTAAAAATTTCCAACACCTAGTTTCATAAATGGAAAAATAATTCATCCCAAACCATTATTTTATGGTCATTTAGTATTTGTCAGGCACTTTGTGTACATTTTCTTGTTCAATCACAAAACCCTATAAGGGAGCCACTGCTATTAGACAACTGTTCACAGCCCGTCAGAATCACTGCCATTGTCGGCCACAGTGTTCACCCAGGCTTCACACTAGCCAGTGGAGCTGGGACCCAAACCCAATAAAGGCATGCCTGACTCTATGGTTTTTCCACCTCAGTTCAGAGCAAAGAACCTCAGATGTCCCACTTCCCTGTCCTAACTTCTGTTACATTCCCAGAGGGGATTTATCAGAGGGCTAAGCAGAGGCCTTTGGTTCAGACTTGGCCTGTGGTCAAGGGGCAGCTCCGACACTTTGGAGCAGCATGATCTTGGATAGGCTACTCCATTCCTCTAAGCCTCAGTTTTCTCACAGCTAAATAAGGTTGATAATAAGAGTACCTTTCATGTGAGGTTTATTTTTTATAAAATGACATCAGACTATATGGTTGGTACATAATAAGCATTAATATTTCAAAAAGGGTCATTTCAGGGCTGGCCAGGTGGCTCAGGCGGTTGGAGCTCCATGCTCCTAACTCCAAAGGCTGCGGTTCGATTCCCACATTGGCCAGTGGGCTCTCAACCACAAGACTGCCAGTTCAATTCCTCGTGTCCCATCAAGGGATGGTGGGCAGCGCCCCCTGCAACTAAAATTGAACATGGCACCGTGAGCTAAGCTGCCACTGAGCTCCCGAATGGCTCAGTTGGTTGGAGCATGTCCTCTCAACCACAAGGTTGCTGGTTTGACTCCCGCAGGGGATGGTGGGCTGCACCTCCTGCAACTAGCAACGGCAACTGGACCTGGAGCTGAGCTGCGCCCTCCACAACTAAGACTGAAAGGACAACAACTTGAAGCTGAATGGCACCCTCCACAACTAAGATTGAAAGGACAACAATTTAACTTGGAAAAAAAAAAAGCCCTGGAAGTACACACTGTTCCCCAATAAAGTCCTGTTTCCCTTCCCCAATAAAAAAAAAATCTTAAAAAAAAAGGGGGTCATTTCATTATAATCTGTGTGTGTCCAGAACCACTGCATCAGCATCAGGTCCCATAATCAGATCCGATGAAGCAGCATTGCAAAATATCTTGTGACTTCAGGACTACCATCAAAGAGTGAGTCAGAACTCATTTCCAGGTGGCTCCAGCTAACACTGATTTTAATTGCCTTCAGAGTATATACCTCCCAGGTTAAAGAGTTGCCTAAGGTCTTACACAAAGTCCAGGGCCAGATATTGTTATGAAAGCCAGGTGGTTGATTACACAATTATTTTAAAATCTTGCTCACATTCTCCTCGCCCATGGTAATGTTGAAGCTGAAGTATCAGGCAGGAGAATAGAAGATTTTAACAAGGTGTGACCCTCATGGTGACATTTCCTGTTTGTTCTAAATGAGGGATTTAGAGCCATACATCCATTATGGGCTTTCAGAAGTGGAGAAATCTCCCTGGGGAGCCCTGGCACTGTTATGTAGCTCATTTCCGCTTGCTCCACCATTTACCATGCTATTTCAAGTCAAGTTTCTGTGTTTGTTTCCCCAGGTGCCATCTAGATAGTCAGCACACACACAGTGATCTTCAGAGGAAAGCAGGGCAAACAAAGGAAGAGAGGATGGGTCCAGCAAGCAAAAAGAAAGCCAAACAGAGGCATATGGAGCTCATCATGGAAGAAGCAAAACTCCCAAGCCTGGTAAATGTGTGTGAGCACTGAGGGCACATCTGAAGCAACTGTTTTTCTGTGAGCCTTGCAAAATTATTTTGTGGTTTGTGCAGAGTTCCTTTTGGGTGATGGCTTTTAAGCACCACCTAAGCCCATCCCAGCTCAGTTCTTGGAAGGCAATTTGTCGAGACATTTCTGCACACTGGAAGAACATCACTTTATGCAAGATTAGCCAAAAAATGAACGCAGGAGTGATTCTCATGCAGAGACGAATGCACATATGGACAGGGTCTCCACTGCATGGATCAACTGGAAATTTCAGGGGGAAAAAGTCGAATAATTAATATTATTTGACAAGAGTTATTGGAGTTAATTTTTCTCCTTATAATATCTTTAGACACTGATTTAGTCAAAAGCTTGTATTGCGTTACTTCAAGTCACATGATACTGTCTGCTCTGTGGTACCTGCCCCTGAGGCACAGGCTGTAAGGAAAGAGCTGCAAGTTGAGCACACATTTGCCACACAGACAGGCCATCATCACGCTGTAATTACAAGCGTGTGTTGGGGGTGACTTGAGGGAGTGACTGGTGGACACCTTCTGTCTCCTTTTGTATTTAAGGATCAATCAAGAGCAACTTTGTGCATGTGGGAATTACTATGATAGCGTTCATTTAGTATCATCGACCAAAATAGTTTTGTTTCTTTAGCCTCCCATAAACTTTGTAGAATTGCAGTTCCCTATCTTCCTAGAGTAAGGTGTAGCTGCAGAACTTGCTTTGGTCAATGAGATGGGAATCAAAGTGATATGTGTAGCTTTGCAGGAGGAACCACTTGGAAGGATCTTGGACTATAACAGCTAAAAACTAAGAAAATTCAAATGAGGTGTTTGGTTAATAATAATGTATAATGTCAATATTGGTCCATTAATTGTGACAAATATATCACAGTAATGTATGATGGTAACTATAGAGAAAACTCTGTGTAGGGTTTGTGTGAACTCTGTTGTATCTTTGGAACTTTCCGTAAATCAAAAACTATTCTAAAATAAAAAGGGTTATTTTTTTAAAATTAAAAAATAAAAGTAACAAGAGAGGGAACACTGGCCAGCGAATGCACCAACACCCAAAATTTTTCCTTTGAAGCCAGAACTCTTTTGACCTCAGGAGTCACTGGTTTGCCATCAAGCCCGAGAGGTGTCACGGAAAGGTCAGCAGAGATAGCTCCAGGGGGAATGTTTTCTTACTTGGTAAATTTATCAAGACTGGAAAACTGAAACAACCCTAGAACTTGACATGGTCTTGTGCATTCCCCTTTCACCTGTTTCCCTTTGAAAGTAAATCTATAGCAGACATGAAATGCGTTGGTGGGTTGGGGGAGGGAAAGGATGGGTTAGTCTGTGTTTCATCTCTTGGAATAGGTTTTAAGGACTTCTTAACTAATACTAAGACTAAATCGCAACCATTTTCAACTGTAACTATAAGGGGACAGAATATTCTATCAGGGTTTTGATCCTAGTTTAGAGCTCCAGGCTGGGCTACAGGTCAATATAACACAGCAAAATTTGGCCAAGAGGGAAAACACACAACAATGAAGTTGAAAGTGGCTACACCATGGATTATGCAAAGCATAGCAGGTGAGGCAAGACTACTGAGACTTGTGCTAGTAGGAACAGTGTCTGCAAGAAAATGTGTGAAGAGTTGAATAAGAAATCTTTGTGAATCCAGCACTGACGTGCCTGAAGGAATTCTGCAGAAGGTTTTAAGCATTTCCAAACCTCAGATCATAATTTTTTGTACATTGAAAACCCTGAAAAATAAGTCAGGGATGGCCCGGACTAAGGACACTCACTCTGTTCCCAGACCATGTATGAAACTAAGCCCCAAGAATTCCATTCAGTAAATCTAGAGCCAGGTGCCCAGTATATGCACAAGCCTGTGTTACTGTGGGAAGATATGGTCTCTGACTCTCAGATATTTAAAGTCATATTTCCTAAGTGGCCATTCCAGAATAACAGATCTTGGTGGAAAGCTGCTGAACTGGATTAAGCTTCCAGTCTTATAGTATGATTAAATTATTTTTGTAGCCTTAAAATGTTTACCCTCAGTGTGAGTAAGTTAATTTTTAAAGGCAATAGTTCCTGCTCTCCCCATCTTCCTTAAGGACGCAACATCAAATCTGCCCTGAACCAGCACAGACCACTCATCCATTCAAATGAACCGAGTCTGTGATCCCTGAGGAATATTAACTTCCCAGCTTGAAGAGATGATATTGCAAATTGCAGGCATCATGCAATATCTTCCAGTAAAGCAGCTTTCCCCAAAATGTGCTCCACAGATATTTTGCGAAACTAGCATTCTATAATCAAATAAATTTGGGGAACACAGAGTTAAATTGAGGTAAAAGTTTTCTTAAGTGTATGTTTTGGTTTGTTAATGTATATTGTGACTCTCCAAGCAGAGAATGTGGCATTTTAAAATCTTGTTTGACCATGAAACCCTTTCTTAATAAAAATGACTTCCAAGGACCAGTGCTCCATGGAACACATTTTGGGGAACTCCGTGTTAGAGGCCCATATCCCAGAATATGGTCTCCTACAGACTTCCCACAGCCACGAGGAGAGTGATCCCAGATGAGTCAGGCCCCTAGCCACCCTGTGCTACTATGAGAAGTTTTCCTTATTATGAAAATGTTCATGACTAGAATTTATTATGTTTTCTCCAAATACTTTTCGTGTGATCACAAGACTTACTTTCTACCCAGATCTCTTATTTGGGTGTGATGAGTTTGGTCTCGTGTGTTCCATCCCCAGTTCCATGTGTGCATGTTACTTTCGGTCACATTTAGCTGAGGAGCCCACTGGGAACAATTCATCCTTTTCCTCTGAGAATGATGATGGGGTTCAATCCTTCAAAGGGCCACTTCGCACCGAGAAAAACATGGTCCTAAGTCCCAGACTGCTGAAACTCCAATTCTAAAGAAGAACCTGGGCTCCAAGAGAGATTGGGGTAGAGACCACTGATGACTCAACAGCTCATGTCACCACCCCTGAAAAACAAGCCCAACACTGTGTTTCAGACAGTGGATCAGCATCTTCTGTGCACGAGACAGCACATGAGGCTTAGTCAGCCTCCATCCCAAGTCCTCTTGCTGAAGAGACAATGGCAACAGGAAGGAGGAAGGCACATGTCTGGCAGGGAGCTGTGGCTCTTCCCCAGCTGGCCATTTGGGTACTTCTGTCTTCAGTGAGGATTTTGCCAATATAAGAAATGCAGAATCAGGTCCCAAAGAATCAGATGGGTTGACTCCTGGTTTCTATCAGGTTCTTGGAGACATGAAGCCTAGAAATCACAACCCATCTGTTTTTAAGTTTTCTTGTTTAAAACAATATCTTTTCCAAACATTAAGTGAGAAGAAAAGACAGCAGCATGAATAATCTGTAAACCAGATATCTGAGCGTGGCCTGAGCTTGAGTATAGATGTCCACCTAGAGGCCAGAAAGGGTGATCCACAGGTAAGATAGACGTTCTCACAGGGGCAGGGGCAGCTGCATAAACATCCTGACCCTCTCCAAGGAGCTCAGAGAGCCTCGTGAAAGTAAACGGATGAAGTCATGCTGGCAAGCCTTGTGTCACCCTCAAGTAATTAGGACCTTTGCCCAGCCACCTCCCAGACCCAGCCTAGCACACCCACAGGTGTGTTGTCCTTCTCCAGCTGGCATAACAACACCATGCCAACTCTGAGGCCGAAACAGCCCAGGGCCATCCAACACTAATATGGCCAGGCCGTAGAAGCCAAGCCAGGAAGACGAGGGAAGGCTTTCCTCTGCAAAATGAAAATAAATTGCAAAATGGCATTGTGTGTGTGGTTGCCCTGGAGAAGAAGGATCTGGAGAGGAGTAAAAATAGAAAGTTGTCAGACCTTTTCGGTGAGGTTTATTTCCGCAAAGGCAGGTGGTCTCAGGGCATCAGACTGGTGTTAATTGCCACGGTGCTGGGATAAACAGAAGAAAGGGCCAGCAGCAAAGCTTGCCCAGGTCTCAGACCCTCCTGTGAACTTAGGGGAGGCCAGGGATACCATCCTTCAACACTTTTGTACAGCTTTTCTATTTACATTATCTTACTTTTGAGAGAGGTAAAATTTATTAATCCCAGTTTAGAGATGAGGAAACTCAGGACTGAGGACTTTCCATTTGCTCCATCAGGCACTGGGGGAGCCAGGATTCAAACCCCTGATTCTCTTACCACATTTGTGTTTTGTTTGTCCCTTAAGGGTTCAGGCCACAAAAGCCTTCAGCTGAGCAAGCTCACCTTTCCTGTTGTGGGGGGCAGCTGGGGAAGGGTGGGGTATGACTCCCCAAACCCACTAGAAAGTAGCATCTTCTGACTCATTCTGTTTTTATCCCGACTGTTCACCAGTTTAGGCTTAAGGAGGACAAGTGGTATCTGATAGTGACGGAGGCTTGAGAAGGCAGGAGGTGCTCTAGAAGGTGGTCGAGTGGGGGCAGATGGGATTACATTATCCCAGTTTGCTTCTGCCCATCTTCCCCTTCATACTCTGCCCCAGTGATTCTACAAGTCATGCTCCTGTAAAAATCCCCAGAAAGGGTTTGTGACGCATCCCAACAAGACCAACAAGAACCTAAGTATATGTACAGTCAAACTTCTGTATTCAGATCATTCCGGATAGCAAACAACTTGGTACTCATCATTACAGGCTTGGAATATTTTTGGTGACATTTTTTGCAAGGAAAACACTAGTCTTTGTTTTCCATCTTATGCCCTCAATGTCACTTAGCTGAGATATTGCAGAGCTTGCCATCATTGCAAATATACACAGAGACATGGCATTCTGTGGGTATACTCTATACATTTAGGAGCTGTTAGCATACAGCACAGTGATGACTTTTGTCCCCTGGGAACGCAGCTCCATTTTATTTTCTCTGGGTAACATGCCTGATCTCATGAATTGAGTCTGGGGCTCAGTACTCTAATGGTCCTTTTTGACTACCTCTTCTTTTATTTCCACCACTCCTCCCCATTACCTTTCTTCTTTTGAACATTTTCCATCTGTGTTGCCTGTTTCATTCCTCTCCACTTCTGTCACTCCACTTTCATTTAGGTACAAATGCTGCTACATTATAACTATTGACAACTAATCACAGTTGTTTTCAGGCTGCTCAGAAAACTGACCGATCATGGTGCACTAATAGGAAGTGCTGAGGTCCTCGGCTTTCAATTGCAAACAACCTAATTTAGCAAAAGTATACTAAGTACTACTCGTCACTGAGTGCCAAGGAGGGAAACAAGATAAATAAGACAGGAATCTCAACCGCAAACTGCATGGACATCTAAATGATGGAACTGATTCTGCAGTCTCCCATGTTGCTTCCCTATCCCCACCAGCCTTCCTCTCTGCATGGCATGCACACAGTAGGTGCGCAGTATATGCTTGAATGAAATGGACATTCTGCCCCCACTAATTCTGACTTCAGAGCCTGAAAGTTTCCCAAAAGATGGGATTATAAAAAGACATGATTGATTGAACATAGAGAATGAGACAAAGGTTTTTAAATGATATAGTCATAAACTTTGGACAAAATAAAATACACTGACCAGTTATCTTCAGTCTTCCTGCTTCCTCTAATATCTCAGGCTCAGTCTGTCTGTCTGAAGCTGAATCGGAGATATCTTGCCAACAAAGGGCAAGGTGAACTCATGAGCTAAACCCTAGCCCAGTCCCCTGGACCACAAGTATTTGCCTTTCTCCCAATACCGGAAGAAGATGGACTCATGTGTGGGGGATGACGGAGAGGAAAAGTCCGTTCAGTTCCATCAGCCAAACACAGCATCCCTTTTACACACAGCAGGTACCAGGTACAGGAGGTAGTATAGCCCACAACTTGTATTCATGAACTTGGTTCTGAGCCCAGGGTTCAAATCTTATTCTGCCCTGCCTCTCACTCCTTGACCATCTGTTCCTTCACCCATTGCCATACTTGACACCCCATGCATTTGACACTTGACAACATTACCTCCACTCCACCCCCACAGTGACCTTGTCTCATGCACATCAACAACTGTTTTTTCCACACACTCTTGGATTAATATTCCTCACAATTCAACTCTGTTTCCTAAAGCCCATGCTCTGGTGCTGTCTCTGCAAGTAATAATCTTTCTTCTCCCCTGAGTGACTCAGACAAAACCAACCAAGGACATTTAAGTGGGCATGGGCAGGGCGGTATGTTTACAGACAGCCCCTCATACTTCGGTCAGGAAGAGAAAAGGCACTTAAACTAGAGGAAACAGCTTCCCCTATGCCCACCTTCTCATTCTTTCCTTTGACCCCACACTATCTCAGATCTCACTCAGACAACCATACTTCTAGAATCAGGAATTCAGAGAACGACACCCAAAAGTGAGAAAGGAGAAATAAATGAGTAGACTGGGTGGAGATAAGCCATAGAAATGCAAAGTAGTTAAGCCTTGGGTGTAGCCATGGACAGACAGTAAACTGGGAGGGTGTGAAGAAAAAACAATATGGAAGCAATTAAGGGAATGAAGAGATAGCAAATGGGGATGTGATATCCCTCAGTTCTACTGCCTTCTCCTAGGTATCTGTTTCAGGAACAAGCACGCTTAGAAAATAGGATGTTTTAAAAAGAAATTTAAAAGGAAAATCAGGGGCCCGGGTGACTGCAGAGAAGAGCTATTCAGAGATCTTTGTTTCAGGTCATCCGGAACAGGAAAAAGAGGAGAAAGGAGCCCCTCTCAGTCTCAATAAGGAACCTGGCATTGGGTGCAGTTTCACTCAGAAATTTAAAATCCCATAGGAAGATCCAAATGGGAAAAACCCAGTATCGCCATGGTATTGTTTTTCCCTTAACAATGGCCTCGTACGGTCTCAGAAAGAATTTTATTTCTATGATAAATATGTGCATCCTTTAATGTGAACGCTTAAAGTATAAAAACAAAGACCATCCTGAGTAATCTGAGATGAGTTTTCATTCTAGGTCTGAACAGGGTGCCATTTGGCAGGTTGCCCTTGCTGGGGCACCTCTTTGGGGCCAGCGACGATGCTAGGTGCAGGAGATCCAAGGGTGAATAAAATACTCTATTCCAGTGCTGAAAGTTGCAGGAAAAAGGGGTGTTTAAAGCAACCTGTGGCGATCTTATACTGGAGTAAATGGTATAGTAGATCAACTCCCTCAGCTAAAGAAAGATTTTCGTTCACCTGTTTAACATTTCACCTGGCCCCATATCACATAAAGAGACACTATTTAGATCAGATGGGTGATAAAGGGCCTTAATGCCATCACCATCATTTTGGGAGATAAAGGATTTGCATAGAAAAATAGAGGAGAGCACAGGCAAAAATATTATTAAATTAAATTAATAAATAAAATACTCTATTCGTGCTTCTGAGGGCCTCACCTCTTCTTTGGACCTCCATTTTATCTGAAAAATAAGATAATGAAAAGACATTCAAAACCCTTCCAAATTCCATTATTTTTCTAGCCAAGGAGAAATAGCCTGGGGGAAAAATATGTAACTAGTTTTGCTGAAGTCTCTATTTTCACTTATTTTTTAAAAAATCAAATCTATGGTCCATGGTTCCAGTCACTATATACATAGTCATTCTTACTAAATGATGGTTTTTATCTTTTTTAAAAAAAATACATACTAGCCATTTGGAAGTTATCACATACATAAGTTTCTGACTTTCAGGCATCCCACAAATGTCTCTGATCAACGTAGATTGTTAATATTATTTACACTCAGTCTTCCTAATCAAGTCACGATACGTCCACTGTTTTCCAAACGAAAACGTGAACCTCTATTTCAGACAGTGCTTGACTGCTAGGAGTTCATATCAAAGTCAGGCATACTGATTTAGAGGCCACAAAAGGACATGTAAAGATCTGAATAGAAGTAAAGCAAGACATTTCTGACATAGCGTACGAGTATGCTTTGGAGGACAGGCAAGCAATCCATCTTATAGTAGCCCAAAGTAAACCAAATCTATGTTGAGGAATGGAATTGGCAAGGCAAGAACTCACAGGGATTTGCAAACCTGTGATATAGGTCTGCAGAAATGAGAAATAGTGATTTCTCATCTTAGTCTTCATGGCTGAAGAAGAACATGTAAAACATAGAGGCCTCAGAGTAAAGTCTCAGACCTGGAAAAGGAGGTGGTTAGGGCAGAAATTAAGAGCTCTGGCTTTGCCTTCCAAGAAACCTGGGTTTGAATCCAGCTTCTGCTACATATTTGGCATGTTAATGTAGGCAAGTTATAAACTTCCTAAGCCTTTCTTTTCCTAATAATACTTCATAGGATTGTTGTGACTATTAAATGAGATCATATTAAAATGCTTAGCCTACTGTCTCACAGCTAGTAGAATCTCCATACATGGTGGTGGTTATCTTATAAGGCTGTTCCTTGATAAAGCATTTTATAATGTATTATATGCATTTGTATATATGCATACATTTATTTGTATTTAATGTCTTAAAAATCTATGACAAAGCTGTATCAACACTGAACAACAAAGTCTAAAATCTGTTCATACAATGAGATGTTTCCTAATTTGTAACAGTGGCTTTCCTAAACAGTGAATACAACTTTTAACGTTTAAAGCTGTCACTTTTCTCTTTAAGCACTTGTTTAGCTGCATCCCATAATTTTTATATGTTGTCTTTCCGTTTCATTCGGTTCAAAATACTTTCTGATTTTCCTGGCGATTTCTTCTTTGGGATATTTAGAAATGTGTTGTTTAATTTCCAGATATTTGAGGATATCTCAAATTTCCATTGGTGCTCTCTAATTTAATTTTATTGTGGTTGGGGAACATACTTTGAATAACTTCAATCCTTTTACAATTAGGGATATTTGTTTTAACGCCTATCATATAGCCTATCCTGGAGAGTGTTCAACATGCACTTGAAAGAATGTGTGTTGCTTCTTTGGGTAAAACAGTCTGTAAATATCAGTTAGATCATGTTGGTTAACAGTGTTTTTCAAATCTTCTATATCTTTATTAATTTTCTATCTACCTGTTCTATCAATATTAAGGGTCTTGAAATTTTGAACTATAATTATTAAATAGTCTATATCTCCTTTCAATTCTCTCAGTTTTTGTTTTTTGTTTTTTAGGGTCCTGTTGTTAGGTGCATACATTTAAAAGCATTATGCCTTCCTGATGTATTGACACTTCTATCATTATGAAATGACCCTGCTTATTTCTACTAATATGTATTTTCTGACAGTCTGTTGTGATTGATGTTAATATTGCCACTCCAGCTCTCTTTTGTTTATTTTTGTATGATATAGCTTTTTTATTCTTTTACTTTCAATCTAGTTGTATATTTAAATTTGAAGTGTGTCTCTAGTAGTCAGCATATAGACCTTCTTTTGAATCCAACCTGATAATTTCAGTGTTTGTTCATTGAAGTGTTTAGTCTGTTTAATGGACTATTTAATGTGATTATTGATATGACTGGATTTATGTCTGTTATTTGGCTGTTTTCAATATGGTTCATGTTATTCCTTTACTGCTATCTTTTGTGTGAAACAAATATGTTTTGGCATATCGTTTTATTTATTTGTTTGTTTGTTTGTAAGTAATCCTTTCATACCCACATTGTATATCTCTACATTAGAACCAAATTATGGATGGGGGTCCATCCTATTTTTACAGAATGGTTATAATAATTTCAATTTAGGAAGACTATTCCATGATTAAGAAGGAACTAACACAATCTAGGGCCTAGGGTCATTTTTGCTCCTTAGTTCTTCTTTACTTCTGTCTTTTAGATTAAATAAATACTTTTTTAGTATATCATTTTAATTCCTCTGTTGATTTTTGAAATTTATTTTCTTAGTTTTTTTCTCTAACGATTAAAATATGGATCTTAATTGATTAATAAAATTTATAATGTTAATACTGACTTAATTTCAGTAAGTGTACCTTTGTACTCATGTAGCTCCATTTCCTTTCTTCTCCTTTGTGTTATTATTATTGTCATATATATTATAGCTATCTTAATGTTATAAACCCAATAACACAGTGTTATAATTATTACATTATAAAATCTGATGGATATATGTATATAAAATATACATTTTTTTATATTTATCCACATGGTTAGCATTTTCATTATTCTTCATTTGTTCCTGTGAATTTGCCTTATGGTGTCATTTCCTTTTATTTCCTATAGAATTTCTTTAAGGCTGATCTGTTAACAATAAATTCTCTCAGTCTTTGTTTATCTGGAAATGTCTTTAGTTCACTTTGATTTTTGAAGGATAGCTTTTCTGTGTATAGAATTTGTGGTAAATTGTTTTCTCTTATCACTTAGACTATATCATTCCACTGCCTTCTGGATATGAATTGAACTGTTAATTTCATTGTAGTTCCCCAGTTTGGGATGAGTTGTTTTTCTCTTTCTGCTTTGAAGATTTTCTATTCCTGTTTAGTTTTCAGTAATTTTACTATGATTTGTGTAGATGGGGATTTTTATGTTTATCTTCTCAGGGTTTGCTGAGTTTTGTGAATGTGTAGATTAATATTTTACATCAAATTTGTGAAGTTTTCAGCCATTATTTCTTGTCACTTCTCTCTTTTGTCTTCTGGGACTCTTATTACACGTTGGTATGTTTAATGTTGTCTCTGAGGCTGTTTATTTTTCTCCAATCTATTTTCCTCTCTGTTCTTCAGATTGGATAGTTTCTCTTGACCTGTCTTCAAGTTAACTGAGTCTTCTGCCTTCTCAAATCTACCCATTTAGTTATTTTTTTATTTGTTATTATGTTTTTAAATTCTAAAATTTCCATTGGTTCCTTTTTGTTGTATCTGTTTCTTTATTGAGAATTCCTATTTTAGTGTAGTTGTCATCAAATTTTCATTTAATTTTTAAAATGTATTATAACAGCTTCTTTGAAGTCTTTATGTGCTAAATATAATATATGGGTCCACTCAGGGTCATTTTCTATGGACTTTTTATTCCTAAGTATGGGTCACATTTTCCTATTTCTTTGAATATCTCATGATGTTATCTTGAAAACTGTCATTTTAGACCATGTATTATAACACCTATGGATTCTATGAGGTAGTTATTGTTTTTAGTTACTTCTACTTAATCTGACTTGGACTTAATCTGAAAACATATGTCTCCTTGAGATGTGTAGCCACTTATATCTCTGCTCAGTTTTTTAAAATTCTTACTTAATTTTTTCTGCCTAGCTTCCTAAGGGTTGCCCTGTGTCTTCCTGGTAAGTCAGTGATTCGTACAAGCTTGTGCTCAAGAACCTTGAGCCTGTAAGGCTTACACTCTCTGCTAAGAGATCTGTGTGTATGTTGAAGAAACATTCCAAGTTCAGGCAGTTTTTAAGTCTGCCTACGCTTTTACTTTCCTCTGGACATGAGCATAGTTTCCCATTCAGCTGGAGAGGGAGAGATTATCTAGCCCTCCTATAATTCTCTCATTTCTGGCATCTCCTTGTTAAGTTTTTGACTCGTCTGTCACTTGCCATAACTGGGACTGCAAACTCAGGTTAACAAAGGTATTGGAATTCCCCATGTATTTACTATCACATTTGCTACTTTTACTGATAATGCTGCCAGGAATGGGTTTTGGCCCTTTAGTCCAAACCAAGTCAGCTTCCTCTAGCAGTGAAGGTGTTGGTTTTCATGGGCAGTCCTGCAGTGGTAAGACTACTTCACTGACCAAGCTTTTCCAAAGAGTGGGAGGGAAAAACATTTCCAGGCATGAAGGCCGTAGCCTGTCAGTAGAATCCCACTTTTCTCATACAAAGTTCCAAAAGCTTTTCATGAATAAACGCTTCACAGTTTCTTGTTTGTCTCTGGTTCATTTGCAGCACCCTGAAAGAGTTGCTTTGATGGTTTTTCCAGTTTTATACTTGTTTTTTTATTTTAGAATGATAGTTAAACTCCTTACTAAAACAGAGTTCTGCCTCTGAATAAAAATTTTGAATCAATTGTTTAAATATGCATCAACAATTTTTTTCTATTTACCCTATTTACTACTCCTCAACAATTTTTTATACGTGTTCTGCCAAAAAACTCTTTAATGCTTATTTTGCTTTTTCATAGCTTCTTTACTCTAATGATGAAAAAGACCTCCTGCGATGATTATGAAAGCATCCTAACATTTCTCTTGTCTCTTTCTGAGATTTTTCCTTACATTTCTATATTCAAATGAAATATATGATGGTGCTATGATGTCTGGAACTCAGGGTATTAACCATTCATTGTTTAACTGCCTTGTTTGTCTCAAAAGAAATCATAATGTAAATGATCATTCTATGCAAAATATCAGTTGCTCACTTTGACATGTGCTTTCTTCATTATTATCCAATATTCAATTAATTAAAGCATACTAAAATAAATTTCACATATTTTGAAAAGAAACTCCACAAAGAATTAAATAAATAGTAAATGTAGACCTGAAAATTTACTCAACATTATTAATCACCAGTGAAATATAAGTTAATACCACAATAAGATACCCACTAGAGTGCCAATCTGTGGAGCACCTGGAACTGTGACACATTCATAATAGAAATGTAAAATGATATGACAACTTTGGAAAATGGTTTGACAGTTTCTTATAAAACATACCCTACCATATAATCCACTCTTAAGTATTTTCCTAAGAGAATAAAAGCATATGTCCACACAAAGACTTTTACAAGAATGTTCATAGCAGCTTTATTAATAAGAGTCCCAAACTGGAAACAACCCAAAAATCCATCAATTAGAGAGTGGATAAACGAGTTGTGGCATATCGATACAATGGAATACTATTTAACAATAAAAAGCCACAAACTCTTGTACACACAATTATATAGAAGAATTTGAAAAACATGCTGAGTGAAACAAGCCAGATACAAATGGCTACATACCGTGTGATTCTATTTGTATGAAATTCTAGAACCAGCAAAAACAAATCTATAGAGACAGAAAAGATATCGGGGGTACCTGGGCATGGGGGAAGAATTATCTTCAAAGGTACATAAAGGAACTTTTTGGAGGTGAGGTGGATAGAAATGTTTTATATATTATGGTAATGGTCATACAAGTCTACACATTTGTCAATACTCATCGAACTATCTCTTTAATATGGTTGCTTTTTTAGTATATGTAAATTATACATCAATAATGATGTACATAAATTACTCATCACAGTTACTAGCACATAGTAAACACTTCATAAACATACTGATATTTGTGATGAAATAACATTAGGATTTCAGAGATTCATTATTTTTCTTGCCTGAAGAAGTGGTACTGCAAACTCCCCAGCAGTTTCCCAACCTCTTTAATGTCAAGGACATGGGTATGGGTATCGGGACACTTGTTCTACAGAAAGACAGCAGGCAAGTAGAGTCTTAGCAAGGACACCAGCTTTTAAAACTAGCCAGGTAGGTTATGGGGTATTTTTGTTGTTGTTGGTACTACTTGTTGCATTTTTATTTTTTTACTTTGTCCTTGTTTTCTGCTAAATTGGTGAGGTTGGTTACATTTTTCTTAAAAAAGGAGATACTGCAGTGTGTGAGAGCTTGGGCTCTACTCTGGCTCTGGATCCTGACCAAGTCAGTTAACTCTTTGTGCTTCATTGTTTAAAAAAAAGGGGTTGAGTTTTATGATCTCTAATATTCCTTCCAATTTAAAACTTCTAAGGTTCTGTGAACACACAGATTTATTGCAAATAATATCTGCAAAAGTAATTCAACTTCCACATTTCTGAATCCCTTTCTCTCCTCTAGTGCATTGTGATTCTGGACTCTCTATGCCATACTCCTTTTGTCTACAATTGAAACGTTACTTACGTGCAATTTCCTCAGAGTGCTACTAGGCAATAGAAAGAATCCATGGGTCTATTATTATGTAACAAACCACCTCAAAACTTAGTGGCTTATAACAACCACAATGATATTTATTTTGCTCATGAATCTGCAATTTGGTCAGGGCTCAGCCAGGACAGCTCACCTCTGCTCCATTTAGCAGACCTGGGGCAGCTTGAAGGCTGAATCCTCTGAAAACTCCATACTCACATGCTTGGTACCTGGACTGGAAAGTTTTAAACAGCTAAAGGCTGGAACAGCTGGGTTCCTTGAGCATCTTTCTCTACATCCATGTGTTCTCTCTACATGGTCTTTCCAGCATGTTAGCTTCAGAGTAGCTGAATTTCTTACAGGTTGGCTCAGGGGTCCAAATAGGCAGGGGATGGTGGGAAGGGGGGTATTGAGAGTGTCTGTGTGCTAGCTCTCTGACCAGAAGCTTTGTTGCCTGCCCTGCCCTAGTTTGAAAATTGTCGGTTCTACCGTTGTGCCTTAGAAGTGAGTCACTAAGGCTGGTCTGTATTCAAGGGAAGGGGAAGTATATTTCACGTTTTGATGGTAAGAGTGTTAAAAAGTTTTAAAGACATGTTTTAAAAATTATGGCCAACTAGTCTGAATCAAAGTGAGTATAAATGATAATGGCTTACGGGGATTTTCCTCTCATCTTTCACAGTATTAGCCTGTGAAGGTCACTACTGTCCTACCTCAGATAGCTGGTGATTTAGGGACTTTGATAGCCATGGTGGAAGGGAGAACACTTGGAACCTCTAAATCACAATGAAAAACTGTTCCTATTGTGCTCCTCAAAAGTCAACTGGAAGGGATGGTTTGTGATAATCTCAGTTCTGTCTGCAACTGGAAAGCAAGGGCAGGCTAGTGACTATGTTTTGCCTCAGTAGAGGGTCAATGAAACTGCTATTTCATTTAAACTCTATCAACCAAAAACATACTGAGGAACAGTTGAACAGTTTTGAGGGTAGTACCTCATGAGGGGTAAAAACTAACTGCTCATTTTGCTACTAAAACTACATAAATAGAGCAGATCGCTGGGTAAATAGGGTACATTTATGGCATAGATTCAATCATAGTTGTAAATCTTAAATAAAGAGCAGAATTTCAGACTCCTTGCCCAGTGCTCAGTGAAGCTGCAGAACTTCTCAGACTTTTCTGTCAGAGTGCCATAGGAGAGAAAGTCTTCATCCCACGTATCTGAGATAGTTGCCCTAAGGTTTCTCTCCAAGGAGACTTCTTAATATTTAGGTGATATTTGTATTCTATGCCATAATTTATCCAAGTTTATTTTAACATGAAGTCAATGTGATTTTACTCAAAATTGCATAGATTAAATTAACTCCCTTAGAAGATGAGCCACGTTTACTCCATGACTATTTCCTAGCCCACATTCAGGTACGAAGTTTGGGCTTGGGTACCAAGTTTGAGAAGAAAGAAACAGTAAGCTCCATCTGAAAATATAATTTTAATGTTTGAGATAATTTCTTTTTTATACATTTTGGATTCACACTGACCATATAAATTGTAAAGCCTTAAACTTTGTTTATATTCACCAAATAAAAATAAAATGTATGTTAAGTTACAAGGTTATTAGAATTATAGACCTCAAAGATCTAAAGGATTCTTTACATCATCTATTGTAAATTTCTTGTCTTTCAGGTAAACATCTGCACCTGAACATACAGTGTGCTTAAGTCATTATAGCTATTCAATGGCACATAATCAATAAATTGTTCTTCGCCATAGATAATTTCCCATGTGATTACTTTGTTGTTTTCACTTGGTGCTTACATTTTATATACCGTTATTTAGGGTTACTTTCCTTTTTCCCCATTTTATATATTTTAAAAATATATTTTATATAACATACAAGGATATTCTGGTTCTGAAATGGTAGAGTAGCTTGTGTTAGACCAATACTCTTGCCAAAAACAATGATAAACTATAGACAATATATAAAAATCATATATAAAAATACATAAAAATTGTTTAAAGGCCTTGGAGAGCAACTGAAGGAGGCGGAAATGGAACTGGTACTACCCTGGAAATAAGAGAAACTCATTAGAGGAGATACACATTAACTGGCTTTCCCCAAAGAGCTTCAGGTTCACGTGAAGCGTAGGAGACAGAGAACAAGGAACGAAACATTCATACGTCTTGAGCGACCTGCCTGTAGTTTTAACTTAAAGTGAATGTTAATAATTTCTGGCCAGAGGGTAGACGATGGCAGATTAAATATTATTCCACCCCCCCATCAAGAGGCAGGGTCTCTCTCCTTTCCCCTTAAATCTGGGTGAGCTCTGTGCTGCTTTGACCAGTAGAGTGTGATGGAAATCATGACAACCCTGTTTCCGGGTCAAGACCTTAAGAGGTTACCAGCTTTCACATCTCTTCTCTTGAACACTTGTTCTTAGAACCCAGCCGTCCATGCTTTGAGGAAATCCAAACAGTTGTATGGACAGACTCACGTGAAAAGGAACCAAGGCGCCTGACTGACAGCCTCAGCGGAGTCCCCAGCTGACAACACAAACTTGCCAGGCGTGTAGCTGACCCATGTTGGAGTGAATATTCCAGCCCCAGTCTAGCTGTCCTAACTGATGCCACATACAGCTGAGTTCATTCAAATTAAAGGTGTGTAAACAAAATTAAAAACTGTTGTTTCAGCCACTATGGGGTCATTCATGTTACATTGGAATAAACAAAAGAATGAGCAAAGAACTTAAACAGATACTTAACACAGGGAGCTATACGCATGTCAATAAACACAAGAAAGGACTAACAACATCAGTCATCAGGGAAATTAATATTAAAACCACATATGATATCACTACATACTCATTAATATGGATAAAATTTAAAAGATTGACCCATACAAAGTGCTGGTGAAGATATGGAGGAATTGGAACTCTCATACTTTGCTGAAGGCAAATGGTATAACCACTTTAAAAATGATCAGGCAGTCTTTTTTTAAGACTTAAATAAACTCTATGACCCAAGTCATACCCTTTGACCCATTTCTCTTGTCTTCCCCAAGAGAAATGAAAACATGTTCATCAAAAATTTGTACAAGAATATTCCCAGCATACCCAAATATCTATCAACCAGAGACTGGATAAACAAATTGTGGTATTATTATAGAACAGTAAATGCAATCAAATATAATAAAAAGGAATAAACTGTTGATACAAGCAATAAAATCAATGAACTTAAAAGATATGATATTGAGAGAAAGAGGTCAGACACAGAGGAATGCCTAATTTATAAGTCCATTTGTATATTTAAAGCTACTTGTTAAATAGTAGAGCCATAATTTTGTCCCAAGCAATCCACTTTCTAGAGCCTGTGATCTTACCATGGTACTGTACTTGTAAATTCATAGATAAAGATTTTGAAGGAGATGATACAAAATGATTTAAGTGGTTACATGTGGGCTGAGATTCTGGGAAAGAGGGAATGAATAATGAAGAGGCAACTGAGAAGGGGTGATATAGAACTTTTAGTTTTTGCTCTCTATAAGTGTTATTTAAAAAATTTTAAATGAGCTTGTATAACATTTTAAAAATAGTTTCATTGAGTGTAATTTACTTAGAGTAAAATGCATATACATGTATCATAAATGTATATTTTGGTGAATTTTGTGACAACTGCACACCAATGTAACCAATGCCCCAACTTCACCACCAGCCTCCCAAAGGCAATCGTTGCTCTAATTGGATGCCAGAACAAAGTCCAACACTATCAAAAGGAATATAACACAATTCAGGACTCAATTTCAGTGTAACATCAAATAAAAAGTTATCGGGCATGCAAAAATGTAGAAATACTTGGCCCATAACCAGATGAAGGTTAATAAATAGATGCAGAATCAGGAATAACAGCAAGGGGGAAACATGAACATGATGAGGAATAGAAAAAAAGGGGGGAGCTTTTTTTTTAAAAAAAAGATTGAAATGGGACTTCTAGAAGTGAAAATTATATTACCCGAAACAAATATATAGGCTAGATTAACATATGTATTCAGGCCATATATATATATATATATATATATATATATATATATATATATATATACACATATATATGTAGGCTAGATTAACAGCTGATTCGATGCTGTAGAAGAACAGATCAGTGATCTCAAAGACACAATTATAGAAAATATCCAAAATAAAGTACAGAGAAAAAAAGACCGACAAAACTGAAAATAATATATAGAGCCTGTGGAACAATAGCAAAGCAGTCTACATGTATAATTAGAGTCCTGGAAATGGAGAGGGAGTCTACATGAAGAAATAATAGCTAAAAGTGTATCCAAATTTAAGGAAGATTCTAAACAGAAGTCAGTAAAATCTCAATAGAACCCAAACAGAAAATATATAAAGAAAAACCCATCATAATCAAATTGCTAAAAACCAGAGATGAAAAGAAAATCTTAACCAGAGATAAAAGGTATATTCCATACAGAGCTATAAAATAAGCACGACATAAGACTTTATTGGCAAAATATGCAAACCAAAAGAAAATGGAGCAGCACCTTAAAATGTTGAAAGAAATTATTATGAAAGAATTGTATTTCCAGGAGAATTCTCCTTCAAAACTAAAGAAAAATGGAGAAAAAATTAGAAATGGAAAAAATCCTTTACACAAATAAAAACAGAAGAGATCCATCAGCTTCACACCTGCACTAGAAGAAATATTAAAGAAAACTTTTCACACTAATTAAAAATCAGAGATTATCAGATTGGATTTCAAAAAACAATACATACATATATTTTTCCTTCAAGAACCCCTTTTTATATATAAAAATAGATAAAAGTAAAAATTACGAGAATGGGAAAAAATACCATGCAAAAACGAATTAAAATAAATCTGGAGTGACTATAATTAATATCAGACAAAATTCACTTCAGAGCAAGGACTATTATCTAGCACAAAGAAGAACATAATGATTTCTTAACAAAAAGGGGGCCAATTCATTTTGAGGGCTTAACAATTATATATGTATATACCTAATAATACCTAACAACTTCAAAATAAATTAAACAAAAACTGATAGAACCAAAAGGAGAAATAAACAAATCCACAGTGATAGTTAGAAATTTTAAAATCCTTTTAAATTTTACTGACGTTTAAATAATAACGTCAGTAATCGTTATACAAATTCTGTTTATACAAGTAAACAGAAAATAAGTAAAGACATAGAACACTTTAACAAAACAATCAGCCAACTTAACCTAATTGTGAGTTATACAAGTATACTGACAAGATACAAATTCTTTTCAAATGCACACAAAACATTCACACACAAAAAGACCATATTCTGGGTCATAAAATAAGTCTCAGTAAATTTAAGGGAATTTAAATCATATAAAGTATGTTCTCTGATTATAATGGAATTAAAATATAAATCAATATCAGAAAAATCTCTGGAAAATCTCCAAACATTTAGAAAAGAAATAACACATGATTCCAAACAATCACAGGAGAAATTAAAATACAGTTTGAACCAAAACAAAAATAAAAATATAACATTACAATGTGTAGGATGCAGCCAAAGTGTACTTATAGTGAAATTTATAACTTGAAATGCTTGTATTTGAAAAAGAAATGTCTCAAGTCAACGATTTAAGCTCCCGCCTTAAGAAACTACAAAAGAAAGGGTAAATGAGGCACAAAGCCTATATGAAAATTATAGTATTTCAATAAGTCTGATAAAAATTATCTTATTCTTTGTCTATTTTGGCCCGTTTATCTTAAATCGTTTTTTGCTGTTGCTTTTCTTTTCTTCATAGCTATCATTTTTGTTATAAATAAAAGCCTACTGAGGAAAGCATACAATTACAAACAAGAGCATGCATAATTTTTTCCTGAATTTTATGGTACAAATTGTGGCAGTGAAGAACCATATATTAAGCCCTTACCATCTGCCAGTCCTTGTATGTTGTTTCGTTTAACACTAAGGCTACAGTGGATCCTTAGGGGATTTTGATGGCATAATTTATGATCACCAGACTGCCATTTAAGCGTTCATGTCCTGCAGAATTATTGGATTTAGTTTATTTTCTCTGTAATGTATGAATATTTGTTTTCATCACACAAGAAACCATTATGGAAAAGCTTCTCATAACTCTTGGGTTGTATGAGATCAACTTGTTTTAATGAGTTATGAGATCAAGCAGAATCAGCTTAGAAAATAGCAAACATGTCTAGAGCAGGAGTGGAATTTATGTCAATCTATTACTTCCCACAAAACTCGAACTCAGCTACTACACTATATCACAAATGAAAAGAGGAGAGACGAAAAGTGTGAAAATCAAAGACAAAAGACTCTTGCCCCCCCTGTTGTCAGGAGTCAACACTTCTTCCTGTCTGTCCCAATGTGTCTCCTCACCTCATGCTTATATATGTTTATCCATGGTAAAGTTTCTGACTTTGGAACTCCAGTTTCCCTTTCTTTGGTTCTGTTTGGGGCATTGCTGACTAGTTTCAATAGTAACCTCCAACTAGAAATCAGGTTGGGTGTTCAACCCAACATTAATAAATGTCACATTAATACAGAGCAACTGTTTGTTTACCGATGAGCTGATCAGAAGATGTCACTAAAGCCAGGGCTCTTTTTCTGAATTAAAGCTAGGTTTAAGAATTAGTGTTTCAAAGGTCTATTGTGAATTATGGGTTTGTAATTTCATCTTGAAGGCTATTCGAGAGGGTCATACTTCCCTGTTTGTGGTTTATGACTTCAACCCAGGCCCTCGATGGAGTTATAACCCCATGGTCACAGAGACTGCTATTTATCATCTGTTTATTTTACAACTGAGTATCTAGTATATTTTGGTTGTATGCTTATGGAGAACACAAGAAGGGAGGAGGAGGAGGAGGATGAAGAAGAGGAGATAAAATAGTTGAATCAAAGCTACAGCCAGGTCAACCCAACTCTAAAAACTTGAGATAAAAACTGAAAGTCAGACAAGAGTCCAGACTGTTATCTCCATGTTAACAAACCCCTGGAAGTATCTTCTATTCGTTACTGTGGAAATAAAATGTCCAAATGATAGTTTCGTCTTTTCACAGCTGAGCATGGCTGCAACAGAACTCAGAGTGTAGAACTGAGGGGAGGCCATAATTCTACTCCTCCCTTGCTTTTGTCCACTCTGCGCCAATAACAAGCTTTCTGGCAGGAGACTTCGAACAGCTGGGTCAGAAATCAGGCAGGGTCATTGCACACTCAGACCTTGGGTTTCACCCACTGGTCTCTGCAGTGTGCTGGGCAGAATGCTTCTTGATCTCTCCATGCTGTCACCAGGCTCTGCAGCACAGTTGGCATGGAGCCTTTGCAAACATTCTAATTTGATGCATAATTAATATAACAGTGATTCAAGGCATAGAGGCTTCTGGGACTAATTAATGACCTGAATCTCCATGGTAGCCTACATTCCATTCTTATCAGTGCTGGGAAGAACTGCACTCTTAAAAATAATCGGTCTCCCATTTATTACTGTGACACAGCCAAAAGGCAAAGATCATCTTTCCATCCAGTGTGCAAAAATTCCATCAGTGTGCAATCACTTCCCACAGGGACTGAACTTCCCTGGAAGAGTCTCACTGAATTAGTCCCTCATGAACTTTTAGGTTTCCATATGGGCATGGGGAGATCTTATTGCAGGTGAAGAAATAAAGACAGTCAGCAAGGGCTCACTGACTATCCACAGAATGGACAGCATTGTTCTGGAGTTTGGAGCTGGTTTGAAGGAAAATAAAAGCCTCAGCTCTCTTTCCAAAGAACTTGCAATACAATAATGAAACACATAACGATGAAAATGAATGGCTTGTGTACCCTTGTTCCTAATATGGTCCCCCTCTGTGTCTGAGGATGCATGTCTCCAGTATCCTAGTCACACACAGAGGACCTGCTCCAAGTCAGAGTAAGTTCACCCCAAGAACAGAGGTGGCAGTGCTATTCTGATCTGTCTTTCCCTCCAACTCCTGTTGCTGCTCAGCCCCCATCAAAAACCACTTTGCTTCCAGCTTGCTAGAGTCAGCAAACTGTAGATATGGATCATGAGCCAAATCCAGTCATTTAATCCATGGCTGCCTTCACGCCATAATGACAGAGTTAAATAGTTGTGACAAGGACCACGTGATCCACAACTCCTAACATATCTACAATTCGGCCCTTCACAGAAAACGTTTACTGACCTCTGGTCTAGATGACCAAAACCCACCCAGCAGGTGGGTGATGTAGGATTCCATCTTAGTTTTCTAGAATTCCTTTTGGAAGAGGGGCTACAGACCACCGTGTGAGCACCCCTTAACAAAATGCATGATATCCAGCCTCTGCTCATGATCACACAGTGACTAAGTGCCTATTGGTCACCTTCCCAGGCAGGCTCCTTCATACTTCTCACACTTTTAGTAATTTAGTAAACACTTAGGTGGTGCTTACTGTATGCCTGGCACTACTCTAAGCAGTATACCTAAATAAACCCATGTCATCCTTACAATCAGCCCAGCGGGTACATATTACCTCATTTCACAGATGAGGAAACTAAGGTGAAGAGAGGTTAAGTTGCCCGGGGTTACATAGCTAGTAAGTGACAGAGCAAGGATTTGAACCCAGAGAGCCTTGCTCTTCTGTCTGTGCCTTTAACTACATCAATAAACTACATCAATTAACTACATCTACCTGGTATCCCTGGGGAATATAGGGGGAGTACCCTGATTAGCTAGCTACCTGCACTAGGGAAATTCTCTTAGAGTTCTAAATTTAAAATACATATGAATGTCGCACTACTATATTTATCCTATGTCTTCCAGTACCCCCACGAGCACAATACCTGTACCCCTAGGATATGGGCACTCACATTTCGAGAGGCATAGGCGTAGTTGTTTTTGCATTAGGCAAACATTTACTACACCTGATTTTACCTCTGTAACACTCATTTATTTGATCAAGTCTAATGGTCTTAAAACATTTTTATTTTTTATCAAAATATACTTTTTCAGAGAGAATTGGATGCAGAATATATAACGAAAGTTATCAGCCAAGGAAGCCTCTGAGTCTCTTCATTGGAATACTCAGGATCCTTGAAAAACCCTGTAATCATCCACCCTTCTAAAGCAACCCAGACCAAGCCTGCTCCCTTTCCTACCTGACAGTCCTTCAAATCTAAGATCGTGATCACATTTCCTCTTACATCTCTTATCCAGAAAAAAGCTAGTTTCCATGATCATTCCTTATGGGATGAGCTTTCACTTTCTCCTGTCCACCCTAATTAAAATAGATGCCCAGAGCTAGATAGAACATTTCTGGATTAGGACTGTCCATAGAGACTTTAGTGGGAAACATTCACTTCTCAGGTCTGGATGTTCTGTGAAAGGGTTTGTGGAGGACTGTATTCCGCAAGATGGATACAACAATAACTCTTATCCCATTTATTCTTCTGGAACCTTGCCACCCTTCCTTTAAATGGTAGAGTCTAATTTTTTTTTGCTTGAATCTGGGTAGGCTTGTGCCTCATCTGTAACCAACAGAATGTCAAGGAAGTGACATTGCATGCCTTCAGAGTCCTAGACAATGATGCAGTTTTCACTTTGTGAGGTGGAACACTGCACTAAAGCACTTAGCCACCTTGCAAGTGATCTGACTGCCCTGAGGCCTCCATGCTATGAGGAAGCACAAACTAGTCCATGCAGAAAGACCATACAGAGAGGCCTTGAGACTATATGCAGAGAGAGAGATACCTGGCCAGCCTTCAGCTTCTCTACTCACTCGCCTTCCACTGCTCCAGTTTCAGCTACCATCTGATTACAACCATATGAAATATTCCAAGCCAGAATTACCCAGCCACCCCCTTCCCAAATTCCTGACCCACAGAAACCATGAAATAATAAAATTATTGTTGTTGTTTTTAGCCGTTCAATTTTGGGATGATTAGTTATGCAGCAGAAGATATCCACAGCAGCGTCTTAGCATTGATCCTTATTCTGAAGGGGGCAAGGTCTGAAGTCGTCTGCTCAGAGAACTCTGGTACTATTTATCTCTTTTTTGTTTGGATAATTAGCATCCCATTTCACCTACAAAGAGACTTCACAAGTGGTCATAGAAAGACACTTGAGCCCAATACTAGAGATAAAATAAATTCAGTGGTTTATACTTTAAAAATACTTTTTAGGGGGGCCGGCCTGGTGGCTCAGGTGGTTAGAGCTCCATGCTCCTAACTCCGAAGGCTGCCGGTTCAATTCCCACATAGGCCAGTGGGCTCTCTACCACAACGTTGCCAGTTCAATTCCTCGCATCTTGCAAGGGATGATAGGCTGCAGCCCCTGCAAGTAGCAATGGCAACTGGACCTGGAGATGAGCTGCGCCCTCCACAACTAAGACTGAAAGGACAACAACTTGACTGGAGAAAAGTCCTGGAAGTACACACTGTTCCCCAGTAAAGTCCTGTTCCGCTTCCCCAATAAAATAAAATAAAAATAAATTAATTAATTAAAAAATAAAAAAATATATTTTTTAGTATTTTACAAATGTACTATTGCACACTAGTACATTTTTCTTAAAGATATGTATTACTATGGATTAAACTGTTTTACTCCAAATCCATATATTAAAGTCCTAACCCCCCAATGCAACTATCTGGAGATAGAGTTTTAAAGAGGTAATTAATGTTAAATAAAATTGTAATCCAATAGGACTCTGGCCTTATGAGAAGAGGAAGATCTCTCTCTCTCTCTCTCTCTCTCTCTCTCTCTCTCTCTTTCTCTTCCATGTGAGGACACAGTGAGCAGGTAGCCCTCTGCAAGCCAGGAGGAGAGCTTTTGCCAGAATCCTACCATGCTGTGCCTCTGATTTCAGACTTCTAGCCCCCAGAATTGTGAGAAATAAATGTCTGCTGTTTAAGCCACTTAGTCTAAGATACTTTGTTATGGTAGTCTGAGCATATACAAGTTGTGATCAAACAATACGGTGAATGTTGAAAAAAAATATTACAGTAAAAGACACTGCCATTAATCCCCCTCAAAGCACTCCCCCTCACTTTGAACACACTTATTGCATCATTCTTGCCACTTTCTGAAGCAGTTCTGGAAGTCCTCTTTTGTAAGTGTACATAATTGTACTGTCTTGGGTCCCTCAATGTCCTGAATTGATTCAAAACGTTTCCCTTTCATTGTCATTTTGACTTTGGGAAAGAGCCAGAAGGTACATGGTACCGGATCCGGTGAATAAGGTGGATGAGGACACATCATAATGTTTTTATTTGACAGAAATTGCCGTACCAGAATTGATGTGTGACGTGGACTCTTTCCATGATCCCAAAATACTGTGACTGCTCCTGCTGAGTGCCATCCAACAGAAAGGCAGGGATCTTCAATAAGGGAAGTGGCACATGGAAACTTAGTAACAGTGCGTGACAAGTTTCAACTTTTTTAGTGCAGTCAGTTGCGTGTAGTTATGGTTGAGAGAAGGTGTGTATTAAAGTGTGCCATAAATCATCCTCCATCATGGCAATGCTTTGTCACACATCACTTCTAGTATACAGCAATTTCTGTGAAATAAAAACATTATGGTGTGTCCTCATTCACCTTATTCACCAGATATGGCACCATGCAACTTCTGGCTCTTCTCCAAAGTCAAAAAAATTAAGGACATCAAGGCAGACACAAAAACACAACTAAAGACAATCACAAAAGAGGACTTCCAGAACTGCTTCAGGAAGCATCAAGAACAATAGGATAAGTGTGTTCAAAGTAAGGGGGAGTATTTCGAAGGGAATTAATGGCAATGTGTCTTTTATTGTAATATATTTTTTATTGCAACATTCACTGTATTGTTTGATCACACTATATATATTATATATAATATGTATATATATTTAATATACATATATACATATACATACATAATATACATATATAATATGTATATGTATTTATACATATGTATTTATACATATACATATATAATAATATATGTATTTAATATACATATTATATATAATATATAATGTGATCAAACAATACAGTGAATATACATGTACATATATATGTGTATATATATAATGTGTGTGTATATACATATGCCAGGAGTGTCAAAACAATGTATACACATTTTTTTCATATAAATTTTATTGGGTAACAGTGTGTTTCTCCAGGGCCCATCAGCTCCATGTCATTGTTCTTCAATCTAGTTGTGGAGGGCGCAGCTCAGCTCCAAGTCCAGTTGATGCTTTCAATCTTTAGTTGCAGCGAGTCAGCCAACCATCCCTTGTGGGAATTGAACCGGCAACCTCGAAAGCTAGCGCTCTAACCAACTGAGCCATCTGGCAGCCCCTGTATACACATTTTAATAGATGTTATCTATGTATCATTTTTTGAAGTTAAACTGAATTACAGGAGCAACATGTAGTATGACGGCTCAAAAGATGGCATTAATCAAATGAATGCTAACATCACCATGTGAGAGACAGGACAGTCAAAGAAAATGTCAGAAGCATGGTTGTTGATGGAGGAGTGCAAGACAATTTTGAAGTGATATTTAAAATTTAAGAACATTGTGGAAGTACAACAATGGAGGTGTGAGTATGTAACAGAATCTCCAACATCCCTAACAATTGCACATATTTGTGATAAGTTTGAGATGCATGGTACTGTGTGAAGAAATTGAAATATCATGCACAGTGATACTTTGGTCAACGTTGCCCAAGCAATAGTTTGCCGTAGTCAGAAGTGTCTGGATGCTGATGGTAACAACTTTGAGCACCTCTTGTAATTGCAGAAGTCAAACGTGACTTGTATTCATCTTTTTTAATCAGTATATATTGAGTATTACAATTTTAATACAGTTTTTTTCTTTCTTAAAATGTGTATACATTTTTTGGTAACCTCTGTGTGTGTGAGTGTGTGTCTGTGTGTGTGTGTGTGTGTGTGTGTATAATACATATATACATAAGCAATAAAGATAATTTGAACCTTAAATGAATTAATTTGCAAGCATGCCCACTTTAGTCTCCAAAAATTCTGAAAAACAAAAGATTATACCAACATCAGTCATAGCACTAGCCATGCCATTTAGGTTTTTCCTGTATATATTTAGATGTTTTGAGGAAAATAATTGTTTTATTGTAAAATCAAATGTGGTAAAACTAGCTATATCATAATTTAAATTGATTATAAATATAATCCTAGAAGATTAGATGGGATCTTAAAGTTCATTCAGCTAAACCTACCAATCAGGGACTGTTTTATAACATTTTGTAAAGCTGGTATGGTAATGTCCAGCCTGGATCTTTATGACTACACAAATTTTCAATATTCTATATATTATTGTCACTCAGTGTCAGTAAGGATACAGTGAAATGGTCACTCTGATACACTTTTATAGATTTGTAAATTGATACAACCTTTTTAGAAAAGGATCTTAATTATGTTTCTCAAGGGTATTAAAGTGGTTTATTCCCTTCAATCTATGCTCAAATAATAACCTAACATGCAGAGAAAGCTTCCTATGCTATGATATTTATTGGGACAATATTTGTCATATGGAAACATTAGAAATACTATAAATGTGCAATAGTAGGAAAATAGTTAAGTAAAATATTATTCATGAATTATCCTACAAAGCATAGCTATGTAGATGTGTAAAAAGAGATTATAAGAAAATATATGTGTTAATGAATGAACTGAATAATAACTACAATCTCCTGAATATTCCACTATCTACAGTGTCATAGTTATATCTGGCAAAACAATGACCCAAATTTGCTTTGGAAAATATGATCACTGGAGAGTCATGTGGTCATGAAGCCATGAAATCATGAAATCTGAAATCATCTAACAATAACCCATTTCATTGTTACATGGCTCTAATCATTAAAGAAATCTGCCTTCTTATAATTTCTATCCATTCTTACCACATCTGGCAAGTGGGGTGACCAGGACACAATCTTTATAAACCGTGACAAATGTGTAAGATATTATAACCTTATAATTCTCAAATAATAAAAGGCAGCCATCATGTCCTGACCATTGCCACAGTTATACAAATTTCTTTTTTTAATGTTTTCTATTTTGGCACTTTAGGCATGAGATTTCTATTTGCTCTTCTCCAAACCTGGTTTCTTCATCTAGAATGTGAATTTGTGGTTTAGAACTTGAAACACTGGCCAATATTTCTTACTATGTGAGTATAAAATATCCTTCCTCATAATTGAAGGCAAATGATTATTTTCTCCCTTTTCTTGCAGGGTGTTTTTCTGGATTTTGTCTTCTGCTGTTGACTCATATTTTTCCTTGAGTTATGACAGGTGAAAGCCAAATGCATATATTGCCAAGTTAAAGTGTGGTCAGACTCAGTCAGGGGCAGGAGGTAGGGAGGGCTTGTTTTGGGGGAACACAACAATGTCATGGGACTATTACCAGAATGATTCACATGTATTTAGTGTGGAAGCTGGAGTTGAAGGGAATCTGAAGGGAGAGGATGCAAGGTTGTTTGCTTATCCCGGGGACTATGGACTTGGTCAGTGTTTGATATCTGTGACGCTCTTTGACATGACTCAATGACATGTACACTTTGGGTATTGAAGCTCTCAGTCTTTTATGGGGTATATACTTTCAAAGTTATATGTTAGAAAATTTCTCATTATTTATCCTGGTGAATGTACAGTGGGACCAATGTAAAGGCATACGTTTTGGTGAAATAATCTTTTGATTAAGTATCATGAAGGAGTATTGGTTAAATGACAGTTCACCTAAAAAAAAAAAAGGCTGAAAGTTTTAGTTGGCCAAGCTTTGAGGGAAATTCTATGGTAAATGTACTCTTCTATATCTTGATAGGAGCTGGATTACACAGGTATACAAAATTTGTCAACAAATGTACGAGGTCTGACAAATAAGTTGGCAAACTCATCCTATTAATAGAAAAAGTTCTATATACCTCATTGTTGAATATCACTATGGTCACTTTCAAAGTACTTCCCTTGGGAAGCTATGCACCGATGTCAGTGCCTAGTCCACCCTTCAAAGCAATTTTGGAACTCTTTCTGGAATGGCCATCAGAGCTGTTGTCATATTACACTTGATGACCTGAATGTCATCAATATGTCTTTCTTTCAATATTTCCTTTATCTTTGAGTAAAAAAGGAAGTCTTTGGGGGCCAGATCAGGTGATTAGGGAGGGTGTTCAAACACAGTTACTTTTTACTGGCTAAAAACTCCCTCACAGACAGTGCCGTGTGAGCTGGTACATTGTTGTGATGCAAGAGCCATAAATTGTTGGCGAAAAGTTCAGGTCATCTAACTTTTCCATGCAGCCTTTTCAGCACTTCCAAATAGTAAACTTGGTTAACTGTTTGTCTAGTTGGTATAAATTCATAATGAATAATCCCTCTGGTATCAAAAAAGGCTATTGTGTTTCCCCGAAAATAAGACCTAGCCAGACAATCAGTTCTAATGCATCTTTTGGAGCAAAAATTAATATAATACCCAGTCTTATTTTACTATAATGTAAGACCAGGTCTTATATAATGTAATACAACATAAGACCAGGTCTTATATAATATAAAACCTAGTCTTATATTAATTTTTGCTCCAAAAGACACATTAGAGCTAATTCTCTGGCTAGGTCTTATATTCAGGGAAACACGATAGCAATATTGTTGTAACAGTTTCACAAACTTAATTGTCCGACCTCATATAATTAAGACTGTGAATTCATTTTACATCAAAAGAAATACTGCAAGTAAATATTAAACTCCAGTTAACGTGCATGCTAAAGTATTTAGAAGGAATTATACTTATATCTGAAACTGACAAAAAATAAGATGGATTGATGGTGGAAACAGGACTGAAAACACATGTGATAAAACAAATACGCTAAAATGTTAGTGGTAGAATCTAGGTGATGGTTCTATGCAGTGGTGAGCCTGAGCTGGCTCACAAGAGTTAATTTTGCTCAAATATTCCTCAAGTCACATTGGTAGCTTGAAATTGGCCATAGTGGGAATATCTACACCACAAAAATCAGCAGACCACACAAATAAGAGCTTTTTAATTTTTCCCCTGAAGACACAGCTTACCAACATACCACTGGGGATGTGGGTTCTTTATTGTAAACTTCTTTCGACTTTGTGGTGTGTTTTAAATTTTTTCATAATAAAATATTGGCAAAACAATATGACCCCGTGTGTTTTCACTGATGAAAAAAATAGATTGTTAGTTTTTAGATGTGTGTTTTTGAGTAGAATTTAGTAGGTAGGGGCAAAGTATTACTCCCACTGCAACATCTAGGGAAAATAAAGACATATCACAAAATCATATTTTAAAAAACGGTGTGGAGAACCACAGAGGCAAAGAAGATTAGAAGAACAAAATTCCAGAAGGGAAGAGTATGTGCAATGTGAGTTGAGGTTGTTGGAAATTTTCTCCCCTAGTGGCATTAGCTGAGGACCTGAAGACTGGGCTTACCATCTGCAGAGAGGAAGAGTATCAGGGGAGCTTGTCATAGCCCTACATCCTGGTGTAACAGATAGAATATGGATGAGTCCCAGATGCATGTTCTGTGGCTTTCTCTACAGAACAGTTATTGCATGCAGGGTGGCACAGGAGAGAGACTCAGGAAGACTGACATCACCCTTAGCTTCAATGTTCTTAGGAGATTGTCACACTAACGGGAGGAGCTTGCAACCATATCCAATTGGCTCCCCTTCAGATCTTTGGCAGATTTTGAACCTGT
The DNA here is from genome assembly GCF_964194185.1 of Rhinolophus hipposideros. Lineage (NCBI taxonomy): Eukaryota > Metazoa > Chordata > Mammalia > Chiroptera > Rhinolophidae > Rhinolophus > Rhinolophus hipposideros. The sequence goes on along the minus strand of NC_138070.1, from coordinate 29,951,109 downwards.
GTGATGTAGAGGTCAAAGAGCTAAACTTTCAGATTAGAGGTGACAGCGAAACATCATTTCAATCTAAACCCCAGAAGAACTTTTCCCAGAAAGAGGCTGGGCCAGGAAGGTGGAATCAAACCTCCCTCAGTCTCACATTTCAGAGGAGACAGAGTCTTACTAGAGGAAGGCGCCTGAAACAAAAGCAACAGGTCTCACCCCTGATACATTTTTAAACCAGACAGAATAGAGTCTAACTGCAACCCCTCATAGTCCAGTTTACTTTCTCATGGCATTGAAGTGGTCCACACCTTACAGTATCTGTCCAGCTGAGGAATGGGCAAAGCTTTTCTAGGAGAAAATAACACTAACTTCAGTTTCTATGGTTCTTTTATACATAACACCTGGCAAACAACCATAAGTAATGAATTATAAGAGGAGGTAGAAAATATGTGGCCAATACTAAAGAAAGAAAGAAGAAAGGAAGGAAGGAAGGAAGGAAGGAAGGAAGGAAGGAAGGAAGGAAGGAAGGAAGGAAGGAAGGAAGGAAGGAAGGGAAGGGAAGGGAAGGGAAGGGAAGGGAAGGGAAGGGAAGGGAAGGAAGGAAGGAAGGAAGGAAGGAAGGAAGGAAGGAAGGAAAGAAAGAAAGAAAGAAAGAAAGAAAGAAAGAAAGAAAGAAAGAAAGAAAGAAAGAAAGAAAGAAAGAAAGAAAGAAAAGAAAGATCCACAAAATATCCAGATGTTAGCATTAGTAGGAAAGGACCTTGAAAATAACTACTAAAAATATTTAAAAGAAAATTGAGAAACAATGGACAACAAAAAAGATGGATGAAAAGATAAAGAATTTCAACAGAGAACTGAAATCTATTTTAAAAAGAAGCAAGTAGATGTTCTAGAACTGCAATATCTGAAAGTATGAACTCATTGGATATGTTTAACATCACGGAAGACATAGCAGAAGTCAAGCTGGTAAGCCTGAAGACATATGAATAGAAAAAAAACAATGAAGAGCAGATAGAAGAAAGAGTGGACAGAGTATAGCAGACGTGCAGAATACAAAGAGTAACATATGTGCAATTGTTATCCCAGAAGGCAAGGAAGTAAAGAATGAGAAAGGAGAAATATTTAAAGTCAAAGTCCTTACAGATACCAATGGAAGATATATTACACTTGGATGTACATATCCTGGTGGTTACATTTACTGATTATGTGTGGCATTGGGCAAATCTCATGCCTCCTCTGATCTTCCTTTTTCCTCATCTGTAAAATTGAATCAATAATATTAATTCCTCAGGAATTTTATAGCATCATCTATAAATGATAAAACTGTATAAGGTGAGGTGAAATTGTTTTAAATTATTATCATTGTTCTCATCCTTATTGTTTCTTTGCTTGGTAATTCTAGTGGCCCAGTATATAATGTCTAGCCCTAGCACATACCAGGATAAAATTACAAATCAGCTAAAATGAAAGTGGATTGCACTTAGGTTATTTAATTTAAAAATAATTCTATTTTTATTGCATGTATCCCCATATTTTTCCAATTGAATAAAGGTCTTATCTCCAAATTGCAGTCACATTTGAGGTTAGGGCTTCAACATATAGATTTTGAGGGGACACAATTCAGTCCATAACAAACAAAGAAAAAAGGGTCAGATGTTAGTTAATAGCCTCATGACTAAAAATGTTGAATAACCTGCAGTGTCTATTCCAGAGATCACTGGAATAGTCAAGTTATAGGCACTGCAAAGGATTTCCTTTCTGATACTATCTCCTGGACTTGAAGTTCTTGGGTAGTGTGAGGACGTAAGAAATAGAATGGGAAATATGCTCCTAATGTGAGTTAGGGAGGGTTGAATTCATTTAAATTCTTTAATCATTTAGTTTCCAATCACATTACAACTAAGTGAAAGTCCAGAATCATATTAGGAAGGGTGGACCCATAAGACTCACCAAAATGACATGTAATTATGAGTATATATACGCATGTATGTGTATTTTTAAAAGTTCTAATGGAACTCAGCCGAGGAAATATGAATTCAGATGGAAGATTTGTTACCATGTGAACCAAAACTTCCAGATTGCTGATCTTGAGCTATCCAATAAAATTCTAAACCACAGTCTCCAAATCAGTTCATGCTGTTCTGTGATTTTTGTTGTTGTTCTAACAAAGACATAAAGAAAAGGAGATCAAGCAGGTAAGAACATAAGAATAGGGAAAAGAAAAAGATGGAAAAAGAAATGAAAGGAGCAATGTATTAGTCTGCTACGGCTGCCAGATCCAAAATATCACAGACTGCGTGGCTTAAAGAACAGAAATTTATTTTCTCACAGTTCTGGAAGCTGGAAGTCCAGGATCAAGGTGCCAGAGGGTTGGTTTCTTCTGAGGCCTCTGTCTTTGGCTTGTAGATGGCTGCCTTCTTGCTGTGTCCTCACATGGTCTTCTCTGTATGGGTGTACATGGTGTCTCTTCCTCTTCTAATAAGGACGCCAGTCCTATTGGATTAGGGGTCCATCTTCATGACATCATTGAACTTTAACTACCTCTTTAAAGACCCTATCTCCAAATACAGTCACATTGAGGTTAGGGCTGCAACATAAAGATTTTGAGGGGGCACAATTCAGTCCAAAACAAGCAGAGGGAAAAAGGGGTCACATGTTAGTTAATAGCCTCATAATTAAAAATTTTTCGCCATATGCACACCAATACCATATTAGTGGCCACAGCAGATCAGAAAGCTACAGACCTTTATTTTCTTTCTTTCTTTCTTTCTTTCTTTCTTTCTTTCTTTCTTTCTTTCTTTCTTTCTTTCTTTCTTTCTTTCTTTCTTTCTTTCTTTCTTAAAGTTTTTGTTTGTTTGTTTGGTGGTGGTGGGAAGGGGGAGGTGGTGCCAGTCTTTGCTTGCTTTATTCAGCTTAGAAATATGGGTTTGGAGTCATGAGTCTTTCTTATCATCACCTTCCTGATGAGTTGCCCTCTGTACTGTTCTCCCCAAATATTCCATCTATTTAGAAATAGGGGCTCCTAGCTATTCCAGGTATGTCTCCAAAATTAAGCTACCCAAATCTCGGGGAGTCAATTGTAGGGAAGGAGTCACAGGGCACCTGCCTTGGAACATCAAGTTCACAAAGGAGTGGAATGTTGTATGTCTCTGGCCTGATTCTCAATCAAGAGAAGCCTCACCCTTTTCTGTCAATGTATATGAAATAGTACATTGACCCAAGTCAATTCACAAAATGCTTATTATATGGGAGGCTGTGAAGACAAACAATAAATAAGCAGACACATCTCAATAGTTCAGAGGGCAGCATCAGTGAGAACTCAAAGGGGAGAGCAATTCATTCTGCCTGGGAGGATCAGAGAACACTTCATTGGAAGTGTAATGTTTGGGCAGGAATAATGAACAGGTATTTGACAGGTGGGAAAAGCATGGAGTGTGGGATGTAGAAGATAGAATGAAGAAGGCAAGTAATTCCGCTCAGATGACCAAGCATGAGAAAAGTCATGGAGGCACAAAAGTAAGTATAAGCTTCAGAGATAAATGACAAATCTAACCCCACAAAGTGTAGTGGATTTCAAACTTCAGCGTGCATCAGAAGGACCCCATTAAAACACAATTGCTGCCTCTCTGCCCCTGCGCATCATACGTTTCTGATTCAGCAGGTCTCTGGTGAGACCTAAGAATTTGCATTTCTAACATGTTCCCTGGAGATGCTGGTGCTATTGATCCAGGGGCCACATTTTGAGAACTGGACCAAACATAGCGTGAAGGATGATGTCGTAATAGATAAAAGGTGGGCTTCATTCTATAAGCCATGGAGGGTCATTATGTCACTTAGGCAATTGCAGGGTGAACTGTAAAGTTGAAGGAAAGCTTGACAGCTGCCGAGGGGTGGAGGCAAGGTCTGTGGCTGTTCTAATTATCCAGCTGAGAAATAACGAGGGTCTATCCTGGAATTTTCTCATCGGAATGGATAGGAAATTAAAGACGCAAGTGATACTCCTGAAGTAGAATTAATTTCTTTTGGTGACAAGTTGAACAGAGAAGGAGAACAGAAAGATAAGGTTAGTTTGCCGTAGTCAGAAGTGTCTGGATGCTGATGGTAACAACTTTGAGCACCTCTTGTAATTGCAGAAGTCAAACGTGACTTGAAGATAATTTTATAGTTTCTTTGTAGGAGACTGGACAGATTTTGAAACATTCCAGAGAAAAAGCACAGGAAGAGGAACATGAAGGCAAAAACGGCTCTAGTCCTTGAGATAGGTTCCAGTGCCCAGGGAGCAAGTATGTACAAATGAGCAATGGATCACTGGAAACTTTGGGCTGGAGCTCTACAGAGATGCCCGGCTGCAGATAAAACTTAGTGTGAAAAGAAAATACGGGGAAAACCAGAACCTGAGGAGTGCCAACTTAGAGACAGGGAGAGAAAGGGGAATGAACCATTGACGTGTACTGATGGGGAGACTTGAGTGAAAGATCCTAAAATGCCCAGGAGAGACTTGAGGACAAGAGTGAACAAGACGAGGCTGTAGAGAGCTTCAGAGTCGGGCAGAGAAGCAGTTTGGTAACTGATGACTTGGATGCGCCTCTTTATTCATTCTTCCAAAAGTTTTCTTGAGTGCCAAAAATATACCATACAATGTGCTGAATGCTGGGGGCACGCGGGTCAGTAAAACAGAACAGTCTCTGCTGCCACAGAGCTTGCAGGGTGATGGCGGAGCCGAGGTGTTTTGTAAGTAAAAACTGTCCTGACATCTATCATAACAATTGCGAAGGAAAGATCAGGGAGGCACGAAAGGGAGTCACAGGTGAGAGGGTCATGCTGTGAAAATGGCACTCAAACTTATGCTTAACAGATGATCTGGGCAAAACGAAGCTGAGAAAATAATGTCTGCGAAGGTCCGAGATAGGTAATACCCGTCGTGTCCCAAGAAACTGAAAGGAAACCAGGTGACACGGACATAGAGAGTGAGTACAAGAGCAGTTTGAGATGAGGCTGGAGAGGTAGGCAAGACCCCCAAAATGCAGGGCTTTTGCTAAAATCCTTGTTAAAAAATCTGCTAGTGCAGGAATGCCTTCGGTCAGTTTGTAAGCTACTCAGGACCATCAGCCTTGTTGCTTTACACAAACACCAGCTTGTTTTTAAACAAAACTGAAAATTTGAAATTGATAATTCACTTTCTTCACCAAATTTGGCTCTGAATTGCCTTTGGATTTCTGTAACATTCAAAGCCAGCCTCAAAGGACTAAGGCTTGCCACAATTGAGGATATATATAAAAATATATTTATGTGCCTGTGGCTCAGAAAGCAATTTCCAAAGAGAATTTCTAAAGCTGTTTTGAGCATTATATAGCCTCCTGAGATGATGGATTTTTTCCAAACACATAACACAACTCTATACATCCTAATGAAAGTTCACAGCAGTAATATCACTCTGTACCCTTTCCCTGCGTGCCTAGCACTTCTGGGGTCTGAGGGCACGTAAAGCCGTGTAAGGCCTGAGCTTTTGCTCTCATTAAGCTCACAGTCTCACTAAAAAATCCTGCCAAAGGGAAGAGCTTGGCTGTTCCTCCATCCTGTTATGAATATTTTTCCACAACTGCATTCACAGTCTTACCTGGAGCGGTGAGTATAACATAGTAATAAAGTGTTTAGGAGCCAAACAGACCAGGGTTTGAGTCCTATCTCTGCCCCTTGCCAGTGGTGTGACCTTGGACAAATTGCTTAACCTCTCTGAGTCTCCGTGTTTTTCTCTGTGACGATAATACCTACTTCATAAGGCAGCTGTGAACATTAAGCGAACTGTGTGTGAGAAGCACTTAGGACTTTATCCAGACAAAGGCCAAGCTATCATTACTATCCTGACAGAGCAAATTGAGGCAAAGCAAAATCCACCAGGTGGGACACAGACACTGGTGACGAGGTTAGGCCATCCTGCACCCTGTCCCCAACCAGAACCAGAAGAAGAGTATGGCTCCTGCATCTTCCAAACAACCCTCTACTTCCACTTTGCTCTTGGCTCTACCAAATGTGGGATGACTCCTGTTCCCCAGCCATCTACCACTTTCACAGACACTGCTTTTCTATGCCATTTTACAAGGCAATTATGTAGGCACAGGCTGTCCAAGGTCAGTCAACTGCTGATATAGAATTATACTCTCACTCTTTTCGTGACAGGACACAGACTTTTACTGCTTCACCTCAACACGGCTGTCCCCTCAAACCTTTTCACACTCCAGGATGTCAGAATTTAAGGCCAGCTCCTGGGGCTTCAAGAACCACCTTTGTTTTCCTTCCATCCCACCTGGCAACTTCGCAAGGTCTGAATGGGTCATGTTTCAGGAAACCCCTGAGGAGGTAAACTCCAGGTTCCCATTGATACATTAAAAGTGGGTAAAAGAAAGTGCCAAGTTGGTTGGGTCACTGTAGCCGAGTCAGGGGTGGAAAGGAGCTGTGCTGTACTGTACAAGTATTTCCATTCAGAATGAGTCACTGGCTCAGAAGTTGGCAACCCTGGACCCTGGAACAACTTGGCAAATGGAAAACCAAAGGGATTGTTCATGATGTATGTTTGTATCACCAGTGCCATGTTTTAAATACCACCTCCCTCCACACACCTCCTTTGCGGACAGTGAATAGACGCACACATTGTCCCAACCCCCAGCTTACCCAGGAATCTGACCATGGGGCAGAATGGGGTTTCCCTGGGACACCAGCCTTCTGAGTTACCTGGACCTTGGGGAAGGGGTATGAGTGAGGGTAGGAAATTATTCAGAAGAAGAGATGACACAAAGGACATTTTCAAAGAGGTAACATTGTGACATTAATGCAAATATAAAATGAATACATATCACAAAGTTGATCCAAATCATCCAATGATCCAGTTAATGAAGGAAACAGACATTAAAACTGCTCAAATGCAAGTCAAAAAGTTTGATTTTTATAAGCAATTTAATAAAGAAAATTTAGGATAAAGATCACTAGATTAAAAATCTAAATTGGTTAATGCCTTACAGGGTCATAAGCCATAACCTTTGTGGTTACCCACCCCCACCCCCACAGGACAGAAATTATTTCCATTTTTATTAAGCAAAACTCTATCAGCTAACACTTGCTCTGACAGAACTGTGAAATAGCCAAGTCAATGGAGAGCCAATCAAAGGAGCTCGCCAAGCACTGCTCTGAACAACACCCAGGTATCTCTCTGCCCATTGCCAATTTGAGAGTAATTTTTCTCCATCCTGGTTCAAGTTCTTCCCCTTGTCCTTTTTCCCAGCCGCAGATTTCTGATCTATTCAGACAGTCTGAGACTCTCTTTACCCCTTTTCTCGTCTAGAAACCTTCAGTCCAAACTGAGTTAACAGCTAATTCAGGACCACCTACGGCTTCATTTCTTCATATATGGCGTGTCCACGAGGCAAGAACTTGGAGACACTGCAACCTCAGCAGTGTGACCTCAGTGGGTCACAATGGTGTCGTAACGATAAGTGACAGAAGGGCTCCAACATCTCCACACCTGAGTTGTTCCATTTCCTGGGACTGTTGAAGCCCCATCCACCAAGACTTGAGAGGTCATATTTTAGTCTGGGTCATGGGCAGAGAGGAGAAACAGCTTGGAAAAAAAAAAAAGCCAGAACTAGATAAAAATGGCCATAGAAAACCACAGTGAAACTCATCAAAGAGAACACTTAAGATATGTGCATCCATTTATGCTAATTATTCTATGATAATTTAATGTCAAATTAAAAAATGAATTTAAAAAAGGAAACAACCACACTGATCATTCCTCCCGTTTACTCACTCAGTAACTGTTTACCAAACATCTATTTGTGACCTATACTGTACACAGCGGTGCATACAATAGATATGGCACCTGCCTTTCTGAAGCTTATAGTGAAGTGACCCTAGAAAATATTAATCTTCCCTTCCATATTTCCTGCTTCCACAGGGGTTTTGTGTAAGAAGCCCTTGAGTCCCAAATCCTTTCAGCTGTTCCTCCAAATACATCCTGTCTGTAACCAACTCTCTCCACCTCCACTCCTGTCTCTGTGCCTCAAGCTCTCCTCACCTCTTGCTGTGCAACTGCAATAGCCTCCGAAACGGTATTCCTGCTTGTGTTCTCATCTCACCACATCCATAGTGTTCAATACAACCAGAGGATCTTTTAAAATGTAAAGAAGATCAAGTCTCTCCATAGCATAAAACCCCATCTGCCACCTGCAAGGCCCTCTATGATCCAGTCCCCGCCTGCTTCTCCTCTCTCACATTCTCCCTGTTCCTGGAACAGCACCGAATTTGCTTCTGTCTCAGGGCCTTTGCATACACTGTTCCCTGCTCCTCTTCTTCTCTCAATAGACTCCTTTTGTCATTCAAACCTTGGTTCAAATGTAACCCTTTCAGAGAAAGGGTTCTTCACTCCTCAGCCTAAGGAACCCCCCACTCCCCTCTCTCTATCACTTGCACTTGCCCCTGTAATTACCTTGTTCTTTATCGATTGATTTCCTGTCTCTGCACACTTGATTGCAAGCTCCTTGAGAGAGGGGCTATGTCTGCCTTGTTTATTGTTGAATCCCTAGCACCTAAAGTAATGTTTGGCCCACAGGGAGCACTGAGTGCCTGACATACTAGTATGATTTCCTATGAATATTTGTAGAAGGAGAAAATAGAGGAAATTATTTATTTTTTAATAAAAAATCCAAGCATCAGGATTTTCTCTCAAGGCAAAAACTGGATAGGTTAAAACACAGGAACAGAATTTACTAAGTTTAGAATTAGATAGTAAGCTCTGTGAAAGTAGCTCCCATCTCTCCTGTTAACGACACCAGGGCCTAGAATAGAGCTGGTGACAAAACTGGCATTCTCTATTTACAGAAAACACCCCACCACATGCAAGTCAGGGGGCTGCTCAGGCAGAGTGGGACTAAGCAAGCTGTCCTGTGGGGAGGACGACGAATTTCACAGTCCCTGCCTGGCACACATCCCTGCTTGAAAGGAGTTTTAGGAAAAGGGAGGTCATCTCTGCCCAGTCAACGGCTGAATTTGGGGAGAATATTTTGTTCCTAGTTGATTGCTGTCCTCCATAGTCCCTCTTTCCATGAAGCTCCTTGAATGTAGATTCAGGAGTTTATCATGGTAGCTTTTTTTTTTTGTCTGTTTCTAATTCCTCATTTATAAAAATGGAGGCTCTGGAATAGATCTCAAAATTCCCTCTGGAGCCAACATGTGATGGCTTTAAGTGAAAATGTGTTCCACCTGGAACCAAGGGGGTGTCAGGTCAAGTCTTCAACAAAAACAATTCCAGATTAACTAGAAGGACATCTAGAGTTGGTTATGAAACTCCCGCGCAGCAGGTGTCCCAGGTAATGAGGCCCTCACTCACCTGACCTGAACATAGCCCCACACAGCATGAGATGATTATGAAGCCCATAGCCTGTCCTCTCCAGGGCTTGGCATTTAAGTTCCTGGAACTTCTCTACTCTAAGCAGAGATACTATTAAGGAATGTTTTAAACTGAGGAATGAGAAACATTCTCTGCATGAGTTTTTAAAGTTTTTAAAGTGTGAGACGGGTGGTTCTTAAGTTCAGAATCCCCTCGGGGTGCTTGTGAAAAGGGAGTCTCCGTGTCATGTCCAGCTCTCTGACTCAGTGAATCTGTATTTACAGAGCTTCCAGGTGATTCCCGTGCAGATTTGTGGTGGAAAACTACCCACACCCAATGCGACTTGGTGCGAAGGAGCTTGCGATCTTCAGCGACGTGGGTTTCGATGGGTTCAGGGCCCTTTCCTCACCAGCTTCCCATGGCTGTGTGAGGTGCAGGGAATCCCAGCAGTCTCTTTGCAGCTCAGCCTCAGGCCAACAGCCTCAATAATCCACAGATGACAGTGAGCCATCCAAAGGGCCACTTAGAAAGGACAAGACCACTCATGCCCAGACATACAGGGTGAGTACACACCAACTCTGGTATGAGGGAGCTCTTTGTCTTCTGATCAATGAACACATGAATAGATTATCTTAAAACTATCAAAATTCTAGAAATGTGATTTTTTTGGCCGTCTTTGCTCTCCTGTTAAGTGGGTTAAGGGAACTTGAATAACAAGCTTGATTCTGTGCAAATGGTATTTTCTTCAGTCTTCTGAAAATGCTCTGATGCTGTAGTCCCACGTTCTGGAGGTGATGGCAGGAATGTCAAAGCTCTTTCACCAAATCTCTTATTCACAATCACACATAAACCTAAAAAATTCATGGAGCATTTGTCTCCAAAGTTGGAGAATTTGACAAATAGAGAGTCATTAGAATCACATTTCCCAATGGCAGCCACCCCACTCTTCCTTACTGTGGGGACACAGCCCCAGAGAGCAGTTTCCAGGCCCTTGGCCTCACATGGAGGGGTGCTGGCTCAGGTAGTAGATGGCTATCAACTGTGATTGGATGGCCATCAGCTGTGGCTAGTTGGCCATCAGCTGTAACCAGTGAGCCATTGGCCACTAATATAACTGCCATGGCTTTGCTAGCAGAAAATGGGGGCTAGCAAGATGATAGTGGCTGAGCCTGCAAGCGGGGCAGTTAGGGTTGTGAACAGTGTGGCTCCTGCTTCCTGTGTCTCCAACCCAGCCACCAGCAAGAATATAGTTGTATGACTCTCGTACCTATGGCTCCGTGGGTGTTTCTTTTTGGCTTAGCCACATCCTGCGTTCTTATGTGGGGAGCGGGAGCAGAGACCCCTCAGGCTGCCCTGCATGACAAATGGCGTAGGGAGCAGGGTACGGTGATGGCCAAAACTTTCCAAAGGGAGGTGGAGCAGTTTGAGCGTGTAAACACTCAGTCCCAGGAAGACCAGGAGGAGCCGCTGCTGGAGAGCTCAATCCCCCCGTGGAGGGGTGGAAGACGTGGATAGTTCCCCAACCAGCAGAGGCCGGAGAAAGTGAAGGTTGTTGCCGCCCTGTGGGCTGGGAAGCGCTTACTGAGGCAGCCCGGATGCGGGACTTGTCCCAGGAGGAAAGGCTTGCTGAGTCCTCCATGGGAGATGTGGGTGAGGCCAAGGTCGTCCCTCACCCCCAGGACAGCCCTGGCAAATGACTGTGAACTATGGGGAATTGCCTTCCACCCTAATTTAATGGACCGCTTGACTGTTTGCTTGGGAACATACCACCATGTGGTGGAACTGGCGGATGTTTGCTCTTGCGTCTCGACCAGCTGCTGTGGACAATACGTGAGAAAGACTGGCTGTGCCCAGAAAGACTGGTGGTATGCTGAGAGGCCCTGGTTGTGCCCAGGAAGTTGGGCTGTGCCCAGAGAGAGTGGCGGTGCCCTGAGTGGCCCTGGCTAAGCCCAGGAAGTCAGACTATGCCCAGAGAGAATGGTGGTGCCCTGAGAGCCCTGGCTGAGTCCAGGAAGTCTGGCTGTGCCCAGAGAGTCCTGGCTGAGCCCAGGAAGTCTGGCTGAGCCCAGGGAGAGTGGCAGTGCCCTGAGAAACCCTGGCTGTGCCCAGAGAGCCTGGCTGTGTCCAGGATATTGCATTCATCTCCAGGCTCCTCGCACAGGGCCCCTCGCGGAAGACACTTGTCGCGTAGATTGTGAGGCAAGACCCTGTAGGGGTGGAGTATGGGGACAGAGCTCCAGAAAGCAGTTTCCAGGCTCTCGGCCTCACGTGGAGGGGTGCTGGCTCAGGTAGTAGATGGCCATCAGCTGTGGCTAGTTGGCCATCAGCTGTAACCAGTGAGCCATTGGCCACTAATATAACTGCCATGGCTTTGCTAGCAGAAAATGGGGGCTAGCAAGAAATGGTGGCTGAGCCTGCAAGCGGCGCAGTGAGGGTTGCGAACAGTGTGGCTCCTGCTTCCTGTGTCTCCAACCCAGCCGCCAGCGAGAATATAGTTGTATGACTCCCCTATCTATGGCTCCGTGGGTGTTTCTTTTTGGCCTAGCCACATCCTGCGTTCTTATATGGGGAGCAGGAACAGAGACCCCGCAGGCTGCCCTGCATGACACTGTCCAGACAACCAACAACCACATTGTGGGGACAGCGTCCCAGAGAGCAGTTTCCAGGCTCTCGGTCTCACGTGGAAAGGTGCTGGCTTGGGTAGCAGATGGCCATGAGCTGTTATTGGTTAGCCATTAGCCACTGATATAACTGCCGTGGCTAAACTAGCAAGTGCAGATTGCAGATTGCAGAGAGGCGCGGATTGCAGTTAGCAAGTGAGGTTGATTGAAGAGAAGTGTACAGCAGGTTGTAGATCGTGTGGCTCCTGCTTCCTGTGTCTAACCCAGCCACCAGCCAGAATATAGTGGTATTATTCCCCTGTCTGTGGCTCCGTGGGTGTTCCTTTTTGGCCTTATCATATCCTGCATTCTTATGTGCAGACCGGGAGCTGACACCCTACATGACACCCTGCATGACACTCAGTAATACTGTGCCCTGCTCCCAGGGCTGGAACCCAGGGTGGGGAGGAGGCCAGAACTCATGCAGGACTGTTCCCTGTGAGTCAGAGAAGCGATCCACCTGCAGAAACAGCCAAGTGGTCCCACCCAGACCTCAAATGCTGAAAACTCTCCCCATGCTCCCCAGGGTTCACCCACCTCATGAGATCTGTCTGAGGAAGAGGGGAGAAGTTGGCTCTCACAGAACTTTCACGAAGTTCTGGATCTGCTGAAGAGCCTGCGAAGAAAATCAAAGGCTCAGTTCTTTTATCTTCATTCTGTGCCTTCATCTCCTCTCTGCTGTTGTGGTTCCACCACCAGCCTACAAAAAATAAGAAGCTGGGAGAATGACAGCGAGAGAGTGAAAGTGTGAACAAGAAGACTCTTTCCCATCATGGCCTTTCCCACATGGGCACCAGGAGTACTTCTGTGTAACAGTCAGCAGCATAGTCTAGTACTGCCATTATCTTAAGGAGCAAAGTTCTTGGACTCTAGGTCTAGCAGCTCTAAAGACTCAAAGAAGCAAGAGTCAACAAAGGAGTAATTATGTTCATTACACCCAGACGTCAGCACCAGAGCAAGAGAAGAACCTACCCAAACTACAATGCCAAGGTCATGAGCATCTTAGACTCTGAGAAGAGAACAAGGAAGACACATAACTAAGATGATGCAGTCGTCAGTTATGGATGAGGGAGACGTTTTAGAACAGCCGGTTCTGGCCCCCGAGATATTACTGAGGGCAATAAAGGCAACTGCTCTGTTGGTTGGCACAGAGAGGCTACCAGATTTCTTTCATTTAGGCAGTAGAAGCATTATTAGCAAGGTAATCCTTGACTTGCTGGGTTCCAGAAGCCCTTACTAGAAATCAGTGAGCCAAAATAACTAGAACCCCAGAGTAAGAAGGGAACTTACGGGTGTAGGGACCCAAGCACATGTACCTACAGGGAAGAGGTCACACAAATGAGAAGACTGGGCTGATGAACTACAGGTGTAGACCCCATGCAGAGTCACCAGCCCTGCTCAGCCCTGCCACTACCCAACTGTTACTACACAGAAATCGGTGCCAGGCTTGTCAGAGCTAATGATTTTTCAACACAAACCCCAAATTCCAATTTTTTTGTGAAATTTCCCAATTTTAAGATGTTGGCAACTAAATTAATGTTATTTAAAATACTGCATGGGCCAAACATCTGGATCTGGGGGAAGGGCAGATTCAGCCTGTGGGCCTCCAGCTCACAACGTCTGACATATATCAATTATTCTGACACATATCAATAATGGTAATAGGTAACATAAATTGGGTGCTTCACACACATTGTTACATTTAGTCGTCACCGTTGAGGACATTAAGTTTGTAGAGAACAGGTAGCTTCTCCAGGGTTTCATAGCTATGTAAGTGGGCACCAGGGTTCAAATCCAAGTCTGCCTCATGGAAACTGCTGAACGCTTGGCCATTAATGATACTGCAGCTCCAGAACCAAACAAGAGTTGCCCTTAAACTCATTCATTTCAAGGAGTGGCACCCTGAAATTGACAGCTGGTGTTTGAATCACTTAGCATTTATGGGAGGACAAGACCAGGAAAGACAGCAGACCATGGCAGGGAGGTTGTATTGAGAAGGTTCTTCCATTCTCCATGCTGCAAACATCCCTTCTGGTTCCATGGCATGAGTGTTCCTGCCTTTGCTACTCAAAGAGAAGGCAATAGATCTATAACATGAGCTTGACCTAGGAGCTTGTTAGAAAGACAGCCACACCCACACTCACCGAATGGGCCTCCTAATGAGCTACTCAGCTGATCCTTAAGCACATTGAATCTGAGAAGCCTAGGACTTCCCCTCTCTGACTTGTTCTCCGGCCTAATGTGGCCCTCCAGTTCCTACCATACTCCCCATATGACTGTCAGCTCCCTAAAGTCAGAGACTTTATCTTTCTTTTTTCTTTTCTTTCTTTTTTTTTTTTTCTCCTCTTTCTGGGTTCCATCAACCCAGCTGCAGATAAGAGGGCAAGGGATTGTCTCCAAGCCCACAACAGAAGAAGGATCCTTCCCTAAAACCATAAGCATGTAAATTAGCTCAGGCTTTCAGACTGGTGGCCCGCCCTTGAGAATGTGAGAAAAACCAGTACACCACTGCAAGCCCCCAGATCTTGCCCTGGTTCTATAGGGATGTAAGTAGTACCTGCATCAAAATAGTGTATATATTCTTTAGGCAGAAAAAGATGGTGTAGGTTCATTGATTCTAAAAACTGTCTGTGAGCCCATAAAAGAAAGCTAAGATTCCTGACTGGGTGGGGGGTCTCTGTGCTCCCCAACAGCCATTCTTGGCAGAAAGCCTCACAAAATGCCGTGGGCATAGACGTGAACCCAGAACAGGGATGTTAGTGTTCATCTGCCTGCTCTGATTGCAGCTGGAATGTCACACAGCAGGACACCTGGATCTCTAATCTCTTGTACTTAGAGCTCATTGCAGACCTTCTTTGCTCCATGGCACATGAGTCTTTTCCAGAAAAGGGGGCACACTCCTGTCTGGCTCTTCTGCCAATGCTGCTAAATTTTGACCATCCCTATGTGCTGAGATACCTCAGGAGGAGAAGCATCATGGGAGTGCAGAGGGCGGCGGGCCAGTCGATTCACATGACTGCTCATACCAGCATACCTTTCCCTGTTTGCTCAAGATGCAAGGCCTCCCCAGTGATCATGCCTTGCAGGAAAATTCTCACTGTCCCTAAGGCAACCCAAATTCTTTAAGCACATATGTCACCTCCAACTCCTTCCACAGCCCTCACCTGCCTCAGAGACCATAACTACTCAAGGAAAAATAAAGTAAAATTTCCCAACACTCTCCTCCTCCTCCCCACGGACCTGCTTTGTGCACACGTGCAGCTGGAAAGCCGCTCCTGGCTCTAAACCACCGAGGCTTTCCATTCCAGTTAAACTGTGATGTTGCCATGGAAACCACCAGTGAGGTGTTTCTCTGGCTGTGTCCCAGGCTGAGGACCCGAGGCCCCGGTTGCAGACACCCTCATCGGCCGGCATCCCAGGAGCCCTGCGCCACCCCTCACCAACCCAGGGCGGCCTGTACCTCGGGGGCTCTCATAGGCCGGGGGCGCGTATCTGCATCCGCGCACGCATTTGTTTTCTTTTCTCTTCAGCCCAATCCCCTCCCGACACACAAAAGGCACATTCTTGAAAAAAAAAAAAAAGAAAAAATGTATTTTTTTTCTGCATTCCAGTTGGTTGAGCTAAGCGAAGGAATGAATGGTTTGGGAAAAATCTCACACAGGAATAAATTTACAAGGGACAGCTGAGCGGATAAATTCAGTCCCCAAAGAGGGGCATTACGAGGCCTTTTGGCAGGAGACTTGCCCCTTGTGCAAAGCTATCTAAAAAGAAAAACAGAGCAGGAGAGCGGAGCTTCAAACGTACCCCCAAATAAACCTTTCAGAAATCCTTTTAACTCCCTCTAGCTGTTAACATTTAAAGACAGAAGGAGGCCCACTAACAAAGTAAACCAGTCCTTTCCAGGTAGGCTGCCTGTATTCTTGAGCTTTTCTAGAATGTGCTCTCACTCCTCACTTGATTGGATGGTTCAGGGTCACCTAAGTTTCTGGCTTGGCCTGTTGTCCACATACTCAATAACAAAAATGGAGTTTGACCTAGTCAGAATCTGGCAAACAGCTAGTGTTGTCTCCTTAGGGGCCTCCTCAGCTGAAGAATGGACCAAACAGGATAGGGACCCATGGGATGGGGTTGGGAGCTGGGATGAGGACAGCACTGCAGGGAGAAGATGGCAATTGTGACCTCAGGGAGGATGGCTGCCATCAATGCCAGAGGACTCTGGGTCCAAACATACAGTGTTTGCTCCTTTGAGTCCCCATGGTTGTTTTCTACAAAGACTGAGATTAGGGCAGAATTATCTTGGGGTGTCAGACCCTTGCCTCTCCCTTGTTTCTTTACTGCTTCCTTGACTCTCCATAATTAGTGGCTGGTTGCTATTACAGAATCAGGAAAGTCTCTTTGGTTACTCCGAGGTCTGAAAACTCAGTTAACCCATATCATCTCCCTTTTCTTTGGAAATAAAATCCTAGAACTTTTACAGCTGGCAATGACCTTCTGATTCCTCATCACAGCTTTTCCCAGGCTCTCTCACCCTCAGGAGAGCCTGAGACTCAGCCCAGCCAGCGTGGCTCCTCTGGGAAAGCAGAGGTGTTGACTGTCACCAATCATGTCCACACTGCATGCCATGAGCCAGTGCGACTTGCACGCAAGTTACATCGCTCCTTCTCCATGGATATTCTTACTTCTGATGTTACCATCTGTGGGGACAGAGCCCCAGAGAGCAGTTTCCAGGCTCTCGGCCTCATGTGGAGAAGTGCTGGCTCGGGTAGTACATGGCCATCAACTGTGATTGGATGTCCATCAGCTGTAACCATTGAGCCATTGGCCACTGATATAACTGCCGCCGCTATGGAGGGAAGCTGAGGAGAGTGAAGGAGAGTCGAGGAGAGTCGAGGAGAGTCGGTCGGTTGGTAGCAAAGCAGACAGCAGTTCGCACGTCGTGTAAACCCAGCCTCCAGTGAGACCATAGTGGTATGACTCCCCTACCTATGGCTCCGTGGGTGTTCCTTTTTGGCCTTACCGTGTCCTGCGTTCTTATGTGGGGAGCGGAGCAGAGACCCCCAGGCCGCCCCCCACGACACCATCAGTCAATGAGAATTAAGCATTTATGGTCCTGTCTTGCATTATGCACTTGGCGACTTAGAAAGATATACACACAATGAGCTATCCCTGCCCTGCCAATGAGTTCAAGCTTCTGTTGATTAGACAATAATTACCAGTTACTGAGTACTTAATACGTTCCAGGGCCTAAGCTTTTTTACTAAGTATTTCATTGTGATGAGTACTTTATTTGCATTTAATATAATAGTTAAATACTTGGTGGAATCTGACTAACTAGAAAATTCTTGGTCCACCACTTATCAGTTGTATCTCGCCAGGCGTTACTCTCTCAGAGCTTCACTTTCCTCATTTGTAAAACAGGTAATAATGTCTATTTTGCAAGAATGTTGTGAGAATTCAATGAAACAGTGTTTATAAAGCTCTCAACTCAGTGACGAGCACCTAGCGCTCAAAATGGCACCGATGAAACTGGGATCAAATGGCATTATTGAGTTTCTGGGTTGGTGAGCATGTGGAGGTGCCAGGAGACTGGTGGGTCCAAAGAGCATGGAAGCTCCCCACCCCTCCTCACATACCTTTACACCTCTTCCATCTGGCTGTTCCTAAGTTGCAGCAACATCTTCTTTCCCTCGATAGAGGAAATCAGCTGTCCTCCATGTGGAAACCCTGCAAGATAAGTAGCAACAATTCATGTTCATTGCTTAATCCTTACATGTTAAATATGAAGCAGAATATATGTCCTACTGCAAGACAAAAAAAAAAAGGCACTGGGAGAGCTGTACCTCTTTACAAGAAGAATGCTTGTCCAGTATTTTGCTTTTTCATATGTCCTTTGAGTGATATGTAAATTGGAACTGAATAAGATCTGTAATCCATGTTAAGTCTGATTTAACAATTCAACATTTTTTTATTTCAATAAGGAAATAAAAAATAAGAACATTTGCTTTTTAATATATGGGTATCTGTGTAAAAATACACTTATATACATGCACAAATATATTTGCAAAACAAATTGGAAGAAGAGTCTTGACACTAATGGAAATGGTTCCCTAGAGAAAATAGGTTGAAGTTTTGATGAGAGTGAAATGTACGGTTTTCAATATTTTGTATTTCAATTCAGTAAATATTTTACATATAAAATAATACAATTAAAGCAAATAGGAAATGAAAACAAGCCATAAAATTGAGCATAAAAATACGAAATAACCCAACTGCAGAGCACACTAAAATGATAAATGAAATATTACATGTTACTCAGTAGTTTTTATGTACTTGTAATATTGAAAAAACAATTTGAACTGTTTTATAGAAATTATAAGAAAAGGCATACATATTGATGTTTAAGAAATATGATTCTTACTATAAGAGATACAATTATAGAATGAAAGAGGCCAAGGAAAACTAATATTAAATATAAAATAGGAAAAGATGGCATTATTGTTGTTATAATTATAAAGGGGTCTGCCCAGTTCCCCCTAATGTGATCACCACAGCCTGCCAATGGCACTGAGCTTGGCTTGCCCTGTCTGAAGACAGCATCTCTCTCTCTCTCTCCCCCCACCCCGCCCCACCCCAAGCCTTCCCAGCTAGTAACCCTCAGAAACAGCTGTGGTTCTCATCCCAGCTAGAAAAGAGCTTGGGAAAAAGCAAGGGAACGTGTGACTCCCAGGCTGCTTAGAACTGTAGACTCTTGCAACAGGGACCATTCAGTTACATTTCTAAAATATTTCCTTCCACGTAGCATTTGTATGGCCCAAGTCTGTCCTTTCTCCTACTTGGCTCCTTTCTGAAGCAAGAAATTATAGTGGAATCAGGAA
This sequence comes from Rhinolophus hipposideros, assembly GCF_964194185.1. Classification (NCBI taxonomy): domain Eukaryota; kingdom Metazoa; phylum Chordata; class Mammalia; order Chiroptera; family Rhinolophidae; genus Rhinolophus; species Rhinolophus hipposideros. The sequence continues at coordinate 29,932,213 of NC_138070.1, read as the reverse complement.
AATACATATGAGCCCCAAGTTTGCCTCTTTGAGAGTTTCCATCTTTGAGCTTGTATCCTTGAACAAATCATCTGTACTCCCTGAGCCTCAGTTTACTAATCTGTAAAACTGGCATACAATAATGCCCATAATGCTAGATGATAAAATTTAGAGATAATATATAAGAAATACTTACTTATATATCCAATAAATGTTGGTATCATCCTTGTTTTTTTAGTCAACATGAAAATTCTTCATGAATTGTAAAACTCTGCATACCGTAAATGTCAAGTATTATTAGTTATCCTTCATTTTTATCAGAAATCGTACATGACACTTCTGGTACTGTGCAAAGGAAACATAAAAAGCCTGGCCCTGCCTCAGTCCAGCAACAGGTACAGAGCATGAGCAAGATCCATAGCCTTCACAAGAAAGCCACACAGCAGATGTTTTCGAGTTGACCATATCCCTTACATTTTAGGGGCATGGGCTGGTGTATGTTCCTCACTGGGATGGAGATAGGAGTAGCCTTTGGCACATTTCTTCCCTGCAATGATTAGCAGTTAATAAAGTCCTTTTGGAGAAGCACAAACATTGGCTGTTAGGCAGTCGGTGGAAGAGAAGGCAGAAGTACAGTCTAGAACTGCATTTGGTATTCTACGACTGCACTACAGGCAATGAATATGTTTTTAATAAGCAGTTTTTAATGAGTGGACAGTAACTGCTTTATTAAGCCTAAATTAAATGCATGTTTGAGAGAATTAGGCACTAATCAAAGAGGGAATTCACTGATATTTTCTTATGATAAGCTATTAGTTTAAAAATGTCAGGGCTCCGTTCTGTCCAGCAGATCTTAGCTTTCAGAGGAACTCAAAATCTGAGCAAGAGATTAATCTATTTAAAGAGAAAATGATGGCCTTTTTGAAGGGTGTGGGTAATGTTCACAAGAATGATGATGACCAGCCAGAAATCATATTTCCAGTTGGGCCAAAAAAAAAAGGGCGTCCTTGGGGAGGTTCCACATCCAAAACAAACATCATAATCATTAAGACTTATTGTAAACTTCCAACTGTTTTTGCCAGGAAAGACACTATGCAATTTACAGACATCACCTTGTTTAATTTTGGTGACACTTCTCTGAAGCAGTTATTAGTGTTACAGAAGAGAAGACTGATGCTCAGAGAGATTCAGAAATTTGTTCAACATTGCACAGCTAGCATCAGATAGAATTAACATTCCAATCAGGTCTGGCTGCCTGGTTCCAGAGCCAACTCCCAAGACTGTTCTTATGACAACATCACTCTATAGTGCCCATTCTTATTTTCAGGGTATGGCAGAGACAGCTAATTGTCGTCTGATACCTGTACTCACCTCCTTCCTCAGTAACAGAACTCCATAAAAGTTAGATGATTATGTGGCCACTCAGAATAAGAACACGTTTCCCAGTCTCTCTGCAACTGCATGTAGCCATGTGGCTAAGTGTTGGCCAGTGAGATATAAATTAAAGCCATGTCCTCAACTTCTTGGAAATGGCCTTGAAGAGAAGGCATGTGCCCATCCCCTCCCCTTTTTCTCTTTCCAGCTACCTAGAATGCAGATGTGATTCCAGCTACCTAGAATGCCCAAAGTTGGAGGCACCATCTTGAAGATGGCAGAGGAGTGTTATAGAAATGTCTGTCTGGTCACTTATAATTGCAGAGTTACAATAATAACCCTGGTCTGCCTCCTTAGCATTTAATGCGTGGGACAAATCAACATTAATTTTGCTTAAATAACTATTAATTTTGGATTTTCTGCGGTTCAGCTGGATAGAATCCTATCTTTTGCATAGGGATCCCTCCATTTTTTTGTCCCCCATTTCACCATACTTGAAGTAATTGTCCTCTGAATTCTTTTCTTTTCCTCCTACACATTTCACCCAAATGGATTCAAATTACACATGTATCAAATTAATGGCAGATCACCAAATAAGCAGAAAGACAGCCTGGGACCTCTGAAGAAGGAAAGTGTGAGTATGAGCCAAGGACCATGCTCTTAGAGGCCATGTTCTTGGGCCTAGCCAAGAGAGAGGGAGTGGTTCAAACCCAGTTCTTCCTGCTCAGTTAGCCTCTCTGCCCATTTATGAGGCAAAGCATAAGTCTTGCCAACAAAATCTTCTTTCCAAGAAAATAAATTTAAGTCATCCTTCTTCTCTGGTTCCTCTCCTGCCATCATTCCCAGAAAGATGTGTATAAAGTGGCTGTCATGAAACATCTGCCTCTAGTCCCACCCAAAAGTACCAGGTTCCAGGCAGGACCAAGCCAGACTGGGATGGACTTTCCCCTCTATGTGTCATTCTTGCTTATTTTCCAGGACAAGTCCAACTGAGCATGGCTACAAAGAGAAAGGATTCTTACCCCTTCCATGGAAGTGTTTTAAAGAGTTATAGAATGGATGAGACCTAAAAGTTCCCTGAATCATTGAGTGTTACAGCTAGAGGAAGCAACCTAGCCAAGGTCAAACAGTTTGTTATTTGAGAATTGGTACTACTAACAACAATAAGAACAACAACAGCAACATTTAGTCAGTTCTTTCTAGGTGTCAAATGTTGAGTTGAGCACTTAACATAGATTATATCATTTACTCTCCACAAAACCCAATGAGATAGGTACCTGACCTGGAAGCTCAGAGAAGTTATGTAACTTGCCTGAGTTTACAAGATAATAAGCTGTTGAGTTGGAATTCAAACCAAGTTTATTGGTTGCTTCAGCCTGAACTCTGCTCTTTTTACAGCATCATGCTACCAATTCATTACTTGTCAAAGCAAGACAATGTCACAATCTCCCTCTTCACAACTCAACCAATCTGTACACCCTGTAGTCTCATAGATTTGTTGTCATCAAGCTTATTCACACACAGTGCTGTCCTTGGAGATACCCCAAGGCCTTGACACACAGTCTCCTCTGTGTGAATCTAATATCTACATCTGAAGGGAAGTTGGGTTTCACTTATATCCTGAGGTACCAAATTGAGCAACCACTTTCAATATTCAGGCAAAAGCCTGATACCATGATTTTCCCATCCCTTCACCCCCTTACTGATTTATTCATTCCCTCAAGAAGTATTTATTGAGTCAAATAAAACATGTGCTCAGCATTAAGGATACAGAATTGAACAAAAGAGACATGGTCAGTGCCTGACTTTAAAGGACATTTCCGTGAGAGAGATAGATGATAAACAAATAATTTCACAAATATTTAGTGGCAATTGTGATAAGTGCTACAAAGAAAAGTCCAAGTCACCACACAAGTATGTAAAAGAGACATACCTGGCAAAGAAGGGGAATGTGAGAAGGCTCTAAGAGGGATAGAAAATTGGTAAATTCAAGGAACTGAAAGAAAATCAGAGTGCTGAAGACACGACTATGAGTCAGGTTATTCAAGACCTAACAGGCCATGTTAATAATATTGGACTTGATCCTGGGAATATGATGAACCACTAAAGAGTTTTACACAGGCAAATGACAGAGTCTGATCATTGAGCTGCTGAGTACAGAAGACATCGGAATGAAGATGAAGTGGCCTCTCACAGTCTGTCACAGTAGTCCAGACGAACGACAGTGAGTATGAACAAAGGTAGAGGAGAGAGAGAAGTGGATGGAATTGGTATAGTAGATATTAGAATCAACAGGAGCTGCATATGTGAGTGTAAAACTCAGAAGAACAGTCTTATCCAAAAAAATAAGTTTGGGAAATGGTATTTAAGCCACGTAAGTGGGTGAGATCTCCCAGAAGGGAAGCAAAGTGAGATGAAAAGGTGATCTAGGATCAAAACCTGAGGAATTCTAAATTTAAAGGTTGGGCAGAAAGAAAAGTTCCATCAAAGGTAGTAGAGAATAAACGGCCAGAGAAGTAGGAAGCCAACCAGGAGTGTGTGAAGGCAACAGAGTGTTCCAAGAAGGAGGGAATGGGGAGGGGTGTGAAAACCCCTCAGTGAACAAGAAGGATGAAGAATGAATGAGGTGGAACTTCCGGGTTGGTGAATACATAGAAATGCTGAGAGGCGGGTACTACAGGAGAGGGTCCGGAAGATCCTCCCCCTACACTTGCCCTCGGCATCTCTTTCATTTCATTTAGTTGTTTCCTGAGTTGTATCCTTTAAAGTGAACTGGTAATCCAGGCAATGATGTAGAGACTTCTATTTGAAGCAGAAATTCAAAGGACAATACGTGAACATCATCTAGAAATATGTCCGTTACTGAAGCCTTTAAGTTTGTAAGACAGTAGTGCTCCTGAAATGTTATTCAGAAGGTGATTGAGGAGGACAAATCAGGTGTGAAAGAAGACATTTTTGCTAAAAAGGTGGTTGAGCACATCATCCAGCTTACTCTTGTCCCAGAGCCAAAGAGCTAAAAGGCTTGATTTTGAATCAGATGAGGAAAATGATAATGATCCTTGTATGAATATTAGTTCTTTAAGAAGAAACAAAAGATAATATATTTAATGGCATTTAGAAGTTTTCATGATTCAAGAAAAGTCAAAGTGCTGCAAGCTAAGAGTTTACAATTAAAGCTTTATTAAGTATTGCTGTCAACTGAAGAATTTGAAACTTATTTAACTAAGAAATTCCTGCATAAGAATTTATATTTTTAAGTATTTTTTCCTGAACATGACTCCATTGCTTGAGAAACTTCTCAGCTCAAGGACATATATAATTGTGTTAGTTCTCTTTATTTTTTAATCTGGTTAACATTACCTGGGAATGTGCTATAAAATTTAAAATGGTATTTTCCTGACATATATTAGTGTATAACTTACTGAATGAGAGCTTTGCTTAAATATCATTCCTGAGTAAGAATTAAAATAAATCTGCCATTATATATTTCTGCTTTGTGATCAAACACTACGTCAGTATTTTAATGTGGTTACATTTAGCCAAAGTTGAGGGGGAAAGCTTGTAAACATAACCTCTTTAAAACTTTAATAATTTCTAGGCATTCTGGATTTCCTGAAGGTAAAACACTCTTTGTGAAATTGTGCCTTAACTCTCTATTTGTTATTAAGTATGTGTTCTCTTTCTAATCCAATGCTTGTGATAGTATCAGCCATTGGGACTCTGAATAATTAAACATACCTTATACTTTGAATAAATAAAAATTCATATTAAAATATAGAACTGCCCCCCAAAAATGAATGATGCCAATTTGATAGAGCACATATTATTGATTCTAGCAGAAGCTGTTTCAATAAAGAGGTGAGGCTTGAAGCCAAATTGAGTGAAATGCAGAGTGAATTGTAAGTAAGGATGTAGAGATGACCATTTCTACAGAACTTTTTTCATTTCATATTTATCCTGGATTAGCTCAGGCTCACAATTTATTCAGGGTCACCCTAATCTCACCTCATTTTCATAGGAGGAAAATGTTAGATTTGAATCCCAAAAACTCTGGCTGTAGTCCGGCTCCAAGACTCAGATAATGACTGAAGAAGTAAAAGCACTCAGTCTAAGCTTATGTGAGTTAGGTTAATATTTTTTTAAACCTTGTAATATTAAGTTATTTTATAAATATTGTATGTACGCTTGGCGAATGATAATTTTCTAACAAGCTAGGAGTTGACCACAGGGTCAAAACAAAAGCCATTACAGATGTGAAAGAAGTCAAGATGTTACCAGTGGGAGCAAGGATGGTCAAAAGACAGAAAGAATGGGAGTAGGAGTAAAACAGTCAAGGCTTGAGACTGAGAAACAGGATAGTTCATGATACTAGACCAGATATAGCACCCAAGGTGAGCTGGCTGTGGAATCCAGGGATGTGAAAAACTCACACAAATGTTAGGTGGTTAGAATGAGATGATTTACTTCTGGCTCCAGGGTATGGGCTTTTAACCATGTGCATACAGCCTCAATGATTCTCACACCCACACTGTGAAGTATCACTGGTCTCATTTCACATAAGGGGACTTGCCTTAGGTCACACAGCCAGTGACTGGCAGACCCAAGACTCAGTCCCAGTCAACCTGAATCTGTTCTGCAATATGGGAGCCCAGCCATCCTCACTCTCTTCCTGGTAATGAATTATCACTCACGGGTGGGACTTTATATCTGCAGAACTTGTATTCTACTTTCTGGGACTTTATATCTGCAGAACTTGTATTCTACTTTCTTATCATACCAACTTCCATGGTTGGAAGATTGGGGGACAAAGCAACTCTCATAGGGTCACTGCATTACACTCTGGGCCCTAATCCTGCTTCTTGCCCAGCAATCTGCCAGAAAATTCTTCAGCATACCTGTCCTACTGAAAAATCTCTTACTACCTGCAAATCACCGCTCTGTGGAAACTGAGCTCCTGAAGCAACTCTCTATAAGCAAACCAGGACTACCAGTTGCCACAGATATAAATTAATTCCTCAACACACACCACTTTCCCCATTTTGTGTGACTGACTGAGCATATTGTCCACTGAGTGTTGAACTTTCCCACCTGGTACAGTTTGTGCAATGGAGAAAGACCAGGAAATGGAGTTAGGCTTCCATCACAGATGGTTGCACAAAATCTCTGACCCAAGCAACTTTTGTCCTCATTCTGATCCAGACATATAGGATGGCTGATTGCCTCTGATGTGCAAACAGTTCCTGTGGCTCAGTGCAGACCGATGGAGCAGGCAGTCGGCCCAAACTGCATGTGCATGTACATCTGAACGTGGACATTGCTGTGCGTATGTATGTGAGTCTTTGTGTGCGTCTTCTGAGAGAGGGCGTGGCGATGTTCCAACCCCAATTGCTTGCTCCTCTTATCTGACATACTGGAGCTTAAGAGGGTGCTAAAGTAGGATGCAAATAAGATCATTCCCCTGAGGGCCAAGCACATACATTGTGATGTTTGAGGACCAATTCAGTTTATTTGTATATTTTTGCAGCTGAAGCTCTTCCATTCCCACATGCCTCAGGGATGAGTTTCTTGAGCCCCTGTGGGGCCTACTGGAGCTATTTTCCCAGTTGCTAGGCAATGTCAATCCTGCTTCACGCCTGATGAGCTCATGCCTGTGCTGGGGTAGTATCGGTGGGTGACGTAGGATTAGTTTTATAACAACCAGGAAAAGGGTTAAAGGTGAGAGTGCAAACAGCACACATGAGCAATGACGACGTGATGAAGGATGACTCTAATGGGAGACATAGACACAAGAGGAGCAGCAAAAACAATAGGTGCCATTTTGACCATTTATCTACTCTATGCATGTATTAGGCTAGGCATTTTTGGCACACATGAATTCATTGAAACAGGTGTGACACTAACTGAGGGGAGATGGCCACATGAGAACAGATCCCTGTCAGTCACTAATGTATTTGCCTCGCGTTGTGCCTGTACATGGTATGAACTGAGAAATTATCAGAGCTGTACTAACATCTAATTCAACTCTCTCACCTACTATGCAAGACAATCATATGGAGACAGTTCTCTAGATAAACATCCTCTGTCTATCCCTCATTCATGTCTGACTCACATTATATGTATTTACTTTTTAAATATATACAGGCATACTTCCTTTTATTGCCTTCCACTTTATTGTGCCTTGCAGATATTGCATTTTAAAATTGATTAGTTTAAACAAATACGGTATGAGGGTAGTAAATATTTTTTTAAAATAATTTGTTTTATTTTTCAATTGCCATTGATATACAATATTATACTCATATTAGTTTCAGGTGTGCAACATAGTGATTAGATATTTATATAACTTATAAAGTGATCACCCTGACAAATCTATTTGTAGTATCCATATGACACCACACATAGTTATCATAATATTACTGACTGTATCCCTTATGCTATACTTTACATCCCATGACTATTTTAGTCCCAATAGTCCCATGACTATTTGGTAACTACCAAATTGCACTGCTTAACCCCTTCTTCCTTTGCACCCAACCCCCCAAATCCCCTCCCATCTGGCAACCTTCAAAGTGTTCTCTGTATCTATGAGTTTGTTTCTGTTTTGTTTGTTTATTTCATTCTTTAGATTCTACATATAAGTATAATCATATGGCATTTGACTTTCTCTGTCTGACTTACTCCACTCACCCTGCTACCCTCTAGGTCCTTCATGCTGTTGCAGGTGGCAAGATTTCATTCTTTTTTATGGCTGAATAATATTCCACCGTATATATGTACCACGTCCTCTTTATCCATTCATCCATTCATGGACACCCAGGTTGGCTTCATATCGTGGTTATGGTAAATAATGCTGCAATGAACATATGGATACACATGTCCCTTCAAAGCAGTGTTTGGGGTGTCTTCAGATAAATACCCAGAAGTGGGATTACTGAGTCCTTCTTTGTCTCTTGTTATAGCCTTTGTTTTAAAGTCTATTTTATCTGGTGTAAGTATTGCTATCCTGGGTTATTTTTTGTTTATTTGTTTGTTTGTTTCCATTGTCATAAATATCTGTCATGAAATATTTTTTTCCATCCCTTTACTTTGTAAAGTAGTACACACACTACACCCTGTGCGTGTCTTTTGATCTGAAGTGAGTCTCTTATAGGCAGCATATGTAAGAGTCTTGTTTTCTTATCCCTTCAAGCACACTATGTCTTTCGTTTGGAGAATTTAATCCATTTACCTTTGCAGTAATTGTTGATAGGTGTGTAGTTATTGACATTTTATTATTCATATTTTTAATCTTTTTCTTCCTCTTCTTCTTAAAAAAAATCCCATTAATATTTCTTGTAATAATGGCTTCATGGTGATGAACAACTTTAGCTTTTCCTTGTCTGGGAAGCTCTTTATCTGTCCTTTGATTCAATATGGTACCTTTGCTGGGTAATTTTGGTTTTACAATCAAGATCCTTTCTTTTCTTTTCATCACTTTGAATATTTTCTGCCAATCCCTTCTGGCCTACAAAGTTTCTTTGAGAAATCAGCTGACAGTCTTCTGGGAGCTCCCTTTTAGGTAACTACTGTATTTTGCTATATATAGGGCATTTTTGGCCCAAACTTTCAGGGGGAAAAAATCTTTCATTTTAATTTTTTAATTCAAATTTTTATTTGTTTATATTTAGGTACTTGTTTTTTTTTAATTACATTTTTTAATTACATTTTTTAATTACAAAGGAATTTTAGCCACCTTTATTTTTTTTTACATATTATGGTACAAGAAGTTTTACGTAACAAATAATTACAAAATACAAGAATAGATACAAGGTATAAGAAATTTTATGTACCAGTAACAAATTTACACTACTTACGCATCATAGAAGGCCAAGAACTTTTCGTCATTGCAAGTTCGTCGTAAGTTCAACAAAACTGATTATCGTATTCCAGGGTATTATTTTGCATATGGATATATAATTGATTTCTAGAGTTACATTTTTATTTCATAAACATAAACAAAAGAATTAAAAACATTTATATAGCTATGGAATTAGTACTATCCATGTATAATGCACATCCTTATTTTTTCCTCACAAATTAGGGCAAAAAATTGTGCATTATACACAGCAAAATACAGTAACTGCTTTTCTCTTGCTGCTTTTAAGATTGTCTTTTTCTTTAAACTTGGCATTTTAATTATGATATGTCTTGGTATGGGCCTCTTTGGGTTCATCTTGTTTGGGACTCTCTGTGCTTTCTGGGCTTGTATGCCTATTTCCTTTGCCAGGTTAGGGAAGTTTTCTGTCATTATTTCTTCACATAGGTTTTTAATTCCTTGTTCTCTCTTCTGGTACCCCTATGATGTCAATGTTGGTATGCTTGATATTATCCCAGAGGCCCCTTAAACTCTCCTCATTTATTTTTTGGATTCTTTTTTCTTTTTGCTGTTCTGATTGGGTGTTTTCTGCTACCTTGTCTTTTAAATAGCTGATTCAATCCTCTGTTCACCTAATGTATTGTTAATTCCCTCTCATGTATTCTTTATTTCAATTATTGTATTCTTTATTTCTGACTGGTTCTTTTTTATGCTTTCTATCTCCATTTCTATGTTTCCTATCTCTTTGTTGGAGTTTTCACTGAGATCATTGAGCATCCTTATAACCAGTGTTTTGAACTCTGCATCTGGTAGATTGTTTGTCTCCATTTTATTTAGTTCTTTTTCTGGAGCTTTGTTCTGTTCTTTCATTTGTGACATCTTTCTTTGTCTCCCCATTTTGGCTGCCTCGCTGTGTTGGCTTCTATGTATTAGATAGAGCTGCTATGTCTCCCGGCTTTAGTGGCCTGGTGTAGTAGGTGTCCTGTTAGGCCTAGTGGCACAGTCTCCCTGGTCACATGAGGCAGGTACCACAGGTGTGTCCCTTATATGGGTTGTGTATACCCTCCTGTTGTAGTTGAGCCTTGGTTGGTGTTTGCATGTCAATGGGGCATGGAAGAGTTATTGTGGAGAGGCTGACCCTAAGAAGCAAGATTTGCTTTAGCAGGGCTCTAGTGCCTGTCAGTCTGCCTTTTGTGTGTGTCATCCATGGAGGCAGCTGGGTGGTGCTCCCACTTGGTCTGAAGCTGGCAATTGGGCATACCAGCTCCAGGGCCTGTTGGGAGAGGTCGCACTGAAGACCAAGTTCAGCTGCAGCCTAGGGTCACCTGTCATGAGCCACGAAGCAATCTTCAGATGGACGCCACCACACCACCCCCAGTGCTGGGGTTGGAGGTGCCTGGGAGAGGCTAAGTTGCAAACCTAGGCCAACTGCCACTAGTGCCAGGCTTGAGACTGCTTAGCAAGAGATACGGGGCATGGTGAGGCCAGATGCTGTTTGTTTGGAGTTTGTGAACCCTTGAGAGATTTTAGGAAAGTCTGCAGGAGAGCCAAAACAGGCCATTGGGATGGAACAGCCACTGGAAGTAGCTTGCGTATGCCTGCAAGTTGGGTGGGGCAGGGTTCTCAGGGAATCACCAGAGCAGAGCGAATGGTTTCAGCCAAGTTAATGAAGACAGATATGGCAGCTGCTTGTGTCTGCATCCTGGGAATGGAAAGGGCTCAACAAAGGAAAATTGACTTCTGCCAAAACTTCTGTCTGGGAGAAAGCTGCCCCTCCAGCCCTTTCCATGAAGCCAGATAGCTCAGTTCCACCCCATATGTCCCTGGCAACTTTGGAGCCTCTGCGCCAATGCTGGAGCTCAGAGTGAGAGAGTCTGTCAGCAAGTAAGTCCATGCACGGGCCCTTTAAGAGGAGCACCTGGGACTCCAGCCACTCTTCATCTCACTCAGACACAAGCTCTGTTGGTTTTTACAGCCAGAAGTTATGGGGACTTCCTTTTCCAGCCCTGGAACCCTAGTTGAGAAGTCCTGTGTGGGGTTGGGACCCCTCACTCTTCAGGGGGTCCTCCAAAGCCCCGATAGCCCTCCTGATTTTTAACCACCACACGTGGGTGTGGGACCAGCTTATTCCATGTCACCACCCCTCCCACCAGTCTCAAGGTGGCTTCTTCTGTATGTCCTTAGTTATAGGACTTCTGTTTCACTAGACTTCAGAAGGTCCTCAGTGATCACGTTTCTATAGTTTATCTGTAATTTTGATGTGGCCATGTGGTGAGCACAGCATTCACCTAGTCTGTCATCTTAATTAGAGATTCCCTGACTCACATGTTAAAGGGAAAGCTGCAAACAGGGGAGGTGGGAGTGTTCCTACTCAACCCTCCCCACTGCAGAGGACCAAGACAATCACTGGGGATCAAGAGTAGGAGACAGGATCACCCCTGACTGAAAAAATCTGTCAGGGCCCCTCATTCCCACCACTCTCCTAGCCCTGGCCCTGATACCTTGGGCCTGGGTGACTTCAGCAGAATCTTAGCCATTTCCCTGCCACCTTATTCCTGCTGTTTCTTTCCTAGACCTGGGAAAATAGCAGCAATGGTCCCTCTTCTGGCATGTGGCTCCTGCCCAACAGTCTGCCCTTATCTCTCCCAGTGACCACCACACAGCTCTCTTCCTCCTGCAAACTCACCCCCCCCCACCCATGTTTATCCAGCCTCATCTCTTACAGAGGCCCAATGTAGCTTGCTGCTTCTACCAGCATGCTCCTGCCATGTCTCTTTGCACACTCCACACCAGACCGTACGCCGCCCCCCCCCAATTTTATTGAGATGTAACTGACATACAGCCCTGTATATGTTTAGGTTTTGTAGCATGATGATTTCACTGACATATATCATGCAATGATTACCACAGTAAGTTTAGATAACAAGCATTATCTCATATAGATACAAAAAAAATAGAATTTTTTTTCTTGTGATAAGAACTCAGGATTTACTCTCTTAATAATTTTCATGTATATCATACAGCAGTCTTAACTGTAGTCATCATGTTGTACATTACGTCTTGAGTACTGATTTATCTTGTAACTGGAAGCTTGTGCCTTTTGACCTTCTTCATCCAATCCCCCCTCCCCTCAACCCTCACCTCTGGTAACCACAAATCTGATCTCTTTTTCTTTGAGTTTGTTTTTGTTGTTTTATATTCCACATATATGTGAGATCATACAGTATTTGTCTTTGACTTATTTCACTTAGCATAATGACCTCAAGTTCTATCCACCTTGTCACAGGAGGCAGAATGTCCTCATTTTTCATGGCTGAGTAATTTCGTCGGGGAGAGAGAGAGAGAGAGAGAGAGAGAGAGAGAGAGAGAGAGAGAGATTACAACTTTTTTATCCACTCTTCCATCAATGGGTACAAGTTGTTTCCATGTCTTTGCTATAGTAAATAATGCTGCTAGGAACACAGGAGTGCAAACTCTTCAATATAGAGCTTTAGTTTCCTGCAAATATATTCTTAGAAGTGGAATTGCTGGATCATATGGTAATTCTATTTTTAATTTTTTGAGGAACCTTCATATTCTTTTCCATAGTGGCTGTACCAATTTACAGTCCCACCAACTGTATAATAGTTCCCTATTCTCCACATCAGCATCTCTTGTCTTTTTGTTGATGTCCACTCTAAGGCAAGAGGTGATATGGTTTTGATGTGGTTTTGATTTGCATTTCCCTAATAATTAGTGATTTTGAGCATCTTTTCATGTACCCATTGGCCATTTATATATCTTCTTTGGAAAGATATCTATTCAGAGCCTTTGTCCATTTTTATATTGGGTTATTTGTCTTTCACTATTGAGCTTTATGAGTTCCCTGTATATTTTGGATATTAACCTTTTATCAGATATATGGTTTGCAAACATATTTTCCCACAAAAAGACCCAACTTTGAGCTTTTGACAAGTGTCCTCCAGTCTTTGCCAATCTGAAGTCATTACTTCTATGAAGACTCTGCTCCTCCAAGAAGCCATCCTTCTCCATTCTCTCCCAGGCTGATCATTTTTTTTTTCATCTGAATTGCCTGGGTATTTCTAAAATTTTAGTAAAATAAACATAATAAATTTATCACTTTAACCATTTTAAGTGTACAGTTCAATGACATTAAATACATTCACTCTGTTAATCACCACCATCCATCTCCAGAACCATTTAATCTTCCTAAAACTGCAACTCCATATACATTAAACAATAACTTATCATTCTTCTTGTCCCTAGCCCCTGGCAACCATCATTTCTGTCTTTATAAATTTGACTACTCTGGGTACCTCACATAAGTAGAATCGTAAAATACCTGGGGTTCCAAAAAAATGTATACAAGTGGACGCTTTGGTCAACATTGCTCAAGCAGCAGTTCACCATAATCAGAAGTATCTAGATGCTAATGGCAACCATTTTGAGCACCTCTTGTAATTGCAGAAGTCAAACATGACTTGTATTCATCTTTTGTTATTGGTATATATTGAGTATTACAATTTTAATACCGTTTTTGTTTATTAAAATGTGTATACATTTTTTAGCACCCTCTGTATTTTTCCTTTTGCGTCTGACTTATATCATTTAGCATAATATATTTAAGGTTCATTCATGTTTATCATGTTTCAGAATTTAATTTCTCTTTCAGGCTGAATAATATTCCATTGTATTTTGTTTATTCATTTATCTGTCAATGGACATTTGTGTTGTTTCCACCTTTTAGCTATTGTAAATAATGTTGCCATAACATTAGAGTACAAATGTTTTCAATTCTTTTGGGTATATACCCAGGAGTGCAATTGCTGAATTGCATGGTAATTCAATGTTTAATTTTTTTGAGAAACTACAATACTGTTTTCCACTGTGGCTGAACCATTTTACATTCTCACCAGCAGTACATAAGGGTTCCAATTTCTCTACTACTTTGCTACACTTGTTATATTCTGGTTTGGTTTTGTTTTTATACTAGCTGTCTAATGAATATGAAGTAGTAGGTTGTTGTGGCTTTGATTTTAATTTTCCTAATGACTAGTGATGTTGAGCGTCTTTTCATGTGCTTATCAGCTAAGTATATATCTTCTTTGGAGAAATGTCTAGACAACTCTTTTGACCATTTTTTTTTAAATAAATGATTTTTTTTTAAAGATTTTATTGGGGAAGGGGAACAGGACTTTATTGGGGAACAGTGTGTACTACAGGACTTTTTTCCAAGTCAAGTTGTTGTCCTTTCAATCTTAGTTGTGGAGGGCGCAGCTCAGCTCCAGGTCCAGTTGCCGTTGCCAGTTGTAGGGGGTGCTGCCCACCATCCCTTGCGGGACTCGAGGAGTTGAACTGGCAACCTTGTGGTTGAGAGCCCACTGGCCCTTGTGGGAATTGAACCAGCAGCCTTCGGAGTTAGGAGCATGGAGCTATAACAACCATGAGCCACCAGGCCGGCCCTGACCTTTTTTTAATTGGGTTGTTTTGTTGTTGTTGTCGAGTATAGGGGTCCTTTACATATTCTAGACATTAATACCTTATCAGATATATGATTTGCAAATATTTTCTCCCATTCCATGGCTTGAATTTTCACTCTGTTGATAGTGTCTTTGATTCACAAAAAGTTTTAATTTTTTATAAAGTTAAATGTATCTATTTTTTTCCTTTATTGCCTATGCTGTTTTGATATAATAGCCAAAAAATCATTGCCAAATGTCATGAAGTTTTTACACTACATTTTTTTCTAAGAGTTTATAGTTTTACTCTTTCATTTAGATTTTTTTAAAATCCATTTTTAGTTGATTTGTGTATACACCATTAAGGTAAGTGTCCAATTTCATTCTGTTGGATGTGGATATCCAGTTTTTCCAGCACCATTTGTTGAAAAGACTATCCTTTCCTCTTTGAATGATCTTGGGATTCCTATTTAAAATCATTTGACCATATATGCAAGGGTTTATTTTGGGGCTCTCTATTTTGTTCTATATGTCTGTCTTTATGCCCATACTGTTTCGATTGTTTTAATTATTGTAGCTATGTGGTAAGTTTTGAAATCAGGCAAGATGAGACCTTTAATTTTGTTCTTTTTCAAGATGTTTTTGGCTACTTGTGATCCCTTGAGGTTGCATATAAATGTTTGAATGTATTTTTGTATTTCTGTAGGAACATCTTGCTATTTTGATAGGAATTTCATTGAATCTGGGAAGTTTTAAAAATATTTTCCTAAGGTTACTTATTGTGTACATGTATGAATGTCTTCTTTAGTCAACTAAATGATAGATTTCTTTTTTAAAAAGATTTTATTAAAATATAGCTAACGTACAATACTATACTAGTTTTAGGTATACATCATAGGTATTCAACAGTACCCACCTGGCACTATACATATTTGTTACCATATCATTGATTATATTCCCTATGCTAAAGAAGTGATCACCATGGTAAGTCCAGCAACCATCTGACACTGTACCATTTATTTGCAATATGTCAAGGGTCAAGCAATAAGTGTGTTTTATATGCATTATCTCAGTGCTTGGGCTAGGGGTGATCAGGGCCAAGGGTCATTAAAAAAGAAAATAGTTTTGGTGTGCAATTTTCAAGTGAATGGGAGATCTTAGGGAAACAAGCCCAGGTGCAGAAAACCCAGTGCATTTAACATACAGTGTTAACACACGTTAGTTATATACAAAATCTAAGTACTTACACATCAGGTGAGTGTGATCAGATTGCATTTGCTTTGAGTTTGGGTTCTCTATGCAATAGGACCATAGTTCTGGCCTATAGAGAACCAACAGTAAAGTCCTTCTAAACAGAACTCTGAAGAACTGAAAACACACAGACATGCCAAAGAAAGGGACTTGGTCCTACCAAACTCGCCCACCAAAGTGCCAGGCTTGATTCCAAGAGTCAAGGCAAGAAAACCTGCCCATACCATGGCTCACATTCTGAGCTAAGCCTTTCAGGCCCCGTGGAAATTTCTGGCCACCAGTGGGGAGTGCTGACAAGTTATTATGGAGCTTATGTGGTCTGTGGTGACTGTGAAGTTGCCCACAAGAATTGCATGGTGCCAGATGTTGCTGTAGTACTGAGTGACATGTCAGGTGTGTCAGATAGTACAACTGTGCTGATTTGATGCCACAGCAACTGACAACTGAGATTAAACAGTAGTTTCCCTTGAAATTAACTGGAATCCTATAGACGAAATGATTGATTGGCTTTGTACATTTTTACTTTTCCATGAGGTTTTGGTTCTGATATGACGTAGGTGTTAACATCCTAATGGAGCAAGGATGATCAGCCTGGGAAGTGAACTGTGGCAACCTATGAAGACTGATCTTCTTGAGACCACTCTTGATGTTTTCTCTCATATCTCCATTCAGTGAGCCACCTGTTCCTCTCTCAGAGCTCCCCATTCCTCACTAGCACTTCCTGATTAACACAATCTGCCAGATCTCCATTGCGTATCCTCCCTTCAACCCTAAGAACACTATGTATTCTATCAATTTGACCTAAAACCCATGTAATTCAGGTCAGTTGGCCCACAAACAAGCTCTCATCTGATCATACATCATGCCTCTGAGTCCAACCAGCCAAGGGGCCGAATGTCTGTAGAGCTCCAGAGTAGATAAAAAGGATGAGTTCACTCAATTTAATTTCACTACTGCAAAGTAACTTGTAGTAAATGGACTATTAATATGGGTCTCTAGTGTCATTTTCAATAACTGGAGCAAATATTTACATACTTCAGGTCTTATTTGAACTGCTTATTTGTCTCTGAGATATGTGTCATAATCTTTCAATAGATTCTTCCTGCCAAGAGTACGAAGTGCAAACTCCTTACTTCAGCAGTCAAGGGCCTCCAAAGTACTCCTGGCTCTTACTCTCCAGTCCAGCCAGGCTGGCTTCCTTCAAACATAACTACACATTTCTGCCACTATATCTTTGCTTGTCACATTTCCCCCATTATAATTCCCCCTGTGCCTCACCACCAAGTTTCTGTCAACTGCCACATGCTGGGTCAAGTCCCATGTGATCTAAGAAGATGTTACTGATCACCCTGGATGCTAGAGATCTGTCTCCATCTTCTCTATCTTCTCTAGAAATTTTTTCCTTACCACTGTTGTAGGTTGAATTGTTCCCCCTTTCTCGCCAAATTCATATGTTGAAGTTCCAACCTCCAGTACCTCAGAACATGATCTTATTTGGAAATAGGGTCATTGCAGATGTAACTAGTTAAGATGAGATCATACTGGAGTAGGGTCAGCCCCTAATCCAAAATGACTGGTGTCCTTATAAAAAGGGACACACACACACACACACACACACACACACACACACACGCACAGAGAACATTATTTGAATATGAAGGTAGAGATCAAGGTAATGTGTCTATAAGCCAAGAAACACCAAACATTGCTAGAAAACCACCAGAAGTTGTAGAGAGGAATAGAACATATTCTTTCCCATAGTCCTCAGAAGGAATCAACCCTAGCAACACCTTGATCTTGGACTTCAAGTCTCCAGAACTGAGAGAGAATAAATTTCTGTTGTTTAATCCCCTCAGTTTGTGGTTTATTACAGCAGCCCTAGAAAACTAATACAATCACTTATTTCTTATTTATTACATTTAAATTCAACAATCATTGTGGTCTTAATATACACCTAGCACTGACTTAGGTGCTTTACATAATGTTTTCCTCATTTAATATTTAATAGATGTATAAGATAATGATAGTATTCCCACTTCAAAAATAGGGAAAATGTGGCTCAGATAGTTAGCTAAAATCACAAGACTAGTAAAAGATTTGAAATCAAGCATGCCTATACTAGGATTACTATCTCATGCTGTCTCTCCTAAATGCTATTCTAAAGAACTAGCTTTTCATGTGTGTATCTTCTCTCCAGTTAGACTTAAGTTTCTTGGAGCCAGAGATATTATCTAAAAATTCTATGAGCCTACAAAATATCTAGAATCGTACTTTTTCTGTAGTAAGCACTTGATAACTATTTCTGTGATTAATGTGTATTACATGTTTTCTTCATAAGTGTCTATTTTTATGCCTATCTCATCTTTAAACATTCCTAGTAGGGCATCAGCATAGGTGACTACAGAATTGAGCTGAATTCCTGGAGTCTATCTCCTCCATAGCGGTCCCTCTATGTTGCCTTACCAGCTTGATGTCCTATGACATACACTGCTTATGCTTTTGTGTCCTTTTCTAGTACTTACTCCCTGGGTTTTGAAGAATTTAGAAATCCAAGGACACTGCTTACCAAAGGTTGCAATGACCAGCAGTACTCACAGACTCTAGGCTTCCTGCTCTTGGGAATGCCTTAAAGTGTCTTGGAGCCACTATGCCATCCCAACACCTTCCTCAGGCTGCTTCTTTCTAGGCACATCTACCTTTTTAAAACACCGTCTTTCAGAATCAGCTTTCCTTGTCAGCACTCTAAGAGATGGGCAATTTCTGGAGATAATAACAATCATGGTGCCTTGCACATGCAGTGTGGCCTTGCTTGTATCTTTCCTCAGAAATGGAGTGCTAAAGTCAGAGGTGGACTTTCAGCCAGCTATGGTCCCTTCACTTCAGTTCCGAAGCTAAGAAAATAGCTAGGAATGAATATCGCTCTTGAAAGAGATCTCTGTCAGGTAAGTTAAGATACAGAAAAACAAGATCCCTATGACATGGACTACCACTGAAAAGTCTAATAGTGGTCAAAGAGTCAGGACAGGTATCATTCTTCTTCTACACATCCACCCCATGGCCAAAAAACACAAAAGTTCCTTCAAGTCAGCTCCCTCATTCAGGCTGATGTTTCCACCCTAATGTGGCAGAAAGCACTTGGTATTTAGAACTATAAGGTACACACATAGTCTCTGGAGCCAGTTAGCCTGACTCCACCACTTACCAGCTGTGTGACGTTGGCCAAGTTACTCAATTCTTTATGCCTGCTTCTCATCTTGTTATATAGAAAAAATCTACATGAACAAATCAAAGTTTCTGTCTCTGTGTTCATGTATTTGCCAGTTAATGCATCACATGGAACTGAATAATCCAGTGGTCACCCAAATGTTTAGTAAGAGGCTTTCTGGTGTATAAGAAATTAATTTGAAATAAGGTAAGAGGCTCTTGGGGGATAGGCAATCCTCCTCCAGAGTGGTTGGACTAGAGATCCAAAAAGAATAGAAATCATGAAACAGAGCATCCAAGAGCTATGAGATAATAGCAAATGTCCTAACATATATGTAATTAGACTTCCAGGTGGGAAGGGGACAGAACAGAGTAGAAGAAATATTTGAAGAGCTAATGACTAAGAATTTTCTAAAATTAATGAATAATAACAAATCACAGATCCAAGAAGTTCAAAGAATTATAGACAGGATTAAAACACACATACATACACACATTCACAAACAGACATATCATAGTTAACCTATTTTAAGCAAAGGTAAAGAGAAAATCTTGAAGTTAGCCAGAGGAAAAAAGAAACATTAAATATAAAGGAATAAAAAGTTATCACAGACCTCTAGTCAGAAACGATGCACACTATAAGACAATAGAGTGACATCTTTAACGTGCTAAAAGAAAACTGTCAATCCAAAATTCTATATTCAGTGAAAAGATCTTTCAAAAATGAATTTTAAAAATATCTTATTGAACAAAAAAGCAGAGAGAATTAATTTGCAGGAGTCCTACACTAAAAGAAATGTGATAGGAAGTTCCTCAAGTAAGAGGAACACAACTAATAAATGGAAATTTGGCTCTATACAAACAAATGAAGAGCGTTGGAAATAGTAAAAATGAAGGTTAATATAAGAATTTTTCCTTATCTTTAACCTTTTTAAAATTAGATGCTAAGAAGTTAGGCTCTGTGAGTTTGAAATCTACCTCTAATATTATTAACTGTATTTGTGGGAAATTTATATAAATTTTCTGTTCTTCAGTGTTCTTATCCATAGAATAATGATAATAATATCTTGATTGTTGGGAGAATTAACTAAAACGATATATGAAACATACTAAGGATACATTAACTTTTTATTATTTTTATTCTATTCCCAAATCCTTAATCATTCAAGGGTCGTATTCTGGGCCAAGAGCAAAGAGAATGAATTAACCGTGGCTCTTTTAAACTTTCCAGGCCATTTCTTGTTGAGTCTAAATAACCACCCCCCCACACACACACTTTTTCATCCACTATAAAAAGTTATTCGTCCATACTTTCCCTCATCTAATGATAAGAACACATCTACAATTAAATTTCTTGCCATGTCAAGAGTCTCTTTCTATGGGGAATGGTTGATTTTAGAATCTCTGAAGTATTATTGTCATCCAATTCATTCATTAAATCACCTACCATGTATCAGGCCCTGGGCAAAAAAACAGCATATATAGCAAGAAATAAGATATATTAGGTTCCTGCCCTCATGGAACTTAAGGTGTAGTAGAGAAAGCAGGCATTAAACACGCAATTGCACAAATAAATATATAATTAAAAGGGGTGGGGGGTATTATTTACTGAAATTCTTCCCAGGGAAAGAACTTGTTGTATTTTCTAGGTAACTTCTTGTATTTTCTTCTTGTTTGGGTAGAAGCAAAGATTCTTTTGCCTGGAAATCAGCTGGCACCAAAGCTTCAGGGAAAGGGGAGAACCACCTGCATAATAAAAGAGAACATAGAGTTCCTGTGGGCAATTAAGTAGGAAATATTTTGAGAACACAGATGGAAGAAAGGAGGAAGGAGAAAGGAGACTGGAAAAGAGACAGAAGGCCATATGATTTACAATTCCACTCACCTTCAAATCCTCCAAATCCTGAGTACATTCTATTAACATTCACAGTGTAAGTGGATTTCTTATGGAAACCTGTGAAAAAGCCAAGCTTTGTACATAGATGGTCTGAGACAAAACAGAGAGAGCACATGCCAAGAAACTGAGGCAACAGCAGATATCTGGATAGCGCTTTTTATTTAAAAGGTAATATGAGCTATTGAGAAAGAAAAGTAAAGGGAAAATTGAACATACAACAGAGGTTTTAACTTAGTCTGTGAAGTCAGGGAAGGCCTCTCTGGGGAAGTGAATATCAGGCTAAGCACTAAAGGATTAGTGTGAGTTAATCAGAATAAAGCGTAGGGAAGAGTGTTTCAGAGAGAGGGATCAGCACATGAGAAGTTTCTGAGGCACATTTTGTGAAAGGATGCATTAAAAAGCTAAGCTCCATACAGGTGGCCAGAAGAGCATGCATAAGTACCAGCTACCCAAATATACAATACTTTCAGCTAAGGTAAAAATGCAGTAGTGCCCCTTTATACATAGTTTCACTTTCCACAGTTTCAGTCACCAGAGTCAACCACTGACCAAAAATATTAAATGAACAATTTTAGACATAAGCAATTCATAAGTTTTAAATTGTGTGCTGTTCTGAGTAACATGATGAAATCTCTCACCATCCTATTCCGTCCTGCCCAGGATGTCAATAATCCCTTTGTCCAGCATCCACGATGTATACACTACCCACCCGTTAGTCACATAGTAGCCATCTTGGGTATCAGATCAACTGTCATGGTATCACAGTGCTTGTGTTCAAGTAACCTTTCTTTTACTTAATAATGACCCCCAAGTGCAAGAGTATCGATGCTGTCAATTCAGTATGCCAAAGAAAAGCTGCAAAGTTCTTCCTTTAAGTGAAAAGGTATGTACGTGAAAACACATAACCTATATAAGGTTTGGCACTATCAACAATTTCAGGCATTCACTGGGGATCTTGGTTGTATCCCCTTCAGGTAAGAGGAAACTATTGTGATTTCAAAACAAAGCCAGGAATTACTCAGAGACAGTAAATAAAAATATTTTCCCCTAATTTAAAGAAGATTATTTGAGACTTCATAGAGGAAAATGAAAACTTAAGGACTACATTGAAACATGGACACTTTTGAGAGTGATTGCCTTCACCCATGATTCTTTCCTAACCACTGTTATTCTTTTGAGTGCTAAATCTCAGGAACTTAAAAATATAGGCATAGAAATAAACAGCTGAGAGAAACATTCCTCTGGAGGAAACTGGGTTCCAGAGAGGAGAACTAATCTGCCCAAGATTACACAGCTAACTAGTAGGGGAGTTGAAATTGCAACAAGAACTCCTGACCACGATCTGGTGTTGTGCTTCAAGAGACCAAACTGAAAAACTGATGGTTGCTAGATGGGAAGGGGGGTTGGCAGATGAGGGCGAAGGTGGAAGGATTAGAAAGTACAAATTCGTAATCACAAAATAGTCATGGGGACATGAAATGCAGTATGGGGAATATAATCAATAATGTAGTAAAGATCATGTAGGGTGCTGGGTGGGTACTAGACTTACCAGGGAGATCACTTCGTAGATTGTGTAGATGCCTGACCACTGTGTTGTACACCTGAAGCTGATGTAGAATGATATTGAACGTCAACTATAATTATACGTATATATGATAGTCATAGGATGTAAAGTACAGCCTAGGGAATATAGTCAATGGTATTGTAACTGCTCTATATGATGTCAGAGGGGTAGGACTGGTGGGGGTTGTAAATGTCTAATCATTCTGTTGTTTTATACACCTGAAACATAAAAAATTAATAAAACTAAGTCCTCACATTAAAAAAAAATCTAGAATTTCTTCATAAATTTAAAAAAATTAAATAAATTTGAAAGAGAGAGAGAAAGAGAGAGACCATACTGCCTCCTTTGAAAATTGAGAATTCTTACTGCCTTGGACTTATTTCGAACACCAAAAGCTATTGGCAATTTTCCTTTACTCGCAATTCTAGAATATGCAAATTTTCTATTTTCAGCCTATTCAACAAATACAAGCTTTTCAATACCAACATATTCAAAATGCAGTATCTACTGCTGTAAATAATTTTTAAAAGGGGTGTTAAGTATCAGGAAAGTAAAAGGGAAGTAAAATAACTTCCAGTTAGATATGGCAATTTGAACACCACCATCATTAACCTATATTCTCTTCTAAAGTGTTACTAAAATGAAGGTAAAAATTATGAACTCATGAGGAGACAAAGAGAAGATGAGAAAAGACTGCAAATGGCCAGACACATCAACAAATCTTTGGAAGACAGACGGTGGATGTTTGAATGGGAACTGACTTACTAGAAGGATGAGTTTTAAAAAGTAAGTGACTATGGAGTGGGAGACAAGAAGCAAGCCAATTTGGACCACAGAACCTCAAAAAGGCTCATAAATGATGGTGCCAGGTAATTTGAAAATTGAAGAAAAAGCAAGAGGATTTGCTGAAAGTCTATAAGCGGAGGAGTTAACTCCCTGGCCCCCATACCCCACAGCCTCTTCCCAACCCTGTAGATCCAGATGACTATCTCTTCCCAACACCATCAGGAAGGATTGAAACTGAGAAGTTCTGGACTTGGGGATCCCACACAAGGCAGAGGGCAGGGGTGACTGAGTTTAATGGAAACAGAGGGGTGAAGTGAAAGTCTTCAGACTGAATGGTGAGGCTCCTTGTTCTCATGCCCACTGAAACACTCAGAATCTTATAAGCCAGACTTATGCTTTTTTTAGTCCGAAGATTGGGGAAATCCTTTCTGGGGAGAAAAAAAAAGAAGAAAAAAAAAAAAGACCAACAATACTGAGAATTTTGGGTCCCTCCTCCTCCCCACCAAAGAAATTTTACAGTGAAATTCCCCAGTCGTCAAGCTGAGTCCCCACACTAGAACTTCCAATGAGTTTGTTTTTTACTTTGTTGTTTTTTGGTTTTTTTTAAGATTTTATTGGGGAAGGGGAACAGGACTTTATTGGGGAACAGTGTGTACTTCCAGGACTTTTCCAAGTCAAGTTGTTGTCCTTTCAACCTGCAGCTCAGCTCCAGGTCCAGTTGCAGGAGGCGCAGCCCACCATCCCTTGGATGGAACCAGCAACCTTGTGGTTGAGAGGACGCGTTCCAACCAACTGAGCTATCCGGGATCTCAGCAGCAGCTCAGCTCAAGGTGCCATATCTAATCTTAGTTGCAGGGGGTGCAGCCCACCATCACTTGCGGGAGTCAAACTGGAAACCTTGTGGTTGAGAGCCCACGCTCCAACAAATTGAGCCATCTGGCCACCTGGGAGCTGAGTGGCAGCTCATTGACTTCATTCTAGTTGAGAAGGGCAGGTGAGCACACACACGGGAGAAACAATGGAGGCAGCAGGCAAAACTATTTTAACAAAACAAGCTATTAACATCCTCAGAGAAAAGATAACACACCCAAGAACAAAATGCTATTAGATGAAAATCACATTCAGAGAACTAGAAAGAACTCTTGGGGATTGCAAGTGTTATTGAAAACTAAAAATACAAAAAAAAAAAAAAAAAAAAGGAATGGAAAGGATAGGAAGTTAAAATGAAGGAAATTTCCCAGAACCAAAAGTTAAACAACGGAAACTGATTGAAGAAAGGCAAGAAATTAGAAGACTAATCGAAACAGTCTTATATTCAAGTTCCAGTAAGAAGGGACATATAAAATCAAGGGAGAAAGTAATTTAAAAAAATCATACTAGAAATTTTCCAAACACAAATCACAAATGTGACTTCCTCGACTGAAGAAGTTCACTGAATATGATAAAAAAGAACCACATAAAGACATTTCACTGTGAATTTTGAGAATGGCAGCATGAACAAGACAATCCTAAAAGCTGAGAGAGAGTGAGAGAGAGAGAGGGAATTAACAAAGAAAGAATCAAGAACTAGTATTGCATTGATCTTTCCAAGAGTAACAAAGGAAGCTAAAACACACTAGAACAATACCTTCAGAATTATGTGCAGAAATCTTTCCAACTTAGAATTCTAAAGCCAGTCAAACTCAGTTGATGTGAAAATAGTATAAAGACATTTTCAAAAATTTACCTCCCATGTACCTTTTCTTGAGAAGCTACTGCTCCACCAAAAAAGAGTAGGGGGGGGAGACAATAAAGCAAGAAAGAGGAAATAGGGGAGCTAAATCAGAAGAGAATATAATGGCAGGGAGTGATGGTAGAAAGAAGTCCCAGGGGCAGCTAGGCAACAGGCCTGGGGGGGCACCCAGGGCATATCAGAGCAAGAGGAAGAAGGGCAGACACTGAGAGGGGCCCAAAGAGAGAGACAGTAATCTGCTTGATACTTTTGACTCTGTAGAAAGGAGTTTTACAGTTCTGTAAGAGTTTGGAGGCAAAACATTAATAGATTCATAGGAAATTTAATGAAGAAAAATAACTCCAGAAAAAAATTTATCAAATAAAGGAATGTAATTGTGTTTTGTGACTAAGCTATTATTAATCACATATAACCATAATCCTGTAAAAATTTAGTAGTGGTTTAACCCAAATTGTGAAAACATTATGGAATGTGGGGAGGAAACATGTGTATATTGCAGGGGCAGATGGTGAAAGAACTAAAATTCTCGTTTTCTATGGTAGGAGGCCAACACATGATTTCTTAAATGGAAAAAACAACAACAACAATAACAATTAATAATACACAAATTGCTTGGAAACATGAATGTTTATACCCAACGAAAAAGCCAAGAGTTGAAAATGACACTCTGTCAGGGTAGGGCTTAGGGATGAAGAGAAGTGGGACCTGGAACAGCTTTTTGTTAACAGTCCTGTAACACTATTTGACCCTTTTATTCAAACTTTGAGTTTCTAAAAATATTTTAATAGGGCAAGAACATAAGAGGAAATAAATGGCATAATAAGAGTAGATCTTCCTGCAATGAAGCCTTGGGGGTAAAAAGTGGAGGTATCTTAGAATCTATTATTCTGGGGAGCTTGGGGTGAAAATGGAGCAGAGATGGGTGTGATAGATGGGGGACAGGGTGGGTTTTGGCATCAAGCAAATTGTGAGCAGAGCGAACTGACAATAAAGTCTAAGAAAGGGAGGAAATATAAGAAATACCTGCCCAGAAATGATGTACTATTCAATACAGGACTTCAAGATTTTTCCAGCTGAAGTGTCCAAGTCTCTCTACTTCACTTGGTCCTGGCCAGGGGAAAGCATGCATTGAGCAATCAGAAAGGCGGGACATTGGGGTGGAAGAGCAAACAGAGACATAGGCCTCTGAATATGTCCATCATCTTCCACATAGCCAAATGAATTCACAACATCCCACTACATCCCCAGTGAAGGGGGATTCTCAAGCCTTGCAGCACAGAGACTACTGGCAATAAGTTAGGTCATTGCTCTTTAGCAGACTGTCCTTATTTTAGTGAATGTGAAGTGTTTTGTAAAGGGCTTTCATAGGTAACTCTGACTGAAGTCTCCAAACAAATTTTCCCTTAAGATTTCAATTTCTCCACTGCAAGTTCACTTACAAAGGGGTTTTCCACAATGAGATCTTGGATACTCCTTCTTGCTTTGCTCTTATGTTCCAATAGCCTAGAGTTCCTTGTTTTCCCCTATGTTCACTTTCATCTGGCAAACTGGGCCTTGTTAGTAAGACATGTCAGGCATCATTTCCTCCAGGAAGTCTTCCTGGACTTCTTCCTGACATTCTACTCCCCATCTAAAGTGGATAGTATGGTTTTCCTCTGTGTTCCTAGAGTGCATTGTGCACAGCTCCACCTTACACTTAGCCCCCTGAAATAGAATTAGCCCTGGGCCATCTGTCTCCTCTACTGTGTCATTGGTCTCCAGCATAGACCTGTACATTTCTGAGGTTACTTGATTTTCCATATTTGATTATCTCTGGATCCCTACAACCACCAGCACCAAATGGACTAGCCCAGAGAGCAGCCATCATAGGTGGTGGTAAGTTAAGACCTGAATAATGAGCATTGTTGTGAATACAGAACAAAGTCAAAAGGGGGCCTCTTTGTGGAGGCAGGTGGCTTGGCAAGCAGAGGGAAGCCCGGCTGGATTCAAAGTCTCATTCACCTGCTGCTTGGTGACATTGTGCAGGATACATATAAGCTATACAACTTTATGCAATGTCTTTGCTAACCAGCTGTGTGGACTTGGTTACATACTCTCAATCTCAGCTTCCTTATCAGTAAATACTCTTGATCTCAGCCTTCACATCAGTGAAATGTAGAGAACAATGAACCTCACCTGGTGAGGTTGTTTGGAAGATTATCAGAAGTATTTCATGAAAACACTGTGCTAAGTGCCTGGCACAGAGTAAGAGCTCTGTAATGGACAGAAGTTATGGTGACTGTTGTTTATAACAAGATCTCAGGGAGCCATTGGGAGTTTCTAAGCCACATAATGGAATGTTTGTCATTGAGAAAGGTTGCTCTGGCAACAGCGTGGTGGATAAACTGCATGGGAACAAGAGTGGAGGCTTGAGAGAGAGGGTCCAAGTCAAAGTAGAGCAGAGACAAGGGCTGGAGAGGCCCAAACATGCTTTCTGCACATCCTTTGGCATTCTGGCCCCTGCTCTGCAAACCTGCCTCCATGCAAAGCCTCCCCAAAAATCACCAGGAACCTGTGAAGAAAGCCTTGCTCCCTGTTCCCAGGACTAGTGCCAAAACAATTAAGCCTGTAACAATGCATTCAAATAGAAAGCTGGTGGGAGGAGAGGAAAAACACTGTAACCTTCCCCAG
Source organism: Rhinolophus hipposideros (assembly GCF_964194185.1). Lineage (NCBI taxonomy): Eukaryota > Metazoa > Chordata > Mammalia > Chiroptera > Rhinolophidae > Rhinolophus > Rhinolophus hipposideros. The sequence goes on along the minus strand of NC_138070.1, from coordinate 29,904,442 downwards.
GGGACCCAGAAGGCCCTAACATGCATTCATAATCCCCCGGAAACTTCTGCAATTCAAATGTCCCAATGACAAGGTTTAAATGAGAATGAAACCCCATACAATGTACATGTGCTCACAGACACATGTATATGTTTTTGAGATGGGTGCCAGACTAAGACGGCCTAGTGGCCCAGGCCAGCTGAGGAATGTTTTCCAGGCTCACAGTACCAGAGCTCCCATCTGCTGGAGGGCAAGCGTGAGTGGATGTTGGAGCTGCAGAGGAGAGGCCCCAAGACTGATGGCCTTTCTCTAGATATGGAGCTCACAGGCTCATCCAGATTGGAAACACATGCACCATCAGGCAAGGCAGGAACCAGAAATCAACAACATATAAAAATAGTTTCTTCCACAGACACTTTTCCCTCCACAATCCCGCCCCTCCTCCCCAGTCTCCCTTTACTTCTTTATTGACTCGTGGGGCTTGCTGGGGAGGGACAGGCTCTTGTGCCCCATAAATAATAATACAAGTAGAGGCTTTACATATGGTTTGTGTCTCTATTTCTGAGTCATTCTGAATGCACCTGAAGTTGTAACAGTCCAAGAAGAGATTTCCAAGGGCAAATAAAGCCTGCTTTAAGAAATGTATACGGAGGGCTTCTCTTTCTTCTTATTTCAGTGTTTTGTTTTGTTTCATTTTTCTATTAGTGCCATATGGTGGTGGCACCATCTCAACACCTGGAGGCAGAACTCAGAGGGAAATTCACTTCCAAAGGCATGTGCTGGAACAAAAGTATCTTTTAGTGTCAAGGTGGTGTCAAGGGCTACAGGAACACCGTTGCTCCCCAAAATGTTGCATTGTGATGGCCTGCATCTGTGTGCACATGTGGATTTTTCTAGGGAAAAGGCCCACAAATTGTTGTCAAATTCTCAACAGAGTCCATTACCTAAAATGTTTAGAATTGCTGACTTACCTGTTAACCAACCCAGTGACCCCCATTCTCATCTGAAGTTTGAATCCGCTCTTTATTGTTTCATTCATGCAATAATCCAATTTATGCTTGAACACCTCCAGTGATGAAAACCTGACAGAATAGCCTCATAATTGAGAACAGAAGCATTGGAGCTGGTGTTTCCAAGCAGGTGTTCAAAGCCTGATGCTGCCACTTTCTAACTGTGTGAACTTGGGCCAATAGGTTAGCCTCGTTCATCCTCAGTTTCATCACCTATATATGTAGATTATAATACCTCTTAGATATTTTTGAAATTAAATGAAATAATATGTGTAAACCTTTTAGCACACCACATGGGGATGTGGCAACTGTACCAGAAACAGTCACTGCAATTGCTATCATCATCATTGTTATTATTATAGAGACAACTCATTATCATTCTGGGGAAAAGAGGTACTCCTTTTTTATTTTCTTCCTTACAAAATTATTTCTCCTTATGTTGAACCAAAATCTGCTTCTCTGCAGTTTCCAATCTTTGGTCTTCCGTGATATTTGGTCATGCAAATCAAGAGATACTGTTGAAATGAAGTCTGTCCCATTATTCAATAGTAGCATTTCAGGAAAATTGCATTCTAAAATAATGCATTACAGTAACAATCCTTCAAAAAGAAAGGGGAAATTAAAGCTAGAAAGCATTAGATTCCAGATAACAAAGTAGATTTTTTTATTTGTTTCATGAAGACATTTTGACAATAAAGGTTCTTTATGGCTTTAAGTGAGTGGTTTTAAAATTTAAACAACACTGAGCAAATTCAGTGTCTGATTACACTTATCTTTTACCCGCCCCCCCAAATTTTGCTTGCTCTTCCTATTACCACAAGCACTGTCATTAACACAGTGTTTCTTACAGATTCTTCTAACCCCTTATCTTTCACTGTTTTGATAAACCAGGCCATTCAAGCCAAGTCAGCGTGTTACATGCAACAGCATATGTACCCCCACCTCCTCCAGCAGAGCTGGTTCCTGATTCTCTAAGCGCCACAAAAGCAGGATAATGGTTGCTTTGTTTTCCTTTGAGTTTCCAGCACCTATCAGAGGTCTGACTCCTGTTAGGAACTTAACGGATATTTGCTGAATGTATAAATGAAGTAATGAATTAATGAACTCATAAGCAACAGTCACTTGTGAAAAGTAAATAATGTTCCTTTATTAATACATTGTTATATCCAATTTGAGTTATAAAAATGTATGTTTTATAGCCTTTATAATTAAAATGCATTTGATGACAGGTTTTATATTTTCTCACTTCTGAAATCATTTCTTTTATTGGGTAAAAACTCACAGATCTTTAAATCATTCCTTGTAGTCTATACTTTTATATCCTTTTATCCATTCTCATTCTTCTTGTCTGGATATTGAAGACTGATTATTCCTAGACCCTAGAGATGTCAAGGTCCTTACCTTGGAATCTTGCCCAGCTTTCCAATGTTTGCCCACTGCTTTCTTTGAGGAGAATCAGCAGACCCCAAATTGCAGGCTTCATTACAACCTCTTGGGGGCCTGAGGTTTAAAGAAGAAGATAATATTGAAGAAGCATTTTAGACCACTGAGCTCAGTTCTTCCTTATATTTAAAGAACATTTAAAGTTAGTACATAGGAATGCGTAGTTGCAGAAGTGAAGCTTGTATATGTAACCAAATCATATGATTCAGAAAGAAATTTTTGATTCTCTAAGCATGCTGATTGTCTAAGTTAATAAGCCTGAAGCAATCTTGACTGCTGCCACCCGTAGGTACTTGAAAGTAAAGGAAAGAGAAAGAAATGATTGAGAACAAAGTCCCAAAGGTGTTGGAAGAGAAAGGGCCAAGAACATAACTCAGGGGTGAACCTGCGCAAAGGGAGGAATGCCTTCTCTCTGTGCCTTACACCAGTGTGCCACCACACTGTGATCAGTGTGCACAATTTCCTTGCATTGCAATTGATTACACACATTATAATTGTCAGTATCTGCTAGGCAGAATGCTGAGTGGAAAGGTTTGGAAAGGTGGCATTTGTACATTGAGAGCTCTGTACAAGTTCCCATAAATAGGAAGTGAGAGACTGAGCAGAGTAGTGTCAAGCCAATGCAAAAGAAGGGCCATGCATTTGCTGGAACATACTAGAGCTTTTCAAGACTATGTGAGAGAATTCAGTTAGGGTAGTAAACATTCAATCAGCAACCAGGTGCTAAAAGGAGACAATGAATAGCATGATAATAAGGGATTCCTTTATAGACACGGAAGCTTTGTTTGTCTGATATAGTCATTTCTCTATAGCTGTTGCCTGGCATTATACTTTTTTTTTTTGGTGGTTTTTTTTTTTGAGTCTCTTATTTTAGAGTTGTGCCAAGAACACAAAAAGATTGCAAAAGCACTTCCTATCCTCCACAGCTGGAAGAAAGGAAGTGAAGACAGGTATGGGGTGCAGGCGAGTTTATAGGAAGTTGAGGACTATGTCTAAACTCTGATGGGGAGAGCTGGGTAATTCAGCACTAACTTTTGAATCTAACTTTTCCATTTAAATCCTACAAATACAAAGATGAGTTTAATGATGAGGGAAAACAAGGACCTCTTAACAGTGTATGTAAAAATCTTCACCCTGGTGTCTCAACCCAAGTTCGTAAGACAATTGCCCAGATGAAACATAGTTTCTTACCTTCTTTTTATTCCTAGTTTGCATATATTCTATATAAAACAGCTCATTTTTTAAGATATATTGTCTTCAACAAACATTTATCAAGTATTTTCTATTTTCTAGCATTTGACTTTTGAGGAGTTAATATAATAAATATAGAAATGAAAGTCATCCTTGAATTTTTAAATAAAACTTATATGACATAATTGTGCCATTGAAATTATTTGCACAATGATCCTTGCAACAAATTTATTGGTTCTAGAAAAAGTTTATCTCTTCTTCCTTATTTGTGAATTCTTTTGAAAAAGTGCTAAGATGTGGGCTCAATTCCAACACTTTACTTCAGTCTAGACCCTAGTGTTTCCTAGCTCAATGACCAGTCTCTTCCCCTATACACATTACCTGTTTCCTTTATTATTTAGAAATAATATCTAAACCAATGTGGTTTGCATTCCCATTAAATTATGGTGCTCTTAAATTGCCCACTTACAGAATCAGCGGTTGTCATGGCTTCTGGGGAAATAGGTATCTAGTAGAACATAGAAGCTGTTACTCAGTAATGAGTATCAAAGATGACTTTCTTGGGTCCTCAGCTGAACTGACTTTGTTGAAGGAGAAAAGAAACTCTTAAATTCCAAGAGCTCCCTTTAAGGATCAGGAGCTAAACATGGTCAGCTCAGATTATTGAGGTTTACAAAAAGTCTTGGTGCAGAGAGCCAGAGCATCAAAATTATCTACCCACCGTGGGTTAATTCATTTAGGAATCCAGTGCCTACATCTTGGTGGGGGCAGGCATATGGTAGAAAAACACAAGCCCTGGATGAACTGAGGGAAAAACTAAAAGTAAACGGAGTTTGGTCCCCACTTCCCATTTGGAACTGTAAGATGTGAATGCGTCACTGAGTGCCCTAAGACAATGTGGGATGCTCACAACAGAGCTGAAAAGGCAGCATGTTTACAATGAATGGATTGATTGAGATATCCTCTATCCCCTCCACTACCACAGGATTCTCCACACCTATGCCTGCTTGTATGAGAGATACTCAGAATTTCTAGTGAGCCCCCAGTCAAAGGCTTCTCTTACCCAGATCCTCCTTTACTTCGAGTTTCCTAAATTATTTCTTACTTGTCCTAGTTTTCTCAACAGTTACCATCCTACTCCCTTTGACCATAGTCCTTTGGTTGTCAATGTCCCTCAAGTTCACAAAAACTTGATATGACTTTTTAGGTGGGGTATGACCAGAACCATGGATAATGGTGTACCATTTATCTTGCCCTGGACACTAACCCTGCTTTTAATGCAGGGAATCCATCTCTATTTTATTCATTATTTCACAATGTGAAAGAATCCACCTCTATTTTATTCATTATTTCACAATGTGGCCTTATTTTAAATGCTATCAACCAAATTGCAAGCCTTTTTCAAACCAGCTCTTTACCACCTTGTACTTATAAAAAAAAAATTTTTTTTTAACCTCAAGTCAGGACTTGACATTTTACCCAGTTGAATTTCATCTTATTGATTTTGGCCCCTAACTCCAGTCTTTTGAGATTATTTTGAAATGCCGCCCAGCTGTGGCCACCTCTAATTCAACATTTTTATCAACCAATTATATGAAGACATAAAAGATACACATATCAAGCTGTGGGTAACACAGGAAGTTCCATATCCCTGGAGGCTTCCCTTTGGAATGGCTCTAAAGCATTAATCAGCACATAAAAGAACAAAAGAACGCCTCCCTTACTAAAACACAACACGAAACTTGCCAAGCTTTTTAGAGAAAAGCTCCAGAAATGTGTCTGGCTGAGGATGCAGACTTCCCTAAATCTTCCATAGAGAACACAGGGAGTCAAGTCAGATAAACCTGTGTTGATGTCCCAGCTATGGGAGAGTTATTCTGTTTTTCTAAGCCTCAGTTTTCCTATTTGAAAATGGAAGTCATAAAAGCAAACACCTAATAACTTACCTATGACTACCTAATAGCCATTGCGTATCCAAGACATTCTCAATCCCCTCACCCAAAAAACACTGATTTGCTCAATCTGGAGAGAGCCTTTCCCACACACAGGGTGGCAACTTCACCTATTACAGATTGAAGTCCAACAGTGCTTCTATCATATAGTGACCAAAATATAAGAATTAGCCTACTCATGGTAGCTTTCTCACGCATTCCTTGACTAATATTCAACCATATAATGGTGTTCAATCATTATAAATTCATTGCTGGTTACTTTAAGTGCTCAGTAAATACTTATTTCTCCCCGCCCCCTCCCCCCGTACCCCTACCTCCAATCCTTTTTAAGGACTCCTCTCTTACCAGGAACAGGAGCAAGCAGAGTTAGTACTGATTGGAGGGTGGGCTCTAGACAGACTACCTGGGTTCAAATCATAGCTCTGCCACTTACTAGCTACGTAACGTTGCAGGGATTACTTATTCTGTGTCTGAATTTCTTCATTAGAAATGGTGGCTAATAATACCATTCATCTGACAGGCTTGTCATGAGAGGTATGGGTACACATATATAAAGATCTTAGAATGATGACTGGCTTATTTATTTCTACTTAGTCTATTCTCTTTACTTAAAATGTAAACCTTCTTCCTTTCTTCTAATATGTGTTGCCCCTTTCTAGCCAGCCCCAGATGTTAGCACCAAGAAGTCTCCCTTACTTAACTTTTCTTAATTAATTCCATTCTGACTGCAATGATTACTCCTTTATGATCTTCACACACCATTTAAATTTCAGGGTCATTCCCATATTTTCCTTATTTACATACACCATTACATAAAAGAAATTATCAGTTTAAGTCGTTTTTCAGAAAGAAAAATAAGAGTCACTACCAGAATAAATATATGCACTGTTTGTTCATGTCCAGTTTCCAAAACCTAAGTATACACATATATTTTAAAGTGACTATAGTTAATAATACTGTATTGTATATTTGAAAGTTGCTAAGAAAGTAAATCTTAAAAGTTCTCATCACAAGAAAAAATTATAACCATGTGTACTTAAAGATGTTAATTGGACTTATTGCAATGATCATGTTGCAACATACACATATTTCGAATCACTATGCTGTACAACTGAAAATAACTGTAATGTCATTTATAAATTATGTCTCAATAAAAAACAAAGCATATTACTGTGTTAGACCTATATAAATAACAAGCAAGAATTGGAGAGGATAACAGAACTCTCTCACATATGGACCACAAAGCTTAGCTGGTCACCTTGCAAAGAACTTGGATATCATTTATAATAAAGGAGAAACAGGAAAAGGAATATGGATAATTTAGTACAATCCATCATTTCTTGGAAAGTAAAATTAAAATGTGACTACACATAATATAACATTATAGCTGTATTTTAAGTAGTAGTAACTGTTTTTTTGAGATTTCTTTATTGTGGTAAAATAAATATAACATATCACTTACTATTTTAACCTTTTTTAAATGTACAATTCAGTGGCATTAAGTACGTCTACGATGCCATCCAACCATCATCACTATCCATTTCCAGAACTTTTCATCATTCCAAAGAGAAACTACTACCACTTTACTTTCTGTTTGCATAAATTTGCCTGTCCTAGATACTCATATAAAGGGAATCATGCATTATTTGTCTTTTTGTACCTAGCTTATTTCACTTAGAATGTTTTCAAAGTTTAATCGTGTAGCCTGGATCAGAATTACATTCCTTTTTAAGGCTGTAACTTTTCACTGTATGTGTGTATAACACTTTGTTTTGGGTTTTGGGTTTTTTTTTTTTTTGAATTTTTATGAAAATTTATTTTAGCCAAACTGATGACATATGCCAGGGAGCAACATCTCAAGTACTCCCTATCACATTTTGTTAATGTACTCATTGGTTAATAGACATTTGGGTTATTGCCACCTTTTGTCTATTGTGAATAAAGCTTTAATGAAAATTGGTATACAAGTATTTGTTTGAGTCCCTGCTTTCAATAATTTGGGGTACCTAGAAATGGAATTGCTGGATCATATGGAAATTCTATGTTTACATTTTTGAGAAACCCCAAAAGAGTTTTCCACAGCAGCTGCAACATTCCCACTAGCAATATACAAGGGTTCAAATTTTTACATATCCTCTATGACACTTGCTATTTTCCTCTTTTTTATAATACATATCCTAATGGATATGAAGTGGAATCTTATGGTTTTAATTTGCATTTTCTTTTTATTAAATTTATTGGAATAACATTGGTTAATAACATTATACAAATTTCAGGTGTACAACTTTATAACATGACATCTGTATACTTTATTGTGTGCTCACCACCTGAAGTATTATTTCCTCCCATCACCACATATTTGATCCCCTTTACTCTCTTCATCCTCCCCGTAGCCCCGCTTTCCTTCTGGTAACTACCATTCTGCTGTCTGTATCTATGAGTTTGGTTTTTTGTTTGTTGCTTGTTTGTTTTGTTTGTTTGTTGCTTTTTATTTTGTATGCCACATATATTTTCTTAATGGCTAGTGATATAGAACATCTTTTCTTTTGCTCATTGACCTTTTGTATATCTTCTTTGGAAATATATCTATTCAAGTCCTTTGCCCATTTTTGAATTTGTTTTTTATTGTTGTTGAGTTTATATATTCTAGATGTTAATCTCTTATCAGATACACAATTGCCAATCATTTTCTCCATTCTGTGAATTGATTTTGCATTCTTTTAATAGCATCCCTTGATACCCAAAAGTTATTAATTTTGATGAAATCCAATTTATCTAATTTCCTTTTGTTGTAAGTGCTTTAGCTGTCACATCTAAGAAATCATCATTAAATCCAATGTCATGAAGCTTCCCCCTATATTGTATAGCTTTATAATTTTAGTTCTTATGTTTAGGTCTTTATTCCATTTTGAGTTAATTTTGTATGTGGTATTTGTGTGTTCATTCTTTTGCATGTAGAAATCCAGTTTTCCCAGCACCAGTTGTTGAAAAGACTGTCTTTGCCATTAAATATTCTTAGCACCCTTTTCAAATATCCATTGACCATATATGTGAAGGTTTATTTATGGACCCTATAGTCTATTCCATTAATCTACTTGTTCATCCTTATGCCAGTATCAGTGTTTTGATCTCTTTAACTAGGTATAAGTTTTGAAATTAGGAAATCTAATTTCTCAATTTTTTTTTTCTGCTTTTTCAAGATTATTTGGCTACTCAGGGTTTCTTGAGAGTCCACGTGAATTTTAGGATGAGTTTTCCTACTAATGCAAAACACGTCATTGGGATATTGGTGGGGTTGCAATAAATCTGTAGGTTGCTTTGGATAGTATTATCATCTGAACAATATTAAATCTTGCAATCCAATATCACAGATGTCTCTCCACTTATTTTTGTCTTCTTTAAGTTCTCTCATCATTGTCTTGTTGTTCCGGGTTTACAAGTCTTTTGCCTGCTTGATTAAATTTATTCCTAAGTATTTTATATGCTTTTGGTGTCAATATAAATATAACTGTTTTTTTAATTTTCTTTCCAAATTATTCATTGCTACTGTATAGAAGCAACTGATTTTTGTATGTTGATTTTGTATCTTACTGTTTGTTGAATTTATTTTTTAGCTCTAACAGTTTTTTTGTGTGTCAAATCTTTAGGGTTTTCTATATACAGTATTATACTTGTACCATCTGCAAACAGAAATACTTTTAATTTTTCTTTCCAATTTGAATTCCTTTTGTTTTCAAATTACTTTAGCTATAACTAATTGCTATAGCTATAACTTCCAATACTATGTTGAATAGAAGTGATGAAAGCAAACATTCACATTTTTATCCTTATCTTAAAAGAAAAGCCATCAGTCTTTCACTACCAAATATGTCAATAATGCGTTTTTCATATATGGCCTTTATCATCTTGAGGGTGTTTCTTTCTATTCTTAGCTTATTGAGTATTTTTTATCATGTAAGGGTATGGAATATTGTCAAATGATTTTTCTACATCAATTGAAGTGATTATGTGGGCTTTTTCTTCATTCCATTTACGTGATGTTTTACACTGATTAATTTTCATATGTCAAAACAGCCTTGCATTCCAGGAATAAAACTCACTGGCTCATATTGTATAATCCTTTTAGTATGCTGCTGAATTTGGTTTGGCAGTATTTTGTTCACGATTTGTGCAGCAACATTTATACGGGATAATTGGTCTGTAGTTTTCTTTTACTGTACTTGTCTGGCTTTGGTATCAGGGTAATGTTGGCCTCATAAAATGAGTTAGGAAGTGTTTTCTCCTCTTCCGTTTTTTGGAAGAGTTTGGGAAAGATTGGTGGTCATTGTTTAAATGTTTGGTAGAATTCACCAATGAAGCCATTTGGTCCTGGGTTTTTTCTTTGTTCAGAGGTTTTTGATTCCTGCTTCATTCTTCTTAATAGTAGTCTCTTTAGAAGTCATAGTTTGTATTTCTTCATGAATCAGTTTGTTAGATTGTATGTTTCTAAGAATTTGTCCATTTCATTTAGATTATCCAATTTGTTGGTGTACAAATATTCATAGTATTCTCTTAGAATCTTTTTTATTTCTGTAAAATTAGTAGTAATATCTCCCATTTCCGTTTCTAATTTTAGTAATTTGAGTGTTCTTTCTTTTACTTAGTGAATCCAGCTAAAGACTTTTCAATTTTGTTTACGTTTTCAAAAAATTCAACTCTGAGTTTCATTAAATTTCTCTAGTCTCTATTGTATACTTCCATCTAATCTTTATTAATTGCTTCCTTCTGTTTACTTCAGATTTAGTTTGCTCTTCTTTTTCTAGTTTTTAAGTTAAAAAGTTATATTACTGATTAGAGGTATTTCTTGTTTCTAATGAATACATTTATAGTTATAAGTTTTCCTCTTTGCACTGTTTTTTAAGTATTCTGAAAGTTTTGGTATGCTGTGCTTTCCATCTCATTTATCTCAAGGTATTTTCTAATTTCCCTTGTGATTTCTTCTTTGGCCCATTGGTGGTTTAAACGTGTGTTGTTTAATTTCCACATATTTGTGAATTTTCCAGTTTCCCTTCTGCTATTCATTTTTAGCTTCATTCTATTGTGATCAGAAAAGATACTTTGTGTAATTTATTTTTTTCAATCTATTAAGACTTATTTTGTGACTTAACTATGTTCCATGCATACTTGAGAAAAATGTCTATTCTGCTAATGTTGCTTTTTCTGTAGTGACACATTTTAGATGTGCAGCAACAATGGGCTTCCTAACACTGAACTCTAAAATTCAACAGAATTAAGCACTCATCAATGGCAGTCTTAGACCAGGTATGCCTCACCTGCTGGAGCAGGGCCTACCCTCTAAAACCTCTGCTACCAAAGCAGAGCATAATGAGAGTGCTTTGATGGATGCGAGGAGCATGGAAAGAAGAAGGGACTGAACAACATATGCCCTGCTCCTGATACCCAGCTTATCAATCAGAATAATCACTTCTCATTTAAGTACAACGTGGTTTACAAACCTTTTGGGATTTTTGAAAAAGTTCTTTTGAACATAGATAGTCTAGACAAGAATGATGCCTTCCCAGCTGGATGGACCATAGGCTACCACTGAGGAAAAATGGAAGGGTACCACCAAATTTCCCAAGGGAAGCGAGGTAGGAGCTGCCCTTATTGCCTTGACGCAGCAGGGAGGAAAACTGCAGCCTGGCACATATCACTGCTCCTCTCATTCCATTGCCACCCTAGTAACAGTTTCTGACAAAATAAAATGTGTATGGAATGTGCACTCATTTAAATTACTGCTCTTTCCTGGGAGGAGATAAAAGTCATTTCTATTGTGTGAGTTACTAAGTAATAAATGGATCATAGGTGGCATTGCATGATGGCTCAGGAGTTAAATTGCCAGCGGTTGTATGTATCTCAGCTGTATGTCATTGAACCAATTACTTAACCTCTTTGGTGCCCCAATTTCTTCATCTATAATAAAGTCTATAATAATATGCCTACCTCATAAGGTTTTTTGAGGCTTAAATAAGTTAATATATCTAAATGACCTAGAACAGTATTTCCAAGTACTCCATAATTGTTAGCTATTGTTATTGCCTAATTTTCAGTTATCTTCACCAAAGAGAAGATGTAGAGACATAGACTATTCAGAAATTGGCTTGTTGTACATAAACATAAATATATATATATTTACATATATTGCTCATATATTTACATATATTGCTCATTTTACAACACTAATTTCCTCCAATTTGCAGAGCCTGGGTGTTGAAGTTAGTCGTGCACCCAATACATCAGGAAAAATTCACAAGAACACCATTGATATTTAACAGTGGAAGGAGAGATTGATTTCAACAGCACTTTGTATGTGCATGAGTCACCCTAATTCCCATTTTTCTCTTTTCCAAACAGCTACGTCTATACCCACCAAACCAAGTCATGGCTCACCCTGCCCCATATGTGAGAGGAGGGTAGGTAGAATAGAGTTTACAAAACCAAGGGCTTTTCTCCCTACCCATAAGTCCCATTACTTCAGAATGGACTGTGGGCCTGGAGATGGGATGAGACTGAGGCAGGGCGTGATATTAATGCTCTAAGGGCTTTGTGCTGGACTGTTGGCAGAAACTGTGTCATTGACCCCTTGAAAGGAGGCAGAGAGGACATTGAGGCTGGGCAGAAGAGAGAAAACTAATCCCACATGAGGGATCAGGGAGCCAAATGGCAGACCAGAGCCAGAACCAAGGCAGGGCCTGGTGGCCACAGCTCAGAAGCCAGAGGCGCACAATAGAACTGAGTGGGTCACTGGAGAAATGTCAGTGGCAGGGCACAAGGGGATGGCAGAGAGTCACCAGCCTCTGTAGGTTTTCAGAAGAGGTCCCAGCTGAGAAACTAAGGGTAGCATCTGGATTAATCAATAGGCTGTTGGAGACATTCCCAGGTGAGGACTGTACTTGAGAGTTTGAAGGTAGGTTAGGACAGTGCTCTGGCTGCCTGGAGGACCCTAGATACTATGGTACTGGATAGGAATCTGAGACAGTCCTGCCATACTAGGAGTTTGCTTCCTTTAGGGAAACTGTGAATAGATATATTTTAATTATATAGCAATAATTATAATTGCTATTACCATTTATTAAATGTCTACTCTGCCAAAAACTATGCTAAGATGTTCACATTTATCACCTGATTTAATGCTTGCAATAACCTTCTCAGAGAGGCACTTGTATATCACACATTCTAGGATGTAAGCTCTATGTCTTGGGCCAAAGGAGTTGGCCTGCATCATTTCCTATTATGTACCCAGGACCAAAACCAGCATGTTCCAGTCCAGAAATGGTGCTGAATCAATATTTCCTACATACTTATCTCGGTTTTCCGAGACACTGAGGACACTGAAACTTAGAAAGGTTAATTGACTTCCCCAAAGTTACACGGGCTATAAGTAAAAAGTCAGAATCCAAATCCAAATCCTCGGTCTGTTTGCTTTTCCATTTTTCTGTTCTGTGAATAACGGAAAGAATGCTGCTTGGCAGTCAGGATACCCAGCTTCAATTTCCAGTTCTAACTCTGATTGTCTGACATTGGGCAAGTAATTTCACTTATCCAGGATTTGATTTTCTCCACGGCAAACAAAGGAGTCAGAGTAGATAATGTCTAAGATTCCTTCCAGCTCTCTGGTTCTGTGACATCGATGGATCAAGGAAGCCCCATAGACTTGGTCTGAGTCATAGTGGAGTGCTCCTTAGGAAGTGGAAATGGAAAAGTCAGCTTAGGGGTGGCCTGACCAAAACCTTGGAAAATGTAGTGCTAGAAGCTGCCACAGGGACTAGAAGGCCAGTGGGAGTCTAGCTCTCTCTCTCTCTCTCTCTCTCTCCTGTCAGGGATGTACTTCATCTCCTCATCCCCATGGGGGGAGTGACTGCTGCTGCCCAACCCTATGCAGTAAACATTTTGCAGCTCAGGAAGTTACACAGCTCATTGCTTTCAGAGCTTCATGACCATTCCAGTCAGGTGAGGGGTAATGGCTGATGATTAGCTCTAGTTGACATTTGGGGATTACAAAATTCTGAATTCAGAATACTATTAATGTATAATTTCGGTCACATCACAAAATCCCCTTAATTAAAGTTTTATTGTCAACTTAGTGTCTTGCTCAGTGAGATTCATCCATTTAAAACACAGTGTCTCAGAAGAGTGAACTTGGAAACAACCATGCAGTTGCTTTGAATTGTGTGTATGTTAAAGATGCATAGTATCAGATTTAACAAGGTTTTACTGCCTTGGCTTTAATACTATTATTAGGAATAATTTGTTTGTGTTTATACAGGCTTACTCCCAACAGATCATATCATTTTCTTCCCAGGAACTTCAAAGCAGCTCACACACAGTCTTTCACATCCCTTTCTTCTGTTTTGTGGCTGCCTTTGTTTAGTGAGGTGAAGAAGGTTAAGTTACATTAGAGTAATAACTCCTTTGGGGGTCAGAGACCTCTTCCAGAATCTGATGAAACCTTGAGATCACCTCCATTTCCACTCTCTAACTCCTAAGTCATATGTACACATAGACACAAAATGTTACATACAACTTCAAGTGGTTTTAGGACCTCCCTGACGCCCATGTATAGAAGACCCTAATGCTAGGTTAAAATGTTGGTTATTTCAATAATTGGTGCTGAGAATAATAGACATCCCTATGTAAAAAAAAAGAAAGGAAGGAAGGAAGGAAGGAAGGAAGGAAGGAAGGAAGGAAGGAAGGAAGGAAGGAAGGAAGGAAAAAAGGAAGGAAGAAGAAAGAAAGAAAGAAAGAAAGAAAGAAAGAAAGAAAGAAAGAAAGAAAGAAAGAAAGAAAGAAAGAAAGAAAGAAAGAAAAGAAACCTGACCATTACCTCACACCATATATAACGTTAACTCAAAATGGATCATAGGCCTAAAAGTGCTAAAACTAGAAATTTTCTAGAAAAGGAAATAGGAGAAAAATCTTTGTAACCATGGGTTAAGCAAAGACTTTTTAGATATGACACAAAATGCATTCAATATAAAAGAAAAAAGTGACAAACTGGACTTCATCAACACTAAAAATGTTTACTCTTTGGAAGATATTATTAATAAAATAAAAAAATCAAGTCACAAACTGGGAGAAAAATTTGGAAATCATCTATCTCTATCTTTCTCTTAAGACACTTGCCCAAAATTCCTGCCCAACCATGTTTGCTTGCCTTTCATTGCTAACCCTTAGCTATATAGTAGACTGGGAAAGGTAGCCCTTTAGCTGGGCGTAGCACTGCTGAAATAACACAGGGTTCTGTGACCAAGGCAAAAGAGGAGAATGCATGTTGAGTAGGCAACCCAAAGCATGCCACACCTACAGTGCAAACTTTTGAAAGAAAACCGAATCTCAACAGGTGATAACCAAGCACGTCCCACAACTCTGGCCCCGTTCTCAGTGCTCCGTAAGGCAATACACTGTCTCTGGCCTGGAGCTCCATCGACCACAGGATAGATCCCACACACATCAAGCTGTGAGGGAAGACTAATGTGCCAACCTGGAATGAGTGGACTGTAGGAGAAAGGGCTGCCTTCGACTCAAGATATGGGAGCAGGTAGTTGGGTGCTGCCTTCAAAGACTAAAAATATGATAAGCCTAACAACAGCAGGAGGGGTGTGCTGAGAAGTGAAAGTTAAAGTTGGTCCAAACAAGTCTCACGTGAATACTGAAAGCCAGAACAAGAACATCTGGTTTGATGACAAAATAGTTGGATGCTCCTTCTAGAAAAAAAGGGGTGACTCGATGAAAGTTGATTTATTCAGATCTGCTGCTCCTTCTGCAAACATGCCCTTGGTCATTGACTTTCTCCATACCTACCTTTAAGGAAGATGCCCTTATTTATTTCAGGGAAGGAAAATACTTCTTGTTGCACCAACCACAGTCGTTGGAGATTGACCACCATTAATGTACTACAGAACCAGAGTACAGCTTCCGAGTCTTCCTCAGCACAACATCCAAAACGGTGTTACCCAGTGATCATAGTTGCCGTTCTGGACAAACCCCATATGGTAGGACTGACAAACCCTGCCCTTTGCCCCCTTTTCCCCAACCTCTCCTGTGCCTCCTGTGCCTCTCACGGACCTATCACCACAACCATTTCCACCATCATTTCTCTGCTGCTCCAGACATCCTTCAGGCTGCAGCTGTTTTTTCTATCACCACTTAAGAATCTTTTAAACCTGATTTCACCCAGAAAAAAAATGTTGGACGTGAAGCAGGACCCAGTGTGACATGGCCATGACAAGATCCTTCAAGAATGACCCTGGAAAGATTAGTCTACCTCAGTACACAGGACAGCCAAGGGCTGGGGAGGAGGGTAGACAGAGGGATCAGAAGCAAGGGGAGCTCTTGGGATTCTACCACAATGACCTACACATGAGGAGGTGGCAGCCTGAACCGGGGTGGGAATAGAGACAGGAAAGCCAACATCAGAAACTCACAAAGACAAATGAGAGGAGAACAAGGAGCTTAACAAGCCAATGTGGAGAGCCTTGATCATATCCATCGATGCCACTTCCCCACTTAACAACTGGAAAACCATTTTAAACATAGGTTTAGGGATATGAGGCTCTGTTCATCTTGGAGTGTCTTCTTCAGATTTCCCATAGTTTTTGTTCATTTCCACAAGCAAAGCGAAAAACAAGGGAGAGGATACTATGCTGATGACTGAGGTAGCTGTCCCTGTGTGAAAATCGAAATAAAACATGGTGGTTTTGAAAGCTTTTAAAGACTTCCTTCCCCTCATAACAAAGCATCAGAGAGAGATTTTGCCTCATGTTCTTTTTACATGCATGTATCTGTCCCAGAGTCACCATGGTGATACTGTGTATGTTTGCATGGCTGGAAGCTTCCAGAGATGGAAAATGAAGCCAGGGTGGACCAGAGCAGGGAGGCCAGCAGGAATTTCCCTCTGATTCTCTGCAAGCTAACAAAAAGCTAACATGCCCTTTGGAGGTTTGTCATTGGAACTGCTATTTCCGACACCTCATGAGAAAAAAGTTACAAACCACAACAGTTATTTCTGAAAATGTTCATGTAAACCCATCATCCCCAAGCAGTTTAAATGATATGGATTCCATAGTGAGACTCCCTGGGGCCCTGAAGGCCACGGTGCCAGCACACAAATACAACAAGGTGGAGGTGCCAGATCTCAGGGTGAGTGGGTGGAACTACTAGTCACTTGTGGTGGGTGACAGCATGCCAGTCAGGAACATCTCCGTGATGTCTGTGCTGCATGGACTTGACATCTCTGAGAGATCCCTTTTTCTAGATGAGATCTATCACCTCAGTGCTAATTCTCCCACAGAAGAGAACCTAAGGATTCCTAACAATTCCTTAACTAAGACAATCAGTCTTTTAACCATTTCTTTGCCTTCTGAATCACTTCCCAGCATTCCCTTAAATCGAGGGAGGCAAAACTAGATACCATGGAGGATTCTGACCAGCATTTAGCCCAATATTGGGCTAACATCCCTATAGCCTAAACTGATTTTTAGGTAAATCACTTAACATGTGTATAATGGCTAGAACTGGTATCTGGCACACATTAGGTGCTTAAAAATATTGGTCAAAGAAATGAACAAATGTCCCATAGATAGGTAGGACAGTGCCAAGGATAGAAAGTGATTCCCACCTAGATGGGAATTCTCATGGGGTACAGAGAGACTACTGAATCAGATGGGGTGCTAAATTAACTATACTTCTAACCCATTCCTCCTTCCTTGTATTTATTCATTCCTACACAAACTTCAGGAGAATAGATTCAAAATTTACTTGGAAATGTATTGGTAGACTCAGTGATTGTATTAGTACAAAAGTAATTGTGGTTTAAAAGGTTAAAAATATTAATAATTGCAAAAACCACAGTCACTTTTGCACCAACCTAATAAGAGTGTATGTTTTCCACTATGAAGGCCTAAGATTTTGGCAGATGGCAAAGTGGGATGAAGGAGAGACAGACTTGTAGCAGGCTGAAAACTAATTTAAAATATACAAAACATCATTAACAACATTCTGCTGTAGATAGTAAAATCAACTTCCTAGGTTGGCAGCACTGACATGTATTTTAGAGGGTGAAGATATTGTCTGAAATAGCACCTGAGTAATTCCCTGAATTTATATGATGATTTTTGCTGTTTGATTCTGTATCAGACCAAGAAATAAGGTCATTCAATCATTCAATGAACATTTACAATACAGAGCAATGACTCTCAACTAGGGCAATTTTGTCCCCAGAGCACATTGGTAATATCTGAAATCATCTTTGATTGTCACAACTTGGGGAAGAGTACTATTGGCATCTAGGGGAGACCACGGATGCTGCTAAACATCTTACGATGCACAGGACAGACCCTCAACTAAGAAGAATCATTTGGCCCCAAAATGTTGAAAAACCTTAGAGAGAGAGACAGAAACATATGGTGGCACATAGTGAGATTTCTATCCAAGTCGTGCGGAGTCAAAGAAGACTTATCAGATGAAGTGATAAGTACACTGAGACATGAAGAAGAATTAGGAATCAACTTAATTAGGAAGCAGGATCCCAAGCAGAAAAAACTACTTAGGCAAGAGCCTGGAGATTATCATTTAAAGAACGGCAAACAAAGTAGACATTCTTTTAACCAACCTTCCCTTGTATTAACTCATTGGTAAAACAAACTGACTGCTGTCCATAGCTCACTGAGCATGTGTTGAGCACAGGTTGGTAAGCCTGTGTATTTGTGTTCCACCAGATGAGTTATACAAGGCCTGACAATTAAGTTTGAGAACTTGTAGCGATGATGTTGTTAACCTTTTCACATCAGAGGGATTATTCGTTATGAATTTTTACCAACTGTACAAACAGTTAGCCAAGTTTACTATTTGGAAGTGCTGAAAAGGCTACATGAAAAAGTTAGATGACCTGAACTTTTCGCCAACAATTCATGGCTCTTGCATCACGACAATGCACCAGCTCCCACAGCACTGTCTGTGAGGGAGTTTTTAGCCAGTAAATAAATAACTGTATTGGAACACCCTCCATTTTCACCTGATCTGGTCCCCAATGACTTCTTTCTTTAGCTGAAATATTGAAAGTGAGGCATTTTGATGACATTCAGGACATCAAGTGTAATACGACAATAGATCTGATGGCCATTCCAGAAAAAGAATTCCAAAATTGCTCTGAAGGGTGGACTAGGCACTGGCTTTGGTGCATAGCTTCCCAAGGGGAGTATTTCAAAGATAACTGTAGTGATATTCAGTAATGAGATTTGGAGCACTTTTTCTAGGATGAGTTGGTGAACTTAATTGTCCGACCTCGTATGCTTACCAAGAGTCAGTTGTATTTGTTCCCAAAGTTGTTTATGCCAGTTATAATGTTATTTTAATTGTATATATATGTTTAATTACATATATATATATAATTTAGATATCATGTCAACTCATGAAAGATGATTACAAAAAGAAAGTTGCTGTTTTATTCTAAGTAGAATGCTTTGAAAAGATTTCATGAAGATGTGTCCTAAAACAAAAATACTATCAATTTAAACCTGGGTAAACCAACTTTAATAATTTGGGAGAGAAAATAAGTCTTTAAAATGTAGAAGAATTTTTAAAAATAAAATAAAATGTAGAAGAATTATGCACTCATATTGCTTCACAAGTGTTAAGTTTACGATCAGCTTTTTTAAAAAAACCGTAACTAAAAGTCATAAATAATCCATTATCGGTGTGGTTTTTGCAAGAAAGATGACTCTCAACACCAATCAATTTGCACTCCAAGGAAAGGTCTTGGCTCTATTTCAAAACATTGCTGAATAAATGTACATTTACATGTTTTGAGTTGAAATATTTGCATCACATGTATGTATCTTTTTTTGTGATTCCCTGTTTTGCCCAGCATTTTTGAAGTTAATCTGATCAGGTCAGACAGCTTCTACCATTTCTGGGTACAAGTGGAGTAACAGAGTAAGCAGAGGACATGGCAATAGTTGAGGAATGAGAGGTGAACTGGGTCAAATGAAGAGTCTTTTGAACCATGATGCGTTTGGGTCTTCACAAGAAATAAAAGCCATAAAAACTTTAACAAAGAAAAGAAAAATTTTTTTAACAAGGAAATAACTTGACCACATAACATGCTTTAGGAAGATATCACTCTGGCTCCAGCATGGAGTGTGGATTGAAGCAAAGCAAGCCTGCAGGCTAGAAGTCCAGTTAACAGGGCTCTGCAGTGATTAGGGTTCTCTGTGACTATTGGATAAAGGATGCAGAGACAGGAATGGATTCATGGAATACTTAGGAATTCATGTCCTAATTGAGCGATTGAACACAGCATATAAGGAGAGGCTAGTGTCAAAAACCACACTTAAGTTTGGGGCTTGGACACCTGAGTCATTGGTGATGATATTCCTGAGATAGGAAACAAAATAGAAGAATTCAGTCAGGATGAGAAGATGATGAATTCAACTTTGGACATATTTAGCCACATAATCCAAGTAATGGGACATCTAAGTAAAGATGTTGAGTATGCGATTAGATTCATGGGTGTGATGGTCAAAACAAAGTATTGGGATGAATACTTAGATTTGTGAGTAATCAGCATATAGAAAAAAAATTGAAGTCATAAGACTAAACAAAATTGGCCGTCTAGGAAAAGAAAAGTTGGCCTAAGAGAAGACATATAAAATATTCTTATGAATCAATAAAAAAGACCCAATAAAAGAATGTGAAAATACCTAAGAAAAAAATACTTCACAGAAGAGGAAAAGCATAAAACAAATAATTATGTGAAATTCAACTGTCTTACTAATCAAGGAGATGCAATTAATGCCATTTGAGATAGTTTTTATGCCACTACATTGGCAAAAATTAATAAGTCGGCAATGTCGAATGTTGGGAAGGATAAGAATTTGAGGAAGGTCATACTCTTCTGGCAGGATTGTACCCTGGTACAACTGCTTTTGAAAACATCTTGACACAATCTTATTAAGTATACCCAATAATTCTACTCCTGCATAAATACCCTAGAGAAACTCTTGAATATGTGTACCAGGAGACATATTCAAAAATTATTTCAGCATCATTGTTTATAACAGCACAATACAGAAAACAAACTAAATTTTCCACAACAAAGACTGAATAAAGGGTGGTATATTCCCAAAAAGGATAATTACAAAGCAATAAAAAAGAATGAGCTGTACATAGATGCAACAACATAAAGAAATCTTGGAAACAATGTTGAATAGGAAAGAAAGAATCCCAGATGACTTTGGTCTGTGTATTATTTTAATAAAGTTTTAAAAAAATCAATAGTCCATAGATGGCTGTGACCTGTACTTTTCCTTAATAACCCAAGTCCATGCTTCCCATAAGATGTATGATACCATATTGCCTATAAATACAGAGGGTGATAAAAAAATACACATTTTAAAAAAGGAAAAAACTGTATTAAAATAGTAATACTCAATATATACCAATAACAAAAGATGAGTACAAGTCACATTTGATTTCCGCAATTATAAAAAGTGCTCCAAGTGGTTACCATTAGCATAATTTTAATACAGTTTTTTTCCTTTCTTAAAATATGTATACATTTTTTTGGCACCCTCTGTATGTTTATATATGAAGAAGAAGAATGGCTCCCCATGTAAGTAGAAGAATATACATCCTCATGTACGGGGTGTGGCTATGAAATCAGTCAGTTCTGCAGGACCCATGCTTGTGCCAGCGTATCAAAATCACATTGGAGTGAGGGGGGGAAAGAGGCTTCCTTTTCCCTGTATAAGCCCCAGTGCTCTTTGTAATGAAGAAAAATGAGAGAAGTTTGCCTCTTCCAGGCTTATTCAACATCAGTACAGCCATCATTCATTACCACCTCCTCATCTTCTAATCCCTTAGCTGTTGAACCAGTTCTATGCAGGGTGACTCTTTATGAAATCTGTGCTTAGAGGCACCTACAACTTTATCTCTAAAAGATGGTGAGTGGAGAATGGCATTCTAAAGGGACCCAACTCATTTGAACACACAAGAAAGCCATTTGGTCTACGTACTACCTCAGCTATCTTCCAGTACTTACTGAATGGCAGCTTGAAGAGGCCCTGTTCTGAAATTTTGTGGATACTATCTCCACCTGATAGCATAGAAACATTTTGTTTTGAGAAGGACTCAACCATCAACCACAGTATATCATCTGGACCAAATCCAAAATCAAAATCATGAGGTAGAGTTCCTGAGCCTTGGGATGTCTATCTGATAGCTATACATTATGGGATGGAATATTAGAGTCTGTAGTGAAATAAATACCGGACTTTGCAACATTCAATCAAACCAGAATATCTAGTCTACGAAGCGAGCAGAAACCAAAGAAATGATTATAATTTTCTGCGTCCCACTTGAGAAATATCTCAGCGCTGATCACAGCCTATTTCTGGGTAAACCCAGGAACATGCATAGCCTCTTTCCCCCAGGAAAGGGGTTCAAGGTGGAGGGGCAATGTGTTCAGACAGGGTCACCTTTAATAGCTCCCTCTCTGCCTATGCCAGTGGCTCTCATCCTCGTGAAGAGATGTGACTCCTGCACTCCTTGGCCAAGGGAGTTCCTCCAGGCACTTCCTCCCACCTCTGCTCATACTGATGTAGAACAATTGTAATTTCTAAGTCACACAGTAGAAAAGTAATAGCATCTGTGAAAATTTTTATTGAACAATGCAGTTTCCTCCAACTGGCACACACTCAGTTTCTTCCTCTCTACTTGGGGCCTTCTCCTGGGCAAGCCTGCCTGGCTTTTTTACTTGGTTTCTCTCCAAGATACTCCCTCTCAGATTACATGGAGGGTTCACATGTCTGACCCTGGCTGCTGGAATACCACAGCCCAGACCCTTGCTCTTGAAGCTGTTTAATAAAGTTAAGAAATAACATATAAAGGTTAGCGTTTTTATCATTATTATCCTGAGTAGAGAACCCTGCTTTTCTATTCCCCAACATCTGATTGATTCTTCTGTTTCAATTTTTTATTACATTTGCAGAGCATTAGCTGTTCTCTACTTCAGCATCACCAAAATATATTCCTAAAAGAGGGAGGGATTCCATGGTTTAACTATTCATATTCTTTTGCATAGTATATGTTCTTCCAGAGTTTCACATGATTATTCATATTCTAACTTCTCATAAAGCCAGTTTTACTGGGTTTCACCCTTTCCCCATACCATCTATAAACATCTCTGAGAACAAGAGTTCTGGAGAATACATTTTGGACAATGCTGTTGTAAGCTTATCTTTGAAATGAGATTGCAAAATAGGAAAATTCCAGTTCTTTTTATTTTAGAAAATGATTATGATGCATAAACATACGGATTTACATACATTTTCAAGATCTTTAAAAGCAAGTTTTACTTTTTAAGCTCTCTGTATACATTGCAAGTGCACTGTTAAACCCCTACCTGGCAGGCAAACATTCTTTATGCTGTACCCATAGAACATTCTTTCAAATTATCCTTGGAATACTTAATGAGGTCCTTCCTTAACTTGGTTGAACAGAGTGATCAAAGATTTCTTATTGAAATCTTTGTTACTCCTCTTTGTTTTCTTTTCAAAAGTTGAATTTATTTCATAATCACACAAAAATGTAAACTAAAGCCACAATGAGCTATCACTAGATACTTACCAGAATGGCCAAAACAAAAAATAGTGACAATATCCAGCACTTGTGAGGAGGAAGAAAAAGAGAATTACTTACACATTGCTACATAGTGGATATGCAAAATGGTGCAAACACTCAGGAAAACAGTTTGGCAGTTTCTTATAAAACTACACATGCAATACTATACAGCCCAGCAATTGCACCGTTGGGCATTTTTCCCAAATAAACTTATGTTCAGAAAAAAGCCTGTACATATGTGAATGTTGACAGCAACTCTATTTGTAATAGCCCACAACCAGAAACAGCCCAGATGTCTTTCAGTTGGTGAATTGTTAAACTATGACACGTTTATACTGTGGAATACTACTTAACAATAAAAAAGAATGAATTATTTTGATATGAAACAACTTGGATGAATCTCAAGAGAATTATGAGTCAAAAAAGCCAATCCGCCCAAATTACATATGATATTATTCCCTGTATATAATATTTTTGAAATTACAAAATTATAGAGATGGAGAAGAGATTCGTTATTACCGTAGGTTGGAGACAGGATGGCAGGTGATGTGTGGGAAGAATGTGATACAGATATAAAAGGGAAAACAAGGAATCTTGTGGTGTTGGAATGCTTATATGGTGGTGGACCCAAGAACCTACATGTGTGGTAAAATTAAATAGCACTGAATACACACACACACACACACACACAAATACACGTAAAACTGGAAAATACTGAATAAGATTCGTGGATTTTATTAATATCAATTTTCTGATCATGATATTTTACTATAGCTTTGCAAATGATACCACTGGGGAAACTGGGGAAAGAGGGCATGGGATTGCTCTGTATTGCTTCTTTCAACTGCATGTGAACCTACAATTATCTCAACTTGAGGGCAGACACTATGTAGATGTTTAAATGTACAAACAAACATTTCATGTCTCCAATGAAGGGAAGGTAATATTTCATAATGTATTGATAAGCTATTATGTCTTTTCTGGGAGAAAACAAGGAATACTATTAATTATAGGAAGCAATTCACATTAGACAGGGATATTTCTGCCAATCAGTAAGAATTTTTAGGTAATGATGTTAATGATCAGAGGCTCTGCGTTATTTCTCTGGAGATGGGACACAAATTTACAGGATTTACTATGTTTCTGTGAGGTCCACTCTGCTCTCTGCCTCACAGCACCTATCAGTAACATTCTTTGTCACATATTGTTTATAATTCCGTTATCTTGTTTGTCCCCCATGCAAAGTGAGAGAAGAATTTGGCTGTATTGTTGAATATTAAGAAGCATGACACAAACATGATGAAAATAATTTTTAAACAAAATATCTTAAAAGTAGTATGGAACTTTTCTTGGAAAACTTTCACTTGGTATCTTCACGGAGACAGAAGGATTAATGAGATGACCTCACCAGGTTCCTTTCACTAGAGGATTCAGTAATCCTTTGTTACCAGCTGTTTCCAGTATCACAGACGTCACAATACTGTTCCCTACTCTGGGAATGGTTTCCCACCAACACTTAGTCACTTTTTTTAAAAAAAAAGTTTTATCTGGGTCTAATAGGTGCATAATAAACTGCACTGGTTTAAAATGTAAAAATTCAATAATTTTTACATATGTATAAACCCATGAAGCCAATACCAAATTCAAACTAATGATACATGTGTGTGTATACACAGGGGTCTGACAATTAAGTTCACAAACTTGTTGTAACAATGTTGCTAACCGTTTTTGATATCAGAGGGATTATTCATTATGAATTTGTACCAATTAGACAAATAGTTAACCAAGTTTACTATTTGGAAGTGCTGAAAAGGCTGTGTGAAAAAGTTAGACCACCTGAATTTTTTTCACCAATTCATCATGACAATGCTCCAGCTTACACGGCACTGTCTGTTTGTGAGTTTTCAGCCAGTAAACAAATAAAGGCATTGGAACACCCTCCCTACTCACCTGATCTGGCCCCCACTGACTTCTTTCTTTACCTGAAGATAAAGAACATATTGAAAGAAAGATATTTTTATGACATTCAGGACATCAAGGGTAATACGACCACAGCTTTGATGGTCATTCCAGAAAGAGTTCCAAAATTGCTTTGAAGGGGGGACTAGGCACTGATATCAGTACATAGCTTCCCAAGGGGAGTACTTTGAAGGTGACCATAGTGATATTCAGCAATTAGGCATGTAGCACTTTTTTCTAGGATGAGTTCTCAAACTTAATTGATCTTTGTGTGTGTGTGTGTGTATGTGTGTGTGTGTGGTATATTTTGAATATTATACATACGCATTGTATATATGTGATATATATAAAATTACTCCAAAACTTTACTCAGTCCCAACCCTGACATTCTATCCTCAGGCAACAACTGATCTGCCTTCTGTCACTGTAAATTAGTTTATATTTTCTAGAATTTTGTAAAAATGGAATCCTACCACATACACTCTTTAATGTCTGGCTTTTTTCACTCAGCATAACTATTTTGAATTTCATCCATGTTTTTAAATGTATATCAATAGTTTATTACTTCCTTATTGATGATTATTTCATAGTATGAATATAACACAATTTATCCATTCATCTATTAATGGATATTTGAGTTGTTTTGAATTTGAGGCTATTACAAAAAAAGTTTCTATGAATACTGAAGCAAAATGCTTTGTATGGACATATGTTTTCATTTCTTTTAAATGAATATTAGGATAAAACGTCTGGATCATATGGTACTTGTATGTTTCACTTTTTTAAGAAACTACAAAGCTTTCCAAAGGGAATGCATGTTTTACATTCCCACCAACAGTGTATGAGAGATACAGGTCGTCCATATCCTTGCCTGCAGTTGGTATGGTCAGGTTTTTCAATTTTAATGAGACATTCTAATAAGGCTGTATCTGTATCCCATGGTTTTAATTTGTATCTTCATTTCCATAATAATAAATAATGTTGAATATCTTTTACATGCATTTTTGCCATCTGTACATCTTTGCTGGAGCATCTGTTCAAATCTTTTGCCCATTTTTAAATTACGTTGTTTGTTTTCTTAATATAGAGATTTGCAGATTTGGAGTACAAGTCTTTTATCACACATGTGATTTGGAAATATTTTTTCCTTTTGCATGGCATGTCTTTTCACTTTCTCAGAGGTGTCCAAAAGATCAGAAATTCTTAATTTTGATGAAGTCTAATTTAATGATTTTTCTTTCATGTATCATATTTTCAGTGTTATATCAAAGAAATATTTGCCTAACTCAAGTTTGTAAAGATTTTTCTCCTAAGTTTTTTTCTAGATGTTTCATAATTTTAGGTTTTACAATCAGATGTATGATCCATTTTGAGTTAATTTTTGCATGTAATGCAAAGCATGGATCTAAGTTCTTTTTTTGAATGTGGATATTCCATAGTTTCATCACTATTCAGTAAAAAACAAGTCTTTCTTCATTGTGTTGCATTTGTACCTTTGTCAAAAAAAAAAAAATCAATGGACAACTTCCAGTTTCCAGTCCCACATGTAAAGGGCTTTAAAGTCATCACTCTTATCCTCATACCAAGAAAAAAATCTGAGCAAACTGAAAATCAACAACTCTTCTTAGATGAATCAGAGAACTGAGGTCAAAGGGCAAACTGCTGTCCTGAAAACTGGAGTGACAGGTGGAGACAGAGAAACAGCTTACTGGAGCAAAACTAGAGCCCGGTAGGAACACATAAAGGGTAATTCACACATTTTTGGAAACTGAGGGGCCCAGTCTTAGGAAAATCCCCACACTTTCATGAGTTTTACCTCAAGGAACCTTTAGAGAAAGATGAGAGAAAAATCTCTCATGCTTCCAATAGGAGAAGAGGAGTAATCATTTTGAAATGTGCCCAGAGTTATCCTTCTCCTTAACATAGGCCTGTCCTCAAGGGAAACTGTTCTTTCAGAGCCTGACTGGGATTGTACCAGAGCCTGACTGACCTGGATAAAAGGAAATACTCAACTCTAGCCTCTTCTAGCCTTTCTCTGTCACCTAAAGGAGAAAGGGAAAGTTAAGAAGCAATTGTGAAGGTCATAGCCCAAAGGCATAGGCTCACTAAAAGACTGAGACAGAGGGGATTATAGAATGCTTCCCTTCCCCCATCCCTGATACATTGCCACCATGTCAATAGAGCTCCTGTATAATAACAGGCAATTATAGCTAAACAAACTATAGACCTCATTAAAATTTAGAACTTTGTGCAAAAGACTCCGTTAATAAAATGAGACGATAAG
This sequence comes from Rhinolophus hipposideros, assembly GCF_964194185.1. NCBI lineage: Eukaryota > Metazoa > Chordata > Mammalia > Chiroptera > Rhinolophidae > Rhinolophus > Rhinolophus hipposideros. The sequence continues at coordinate 29,876,966 of NC_138070.1, read as the reverse complement.
ACAGAGTGGGAGGAAAAGTTGGCAAAACACATATCTCGTAAATGACTTGTATTTAAAATACACAAAGAACTCTTAAAACTCAACTCTCAAAATTCAACAGTAAGAAGACAAACCAAATTTAAAATGGGCAAAAAAGTGGGAACAGACACCTCACCAAAAAAAGACATACAGATGTCAAATAAGCACATGAAAAGATGCTCAACATCATATGTCATTAGAGATTTATAAATTAAAATAACAATTAAATACTACCACAACCTATTAAAATGGCAAAAATCTTAAAACACTGACAAACACCACATGCTGGCAAGGGATTTGGAACAAGAGGAGTATTCATTTGTTTCCGGTGGGAATGCAAAATGGTACCGTCACTTTGGAAGCTTGGCTACTTCTTACAAAGCTAAACCTACTCTGACCATACCATCCAGTAGCCACACTCCTTGGTATTTACCCAAAGGAGTTGAAAACAGGCCTACACAAAAATCTGCACACAAATGCTTATAACAGTTTTATTCATAAATTCCCCAAACTGGAAGCAAGCAAGATGTCTTTTAGTAAATCAATGAATAAATAAACTATGGCACACCCACACAAAGTATTCTCATGGGCATTGAAAAAAAATTAACTACCAAACCAGGAAAAGACATGGAGGAAACTGAAATGCAAATTTCTAAGTGAAAGAAGCCAATCTGAAAAGGCTATATACTATATGATTCAAATTATATGACATTCAAAACTAATTTAAAAAAAAAAATTATATGACATTCTGCAAAAGGCAAAACTATGGAGCAGTAAAAAAATCAGTGGTGTATATAGAGAAACCTAAAGATTCCACCGAAAAACAATTAGAACTGATAAATGAATTCAGTAAACTAGCAGGATACAAAGTTAATATCAAGAAATTAGTTACATTTTCATCCACCAATAAAAAACTATCAGAAAGAAATTTGAAAAACAATCCTGGCAGTGAGAAAATATATTATAATAGATAACCACTGTGCCTGCTGCCTCCCATGACCACAATCAAATAACAACCAAATTTTGGAACAATCAACTTCAAGAACCATCTGAAGACTAGCTGAACAGACTCCCTATAACTAAGGGTATAAAGAAGAGGCCACATGGAGACTGGTAGGAGGAGAAGAGACATGAAATAGGCTGACCCTACACCCATGAGTAGTAGTTGAGCATTGGGAGAGATACCTCGGCACTAGAGGTCCTCCCTGAAAAGTGAGGGGTGCCAGTCCCATACTGGGATCCCCAGGCCAGGGGTCCAGTGCTGGTAAGAGGGGTCCCCACAACATCTGGCTGTGAAAATCAGTAAGGATTCCTCCTGTCCTGGTGGAAAAAAGGCAGCTGGAAACCCAGACAACCCCTTAAAGGGCCCATGCACAGCCTCACTAGCTCATAGGCACTCACCCTGGGCTCCAGCAGAGGGGCAGCAACTCGAGAGGTGAAAAAGACATACAAGGAAAAAATGAGTTCCATGACTTCAGAATAAAACCTAGAGGAACAAGCTCCATTATCCCTGTGTAGAGCCTATCTCATATGTAGCCTACAGGTGGGCACCCATCTTTCTTGTGTGCCGCCTTCCCCCACACACAGCCAAATATGAGATAGCATTCGCCTGGTAAACTCCACATGCCCCACCCTGGTGATTCCCCAGGACTCCATTCCCCTCAGGAAGCCCAGCATTGCCCAGGGGACTTGCAGCATGTGGGCAGCCAGCCTCACCACACAACCTGTGGGAGATTTTCCAGCAGGAGATGGCCCACAGCAGCTTGTGTGGCTGCCTGGGTCACTTCAGTGGGGGGCAGTCAGCCCCTGTCAGCTGCAGATTTTCTTGGACAGCTCTCAGAGATCTGCAGACTGAGGCAAGCGACTGCTAACCTCCGTGTTCTCTAGGTATTTGCAGAGTAGCCACAGGCTTGGCATTGGTGCAAGAACTGAATCTGCATTAACATTGTGAACACCCTACCTCAGTGACTCCCTGGAACCCCACTCCACCCAACTTATGCAGCAACACTGGGTGCACTGTCAGAACTAGGACAACCAGCCTGGCCTTGTGCACCTAATGAAGCTCTTTCAGCAGCTGAGACTTAACGGCAGCTGGCAGGTGGCAACAGGCCTAGGGGTGCCCTGGGCCTTTTTCTAAGCTGCCCCCGGCATGATACTGGTGGTAGTCAGCTTCAGTTCACAGTGTGACCACACTCACATAGCTCCAGGTCCAGCACAGGCAGCAACCAACTACATATAGCTTTTCAGCTCTTACCAGGGAGCCCCAGGCCAGTCATAAGCAATGGGTGAACTTGGTCTGCGTGGGAGCACCTCCAAAGAAGCACCAGAAACAACACACCCGTAAGCCAGCTTCAGACCAAACCAGAGCACCACCCAATTAGCCCTACAAGTGGCACACCCAAAGGGTGGTCTCAACAAGCGCAAGAGCGCTCTGGGGTGAATCCATCTGTGAGGAGTCAGTCTTCACACAGCAGCTCATATACTGTGGGTATAGCAATCCTCACAGCCAGTCAGCCTGAGATTCAATCCCAACCATTGACATGCCCAAAGGAGTCATGGGAGGGCACACAACCCACACAAGGCACTTTGCTGGAACACATGGCACTGGTGATCAGGGAGACTGTGCCACTACACCACACAGGACACCTACTACATAAGGCCAAAACAGAGAAACATAGGAGATCTACCTAATATATAGAACTTAACACAGAGGCAGACAAAAATGAGGAAACAAAGAAATAAGAGAACAAGAGAAAACTCCAGAAAAAGCAATAAATGAAATGGAGGCAACCAACCTACCAGACCCAGAGTTTAAAACAATTGTTGTAAGGATGCACAAGGAACTTAGTGAGAACCTCAACAAAGAGATAGTAAGTATAAAGAAGGACATAGAAACCACAAAAAAGAACTAGTCAGAAATAAAGAATACAATAATTGAAATGAAGAATACAGTAGAAAGAATCAACAGCAGATTAGATGAAGCAAAGGATTGAATCAGTGATTTAGAAGACAAGATAGCAGAAAACACTCAATTGGAACAACAAAAAGAAAAATAATAATAATAGTTTAAGAGGCCCCTAGGACATCAAGCATAACAAAATTCACATCATAGCCATTCCAGAAAGAAAAGAGAAGGAGCAAGGGATCGAAAACCTATTTGAAGAAATAATAACTGAAAACTTCCCCAACCTGGTGAAGGAGATATACATACAAGCCCAGGAAGTGCAGAGTCCCAAACAAGATGAATCCCAAGAGGCCCACACCAAGACACATCACAATTAAAACGACAAAGGTTAAAGACAAAGAGAGAATCTTAAAAGCAGCAAGAGAAAGAAACTACTTACTTACCAGGTGACAATCAGCTGATTTCTCAACACAAACTTTGCAGGCCAGAAGGATTGACATGAAATATTCAGTGATTAAAAATAAAGGACCTACAACCAAAACTAGTCTACCCAGCAAGGCTCTAATTTAGAATCGAAGGACAGATAAAGGCCTTCTCAGGCAAGAAAAATTTTAAGGAATTCCTTACCACCAAGCCAGTATTATAAGAAATGTTAAACAGACTTCTTTAAGAAGAAAAAGGGGGAAACAAAACAAATTTTAAAAAATTTAAAATATGAGTAATGAAATGCCAATAACTATGTACCTATCAATAATCACTTTAAATATGAAAGTATTAAATGCTTCAATCAAAAGACATAAGTTACCTGAATGGATAAGAAAACAAAACTCATACATATGCTATCTGCAACAGACCCACCTCAAATGAAAAAACATACATAGACTGAAATTAAAGGGATGGAAACAGTTATTTCATGTAAATGGAAATGAAAAAAAAAAAAGCTTGGGTAGCAATACTTCTATCAAATAAAATAGACTTGAAAATAAGGACTACAATAAGAGACAAAGAAGGCCATTACATAATGACAAAAGGATCAATCTAACAAGAGGACGTAACCCTAGTAAACATCTACGCATCCAACATAGGAACACCTAAATATATAAAACACATATGACCGACATAAAAGGAGAGATCAACAGTAATACAATCATAACAGGGAACTTTAACACTCACTGACACCAATGGACAGATCTTACAGACAGAAAACCAACAAGAAAACAGCAGCTTTAAATGACACACTAGACCAGATGGATTTAATTGATATTTTTAGAGCATTCCACCCCAAAATAGCAAAATGTACATTCTTTTCAAGTGCACATGGAACATTTTCCAAGATAGACCATATGTTAGGCGACAAAACAAGTCTCAATAAATTCAAGAAGATTGAAATCATATCAAGTATCTTCTTCAACCATAATGGTGTGAAACTAGAAATCAATCACACAAAAAAAAACAAAAACAAAAACAAAAACTAAAAAATACATAAATACACAGAGACTAAATAGCATGCTACTAAAAAATGAGGTCAAGGAAAAAAAATCAAAAGATCCTTGAGAGAAATAAAAATGAAAAGAAAACAAACCAAAAATCTGTGGGACACAGCAAAAGCAGTCCTAAGAGGGAAATTCATAACAATGCAGGCCTACCTCAAGAAACAAGAAAAATCTCAAATAAACAATCAAACTTTATACCTAAGGGAACTGGATAAAGAATAGCAAACAAAGCCAAAAGTGAGTAGAAGAAAGGAAATAATAAAGGTTAGAGTGGAAATAGAAGAAACAGTCTAAAAAAATAATACAAAAGATCAATGAAACCAAGAGCTGGGTCTATGAAAAGATAAAATTGATAAGCCTTTAACCAGATTCAACAAGAAAAAGAAGAGCGGACCCAAATAAACAATATCAGAAATGAAAGAGGAGAAATGACAATGAACACCACAGAAATACAAAAAAAAGTATAAGAAAATTCTATGAGCAATTATACACAAACAAATTGGACAATATGGAAGAAATGGATAAATTCCTAAAAACACACAATCTCCCACAGCTGAATCAAGAAACAGAAAATGTGAAGCAACCAATTACTACTACCAATTACTACTAATGAAACAAAATCAGTAATCAAAAAACTCCCAACAAGCAAATATCCTAGACCAGATTGTTTCACAGGTGAATTTTATCAAACATTCAAAAAAGAATTAACACCTATTCTTCCCAAACTATTCCCAAAAATTCAAAAGGACGGGAAGTTCCCAAGTTCCTTCTATGAGACCACACACCCCCAATCTATTGCCCCTCTGATGCCATGTATATCTATTACAATTCCATTGACTCTATTCTCTATGCTACCGTGTTTCCCTGAAAATAAAAACTAACCGGAAAATAAACCCTAGCATGATTTTTCAGGATGACATCCCCTGAACATAAGCCCTAATGTGTCTTTTGGAGCAAAAATTAATATAAGACCGATCTTATTTTCAGCAAAACACAGTATACTCCATATCCCATGACTATATATATATTAAATTATAGTTGACATTCAATATTATTCAGCTTCAGCTTCTGGTGTACAGTGCAGTGGTCAGGTATCTACACTGTCCATGAAGTGGTCTCCCTAACAAAACATGGGCCCATCTGACACCCTACAAAATCTTTAAAACATTATTGATTATATTCCACAAAATGTCTTTCATATCCCCGTGGCAATATTGTAGTTATCAATTTATGCTGTCTAATCCGTTCCCCTTCTCCCGCATCCCCACCCCCCTCCCTGCTAGCAACCATCAGTTTTTCCTCCATATCTCTGAGACTATTTTTGTTTACTTTGCTCATTTATTCAGTTCTTTAGATTCCACGTGTAAGTGAGATCATATGGTATTTTTCTTTCTCCAAGTGACTTATTTCATTTAGCATCATGTTCTCTGGGTTCATCCATATCATTGCAAATGTAAGATTTCATTCTTCTATATGCCAAGTAATACTCCATTGCATAAATGTACCACAGTTTCTTTTTTTTAAATTTATTGGGGTGACAATTGTTAGTGAAATTACATAGATTTCAGGTGTACAATTCTGTATTACATCATCTATAAATCACATTGTGTGCTCACCACCCAGAGTCAGTTCTCCTTCCATCACCATATATTTGATCCCACTTACCCTCATCTCCCTCCCCCCACCCCCCTTACCCTCTGGTAACCACTAAACTATTGTCTGTGTCTATGAGTCTTTGTTTCTTCATTTCTTTGTCTTGTTCTTTTGTTGTTTTGGGTTTATATGCCACATATCAGTGAAATCATAGGGTTCTCTGCATTTTCTGTCTGACTTATTTCGCTTAGAATTATACTCTCCAGATCCATTCATGTTGTCACAAATGGTCCTATATCATCTTTTCTTACTGCCAAATAGTATTCCATTGTGTATATATACCACAACTTCTTTATCCATTTATCTATCCAAGGACATTTTGGTTGTTTCCATGTCTTGGCCACCGTAAACAAAGCTGCAATGAACATTGGAGCACACGTGTCTTTATGGATAAATGTTTTCAAATTTTTGGGGTAGATACCCAGGAGAGGGATTGCTGGGTCATATGGTAATTTTATTCGTAAGTTTTTGAGGAACATCCACACTCCCTTCCATAACGGCTGCACCAGTCTGCATTCCCATCAACAGGGTATAAGTGTTCCTTTTTCTCCACATCCTCTCCAACACTTGTTACTATTTGTCTTGATGATAGCCAATCTGACTGGGGTGAGGTGATATCTCATTGTGGTTTTTATTTGCATTTCTCTGATCATTAGTGATGTTGAGCATTTTTTCATATGTCTATTTGCCATTTGTATGTCCTCTTTGAAGAAATGTCTCTTCAGGTCCCCTGCTCGTTTTTCAATTGGGTTGTTTTTTTTGTTGTTGTTGAGTTTCATGAGTTCCTTGTATATTTTGGATATTAGCCCCTTATCGGAGGCACTGTTTGCAAAAATCTTCTCCCAGTCAGTCGGTTGCCTCTTTATTTTGTTGATGGTTTCTTTTGCTGTGCAGAAGCTTTTAAGTTTCATATAGTCCCATTCGTTTATTTTAGCTTTTATTTCCATTGCCTTTGGAGTCAAATTCAGAAAATGCTCTTAGAACCCAAGGTCCATAAGTTTAGCACCTATGTTTTCTTCTATGCAGTCTATTGTGTAAGGTCTGATGCTTAAGTCTTTGATCCATTTTGAATTAATTTTGGTACATGGTGACAGATAGCAGTCCAGTTTCATTCTTTTGCACGTTGCTATCCAATTCTCCCAGCACCATTTATTGAAGAGGCTGTCTTTCCTCCATTGTATAATTTTTGCTTCTTTGTCAAAAATTGTCTGTCCATACATATGTGGTTTTATTTCTGGGTTCTCAATTCTATTTCATTGGTCTATGTGTCTGTTTTCTGCCAATACCATGCTGTTTTGATTTTTGTTGCCCTGTAGTACAAGCTAAAGTCAGGGAGTGCGATACCTCCAGTATTGTTCTTTTTTCTTAAGATTGCTTTGGCTATTCAGGGTCTTTTGTGGTTCCAAACAAATCTGATGATTTTTTGTTCTATTTCTTTAAAAAATGCCATTGGGATTTTGATGGGGATTGCATGAAATCTGTATATTGCTTTGAGTAATATGGCCATTTTAACTATGTTGATTCTTCCAATCCATGAGCACGAAATGTCTTTCCATTTCTTTGTGTCTTCTTCAATTTCTACCAAAAATGTCTTATAGTTTTCAGCATATAGGTCCTTCACATCCTTGGTTAAGTTTATTCCTAGGTATTTTATTCTTTTTGCTGCAATTGCAAAGGGAATTGTTTTTTGTATTTCTTTTTCTGAGATTTCATTCTTAGTATATAGGAATGCAATGAACTTTTGTACGTTAATTTTGTAGCCAGCAACTTTACTGTATTCGTTGATTGTTTCTAACAGCTTTTTGGAGGAGTCTTTAGGGTTTTCTATGTATAGAATCATGTCATCTGCACACAGTGACAATTTAACTTTTTCATTCCAATTTGGATGCCTTTTATTTCTTTCTCTTGCCTGATGGCTCTGGCAAGGACTTCCAAAACTATGTTGAAAAGCAGAGGTGATAGGGGACAGCCCTGTCGTGTTCCTGAACGTAAAGGGCTTCAGTTTTTCACAATTAATTATGATATTAGCTGAGGGCTTGTCATAGATGGCCTTTATTATGTTAAGGTATTTTCCTTCTATACCTATTTTCTTAAGTGTTTTAATCATAAATGGATGTTGTATCTTGTCAAATGCTTTTTCTGCATCAATTGATATAATCATATGATTTTTGTCCTTTATTTTATTTATGTGATATATCATATTGATGGATTTGCAGATGTTGAACCACCCTTGTGCCCCGGGGATGAACCCCACTTGGTCGTGATGAATAATCTTTTTAATGCATTGTTGTGTTCGATTTGCTAGAATTTTGTTTAGGATTTTTGCATCAGTATTCATCAGAGATATTGGCCTGTAGTTTTCTTTTTTTGTGTTGTCCTTACCAGGTTTTGGTATCAGGGTAATGTTGGCCTCATAAAATGAGTTAGGGAATACTGTCTCTTCTTCAATTTCTTGAAAGAGTTTGAGCAGGATTGGTATTAGATCCTCTTTGAAGGTTTGGTAGAATTCACTAGTGAAGGCATCTGGTGCTGGACTTCTGCTTTTGGGAAGGTTTTGGATGACTGATTCAGTTTCGTTACTGGTGATCGGTCTGTTTAGATTTTTCCGGTTCTTCATGGTTCAGCCTTGGAAGGCTATATGTTTCTAAGAAGTTGTCCATTTTTTCTAGGTTATTGAATTTGGTGGCATATAGTCCTTCATAGTATTCTTGGATGATCCTTTGTATTTCTGTGGTCTCCGTGATAACTTCCCCTCTTTCATTTCTGATTTTGTTAATTAGTGTCTTCTCTCTTTTTATCTTAGTGAGTCTAGCCAAGGGTTTGTCGATTTTGTTACTCTTTTCAAAGAACCATCTCTTTGTCACATCAATTTTTTCTATTGTCTTTTTGTTCTCTATTTCATTTAGCTCGGCTCTGATTTTTGTTATTTCCTTTCTTCTGTTTGACCTTGGGTTTCACTTGTTCTTCTTTTTCTAGTTCTTTAAGGTGTAACATGGTTATTTATTTGGGATTTTTCTTGTTTCTTGAGATAGGCCTGTAATGATATAATTTCCCTCTTAAAACTGCTTTTGCTGCATCCCAGAAATTTTGGTTGGATGTATTTTAATTGTCATTTGTTTCTATGTATCTTTCTATCTCTCCTCTAATTTCTTCTTTGACCCAGTCCTTCTTTAAAAGTATGTTGTTTAATCTCCATGTATTTTTGTTTTTTTCTGCTTTCTTTGCACAGTTGATATCCAATTTCAAAGCCTTGTGATCAGAGAATATGCTTGGTATGACTTCAGTCTTCTTAAATTGGCTGAGGCTGATTTTATGTCAGCCTCAACATACGGTCTATCCTTGGGAATGTTCCATGTACACTCGAGAAGAATGTATAGTCTGATGTTTTAGGATGAAGTGCTCTATATATGTCAATTGTGTCCATTTCATCTAATGTGTCATTTATGGCTGCTATTTCATTATTTATTTTCTGTTTGGATGATCTATCCATAGCTGTCAATAATGTATTTAAGTCCCCTAGTTTAATTGTGTTTTGGTCAATTTTTCCCTTTAGTTCTGTTAGTAGTTGCTTGGTATACTTTGGTGCTCCCTGATTGGGGGTATAAATATTGATGACTGTTATGTCTTCTTGTTGTATAGTCTCCTTTACCATTATGAAATATCCATCTTTGTCTCTTGTTACCTTTTTCACCCTGAAATCTGCTTCATCTGATATCATTATGGCTACACCTGATTTTCTCTGGGTACCATTTGCTTGGAGTGTCAATTTCCATCCTTTCACTTTGAATCTATGCTTGTCCTTGTAGCTAAGATGTGTCTCTTGGAGATAGCATATGGTTGGGTTTAGTTTTCCGATCCAATCTGCTACTCTGTGACTTTTTATTGGTGACTTCAGTCCATTTACATTTAGGGTGATTATTGATACGTGAGGATTTCCTGTCATTCTATCTTTAGTTTTCTGGTAAGGCTGTGTCTCCATTGTTTCTTTGCCTTTTTGTTGTTGTCTATTATTTCCGTGCGGTGGTATTCTATGATGTTTCCCTCTGTTTCTTCGTTTATTACAGTATATATATCAGTTCTGGATTTTTTTTGAGTGGTTACCCTTAAGTTTATGTCAAAGAAATTTTGATATTTAGAGTATTCCATTTTCTTCAGCACGCTTACTTTCTCCATTCCCATATTCCAGTTCAGGCCTTTACTCTCCCCTTTTTTATGTTGCCACAAATTGTCCCTGTTGATGGTGGTCAAGTTGCCTCCTTTTGTATTTCTTGTAGGGCAGGTCAGGTATTAGAAAATTCCCTCAGCTTCTGTATGTCTGGAAAGGTCTTTATTCCTCCTTCATATCTAAAGGATATCTTTGCTGGATATATTATTCTTGGCTCATAAATTCTGTCTTTCAATAGTTTGAATATTTGGTTCCACTCCCGCCTGGCTTGTAGAGTTTCTGCTGAAAAATCTGATGATGATCTAATGGGCTTTCGTTTGTAGGTTACCATCTTCTTTTCCCTGGCTGCCTTGAGGATTCTGTCTTTGTCATTGATTTTAGACAGCTTCAATACAATGTGCCTTGGAGAAGGCCTGTTGGGATTGAGATAATGAGGTGTTCTATTTGCTTCTTGGATTCGAGGATCCAGTTCTGTCCACAAGTTTGGGAAGTTCTCATCAACAATTTGTTTGAATATATTTTCTGTTCCCTTCTCTCTTTCTTCTCCTTCTGGTATGCCCATTATTCTTATATTGCTCTTTCTGATAGAGTCAGAAAGTTCTTGTAGAGTTCTTTCATTTCTTTTAAGTCTCACGTCTCTTTCTTCTTCCATCTGTGTAATTTCCAGGTTTTATCTTCGATTTCACTGATTCTTTCCTCCATCTGGTCAACTCTACTACCTACGCTGGTTATTTCATTCTTAATTTCTCCATTGAGTTTTTAATCTCCAGAAATTCCATTTGGTTCTTTTTTTAAAATTTCAATCTCTTTTGTAAAATGCTCATGTTGTTCTTTGATTGTGTTTCTGAGTTCATTAAATTGCCTTACTGTGTTTTCTTGCATCTCGTTGAGTTTTTTCAGAACTGCAATCTTGAATTCTCTGTCTTTTAAGTCACATATTTCCATATCTTTAAGTTCATTTTCTGGAGACTTTTCACTTTCTTTCTGAGCTGTCTTGTTGCCTTGGTTATTCATGGCAATTACTGATTTATTATTTCTGTTCCTAGACATCTACAGGAGTGGCTTCTGCAACAGGTTGATAGGAAGAGGTTTTTCTTTTGTTTTCCAATACTTGTTGGTAGAATGTTTTATTTTCTCTCCGATTGCAGTCTATTTTTCCCTCTCTCACACAATAGTGCTATGTTTTCTCTGCACTATTCCAGCTTTTCACACAATGGGGGCATTCCCTGGGAAACGGGCTTCTCCTCTGTTAACAGTTCACCTGGGTCATAGGGCGCCATATCCCTGTGAAGATGCGGAGAGCTTTTGAAGTTCCAAAGCTCTTTCTGCACCAGATTCTGAGCCCGTATGTTTCAGCAGTTCTGTTTACTCCAGCAGGGATCCGCCCAGATAGATGGGGCCAGGGACGGGGTGAGTTGTGAGAGGTGGCCCAGAGCAATGGCGGTGACCACCACCACAGCTGGTCCTGCTTCCACAGCTCCCACCCCTTTGCCGGAACTAGTTGGGCTGCAAATCTGTGTCTGCGGTCCACAGTCCTCAGAACAGCAAATATCCTGTTCTTTTGATCTTACACTGCTACTGTTCTACTTCTAGCACCAGTTAGGTGGGGGCGGGGTGATTTCTGGGAGAGTAAGGACAGGGAGGCTAGTCTCAGTGCCTAAGGCTTCCGTTCTCTGCTCCGCAGTGATGGCTTAAACCGCCATTTTCAGCTTTCTTCCCTCAATCTTTTTTCCAAGGTCTCTGCCGTGAGCTTTGGGTTCAGCCGTGTTATATGGTGCCCCCTCAGCCCTGTGGGCCATAAGCGGAGCCCTAGCAGTACAAGTTGTTCCCTCTCCCGCAGCTGCGGTAGTTCCGGGATGCAGCGAGCTTGGAGCACTGAGCTAGGTCTGCGTCCTGTGCCCATGTGGGTCCATCTCCGCACTTCTCCCTTCCCTCCTCTCGCCCCTTCTCTCCCCACCCAATTCTCCCACCTTTAGGTCAATTCAGTAGTGGGCCTGTTCGTCTTGCTGCTGTGCAGGGAGTCCTTTGTGGAATTATTGTTGTTCGATTAGTTGTAAATTCCAGGGGAGCTTTACAGAGGCTCACCTCAGGCTGCCATTTTTCAGAAATTCTCCCACAGTTTCTTAATCCAGTCATCTACCGAAGGACATTTTGGTTGCTTCCAAGTTTTGGCTATTGTGAATAGTGCTGCAATAAACACAGGGTTGCATTTTTTTTTTTTGAATTAGCATCTTTGGTTTCTCTGGATAGATACCTAAGAGTGGAATTGCTGGATCATAAGGTAGTTACATTTCCAGTTTTTTGAGATATCTCCATACTGATTTCCATAGTGGCTGCAATCCCACCAACAGTGCATCAGGTTTCCATTTTCTCCACAACCTCGTCAGCACTTATTGTTTGTTGATTTATTGGTGTTAACCATTCTGACTGGAGTGAAATGGTATCTCAGTGTGGTTTTTATTTGCATTTCTTTAATGATTACTGAGATTGAGCATTTTTTCATAAGACTGTTGGCAATCTGAATGTCCTCTTTAGAGAACTGTCTCTTCATGTCCTCTGCCCATTTTTTAATTGGGTTGCTTGTTTTTTCAGTGTTTTATAAATTTTGGATATTAACCCCTTATCAAATGTATCATTGACAAATATCTTCTCCCATTCAGAAAACTCGCTTTTGTATTATTGATGGTTTTCTTTGCTGTGAAAACACTTTTAAGTTTGATGTAATCCTATATGTTTATTTTTTCTTTTACTTCCCTTGCCTGAGGGGATATATCAGTAAAAATATTACTCAGGGTAATGTCTGCAAATTTACTCCCTATATTTTCTTCTAGGAGTTTTATAGTTTCGGGTTTTACATTTAAGTCTAATCCATTTTGAATTGTTTTTTAAGGAGGTGGTCGAGGAAATTCTCTTCTAATCCTACTTTGTGAGAAGTTTTTGTTGTTATGTTGTTTTGTTTTTAAATCATGGGTGTATGTTAAATTTTGTCAAATATTTTTCTGCATCTATGGAAAAACTCATGTATTTTTCACTTTTTAAAATGTTAATAACATGGACTTTCTAATGTTAAATCAAACTCTCATTCCTAGGATAAATTCTACTTGGTCATAAAATATTATTTTTTTATATGTTGCTAGATTTAATTTGCTAAAATTTTGTTAAGCATTTTTGCCCCTATGTTGATGATATATGTTGGTCCATAATTCTTTTCTTTACCTAGTTTTTACATACCTTTACCCATAAAAACATTACCTATAATGTCTTTACCTAGTTTTGGTGTCAGACCAATACTAACTTCATAATAATAGTTACAAAGTATTTCTTCCTCTTCAATTTCTGAAAGAGTTTGATTATAATCAAAGAAATATATTATTTCTTCTTTGAATATATATTTTTGAACATATAATATATATATATATTCAAATAATATATTCCAATAATATGTATATATATATATTATTTGAATATATATTATTTCTTCTTTGAATGATTGGTAGAAGTCATCCAAGAAGCCATCTGGGCCTTTAGTGTTCTTTGTGGAAGGTTTTTAAATATGAATTCAACTTAAAAAAAAAAAAATATATATATATATATATATATATATATATATATATATATATATATACACACACACACACACACATATGTATATAGGGCTATTCAAGTTATTTATCTTGATCTTTGGTAATTTATATTTATATTTTTCTTGAGCTTTGGTAATTTATATTTTTAAAGTAAAAATATCCATTTCATCTGAGTTGTCTAATGTATTGACATAAAATTGTTCATAATATTGTCCCAGTATCCTTTTAATATCTGTAGGATCTGGTGTGGTGTTATTCAAGTTATTTATCTTGATCTTTGGTAATTTATATTTATATTTTTCTTGAGCTTTGGTAATTTATATTTTTAAAGTAAAAATATCCATTTCATCTGAGTTGTCTAATGTATTGACATAAAACTGTTCATAATATTGTCCCAGTATCCTTTTAATATCTGTAGGATCTGGTGTGGTGTTATCGCTTTCCTTCCAGATATTGGTAATTTCCATATTCTCTTTTTCTAATGTCTGGCTTGAGTTTCACCATTTTTTTATTGATCATTTCAAAGAAACAACTCTTGGTTTCATTGATTTTCTCTATACATTTCTGGGTTTTATTTTATTGATTTCTACCCTTGATATTTATTATTTCCTTTCTTTTGCATTTAATTTGCTCTTATTTTTCTAGTTTCTCATAGTGAAAGCTAATGTCATTAATTCAAAACATTTTTTCTTTTCTATATAGGTGTTTATTTCTATAAGTACCCCTCAAAGTATTGCCTTAGCTGGATCCCACAACTTTTGATATTTGTGTGTGTTTTTTTTCAGTTTAAAATATGTTTTATTTTCCTTTTGATTTCCTTTTTGAGCCATTGCTTACTTAGAACTATGGTATTTTGTTTCCAAATATTTGAGGATTTTCCAGAAATCTTCCTGTTATTCATTTCCAATTTAATTCTATTATAGTCAGAGAACAGACTTTGTATGAATCGAGTCATTTTAAATTTATTGAGATTTGTTTTATGGCTCAGAATATGGTATATCTCAGTCAACATTCTATGTGTATTTGAAAAGAAGTATATTCTGTTGCTAATAACTCTGACTATCATGTTGAATTTGTGTATTTCCTCTAATTGTTCTACCATAGTTCCCCAAAAATAAGACCTAACCAGACCATCAGCTCTACTGCGTCTTTTGGAGCAAAAATTAATATAAGACCTGGTATTATTTTAATATATTATAAGACTGGGTCTTATAGGTCTTATATAAATTTGTGTTCCAAAAGACGTATTAAAGCTGATGGTCCAACTAGGTCTGATTTTGGGGGAAACATGGTATAAGTTTTTGCTTCATGTATTTTAAAGATCTGTTATTAGATACATAAACCTTTAGATTTGTGATGTCCTTTTCAATTGACCTTTTTATTATTATGAAATGACCCTATTTATCCCTGGTAATGTTTTTCTCTTTGAAATTTTTACTAATCTGAGTAATATTGTACTCCGACTTTTGTTTTGATTAGTGTTATCATGGTACATTTTTTCCATTCTTTACTGGTAGTATGTTTGTGTTTTCCCATTTACCTTGAGTGTCTTCTAGGAAGCATAAAGTTGTGTCCTATTTTTTTGTGCAATTAAATCTTACATTCTCTGCCTTCTTATTAAGATGTTTAGACCAGTTACATTTAATATGATTATTTACACAGTTGAATTTAAATTTATTTGTTTTCCATTTGTTTTACATTATATATGTGACTTTTTCCTTTGGTTGTTTTAAGGTTTACTTTTTATAACTGATTTTAAGCAATTTGATTATATGTTTTCAGATCATTTTCTTCATGTTACTTGTGTTTAGGGTTTGTTTAACTTCTTGGATCTGTGGATTTATGGTTTTCCTCAAATTGGAATAAAATTTTGTCATTTATATGGTTTTTACAAATTTTTAAATTTTTATTTTGTATTAGTTTTAGGTGTACAAAACAACATAATGTTTAGACATTTATATCCCTCACAAAGTGATAAACTCCCCAAGTCTACTCCCCCTCTGACATGGTACATAGCAATTACAATACCATTGACTATATTTCGTATGCTATACTCACATCCCATGAAAAAATATGTATATGTATATATAATTGTATGTATATATATATACATATATAATGTATATCGTTATAACTATATATATATATATTATAGTTGGCATTCAATATTATTCTACATCAGCTTCAGGTGTACAGTGCAGTGATCAGGCATTTATACCATCTATGAAGTGATCCCCCATTAAGTCCAGCACTCATCTGACACTCTACATAATCTTTACAACATTATTGATTATATTCCCCATACTGTATTTCACATTCCCATCACTATTGTGTGACTACCAATTTGTACTTTCTAATGTATGTTCCCTCTCCTCTTTTTAAGGATTCCACTGTATAGCTATCAAACCAACTGAGTTGTCCCACAACTCACTGATGGTCTATTTTTTTTCTTCAGCATTTTTTTCTGTGATTTCATTTTGTATAGTTTCGATTATTACGCAAGATCTGACAATTAAGTTTGCAAATTTATTGCAACAATGTTGCTAAACTGTTTTGATATCAGAGGGATTATTCATTATGAATTTGTACCAACTGAACAAACAGTTAACAAAGTTTACTATTTAGAGGGACTGAAAAGGCTGTGTGAAAAAGTTAGATGACCTGAAATTTTCTACAATAATTCATGACTCTTGCATCACGACAATGCAACAGCTCACATAGCACTGTCTGTGAGAAAGTTTTTAGCCAGTAAACAAATAACTGTATTGGAACACCCACCCCTACTCACTTGATCTGGCCCCCAAAGATAAAAGAAATATTAAAAGGAAGACATTTTGATGACATTCGGGACATCGAGGGTAATACAATGACAGGTCTGATGGCCATTCCAGAAAAGGAGTTCCAAAACTCTTTTGAAATGTAGACTAGGCACTGGCATCAGTGCATACCTTCCCAAGGGGAGTACTTTGAAGGTGACCATAGAGATATTCAGCAATCAGGTATGTAAGCACTTTTTTAAGGATAAGTTTGCAAACTTAATTGCTTGACCTCATATTGTTAAGTTTGGAATTTTTTCTTTTGCAATATCTAATCTGCTATTAATCCCACTTAAGGTATTTTTAAATTTCAAACACTGCAATTTTTACTTCTAGAAGTGTGAGTCTTATATTTTTCCTGTCTCTGCTTAAAATGTTCTGTCTTGCCTCTACCTTTTTTGGGTATGTTAAATACAATGCAATTGCTATTTTAATGTCCTTTTCTATTAATTCTATCGTCTATATCATTTCTGTGTCACTTTTGATTGATTGATTTTTCCTCTCATTATGGGTTTCATTATTAGTAATTTTTAAATGGATGCTGTATATTGTGACGTTTACTTTGTCATGTGGTGGATATTTTTGTACCTTAATAAATATTCTTATGTTTGATTCCAAATTTTGGCTAACTTACTTGAAAACAATTGATCCTTTCATAACTTGCTTCAAATTTTTTTAGGTGGAAACCAGAGCTGCATTTAGTCTAGGGGTAATTTTCCCCATTACTGAAGCAAGAAACTTTTTAGAACTCTAATTGATATCCCTTAAACTGTGGTATTTTTCACTATGGTTTTAGGAAACAGGCAATACTCTAACCCTATGTCACATTCAGTTACAGTTTCTTCTAATCATTACAAGGTGATTCTTTCCCTAGCCCTGGATAATTTAGTCACACGCATACTTGAAGGCCTGAATACTTGAAGGGGACTCTGGAATTCTCTTCCTGTGCAGCTCTCTTTTATGGTGATCTTCCCTTATAATTCTATCTATCTTGGCTTCCCTGGACTCACAGTTCCATCATTTCAACTAAGGGAAACAACTGAGTTCTGCCTTGGTTGCTCTTTATTAACTGCATGATGATCTGAAAGCTTTTTCCAGGTAGTAAGCTGGGGCAATTGTAGGGCTCCCTTCATTTGTTTTTTACCGTTTGATGATTACTGTTCTTTGTTGCTTAATGTTCAAATCTTATGTCTGTCTTAGAGTGATATGTTTAGCTAAAATGACCGTTAAAGAGGGAACCAGCAGGTTTAGCAAATTTTTCTGATTAGTATAGGATTCACATGCATCCTCATTCATGGGCTGGAACCTGTGAAACTTAGAGTCAGTGAACATCTATGTTCATCTAGTTAATGCTCTTTGAAACTGAGGATTCAAGGAATAACCTAGAGCTTCAACCTACAGAGGAGAAAGACGGTAAGTCCAGATCTCTTCATTTCCTTGTAAGTTGTGGAAGATGACCCTTTCAAGAATAAAGGAGCAGTTCTAACAACACCTGACCTACCTTTATTTAATATTTATCACCTAAATAAACACGAGGTTCTGATAGAGTAAAGACTGGATTATTCACAATGATAACCCTAGCTTCTATTTCAGTGTCTGGCAAGTTAGAGGAACTTAGGAAATATTGGATGGATGGATGGATGGATGGATGGATGGATGGATGGATGGATGGATGGATAGATGGATGGATGGATCGATCGATCTAAGTGTTAACCAGAAAATTCTCATGCCTTCCAACAAATTAAAAAAACAAACATAACACAGACAGAACATGAAACTCAGGCCCAACCCTGTAGCTCGAAACAGAATTAGAAGATGAAGAGATGACCCCTCACACACTTCCAATCACACAGGGACCCTTTCCAGCATATTGCTGCAGTTCTCTGTCAAACCTTAAAGCTTCAAGGCTCCTCTTAGCTCAACGACATCTGCAAATTTCCTTAAATCCATTTCCATATTTGATAAATATAAAAGGCACAATTGAGTCGAGCAGCTCAAGGAAGTGAGTGAGGGGATAATGGGTCTCTGTGCCCTAGACCTGGCAACACTGGACTGTGCTAAATTAGGTGCAAAGAATATAATCAATAATATTGTAAAGATTTTGTAGGGTGTCAGATGGGCACTTGTCTTATTAGGGAGACCACGTCAGGGACAGTGTACATGCCTGACCACTACGCTGTACACCTGAGGCTGAAGCTGAATAACAATGAATGTCAACTATAATTTAACATATATGTGGTCACAGGATGTGGAGTACAGCATAGGGAATAGAGTCAATGGTATTGTAACAGCTATGTACAATGTCAGAGGGGCAGTCGAATGGGGGAGGGGTTTATCACTTTGTGAGGGGTGTAAATGGCTAACTATTACATTGTTTTGTACACCTGAAACTAACAAAAAAAAGAAGGCATCTGGTCAATTTAGTCTTAATCCAATCAAGTTTGTTGAAAAATATTTGCCAGTCAGTCAAGAGTGAAGGGAGAATTTTAAATTAGTGTAATTAGATGTGATGCCAAAAAGTCATGTCACAAATCATCTAAAAGTAAGAAAGGAATATGAAGAAGAAATTACAAATACAATTAAATACATACACCACAATAAATGATAATAAACCCAAGCAGGCTTCAGCCTCAGCCCCTGCATTCTTCTAGGCAGTTCACTACACTCTTTTTACCAGGTTGCTTGGCAGACTGAGCTTAGTTGAGCTAGGTTCAGCAGTGCTCAGGAAAGTGAGCAGAAAGAGGTTGCCAGGCACCATTACCCTGGTAGGTTGACACAGAAAGGCTAGACAAGGTGGGACTGATAGATACCAGAGAGTGCTTTGCTCTCACGGCACCCTGAACTGCCAAGGTGTATCTAACCCCCCAAGACGTACATACCACTTCCTCCCACTAAAGGGGGAGAAAAAAGACAAGCTAGAGAAAGCATTTCTAGGACTAAGATTATCAGCATGAATTCTTCTGTATTTAAAGACTATTATCCAGCAAGCACCTTGCACTCTCTAATCCCTGAGAGTCTATGCAACAAAAGTTTATGTGGATGCCAGATTCTTGTATTAATGGGGCAGTGCCAAGAAGAACTGGAGATATTTAATTCAAGTGTTAGGATCATTTTAAGATTTCATACCAGACCAAGCCCAGACTTCCAGGTTCAAACTTCCAAAGACAAGAAACAAGAAGGATCATCTCCATTGCTCCACCTAGGAGCACATTCAAGACCAAAGCCATCAATAAAAAGATTCCACCTTCTCCTGCCTTTACTGGTTCTGCGTCTTGCCAGATGTATATGGGTGAAGCATTATTTGCATAAGTTGTGTCTACAGGGCAATAGAGCTTTATGCAGCTACAAAAAGGACCAGACTTAGAATCTAAAGGCATGGGTTTGTGCCTAGATCTATCACTTACTGACCCTACATCTTGAGCAAGTGACCGAAGTCAATAAGCATCAGTATGTTTATGTATATGAGAGGATATCATTTTCTTCCTTTGTAAATTATAAATTGGCATACAGATGTTAGATGTTGTTATTGTTAAAGGCTCTTGGAAACTTGAAACTTTTCAAAGAAAGATATCTAGCAACTGGTGTACTTTTGGCTAAAAGTCAGAAGAATGGTTTCTGTTTCCTAATTCTGAGTGATCTTGCTTCAATTCTCTGAGCCTGTATTGCTTCATCTGTAAAATAAGAATGTGAAACTAAATGCTATTCAACGTCCGTTCCAACACCAACATCCTAGTGTATATAAGAAAACTCATCTTGGGAAGGTTGACTTATAACCCTAAGGACTGTGTACCCACCGCTCAGAATCCCCATGTTTTAGATGAGGGATTAGTAGACTATGATCTGCCAGGCCATATCCAGCCTGCTGCAAGTTTTTAAAAATAAAGCTTTATTGAAACACAGACATGCTCATTTATTTATTGCTGTCTATACCTGTTTCTGTGCTACAACAGCAGATTTTAGTAGCTATGATGGAAACTATATGAAAGCGAAGCCTAAAAAATTTGTTACCTTGCCCTTTACAGAAAGTTTACCATTCCTGGTTGCTGAACGGTTTAAACAAAAATATCAAACCAAATCTGGCATTTTTTTAAAGACATAATAGGAAAATCTGATTGACAATCTGAGGTATAAGGTATGTTTGTGGTTTTATTTTAAATTATGATACCCTCCTTGAGTACCTGAACATAACAAAATATAACAGCAATAATGAACCTAGTCAGTCTGGGGAGGGAAAGCACATTTATACTTTGGCATTGCTTTCACTAGACAGAAACGTTAAATAGACAGAGATTTTAGGTCATAAAATATAAGGCCTATGTTATATTTATAGAGAAATAAAATTTCTCTTGTAAAATTGTAAGAGAAGAAGGAAGAATCGTATCTGGAAGAGAATTAATCTTATACTCATATACAAACCAACTATTCCCTGGAGTAAAAACTTCTCAACAGCTTCTGGTCAACTTCAATTCTATTCATAAAGAAATCAGAGCACATTTTCCCTCCCATTCCCACTATCTCCACTCTGCCCCACCATGACTACTACCACAAACCCAGAAAAACCAGGAGACACTGAATTGAAAACTTAACAGAACGAGAGGCAGAAAAACAGTGAATTCTTGAAACACTTGCAACTTTAGGATTGGCAACAAACAAGAATGAAGAGATAAAAAATGTAAAAAAGAACCTATCAGAATTGAAGAATAGAACAACTGAAATGAAAAATACACTAGAGGGAATCAACAGGAGATCAGATGATGCAAAAGAATGGATCAGTGATCAGGAAAACAGAATAGAAGAAATCACCCCATTGGGAAAGTGAAATGAAAATAGAATTTAAAAGAATGAGGATAGCATAAGGGAACTCTGGGACAACATCAAGCATACTAACATTTATGTCATAGAGGTCCCAGAAGGAGAAGAAAAAGAGAAAGGGACAGAAAACCTATTTCTAGAAATAAAGGTGGAAAACTTCCCTAATCTGGCAAAGGAAACAGACTTCCAAGTCCAGGAAACACAAAGAGTCCCAAACAAGATGAACCCAAAGAGACCCACACCAAGATACATCATAATTAAAATGTCAAAAGTTAAAGATAAAGAGAGAATCTTAAAAGCAGCAAGAGAAAAACAGCTAGTTATGTACAAGGGAACCCCCATAAACCTATCAGCTAATTTTTCAACAGAAACTTTGCAGGCCATAAGGGAGTGGCACAAAATATCCAACGTACAATTAAGAATACTCTACCCAGCAAGATTATCATTCAGAAATAAAGGAATAATTTCCCAGATAAATAAAAGCTAAAAGTGTTCATCACCACTAAACCAGCATTACAAAAACTGTTAAAGAGATTTCTTAAGTGGAAAAGAAAAGATCAAAACCAGAAATAAGAAAACACAAGAAAGAAAATAAATCTCTCCAATAAAGGCAAACATATAGTAAAGGTAATAGATGAACTACTTATAAAGCCAGTATGAAAACAAAATGTCATAGAGTACATACCTATCAATAACTACTTTAAATGTAAATGGACTAAGTGCTCCATTAAAAAGATGTAGGGTGGCTGAACGGCTACAAGAAACAAGACTCATAGATATGCTGCCTACAAAAGACTCACTTCAGATCTAAAGACATACACAAACTAAAAGTGAAGTGATGGAAAAATATATTCCATGCAAATGCAAATGAAAAGAAAGCTGGGGTAGCAATACTTAGACAAAAAAGACTATAAAAGACTGTAACATCACATCGTAAAAATGGCAGCATGTGGTGAGCCTCTTGAAATCGCCCCTGGAATTTACAACAAATTGAACAACTAAAATTCCACAAAGGACGTCCTGCACAGAAGAAAGGCAAGAGTAACAGGCGCACAACTGAAATCATCTAAAGTTCGACAAATTGGGCAAGTGGGGAAGAGAGAAGGGAGAATTGTGGAGCCTCAGGCTGTGGGTGATCACGAGCAGACGAGAGCTCCAAGCTCCGAGCTCCCTGCATTCTGGAGCTACCTCAGCCAAGGGATGGGAAGAATTTGGAGTGCTAGCATTCCCCGCCCCCCTTCCCTTCCCCCCCCACCCCCCCCCCCCCCCGCTTATGGCCCACAGTCCCGCCTGTGGGATCAGCATATAACACAGCTGAATCCAATGCTCACAGCAGAGACCTTAAAGCAAAGACTGAGGGAAGAAAGGTGAAAACAGTGGTTTAAGAACTCACTACCAAGCAGAGAATGGAAGGCACAGGCACGGAGCCTAGCCAACCCCTCCTTACTCTCCCAGAGCTTGCTCCAGCCCCACGCTCCCAGTGCTAGAAGCAGAAAGGTAGCAGTGTTAGATCAAAAGAACAGAATATTTGCAGTTTTGAGAACTGCAGCCAACAGACTCAAAGCTGACCTAGTACCAGCAAAGAGGAGGGAGCTTTGGGTGCAAGACTGGCTGTGCTGGGGGTCACCACCATTGCTCTAGGCCATATCTCACAACCCACCCCACCCCTGTTCCCACCTATCTGGGTAGATCCCTGCAGAAATAAACAGAGCCACTGAAACACACAGGCTCTGAAACTGGTGCAGGAAGAGTTTTGAAACTTCAGAAGCTCTCCACATTCCCCCATGGAGGTGGGCCTGTGTTCCAGGAAACCTGCTCTCAGAGAAGAAGCCCACCTTCCAGGGAATCCCCACACTGTGTAAGAGCCAAAACAGTGCAGAGAAAATATAACGGCACAGCATGAGACAGAATAAAAGGCTGCAGTCAGAGAGAAAATAAAACATTTTACCAACACCTACTGGAAAATAAAAGAAAGACTTCTTCCTATCAACCTGTTGCAGAACCCATTCCTGTAGATGCCTAGGAGGAGAAATAATAATTCATTAATTACCATGAATAACCAAGGTAATGATATAGCTCAGAAAGAAAATGAAAAGTCTCTAGGAAATGAACTTAAAGACATGGAAATATGTGACTTATGACAGAGAATTCAAGATTCCAGTTCTAAAAAAAAACTCAATGAGATGCAAGAAAACACAGACATACAGTTTAATGAACTGAGAAACACAATCAAAAAACAAAATGACATTTTACCAAAGAGATTGAAATTTTAAAAAGGAACCAAATAGAATTTCTGGAGATTAAGAACAAATAAAAGAAATGAAGACTGGAATAGCCAGCTTAGGTAATAAAGGTGACCAGATGGAGGAAAGAATCAATGACATCAAAGATAGAAATCTGGAAATGACACAGATGGAAGAAGAGACTTGGGGTAAAAAAAAAAAAAAAGAACTATACAAGAACTTTCTGACTCCATTGAAAGAGCAATACAAGAATAAAGGGCATACTAAAAGGAGAACAAAGGGAGAAGGGAACAGAGAGTATATTCAAACAAATAGTCGATGAGAACTTCCCAAACTTGTGGACAGAACTGGATCCTCGAATCCAAGAAGCAAATAGAACACCTCATTACCTCAATCCCAACAGGCCTTTTCCAAGGCACATTGTATTGAAGCTGTCTAAAATCAATGACAAAGAAAGAATCCTCAAGGCAGCCAGAGAAAAGAAGATGGTAACCTACAAAGGAAAGCCCATTAGATCATCATCAGATTTTTCAGCAGAAACTCTACAAGCTTCTGCTTGTAGAGGGACTGGAACCAAATATTCAAACTATTGAAAGACAAAAATTATGAGTCAAGAATAATATACCCAGCAAAGATATCCTTTAGATATGAAGGAGGAAAAAAGACTTTTGCAGACATACAGAGCTGAGGGAATTTTCTAACACACGATCTGCACTACAAGAAATACTGAAGGAGGCTATTCTACCTGAAACAAAAAAGCAAAAGAATAGAAAACCATGAGTAGTATTATGAACAGACAGAAGCAAGAAATGGAAACACTTAACACCAAATAAGACACTATACACTTAAACATAACATGCAGGATAAAGAAGGAAAAAAAAAACACTTAAAAAAAAAAAAGAGGAAAAAGACAACTTGCTGCTGCCGCACAGAATCAACTCACAGTATAAATAAGGAAAATTTGTGACAACAAAAACATAAAATGGTAGAAAGTAAAGGTCTGAACTGGCACAAAGGAATGGAGAAAGTAAGCATACTAAAGTAAGTGGAATATTCTAAATATGAAACTTTCTTTTACATAAACTTAATGGTAGCCACTCAAAAAAAAAAAATCCAGAACTGAAATATATAACATAAAAAAGAAGAAATAGAGGAAAAAATCATAGAATAACATTACACTGAAATAATGACAGCAACAAAAAGGCAAAGAAACAATGGAGACAGAGTCTTACCAGAAAACCAGAGACAGATGATAGGAAATCTTCATATATCAATAATCACCCTAAACGTAAATGGACTGAACTCACCAACAAAAAGGCACAGAGTAGGAGACTGGATAAAAACACTAAACCCAACCATATGCTGCCTCCAAGAGACACATCTCAGCTACAAGGACAAGCATAGACTCAAAGTGAAAGGTGGAAACTGACATTCCGAGCAAATGGTATTCAGAGAAAATCAGGTGTAACCGTACTGATAGCAGATGAAACAGACTTCAGGACAAAAAAAGTAACAAGAGATGAAGATAGACACTTCATAATGATAAAGAGGACTATACAACAAGAAGACATAATAGCCATCAATATTTATGCTCCCAATCAGGGAGCACCGAAATATATTAAGCAACTATTAACAGAACTAAAGGGAGAAATTGACCAAAGCACAATTATAGTAAGGGACCTAAATACATCATTGACAGCTATGGATAGATCATCCAAACAGAAAATAAATAATGAAATCGCAGCCCTAAATGACACATTTAATGAAATGGACATAATTGACATATATAGAGCACTTCATCCTAAAACATCAGACTATACATTATTTTCTAGTGTACCTGGAACATTCTCAAGGATAGACCATATATTGGGACATAAAACTGGACTCAGCAAATGTAAGATTGAAATCATCCAAGCATATTCTTTAATCACAAGTCTTTGAAATTGGATATCAACTGCAAAAAGAAAGCAGCAAAACCCACAAATATGTGGAGATTAAACAACATACTTTAAAAGAATGACTGAGTCAAAGAAGAAATAAGAGGAGAGATAAAAAGATACATAGAAACAAATGACAATGAAAATACATCTTACCAAAATTTTTGAGATGAAGTGAAAGCAATTTCAACAGGGGAATTTGTATCATTACACGCCTATCTCAAGAAAAAAAGAAAAATCCCAGTTAAATAACCTCACGTTACACCTTAAAGAACTAGAAAAACAAAAACAAATGAAACCCAAAGTCAGCATAGGGAAGGAAATAATAAAAATCAGAGCAGAACTAACTGAAATAGAGAACAAAAAGACAATAGAAAAAAATTAATGAAACAAAGAACGGGTTCTTTGAAAAGATTAATAAAATTGACAAACCCTTGGCAAGACTTACTAAGATACAAACAGAAAAGACACAAATAAACAAAATCAGAAATGAAAGAGGAGAAGTTATCATGGACACCACAAAAATACAAAGGATCATCCAAGAATACTATGAAGGACTATATGCCACCAAATTCAATAACCTAGAAGAAATGGACAAGTTCTTAGAAACATATAGCCTTCCAAGGCTGAATCACGAAGAATTGAAAATCTAAATAGACCAATCAACAGTAAGGAAATTGAATCAGTCATCCGAAACTTTCCCAAAAGCAAACTTAATACCAATCCTGCTCAAACTCTTCCAAAAAATTAAAGAAGAGACAATACTCCCTAACTCGTTTTATCAGACCAATATTACCCTGATACCAAAACCTGGTAAAGATAACACAAAAAAAATAAAATTAAGGACTGATATCTCTGATGAATACAGATGCAAAAATCCTAAACAAAATTTTAGCAAATCAAATACAACAATGCATTAAAAAGATTATTCATCACGACCAAGTGGGGTTCATACCAGGAACAAAAGGATGGTTCACCACACGCAAATTGATCAATGTGATATACCACATAAACAAAATAAAGGACAAAAATCATATGATTATATCAATAGATGCAGAAAAAGTGTTTGGCAAGATATGAACATCCATTTATGATTAAAACACTTAATAAAATGGTTATAGAAAAAAAATACCTCAACATAATACAGGCTATATATGACAAAACCTCAGCTGCTATAATTAATGGTGAAAAACTAAAGCCCTTTGCTCTATGTTCAGGAACACGACAGGGCTGCTCCCTATCTCCTGTGCTTTTCAACATAGTGTTGGAAGTTCTTGCCAGAGCAATCAGGCAAGAGAAAGAAATAAAAGGCATCCAAATTGGGAATGAAGAAGTTAAATTGTCACTTTTTGCAGATGACATGATGCTATATACAGAAAACCCTAAAGATTCCACCAAAAAGCTACTAGAAATAATGAACTAATGCAGTAAAGTTGCTGGCTACAAAATCAACGTACAAAAATCCATTGCATTCGTATATACTAACAACAAAATTTCAGAAAAAGAAATTTTAAAAAAAAACAATTCCTTTTGCAATTGCAACAAAAAGAATAAAATTCCTAGGAAAAAAACATAACCAAAATTGTGAACGACTTATATCCTGGAAACTATAAGACATTTTTAAAAGAAATTGAAGAAAACACAAATAAATGGAAAGACATTCAATTTTTCATGGATTGGAAGAAGCAACATAGCTAAAATGGCCATATTACCCAAAGCAATATACAGATTTAATGCAATCCCTATCAAATCCCAATGGCATTTTTTAAAGAAATGGAACCACAAAAAAACCACAAAAGCAATCCTAAGAAAAAAGAACAATGCTGGAGGTATCACACACCCTGACTTCAACTTGTACTACAGGGTAACAATAACCAAAACAGCATGGTATTGGCAGAAAAACAGACACACAGACCAATGGAATAGAATTGAGAACCCAGAAATAAACCCACATAAATATGGACAGTTAATTTTCGATAAAGGAGCCAAAAACATACAATGGAGAACAGACAGCCTCTTCAATAAATGGTGCTGGGAGAATTGGAAAGCCATGTGGAAAAGAATGAAACTAGACTGCTATATGTCATCATGTTACATAATTAAATCAAAATGATCAAAGACCTAAACATAAGACCTGAAACAGTAAAATGCATAAAAGAAAACATAGGTACTAAACTTATGGACCTTGGGTTCAAAGAGCATTTTATTTGACTCCAAAGGCCAGGGAAATAAAAGCTAAAATAAATGAATGGGAATATATCAAACTAAAAGCTTCTGCACAGCAAAATAAACCATCGGCAAAATAAAGGGGCAACCTACCAAATGGGAGAAGACTTTTGCAAACAATGCCTTTGCTAAGGGGCTAATATGCAAAATATATAAGGAACTCATACAACTCAACAACAACGAAACAAACAATCCGATTAAGAAATGGGCAAAGGACCTGAATAGACATTTCTCCAAAGATATTCAAATGGCCAATAGACATATGAAAAAATGTTCAACATCACTAATCATCAGAGACATGCAAATAAAAAACACAATGACATATTACCTCACCCCAGTTAGAACGGCTGTCATCAAAAGACAAATAGTAACAAGTGTTGGAGAGGCTGTGGAGACAAAGGAACCCTCATACACTGTTGGTGGGAATGCAGACTGGTGCAGCCACTATGGAAGGCAGTGTGGAAGTTCCTCAAAAATAGAATTACCATGATCCACAATCCCTCTCCTGGGTATCTATCCCAAAACTCTGAAAACATTTATCTGTAAAGATATATGTGCTCCAATGTTCATTGCAGCTTTATTTACGGTGGCCAAGACATGGAAACAACCAAAGTGTCCTTCGATAGATGAATGGATAAAGGAGATGTGGTATACATACACAGTGGAATACTCTTCTGCCGTAAGAAAAGACGAAATAGTACCATTTGTGACAAGGGTGGATCTTGAGATTATTATGCTGAGTTAAATAAGTCAGACAGAAAAAGTCAAAAATCATATGATTTCACTGATATGTGGTATATAAAATTGAAAACAACAAAAAAACAAGACAAACCAATGAAGAAACAAAAACTCACAGACACAGACAATAGTTTAGTGGTTACCAGAGGCTAAAGAGGAGGGGGGTTTTAAATGAGGGAAAGGGGATCCAATATATGGTGATAGAAAGAGAACTGCCTCTGGGTGGTGAACACACAATGTGTTATATAGATGATGTGTTACAGAATTGTACACCTGAAACCTATGTAACTTCACTAACAATTGTCATGCCAATAAAATTTAATTTAATAAAGAAAGGAAAAGACTATAAAAAGAAACAAGGGTATGACATAATAATAAATGGGTCAATCCTACAAGAGTATATAACTCTTGTAAACATCTATACACCCAACATAGGAGCAGTTAAATACATAAAGCAAATATTAACAGACATAAAGGTAGAGATTGATAGTAATATAATAATAGTAGGAGACTGAAACACCCCACTTACAACAATGGATAGATCATCTGAGAAAATCAACAAGGGAATATTGGCCTTAAGTGACATATTAGACTAGATGGACTAGATGGATATGTATTAAGCATTCCATCCCAAAGCAGCACAATACACATTCTTTTCGAGGGACCATGAACATTCTCCAGGACAGATCACATGTTAGGTCACAAAAGAAGTCTCAATAAATTTAAGAAGATTGAAATCATATCAAGTACCATTTCCGACAACAATAGTACGAAACTAAAAATCAATTATAAGAGGAAAACTGGAAAAAACACACATGGAGGCTGAACAACATACTACTAAACAACCAATGAATCAGTAAAGAAATCAAAGAGGATATCAAAAACTACCTTGAGACAAATGAAAATGGATGAAATGGATTTTTACAAAATCTATGGGACACAGCTAAAGCTGTCTAAGAAGGAACTTTATAACAATACAGACCTACCTCAAGAAATAAGACAAATCTCAAATAATCTAATCTTACACCTAAAGGAAATAGAAAAAGAAAAACAAAGCACAAAGTTAGTATAAGGAAGGAAATAATAAAGACCAGAGCAGAAGTAAATGAAATTAAAGTTGGAGGCCTCGCTCTCCCTGATTTCAAACTACACTACAAAGCTATGGTAATCAAAACAGTATGATGTTGGCACAGAAACAGCCATATAGTACAATAATACAGAATTGAGAGCTCAGGAATAAACCCACACTTATATAATCAATTAAATTTAAAACAAAGGAGGCAAGAATACACAGTGGGGAAAAGTCTTCAATAAATGGTCTTGGAAAAACTGGACAACTACATGCAAAAAAATAAAACTGGGCCACTTTTTTACTCCACATACAAATATAAACTCAAAATGGATTGAAGGTTTAAATGTAAGACTTGAAACCATGAAACTCCTAGAAGAAAACATAGGCAGCAAATTCTTTGACATCAGTCTTAGAAATATATTTTTGGATCTGTTTCTTTGGGCAAGGACAACAAAATAATAAAAAAACAAATGGGATTACATTAAACCGAAAGGCTTTTGCACAGTGAAGGAAACCATAAACAAAAGGAATAAGCAACCCATTAAGTGAGAGAAATATCTGCAAATGATATAACTGATAAGGAATTAATATCCAAAATATATAAAGAATTTATACAACTCAACATCAAAAACACAAATAACCCACTTAAAAAATTGTCAAAAAGACCTGAATAAACATTTATCCAAAGAAGACATACAGATGGTGAACAAACATGAAAAGATGCTCAACATCACTAATCATCAGGAAAATGCAAGTGAAAACCACAATGAGATATAACTTCACACCTGTTAGAATGGTTACCATCAAAAATGACAAGAAACAAATGTTGGCGAAGATGTGGAGAAAAGGGAACCCTTGTACACTGTCAGTGGGATTGTAAATTGGTACAGCCACTGTGGAAAACACTATGGTGGTTCCTCAAAAAATTAAAAATAGAACTGCCATATGATTCAGCACTTCCAGTTCTGGACATTTTTCCAAAGAAAATGAAAAGACTAATTTGAAAGATATGTTCATCCCTATGTTCATTGCAGCACTATTTACAATAGCCAAGATATGGAGGAAACCTAGGTGCCCATCGATAGATGAATGGATAAAAAAGATGTGGTACATGTGTACAATGGTGTATTACTCTGCCATAAAAAAAGAATGAAATCTTTCCATTTGTGACATCGTGCATGGACCTAGAACATATTTTTGTAAGTGAAATAAATTAGAAAAAGACAAATACCATTTCACTTATATGTGGAATCTAAAAAGCTAAACAAATGAACAAACAAAACAAACATACATAGATGCAGAGAACAAACTGATATTCCCAAAAGGCTGTGAGGTGGAGGATGGCAAAAATGGGGAAGGGGGTTAAAAGGTGTAGACTTATAACATAAATAAGTCACAGGGATATAATGCACAGCATAGGGGATACCGTCAATATTGCAATAAGTTTGTACGGTGACATATGGCTACTAGACTTCTCATGATGATCACTTTGTAAGACACATAAATGTCAAATCACTGTGTTGTACACCTCAAACTAATGTAATATTGTATATCAACTACAATTTAATTAAAAAGAGCTTTACATTCCAGAATTTAAAAAAAATAAGAAGAAACCAGAGAACCAGTACTTCATTATCCATAGAGGAGTGATAAGTCCCAGGAAAGTGCTGCTCTAGCCACCCACACCCAACACAAAGAATCTGAAACAAGAAAATATTGGGAAGGAATAGGAAGACAGTGAAATATAGGAAATGAAGGCACATCCATCCAGATGGGACACTGTCTGAGGTCTTAGCAGTAATCCTTCTCTACTTTGTGCAGTGTAAAATAACAAAGGACTTAAAATCAGTATGATTATCCACTATGTGAATGTGCGTGTGGTTGTGTGCAGTGTGTATTTTCTGCTTTTATGCCCAAGCGATAGTGTTGTTTTTCATATCAGTTATCTGTTGTTCTTTAACGAGCAATCTCAACTATTTACTAGCTCACAAATCTGTGCATAATTAAGTTGGGCTCAACTGAACAGTTCTTCTATCTCTCTTGGAGTCATGCAACTATAATCAGTTGGAGGGTCAGCTGGCATCTGGTTGGTCCAAGATGGCACTATTCCCCTTTCTGGTGGTTTGTGCTAGGTATTGGCTTCAGTTATATGTTTCAGCATGTTACATAGTGGAGGAAGGGCTTGCAGCAGCCAGAGAAGGCAAGCCCCAATGCACAACCACTTTTCAAGCCTCATCTTGCATCACATTTGCTAATGTCACATTAGCCAAAGTAAGTTGCCGGACCAAGTCCAAATTCAAAGAGTGAAGAGCAAGCTTCCGCCTCAATGGGAAGAATAGCAAACTCACAGTGCACAAGCCATGCATACAGGGATGGGAGATTTTGTGACCATTTTTTACAATTCATCACGCCATCCTAATTTTGAATTCACTGCAGACAAACTCAAGATTGAAGTATATCATGTATGTGTGCTTTGTTAAGTTGTGAGGTATCAGAGGAAGGAAAGTGGCATTTGGAGTGAGACAGAAAAACTTGGGATCAAAGCTTAGCTTCATTGCTTACTTACTATGTAACATTGGACATGTTCTTTAATCTTTCTGAGCCCATTTCCTCATTTGTAAAATGAAGACAATGTTATCTATTGCACAGAGCAAAATGCCTAGAAAGTACCTGCCATGTGGGCTTTTGAGAGATTTAGCTTCTGCCTGCACAAATCTGTGCCTGTGGGAGTGAATGTATTCCATGGCCAGCAACTATACAGAGTGCACAGGGCTTTGGCTCTTCTGAGCATTGAAGTTTTAGTGTTTGGCAAATAACAACACAATAATCCCCAATATACAGCTTCTCACATCAAAAACCACATGCCACATGGAACTGTTTGGGCTGTGAAGGCCTGAAGGCTTGGGGGCCCTCCAGACCTCAGTCTTTCTGAAAGGCTGTGACTCACACAGGCCCAGGAAGGAGAGGCACAGGGTGATCAGGCAAGGGGCATTAACCCCATTACACCCCAACTTTCTCCTTCTTCAGTCTTACAGACTGGGTGGCCAAGAAACCATGCCCAAGGGGAAAGGAGTTTGACAGAGAGAGACTTGATCTTGTATAGATTCTTTTGAAGGACTTGAGCATAGACATTCCACTCAGTGTCCAGCCACAAGAAGGGGCAATGGTGTGAAATTCTTAGTACAAGGGCACTTGGAGGGCTTGTGACAGTCAAAGGTGAATTTGCCAGAAAATCAGAAGTCACAAAGCATCAGCATTTGAGAAGGTAGTGTTCAGAGCCTGTCCTCATGGATGTGCAGCTGCGACTTTCCCAAGCATTGTACCCACAGAACTGAACCTGGACAGGGTCTGCTGTAGCTTGTGGCAACCAGCGCTGAGAATCCCAAGACTGTTTCTACGGCCAGGGTGTAAATGCGCTTGCTGGCAGGAGGCACACTCATAATTAAAGTCCTTCAGGGACATTAAGAGAATATGTTTATGTAAGGCTATGACTGGTTCTTGGATGCAATACCAGGGCCTTGAAATGACATGTTTGTGATAGGGGTTGAATGCTTTTCTTATTAATAACCAAGATCTAGGCAGATATTAGGTACAACAGTTTCTCAATAAGTCCACCATAAGTGCTCTCTGTAGTTATCTCAAAAATGTTGGCTATTTGAGTAAAAAATAATCAGTAGCCCAAACTGTTAAAGTCGGGTAGGTTGACCAATTTATTTCTAGATTTTCCAATTTTAGTCCTAAATATTCCACATCCCAGGAAACCAGGATGATTGGTCACCAAAAGTTGGGATTTCTCATAGTCACCAACACGTTACCCATCCAAAATAAAATTTAATCTTGGACACTCTGTGAGTTGCTATAAATATCTTGCAGTGATAAATTAACCAATGAAATAAAAGGTAATTTCTTCTCTCGCCCAGTTAGTCTTTGGTGTATTAATCTGGATTCTCCTGAGAAATAGTACCAATAGGAAGTACAGATGATAAAAAGATGATAGATAGGCAGAAAAATAGATATAGATAGACAGATGATAGATGATAGATAGATAGATAGATAGATAGATAGATAGATAGATAGATAGATGATAGATAGATGTGATAGAGAAATAGAAAGATAGATTTATTGTGATTGTGGAGACTGGCAAATCCAAAATCTGTAGGGTAGGTCAGTAGTCTGGAGACTCAGGGTAGAGTTATATTGGAGTCTCAAGTCTGAAGACCATTTAGAGGCAGAATTCCTTCTTTCCTGTAGGTTCTTGATCTGTTTTTTTTTCTTAAGGCTTTCA
The DNA here is from genome assembly GCF_964194185.1 of Rhinolophus hipposideros. Lineage (NCBI taxonomy): Eukaryota > Metazoa > Chordata > Mammalia > Chiroptera > Rhinolophidae > Rhinolophus > Rhinolophus hipposideros. Next base: position 29,843,019 of record NC_138070.1, on the reverse strand, counting down.
ACTGATTACATGAGGCCCACTTGTATTATGGAGGGTAATCTGCTTTACTCCCAATCTACTAATTTAAAAGTTAATCTCATCTAAAACATACCTTCACAGCAACATCCAGATTGGTGTTTGACCAAATATCAGGGTATTGTGGCCTAGGCAAGTTGACACATAAAATTCACCATCATACTTGGTCAGATGCTAGGAAAACCAAAATATAGTCCTATACCTGGTGCAACTTGGATTCTGGTGGAAGAGCCTAGGAAATACGTCCTCCCAGAGGATCTTCTTAGAGAAGACTCTGACATCTATGGGCGCACTACCTACTTTGGCTGAGAAACTGGAAGGTTCATATAGGACTTCTTCAAAACCAGGAGAATACCAAGGCTGGGACTAAAGCCTTGGCCAGGACCATTCTCAGTTTGCTTTATGTTTTTTTGAAGCCACAGCAACAATGGAATGAAAGCACTGATATCTCATCTCCTCCCTAAACTGTGGGAGGAATTGGAAAGCAGCAGCTCTGGCCACTCTGAAAGTTCTTGATGTGCTAGAGTTCTCTGGCTCTGGCTGTAGCAGTTACAAGAGGGAAAAACAATGCAGGTCAAACAATTCTACAGAGCTTAGAACATGGCTGGACCTTCTTCCTTCTAGCTAGGATATAAAAGTATGGCCTGTGGCCACAATTAGAATAGACAGTTATAGTACCTTTGATTGTAGACAATACATGATTTAAAAATATTAGAGCAGTAATATTGTACCAACCTTAGAATCTCAGCATTGGGAGGAACTTAAAGTTCATCTGGCCATTTTATCCAGCTGCAACATTTATTAAAAATGAACTGTAATATGCCAGAGGCAGCATCATTACTTGACTGGCTCTGAAACTCCCATTGTGTATTAATAACAGACCGAGTTAAAGTAACTTGAATTCTTCCAAGGAATTCTAATTGCTCCTGCCTATCATGGCATTTATTTTTCTTCATTCTTCTGTTGAGGACTTCCTTATCTGTCAGTGATTTTTTTTCCTGGGTTCTCATTTTTTCCCCCTTCTTCTGTCTCCTCCCCCCCACCCCACCGACTCCAGTTCAAGCCGTTGTTTCTCAGTCTAGTTGGCAGTCAGTTGGCCGCTCACGGCAGCTCACACTGAGCGGCGACCTCGGCATTAGGAGCACAGCGCTTCAACCACCTGGGCCATCGGGCCGGCCCTTGGGTTCCCATTTGATCTTGCAGACCAAGAGGTGGGAGGAGGAAAAGGGCAGAGAACATGAGCTGCTAGGAATCAGGAGTCTAAAGTGGAGGCAAGAAACAAAAGGAAAAATCGGAGCAAAAATAAACTCACGTGAAATGAACTGAAGTGGCCTGACTGTGAAAGAAGATAGACAGGACCAATAACAAAGAGAGATAGGATTGGGAAAGAAGAGAGGGAAGGGATGAGGCTCAAGAATAAAGGAAATAGGTCAAAGACCAATTGTGGGGCACGGTGACAGAGTCAGGACCTGCTATACCGTGGAGCTTAGGCTGGAAATGGATTCTGTAGAGGAGCCTGATTCTATTTGGTAGTGGCAGTGGACCCATTGAATAACCTGGAAAAAAAGAGGTTAGCATCTTGACCGTGGGCGAAAGCAGAGATAATTCCATTCTTTATGCTCATGCCCCAGACTGGCTGCCCCAGTTCCTGGAAGCTGCCGTGGTCAAACCCCACAGCAGCGGAACAAGCTAACTCTTCTTCTTCACAGACAATAAGGTGAAAATTTGCCCAGTTTTGATGAGCTTTCCATTTTCTCCTAATAAATATCCCCTGCCTACATCACCCAGGAGATAGAATGTCTACCCATGCTAAGCCTCCTACACTTAGGATACTCCCTCCTTCAGATAAATGAAAACATATACGCATATCTTCTCAAAACATGTTCTGACATTTTTTCATATCAGCAAACAAGCCACAGATATTCTCCAAACCCTCTGGAAAACATGCTAACCCAGCATTTCCCCCAGCAGACACAAAACTCACACTGACGTAAACACACACACACACATTTTCCTAAACATTGTAAAACTAAACAGTTGATCCACCTAAGGGAGACATAATGTTTTAGAGATGCTCCTGACAGCCCACGAGGGAGTCAATGCCGTGCCTTGTGATGGTGTTGACCAGGTTGTACATTGAATGCACAGTATGTCAAAAGGAAAAACCATTTCCAAGAACAATGATGGAAGTAGCCCAAATATGTGCTTGGAGAAAACCAAATGAATTTGGGTTTTGGTCCAAGTAAAATATCAAAAGGATGAATAAGAAAAATATATATATGGGGCTTTGAAAAGTTATTTTTCTTTTACAGTTAAGATGGCAGAGTTTCAATTTGAGTTTCAAGGTGCACGAGAGATGTGTCAAATGATCCAGTTTGTAGCTTGTGACCAGCCTGGAGGGGAAATGATAAAACATTGTTTTGATTATGGACCTAAGACTGTTTCAATAAACAGAGCCTAGAGATCATGTTAATACCAAATTTTTTAAAAGTGTCCTTTTTTTACTGAGCTTGAAAAAGAGTTTTTATTTTGTTTTTGATTGGGTCTTTTGAGGTTCCTGCCTTTAACCGTAGAAGCTTCCACATCTCCACTGTTTTCTGACGTCCTTTAGTCCCTACTTTGTACAACTCCTTTGAGACGAGCTTTCGTAACACTACGCAGTAAATCTCACTCTCAGGGTCAGTCCAAGGCCATGAGACATTAGATGACAACCTGCAAAACTGACTCAATGTGCTTGTGACTTTGGGGGACGTCAGTGAAAGAATGTGGGATTAGGAGTGAGAAGTCCTGATTTCAAGTCCTGGCTCTGCTATTTCTGAGCTTTTTTTCCTTTTATTACTTTATTCAGCAAATATTGTTGAGAGTTGAATATGTGTCAAACACTGTGGTAGAAACTGAATAGAGAAATAGAGGCAGTCAAAGAGTTTATAGTTGGGGGTGACAAGTATACAATAAGATATAGTGCAGTGTAAGTGCAACAGTGGAAATACATGCAAGGTACAAAGATTGCGCAGAGGAGAAAGTAAAATCCTTTATTGCGGAAGAGGAGGGTAGGCTTTCACTAGAGGGTGACATATGAATTAGATTTCAAAAGATGGATAGGAGTCCAACTAAGTAAATAAGGAATAGATGAAGGATATTATTAGAAAAAAAAGATCAAGCACAAAAACTCACAGATGGGACTTAGTGTGTTTAGAAAGGTACGTGCAGTCTGCTATAACCGAAGCATAAAGTATATGAGATGGACAGGAGGAAGGGCTGCAATAGGAAGTGAGGGTGAAGTGTAAGCAGAAGCCAGTTCGATGATCTTAGAATTTATGGTGTAATAATAACAATAGCTAATATTTACAAAGCACTCTGGTGACCAACACTGTGCAAACACTCTACAAACATCATCTCATTTAATTTTTATGATAATCCTAGTAAGAAGGTACTATTATTACTCCCCACTTAATAGAAGAGGAAACAGGTCCTTAAAGAACTTATGTAATTTGTAGAAGATAGACACAGTAAAAGGGTAAGTTGCGACTCAAATTCTAAACTTTCTGGGTGCAGGGTCAGTTCTCTTATGCTGTACTCTCACATACATGAGTCTATTGGATTTAGCAAGTGAAGATTGTGATAACATTTGCCAGGTCAATTTTGGTAGCATTTGGAGGGGCAGAAACCATGGTTTAGTGGGTTGAGAAGCAGACAATTTCAAGGAAAAAGATTAGGAAGATCAAGTCCAAATCTTTTTAGCTCAATTTCTGGTTTTCTCCAACACAGCATAGGGAATGAAATGGACAGGAGGAGTGAGCCAAGCATAAGGGATTCCAAGGAAGAAGGCTCAGATTCTGGAATGGGATGCTTGTACCCCAGGGGAAGAAAGTTTGCCCAACTGAAAAAAGAAAACAGCGTTAAATATGGTGTATAATACAGGAGTAACACAAAATGTTACATTGTTCAGATATGAGAAAATTACATCCAATGGGGCCCATTGGGAGAGACACCACAGAAGAGGTGATATTTGAGTAGGGCACTGAAGAATGAGCAGAAGAAAAGGTAAAGGGAAAAGGTAACTCCAGAATTGAACGCCAGCAGTTGAACAAACCACAGAAATAAGAAAACTAAATATATCTTAAAAGAAAGTGAAGCTAGAATATGTTTTCTGGAGAACAGAGTTCAAGCATGAAATTAGTATAAGGCAACACTGAATGGGACCAGGTAGGAAAAGCTGAGCTAAGGCATCCAGCATTTATTCAGGACACAGAGGAAAACCACAGAGGACTTCTGTGCAGGGAGCAATGCAATCAAAGAACTTCTCCAGGGCAACTCATCTGGCTGGCTGGGTCAGGATGGAGTAGAAAGCTCTGTCAATGCAGCCAGTGCAATAGCCCAGATGTGAGGTACAAGGTCTGAACTGAAGTGATGACAGGCAAACAGAAAGAAAGGGACACCCCAAAAAATATTGTGAAAAGATAATCCACAGGATTCTGTGACTGATAAGATGAAACCATCAGTGATGATTCAAAAGGTTTGAAAACTTCGAGAATGGCTGTACCATTAACAGAAATGGAAAGTCGGGACAAGGACATGTAGTTTTCTTTTCATAGCTTTTCATTACTGTATACGTGAAAGTATTTGGTGAAAAAAAACCTGAAAACACAGTTAAGGTAAAAGGAAATAAATTCCATAATCTCACTGTTAACATTACTTTTTGATATAACGTCTCTAGTTTTTTCTTTCTCTATACATATACATTTCTAATATTTTAATCACAAATTGGGATTGTTCTATTTTTATAACTGTTTTTTCACTTAACATATAGTGAATATCTTTCTACTTCAATAATTGTAATTTAGCATCATTATACTGATTACACAGAATCCTACCTTATGGATTTATTACAATTTACTCTATTTGCTCCCTGATATTCCTAGAATATTTAACATTCTGCATGATTCTAATTTTAGCTATAATTAATATCATTAAAGCTGAATATCTCTGTTGATTAATCTGTTTAATTATTTCTTTGGTATAAATTCCAAAAAATATAATTTGAGGTCAAAGGAAATGTAGGGTTTTTTTCTAAGCTTTTTGAACCATATTGCCAAATTGTCCTCCAGGAAGAATAAACTATTTATACTCCCATCAGCACTACAGGAGAATTAAGAGAGAAGGTTTTTTTACTAGAAAGGAAATATGAGCAGTTTCAGATATGCAGATTTTAAAGCACCTCTGGGATCCATCAATGGCAATGGCAAATAAATAGTTGGGAAGGAGGAAACTAGATTTTTTTTTAAAAATGAAGTCCCTCTTCCTGTTCCTCTTCTCTTTACCACCATTCCTCTCCCCTCCCCTTTGACTCTCTTCCTTTCCCTTTTCTTCCTGAACAATTCAGTCTTAAAGATTTTGGTGGAATTGAACATTTCACCAAAATGTAAGCATTCACAGTGTTGGAGGGGACGAGCAGCAACCCCAGCCAGGAGTGTCAGGTGTCAACACAAGAGTGTGACCTGGACTCTCTGAAGGATCTCAGAACCCAAGTTGAGCAAAGAGGCCACCTGTGCAAGAGGGCAGCTCAGCACCTGCTGTCCAGGACTCAGAGAAGTGAAGATGATCTCCATGAAGGGGTAGTTGGATGGTGGCAGTGAGGGGAAATTGTTAACATATAGGATGATTAATCAAACAAGTATATGGAGAATTATGGAAGCCAGGCTTTTTACTGGGTTACTATATAAGTCTGGATTCACCAGAGAAATAGAACCTATACCAGACATAAATATTGATGTAGATATAGATGATATAGATATAAAGAAATTTATCATAAGAATTGGATCACATGATCAGGGAGGCTGAGAGGTCCCAAAATCTGCTATTGGCGAGCTGGAGACCCAGGAGAGCCAATGGTGCAGTTCTAGTCGGAAGCCCTTAGAACCAGGAGAGCTAATGGTACAATTTTTAGTCTGAGTCTGAATCTAAAGACAGGAGTAATCCAATGTCCCATTTTGAAGACAGTTAGGCAGAAAGTGAATTCTCTCTTACTCAGTCTTTTTGTCACATTCAGGAGTTCAATGGATTAGGTGAGGTCCACACATATTGGGGAGGGCAATCTGCTTTACAGAGAACCAATTCAAATGTTTATCTCATCCAGAATAACCCTCACAGACACTCCCAGAATAATGTTTAATTAAATATCTTGGGAAACTGTGACCAAGTCAAGTTTACACATAAAATTAATTATCACAGTTACCGAAAGAGAAATCTAGAATCAACCCTATGGATTGGAATTAGAAATACAAATGTGAACTGATGGCTATCCATATACAAGGAAATATAGGTATAAGTGTGTGTGTGTGTGTGTGTGTGTGTGTGTGTGTGTGTGTGTGTGTGTATTAGATAGCTCTTACCTCTGAGGGCTCTGGGAGCAATAACACCCCAATAATATTAAACTCATCTACCACCCAGATTTTGATTTCCAAATACCATTTTTCTCTAAAAGGATCCAGGATTCCTTAGAAAAATTGCTGACTCTAAGACTGAATAATAAAAAAAAACTAAAAAATGAGCCTGAAACAACATTTTGTGACAGAAAATAAAGTAGTTTTTTAAAGAATGATGGAACACATCAAAAGGACACAAAAGCCAGCCTGACAATTTAGTACCAAAATAAATAATGATAATAAATTACAATAGATTAAAATACATTTAATAAAATAGGAATCCATGATTTATGCTGATATAAATAAATTAATTAGTACATTGAAAGTTTGATGACTCACAGGATATTTACAATCTCAAAGCAACTTCCCATAAAATATTCATTAGTTGCAAAGAGGAAAGAAGTGACTTTATAGTGGAAAAGACTGATAGATACAACCTCAATCTAGTGATCAAAATTCACATCACCAGTAATGGCACAGATTTAAATCATGTGCATCTTAGTAGTGCAATGAGAGGAATACAGCATTACTTCTGGACTATCTCTAGCAAATATGTATAATGTAAACCTAATCATGAGAAAACAGCAGTTAACCAAAACAGGACATTTTGCAAAATGATTGAACTTGTCTTCAAAACTTTCAAGATCAAGAAGTCAAGGAAAGACTGGGGAACTCAGACCAAAGGAGATTAAGAAACATGCTTGTTCTTGACTAGATCCTGTTGATATAAAAAACTTTATTGGGACAATAGTAAAACTCAAATGGGTCTTGAGAGTTAAGTGGTAGTAATGCACCACTGTTAATTTCCTGCTTTTGATTATTGTACTTTAAGTATAAGAGTGTCCTTTTTTGTAGAAAATACGCAATAAAATATTTGGAGTTGATGGTGTATCATGTCACTAACTTACTGTCAAATAGTCAAATGTAAAAAAGAAAGATTCTTTTTACTGTTCTTGCAACTTTTGTGCAAGTTTTTTTTAATTAGTTGCAGATGTACAAAACAATGTAATGGACATTTACACCCCTCACAAAGTGATAAAACCTACCCCCCAATCTACTACCCCTCTGTATACAACTGTTACAATTCCATTGACTCTATTCCCTATGTTTTACTCCACATTCTGTGACTTATATACATATATATATAAAATTATAGTTGACATTCAATATCATTCAGCTTCAGCTTCAGGTGTACAGCGCAGTGGTCAGGCATCTACACCGTCCATGAAGTGGTCTCCCTAATAAGACAAGTGCCTGTCTGACACCCTACAAAATCTTTACAATAATATTAATTATATTCCTCGAACTGTCTTTCATATCCCCATGGCAATATTGTAACTAGCAATTTGTGCTTTCTAATTCCCTCACTTTCTCCGTCCTCTCCACCCCACTATCTAGCAACCATCAGTTTTTTCTCTATATCACTGAGACTATTTCTGTTTAGTTTGCTCACTTTTTCGGTTCTTTAGTTTCCATGTATAAATGAGATCATATGGTGTTTGTCTTTCTCCGTCTGACTTATTTCACTTAGTATAATGTTCTCTAGGTTATGAATGCTAGTTTTAAGAAAAAGAGATGGAGGGAGAAAAAGAGAGAGAGAGGCAGGATGACCAGGGCTAGCATCACCCATAGGAAGTTGATAGCACTGAAGTTCATGGTATAAGCCGTGCTGCTAAGTCCAGAAATGTCCTGGGTCATCCTGCCCAGTCTCTAAGCCAATCCTAAATAAGACTGGGATGTCTACACTAAGAACCTAGTTCGACAGTAGGGTTTTGGTTCCCCATTATTGTCCTCTAGTTTACATGCTCAGCCCACAGCCTGTGTGACTAGAACCTGGAAAACCCTGCCCAGCTCTAGATGGTCCCTAAACCCACTGAAAGACCTAAACCCTGCTCTCCATAATTTCCACCTACTGACAGAACTGGGTGAGACACCCTGAACCACAAATTTAGCTACCAGACTCCAAGCATCTTAAACCATCTGAAAATGCCCCCCACCCACCATATCTTCCCTTGAATGGCTCTACAGGTCCAGATCAAGCTTGAGCATGCCACAGCTTCCTAACCCATTTTTTGCTGAGGTCCCAGCAGTCTTCCCAGACAAGCCCCCTTCCAAGGCTAAAATGGAAGAAATAGATGTCACCCCCGGAGTAAAACTTAGAGGATGTACACAGGAAGAAGAGGTCAAGCAAGGAAAGGGTGAGGAGGGAGAATTGATCTGGCCAATAGTATGCTGTAGAAACCAAAGAGAAGATGCAGAGAGGCAGGGGATAAGGGGATAAGGGTACAAGGGATAAGTACAATGAAAAAGTCTTCAGACTAGCTCCTTGGGAGATCACTAGCGAGCTCAGAGAGAGCATCTTCCATGGAGTCTGGGGCAGAAGTCAAATGATGAGATTTTGAGTGTCAGAGGTTAAGGCAGCAAAGAAGTTTTTCAAGAAAAGGCAGAGGTGAGATAGTTGTTTAAGATAAAATGTGAAAGATTTGAGAGATTTTAGGATATGGGGAACCCCCACCAGGTTTGGTGGACTTACATAACAACTATGGACTGAGAATAAAAATATGTGAGTGTTTGGGGGATGTGGTCATAGGCTAGAATCAAGAGAGCAGGTTAAAAAAAAATGACTTAAAAAGCAAAGACTGGGGCCCAAAAAGGGAATGGGGGGCAGTGGAAAGAATAGGTGAATAGTGATTCCGAGTCAAGGAAGAAGTGTAGTGGATGCTAGAGAGTGGAAAACTGGGCACCACAGGCCAGCTGTCGGGGTTTTAGTGAGGTGATCAACATGAAAGCTGTGATTATTTATTCCACTAAACAGGGAGTGGACCAAGGAAAGGCATGGTGCCTTACTTACATTTATATCACCAGTGTATACAGCATAGTCTCTGAGGATAATAACCAGAAATGAGGTCACTGAAGAAGGGAATCCTAGCAGAGAAGATGTCCATGTGCCCAGGAAACACGGCCAAGAATATTTATAGCAGGATTGCTCTTAAAAGCGTAATGAGAAACAACCAAATGCACACTGGCTGAGGGATGGCAAAAAAGTGGCATAGTCATATAGTGGAATACTACTCAACAGTAAAAATGAATTAACTATGGCTAAATGCATTAATTCAGATGAACCTGAAAAACATAAGGCACAAAAAATTACTCTGTGTGATACTATTCATGTAAAGTTCAGATGCACACAAAATTATAAAATATATTCATTTTACTGAATAGGCTTTCAAACAGTAATGAAAATAAAGAGAACGATAACAAACAATTCCCTTTGGCGGAGGAGATGACCAACAAGGAGAACACGAAGGTGCTTCGTCATTTTGGTAACATATTTTTTTAAGTGACTAGGGGTACTTATTTTGCTATCTTTTAAAATACATACATTATGTTTTATTTTCATATGTGTGAAATATTTTATTAAAAATTAAACATAAGCATTTAAAAAGCGAGAAGTTCCCAAGGATTATCATACCGGTCATTCTCAGGAATCTTGTCAGAGCTCTAAAGATGAGGTTATTTACTGTCTGTGCTTCTTTGCCAGCCACGGATCCAAAAATGCTGGTATCCACATTTCCCAACACTTCAAGTGACCCTGAAAATTTTGGGGAAGATTGGAAAACTATCTTTCTAAGTGGCAGAATTTCAATCCAAATTCAGACTTCTCCCTGCAGGAGACAGTGAACATTGTGAACTCTAAAAGAAAATGGTCTCTGGAGAAAAGAATCAGTTTCTTGAGCAGTAATTGCAAAGTGATACCAGGAGTGAGGAACTGGGCAGCCCCACCTCTCTGAATGTTGGGAAAGCCTGCAAAGGATGCCCTTCATGGGTATTATCCAGGTTCCAGCTGAGGTGAGGAAAGAGAAAGCGTTTCTGGACAAGTTTGGAACCACCGATTTGCTCACTCTAGAATCATGGAGTCTTTGACCTTGAAGAGATGAAGCATTAGCTGATGGTGCCTGAGTTTTATAAAGACAAAACCACTCCGGGGGCAATATGGAGACTTGCTTAAATCCTGTGTGCTTATTTTTCCAACGGAATTCATACAGTACTGAAACTTCTTATCTCTTTCCTCGCTCCCTCTCCATCTCCAATGCTGAACTCAATGCAAAAGGTGAGTCAGTCAGGTGCAAGGGAAGGTAGACGTAGGGCTTTAGAGATCATGAGGAAACTGACCACAGAGAGCCAGACTCTAATCAAGGCAGGTAGTAGAGGAGCAGTTTAAACAAACTCCTGAGAAGTTACCCCCTAAGCTACCAGAGACATCAAGGCCCTACATCTTCTTTTCATTGCCAAGATCATCCACTCCAGCAGTGAGGGGCCACCTGATAGTATCATACAACTGGAGGCCCCAGGATGGGGTTGAAGTTCACTGAAGATGCTAGACTATAAATGAATGATGAAACATGAGAGAAAGATCAGGCTCCAGGAAAACACCCCTCATAAATCCTCTTGATCCCGATTGCTCCATCTAGAAGTAAATTAAGTGTAAAAAACTGATCTGGAATGGATCCAGCCAAAATCTATACAGCTTGGGGGCTTTCTGGAAGGGCTGTGTTCTTTCAAAGGAAGAAAGTGGATTAGGAAATGCAGCACTGGTAGACGATCCTGGAAGGAGGGAGGATGGGCCAATTTAATCAACCAAGTAGGCTATTCCAAATCTACCTGTAGAAGGGCATCAGTAACTCCTATTACAGAGTGTCTGCTAATTCTTATGGTGCAGTTGGTATTGTTATTATAGGGTATTGTCATTCATATCATAGATCTGCTGTAATGGGTGGAGTTTTTTGAAGACAGTGAAGTTTGTGAGATGAGAGGGAGAAAAATTTAGGGTTGCAAAGTACCAAATGGTTCAAAGTTTTAGAAGCAGAAAGAACTATGCATGGCTTTGTCCATTTCACTGAATGACTCAATCTCAGTTTCTCTCATCTGTGAAAAGGGGATAATTATAGAATCTATGCCAAAGAATGCTGCGAGGATTAAATGTCATGATGCATGTAAAGTTCTTAGCATGATGCCTAGAACATATTAACTGTTCCATAAATGTTATTCATCATCACCATGATCATAGTCACATCACTGTTCACCTGGGTGAACAATAGAGTCAGTAGTGCTCTGGGAGGAAAGACTTGCTCATTTGGTGGAACTCTGTAAGTTCTGAACTCTGTAAGTTCTGAGAGCTAATAGGGTTACCTACAAACTAATATTAGAAAGAGGGCTCTGGGGTCTGAATAATGAGTTACAAATGAAAGTTGAAACCTGTCCCTGAGTAGCAGGACAAGATGGATAGACAACCCTTGAGAGCTGGGGAGAATGTGACGTCACTAAGAGATCGGTCATCCATTCTCCCAGTCAATAAATATTTATGAGCACTTACTCTATGCCAAGCTCTGTTCTTGGCAATAGGGTTAGGTGCTGAACGAGCAAACAAAGCTCGTGTCCCCATGAGCTTACTGAGCAAGAGGTAGGAACTGAAAGAGGCAAGCATAGGCCTAAAAATATGCCCGCAACCAGGAGTAGAGCATGGTTATCATGGAATGTGTGGGCATCTGCTATAGCTCTCTGCTGTTTCTATAAAAATCCTTTCGATGGGGAGTCTAGGAGCTACATGGAAGAAAAAGTAAATAAAGACTTGGAGCAGTCAGACCAGGGCTTGAGTCTTAGTTTAGCCTTGCTATGTGCCTAAGGTCTCTGAGCAACAGTGCCCTTGATTTTTAAAAAGTACAATAATAATTTATTCTAGGGTATTGCAAGGATGAAAAAATGACACATCAGGCACTTAGTTTTATGATGAATATAAAGTATGTGTTCAATAAAATAAAGCTACTTTCCTATTTATGCAATTTGCATTTTTGGTCATTATTTCCTCATTTGTTTCTGTTAGCTTCTAGTAATGTTCCTTTGACAATATCATACTGTCTCAGTTGAGGAACAGAAAGACATGGATGTTTGCCCAGGTTTTCGGGGTGCAGGGAGCCACGTGCCATGAGTGTTTGAGAGTTAAGATGTGCTGACACAGACTGGAGCCATAATTAAAGTGTTCATTGGTGCAGCCTTCAGAGAGGACTTGTAAACACAACGAATGTCCCACGTGGTCCTCAAGCTCAGCAGGAGAGGGAGCTGCTTTGTTCCCCATGAAACTGCTTGCACATATGCACTGAGGGCAAATTATTGCCTTGGTTGTTGTGCTGTTTAGTACTTTGCTGTCCATGTTGTCAGTTTGTTTTTCTCTTTTTTTTTCAATTGTGGTAAAACACACATAACATAAAATTTATCATCTTAACCACTTTTAAGTCTACAGTTCAGTGTGATTAAGTGCATTCACGTTGTGTAATTGTTGCTTCTTTGAACCTCAAAGTCCTGTGACTGGTGGAAGCTGGATCCCAATGTCAGTATCCTTGCTGTGCCCCTGAGTCCTAATTTCTAGCCCCAGGGACTGCTGTGGGTTCTGTTCTGCAACTTTGTGGTGTGTTTCTCTCAGCATAACAGAGAGTGGGTTTGGGCATGAGGTAAAGCTGAGGGCTGCTATGCTCCTCACCTTTCATCTGGAGTAAGTTTGTGTGAAATTTAACATCTTTCACCTGCTTCTGACATGCATTTACCAGGATATGACTCAAATCAAGCCCCACTTGGCTGACATCTGCATTTCCAGTCCTGCCTGACTCAGCAGGGAAGCTAGTATCTGGCAGAGGAAGCAATGTTGGGTTGCTGTTCCTGGCGAAGAAAAGCAGGGTTTGCTGCCTAACATAGCAAAGGATGAGGCAGGGTTCCTAGTTCTTTTCCCAAGGCCTTTGCTAATGTTTTGTGGAAGTCACTTTGTGCTTAGCTATCTGTCAGGAATAGGAATAACAAAATCACTTTCTGTATAGTTCTTCGGTGGTGATTCATGCGATCCCAAATACTTTCAGGTTCTCCAGATTAAAAATGTTTAAGAATTAACCCTATTTTAGAAAACTGACTTGATTTTTAATTATAACAACAATTCATGTGGATTTAAGAAGTGCCCACCACTTTCCTAAAAATGCAGGTCTTTAGATGGCCCAAAAGAAGGTCCTAGGGCCAGATTTTATCAGTACAGATGAGAGATGTTGAGATCCCTAAAACTCTTTCTAGGCACCATCCCTGCTAAATTCCTAAAAGGTAAGTTAGACAGGAATGCCTTCAGGACAATGGATTCTTTAATATTGTCTAAGACTTCACCCCAGCAAGCTGTACTAGCCCAGATGCCAAGCTTCCAAAGTTCTTTTGACATTCTTACTTGTTTTTTAAATCAAAGTTTATTGGGGTAACAATTGTTAGTAAAGTTACATAGATTTCAGGTGTACAATTCTGTAATATATTATCTATATCTCACATTGTGTTGACACTCTTACTTAAGGTCAAGGCTAGAGAAAATACTGGACAACCTCTTCCATGCCCTCTTCCCCCCATTGTCAAGCTCTGGTATGGACCTTCCAGACTGTTCATTCTAACAACAGGAGGTGCAATGAGGAGACTAGAAATATGCAAGCGAGTGGAGGGAGCCACTGAGAGGAGATGTCACACTTTCACTCCTCTGACCAGTGCTTCCCCCCACCCCCCAGACCATAATCATCTAATCAGGTGGCTCTGCAGTCTCTATTCTACCCTCACTTCTGTCAGAGTGCCTCTTCCCCTGGGATTAGGAGATAGTACCCATCCCTGTTTTGAGTTTGTGACCAACTAGTCTCCTAAATCTCTGATCATGGGATGCCTACAGGACTCTGGCAAGAAATCAGGTCTCTCCACCTTTAAGACAACTTCAAAAAGGGGCTTTAGAAATATATCCTTGTGGTTGTTTTTCTCTTATAGTTTCTCGGTTATCAACTAAGAACACTTAAGACGTTTCTTCTAATTGCAACACAAATGTCTTCAGTTCAGGGATGAGAATTTATCAAAGTCTATAATTGTTCACTAAATACTCACAGATTATACAACATAAGCCCAGAAAGGAGATATCATGTCTAACTTTTCATGTCAATGGATGGAAATGCCGTCACTGGATTCCACTCGTTCCTGACTGTGGATATTCTTTCTCTGGCTTCTTCGACAGATTCAAACCTGATTTTCATGCCCAATTCAAGTACCCAGGTCTCATCCTGCTAAACATCTAATGAAGCAATAGCCTTTTTTCCTATTACCCCAGACCCTTTGCCTTGGTCAAGAGTCCTTCAAGAAATAATTAAGTCAACCTCATGATGATACAGAGCCATAAACCTTCACAAATATAACTAGATATCTGCACAGACAGTACAGGTGGTCACAACTCAGAGAATGTGTCTCACTACTAAAAAGGACCACTGTGTCGGTCCACTTACTACTTTATTATTGTATCTGGAGGAAATATGTCTAAATAGCAGCAATGGTAAGAAAAACTTTAAGGATTTAATTTCCTAAAAGTTTAACATAAGAATAAGGCTACCAAACAAAAAACTAACATTGTCTTAGGATATGGAACACAGAACACAGAAGCTGCTTCCTCTGTGCCTCTGTCTCTTTCCTAGTGTTGTTTCACCATACCTGGATATGCCTTGATTCACTTCCAGACATCACTCTCCAAGAGAGATGTTGACAATACATAAGAATCATTGAAAAAACAAGACATGTAACCACAATAAAGAAAGGAGATAGTGGGGCAAAAACTATGAAAGAGATCTTAAAACCTTGTCACATAAATGAGAGCAGAAATGAGACTGATGGTTAGATATTAGATTTCTGTACCATAACAAAATAGTTTCTAACAGAAATGTCTGAAATTTGAACTGGCTGTTCCCTGTCACTGGGGGTGTTTAAACAGTCACTAGATGATTACTTGATATATACACTGTAAAGACAATCCTTATGTTGGAAGGTAGATCTAACTAAATGAGATTTAAGCTCTAAACTAACTCATAGATTTTCGCCTATGTTATGGATAAATGGAGAGGTGTCCTGTCTTACCCATAAAGTAGTTCCTAGAGTAGGAAGCAATATTTTCAAAATGGTGGCTCTAGGAAAACAAAATTTCTTGGGATGACTAGGTGGCATGGAATGGATGAAGGGTTGGTATGGAGCTACTAATGGGAGAGAAGATACATTAGAGGGGAGGAAATTACAAGGCATGCAGATGGAATGTAGTTTCCAAGAGTTTGAACTTTTGATGATCTGGAGAAGGACTTTATGGGAAAACTTTCTCCAATAAAATGAAAAGACAAACCTCATGGAGGAATGTATTGCTCATAAACCAAAGCCTGACAACCTAACCACGGAGAGCTGGGATCGACCTAAAGTCCCCTCAGTCCTGCTATCCCATGGCATGGGCATTTGTTGGTTATTTTTATCACTGAATCACAGAGTAGTTAGTAGGCTCCCAACACCCTTCAGCTCCACCTCTAAAAGGGCTTCCTTCGTCTCTTACATTTTCTGTTTATTTTCTCTGTGACCACCAACCAAACAAGAATCAAGCAGCAGACCACCATGGAACACCAAGATTCTGAAGACTGTCACTGCAGCTTGTCATCAACTAAGAAGGATGCAGAGGATGGGGCTCTATGACCTGTGCCTGGGTTTTGCATGATCCATCCGTAATGGCTAAGCCAGTGCTAACTTAGCCATCTTACTCAACAAAAGGAATCCTCTTGCAAAACCATGATATGGTTTAAGAATTGGTCCTTTCTCCATTGATGATAAATCGCAAACCCTACTCTTAGCTTACATCTTACTCTACAGTTTTGGGAGGGATGCTCACATTATGCTCAATTCATGATTACATATCTTAGAATCATAAATCAAGAGGCAATGTTGTATAGTAGTTAAAAGAGTGCTTGGCATGGAGTTACACTACCTAGGTTTAAAATCTATCTCTGTCATTTGCTGTTGATCTTGAACAAGACACTTAATTTTTCTGTGCCTTGGTTTCTTCATCTATAAAAGAAAAAGAATAATCATTCTTACCTCATAGGACTCTGTGCAAATTAAATAATATAATACCAATACACTGTTTAGCACAATTCCTGAAATATAGGAAATACTAAAAACACATTAGCTAGTATCACATTATTTTAGAACTTGAGAGACAGAGAACGACACATAGACCAACCCTGTGTACAATGCTCAATTGCAAATGGAGATGGCTCATCTGTTCGCTTGGTTCAGCTAAAGGCTTTTCTTGGGTCTCATTTTTTGGGAACAAGGCATGCCTTAGTTTACAGCAGAATAAAGATCTATTATTATTATTATTGCCTGCTGATTTTATAAGAGAAATTTATCTTCGTTTCATGTTGATTTTATTTGGTGATAATTATTTTAAAAGCCTTTAACTTTAATGTTCTCTAACCTGTCACTTTTGTCAAGTAAGTGGGAAAAGGCAGACTCAAGATCTAGAAGTGAAACTTTGAAACTTCTGCAAACAAGGACATGGGAGACAGAGAGATAGGGCCACATGTCCAAAGACCCACACTTAGTGACAGAACAGAATGAAAAATTGATCTAGTCCTTATATTATTCTAATAAAATTGTTTATTAAAGGTATTTTTAAATGTATATAAGAAATTACTCTATTTGTTAAATGAATATATGCTTCTTTCATACATGTAAATGCAGGTTTATACATTTTATACTTCCTTTAATAACACAAGTATTTGAAGCCACACATATATATTGTGTATTGTTGGCTATGAACATTCCCATAACACTCCTCACGGTAATCTCTTGCTGACTCCATCAAATGCACAGTTTAGGAACAGGACTGAAATCATGAGCCATGCTCACCATTAGGTCAGAACATAACCACCAATATCTGCAGGATCTTCTGTTCCAGAAATATCCCTTCCCTCCAACGGCCTGGCTCAGATGCAGGCTATGCTGTAAGAGAATGAGGTAAAAAAGATTTCTAGCCTTGTGCAGAGCTGCGCAGAGGACCTGAAGGGCCAAGGCTTAGCTTTATTAATAGGAGGATCCTCTTTCAAAAAATAAATCTGGCTTTCTTACCTAAGATCTGCAACTTTTCTCAAGCCCCATCTCCCTGCCAAAATTACCCAGGAGTCTCAGACAAGTTCCTGAAGTTTTAATCATTCTTTAATTTTTAAAAGTCTTCATTGAGAAACTGCTAGGTACCAAGCACCAGGGATACACTGGGGAGCAAAACCAAACCAGGTCAGAAAAGAGAGACTAATAGGAGCATGTGGAGGAAGCCCCAGGTAAAATGGCAAAAAGAAGAAATGTCTTAATGTTCTCCAGCCCTACGCATTCCACTCTCTTCCCCTGCCCATTGTATTGTTAAAGAGCTCCCTCAAGCTTCTCTTTGCCTTTAATCTCTTCCCTCATCAAAATATGATTCCTAGAGAAATACTTTGATTATTCATTCATTTTTCTTTTTCTTTTTTTCTTTTCTTTTTTTTTGTTCTTTTGACAATTGTTAGTAAAGTTACATAGATTTCAGGTGTATAATTCTGTATTACATCATCTATAAATCCCATTGTGTGTTCACCACCCAGAGTCAGTTCTCTTTCCATCACCAATATTTGATCCCCTTTACCCTCATCTACCACCCCACTCCCCCCTTACCCTCTGGTAACCACTAAACTATTGTCTGTGTCTATGAGTTTTTGTTTCTCATTTGTTTGTCTTATTCTTTTGTTGTTTTTGGTTTATATACCACCTATCAGTGAAATCATGTGGTTCTCTTCTTTTTCTGTCTGACTTATTTCGCTTAGCATTATAATCTCAAGATCCATCCATGTTGTCACAAATGGTCCTATTTCATCTTTTCTTACTGCCGAATAGTATTCCATTGTGTATATATACCACAACTTCTTTAGCCATTCATCTATCGAAGGACATTTTGGTTGTTTCCATGTCTTGGCCACCATAAATAAAGCTGCAATGAACATTGGAGTATACTTGTCTTTACGTACAAATGTTTTGAGATATTTTGGGTAGATACCCAGGAGAGGGATTGCTGGGTCATACGGTAATTCTATTTGTAATTTTTTGAGGAACCTCCACACTGCCTTCCATAGTGGCTGCACCAGTCTACATTCCCACCAACAGTGTATGAGGGTTCCTTTTTCTCCATAACCTCTCCAACACTTGTTACTATTTGTCTTGTTGATGATAGCCATTCTAACTGGGGTGAGGTGATATCTCATTGTGGTTTTTATTTGCATTTCTCTACTGATTAGTGATGTTGAGCATTTTTTCATATGTCTATTTGCCATTTGTATGTCCTCTTTGGAGAAATGTCTCTTCAGGTCCTCTGCCCATTTTTCAACTGTGTTGTTTGTTTTTTTGTTGTTGAGTTGCATGAATTCCTTGTATGTTTTGAAAATTAGCCCCTTATCGGAGGCACTGTTTGCAAAATCTTCTCCCATTCATTTGGTTGCCTCTTTGTTTTGTCGATGGTTTCTTTTGCTGTACAGAAGCTTTTAAGTTTGATATAGTCTCATTCATTTATTTTAGCGTTTACAACTCTTGCCATTGGAGTCAAATTCATAAAACACTCCTTGAACCGAAGGTTTATAAGTTTAATACCTATGTTTTCTTCTCTGCAGTTTAGTGTTTCAGATCTTATGCTTAAGTCTTTGATCCATTTTAAATTAATTTTGGTACATGGTGACAGATAGCAGTCCAGTTTCATTCTTTTGCACGTGGCTTTCCAATTCTCCCAGCACCATTTATTGAAGAGGCTGTCTTTTCTCCATTGTATGTTTTTTGCTTCTTTGTCAAAAATTATCTGTCCATACATATGTGGTTTTATTTCTGAGTTCTCAATTCTCTTCCGTTGGTTTATGTGTCTGTTTTTCTGCCAACACCATGCTGTTTTGATTATTGTTCCGCTGTATACAAGCTAAAGTCAGGGAGTGTGATACCTCCAGCATTGTGCTTT
This sequence comes from Rhinolophus hipposideros, assembly GCF_964194185.1. NCBI lineage: Eukaryota > Metazoa > Chordata > Mammalia > Chiroptera > Rhinolophidae > Rhinolophus > Rhinolophus hipposideros. The sequence goes on along the minus strand of NC_138070.1, from coordinate 29,823,699 downwards.
TTTCTTAAGATTGCTTTGGCTATTCAGGGTCTTTTGTGGTTCCAAACAAATCTGATGATTTTTTGTTCTATTTTTTTTAAAAATGCGATTGAGGTTTTGATGGAGATTGCATTAAATCTGTATATTGCTTTGGGTAATATGGCCATTTTAACTATGTTGATTGTTCCAATCCATGAGCACGGAATGTCTTTCCATTTCTTTGTGTCTTCTTCAATTTCTTTTAAAAATGTCTTGTAGTTTTCAGCATATAGATCTTTCACATCCTTGGTTAAGTTTATTCCTAGGTATTTTATTCTTTTTGCTGCAATTTCAAAAAGAACTCGGTTGTTTTTTCATTTCTTTTTCTGAGATGTCATTGTTAGTACATAGGAATACAAAGGACTTTTGTACGTTGATTTTGTAGCAAGCAACTTGACTGTATTTGTTGATTGTTCTAATAGCTTTTTTGTGGAGTCTTTAGGGTTTTCTATATATAGCATCATGTCATCTGCAAAGAGTGACAATTTAACTTCTTCATTCCCAATTTAAATGCCTTTTATTTCTTTCTCTTGCCTGATTGCTCTGGTGAGGACTTCCAACACTATGTTGAAAAGCAGAGGTGATTGGGGACAGCCCTATCGTGTTCCTGAACGTAGAGCAAAGTTTTCACCGTTAATTATGAGATTAGCTGAGGGATTGTCATATATGGCCTTTATTATGTTGAGGTATTTTCCTTCTATACCTATTTTATTAAGTGTTTTAATCATAAATGGATGTTGTATCTTGTCAAGTGCTTTTTCTGCATCAATTGATATAACCATATGATTTTTGTCCTTTATTTTGTTTATATGATGTATCACATTGATGGATTTGCAGATATAGAACCATCCTTATGGTTCTCTGCTTTTTCTGTCTGACTTATTTCGCTTAGCCTCTGGGATGAAAGCCACTTGGTCGTGATGAATAATCTTTTTAATGAATTGTTGCATTCTATTTGCTAGAATTTTGTTTAGGATTTTTGCCTCTGTATTCATCAGAGATATTTGTCTGTAGTTCTCTTTTTTTGTGTTGTCCTTGCCAGGTTTTGGAATCAGGGTAATGTGGCCTCATAAAATGAATTAGGGAGTACTGTCTCTTCTTCAATTTTTTGGAAGAGTTTGAGCAGGATTGGTATTAGATCCGCTTTGAAGGTTTGATAGAATTCACTAGTGAAGCCATCTGGTCCCAGACTTTTGCTTTTGGGAAGGTTTTGGATGACTGATTCAATTTCGTTACTGGTGATTGGTCTATTTAGATTTTCCAGTTCTTCATGGTTCAGCCTAGGAAGGCTACATGTTTCTAAGAACTTGTCTATTTCTTCTAGGTTATTGAATTTGGTGGCCTATAGTCCTTCATAGTATTCTTGGATGATCCTTTGTATTTCTATGGTGTCCATGATAACTTCCCCTTTTTTATTTCCGATTTTGTTTGTTAGTGTCTTCTCTCTTTTTATCTTAGTGAGCCTAGCCAAGGGTTTGTCAATTTTGTTAACCTTTCCAAATAACCAGCTCTTTGTCACATTAATTTTTTTATTGTCTTTTTGTTCTCTATTTAATTTAGTTCTGCTGTGATTTTTACTATTTTCTTTATTCTGCTGACCTTGGGTTTCATTTGGTCTTCTTTTTCTAGTTCTTTAAGGTGTAACGTGAGGTTATTTATCTGGGATATTTCTTGTTTCTTGAGATAGGCCTATAATGATATAAATTTCCCTCTTAAAACTGCTTTTGTTGCATCCCAAAATTTTTGGTAGGATGTATTTTCATTCTCATTTGTTTCTATGTATCCTTCGATCTCTCCTCTAATTTCTTCTTTGACCCAGTCCTTCTTTAAAAGTATGTTGTTTAATTTCCATGTATTTGTGGTTTTTCCTGCTTTCTTTTTGAAGTGCATATCCAATTTCAAAGCCTTGTGATCAGAGAATATGCTTGGTATAATTTCAATCTTCTTAAATTTGCTGAGGTTAGTTTTATGTCCCAATATATGGTCTATCCTTGAGAATGTTCCATGTACACTAGGAAAAAAATGTATAGTCTGATGTTTTAGGATGAAGTGCTCTATGAATGTCAATTAGGTTCATTTCCTCTAATGTGTCATTTAGGGCTGCTTTTTCATTATTTATTTTCTGTTTGGATGATCTATCCATAGCTGCCAATGATGTATTTAGGTCCCCTACTATAATTGTGTTTTGGTCTATTTCTTCCTTTAGTTCTGTTAGTAGTTGCTTGATATATTTCGGTGCTCCCTGATTGGGGGCATAAATATTGATGACTGTTATGTGTTCTTGTTGTATTAGTCCCCTTTACCATTATGAAATGTCCATCTTTGTTTCTTGTTATCTTTTTCACCCTGAAGTCTGTTTCATCTGATATCATTATGGCTACACCTGATTTTCTCTGAGTACCATTTGCTTAAAGTGTCAATTTCCACCCTTTCACTTTGAGTCTATACTTGTCCTTATAGCTGAGATGTGTCTCTTGGAGACAGCATATGGTTGGGTTTAGTTTTTGATCCAGTCTCCTCCTCTGTGCCTTTTTATTGGTGAGTTCAGTCCATTTACATTTAGGGTGATTATTGATATGTGAGGATTTCCTATCATTCTATCTTTAGTTTTCTTGTAAGACTGTGCATTGTTTCTTTGCCTTTTTGTTGTTGTCTATTATTTCTGTGTGGTGATATTCTATGATGTTTCCCTTTTTTCTTCTTTTATGACAGTATATATTTCAGTTCTGGGTTTTTTTTGTTGTTGTTGTTTTTTTTGTTTTGAGTGGTTATCCTTAAGTTTATCTAAAAGAAAGTTTGATCTTTAGAGTATTCCATTCTCTTCAGCATGCCTACTTTCTCCATTCCCATATTCCTGTTGAGGCCTTTACTCTTCCCCTTTCAATGTTTTGGTTGCCACAAATTGTCCCTGTTGATTGTGGTCGAATAGCCTCCTTTAGTATTTCTTGTAGTGCAGGTCATGTATTAGAAAATTCCCTCAGATTCCATATGTCTGGCAAGGTCTTTATTCTTCCTTCATATTTAAAAGTTATCTTTGCTGGGTATATTATTCTTGGCTCATAATTTCTTTCTTTCAATATTTTGAATATTTGGTTCCCCTCCCTCCTGGCTTGTAGAGTTTCTGCTGAAAAATCTGATGATAATCTAATGGGCTTTCCTTTGTATGTTACTGTCTTCTTTTCCCTGGCTGCCTTGAGGAGTCTTTCTTTGTCATTGATTTTTGACAGCTTCAATACGATGTGCCTTGGAGAAGGCCTGTCGGGGTTGAGGTAATTAGGTGTTCTATTTGCTTCTTGGATTCGAGGATCCAGTTCTTTCCACAATTTGGGGCATTCTCATCGACTATTTGTTTCAATATACTTTCTGTTCTCTTCTCTCTTTCTTCTCCTTCTGGTATGCCCATTATTCTTATATTGCTTTTTCTTATGGAGTCAGAAAGTTCTTGTACAGTTCTTTCATTTCTTTTAAGTTTCAAGTCTCTTTCTTCTTCCATTCGTGTCATTTCCAGGTTTCTATCTTCAATGTCACTGATTCTTTCCTCCATCTGGTCAACTCTACTACCTAAGCTGGCGATTTCATTCTTAATTTCTTCTATTGAGTTCTTAATCTCCAGAAATTGTATTTGGTCCTTTTCTAAAATTTCAATCTCTTTGGTAAAATGTTCATATTTTTCTTTGATTGTGTTTCTGAGTTCATTAAACTGCCTTTCTGTGTTTTCTTGCAGCTCGTTGAGTCTTTTCAGAACTGCAATTTTGAATTCTCTGTCATTTAAGTCACATATTTCTATATCTTTAAGTTCATTTTCTGGAGACCTTTCACTTTCTTTCTGAGCTGTCTTGTTGCCTTGGTTATTCACGGCTTTTACTGATTTATTATGTCTCTTTCTAGACATCTACAGGAGATGGTTCTGCAATGGGTTGATAGGAAGGGGTCTTTCTTTTGTTTTCCAGCACGTGTTTGTAGAATGTTTTATTTTTTCTCCATCTGTAGCTTTTTTCTCTCTCTCATTGTAGTGTTATGTTTTCTCTGCACTATTCCCGCTTCTCACACAATGGGGGGATTCCCTGGAAGGCAGGCTTCTCCTCTGTTAACAGTTTGCCTGGGTCACAAGGTGCCACAGGCACCTTTAGGGATGCAGAGAGCTTTTGAAGTTCCAAAACTCTTCCTGCACCAGATTCACAACCCGTATGTTTCAGCAGTTCTGTTTACTCCTGCAGAGATCCGCCCATATAGGTGGGGACCGGGGCGGGGTGAGTTGTGAGAATTGGCCCAGAGCAATGGCGGTGACCACCACCACAGCCGTTCCTGCTTCCACAGCTCCCTCCCCTTTGCCAGAACTAGTTGGATTTCTAATCTGTGTCTGTGGAGCACAGTTCTCAGGACTGCAAATATTCTGTTCTTTGGATCTGACATTGCTACTGTTCCACTTCTAGCACTGGGCAGATGGGGGTGGGGTGAGCTCTGGGAGGGTAGGGAAGGAGCGGCTAATCTTAGTGCCTAAGGCTTCTGCTCTCTGCAGCAGTAAGGGCTTAAACCACCGTTTTCAGCCTTCTTGCCTCAGTCTTTGCTCCGAGGTCTCTGCCGTAAGCGTTGGATTCAGCAATGTTATGTGCTGTCCCCTCAACCCTGTGGGCCATAAAGAAAGACTTAGCAGTCCAAGTTCTTCCCTCTCCTGCAGCTGCGATAGTTCCAAAATGCAGCGAGCTCAGAGCACTGATATAGGTCTGCGTCCTGTATCCATGGGGTCCCATCTCCGCACTTCTCCCTTTCCTCCTCCCCTGCTCACTCATGCAATTTGCCCACCTTTATGTGAATTCAGTAGTGGGCTTCTTCGTCTTGCCTGTCTGCTATGCAGGGAGTCCTTTGTGGAGTTATAGTTGTTCAATTTGTTGTAAATTCCAGGGAAGATTTCCAGAGGCTCGCCTCACACCGCCATTTTGATGACATCTCTCTCATTCATTTTTTTCAACAAGTATATATTGAGCACCTACTGTGTACCAGGTATTCAGTAGGTAAAATATTGGTCATTTACAGCTTAGGAGTGTTTGCATTGCAATCTTCTTAATTTTTTTCTCATACGTTTTATTGAAATATAATTCACATACCATAAAACTTATCTTTTTGAAGTACACAATTCAGTGGTTGTTAGTACATTCACAAAGTTGTACAACTATCACCACCATGGTTGAATTCCAGAATATTTTCATCACCTCAGAAGAAACCCATATCCATTATCAGTCATTCCCCAATGTCTCCTTCCCCCATTACCTAACAACCACTAACTAACTTTTTGTCTGTATGGATTTGCCTATCCTAGACATTTCATGTAAATAGAATCATATAATGTGTGATCTTTTGTGACTGGCTTTTTCACTTAGCATAATGTTTTCAAAGTTATCCATGTTGTTGTATGTGTTATTAGTTCATTCTTTTTTATGACTGAGTAATAATTAAAGGATATGCCATATTTTGTTTATCCATTGGTCAATTGTTAAACATTTGGATTGTTCAACTTTTTGTCTATTATGAATAATGCTGGTATGAACATTCATGTACGCATTTTTGTGTGAACACATTTTCAATTCTCTTGGCTACATACACGTACCTAGGAGTGGAATTGTTAGATTAAATTGGTAACAGTATGTCTAGCTTTTTGAAGAAGTGCCAAAGTGTTTTTCAAAGAGGCTGCATCAGTTTACATTCCCACCAGAAAGACGTCAGGGTTCCAATTTTTCCACATTCTCACCAACACTTGAGATTGCCCATTATTTTTATTATAGCTATCCTAGTGGGTGTGAAGTGATGTTCCATTGTGGTTTTGATTTCCATTTCCCTAAAAGTTAATGATGTTGAGAATCTTTTTTTGTACTTATTGGCTATTTGTATATTTTCTTTAGAGAAATGCCTATTCAAATCCTTTGTCTATATTTAATTGAGCTAATTGTCTTTTTATTTTTGAGTTTTAAGGTTTTTCTTTTATTCTGGATACTAGATCCTTATCAGATACATGATTTGCAAATATATTCTCCAATTCTGTGGATTGTCTTTTCACTTTCTTGATTGAGTCTTTTGAAGTACAAAAGTTTGTAATTTTGATTAAGTCCAATTTATTTATTTGGTTTTGGTGTCATATCTAAGGAACCATTACCTAATCCAAAGTCACAAAGATTTATGGTTATGTTTTCTCTAAGAGTTTTATGGTTTTAGCTTGTACATGTAGGCCTATGACCCAGTTTTAGTAAATTTTTATATATGATGTGAGTGAGGGGCCCAAATTCATTTTTTTGCATTTGGACATCCAGTTGCCTCACCACCATTTGTTGAAGACTATTTATTCCCCATTTAATTGTCTTGATACTCTTGTTAAAAATCAATTGGCCCTAAATATAAGAGTTTGTTTCTGGACTCTCAAGTATATTCTTTTTATCTATATGTCTCTCCTTATGCCAATACCACACAATCTTAATCACTATAACTTACTGTTAGTTTTGAAATTGTGACATGTGAATATTTCAACTTTGTTCTTTTTCAAGATTGTCTGGGCTATTCTGGGTCCCTTGCATTTACATAGGAATTTTAGGAATAACTTGTCAATTTCTGCAAAAAAAAAAAAATGGCAGCTGATATTTTGGTAGGGATTTTATTGAATCTGTAGAACAATTTGGGGAGTGTTGTCATCTAAGCAATATTAAGTCTTCCACTCCATGAACACAAGATGTCTTTCCATTTATTTAGGTGTTATTTAATTTCTTTCAACAATCTCTTATAGTTTTTAATATACAAGTCTTACACTTTTATTTTTTAAGAAAAATGGAATCATTTTTCTTAACTTCATTTTTGGATGATTTATTGCTAGTGTACAAAAATGTAATAGATTTCTGTGTTTTGATCTTGCATCCTGCAACTTTACTGAACTCATTTATAAGCTCTAATAGTTTTGTGTATGTGTATGTATACGTTAGGATTATCTATATACAAAATTATGTCATCTACAAATAGAGATAATTTTACCTCTTTCTTTCCAATATGGATACCTTTTCAAGTCTTATTTCCTACCATGCAATGGAACACTTTATCCCTCTATAAACTAATTTCAGGTAACAAGGATGTATGCTCCAAAAGGGCAAGAATTTGTTTTGTTCCCTGCTATCAACCTAGCATCTGGACTCATTTCTGGTACTTGAGATGTATTCTATAAATATTTGTTGAATAAATGAGACGAGAAGTAGATGGCACAGTTTAGTCCAGGACTTTTCCCCACACTATGAAATCGCACCAGCAGGGTGGGTCTTATTCAATCCCTTATATAGATTCACTTATAATGCCTACCCAGTTCCAGGCAATTAATAAGCATTCAATAAATACTTGTTTAATGGATGAATGAATAAATAAATTTTGTAAGGCCTGATATATGGGAGTGTGTGAGTAAGACTACGTGGTCCCATCTGGTATAAGAAGTACCATTTCTCAAACAGCTTATTATACCATCAATTTCAATGCAGTGTGTGGTAAATAATGTCCCCTAAGATCATAGTGACAGTACAACTTTGTCACTGAAATTCCAACAATTCTACAGTGGTTATTAAACCTTTCTCCCACAAAATCATACTAGTATGTAAATCATCTTACTTATATCATTTCAACAATAATTCAAAGAGTTGTCTGGGATCAAGCAAAAGATGGCAAGCCACCTAGACTGGCCACCATAGCCTGATCTGCTGGCCCTGCCACCTTGCTTCTTCCACGTTGACTCTCACCCAGGAAATACTTTAGGTACATCTGGAAATGCAGTGAGAATACTTGGCATGAAAACCATGTGAAAAGTCAATGAGGCCCAGGAGGGTCTGGGCACAGTACAGGGTTGGGGAGGGGACCTTTCCTCACACTCCTACTCACTCTCTTTCCTTTTAAAGAGAATTTCATTGTTCCTGTTGTCCCACCCCCACAATTCCAGGCTCTCTATATGTTGCAAATTGAAATCTATACTCACCAAATATGCATTTAATTCTATTTTACTCAAGCAATTATTATCTAAATAATTCCATTGTTATTGGAAATATCTAAAAATTTTAATGACCATGAAGAAGATTTATAGCTGTTATAGACTTGCTAGTTCTCAATAAATATGTTTTTAATCAGGTTAGCATTTTATATACAATAACCATCCTATTAATTCTGGGATGGATTTCGTAGCCTTGATGGAAAGCGCTGCAGTTGATTTGTTTTCCCTGGGGCTCTTTAAGTTACACTTTAAGATTGGAGATTAAAACAGGAATTTTCCACCCTTCAAAAAACGAGACCCAGGAACAAGATTGAGTATAGACAGCAGTGAGAAGAAAAAGCAGGCAGCTTAGAGTACTAGGGAAAAGTCTGGACTAAGCATCAGGAGACCATGATCTACATCTGCTTCTACTTCTAATTAGCTCTGTGGCTCTGGCCAAGTCCCTTAACCTTTCTTAGCCACAGTTTCCTCATTTGTCAAATGGGGATAATCATACCTAGCCTGGCCTCACATTTTTGTGGTAGGGAATCTGAAATGTGAGTGTATGAGAAAATGCTGTAAAAATCACGCAGTGTGACAGTATGGAGTCTAGGGAATCCACGCTCAGCTCTGCACTTGTAAGCAGAACCACCTTGGGCACATCATTTAATCCTCTGACCTCCAGTTTCTTTATTTGTACAATGTAAACAGTAATAGTAGTAGTAGTAGTAGTAGTAGTAGTAGTAGTAGTAGTAATGCCTATTTTTTAAGGATTTGTCAAGTTTAGTGAGATGATGTATACCAGCCTTCACACACGTCCTAGAGCATAACAAGCATTAAAAAAATTTTTTCCCATACTTTCCTAGGATGAAATTCAAGACATTTGGGAAACTTCAGAATTGTGGAGTATCTCATTTTCTGACGAAAAGAAACAGGCCTGCTATAGCAGAGACACGATCCTCACCTGTGTTTTCTTTAATCCCAAGGCCCATTCCCCTGCTGTTGCACCCTTTCCACCACTCCTTAGTTGAGAGCCCTTTTAAAAAGTTCCATTTAAAATTGTTAGTTTGATAGGCTGGCTGGGAGGGATGTCATCACACTAAGGAATACAGAAGGATTCTGTATTTGAGAGTTGGTTGCGGTTCTTCCAGAAGGGCAGAAGGGGGTTGGAGATTTGGGCCAGCAGAAAATTCTTTAGTGGTCAGTGTCTTTCCAAAGAAGCCTAGAAGTGACTTTCATTCCTAAGCATATAGTTATTCGCTGTCATCTCTGGATAAAATGTGACCCCTTTGGACAAAGTGAAGCCCACTAATGGCCAAACCCTGGAATCATGTTTCTCCACACCTTCCTAGAGTCTTCAAAACTCACAGTAAAGCTTGAGACAAGCCACATCACCAAGCTCCCCGTATTGAGTAAAGACGTACAAAGAGTATGTGCTCAGAAGCACAGACACAGCAGCACAATGAAGAATAAACAGCCAGAGCACAGGCCTGCACTCCAGACTTTGCTTTTTTTATGATACTTTTAGTTCTCTTGACCAAACGGGGCCCCTGCCTGTGGCCATCCCTCCCCTCACTGACCCCCCCCCCCACACACACACACACACACACTCCTCTAGGGACAAGCAGAAGAGAGATTAGCCACATGAACCAGGCAGGCTTGTGAAACAGCTGAAGAATTAAATATTCAAGAATGTTTTGGCCAAGCTGCTGACCCATTTCCCGCCCTGCAAAACCCAGGGAAGGACAGGGAGGTAGAAAGAAAAATAAAGAACCAGGGGAAACAAAACCAAATTATTAAGTTCTTTTTATTAAATAAATAAGCTTCATCTGACAGGTCCTCCCCTGGAGTCCTGGGGTGTCATCAGTCCTGGGAAATGACTTGAGAAAACATACACACACACACACACACACACACACACACACACACACACACACACACACACACACGACTCCTTGGTCTTGACTGGAATGAAAGAGGCCACTAAGTGAATTCCCTGCACTCTAGCCAGATTTCCGTGAAAACTGAAATCTGGATGAGGGGCAAGGGGGCGTGAGCAACCACATTCACATTGATTAGAGTATGGAACTGGAATCAGTAAGTTTCGCTTTGGGTTACAGCCCCAACCCATTGATGTAATGATGTTGGATCTGCTGGCAGTTTCTGGGTGTGGGCCGGGATCGTGTCTCGTGAGACCGAAGAATGGAAACACAGACCCAAGACAGGCAGAGTTTTAAAAAGAGGACAGTTTATTGAAAGCAAAGGGTCAGAGCTTCCAAGTGGGAGGGGGTCCAGAATGGGGGTGCCCAGTGACTGAGTCAAAAGTTCTTACTTTTATACCTTCCCTGGCCTGCTTGGGGAAGGGGTCTGGAGCTTTCTAATGGATTCATCTATCAGGTTTGTCCTGTTTGCCCATCCTGAAGGGATTAATGGACCAACCCATCCCTGTCTATCAGATCTGCTCCTTTGTCTGGCGGAAAGGGATTTGAGAAAATTTATTAACCTCAAGGTGCGTTCTCATATCTTTGTCCTGGAGTGAAGGAGACATTCCAGATCATGAAGATTCAGGATCTGGCTGCCTTTTGTTTATTCCACCAGGGACCTTCCTGTCTACCTAATGACATGCTAGCTAACCTGTATCACCATCTGCTTTTAATGTAATAACACCCAGATATAAATGTCAAGACCCAACCTCCAGCCTCCACCCAGCACAAACACAGCATCTCCTTTAGTTCCCACTTATATCCATTCATCTTTCTGCATTCCTTAATCTAATGCTATCCTTCTATCATTAATGACCAGCCTATCAAGTTAAAATTTTCTGTCATCCTCCTCTCCTCTTTCTTTTTCATCCTCCAGACCTATCTGTTTATCAACTCCTGTCTGTTCTACTTAGACATATCTTGCAAATCAGGTCCACCTCCTGCCAATCTGTGATCATCAAATTAATTCAAAACTATATAAGGATCAATCTTAAGTATCAATCCTCTTATTAGTGTCTCTACTATCAGCCTTTCATACTCCATGTCATCTGCCACAGTATCATAGATGCTATTCTACTAAAAGAAAAAAATTAAATCAAGTTATTTCCTGATTAAAGACCTCCACCAACTCAATATTGCCTTAATAGTGTACCCCTGACCCTCCACAATCGGACCTCTGCCTTCCTCTGTGGCCAAGGTCCCTCAAGCCACAACACACTCTATCATTGCCAAGCTTCCCAATTCCCTTCCATGATTCTTGGCTTGTTTTGTTCTCCCCCTGCCTGGAATGTCCTTGCTTCATCTCTGCCCGGTGACCCCTCCCTCATCTTTCAAGACTCAGTTCTAAAGACATCTCTTCAGTGAAGGCTTCCCTGACTCCTCAAGATAAATTTAACCCCTTCCTCCCTACTTTGTTCATATCACTATTATAAAAATTATCATGGGTTGTAATTATTTCTAAGTCTGTCCCACTAAACTGAAGTTTCCTCAAGTCTATTACTCATATTTTATTCACATTTGCTTCAGCATGTGGCCTTTACAGGCACTTCTTAAGTGTTTTAGTAAAAGAACAAAAGGGCAAATTAAGATGAATAAACAAGCCAGCAATGGGGACTTGGGCAAACAACTACCTACCCTCTGTGGGTCTCAATCTGTTCAATGAAGGGGTTGAGTGAATGAGCTTAAAAATCCCTTTTAGCCCTGACATTATATGACTTTATAAGTTTTAGCTAAGAGATACTGGATGACTGGACTCTTCTGTGTGAGAACTGAAGCAGAGAGTTGTAAATAAGTAAAGCAGTCAAGAGCCTTCTGTAAACACGGCGGTGCAGATGCACTCACTCGAGAGCCGACAGGTTTATGCAGAGGTTTAAGCCAGATGTTTTCATTAAGAACACAGCAAGGTACAGTATCCAACATTATATTATAACTTGCAACTGGATACACCTGCAGAAATACAGCCTCAATCCTTTAGAGGAAAAATGATGGAAGGGGCCAGGAAGAATTAGAAACTGCCTAAAAGCAGGTGGGAAGGTAGGCAATGGGAAGTATAGGTGAACAGTCATGGAGTTTCTCTAACACAAAAGCCATCCCTACTACACCTTATCTTCCAGAACATCTCAACACAAACATAAACCTTTCAATTTAGCCAGACTGTTCTACATACTCAGCCCGAGGACCTGTGTTAACACAATCCAGTGCCCCTGCTCCTGTTTGTTCTATTTCTCTTGCCTGGAAAGCCTCTGTGGCCTCTCTCTGTCCATATATCCAAATACTGCACATTCTTCATGTCTACTCTATCATCCTCTCCTTAACCACTCCAACCCAAAGTGGTCTTTCTTCTTTTTCTGAAATCTTCTAGCAGTTTGACTGTCTGGCTTGACCAGTCTAGTCATTCCTATCTAGTTTAACACACTGCCTGACAAATAGAAGACACTTAGTAAAGATTTTTCTGAATTAATGACTGAGTGTATTAAGAGCTAAGTGGAACCTCACCCCAGTCAAAATGGCTATCATCAATAAATCAACAAACAACAAATGCTGGCGGGGATGTGGAGAAAAGGGAACGCTAGTGCACTGTTGGTGGGATTGCAGATTAGTGCAGCCACTATGGAAAACAGTATGGAGGTATCTCAGGAATCTGAAAATAGAACTACCCTATGATCCAGTAATTCCACTCCTAGGCATCTACCCGGAGAAATCCAAAACTCCAATTCAAAAATCTGTATGCACTCCTATGTTTATCGCAGCACTTTACACAATAGCCAAGATATGGAAACAACCGAAATGCCCATCAGTCGATGACTGGATTAAGAAGCTGTGGTACATTTATACAATGAAGTATTACGCAGCCATAAAGAAAAAAGAAATCTTATCATTTGCAACAACATGGATGGATCTAGAGAACATTATGTTAAGTGAAATAAGTCAGAAAGAGAAAGACAAGTACCATATGATCTGACTTGTATGCGGAATCTAAAGAAAAGAATATGTGTATGAACTAATCAGAAACAGTTTTGGGGACACAAAAAACCGAGAGTTGTTAGATGGTCTGGGGGGAGGGGGTTGGGGATGGGGGGAAGGGTGAAGGGATTGGGGGGCGGCTGGTGACCACAGGATGGCCTCAGGGTTTTTTGAGAATTACTTTGGGGAACTTATTCAATAGTGTTTGGGGATTTTGTTGGGTGTCCGATGGACATGTGTCCTGTTTGGGAGACCACCTCAGGGATGCTGTGGATGCCTGGTCATGGCATTGTACACCAGAGGCTGGACAGTAATGAATGCCAACTATAATTTTATGTGTATAATGTGATGGCTCGGTGTGAGGTCGGGGTGGTGGTGGATGGGGGGAGGGGGGTTCACGGTGTGAGGAATGTAAAAATAAAATACAATAAAATAAAACTAAAAAAATAAAAAATAAAAAAATAAATAAAAAGCTGCTTATAGTCAAAAAAAAAAAAAAAAGAGCTAAGTGGAACCTATAGAGATGAAACTCCCTGCCCTCAAGGGGAACTCTCAGTGTAGTGGAGGAATCAGATCAGTGAAGGAATAGCTGTTAAGAGAAGTATTCACAGAAATATACCAAACTATAGGGTTGTTGGTTTGGGTTTTTGGTATTGGTTTTGTTTAGGGATTTGGGGGTAAGCTTTCCTATGCACCTGTGTCCTCTCCCCAAATATTCTGCAAGATCCTTACGGACGGAAACCAAGTTTCTTCTTTCCTCCAAGACACCCATCGCAATGTCTTGCACATAAACACAAAGTATACATTTATCAATTAATTTTCTGTATAAAGCCATGCTTATTTAAAGGAGAAAAACTGCAGAAAATGTGAGTGGAGAAAAATGTGTCTTAGATGAGGCTTTACCTAAACCAGGACAATTTGGGAGCTTGATTAAGACTGCAAGGGAAAAAATGGAAAAAGAAAACTGAGAAGAAAGAAGTAAATAAAAGAATGAGGTTCCCAAGAGCAAACTGGAAAGAGGAATTGAGGGAGGACAAATAATACTTTCAAATAAACGCTGAGGTCTAGTTAAGAATGGAAACAATGTCGTTGTTGTCAGGTCACCTAGTACTAGACATATAATGCATTTTGTTTCAGACACAGTCATTTTTCTATGTGTGGAAGACTGCAGTGGGAACCAAAGCAAGTTCTGTCAAAAAATATTAATTTAGTCGCTAGAAGAAGGTGAAGCCTTCAGAAGAAACGAACCTAATTGTTTCCTTCTTTTAATGATGTAAAAGCTGGAATGAAAAAAATATATATGTATATCCAGAGATGTTTGAGAATGAAAGTGAGACTACCTGAAACAAGTAATTTAGTTCCTATTGCTCGGTGCAAGAATGTTGTAAAGAGAGGAGGAAAGGAATAAGGGAAAGAAAGAGGACAAGAGAAAGGAGGAAAGCACAGAGAGAGAGAATGTCTACCTTCCAATTGGCTGCAAGATTCAGTAGTCCTGTCTTCTGTTTCTCCTCACTTGTTTCCAAAGCTTTGCTCTTAGGCACTCAGAAAAGATACAACCCAATTTATCACAGTGAAATTTATGAAAAACAGAATTATGTAGATTATAAAACCTGAAGGAAGAATCTCAAAATCTTAAGAATCATTGGGTTAATGGCCTTCCATTCATTTTCTTCACTCTGTGGAAAATAATACGCCTCGTTTTAATGAGATTAACTTGTCATATGTCTTGACAGGTCTGGCATTAGGAAAAGCACCATATCACCAGCATGGATTAATGCTCTCTTCCTGTGAGACACATGAGACATTTTTTCTTTAGACAGAAAACAAACTATTCTATCTTCACTACTTGTCTGCGACATGAGAAGAGGTATCTTTATAAGGATGAAGAGAGAGGCAAATAAGAAAGGCCAAGATTTTCTTTCTGCCAAAACTTTTAAACTCAGGAAGACTGATTAAAGTGAATATCAGAGGCAGACTAGAGAAGGGGAAGGAAATCAGAAAAACTCCAGCATTATGTATGGTAAAAGGAAGGGAACACCCCTAATTAATTTGCCTCAATAATGGCGAAAGCATTGTGCCTGGCTAAGAGTGGATACTTATTATATATCTGTTGGCTAGACGGATGGATGGATGGATGGATGGATGGATGGATGGATGGATGGATGGATGGACGGACGGATATGAGGAATGAATAGGTTGATGGAAGGATGATATGTGGAAATTATACCTCTATGACCTAAGTGAGTCACCTTCCTAAGGCAATACCCAGCCTTCTGATCATAGGAATAAATGCTTAAGGAATTATTTCAAATAACTGCTTACTCTGTGATACCAGGATGGATAGTATTTTAATTACCTTTAGATGTTCATTTTTTAGTGGACATGGATATATATATATATATATATATATATATTTAGTGCCATAAAAATGTTTATTACCTTTGACTCAGTAACCCCACTTCTAAAAATTTATCCTAATTTTTTTCTCAAAAGAAGAAAGTTGTTTGTATAAAGATAATTTTGAAGCATAATCTATAAAATTTAACAATTGCAGCAACCTACAAATATTGAAGTAAATTACTTCAATTTGATAGACAAGACAGCCATAAGATGATAGCAAAAATTATGAAACAACATGAAAGAATCTTTTTGGTAAGAGAAAAATTCAACATGATATGTACACATACAGGAGCATGTATGTTTTATAAGCACAAAATATAAATAGTAATTAGTTTTATGTGTAACTTCAATTACAACTATGTAGAGGTATGTCAAGAGGCTGGAAAGAATCACCAAAAATGACAACCATATATATGATAAGATTGTAGAATTCTGGATAAATTATATTTTTTAATTTAAAATATTGTAAGAAATGGACTTGAAGCATTTATTTTTCCCTTAATGTAAGTATGATAATATGTTCAAAGGAAATAAAAATAAGAAAAAAATTTAACTGATTATCAGTGTTGTAGAGTTTCAGCTTCACCCCCATCCTGAAAAATCCAAAACCCATATCTTGGCCCTGAGCTCTCTTTCTGAAGTGCGTTTGTAGCTGGCAGTTGGATCTTCTCATTTCAATGATTCACCAACACCTCAAACTCAACTTGTCCAAAAATCTCCTCGCCTCCCCTCCTCAGTTTCTCATCTCTGATGTCTGTTAATGTTGTCAAAATCACCCAGGTTCAAAACCTCAGAATCACCTTCAGCTACTCCTGATCTCTTCCGGCATCATCTCCTGAACACAGTCCCTCCTCTCCATTCCTACTGCATTTAATTCCTTCTCATGTGCACTCCAGCACAGCCTCCTAATGACCTCCACCTCCAGACTGCAAGGACCACCTACCAGTTATCTTTCTAGAACACGGTTCTGATCGTGTCCCTCTAGCACATGACAATCCATAGTAACCATCATTTGCCTAAGAACAATCCAAACTCTTTATGTGACCTTATGTGACCCCCACGATCTGGCTCCTAGGTGCCTTTGTTGTGTTGTTATCTTCTCCCTCACATGTGCTCTTGTCTGGTCTAAGTGGGAGATTCACTGTTTCCACGACTTCTCACCTTTCGGCCTTTGCTCACTGGGTTATTCCTGCTTGGAATGCCCTTCCCCTCAAGCATGCTTGTAAAAAACAAAAATATGGAAAACAACAAATAAAAACAGCTGCCTGCCCCTCAAAGGCCAATTCAAATCTGGCTTCCTCCATGAACACTGCAGATCCAGAGTCCATTATTTCCTCTGTGTTCCAGCCGAAGTGCTGTGCCACTCTTTAGAGTACTTAGCACTGTTTTTATAGTAATGCTTTGGGCATATCTGATCCTCAGTACTAGATTTGGAGCTCCTTCAGTGTCCTGCTCATCTTCATCTCTGCTGTATCTCCCACGCTAAACAGAGCCTTGACCCATAACCAATGTGCTATAAAAAGTTACCTTTTAAAGGACCAAGGTTGGTCTGGGGTGAGGTTCCCTTTGCCTAGATTCTTGAAAACTGTGTCTTCTAGGTTGGATTAATTCAGGCTTGCTTCTATCTTTACCTCCAAAACTACAAACAGGAAATCCATGGGGAGGGAAAACTGCGGTTGATAGAAAAGCAAGCTCTCAGCCCAAACCACCAGCTGCCTTGTTAAAATTAACAGGCAGCAAAGTGAAACATGTGGCTTCAGAGTTGGGTTTCTCATTGTTATTCTACACACACACTCACACACACACACACACACACACACACACACACACACACACTGAGAAATATGCTGTATATTTTTCCTAGGAATAACCTGGCTTTAATGAGTGGCTGGATGAACACTTGGAAGGTGAGAGGCAGGAGGAAGTCTGGGAGCACAGAATTGACATGGATGTTCTTTAAAACCCAAAGGAGCAGAATGGGGTGTTACAGTGTGACCCAACCGTGCCACAGGTTGCCAACACCCCGGAAAACAAAATAAAGCCTCATAGCCAGGGTCATTCAGAGACAGCACAACTTAGACAAATCACACTCTATCTTCCTCCTTTCTCTCCTTGATATGTGTTCAAATTCCAACCAGGTGTTTAGCATAGCAGTTAAAAATGGGGACTGTGGACTCCCTGAGACCTGCGTTGGCACCCTCAGTCTATTACTTCCAGTGGGTGTGTCTCTGTGTCTCAGGGCCTCTGCGGTACATTGGGAATAGAGTAATAATACTCGATTCATAGGGTTCTTAGACTTAAATGAGATAAGATATGTAATTTGTACAGAGAATATCTAAACCCTCAGTTTATATTAGGGTTTTTTCTTTTTTCTTTTTTTTAAATGTGCCAGACACCGCTGAGTGAAATTTAAATTGTTTTGTGGGTCTTACTGAAATTTGCTTCAAGCACTTAAAGGGGAAAAGATAGAAGGCTTTGGCACAAAGCAGAACAAGCATGGGCGGGCCCAATGCAGTGCTGGGAACCGCCTGGGGGCTGGGGACTGTTAGCAGAGGGGGCTCCCACCCTTTTCTCTACCTACTTTGCTTCCTGGGAAACTGCAGTTGCCTCAATCCCAAGGCAATCCCTATCTGTCAAAGCAGGGCTGACTCCAGAAAGAGTTGTTGCCAAATTCCTGTGCTGTAGACTCAAAACTGAAAACAGAACAAGTCTCCCAGTTTAGTCCTGTGAACACTTTCAAACTGCATTCAGCAAGCAAAATTCCCTTCCCCAGTGATGTTTGCACAGTCTCCAGACACATCCCCAGGATTTCCGTTTACCCTCTCCTCATCATCCCCTCTCTCACTTCTGGTGTATATCTTTGGTCTTCAGTCAGAATCAGTGGTACGCTATAAATATTTAACAACCTCCTCTATCAGAAAGAGGAGGAGAGCCTGGGTTTGTAGCATGCGCCATTTTCCATGGTGTAAATACTCTCACCACACGGCTGGGAAGAGATATGCTCAGGTGGGTCTTGTGAGCTCGCATGAAGCTGGCACCAGCATATCTCCTGGGATCTTGCAGTCCTTTCTCCAGAGGAGATATATTAATTGCCCTTAGTCTTCCTATCTCCTTCATTTCTTTCATGCCATTTGAAAAGGAATCATCTTGGATGGTGAGGCCTACTGTTAAGGAAGCTAAGTCATTCTCCACTTTAGGAGTGTCCAGGTCTGCATGTAGGGCAAGACTCCACCAGGCACCATTGACTTTAATGCAAATGGTGACCCTGGGATTTGTGCAAAATAAGCAGCCTGGATGTAACTTCACTGGAATGATCAGGCCCTCCTGGGATAAGGGCAGGAACAAAATGGCCAGGCTTCCCAATAACCCTATTTCCTGGTAAATTCTAGCTTTAGCAACTTCTCCAGCTGGTGAAAAATCTAAGCCTTCCCTCAGCAAAGTTACTGAACATGGTGCTGCCTGAGGGCCTCAGAGGTCATATTCATACTCTCTTCTCCAAAGAAGCAGTTAGACACCCACCCAATGAGCTGCCTCTGTCCCCAATTATTGAATCAATTCATTTATTAATTTATTCAATAAATGCTTAGAGAAATTCTCCTAGGTTCCAGGCATTGGGCTAGACACTGGGAATGCACTGAACACAACAAGAAGTTCACAACCTAGAAGGTGACACAGACAAGCAAGGCAGCAATTGCCTGTTACATTTGCAGGGGTTTATGCACACCAAGAAAGGAGCATCACTACATGTAAATTTCTATTTGCTTAATAGCTACCACTGAGAGCTTACTATGGGCCAGGCCCTTGCTAAGCATTTCTGTATGTTATTTAATCATTACAGCAAACTTTTAAGGCAGATATTATTATCCCCCACTTATGTATGAGAACTTAAAGGCTTGGAAACATCAAAGAACTGGCCCAAGGTCACATGGCTAAGGAGCATAGAGGTGGATCTGGCTACACAGCATTTGCTGTTAACCTCTGGGCTGCACCAACTTCCTAAATCTCTTGGAAGTTAGTGGTGTAGCTGATCTCTGGGTCAGTTGAGGACCAACTCTTCCTCTGCTTCCTCTGGGGGCTGCTCAACCTCAGACTAGTCAGATGGGATCCAGAGGAAGAAATGGTCCAGCTACCCAAGAAACATGTGGCCTCTTATATGAGGCAAAGCAACCACCCAGGACACTGCAAGTCACCCCACCCCCTGGAGCCCACTCCAGATGTTTCCTTGGAAATTCTGACTTTGTGGTCATAAATAGTAGTTGAGTACTATTTCAGGATACACACATGACCACCAGAAGAGGTTTTGTTTTCTTATTCTTAATAGGTCCTTGTTTTTAAAATGGAAAACCTGGAGGAGTCAATGGAGAAGAGACAAGTTTTAACGTTGAAGGGAGAAGGGCTAAAAGGAGGGGGAATTTCACTCCTAGAAAATTGTTCTTGACTGCCAACCCAGATCCTCCAGGATGCGGCAAAATATGGAATTTAGGGACACAATACCCTTGGGAAATCTCAAGGGACTCCTACTAGCCTGGTTCCTAGGATGCCTAACAGCCCATCACCTATGCCAGCGCCAGATCCAGTGAAGTTCTCTTATTTCCAATTTTGCCTTTTGAAGCCCTATAGAAATCCAGCTCGCTTGTTTCTCTTCTGGGTTGTGTAGAGATTTGAGAGAAGTCAGCCAATCTCATTCCCCTCGGGTAACAGAAGAGGATTCAAGAAATTGCGAGGAAGGATCTCTCAACTTTCTTTGAGGTCAGAAAACATGCCCTTGTCTGTGTCAGGCTTTGGAAACTAATAGCACTAATTTCCCTGTGCTTTGCTTTCTAGAGCCAATCTAAAGAAATCCAAGCAAGGGATTCAGGGCCTGAAGTAAACACACACACACACAAAGAAGTTATTAAGAAGAGAGTTTATATGTCATAGCAGTTGGAAAAATCAGGACATAAAACAGTTTCTTCAATGTCTGTCTAACTGCACAAAGTAACAAAAAGCTTTGGACCTCCTTTTCCATTGCTTCTACTGACCTCTGAATTTCAGGTGTCCTGGAAATCCTATCCCACTGTAAATACCTGGTAGGGCCAAGAGAGTTTGGTTTTGTATTTTTTTCTGGACACAGAGGGATGGGAAATAAGTGCTAGGGACTCTGAGAAAATGTAGTCAGGGTCAAGACAAAATTCAATGTGGACTTGTACAGTGGAGAAATTTTGAAAACTCTCCGTGATGGCAATGCTTCTGATTAAACAGTACCCACACTACAGCATTCAACCACTCCTGTGGTCCCCAGGCTGTAGTTTCTTGGAGCGGGACATCAGGCCCTGAGCCAGGCAGATTGTGGAAGAGAGTCCCTCCTGGTACTATATTTGCAGGCTGCATAGTCCCTGAGCTTTGCAGCCAAAAGCCATGTGGAGACATGGCAAATCCAAACCTCTTGGCCCCTATTGGAAGCCATCGCTCACATCCGGGACTCAGCGAAGACTGCCATTGGACTGCTGACTATACTACCTCTGGCCAGCTCTGATCTCTGTTGCTAGGAGGTGCTCAAAGACCATCCATGGTTTGCAGATAAAGGACTTTCTTTGGGTTTCATGGTCTCTTAAAAGGATGTTCCCGCAGGTCAAATAATACAACAAACTTTTTTCAGGGAAATGGGGAACGCTAAGGCTAAGGCAGCAGGACCAGACCTCCTGCCTCCCCTACAGCTTACAGCAGATGACTAGCCCGGGCCAGCTTGGACAGAGGGCACTTGTCTAACTGATGCCCAGGCTCTGCTGGAACATCCCCAGCTGGGCCACCCGCCTGGCTGGGCTGCCCTCCTTTTGACCCTATTTATTTTGTTTTCTCCAAAGAACCCTGGACAGGAAGAGTTAGTTAGAAATCGCTTCTTTTCAGAGCTTGGGAGGCTGATGTCAGTAGGAGTGTTAGGAAGAGAAGGGAAGATATTTCTGTCTCTTCCCTTGACCCCAATTGGTTTCTGAATCTAGTTGCGGAAGATGTTCTGAGAGGAATTCCTGATTGTCTGAGATGCCTCAAGTCATCAGCCGTAAGCCTGAGCCCAGTTCTATTGGCCCAAGATCTGGAGAAAGCTCTAGTCCAGAACCTTTTCCTTTTCTCAGTGGAGGGAATCTGGGGATACAGGAGTCCCTGTTCCTCACGAGAGGCTCATTTGAAGCCTGCAGACAATTTTCTCACGGGAAGAATATCTTTCTCTTTTTAGAACCCAGGGCCCCAGCTCTCAGATCTGATTTCCCCCATGCTTCTGCATGCTGTTCTCATTTAGTTTGTATTTCATCTCAATTTTCTTCTTTTTTTTTCCATCAACTACGATCTGAATGAAATTCACTGTGAAGTCATTCCCCAGGATGCAGAGCTAGGAATACAGCAGTGCTGATGGAACGGTGTCTAAAAACTTGGGGTTCCATAGCAAGTGGTGTTTTGAATTTCAGTTGACTCCCCTCCAGGATTTAGCATAGAGGGCTCTAGAACAGGCTTCCCCGGATTTTCAAACTAGAACATGGCAGGTGAGACTGACAGGGCAATGCGGGGGGGATCCAGAACTATCACTGAAAACCCCAGGAGCATTGGTAGAAAGCCTTCTCCAACTACCACCAAATGGGTACAAGGATCATCAGGCCAGAGTGAGCAGGTCTCACTCTGCCATTAACTGCTTGTATGACTGTCAGCAAGTCACCTCCTGCTAAAGGAATCTGAATTTTTTTCATCTATAAAATAAGAGATTGGACTAGATTATCTTTAACAGCTCTTCAAGCTCTGAAATTTGATGATTCTAACCGTAGCTTAGAGCCCTAGAACCTTTTCATGTCTTTGTTTCCTACATGGGAACCCTCTGTTCAAGACTAAGAGCGGGAACTCCATCTTCATGGTGCTGTATGTAAATATGCTATATGCTACATGCAAATATGTGTTAATACGTGATTCAGGATGACTCCTCCCTATAGGCAATGATTTCACACCTACTCACAAGGCCCAGTTCTAGGCCACATGGAGACACAGCAATAAGAAAACAAGAAATCTCTCTTTCAGGGAGCTCAATCCAATAAGAGAGACAAGACCATTCATGAGCAACTGACATAAAACAGACTGTTCTTGATGTTATAAAGAAGGAATAAAGAAGTTCCAGAGGAACAAGAGTGGCCTCAGGGGGTATGCAAAGGAATTAGGGGAGAAGTAAGGTGTAATCAAGTTCTCAATTTATGGGTGTGGTTTGGACATGAGGCCAGGACATGGACGGACAGCAACAGCAAAGGTATCCTAACGTGCCAGAAATGTTCATGGAATGATGAATCTAGATGAGGATTGGGGGCAGGACAAGGAGAATGATATGGGATTGGGAAGGCAAGCAGGGCATATAGTGGAGGGCCTTGAATACCAAGCTGGAAAGAATTTGTTTTCAAATGATAGTGATCTGGCTTCCATGCTGACCTCCACATTTGAAGGAACCAGCTCACTGTCCTTCCCTGTCTCCACCCCTGACAGAATCCAAGCCATCCCTGTCCCAGAATGTAATAAGCCCAGCTTTCCAGCGCTGCACTCAGTGTGACCTCAACACTAGAGCCACCAGGTCCAATCAGATTATCACCCAATACACACTTGTCGTTTCATATGAAATGCCTAGACCACGGAAGGTCAAAAAAATGACATTCCAGAATGCTCCTTCATGGAGACTATGAGCCCAACAATCCCACTCAAAGGTAGTCACTGGATAGGAATGAGAAGCTAGCATAACAACAGGGAGCTGTGTTCAGATGAGGGCTGACTGCTCTCTGGGCCTCACTTTCAGGGTGTGCCTGGATGCTGGATCCTAACTTGTTCATCTTCTCACTTCACAGATGCAGCACTGAGGCCCTCCTGATACTCTCCCTCCCCCACCCCTAAGTGACAGATCAGTTTTCTACTGAGACAGCTCCAGCCCAACCCAGGAGGAAGAATGGCTGATCAGAAGCTTCTTCTACAGAGGTGTCTCCCACATGCACTGAGCATAGTTATCTCTAAGAGCGATTCGGAAGTAAAACATCTCCCTTCCCCATTAGCTGCAAAATGGCTGATTTGGGCCATGAGACGCCCCGCATCTAGGAAACCCAGGGCTCAGCTGACAGCTCAATTAGAGTGGATAGTCCCCCCCACCCACCCTCTACCTCCTCCTTCTGCCTTTTATTGTTTTTGGCAGCAGGGGGGTAGCCGGGGGGAGGGGGCTTGAGGTCGAGCTTGTTGAAAGTGCAAGGGAGAGAAAATTGTTCTCATCTGAATAAATAGAGTCAGCTGTTGCCAGAGGGTGAAATCTACCCATTGTGAGTTCCCCTAGACAAGCCAACGTGGTGTTGGGCTGAAATGGGCACTTGAACTCAGGCCAGCTCTGTCTGGGTGACTCCGGAGATGGCTGCCAAGTAGAGGCTGCGTGGCCCATCCCTGGGGCTTTGGAATGCCCCTAGGGAAAATAAAACAGTGGGCGTTGGAAAGGTTGGGTGCAGGGAAGGAGATCTTGAATCTAACTTGTGTTATGGGTGTTCAGCACACACTGGCCATCCTTCCATGTCAACAAGGGAGGGAAAGTGGGCGAGTGGGTACCTGCCACCACAGAACCCCAGTTCACAGGTAGTGTCTCTGACCCCTTAGCCATGGGGCTTGTGGGTGAGCTCTCTGTGCAGAGGCCGATTCAGTGAGCAGGTACCCTGAATGCTCCTGATGATCTGACATCCTGAGAACACAACCAAGCTTCTAGGAGGAGGTCACCCAACCCTACCAAACAGCCACCTGTCCCAGAAACTCGAAAAACTTTTCAATTCTGTGTATTATATCAAATGGGCTCAGGAAATGGAAGCAAAAGGACAGAGATGAAGGGAGGAATGGGGTGTGATGGGGAGTGAGAGAAAGAAGAAGGAGAAAGAAATAGACCCACGTGGTACTCTGGAAAGAGCAGGAGAACTGAGTCCAGAGACTGGGTTCTAGTCCGTGCTCCTTCAAAACCCGCTAGGTGACTTCAGGCAAGGTGCTAACTCGGAGGTCTAAGGAGTCTGGACTCCGTGTCATCTGAGTTCCCTTTAAGTTCTCAACTAATGTGTGGTGAAACCAAAACCCAGGAACCAGTGCCCCTTTCTTTTGTACCTCCAGCTCTGACTCAGTCACAAAAGAGAACACTGTCCTGACCACCACTTCCTGGCATTTGCTCGCAGCACAGCCCCCTGGACCTCTCTGCTCCAGGGATTAGATAGAAAAATGAGAAAATTCTTCTCGTTCTAAGACCTAGAGATGCTGCCGCACATGTTAAGTGGGATAAGCCAAATCCTATGGAAAATGCTTTTTCTGCTCCAGTGGAAAAGCATGCAAAGAAATGAAGACTCAGACAGCAGCATTTCTGTTTCAAAGGTGCAGGGAAAACCAAACAGGGCAGTCCACTGACAGACAGCAGTAAAACCATCCCTCGTACTGAAACATCTTCAAGGAATAAAGGGGCCACTGGATAGAGTGCTGTTTGCTAATGTTTTTCCCATCGGGCCAGCTTTACGCCATAATCGCAATTCCTTACATTTATGTGGTGTCTGACAGTTCGCAAGATGCAGTACATATTCCACTTCACTCAATCCTCTCCATATACATGAGAAAAACCCAGGCTCACAGTAAGGGTGTCCTGAGCTTCCACCATAGCACGTGGTCGTCTCCCACAAGGATCATCTTTGGGTTGGGTAGAGGATAGGCAAAAACAGAGCAGGAGATAGTTATTAGTGTAATACACAAGGGGAGACTTGGGTTCCATTTCGGGACGCATTTTATATCCCTGTTTCTCAATATCGCTCTGTCTTCCCCAACTCCTCAACACACATCAAAAATGTCAGGACTTCCTAGCCAGATACAGGAAAAGCTGCAGACTAACCAGAAATTTCACAGCACAGTGAGAAGGGAACTTAGAGATCATCTAATCTACCCTGTCATTTTACAGATGGGGAACTGAAGCCCAGAGAGGTAAAGTGACTTGCCTAAGGTCATGCAGCCAGCAAGTAACAGAGCCCAGGTTAGAACCTGACCTTCCTGACCCCTGACCACACTGGGGTGAGTTAAAAAGCCTGGCCAACAGGAATGACCGGAGAAGGACCTGGGAAGTTCCGAACACAGCCAGTTCCCTCCCATCTCCTCTCTTGAAGTCATACCCCAGGCCCACATGCTCCACATCAAAGTTGGAGGCGGAGCCACAAGCCTTCTCATATGGAATGACTGATATTCACATCCCAGATACTAATTCCAACTGGAAACCTCCTGCCAATCCAAACAGAACTGGCTTATTAGAGAGAGAGCTTTTGTTTTTCCCCCTTGTTTACAGAGCCACACTCAGGAGACCTAAGCTCATCTGACACAAGCACAGGGCTGCTTCTGAGTGAAAGCTTCCTCCCAGAGCTGCCTGCCACCGGGGAGTTCTCTCTGAATTGTAGGATCACTTCTACTTCTCTAGAGCTTAATGCATTCAACACTTATTGGGTCCACTATTTGTCAGGCCTTGTGCTAGAAGCAAGATCCACAAACATGGGTGAGACAAAAATCCACCTTCAAAGAGTCTTCATTCCAGCTGGGAAGCAAAACACATCACATCTTCTGGGCAAATTCTATGAGTCTAAGGGAATCAACTTCAGAGTGAAAAACAGAGCAATGGCATTCCATCCTGGTAGGTCAGTTAGACCTGGAATCTCCATATCAGGAACCCAGGGCTGTAAATCCAGTAAGGACAGGGAATTTGTCCATTCACCTGGGGGAGAATTTATGGAGGAGGCAGGTCTCAAAAAGATCTTGAGAGAGAACGATGATTTAGATAGATGGAGCCGAGAACCTATGGGGCAAGAGTGAAGGAAGGAAACGAGGATCTGGAAATTAGTATCTGGAAACTAGTACCTAGAAAGTTTATTGTGTTTCTACTACATTCAGTAAACTATACAAGTATTCTCATTGCATCCACCCCACAGTCATGTAAAGTAGATGTTATTATTCCCCTTTCATAGGTGAGGAAACTGATGCTCAAAGAGACTAAGTGATCTATCCATGATTTCAGTTCGGTCCCAGGCCGGTGTGATTCCAAAGCTCACGCTCTTTTCACTGCACTGTGCCCAGAGAGGAGCTGAGAGGAGGTTCTAGCTCCCATAATCACAAAACTGTACAAAAAACAAAAGACAACCAAGTTACAGAAACTGCAAAAAGGTTTTCAGTTTAAACAGTCATTTGTTCACAAGATCTTTTAGTGATTATAGAGCCCATGCTGGTCTTATCATCATCATCAACATCACCATCATTATTCTGATGAGACTCCATGTAATGACAAAAACCATGTGCTAGATGCTGAGTTAAATTATTGTTCCATTTCATCCTCTGAATAACGGGTTTCCTTGTACTGTTATTGTTCCCATATAACAGACGAGAAAACTGAGGCAAAGAAATAAATTAACCCAAATCACACAGCTATTCAGTGGCAGAGCTGAGATGCCAGCCCAGGCAGTCTGACTCTGAGCCCACGGTCTCAAACACATTGCTTATTCTTTGAGATTCTACCTGCAGGGAAGTGGGGTTTGACTTTGCAGATGTCACAGAAACAGAACAAAAGGCAAAATATACAAGTAGGAAAACTATTGATTTGATGGGGCCATGTGAGGTCCTGAAATCATGATCATGGAGGGAGAGGACTTCAGTCTGAGATCATTTATGGAGGGAACAGAGTTTTAGGAGCTGCCAAATGGTGGAAGGACGAAGCCCAGTGGGCTGTGGGAATCCAGGCACGGTGGCTCCTGAAGGCAGCCAAAGGAAAGGACACACAACCTCAAGGCCACAATTCTTGCAGATCCAGCCCTAGCCCAATGCAGGTCCATCCCACACCTCCCTACAGAGTTCCCTGTCCCTACCAAGTGATGGATGCCAGACGCTGTCTCCTTCATGAGCTGAAATGTATCTTGGAATATGATATCTCGATAGAGTACATGTTGCTGCTTTTATAGGTTTTGAGTGGAGTCCCACAGACTTTTGTCTTCCTCCCATCCCCCTTTCACCTCGTCCATTCCCAGCTGGCTGTCCCTTCATAAATCATCAGCCAGACAGAGCCAAGTTCTGCTTCCCACTTTTTAAGTATGAGGGCATTTATTCCTGCTGATAAACTGGATTTAGACAGCTTTGCAAACCCCCGACTGTGGCCAAGATTATGAAGGTGAAATATTCATTGAGCTCTGTCCTGTCAAGGAGAAGAATGTACAGTACAGGCTCAAACTGGCATATTTCCCACACGTTACTGTCCAAGGGAGAATTACTTTTGTCAGGGACTGGAGCTGTGCTTGAGGGTTGGCTAGAGATAAAGATCAGGATTATTACACGGGTGCTTCCCACCAAACTCCCAGAAAGGTAAGGCAACACTGCAGGCCTCTGCTATAGGGTCACCATAACAAATCAGGCCCTTTGACCAATCCCAATCGTCATCCTAGCCAGCAGATGACCAGATCAAGACTGTAAAAATGGCCATGCTCTTCAACTCTGCAGAGACTCTCGGGATTGGCTGGCATCCCTCATACCTTTGTACAAGTGGGGGTGGGACCAAGGGTCATGGTCCAGAGCTCAGGCCACCCCACAGCCTCTGCCACTTCTTTTCTTTTACAGGATCCTGGCCAAATCTTGCTATAGAGTCTGTGTAAGACACCAGGAAATGGTGTTTGTCAGTGGGATGTGCAAGACTGAAAAATAAAACTGATCTGATTCATGGGGCTGGAGTGGGAACAAAGCCATGAACGCCGTCCTTTCCTCAGAAGCTGCGTGATGCATGTAGGTAGCCAGCAAAGCTTAAGCATGAGCACAGAGGTCTACCCAACACCACTCTGAGGACCATGGTGTCAGAGACAAAGCAATGGCCCAGGGATCTCATTCTAAAGTCCACACACCACAGGGGCTGTGTCAGAGGAAGGCTCCCCTCTCAACACTGCTGCACTACTCTGCACTTTTCTCATGCACAGGAGAGCCTCCATGATTGATGGAGGGCAGGTGAAGGGACCAAGAGAAACCCAAGCACAACCCATGTCACGTTTATTTACCTTGGCATTCACTCCACATTTATCTTAATGGCATTGCAACCGTCACAGGAAGACAAGAGAAATACCAATTCTCAGAGTAAGATGCAGGACGTCCTCCTGACAGGTAGCAGATGTCAAAAAAATTGAGCCCAGAGGGAGCCATGCAGAATCTTGCACGGGCTTTGTAACCAGACCAATGAGGAGTCAAACCCCATCTCTGCTGCTTACCAGAGGTGTGGCCTTTAGCAAGTACCTGCTGTCTCCGACTGTCAGTCTCCTTACTTGTACAGTGGGGACAGAAAACCTACCTGGTAGTGTTGTGAGAATTAACAGAAATGTGTGTTCAGCAGGGTCAGTGCAGTGCCCCACGTGGCCTGGGCGGTCAGCAAATTCTTACCTCACGTGACACCTCACCCATACCACTCTGCTTGGCTGGTGGACTTGCTGACCACCATCTGGAGTGTTTGATTTGACTTCCTCTTTCTGAGGCTTTGATCATGTCACTCCCCAAAACATTTAACAAGTCCTCCAAAGCTAACAAACTCAGCATGGAGCTTGGCTCCTTCTTCCTCTCCTGCTCCTTCTCCTAAGGCTTTCCCTCTGCCCTCAGCAC
The DNA here is from genome assembly GCF_964194185.1 of Rhinolophus hipposideros. NCBI lineage: Eukaryota > Metazoa > Chordata > Mammalia > Chiroptera > Rhinolophidae > Rhinolophus > Rhinolophus hipposideros. The sequence goes on along the minus strand of NC_138070.1, from coordinate 29,794,704 downwards.
AGCCACTCTCTCTGCCCTCCCAGGCACACCCCAGTCCTTCCCTCCAAGCACCCTGCTCCTGCTGCTCTCTTAGAAAATGATATGGGAAGGAATACTCTTGTCTGCCTCACAGACATTATTTTAAATAGGAAAAGTAACGTGTTATTATATGCAAATGGTATAAAATTCAGAGCACAAGAATTTATTACACAATATACATTAAGTCTGCCATATATTACCATCACTTTTCAGATAGTACATATGTTTTATATACTCTTCTAGCTAGATGATATATTCCACGATTATTGAAAATGTTTTAACAGTTCATCTGCCACCCCACACCCTCTATCTACTTCCCCAGAAGTAACCGTTATTTTTTTAAATTAAAGTTTATGGGGTAACAATTGTTAGTAGACTTACATAGATTTTAGGTGTACAATTCTATAATATATCATCTATATATCACATTGTGTGTTCACCATCCAGAGTTGGTTCTCTTTCCATCACCATATATCGGATCCCCTTTACCCTCATCTACCACCCCTTTCCCCCCTTACCCTCTGGTAACCACTAAACTATTGTCTGTGTCTATGAGTTTTTGTTTCTTCATTGGTTTGTCTTGTTCTTTTGTTGTTTTCAGTTTTATATACCACATATCAGTGAAAGCATATGGTTCTCGACTTTTTCTGTCCGACTTATTTCGCTCAGCATAATATTCTCAAGATCCATCCATGTTGTCATAAATCGTCCTATTTCATCTTTTCTTACCACTGGATAGTATTCCATGGTGTATATATACCACATCTTCTTTATCCATTCATCTATGGAAGGACATTTTGGTTGTTTCTATGTCTTGGCCACCGTAAACAAAGCTGCAATGAACATTGGAGCACACGTATCTTTACAGACAAAGGTTTTCAGAGTTTTTGGGTAGATACCCAGGAGAGGGATTGCTGGGTCATATGATAATTCTATTCTTATTTTTTTGAGGAACCTCTGCACTGCCTTCATAGTGGCTGCACCAGTCTGCATTCCCACCAACAGTGTATGAGTGTTCCTTTTTCTCCACAGCCTCTCCAACACTTGTTACTGTTTGTCTTCTTGATGATAGCCATTCTAACTGGTGTGAGGTGATATTTCACTGTGGTTTTTATTTGCTTTTCCCTGATTCACTGATGTTGAACATTTTTTCATATGTCTGTTGGCCATTTGTATGTCTTCTTTGGAGAAAGGTCTGTTCAGGTCCTCTGCCCATTTCTTGATTGGATTGTTTGTTTTGTTTTTGTTGAGTTGGATGAGTTCTGTATATATTTTGGATATTAGCCCCTGATCAGAGGCATTGTTTGCAAAAATCTTCTCCCATTCTGTTGGTTGCCTCTTTACTTTGTCAATGGTTTACTTTGCCGTGCAGAAGCTTTTTAGTTTGATATATTCCCATTCATTTACAGTTTTTACTTCGCTGAACTTTGGGGTCAAATTCATAAAATGCTTTTTGAACCCAAGGTCCGTAAGTTTAGTACCTATGTTTTCTTCTATGCATTTTATTGTTTCAGGTCTTATGTTTAGGTCTTTTATCCATTTTAAGTTTGTCACGGTACATGGTGACACATAGCTGACTAGTTTCATTCTTCTACACATGGCTTTCCAATTCTACCAGCACCATTTATTAAAGAAGCTGTCTCTTCTCCATTGTATATTTTTGGCTTCTTTGTCGAAAATTATCTGTCCATATTTATGTGGGTTTATTTCTGGGTTCTCAATTCTATTCCATTGGTCTGTGTGTCTGTTTTCCTGTCAATACCATGCTGTTTTGATTATTATTGCCCTGTAGTACAAGCTGAAGTCAGGGAGTGTGATACCTCCAGTATTGTTCTTTTTTCTTCAGATTGCTTTGGCGATTTGGGGTGTTTTGTGGTTCCATACAAAGCTGATGATTTTTTTTTGTTCTATATCTTTAAAAAATGCCATTGGGATTTTGATGAGGATTGCATTAAATCTGTAAATTGCTTTGGGTAATATGGCCATTTTAACTATGTTGATTCTTCCAATTCATGAAAAATGGAACGTCTTTCCATTTCTTTGTGCCTTCTTCAATTTCTGTTAAAAATATCTTATAGTTTTCAGTATACAAGTCTTTCACATCCTTGGTTAATTTTATTCCTAGGTATTTTATTCTTTTTGTTACAATTGCAAAGGAATTGTTTTATTTTTTTTTTCTGAGATTTCATTGTTAGTATATAGGAATGCAATGGACTTTTGTAGCCAACAACGTCACTGTATCTGGTTATTGTTTCTAATAGCTTTTTGGTGGAGTCTTTAGGGTTTTCTATATATAGCATCATGTCATCTGCAAAACGTGACAATTTAACTTCTTCACTCTCAATTTGGATGCCTTGTATTTCTTTCTCTTGCCTGATTGCTCTGGCAGGGACTTCCAATACTATGCTGAAAAGCAGAGATGATAGGGGACAGCCCTGTCGTGTTCCTGAACGTAGAGCAAAGGGCTTCAGTTTTTCACCATTAATTATGATAGCAGCTGAGGGTTTGTCATATATGGCTTTCATTATGTTGAGGTATTTTCCTTCTATACCCATTTTCTTAAGTGTTTTAATCATAAATGGACGTTCATATCTTTTCAAACACTTTTTCTGCATTTATTGATATAATCATATAATTTTTGGCCTTTATTTTGTTTATGTGATGTATCACATCGATCAATTTGCCTATGTTGAACCACCCTTGTGCCCCTGGGATGAACCCCACTTGGTCATGATGTATAATCCTTTTAATGCATTCTTACATTCGATTTGCTAGAATTTTGTTTAGGATTTTTGCTATCTGTATTCATCAGAGATACTGGTCTGTAATTTTCTTTTTTGTGTGTGTTATCTTTACCAGGTTTTTGTATCAGGGTAATGTTGGCCTGATAAAACAAGTTAGGTAGTATTGTCTCTTCTTCAATTTCTTGGAAGAGTTTGAGCAGGATTGGTATTAGATCCTCTTTGAATGTTTAGTAGAATTCATTAGTGAAGCCATCTGGTCCTGGACTTTTGCTTTTGGTAAGGATTCGAATGACTGATTCAATTTTCTTACTGTTGATTGGTCGGTTTAGATTTTCAATTCTTTGTGATTCAGCCTGGGAAGGCTATATGTTTCTAAGAACATGTCCATTTCTTCTAGGTTATTGAATTTGGTGGCATATAATCCTTCATAGTATTCTTGGATGATATATTGTATTTCTGTGGCATCTGTGGTAACTTCCCCTCTTTCACTTCTGATTTTGTATATTTGTCTTTTCTCTTTTTATCTTAGTGAGTCTAGCCAAGTGTTTGTCAATTTTATTAATCTTTTCAAAGAACTCTTTGCTGAATTAATTTTTTTCTGTTGTCTTTTTGTTCTCTATGACATTTAGTTCTGCTCTGATTTTTATTTCTTTCCTTCTGCTGACCTTGGGTTTCATTTGTTCTTCTTTTCGTAGTTCTTTAATGTGTAACGTGATGTTTATCTGGGATTTTTCTTCTCTCTCGAGATAGGTTTGTGATGATATAAATTACCCTGTTAAAACTGCTTTTGCTGCATCTCAAAAATTTTGGTAAGATGTATTTTCATTGTCATTTGTTTCTATGTATCTTTTGATCTCTCCTCTTATTTGTTCTTTGACCTTGTCGTTCTTTAAAAGTATGTTGTTTGATCTCCACATATTTGTAGGTTTTGCTGTTTTCTTTTTTGCAGTTGATATCCAATTTCAAAGACTTGTGATCAGAGAATATTCTTGGGATAATTTCAAATTTCTTTTTGCTGAGGCTGATTTTATGTCCCAATATATGGTCTATCCTTGAGAATGTTCCATGCACACTAGAAAAGAATGCGTAGTCTGATGTTCTAGGATGAAGTGCTCTATATATGTCAATTATGTCCATTTCATCTAATGTGTCATTTAGGGCTGCGATTTCATTATTTACTTTCTGTTTGAATGATCTATCCATAGCTGTCAATGATGTATTTAGGTCCCTTACTATAATTGTGCTTTGGTCAATTTCTCCCTTTAGTTCTATTAATAGTTGCTTAACATATTTCAGTTCTCCCTGATTGGAGTCATAAATATTGATGACTATTATGTCTTCTTGTTGTATAGTCCCCTTTATCATTATGAAATGTCTATCTTTGTCTCTTATTACTTTTTTCGCCCTGAAGTCTGTTTCATCTGAAATCAGTACGATTACACCTGATTTTCTCTGAATACCATTTGCTCGGAATGTCAGTTTCCACCTTTCACTTTGAGTCTATGCTTGTCCTTGTAGCTGAGATGTGTCTCTTGGAGGCAGCATACGGTTGGGTTTAGTGTTTTTATCCAGTCTCCTACTCTGTGCCTTTTTGTTGGTGAGTTCAGTTCATTTACATTTAGGGTGATTATCGATATATGAAGATTTCCTATCATTCTGTCTGGTTTTCTGGTAGGATGGTGTCTCCATTGTTTCTTTACCTTTTTGTTGCTGTCATTATTTCAGTGTAATGTTATTCTATGATTCTTTTCCTCTATTTCTTCTTTTTTTATGTTATATATTTCAGTTTGTTTTGTTTTTTTGTTTTTTGTTGTTGTTTTTTTTTTTGAGTGGTTACCATTAAGTTTATGTAAAAGAAAGTTTCATATTTAGAGTGTTCCATTTTCTTCAGTATGCTTTCTTTCTCCATTCCCTGGTGCTGGTTCAGACCTTTACTCTCTCCCTTTTATGTTTTTGTGTTTACAAATTATTCCTATTTATGCTGTGAGTTGATTTCTGTGCTGCAGTAGCAAATTGTCTTCTTCTTTTTTTAAGAGTTTTTTTCCTTCTTTACCCTATATGTTATGTTTAAGTATACAGTGTTCTATTTGGTGTAGGTGTTGCCATTTCCTGCTTCTGTCCGTAATATTACTCATGGTTTTGTATTCTTTTGCTTTTTGTTTTAGGTCGAATAGCCTCCTTCAGTATTTCTTGTAGTGCAAGTCGTGTGTTAGAACAGAAGTAACCATTATTAACAATTTTTTGTGCATTCTTTTGGAAACTTTCTGTTCACACATGCCCAATTGTTACACAAATAAAAGTATACTGTACATATCATTCTTTGCCTTTCTTTATGCTTTACTTAATATTGTATTTTGGAGATTGTTCTAACAACACATACGGAACTTTTTTTTTCATGGCTATACCGGGTCCCAGTGCTCAGATGTCCTGTGACTTATAACCTGATCTCTAGTGATGAACACTTGAGTTGTTTTGGTTTTCTGCTACTGCTAGCATTGTTACAGTCAATCTCTTGTTGATGCACATCTGCCTGTATGTATCAGTGTGTTTGCAGCATAAGTTCCTAGAATTTTGAATTACGAGTGTCAAATTTCTTCCCAAATAACTTATATCCTTTTATCCTTTCACCCCCAGCAGTGGGTTCCTGCTTGTTTCTCCACCTTGCCAAAATCTGCTGCCATAATATTGTGTATTGTCGTGCAGGGCGGCCTGCGGGGTCTCTGGTCCTGCTCCCCACATAAGAACGCAGGATACGGTGAGTCCAAAAAGGAACACCCACGGAGCCATAGGTAGGGGAATCATACTACTATCTGGCGGCTGGGTTGGAGGCACAGGAAGCAGGAGCCACACTGTTATTCACACGACGTGCAACCTGCTGTCCGCTTTTCTGCCAACTGACCAACTCTCTGACTTCCCTTGACTCTCCTCACTAGCTGCAATCCGCGCTTGCCAACTGCAATCCGCGCTTGCCAGCCCAGCCACCATCTTCTTGCTAGCCCCCATTTTTTTTGCTAGCGTAGCCACAGCAGTTATATTAATGGCCAATGGCTCGCTGGTTACAGCTGACGGCCAACTAGCCACAGCTGATGGCCATCCAATCACAGTTGATGACCATCTACTACCTGAGCCAGCACTTTCCACGTGAGGCCGAGAGCCTGGAAACTGCACTCCTGGCTCTGTCCCCACATGTATCAAAACAATGTATGCAGAAGTCTTATAAACTGTAAAGCTCCATGTGTATCCAAAATGGCACCCAATTGCCACCTCTTCCATGGAGCTTCTCCTGACTTCTCACTCTCCAGCCCAATGTGATACTTCCCTCCTCTGACCCACATAGCACCTCACCAGTTCCTTGCTGCTCACATGTACTCTGAATACTGCAGTTGTATATGTGTTGGGCTTCTCCAATCTATTAGACGGTGTGAATTAACCAGTTTGTTCAGTTTCTACCTCCTGCAGTAAACTTTATAGCCCTTGCACAAAATCAAGACAGGCAGGATTAAATGTGGATCCTTCCAACTCGAGTTCCCTGCATTCTGACGGAGCCTGGCCGTGCTAAGCAGGGCATGGTCCAGGATTATTGGATGACGTCAAGATCCCCTTCATGGCACCCTGCAGAATGCTATTTGTGTCCAGGTGTTTCCCCTCTTGCTCCGGGGTTTCTCACGAGAAAAAAGATCTCTGATTCCTTTAAATGGACTCAGAATGTGCTTTCCTGGGTCTGAGTTCCAGCAGGATTAAGATGTTTTATCGTGGATGTATACTTAGCAGCTGGTGGCTTTACTTGGGAGAGGGGGAAACAAAGAATGAATGTGTTTCTTCCTTCACACCATAGTACTCCACAGGTAATGAGGGCAGACCCCTAAAGGGAGTGAAAATACAAGTCTTGCCAATTCCCCCCTGTCATGCGAGGCGGACTGTGGGGTCTCAGCTCCCGCTCCCCACATAAGAACGCAGGACATGGTGAGGCCAAGAAGGAACACCCACGGAGCCATAGATAGGGGAGTCACACCACTATATTCTCTCTAGCGGCTGGGTTGGAGACACAGGAAACAGGAGCCACACGATCCGCAACCCTCACTCCGCCTCTTGCAGGCTCAGCCATCATCTTCTTGCTAGCCCCCATTTTCTGCTAGCGTAGCCACAGCAGTTATATTAGTGGCCAATGGCTCTCTGGTGACAGCAGATGGCCATCCAATCACAGTTGATGACCATTTACTACCTGAGCCAGCACCTTTCTATGTGAGGCTGAGAGCCTGGAAACTGCTCTCTGGGGCTCTGTCCCCACACCCTCACTACAAAAGGTCCAGGACTAATCTGTCCTAAGACTTCAAGAGAGCAGCTGCTAGTATACCATAGTGGAAAGAGCACTGGGTTTGGAGACTCTCCGTACAATCCTTTGAGCCATTCTTGCATTTGTAGTCTCTTATTTAAAATGGGGACTACATTCCTCATTGGCTTGTGGTGAAGACCAGGGTAATAATAGATAGCTTTTTACAGTTTAGAAAGGTTTTCGCAAATAAGTTTCATTGATGAAAATTTAAAAAACAAACAGAAAACTGTGCCCACTTCCCAGCCAATGTGGACCCTGGTCTGTAACCCATACACACACCCCTAGACTATCTTCCCAAGCACTAGGAAGGGGAGGCGAGCCTGGAATTTCTCTCCTCTTATCTCATCTTTGGATATACATGGGTGAACACAGGCGGCTCACTGCACATGTGCACCCAGTGCCCCTCCCACTCCACCTCAGGTCCCCGTGGGACCAACCCACTGCCTGGCTTCAGAGGATGGCAGCTACAGGGTTCCAACTGAGAAGGCGAGAGCCCACCTTTCAGCTCCCATCAGCCTCTCTGACAACAAGAGCAAGCCAGGATGGTGACAAGCACCAAGGCCGGGGTGACTGCCAAATGATAGTGCTCAGCAGTCCTTCCCAAACCCACCCACCCAGCGCCCATCTTCCTGGAGTAGTCAGGGCACCTGGGCATTCAAGTCTGTTTCTCAGGATCATGTCGGTACCAATCAGAAACTTCCACAGCTCTCCTAATGCAGTCCTCACCTCCCTCAGCCCCTGTTCTTGGAGGAGTCCTGTTGCCTAGGAGAAGAAGCAACACAGACCTTATAGCCCAAGACCTGGCCATTACCGACTAAGATGGACTTCCTGAGTCATTTCCCTTCTTTTCCTTTGTCCTCTAATCTCTCTTTAGTTCTTCATACTTTTCTCCCTATCTATCCATATTCACTGCCACTCCATTTGATATACTCATTCAGTGTCTCTTCATATCTTTATATGTTTCTTTCTCTCTTCCTCTCCCTCTCTCTCCCTTTCTCTCTCTTTTTCTCTTACTCTCTTTCTCTCCCTTTTCTCCCACCATTTCTCCCTCTCTTTCTCACCACTGCCCTCTTTGTCTCCTTTCTATTTCATCATTTTCTGACTTTCTGAACATTGGGAATAACTATGTTCTAGAGCCAAGGCAAGGCCTTGTAAACCCTCATATGGGAAAATTCAACCTCTTGCTGGGGGTTGCCATTTACTAAAAGGGCAGTTGGGATGAATACATCTCATTCATCAGCCCAGGGGACTCAGAGCACGCCAGCTGGTTGTGGGATTCTGGGCGTCTCCTCCTCCATCGCTACCCACCATCCTCTGCCTCCTGCTCTTTCTTCTGCACAGGGAATGCTACAAATCTTTTCTTCCTTATTTTTCAGATACTCATTATATCATTTACCTCTGAACCTTACTCACAATTTTCTACATCTTATTTTGGAGCATAGTGGATCACAAAGGGTCTTAATGATAAAACAAGGCAAAGAAGGACATTTTGACAGACCCGTCCAAGGAGAAAAAGTTCTGTCTCAGAACAGAGTGAGTTTACCATGATTGGATGTGTTCAACCAGAGGGCAGAAGACAAGTTGAATTGCCAAAGAGAATAAAGCATCAGATGGAGAGAGAAGAGGGAAACATAGACGGGTTCATCTAGGTGAACTTTTCACCTTCACCATCCTTCTAAATCTGAGTGTCTGTGATAGGAATTTCAAAGCCCCCAGTTTGGTGTTGCTATCAGCTCTCAGGGATCTTAAGTTCAGATTCCACATAGTCCCTAATTAGGAAGGGCCACTTACAAATTTCCCTCCCTGTTGCCTTTATTCCAGACACCTCTAATGTTTCTGGCTACTCCAGCTCTCTTTATTTCTACCAAATGTCCACTAGGCAAGGGGCATGGGGAGGGATGCTTTGGGTTTTTTCTTCCTCTTTTCCCTTTTTCTGTAATAACACTTTCAGAACTATGGTTTCAATCTTCACAAGAAACTGACATGTAACGTGAAGGTAAGGAGCGTCCAATCCTGAAATGAGGACAAATCCCTCTGAGAAGGAGCTAGAAAGTTTTCTGCCAAGATGAGGAGGCCAGACAGCAATGCTGAACTGGGCTGTTGACACAGCCAAGTGTGGCAGGGATCATGGAATAAAGAGAAAGACAATTTAGAGAAAATTGCCAGAGCAAGGTGGTCAGGGGGATTCTGCTTGGGTTGCTCTATATAGGTAGCCTGAGACCCCAAATAAAACTTCCAAAAGGGAGTCCCTCCGCTTTTTGTTAACTGATAAATAAGTCCCTTGTTAACTGGAAAATAAACCCCTTCTCGTGCAACTCTTGGCCCCACCCTGCAGTGCAGAGTATCCTAAAGTAGCATTTACTGTCAGGAAAAGAGCAAAGGAGCATCTGGTGGGGAGTGACTTCCTTCCTTTCCACTGCCATGGGTGCTTCCTCAACACAGACCAGAGTCAAGGGCCACGTACTCTTGGCAAGTTTAGCAAACAATCCTCAGTGAGCTCTTCCTTATGGAGACACAGTGTTAGGCGAAAGCAAAACATCCCAACACCATTTACTCCTCTGATAATTGTCTACAGTCAAATTCTTTTGAGTTAGCAGTTTCTGTTGACTTTATTGGGTTCTTAAGGACCTCTGGGAAAGTAGAGATGTCACTTTTTGATGGAAGAGGAGATAGAAGCAGGATTCAAATAAAAAGGCAGTGTTGGTAAGGATAGAAGGACTGACTTCAGAGTGAGAGAGGCCCAAGTTCAAATCTTTTGCTTGCCATGAAATTTGGGGCAGATCACTTATGCATGCAGAGAGATTACGATAAGGGGAATAACAATGCCAGCCTCATCGCATTGTGATAACGAGTCCATGAGATGGCACATTTGCAACACGTAACACGGAGGTTGACACAGAATCAGTGGTGAGTAAGTGTCTTGGAAAAAAAATAAAGTAGTAGTACACCAGAGAGAAAGCCCTTGTCTATCTGTTCATGGGTCAGTGGCTGGGTAGACTTTTAGAGTTTTCGAGGGCTTTCCTGTCGTCCTAAGATACAAAACAATCATGGGTAGAACTCCAACAAGGAACTCATTCTCCTCTGGGCATGCAACGGGAAGGCTATCACTTTCTCTACAATCTTAGACTATTCATAGAGACACAAAAAGATATTGAAAGTAGCGTCACAAGTATTTACAAAAATTTACAAAACTAGCCTTTTAGTCACAGGAAATTTTTAATTTATTTTACATCAAAAATCATTGACAACAATAAGAACAAAGTGGGAGGTATCACGATACCTGACATCAAATTATACTACAAGGTGACAGTAATCAAAACAGCATGGTACTGACCAGTGGAACAGAATAGAGAGCCGCCCAGAAATAAATCCATGCCTATACGGTCATTTAATCTATGACAATGGAAGCAAGAATGTACGGTGGGGTAAAGACAGTCTATTCAATAAATGGTGCTGGGAAACCTGGACAGACACGGGCAAAAAAAATAAGCTGGACCACCTCTTTACACCATATACAAGAATAAATTCAAAATGGCTTAAAGACTTAAATGTAAGATCTGAAACCGTAAAACTCCTAGAAGAAAATATAGGAAGAAAGTTTACAGACATTACCTGGAGTGACATTTTTACTGATATATCCCCTCGCGCGAGGGAAGTAGAGAAAAAATAAACACATGAGATTACATCAAACTAAAAATTTTTTCACAGCAAAGGAAACCATCAATAAAACAAAAAGGCATCCTACTGAATGGGAGAAGATATTCATCAATGATAAGGGGTTAATATCCAAAATTTATTAAGTTATTCAACTCAACACGAAAAACAAACAACCCGATTAAACAAAGAGCAGAGGACATAAAGAGACATTTTTCTAAAGAGGACATACAGATGGCAAACAGACATATGAAACAATGCTCAACCTCACTAATCATTAGAGAAATGCAAATAAAAACCACAATGAGACCACCTCACCCCAGGCAAATGTCTATCATCAATAAATCAACAACAAGCACTGGCAAGGATGTGGAGAAAAGGAATTCCTCGTGCATTGCTGGTGGGATTGCAGATTGGTGCATCCACTATTGAAATCAGTATAAAGGTATCTCAAAATATTATAAATGGAATTACCTCATGACCCAGCAATTCCACTCCTAGGTATCTATCCAAAGAAATCCAAAACTCTAATTCGAAAAAAATTATGCACCCCTATGTTTATTGCAGCACTATACACAATAGCTAAGGCATGGAAACAACCGAAATCCCCATAAGTATGACTGGATCAAGAAACTGTGATACATTTATACAATGGAGTATTACACAGCCATAAAGAAGAATGAAATCTTACTATTTACAACAATATGGATAGACCTAGAGAACATTATCCTAAGTGAAATAAGTCAGACGGAGAAAGACAAATACCATATGATCTCATTTATCTGTGGAATCTAAAGAAAAGAATAAATGAACGAACTAATCAGAAACAGTCTCAGAGAAATAGAGGAAAAACTGAGGGTTGCTAGATGGGATGGGGGGTGGGGATGAGGGAGAAGGTAAGGAGATTAGAAAGCACAATCAGTAACCACAAGATTGCAATGAGGATATGAAAGACAGTTTGGGGAATATAATCAATAATGTTGTAAAGATGTTACAGGGTATCCGATGGACACTTGTCTTATTAGGGACACCAATTCAGGGACGGTGTAGATGCCTGATCACTGCACTGTACTCCTGAAGCTGAACCTGAATAATAATGAACGTCAACTGGAGCAGGGGAAGAGAGAAGGGAGTGAAGTGGAGACGCGGCCCGCATCTGCGGCTGTGGGGACACAGACCGCATCTGCGGTGGTGGAAACGTGACCCATGTCTGCGCCAGTGGAAACGCAGCCGGCACCCGCAGCTGCAGAGATGCAGGGGATCCCAGGATAGAACAGAGAACACAAAAGCCAGAAGGAAGAGTGTGACATGGCTGGGCTGGGAGAGAGAAGACCCCTCCATCCCCAGCCCCACCCTCTCTGGCCTGCCTAGGACGGGGCAAGTGCAACTGCAGAGGCACTCCCAGAGATCAGCAGTAAGTGGCAGACACAGCTCCTGGCTTTCAGCAGCTCAGAAATCTCCTGCCCGCCACTCACACAAACAGGGAAGAAGTGCCCTAAGACTCAGGAGAACAGGACACAGGGCTGGTGGTGCTACTCTGAGTGTGCATGTGTGCAGGCAAGGGCAGAAACTGCACTGACTTTGTAAAAACTACCATCCAGACCCCTCAACCCCACGCATCTAAATCTACAGTCCCAAAGACTCTGCCTGCACAATATGCAGGGGTCTCTTTGGTATAGCAGAGGACAACCTAGAGATTACTTGGTGGGCTTAAGCCAAGACTGGTGCTGCTTTTTGTTTTGTTTTGTTTTGTTTTGTTTTGTTTTGTCTTTATATCTTTGATATCTTTTCCTGTGTGGAGTGGGGGTTGTCGGTGGTTTTTACATGTGAATGTATTTGATTTTATCTTTGTTGTTGTTGTTGTTGTTGTTGTGCTTGGTGATTTGCTTTGTTCTGACATTGCTCTACCAGGGCACAGCTTAAGAGGCACAAGATTCAATATATCCAGAGGCCAACTCCAGACCAAACCAGAGTACTACCTGATTTGACCTACAAGTTACACACCCAGAGGGAATTCTCTACAGGCACAAGAGCCCACAGAGGCCAAACCATATTTAAGTGGTCAATCCTCACGCAGCAGAACACCCTGCAGTGGGCAGAGCCAAGTCTCACAACTAGTCACCTTAGGAGTTAACCCCACCTACTCACAAGCGAAAAACAATTAAAGATCAACTTTAACAGGACAATATATACAACACAAGAGTCACCTTTGGAGCACACGCAGAGGGGAAGAACGAAGTAGTGCAAGTCAAATATAAAGGACACATACTACATAAGATAACCCAGCAAGAACTAAGAACTCTAGGGGATCTACCTAATACATCAAAGCAAACACAGAGAGTCAGACAGAATGGGGAAACAAACATGTCCCAAATAAAAGAACAAAAGAAACCTCCAGAAGTGGAACCAAATGAAACAGAGGTAACCAACCTATCAGAGACAGAGTTCAGAACACTGGTGATAAGAAAGTTTAAGGAGCTTAGAGATGACATAAAGAAGGATGTAGAAATCATAATGAACAACCAGTTAGAACTAAAGAACACAATTACCGAAATTAAGAACTCACTTGAAGGAATTATCAGCAGGTTAGATGAAGCAGAGGATCGAATCAGCGACTTAGAAGACAAGTTAGCAGAGATCACCCAAACAGAACAACAGAAAGAAAAAATAATAAAAAACAATGAAGATGGTTTAAGAGACCTCTGGGATAACATCAAGCGCAACAACATGCACATCATAGGAATACCAGAAGGTGAAGAGAGGAAGCAAGGGATTGAGAACATATTTGAAGTAATAATGTCCGAAAACTTCCCTAACCTGATGAAGGAAACCAACATAGAAGCCCAGGAAGTGCAGAGAGTTCCAACCAGGATAAACCCAAACAGGTCCACACCAAGACACATTATAGTTAAAATGGCAAAGCTTAAAGACAAAGAGAGAATCCTAAAAGCAGCAAGAGAAAGACAGAGGGTTACATACAAGGGAACTCCCATAAGACTATCAAACGACTTTTCTACAGAAACATTGAAGGCCAGGAGGGAGTGGCAGGAGATACTCAAAATGATGGAAAACAAAGGTCTACAACCTAGATTGCTTTATCCAGCAAGGCTATCATTTAAAGCTGATGGAGAGACAAAAGAGCTTCCAGAAAAGAATAATGTAAAGGAATTTATTACCACCAAACCAGCATCGCAACAAATACTAAAAGGACTTCTGTAAGTAGAAGAAAGATGAAAACAACCTAACTACAAATTTAAAAATGGCAATAACTATGTACCTATCAATAATCACTTTAAATGTAAACGGATTAAATGCTCCAATCAAGAGACATAGGGTGGCTGACTGGATAAGGAAGCAAGACCCTTGTATATGCTGTATACGAGAGACTCACCTCAGATCAAAAGACACACACAGGCTGAAAGTGAAGGGTTAGAGTAAGATATTTCATGCAAATGGAAATGAGAAAAAAGCTCGAGTTGCAATACTTATATCTGACAAAATAGACTTTAAAATGAACATATTAAAAAACAAAGATGGACACTATATAATAATAAAGGGATCGATCTGACAAGAGAACATAACCCTAGCAAACATCTATGCACCCAACATAGGAGCGCCTAAATATATAAAACAGGTACTGACTGACATAAAGTCAGAGATCAACAGTAACACTATCATAGTAGGGTACTTCAACACACCTCTGACAACAAGGGACAGGTCTTCCAGACAGAAAATCAATATGGAAACAACAGCCTTAAATGATACATTGGACCATTTGGATTTAATCGATATTTTCAGAGCATTTCACCCCAATGCTGCAAAATACATGTTTTTCTCAAGCACACATGGAACATTTTCCAAGATAGACCATATGTTAGGCCACAAAACAAGTTTTGACAAATTTAAGAAAATTGAAATCATACCAATTGTCTTCTCTGACCACAGTGCTATGAAATTAGAAAGGAACTACAGGAAAAAAACTGAAAGACACACCAATTCATGGAGGCTGACTAACTTATTACTAAATAATGAATGGGTCAAGTAGGAGATCAAGGAAGAAATCAAAAGATATCTGGAGACAAACGAAAATGAAAACATGACGACCCATAATCTATGGGATGCTGTGAAAGCAGTCCTAAGAGGGAAATTCATAGCATTGCAGGCCTACCTAAAGAAACAAGAAACATCACTAATCAACAGTTTCTCTTCACACTTAAGGGATCTGGAAAAAGAACAGCAAAATAAGCCCAAAGGGAGCACAAGAAAGGAATAAAGATCAGAGCAGAAATAAATGAAATAGAAACCAGAAAAACAACACAAAAGATCAATGAATCCAAGAGTTGGTTCTTAGGAAAGATAAACAAAATTGACAAACCTCTAGCCAGACTCATTAAAAAAAAGAGAGGGAGGACGCAAATTAATAAAATCAGAAATGAAAGAGGAGAAGTGACAACAGACACCGCAGAAATACAAAAAATTTTAAGAAATTACCATGAGCAATTATATGCCAACAAATTAGACAATCTCGAAGAAATGGACAATTTTCTAGAAGCGTACAATCTTCCAAGGCTAACTCAAGAAGAAACAGAAAACCTGAATAGACTGATTACCACCAGGGAAATTGAATCAGTAATCAACAATCTCCCAACAAACAAAAGCCCTGGACCAGATGTCTTTACAGGTGAATTTTACAAAACGTTCAAAAAAGAATTATCATCTATTCTCCTCAAGCTCTTCCAAAAAATCCAGAAGGAGGGAAGACTCCCAAACACTTTTTACAAAGCCACTATCACCCTGATCCCAAAAGCAGACAAAGACACCACAAAAAAAAAAAAACTACAGGCCGATATCTCTAATGAACATAGATGCAAAAATCCTCAACAAAATATGAACAAACAGAATTCAGCAATACATTAAAAAGATCATACACCATGATCAAGTGGGATTCATCCCTGGTATGCAAGGATGGTTCAACATCCACAAATCAATTAATGTGATACACCGCATTAACAAAATGAAAAATAAAAATCACATGATCATATCAATAGATGCAGAAAAAGCATTTGACAAAATCCAGCAGCCATTTATGATAAAAACCCTTAAGAAAGTGGGAATACAGGGATCATATCTCAACATAATAAAGGCCATATATGATAAACCCACAGCTAACATCATACTCAATGGAGAAAAACTAAAACCATTCCCCCTAAGATCAGGAACAAGGCGAGGTTGCCCATTATCTCCACTTCTATTCAACATAGTGGTGGAAGTTCTAGCCACAGCAATCAGACAAGAAAAAGAAATAAAAGGCATCCAAATTGGTAAAGAGGAAGTAAAATTATCATTATATGCAGATGATATGATACTATATATAGAGAACCCTAAAGACTCCACCAAGAAACTATTAGAGCTGATAGATGAATTTAGTAAAGTAGCAGGATACAAAATTAATATTCAGAAACCAGTTGCATTTGTATATACTAATAATAAAACATTAGGAGAAATTAAAAAAACAATCCCATTTACAATTGTTCCAAAGACTAAAGAATACCTGGGAATAAATTTAACCAAAGAAGTAAAAGATCTGTACTCAGAAAATTATGACACTGAAGAAAGAAATGAAAGAAGATACAAATAGATGGAAACACATACCATGTTCATAAATAGGAAGAATTAATATAGTTAAAATGTCCATACTGCCTAAGGCAATATACATATTCAATGCAATTCCTATCAAACTTCCAACGACGTTTTTCACATAAATAAAACATATAATCCTAAAGTTTATATAGGACCATAAAAGACCCTGTAGCCTCACCAATTTTAAGAAATAAGAACAAAGTGGGAGGTATAACAATACCTGATATCAAATTATACTACAAGTCTTCAGTAATCAAAACAGCATGGTAGGGGCATAAAAACAGACACATAGATCAATGGAACAGAATAGAAAGTCCAGAAATAAATCCATGCCTATATGGCCATTTAATCTACTACAATGGAAGCAAGAATGTAAGGTGGGGTAAAGACATTCTATTCAATAAATGGTGCTGGGAAACCTGGACAGATGCATGCAAAAAAATGAAGCTGGACCACCTCCTTACACCATATACAAAAATAAATTCAAAATGGCTTAAAGACTTAAATGTAAGATCTGAAACCATAAAATACCTAGAAGAAAATATAGGAAGAAACTTCACAGACATTACCCGGAGTAAGATTTTTACTGATATATCCTTTTGCACAAGGGAAGTCAGAGAAAATATAAACATGTGGGATTACATCAAACTAAAAAGTTTTTTCACAGCAAAGGAAACCATCAATAAAACAAAAAGGGATCTTACTAAATGGGAAAAGATATTTGCCAATGATATATCTGATAAGGGGTTAATATCACAAATCTATAAAAAACTCACTCAACTCAACACCAAAAAAACAAACAACCCAATTAAAAAATGGACAGAGGACTTGAAGAGACATTTTTCTAAAAAGGACATACAGATGGCAAACAGACATATGAAGAAACACTCAACCTCACTAACCATCAGAGCCATGCAAATAAAAACCACAATGAGATACCACCTCACCCCAGTCAAAATAGCTATCATCAATAAATCAACAAACAACAAGTGCTGGCGAGGATGTGGAGAAAAGGGAACCCTTGTGCACTGTTGGTGGGATTGCAGATTGGTGCAGCCACTATGGAAAACAGTATGGAGGTACCTCAAAAATCTGAAAATGGAACTACCTTATGATCCAGTAATTCCACTCCTAGGTATCTATCCGGAGACATCCGAAACGCCAATTCAAAAATCTTTATGCACTCCTATGTTTATTGCAGCACTATACACAATAGCCAGACATGGAAACAACCGAAATGCCCATCGGTAGATGACTGGATTAAGAAACTGTGGCACATTTATACAATGGAGTATTACGCAGCCATAAAGAAGAAAGAAATCTTACCATTTGCAACAATATGGATGGACCTAGAGAACATTATGCTAAGTGAAATAAGTCAGACAGAGAAAGACAAGTACCATATGATCTCACTTATATGCGGAATCTAAAGAAAAGAATAAGTGAATGAACTAATCAGAAACAGCTTTGGAGACGAAGAGGAAAAACTGAGGGTTGCTAGATGGGCGGGGGGGTGGGAATAAGGGGGAAGGTGAGGGGATTAGAAAACAGTCGGTAACCACAAGATGGCCACGGGGTTTTGAAATTAATTTGGGGAACATAATCAATAATGTTGTAAGGATTTTGTAGGGTACCCGATGGACAGTTGTCCCATTTGGGAGACCACCTCAGGGATGATGTAGATGCCTGATCACCTGTACACCTGAAGCTGAAGCTGAACAATAGTGAATGCCAACTATAATTTTATATATATATATGTATATGTATGTATATACTTACAAGAAGCGGAGTACAGCATTAGGAATAGACACAGTGGAAATGTAATGGCTCGGTGCAATGTCAGAGGGATAGTGGATGGGGGGAGGGGGGTCCACACAGTGTGAGGGATATAAATGATTAACGTCTAAGTATTACTTTGTCTTGTGCACCTGAAACTAACATAAAAAAATTAAAAAACAATTATGAATGTCAACTATAATTTTATATATATAAATATGTATATATAAGTATATATTTATATATAATTATAGCTTTATATTATATTTAAAAATTATATTTATATTATATTTATATTATAATATAATTTATATTATAATATATTATATATTTATATTATAAAATAATATATATTATATTATATTTATATTATATATAAAATTATAGTTTTTTATATATTATATAAATATATAAAGCATATTTATATACTTTTTTTCTTTCACCAGAAGTGGAGTACAGCATAGGAATAGAGACAGTGGAAATGGTAATAGCAATGTCAGAGGGGGCAGGGGATTATCACTTTGAGAGTAGTATAAATGTCTATTTAATTGTTTTGTACACCTGAAACTAATAATAAAAAAATTAAATTAAATTTAAAAAGTAGAAAAAATAAAGGAGATATTAGAAAAAAATATAGAAGCTTGTTAACAATTTGCTTAGCATGCAGGATTTTGAGCCCAAAAATAGCAGTTTACTTAAATCACTTGTGGCAATCAATTTTTATGTTATAATCATTAAACATTGAGATAAAGAATACTTAATAATATGAAAAAATGTTCCTGATATTCAGTAGAGAAAAACGTTTCAAAAATCACGTGCTATGTTATCCCATTTTCTAAATTATTTGTTTATTTATGTGTAGAAATCTCAACCTGGGTATGAAAGAAAAATATGTATTAAGCTAGAAGCTAAACACGTTAATAGTGTTAGCAGCAGTTTTAAGTTCTGGGATTCTGGATAGTTTCCATTATTCCTTTTGACTCCTTTACTCATTTTTCAACAATAAACATTCTAATTTAAAAAAAAAAAATCGTTGAAAGCAAATTGACCTCTAAATGAGAAAATGAAAACACAGTTGCAAGAAATATGGTGAGAGTAAATACCTGTGGTCAAAGAGATTATCATTGGGAAATATTTATCTCCCCTTTCTCCATCTCCATAAGCAGAGTACACATCATTACGCCTGGATTTAGGGTGCAGCCACATGACTCGTTTTGACCAATGGAATGTTAGCAAATGCAGTAACCCAAAGGGCCAAGAAGCACTTATGCGATTAAACTTGTTTTCCTATGTTTCTGCCATCACTTTAGAAAGAACCTACCAAGGTAGCCCGTTGTTCCCATTAGACGGATGAGAGACACATGGGGCAGGGCTGCCCCAACTTTGTTCAGCCTGTATCAGCTAACCCAGAGAGGCATAACTAAACCAATGTTTATAGTCGTATGAGATGTTGTTGTTGTTTCTTATGCACTCTTAATGAAGCATTAATTTAATAACATAGAAATTGATACTACTGGCATAGAAATGGGGTTCTGCTATAACAAAAAGCTAAAATATATGGCATTGGGCTTTGAAACTGGACAGTAGGTGGAGGCTAGAAGAATGAAAACTTGTGTTATATACTGGTGAAATGGTTGGTAAAGCTGCATCCTGCAGAAATGTAACCACAGAACCAGTTCAAAGTGGTCCTATCCTGTTTCTAACAAGACCCAGAACCAAAATTTACCTCATTTACAAGTAACATGTGTGAACCCCACTCACAAGTAATATGTAAACACTTAACTGCTAACGCCCCACCCCTACCACCACCAATCCCCAGAAAAAGAACCAGAGGACTGGGACATGACTGGAACTCGAACACCAGAACACTTTCAGAATGAAGTGTCCACTGTCAGGGAAAATCTGGTGCTTAAACCTCTTAAAATCCTGCTCCAAATCCTGGATCAGGGAGACAGATTTGAGCCTTGCCTCCCATCTCCTTGCTAGCCAAACTCTCAGCTAAAAGCTCTTTCTTTTCTCAAAAGCCAGTACTGCAGTATTAGCTTCTATGCACACAGAGCAGTGAGCCCTTGCTCAGTAAAAGTTTTAGTAATAATCAAGGGATTTCAGTCTTGTGACTGCCTGGCCCAGGCACGGTAGCCCACGTCGGGTCGGGAGCCCCACAACCAACCATGAGTGGATGCCTAGACGGGTTTGTCTAGAGGCTCGGCTGCTGGATTCCTGCTTCCCATCCACTGTGGGACTCCAGGTTCCCTCCTCCATGCTATTTTCTACTTGCACTTTGGAGAAAGAAACAATTTTTAGTATATGTGCTGCCGAAGCAAGCACAAAAGAAACAATTTTTGAGTCAAATATTTTTCGGGTGAGTAACCTCATTAAAACACACTGTGCCTGAATTGTCTGATAACTTCATCAGGATTGTGCATTATTAGAATCCCACACTGGGGAGACTATCAGGCAGGGACTCATGCACCCCAGTCTCCCTGGCAGCCGGGCAAGACACAGGAAGTAGGATCTACATGATCCGCAATCCACCATCCATGCTTGCTAACCCCATTTGCTAGCCGCAATCTGCCATCTGCTTCTCTGCCCACCAACTCCCTGGCATAGCCACGGCAATTATATTAGTGGCTCATGGCTAACCAGTAATAGGTGATGGCCACCCAGCCACAGCAGATGGCCATCTGATTACAGTTGACGGCCATCTAATAACCGAGGCCAAGAGTCTGGAACTGCTTCCACGTGAGGCCAAGAGCCTGGAAACTGCTCTCTGGGACTCTGTCCCCACAGAGACTTTGTCTGGTTAAAATCTCAAACCTTGGGTTAGAGTCCTTGTCATAGGGAGACAGTTGGAGGAAAGCTTAAAGCCATCTAGGTACTCAAAGAAACCTGGGTTAGAGTCCGAGGGTTTTGGAAGTCTTTGCTTGTCTATGTTTGTCTATGTCTGAGTGTTTTATCTTTTATGAATTTGTTAATAGGCGCTAATTATTGGATGGTCACAGCAAACCTTTATTGAATTTGCTCTGTGTTATGTTTGCTCTGATCATCTGAGAGAAACCTTTCCAAATGGTGAATGTTAATAGGATACCTGACTGCAGTCCTTTAGGATATATTCTTTACAATTGGTCAGTATTTAGCTATGAACCTATGAATCAGGAAGATGGTTTTGTTTTGTAACACTGCCTGGCCCCAGTTGGAGTCCAGAGAAATGGCCCGAAAATTGGTCCTTAAACTAAAATTATGGTTCAGAAGGAAGACTCTCAGAAAAAAAACCTGTTTTGCTCTAGTCAGAGCCAAAAGATGAGTTTAATTTACTACATCTGGCTCCTCCTTCCACGCCTTCCGTGAGCCCTTCTTCACATGAAGTGGAAATTCCTGTAAGTAATGCTAAGGCTTCCGCCAAAAATCCCCCTATGGCCACAGGTCCAGCACTGTACCCTTCCTCGCCAGACTCAAAAAGGAAGGGTCTCCCCTCACTCTACTCCCCTGGAGTACTCAGTTGGGCCCAGGGGTTACTCAGCCTCAGGCAGGGCACTATCCATTGAGACAAGTCCCCACAGGTCTAGAGATGACCAAGGTGAACCTAGGGGATTTGTACATGTGCACCCCTCCACCCCTTTCTACCTCTGATCTATATAAT
Organism: Rhinolophus hipposideros; assembly: GCF_964194185.1. NCBI lineage: Eukaryota > Metazoa > Chordata > Mammalia > Chiroptera > Rhinolophidae > Rhinolophus > Rhinolophus hipposideros. The sequence goes on along the minus strand of NC_138070.1, from coordinate 29,772,899 downwards.
TAGGTACAGAGAACCCCATGGTAGCAAGTTTTATTCCAGGTGCAGCAGTTTACTCTACAGCTATTATGAATACTGAAGGCATGACTCAGAGGCAAATTAAGAGTACCCACTTAGAAGATGTTGTGGGGAGCCCACCAGGAAGACACACAGCAGGAAGAAGTGCGCTCAGATAGCACACACACCGGGAGTCTCCGGCCTCAGCCCCTGTCCTTGGCACCTGCCCCAGCTTTTGCCAAGGCTAGCCCCAGGGCCGAATCCAGGCTGCTGGCCCCTACCTTCCATGCACTGATGGGTGGGGGGGAAACAGACACCCTCAGCAGCCGCCTAGATCCACCTAGGGTGTGCAAGCCTTTCCCCCAGATGAAGCTGACAGCCTACACCCATAACAGGACTTCACAAAGGGGCCCCAAGAGCTCAAGGAGAACCCATCCACCTTTCTTAAAAGGTTTTTTGAGGCTTACAGCATGCTATTAAAATTGGAAGACAAGCCTCAACCAGAAGTCCTTGAAGAAATTCTACAAAAGGTAAAAGTAGTTTTTTACACTGATGGGAGGTCAAGAAGAGCCAAGATGGCCAACTCAGTAAGAGGAAAACTTCCAGGTACTAAGACACCAAACTTGAAGCAGTACCCTTTGATTAGATGGGTTATTACTCAGCAGTCAGTTTTAAGCTTGTCTGGGTCAGTGTAAACAAGTAGGGTATGGGGAGTCCTCAATTTGCACAATCCCCATATCCATAAATTTCTATGACAATGAAATAGTTAATAACACCATTTCCCTAACAGTACAGTTCAAATTTCAGTTACCACGTATACTAACTGTGACTACATGAAGTAGAAATTTTCCACAAGTCACTGTGAGTAACGGATGTGTTTCATAATCAGTGACCAATTGAGTAACTTCTCTCAAATTCTGCTAGTAATTGGTCATTGCACATCTATTAATCAATTCACTTGAAGACAGTTGTGTTGTCTCCTTGTCACCCATGTGACATTTTACAAAAGTAGATAATCAAAAAAATTGGCCAACAAAGATGATAGTGCAGCAAAGAAATAAAAAATGATAATGCTGGAAGTTGAACATCAATGGAGTTGCAGAAGAAATCTCTGTGGGACTGTTGACACTGCTGCTTTTCTAGAGCCACTAGATATGCAGCCAGAGAAATTTAGTGAAGGCAAACTTATCAATGTAAATGAAGAAAGTGGTTGTGATGAAAAAGACTCTGTCCCAGAGGAAGTGATGGTAAAAAAAAACGTTCACATTAAGGAAATTACAGAAATGTTTCACAACATTACAAATGTACAAATGATGAAATGGTGGAAACTAATCCAAACTTAAGGAAGTATGACAATTTGCCATGGTATAGAAATAACTCAATATGTTATTTGACCAAAAAAAAAAAAAATGCATGCACTGTTCAAACTATTCTTGATTAGCTTTTACAATAAAATAACACTAATTCTCAATGTTTCAAGTGTTTTAAATCAAGTGTTTTAAATTCTCAATGTTTCAAGTTATTTGACCAAAAAAAAAAAAAAAATGCATGCACTGTTCAAACTATTCTTGATTAGCTTTTACAATAAAATAACACTAATTCTCAATGTTTCAAGTGTTTTAAATTAGTGTACTAAATAAATACTTTTTAAAAATTCTTTTTCATTTTCTTTTACATTTTAATTGATGGAGTTTTTAATATTTTGACAGATTTTTAAAGCTCACAAAAGAATCATAGTTTTTGCCATTGATTATTAAGAAAGATTGTTTTGAATCACCACCCTGGATCAGGAAGACAGATTTGAGCCTTGCCTCCTCTCTCCTTGCCCGCTGAACTCTCAAATAAAAAAGTCGGCGCCACTGTATTGCCTTCTATGCGTAGGCCCTTCTATAGCCTTTACTCCGTAACAGTAATTTGGAAAACAGAAAATGTGTCTAATGAATCTGTGAACTTGGGAAGAATGTTGAAAACACTAATTGACTTCTTTTGCTGTATATCATAAGAAACTATAAAAAAAAAGAGACGAACTTAGAAAAGAACTGATCGATTTGCACTCAGAATTTAGAAGGAATATAAGTAAAGCAATTTCTTATCTCCAGTCTCTCCACCCAGGGAAAATTCCCAAATTAAAATATAGTCTACACCAGGGGCCGGCCCGGTGGCTCAGGTGGTTGGAGCTCCGTGCTCCTAACTCCGAAGGCTGCCGGTTCAATTCCCACATGAGCCAGTGGGTTCTCAACCACAAGGATGCCGGTTCAACTCCTCGAGTCCTGCAAGGGATGGTGGGCTGTGCCCCCTACAACTAGCAACAGCAACTGGACCTGGAGCTGAGCTGTGCCCTCCACAACTAAGACTGAAAGGACAACAACTTGAAGCTGAACGGCAACCTCCACAACTAAGACTGAAAGGACAACAACTTGACTTGGAAAAAAAGTCCTGGAAGTACACACTGTTCCCCAATAAAGTCCTGTTCCCCTTCTCCAATAAAATCTTTTATATATATGTGGCCTAGACCAAATTAAATTACAGCACAGACCAAATATAGGAAGATGCCAATATAGCATGGGAGCTCAGGATTAAGACCACGTCAAGGGTGTCATACCCTCTGTTAGGACCTCTACAGAATTAAGGTAATGCTCGTAGAGCCTCTGACCTGGACAACAGAGATTCTAGGGATTTTAAAGACATGGGCTCTGTGGAAACCATGGAAATGCAACTCTCATGTCTCCCACCATAGGAACATACAGTAATTGAAAAGTCCAGCTACCACACTCTGAACTCCATCCCTACTTTCACCTGAGGCCACACTTTCCACGGGCTGTTTACAGCCAGTGACAGAGCATGGGCAGGACTCTAAGCAGACCTGCACCTCTAAGAAGACATGAGACACCCCGACAAGCTACTTTGGCTTGAACACTTCCCTGCAGCCTGGCAGAACACTCTTAAAACTTTACTGCAGACTGAGATGCTTCCACCCAAACTTCCTTCCTTTCTGCTCACCTTCAGCTGGGGACAGAGACCTATATTACAGGCTGACTACTCTCCCAGCCTTCCCCACCTCCCTCATTTTCTCTCATCCTATCTTGGTGTCTGCTTCTCAGAGTGTGCCCAGGAGTGATTTAAAAAAGAAAATAGGATTTGGGACTGGATTTCCCTCACCATCACCACCATCCTTGTTGGTTGATGAGGCACAGATAGTCTCTGGCACCTGATGGTGGTTCAGATTGCTAAAGATTTCACCAGTGGTACCATGGGAAAGTCCCAGAACAGAATACCATGGCATTTTAAAAATATGGGAAGAACAATGCCTACAAAAATAGTTGGCTAATTACCACTAAGTTATATAGATAGCCTACAAAGGGACAGAAACTGAGAGCCATTAACAAATAATGACTAAGTGTGAGAGTCAGGGGGAGCCCCTCATCTCTTGCAGTGGCAGAATGGGCACAGCTAAGTAGCAGGCTCAATATCTGTTAGAATCACAGAGCTCCAGAGACATCTAAATACTCAGCCAATGTAGGTCCCTTATGCAAAAGGGAGAGCCCTAGTGGGCAAAAGCTGGTCTCCTGAATTATTGTATAGCGACTTCCTAGGGGAAGATGTCCATCCTGCAGATTTCCCATCCTCCCAGAGCCTCTGGATTTGCAGAGATGGTCCTCCTTCCCTAGTAGGAGCTAGCACTTCAGTGATGGACTTTGTTGCAAGACCCTCTTTTCCACAAGGCAATAAGTACCCCCTTAGAAGTTAACCCCATGTCCTCTCCTGTTTGCTAAGCCAATAACTAGAGTTAAATTCTATAGGAAGCAACTGGGAACATGTTGTGCCTGATAGAGGAGGAAAAAGACTATGCTCTGAAAGAATTGCAAGAAATAGCCTGCATGTACCAACAGAAACCAGAGGAGTATTCCTGGGATTGAGTTTGGAGACACTTGATCAAAGTAGCCAGAATTCGAGTCAGAGTAAGCAAACATTCATTGACTTCAGAGCATTTCCTCTGATTAACGGATTTAACACCCTAGGAAGGATCGCAGGGTCTTAAAACTCTGGAAAAGCCATGGCCACCCAGTGAATTAGAAATGTTCTCGTTGCCCTGGCAGATGGAAGAGGAAGACATCACAGGCTGAGGGACACGAGTGTGCTGGAATACATAGAGCATGTGAGGCCAGAGGACCCACCCGGGCATTGTGTTCCATAGGAAGGTCCCAAAGACCACTCTTCACCTAGGCCGTCAAGCACCAAGAAGACTGGTAGGGGCCAGGGTTGCCAGATAAATAAGTAAATCCTAGGTCAAACAAACTGCAGGATTCCCAGTTAAATTTGATGGTAGGAAAGGCAGTCACAAAACTGGGTTTATTAATCAATATCCACAGGAATGATAGGGCTCCAAAGAAATAGAGGCAACAAGGGTGCTGCTTAGTATCTATAACCAAAAAAAAGAAAAAAGAAAAACAGAGAAGCAGGAGGCTGAAGGCAGATACTCACCTCATATAAAAAACACAATCCCTTGCTCACTTCCCAGACATGACTGGAAGCACTGACGGGACAGATAACTAGATTCCTAGGAAGAAAGATCCTGCAATACCAGGGCATATACGAGGGTTGACAATTAAGTTTGCAAACTCATCCTAGAAAAAGTGCTACATACCTCATTGCTGAATATCACTACAGTCACCTTCGAAGGTAACTTCGAAGTACTCCTCTAAGGAAGCTATGCACCAATGCTAGTGCCTAGTCCACCCTTTAATTTTGGAACACTTTCTGGAATGGTCATCAGAGCTGTCATCATATTACCCTTGATGTCCTGAATGTCATCAAAATGTCTTCCTTTCAATATTTCCTTTATCTTTGGGTAAAGAAAGAAGTCACAGGGGCCAGATCAGGTGAGTAGGGAGGCTGTTTCAATACAGTTATTTGTTTATTGGCTAAAAACTTCCTCACAGACAGAGCTCCTGCTACACATTAGCCCTGGAATAGTATTTAGTTTTGTTGCAGGGTTTTTTGGCTTCTGCAGCAGCCAGGCTAGTCAATTAAATGGAGATGTTAGAGGGACTATAGGTCATTAATGGTAACATTCATCCTGCCATCCTCCCAGGGAAATGACAAAGTAGTTTTTCAGAGGCTGTCGAGATGCAAGAGCATTCAGTGTCGGGACCATTTTTGCACACACCTTTCTCATGCCAAGATTTTCAGTTAAGATTTTTCTGTTTCTCTTTCGATGTTTATTTGGTCTGCTATGCTTCTCAGAGTCAGCCGACAATTTTGACATAATTCAATGAATTTTTGCAATGTTTTTGTCAATTCTGCTCATTAGTGGCCGCCCTGACCTCTCTTCATCAGTGATGCATTCTCTCCACTTAGGAAAACGTTCTATCCACTTATACACTGCCATTTTCTTCTTGGAATTATCCCCATAAAGTTGCACTAACATGTCCCTGATTTCACTTCCACTCTTGCCAAGTTTAGCAAGAAATTTAATATTTGTTCTTGTTCTAATTCAGGCTCAGACATTCTTGCCACAGCACACAAAAACACGCCACAACAATAATGAATGCCACTCAGCAAGACACCACCTCACGTCGACATGAACACAGCTGTGAGACACTGATGTACCAAGGTTATGAAACCTTACAGAGCTGTTTGTACAGTACTGCCAATGTAAGCGCATGGTGGTAAGTTCACGAACCTAATTGTCAGACCTCGTATATACCATGTGATTCCCCAAAGGCTCCTACAGCCATTTACTCAGGTGACTACATATCAAGAAAAGGTAAATAACCAGAATTTGCTGGAACAATTGAATATACAGTGTAAACTGACATCAATATCCAGAGACCCAAAGCATTATATGTCTCCCCTGTTAGAACTAAGGCCTCTGGAGCCAGGTAGTAAATGCAATCCTGACTGAAATACACCTCACAGAAGGCCCACTGGGTCTACACACTCTACTCACACAGCCCCCCACCCCCAGGTATAATTGGAATTGATTTACTTGGCAGGTGGAGTAACCCCCACACTGCATCTTTAGCTTAATGGGATAAGAGCTACCATAGTAGGAAAGGCTGACTGGAAACCTCCTCCACCCCTAGCCATAGTATGAGACACCTCTAAAAAGAAACTTTGTCTTTCCCTGGGAGGATGGGAGGATGAATGTCACCATTAATGACCTATGGTCCCTCTAACATTCCCATTTAATTCACTAGTCCGGCTGTTGCAGAAACCAAACAACCCTACAAAAATACTATATACTACACCAGGGCTAATGCGTAGCAGGCCCAATTGCAGCTGCTGTGGCCCAAGTGATCTTATTACTAGAGCAGATTAACAAGGCCTTGGGATAGATATATGATCATTGATTTTGCAAATGCATGCCTTTCTGTTACAATTAAAAAAGAAAATCAGAAACAGTTGCATTTGTATGACGCAGAAAACATTCCTTTACAGATTTACTGCCATGGGACTGTGTTAACTCTCCCACTCTCTATCACAGCCTAATCCAAAGAGATCTGAATGCCTAGACAGCCCACAGAATATCACACTGACCTATTACATTAGCAACCTCACGCTGCCTGAGAAGGACAGACAAGAGGCTTTGGAAAGACACATGCACTCCAGAGGTGACTTATAACATCTAGGACGATTCCGGGATCAGCCACTTTAGGTTTCTAGGGATCCAGGAGTAAAGAGGTGCCCAAAGTAAAAGACAAATTGCTGCATGTCACACTTCTACCACAAAGAAGGAAGCACAGTGCCTGGGAGGCTTTGGGTTCTGGATGAAACACATTCCACACCTAGAAATATTGTCCTCTCCTTACACTGGGTGACATGGGAGGCTGCCAGCCTTGAGAGGGATCCAGAGCAGGAAAGGTCTCTGTAGTAGGAAGTCCAGGCCATGGCACTTAAAGCCTCGACACTCAAGCCATATGGTCTGGCAGACCCTGTGGTGTTGGTCACGTTGGTGTTGGGGAAAGATGTGCCATGTGGAGGTCTTGGTGAGCCCCAGTGGGAAAATCACAGTGCAGGCCTTTGGGCTCCTGGAGCAGGCTGTGCTGCCTGCAGCAGGAATTTAAAAATCATTTGAGCATAGTTCTCAGCATGTGACTAGGCCTGGTAGAGACAGAATGCTTGAGCACAGGACACCAGGTGACCACATGTTCAGAGCTGCCCATTATGGGCTGTGTGCTCCATCAGACCTACCAGTCATGTAGTTGATGCTCCCGATGACAGTCCACCTAAAATGGAAAGGGATGTCTGGCATTGAGCTTGAGAAGGACCAAAGGGCATGAGTAAGCTGTGTGAGCAGGTGACCCAGATTCCTTGTCACCCTCTGTAGTGGTGCCAGTGGCTCCAACCCCACTTGCAACTCTCACTATATGACTATATACCTTCCCATAAAACCAACTAAAAGAGAAAGAAAAACCCTTGGTCATTGCAATAGGCTGAAAATGGGCCCACAAAGATATGCAGAGCCTAATGCCTGGAACCTGTAAATGCTACCTTTTTCTTTCCAGCTTTACTGAGACATAACTGACAAATAAAATGATAATATATTTAAAGTATACAACGTGATAAGTACACGCTATATACATTGTGAAATGATCCCCACAATCAAGTTAATTAACACATCCATCACCTCACATAGTTACTTTTGTGTGTGTGTGAGAGAATACTTAAGATCTGTTCTCTTAACAAACTTCCAAATGTATTATGCAATAGTATTAAGTGTAGTCACCATGCTATAAATTAGATCCCCAGAACTTATTCATCTTACAACTGAAAGTTTGTACCATTTGACTAACCTCTCCCCATTTCCCCCCACTGCCCCCAACCTCTGACAACCACTATTCTGTGAATTAATTCTACCTTATATGGCAAAAGAGAATGGATTTCTGGGTAGGCCCTAAATGCAATCACAACTGCCCTTATAATAGGGAGGCAGAGAAAGATTTACCCAGATGAAGAAGGCAATGTGATCACTGAAGTAAGATGTTCCACTGCTGGCTTTGAAGATGAAGGAAGAGATACCAAGCAAGGAATGCAAGGAATGCAGCATTAGAAGCTGGAAAAGGCCAGGAAACACAGTCTCCTCTGGAGCCTCCAAAAGAAACACATGGTTGGCAAAATCTTGATGTTTGTTAGCCTGGTAAGACTGACTTCAGACTTCTGACTGCCAGAACAATAAGATAATAAATTTGTGTTGGTTGAAACCACTAAGTTTGTGGTAATTTGTTACCGCAGGCATATGACACTGACACAATACCCTTCTTACTTGCCCTTGAATTCCAATCACCATGTTGTGTGGAAGCCCAGGCCACTCAAGGAGGCTACATGTAGGGGTTTCAGCTGACGGCCCCAGCTAAGCATCAATGCCAGACATGTGAGTAAGGGAAACTTCAGGTGATTCCAGCCCCAGGCTTCCAGGCTTCCAGATGCGTTCCCAGATATCATGGAACAGCAACAAGTTGCCCTACTGTACCCTGTCCAAATTCTTGACCCACAGAAACTATATTTAATTATAATTGTTGTTTTGAGATATATAATGTTAGTTAATTTGGAGGTGATTTGTTACATAGCAGTATATAACTAATACATTATTATTAAAATTTGATCCTAAGGAAATAATCAAAGATCAGACAAAACCTTGGAAACAACCTAAATGCCCAAAAACAGCTCAATTAATTTCGATACTCCATATTATGGAATATTATACATCGAGTAATAACACATTTTTGATAAATGGTTCATGATAGGAAAGTTCCTATTTTTAGCACATCCTTGAAAAATTAGCCATATACTGACTTTTTAAAAAGCCAGCAGTGTGAAAGAGTGCTTATTTGCCCATATCATCACTAACTCAATTTTTCTTTTTTGCCAGTTTAACTGATAAAATGATACTTAATTTTTATTTCATATTTTTAATACTATGAGGTTAAAGACTTACCCAAATGTTTATAAGCTTTGTGCATATCTTCTCTTGTGAATTGCTGTTCATGATTTTTCCCCTCTCTATTGCACCATTCATTGTTTTTCTTACTGGTTTACAAAAATTTCTATGTTGAAGATATCATTCCTTTGCATGCTTATTGCAAATGTTCCCCAGTTTTGTCATTTGCTATTTCATTTTGTTTCTAGTATTCCTCTGGCCTTTTAGTTAAACCCAAATGTTGTGAGGACCTGGGGTTTGATATGAACTATGGGAGTTGAAAAGAAAGAAGAGCATGTAGTGTTTGCTACTGAGGGACTTAGGATGTAAATGGGGTAACAGTCATCCATATAAGAATCATCAAGTAAGAAAACCTCAAGCCAGCATTTTACATGTTTATCTAAAAGTATAATTCCATGATCAAAAATATTAAGGAAATACTAGGATAAACAAAGTTCAAAATATTTCTTTACCATAGGAAATCTAAGAACCTTTAGTAAGCTGAAGTGCACTGTAGTTTTTCAAGGTGTTGGGGCAAGGGGATGATGTAATGACAGTATGTGCCATTTGAGATTAGGATGGGCTTCTGGAAGGAGGTAAAGGTTGAACTGAAGGCTGTAGAGACTTTGGTTTGATGAAACAGGAAAATAGTATGTGGAGGGGGCCAAGGGGAATGTGGAACGAGCCAAATAATACAGACTCTCAGAAAACTAATTAGAACAGGACATAAAAAGAAAGGACAGGGCTATCCCATTCATCTTGTTCTCACTGCCTGTCTTTCCTTATGCTTTCTGCCCAATTTATCTACAGGAAAAGAGATCTGAGACTAATTTCTCTGGCTGATGTGGTCTGTATGGTGGAATCTGTCAGCCCTTAAATCCTGTGCCATGGGGAGATGCCCAAACAGGCAGGGGTCCCTGAGAGAGGAGGCCTTCCCCCTGACAGCTCTGGGAAAGCTTTCCTTGACAGACATAGCCGTGTGCTCCCTCCCTTCCCTTCCATCCAGGTTCAGACTTTGAGTTCTCTGGCACCAGTGCCTCTGAGATATTTGCAGAATGCTTTCCCACGCCCCTCAGTTGGTGCTGAGGTCAAGCCGGCAAGTTCTGCTCCTTTAGGGTTTACTCATAAATCATTCTCTCCCTTCTCCTTCAATACTGCATTGGCTCTTCCTGCCCATGGCTATGGAGACCTCTCAAAGCTCACTGCCTTTTTCTAATCTCCAGGGAAGGACCTGTTCCCACTACTGAAACCCAGACAGCAAACCCCATCTCTTGGAGCTCTGATACCACTTCTCTACATCCAAACCAGAGCAGCAGAGTGAGCTCACCGGATGCCCTGATGTCACCCTCTTGGCTCCAAGGATGTCTAATCCCGGATACAGGGAGCAGGAATGGCCTTATCATTAAACATGGGGTGGGGTGTCAGGATGCCTGGGTTGTGTTTCTGGCTCAGCTTGCAATTTGTAAAAGTCACTGACACTTTCCTGCTGGGACACAACTTCCCTAACCACACACTGTCCAGCTCTTGTGCTTCCTATCATAAAGTTTAAATGAGCATCCATCCATGGTGTCCAGACACAAGGCAGCTGACCTCCAGGATGCACTTCGGCATGGCAATCCCCACCACATTGTCATCTCTTTCCTGTGATCACATTTCTTTGAGACTGATTTTTTCTGATCTCAGAATCCTACGTAGAAAACAACTATGAGAATACAGAATGAATTAAATACTAAGTCTTAAACTCTGAACTGATCTCAACAAGAACTAATCCTAATCCACACCTACTTTTTGCTAGAGACCTGCTAAATTATCCTGCTGAAAGTGTACAAAGTAGCGATCATGCCTAGGTTACAGAAAAAGAACCAAGTCCAGAGAAATACAGTCATTTACCCTAAGTCTCACACTTGAAGTAGCAGAGCAAGGGTTCCAGAACATTTCTCTCCAACCCCAAACTTCCCTGACCTCAGAGGGTGCAGAGGCAAGCAGAGGACATTTACAATAGTTGTACATTTTGGAAGGTGTATGGAAAGCTGTTTGGCTTGGGGTTTTTGACCATGCTTCTGTAACCTATTTTGTGGACCTCCTTGCACCCTATTTTCACTTGGTATTATTAGGAGACAGAAAAAAAATTAGTTAAATGATTCTGATGTTTCTTATGTGGCTAGAATCATTATGCTTGGCCTAGATGCTTGAGAGAATACTTGTCAAAACAATTATGTCAATGGGCCACCCCGATGGCTCAGGCGGTTGGAGCTCCGTGCTCCTAACACGGAAAGCTGCCGGTTCAATGGTGGGCTGAGCCCCCTGCAACTAAGATTGAACACGGCACCTTGAACTGAGCTGCCGCTGAGCTGCCACTGAGCTCTCAGATGGCTCAGTCATTTGGAGCGCGGGCTCTCATCCACAAAGTTGTCCGTTTCGATTCCTTGACTCCTGCAAGGGGTGGTGGGCTGCGCTCCCTGAAACTAACAATGGCAACTGGACCTGGAGCTGAGCTGCGCCCTCCACAACTAAGATTGAAAGGACAACAACTTGACTTGGAAAAAGTCCTTGAAGTACACACTGTTCCCCAATAAAGTCCTGTTCCCTTTCCCCAATAAAAATCTAAAAAAAAAAAAAAAGAAAGAAAGAAAGAAAAAGAAAAAACTATGACAAGCCTATTAGTTGGTTTGTGTGTTTTGACCTATTTGTCATGTTTCTTCAAGTCCAGTGGTAAGACTAAACCTTCAGGATAAAGACAATCATAGTGGCCAAGAGGAGGACAAACCATAATTACTAAAGGTATCCAAAGATAGGGTAGGGGGTTAGGAATTACTGAGAGATGGGATGGATGGGAAGGAAAGCACACTCTGCCCTTAAGCAGCCTTCAGTCTTCTACAGCTGTGGTCTCTGGGTCTCCCTCTGACATACCACCTGCCCCATTCTGATGGTTCACACAAAAGCCATTCCACTCCCCGGCAGGGCAACAGCCTGAACCTAGAGCCATTCCAGCCTGGCCCTAGGGCCAAGGCTGTTCATTACCCCTGCAGGCCCCTGACTGTGAATGCACAAGAGTCCCTTTGTTGCCCTCACACTGAGATCTTTCATTCTCCTTAAGACCCAGGAGCTTCTGTGTGCACAGGGCCTGCCTCCTCCCTTCCCAAGACACTTTGATCCTTCTCCCATCTGAAATCTTGCCGGCTTTTCAACACCCTCCCAGACAATCAGGTTCTTTTCTTTTCAATAACCAAGCTGTTCTCCTTATTTTGCCTTGGTTCTCTTCAACAACTCTGAGCAAGAAGAGTTCTAGGGAACAGATCCCAAGAAAACAACAGAAGCACCCAGCAATTGGTTGCTGGCTAGGGTGAATGAGAAATGCCTTTCACAGTCTCAAAAATGTTTGTTGAAAGAAAGAATAAATAAGTGAGTGAAGTGCTAAGGGGAAGTAACAACAAAAGCCAGGGAAAAGGTGTAAGGTGATTTCCTCCATGAACAACTTGTCAACTCTCAGTTTCCAGAGTAGTCTTTGATTCCAGCCTCTCCTCTCCCATTCCCTGACTATCCCACAGCCTATGGTTTAAGTATCTCTCTCATTTTCATCCTTTCCTCTTCATTCTCTCACCTACAAAGTCAGTTCATATCTAGCTGGTCTAGGTCTTGGGCCACTTTAACTGGTCTCTCTGCATATCCTTTCAATCCCTTCGATCCGTCCTGCATACCACCACCAGCTCAATTTTTATGCAGTACCAATCTGACCATTTGTTACTTTCCAGTTCAAAAATGGTCAAAGGTTTCTAGCGCTTAATGCACAAAATGTCTTGTGTCTCATGAGAGGTCCTCAGTGGTCTTTCGTCTCTCTGTTATCTCTTCCCTAGGGCCAGCAGGGTACAGTAATAAAATGTACTGGATAAGAGATCATGGGCCAGGGTTCTAATCTGTAGTTTTCTCTTTATAGCCATTAACCATGGGCAGGCCACTTAAAATGTCTAAACCTAATATTCTCAACAGTAAAATGAGGAGACTGAGCCTGATGATCTCTGAAATATTCCCCAATTCTAACTTTCTATGATCAGGAAACTTACTGCTTCTGCCAAATTGTTGTCAACTCACAAATATTCTTCTCATTGTCTTAACTTCATTCTTCTGAACATGTCTTTTTCTTACTTAGAATTACCTTTCTCTCCTTCCATCCAAATCACACACATCCTCCATGGCCCTCCTAAAATCCCACCATCTCTGAAAGCTTTCCTGGCCCATCAAGAATGAGAAGATCTCTCCTGCTGCCTTAACTTCCACCACACGAATGGTGCCTATCACACATGCCCCATAACTGTCATTATTCCATGTACATGTGTCTTGTTTGTCTGAGTACATGGTAAGCTCCATGTTGTAAGGTGAGGTATCTCATACCCTCTGTCATTCAAGGTCTCTGCTCCCGCTCCTCACACAAGAACACAGGATGAGGCGAAGCCTAAAAGGAACACACTCAGAGCCGTATATAGGGGAGTCATACTACTATATTCTCATTGGTAACTGGGTTAGAGACACAGGAAGAAGGAACCACACGATCTGCAACCTGCTGTCCACTTCTCGGCCAACCAACAAACTTGCCAACTGCAATCCGCTGTGCTAACTGCAATCCGCACTTGCCAGCCACCATCTGCTGCTAGGGTAGCCGCGGCAGTTATATTAATGGCCAATGGCTCACTGGTTACGGCTGATGGCCAAATAGCCAAAGCTGATGGCCATCTGATCACAGCCAGGTCTCTCAGGGCACCGCCACTCTTTCTGGGCACAGCCAGACTTCCTGGGCACAGCCAGGATTTCTCAGGGTACCGCCAGTTGGTGGCCATTTACAACCTGAGCCAGCACCTTTCCACATGAGGCCAAGAGCCTGGAAACTGCACTCCTGGCTCTGTCCCCACTCCCTCCATTCCCTATGTACCCAGTCAGGCAACCCACAAATAGGTAAGGATGACTTCTGGTGGGAAGAACATTGGACCAGCAATCAGGAAATCTGGGCTTTGGTCTCCAATGATCTTAAGCACTCCAGCTATGTGGATCTTAGTTTTCTCATCTGTAAAATGAGTGCTTTGGGCCAGGATCTAGCTCGTCTCTAAGATTCCTCCCAAAGCTGACATTCTGTAATTTTCTTTTTGGGAGCAGAGGGGATATTTTAAAATTTATTTTTAATTACATTTGACATACAATATTATATGTGTTTTAGGTGTACAACATAGTGATTCAACATTTATATACATCACAGTCTTACCTAGCACGTTACAAAATGATCAACACAATAAATCCAATAAACATCTGTTACCATACATAGTTATTATGATATTATTGACTATATTCTCCGTGCTATATGTTACATTCTTGTGACTATTTTTACTGTAATTTTCTTTTTTTCCCCCCTTTCTTCCATCTCTCCTTGCCCCCTCCGGTTCAAGCCGTTGTTTCTCAGTCTAGTTGTGTAGGACACAGCTCCCTGGCCCATGCTGGTATTATGAGCCTTGCTCTGCCCCCCCTCTGAAGCAGTTGGTTGCCAGTCGTGGGTCAGCCACTCACAGCAGCTTTCACTGGCTGCCAGCTGCTCACGCTGGCCACCAGCCACCCACGTGGCTGCCGGCTACTCACGGTGGCAGACAGTAGCCCACGGCAGCACACAGCAGCCCATGGCAGCTCACACCAGCCAACCTTCGGCTGCTCACCGCAGCCCAGCTCCAGGGAGAGCTGTTGTTCACAATCTTAACTGTAGAGGGCGCAGCTCACTGGCCCATGTGGGAATCGAACCAGTGACCTCAGCTAAGGAGCATGGCGCTCCAACCACCTGAGCCACCAGGCCTGCCCTGTAATTTTCTAATAAAGACAATCTAACTCTTCTTGTAGTTTTGCTTTTCTTTAGATCTTTTCAAAGCCCTTTCCTGGCTCTTAGGGTGAACAGTAGAAGTGGGTGCTTTTAAATAAGGTCCCTCAGTCTCTCCCCTCGCCCAAGCCACCTCTGGAATGAATTGGAATTCAACAGTAATGAATGGCCACATATGGATTTTCAGATTCTCTCAGCTGGATGAATTATTCCCCAGAAACAGACTAGGTTTCCCCAGGAAAGATTGGCTATTTGGCACTGAAAGGCTTCTCACTATGTTTCTTATCCTTAAAGATGCTTGCAGCCACCCACAAGTTTAATGCCAGCATCCTAATGGCAAGAGTTGAATAAAGCCCCAGAATACTCCCCTTTACAGATGGGTTCTGACATAGAAAGCAGTATTCAGTTCCTGCTGGTATTTCTAGAAACATAAGTATTTCTGTAAATATTGGTTTTAATTAGATTTAGGAAGATGCTGAGAAGCTTAAAAATCAAAGACTTACAGTTTATCCAGAAACTGGGAGAAAGCTGGACCATCACGATACATTTCACCTGCTAGTGGGACTGTCACAATAATCCAATTACCAAAGAATTGTTCAATTTATTCTCATTCCCTGCCTTGGTATTGATATGGGAGCCCCCTCACTAGAGATATTTCAAGTCTCCTTTTCGCTAGTTTCTTAGCTCCTTAGGCCCTGGCTTTGATAACTCTTCTAATCATTTTGTGAATCCTAGACTAAAGATTGCTCCTAGCCTGAATCACGGAATGTCTCTCACCCCTGCGTCAGATAACTACTTTAAAAAAGCCTGTGACTTCCCAACATCCCCCAAGCCATTGCGGAGCCCCCAGGCCAGTATTCTTATTGACTGTAATCATTGAAGCCTAATGTTCTTTCCAACCCATTCTGGGCCCAGCTCCCAGACAACTGACACCACTTAAATGACTGGTTGAATGGCCACAGGCTCTATAGAGCTAACAGATTTATTAATTAAATCTAGTTTTCCTCATTTAGGGACCTTGGGGATACAGAGGATACCCCAGCAAGATTGCCAGTCCCAACCAAAGAAGCCAGCATGGTCTTCCAGGCAGATCTCAGGACCCCTTCCTCTCATCTAAGATCAGACAGGGTGAGAGTTCTGTGAATCCCCCAATAGGTAGAAACAGCTCTACACCCCTGCCCAGCAGGAAGTAGATACAGAAAAACAGACCTCTGTCCCTCAACTTCCCATAGAGATTTTATGGAGATCACATCTCTCAAGGAGAAAACAGGCAGGCAGTTAGAGACAGGCATCGGGTCTCTGCATTTCTGCATCACTCATAGTATTCAACCGCCCCAAAGACCTCCTCTCTCCGCCCAAAACTTCTCCTTTTCCTTTTAATTATCCACCGTTATGAGGAATAAATGGGTACAAAATACCCAACTAGATTAAACCAGCCACTCACACCTGTGCAGTTTAAAAAGCTGAGGTAATGGCCTCTTGTCAATCACAAGTGTCAATCACAGGTGTCAATCAAGTGTTGCCACACCCAGAAAAGAACAGACCATTCTAGAGAAAAAGGGATAAAAACTCAAGTAAGTCCACACCAGTCAGGGCCTTTTGAGCCTCTTCTTTTGCTCAGCCCGCTCCAGCTCCAAACTCTTCGGAGTATACTTTTTCTCCTAATAATATCACCTTGGGCCTTTGAGCCATTCTCTACTGCTCGGGTCTGCTTCTATCTCTTTGAAGTGCACTATCTCTTCTAATAAACTACTCTTTCACCACTTTATTTCTGTGTCCCGTTCAATTCTTTGCTCAAGATGCCAAGAACCTGGACATCACGTCAAGAGGACTCACTCTCCGGTAAGAGTACCACAGATTAACACACACACTACATCTCCTTACACCCCATTCATGGCTTCTTCATCATATCATTTTAAGCAAGACACCACACTGTGTCAAGATTTTATAGATATTAGTAATATGTGTTGTGGGGGAAAGGCAGTGGGATGTAAGAGAAATTTCAATGCTAAATGCCTCGTTATGCACTGAGTCCTCTGTCCCAACCCTTTCCCTTTCTAGGCTATCATTCATTCACTGCAGAAGAAGTGCCAGGAACTAGGCTGAGAACTTCAGTGCACACATCTCTCATTTCACCCTCCAGGGAGGCAGGCACTGTTATCATCCACTTCGGGAGATGGAAACTGAGGTTTAGGGAGAGTTAAGAGCCTAATCTCACAGAATAAGTAGCAGGGCCAGGAGTCAAACCCAGCTCTCTGTGGTTTCATTCTTTTTTTCCTTTTTTTTTTAAATTAAAGTTTATTGGGGTGACAATTGTTAGTAAAGTTACATAGATTTCAGGTGTACAATTCTGTATTACATCACCTATAAATCCCATTGTGTGTTCACCACCCAGAGTCAGTTCCATCACCATATATTTGATCCCCTTTACCCTTATCTACCACCCCCTTCCCCGCTCTGTGGTTTCAAACCGAGCTCTCTGTGGTTCCAAACCCATGGTTGTACTGCTTTGAAACAGCCATACTCATATATTTTTGGCCACATAGGGTGTCCCAATCCATTTCACTTTTTTGGATAAATACAAATGGCTAGGAACACCCTAATCTTGTCTTAAGTAGTTTCTCCACTATCCCTGGGAACCTAGCAAAAAACTTCAGCCAAGGTTCATGAAGGCCACTTAGGAATATAAAGTATGATTATTTTCTTGATTTGGGGAAAAGGATCATTTCCCATCACTAATATCTACCTATTCCCACTTCCCTGCCTGGTCCCCATACTGAAAAGGAAACAGAGCACTGGTTATCTAGGGTGGGATGAGAAACTGGGCCTGGGCCAGCAGGTTTAAATACCTCTGTCTATTCAGCATCCTGTGAAGTGATAAGGGAAGGCAGGCATGGCTGGGAGAGGGGAGCTGAATCATCTCACCAAACGTCCTTTTGTCTGCAGGATGAATGTGGCTATTAATACGGAACAGCCTTCCTCTTCCAAAAAACAATGGAGCTTCACTGAATCACTGACTCCTTTTCAGGCATCTCTTTTGGCTGCCTGACCCAGCCCCATAATTGAGACTCAAGCTGTTGTCCCTGGCTCAGCAATTGGTACTCATGCCAATTGCTGGGTGGATCTGGTCCCACAGTCAGTGGCTATCTGCTGTGCTCCGAGCTAACCTTTGATGAAGAAACCAGAAAAACAGAAGGATTTCAGGAAGAATCTCCTGGTACAAAATGGCCAGTTCTACCCTTTAGGTGATTCTAGGGTCCCACATTAATTCCCACCTGATCAAGCTGGTCCCAAATTGAGAATTAGAGCTGAAGCAGAAGTCTTCATTTAGGTCTTCTATGAGTGGTCTCTAAGGACCTCTAGTCAGAGTTCTAAGTGTGATAAGAGCTTTAAGTGCTGACAGCCAAGTGACACTTGAATTCCTGTGTAACTATTATTCCTTGGGTGTGTAGTGCCTTAGAAATCTTAGAAGGCTTCCTGGGAATGTGATTAGTGAGGCAGGATTTGGGCATTTTGGGGGTCGGGGGGGCCTCTCTTACTTAGCAAATTGTGCAGGAAAATGTGGTTTTTTAATGCCTAAGCCAAAAAGCAATTCAGAAAAGTGAAGACATTTTAGGCATATTTTAATCAGCTGATTTCATCCATATTTTCCTTTTTAATGTATGGACAAGAGTGAGAAAAGCCTAAAAAAAAGTCTAAGTTTAAAAGAGCATTTATAATAGAATAAAATTAAAATTCTAAGTAATGGTGGGGGCTTTAATTCTCTTAATTCATAGTTCAGGCCTAAATCACACAGCTGGTCAAAGGGCAAAGCCAAGACAGGAGTCAAGGATTCTTGTCCCCAGTCCCAAGGTCTTTTTGTTGCGGCTTCAGTCCACTGTGGGCTGACACTGTGTGTCCACATCAGGTGTCTCTCAAATGTAGCCATCTGGTTGGAGCTCCACTGGAAACCTGCCCACCCTGCTGGGCCCAGCCCTCAGCAAAGGGGACTATGAATTTCTGTGAATGTATCCTGCTTCCAAAGTCAATTACTCTCTTTCTTCTTTCTCAGGCAACCACTTGGGTTGACTGAAAAGAGGTCGCCCAGCTAGCCTGTGCACTACAAGAAAACTGGGTTAACCATTAGAGCCTGTGGCTCTCAGTTCCCACCCCCTTCCCTAGGAAGGTGGGAATCATGAGCCACACTGGGCCTTGCAAGAGGGAGCGGTTCTCCCCTGGCCGAGAAGGCAAAGAAGAACAGGGGAGAGAAAATGTTCAAGTCTAGAACAGTTTCCACGCCTCCTAGAGAGGGAAAAAGACCCAAAGATCTCTAGGGTGGTCATGAAGCAGTGTTAGGACTTCCCTGAGGTCAGGGCTTGAACTTTGCAAACCTCTCAGGACCCTGGGACATTGACCCAAGGCTGTGGTTATAACATATCTTAGGATTTGCCCTCAATGCACTGTTGTCATGAACCAGTTTTTTTGGTGGCTTAGGGACTATGAGGAACAGATATTGCTTTTGAGTCTTGCAGTTGTCTGGAAAGACTAGGCTTATACTAGAAAGTTTTGGTTGTCAGAGTGAAGAAGTGAGGACACTGGCACAGTGTTCTGAGAGCCTGGTAATAAAACCTTCAAAGCCCTGGGAACTAGCATAGAAGGACCAGTGATTTTGCAAACAATCCTAAAAGCTAATCCTAGCTCCACCATTTATTTGCCATGTAGCCTTGAGAAATTCAAAACGCCATGAACCTCAGCTTCCTCATTTGAATATGGGGATAAAAATAAACGCTTTAAAGGGGTGTTGGAGACAAAAGGAAATAATGTACATAAAATACGTGGCTCAGAGCAGGTGCTCCCAAAATATTTGTTCTTTCTTTGAAACTGTTAATATCCTGCCAGTGTTATGTTTGAAAACATCTTTTTAAACAATAGAACCATTTGTGTAATTGTCAGGCATTGTGCCTTAGAAGCTGTGAGATCTGTAGGATGTAATCGGATATCATGTTAATAACTATATGAGTTGTGTGGTCCTATTGGTGACAAAGAATATGGAAAGAAGACAGAACTCCATCAGTGTCAAAGGTCACTGGAGCTAGATGGAAAAGAAATTAATAAATCCTAGATAAAGAAAAGCAAAACCAAGTCAGTTCATGTAGCAGCCTGAGTTGGTTGCAGATTCCCATGACTAGCCTGGGATGGGGCTAAGTGGAATAAAATGAATGTAAGCAGGGGTGATACCCTAAAATACCTTAAATGTTAACACCTTGTACAGTGCAGGTCCCAACAAATAGGGTAGATGCCAGTGGTAAGTAGCCACTGTTTGTACTAGTTTGTACTGTCTTGTGGCCAAGACTCACCACTCATAACATTATGAAGTTCCTGGTGTAGACTACAAAGACGGTTGATAAGAATCCAGGATAAAACCCTTGCTAAGATCTCGGAATTCTCCTAAAATTGCTTGGGATGCCATTATTATTTCCTTAGCGGATAAGATTCTTTTAACTCTGGGAAGATTTAGAATTAAGAATAGAAACGTTTAAGAGAACGAAACTTACAATATTAATATTTATGTGTTAAAAAGAAATCTGTGCCTATTTGTTAGTATAAGTATTTGCAATATTCAAGTGTACTTGCTTGAACTCATAAAATATACCTGCATTGGATATTTCAATTCTAAATGTGTGATTAATTGATTTAGATTTGTATATTTAAGTTTAATCTTTCAAAGTTTATATATAGTATTGGAATAGTTAAGAGTAATTAAGGATCACCACATATTTAAGTTTATTTTATTAAATTTGTAAGAGTTATTTAAGAAGTTGAGAAGCCTTATTTTGTTACGATATTGAAAGACTTCAAAATTAGATTAAAATATTCAATTTATAAATGCAGTTTAAAAAGCTTAGAGGCATTCAAGTCTATAAATGGGCCCAATTATTAATCAAAGGCCTCCTTATAAGTAATTGACAACGTTGCTAAACTTATAAATAGAATAATAAGATTTCTAAATTAACTTTAAGGTAAAACTAGGTTTTGGGATATTACTTTAATAAATTAAATGTTAATTTTTAAAAAATGAACAAAATTCTGAATATTTTCTATATATGAAATCTGTTGGGGGATTCCCATTTGAGGAGGAAAATGAAATCTTAAGAGAGAAATTGCAATAAGAAAGCTGATATTCTAACTGAAAGAGGGGAGGGGCCTGGATCCAGCTAACGGGTCTACCTCTTGGCTGCTTTTTTCAATCCCAGACTGATGTAAATCTCACAACCGTGCCACCCTCTCCCCCATCCACATTTGGCTCATGCTGTTCCCAGTGGAGAATGAACTGAGTATCACCAGGACAGGTCAAGGGGGAGATATAACAAATAACAGAAAGATCACTAGCCTTGAATTCACACTGACCTAAGTTTGAATAACAATCTATGAGAGCTTATAAAAAGCATCTAAATTCTCTAAGGTTCAGTTTCTTCATTTCTAAAGCAGGAACTGTGAAATACCTACTCTGAGGGTTATTAAGAAAAGTATATGTAATCCTGTATTTTCTCAACTTTCATCACTAGCCCCTGGGGGTATGGTTGCGAACAAGACACAGCCCTGCCCTCAGGAATAGCTAAAGTGGTGATTGCACATCTGAATAGTGCTCAACCAGTGACTGCTCCCCTGCAGCTCATGTTTGTATGGAAGAAATCAACACAGCCACTGAGGTCAGAAAGATCTGGGTTAGAGTCCAGCAATGCCACTTACTAGCTATGAAACTGTAGGCTCTGAGCCTCAGTTTCCTCTTCTGTAAATGAGAAAAATTGATTACAAGGCAGAGCATTTGAGGGGATCAAATGAGATGGTGTGTGTGTGACAACATCTGGCACAGTGCCCAGCCTATATAAGAGAATCTCACCATATCATATGCTCCACATCATATGGCAGATTCTTCCTGGCACCACCCTATTGCACAAGGACCCAAAGTGCAAGGCCAACACCAGGTCAATGTCATGTCAACCTCTGGGGGTAGGGAGAATTCTGGAATGCCTGCTGGCCAGGAAGCCTGGCATTCTCTCCTGTACCCATGGCCCTGACTGACCCTGAAGAACAGTCATTAGCCTGGAACAGATAAACCACCATCTGGTTCTATTCAAAGTTTCTCTTCCTTTCTCCTCCTCAGAAGTTTATATAAAATGTTGCATCCCTACCTGCCCACTACTCACCCCAGTTCCTTTTCTTTCACAATTTCCTGGTAGAGCTATTGGCCTGTGACCCTCCAGTTTTCACTTCATTTTCCTGGACACCTGCATAACTCTTTACCCACCAAGTTTAAGGGCTTTTCTCGGCCTAACAGTGATGAATCTTAAGGAGTGGTATGATAATCCCAGTATCAGAAAAGATACTCCTTAGAGCTCCCATTCCCAGGCATAAGCTTCTCATGCAAGTAAATAAAATTTTGAACCCTTAAATTGAGTAAACAAAATTCTCAGCAGTCCTTTGTGCCAGAAACATCTTGCCATGCTCCTCAGGGGAACAGCAAGGCCCCAAATCAAGGAAGTACTTTGACGGTGGCTAAAAGCTTTCCATCCTTTCCTCTCCTCCTTTCCCCCTTATATACATAAGTAATGATCCCATCACATTCCAAGAAAAGCTGCCTGATAGCTAAACACTCTGCGCCAGGAAACTATTCCTTCTGCCCAGAGAGACAGATCTGACAATAGATATTTGCTTTGCTCTTTGCTGCCAATCACCCTTATAGTAACTTTACCTGCAATTTCCTTTGAGGAATCTCCTCTCTCCACTCTCAGTCCAGGTGTTTGGGTGAAACTGACTCCAGCCCAGATACCAGGGTGAGTGTGGCCAAGGAAAGCATCTTAGTCAACTCAGGATCCCATAAAATACTATAAACTGGGTGGCTTAAGCAACGGGAATTTTTTTCTTACAGTCCTGGAGGCTAGGAAGTTCAAGATCAAGGTGCAGGCCAATTCAATTCCCAGAGAGGGCTCTCTCACTGTCTTAGATGGCTGCCTTCTTGCTATATCCTCACATGGAGAAGAGAAAGAGGAAGCCCTCTGGGCTTTTCTTATAAAGGCACTAATCTCATCAGGAGGGCACTACTCTCAGTGATCTCATCTCAACTTATCTCCCAAAGGCCCCCTTCTCTAAATACCACCACATTAGGGGTTAAAGCTTCAACAGATGAATTGCAGGAGTGGGAGGGGTCACAATTCAGTTCATAGCAGAAAGCTTCACATTTCCCCAACCACGGTGCCTGGTTCAGGAATGACTACGGGACACTGCCAATGAGACCAAGCACTTGCTCCTTCTCTGGCATTTTGAAACCTCGGAGGATGAGGCCTTAGCTGTAAGCAGACGTCTGGACACCACACAGAAGACAGAAAAGCTGGGAAGGGGAGAGCAGGTCCTAGGGATACCTTGCCTGAAGCCAGAACTACCCTACCCTTCCACAAAATGTAAATTATGTGAGGCAAAACAACCCCAGTTGGTTGAGGCCAGTTCGGTTAAGCTTTTATTAGTTGCAACCAAAAGAGTCCTAATTTATGCAGACCTGTACCAATTCATTCAGTGCTGTGCTGGAGAGATCTCAAGGGAGTCAGCTGTTAGAGTTTTAGGAATTGGACGAACCAGGTGTTATAAACACAGCCATTGTTAATAATTGAATAAAACAAACTTACAAGAAAATTAATTCTATGTTTTAAAAAGGTAACAAATACCAAAACTCATCCCTCTCTAATAAGTTTACAATTACTTGTGTTTTTGAGTGATTTCTGTCTATTGTCTTTGCACGGCAGAAATGCTAGATAGCGCTGTGCTGTTGCACATCTCTTCCGAACTCCGCATTCAGTGGCCTCACTTTGGTATTAGGTTGCTGCAAAAGTGACTGCGGTTTTTGCAATTATTTTTAACCTTCTAAACCGCAATTACTTTTGCACCAAACTAATAGATTGAAATCAGCCAAGGTGGGAGTATTATCACCCCCAAAACTGACAAACACTGCAAATCAAGGCCTGATTTATTAGGTTTTTTGATTGCCTAGACTTAAGAAAGTGATAAGGAAAGAGTTCATAAAGCAGATTCAATTTAAAAGTGCATCACATCTGTAGTTGTTCAATTGTGACCAGAATAAACACTTAAGGAAATATTCCAGTATTTGAATATTATTACTTGATCGAGCAAACAATATTTGCGGCCACGGCTCTCACCTGGCACCACTGTGCTAGTCCTAATAACTCAAAATGAACAGGACGCAGCCCTGTGCTCAGGGTGATTTGCTCAAGGCCAAGTATCACAGAAGATACAGCAGTAAAAGGCATTGAAGCTGTCATCAAGAAGTGTGTAATTGAACTTTAAAGACAAGCTCAGCACACAGAAAATATGGTAGTCTCTAAATCAGGGATGACAAATATCTATTATGCATGCTACCACCTACTTGTCCACACCTACGTGAATAAGTGCAGGCCCTCTGCCCTGAGCCAGGATGTGGCTCCGCTTCCTGCCCGGCAATGCACTCCAGACAGCCTCTGCTGCACGTCTCACGGTTGCCATTACTCAGGAGTGCAAACTACGGACATCCCAGTTTAGTTCAGAAGAGGGAGAGCAGCTAGAACTACAGCACTTTAGGAAGGCTTTGTAGAAGAGAAACTTGCAAATGGCCTTGCAGGAAGAGTAAGGAACTTGTTAGAAATGCAAACGCCCAGACCCCACCCCAGATTTACTGAACTGGAAGCTCTGGGAGTGGCCCCGGGAATCTTGCTTTAACCGGCCGTCCTGGTGGTTCTGATGTCCTGCTTCTTCTCCAGCTGCTTGCTTTCATTTGTCACTCAAGTTCATCCTTACAACTGCACTGTGCAGTAGACAGGCAAGCTAGAACATTTATCCTTCTTACATGGGTGGAAGGAGCAATTCCAAGATATCACGGGACTCACCCAAGGCCACACTGCTGGTGTGCAGCTGAGCCTGCGCTATAGCCAGGTCTTCAGGTGCCAGAACTATGTTATTTCCATCAACCTTGGGCTAAGAGAGCACAGGGGTAGCATGACTCCCTCCAGCCCCCAGCCTCCCAATTTCCTCTCTCACCTTCCCAAGGAGTTGGCTGGCCTCTTGACAACAGGCTGTGAAAAAAAGCCCTGGGGGGATGATGACAGCTGCCTGACAGAAGGAAGGTTATAACGTTTGGTGCCAGCCCCCACCATGCTCAATACCTGCAGGGATGGAAAGTGTACTTACTGCACCACAGCCAGCACCACTCAGCCAGCCCAGACATCCAAAAGCCTCAGCTCATTAGATGCCACAGCCCAGAGCTGGCTAATGGCAAGAATGTGGAAAGTCGGCCTCCAATGAAGCCGAGGAGCAGAGCCACAATCCAACACCTTGTGCCAAGCCCTCTCTGGCAGAAACAACCAGGGCTTAAAGAAGAACTATCTCCAGTCCAAGGGTAGGCTGGCAGGTCAGCCTGGGGTAGTGGAAAGGGCATGGGCTTTCGAGTCCAATGTACTTGGGTTTGAAATCAATCCCACTGTTAAGAGCTTTGCAAACCATGTTCCTTACTTCCTCTGAAACTATTCCTTCATATGTAAAATGGGGATGCTAATACCCACAGTTCATGAGGATGAAGTGAAATAACATATGCAAAGGTCCTGGCAGAGGACTTGGCCATTTCCCTCCTTCATTCTTCCCTCTGGGAGCCCTCTTTCTCCATCTCCGTTGATCTTAGGAAGGAGAGGCCAAAGTTGCTAATGAAACAGGCTAAAGGGAAATAACTCTGCTCAGAGCAGAAGACAATTTCTAAAAGGACCTTCTAGCATGAGACCATAAATCTGTCTTATACTGAAACTGTATTTGTGGGCTGTTAGCTCTATCAGGACTGTGTCTACTGACTTCATCCAGCATTCAATACTCACCATGCACAATAGTGAGCTGCTCTGTAACTTGTGCAATATTGCATGAAGAAATTCATCAGGAATTGTCCGGTTCTCTGATATAAATTAATCAGTAATTCTCTGGCAAACTACACCCACAGACCATATCCATCCCAGTGCTTATTTTTGTAAATAAAGTTTTATTACAACACAGCCATAGTTATTCTTCTACATATTATCTAGGCTGCTTTCACACTAAACAGGCAAAATGGACTTCAAGGCCTAGAATATTTATTATCTGGCTCTTTACAAAAAAGTTTGCTGACTGACCCCTGCACCGAAAGAAAACCTAGCTAGATCTAACTGTTGTAGTTTGAACTCTCCAACAAGCAAACACTGAGGAAGAGTTTAGGGCTCAGGATATCAAACAATGAAGTTGTCTGGGATCCACATCTCAGAGTTGAGCTGAATTGGCCCAAATAGCTGGGCTTTTATACTCTGCCTTGATGAGTCATTTAAAGTGGGCCACCCCCAGAATGGTGTCACCTCAGGCAGGGTAGCTCCCTGAGGGGCTGACAGCTAGAGACTGTCTACTGACAAGACTCCCAGCACCCAGGGAAACAAATCCTCCCTCCAAGAAGAACGTGGCAGTGCCTCCCCATGTCTACCCCACCCTCCCAAGCTTCTGTCAGTTTCCCTCACCACCTTCCTGAAGTGCACCTACTTCTATACCACAGTCAGTTGTTGTCTGAGCCACCGGTGCATGTGGTGGGTGTCATCAGCGGGACACAAAAGTCAAAGTAGACATAGGGTTTTCAGAATAACAATTAATACATCACTTTCAATGTATTCCCAATAATATTCTTGAAAACTGTATGCCTTTAAACTTTATTGGAAACCATGACTAGAGAAACAGGTTATGAATGTATGAACGCCATTCTAAACAAAGTGGACTTTCTATTTCTGTCAGAATAACACCAAGATTTGTTTTTCTTCATTTATTTATGTATCTATTTATTTAGGTTCCCCATATAAATGAAACCATATGGTATTTCTCTTTCTCTGTCTGACTTATTTCACTTAGCATAATACACTCTAGGTCTATCCATGTTGTTACAAATGGTAGGAATTCATTCTTTTTTATGGCCGAGTAATATCCCCTTGTATACATGTACCACATCTTCTTTATTCAATCGTCTATCGATGGACACTTAGGTTGCTTTCATGTCTTGGCTACTGCAAATAATGCTGCAATGACATAGGGGTGCATATATCTTTTCAAGTTAGCGTTTGGGATTTCTTCAGATAAATACCCAGAAGTGGGATTGCTAGATCATATAATAGTTCTACTTTTAATATTTGGAGGAACTTCCATACTGTTTTCCATAGGGCTGCACAAATCGCAATCCCGCCAATAGTGCACAAGTGCTCCCTTTTTTCTACATCCACACCAATACTTGTTTGTTGACAGCCATTCTGATAGGTGTCAGGTGATATCTCATGGTGGTTTTAATTTGCATTTCTCTGATGATTACTAATGTTGAACATCTTTTCATATGTCTGTTAGCCACCTATACATGTCCTCTTTGGAGAAATGTCTTTGGAGAAATGTCCATTTTTATATCAGATTGGGGGAGCAGCCGCTCCCACTCCAGATCCCAGAGAGGCCCGTCTTTCCTATAGAGTGGAAGGAGTGCGGTCCAGAAAGACAGAACTTGAAGCGTGGAACTTGAAGTGTGGAGTGGTGAGAGCGTTTCTCTTGTCCATGGAGCCAGGCTCTGGAGGGGTATCTGCAGTCCGAGAACATACTTCACAGGGCAGCAGTGGGGTTCCTTCCGGCCATCTCCCTGGGGCCCTCCTCCATCACTTCCTACTGTGGCTTCTGCAGGAAATTGGGTGGGGAGGCTCAGGAGGCCCTTAAGGTGGGGGACTTTTGGTGCTCAGAAGCTCTGAGATGGGGGCTGCAGTCCTTGGCTGCTGAGGTAGGAAGGTGGGGCTTCCCAGAGCTCCAGGACTGTTCTCTGGCAGGGAGAGAAAGGGCATGACCTCTGGGTCCTCACTCCTGGGGCCAGACCCTGAGGGTCCTGGGTTTTCTCCCCATTGTACAGCTTGGAACAAAGGGGGCAGGCCAGGGGGTGATTCCTTTCCCCTGGGGTGTTTGGCCTGGCCAGTAGGTAGGCTGGCCTGACCAGAGGCCCTTGTCAAACAGGTCCTAAAAATCTCCCATACAGTGCTGAGTTCAAGGTCACGGTGATGAGAGATGATTCCTTAAAGGAAGCCTGGGGTTGGGGATAGAGGATGTCTAAGGCCAGGCTAGGGCCAACAAAAACAACAAAAAAATCAGATTGACACATATTTTTAAAAAAATTTCTAAGAGCAATGTCTGAGAGTGTACTGGCTATCTTTTCTTCTAAGAGTTTAATGGTTTCAGGTCTTATATTTAAGTCTTTAATCCATTTTGAATTTATTCTTGTATACGGTGTAAAAAAGTGGTCCAGTTTCATTGTTTGCATGTATCTGTCCAGTTTTCCCAACACTATTTACTGAAGAGACTGTCTTTACCCCAGTGTATATTCTTGCCTCATTTGTCACAGATTCAGTAACCATATAGGTGTACTGTGTTTCCCCGAAAATAAGACCTAGCTGACCATAAGCTCTAATGTGTCTTTTGGAGCAAAAATGAATATAAGACCTGGCATTATATTACATTATATTATATTGTATTGTATATTATATTATACCCAGCCTTATATTATATTATATTATATTATATTATATTATATTATATTATACTATATTATATTATATTATATTTATTATATTAAAATAAGACCAGGTCTTATATTAATTTTTGCTCCAAAAGACGCATTAGAGCTGATGGTCCAGCTAGGTCTTATTTTCGGGGAGACACGGTAGGTTTACTTCTGAGCTCTCTATTCTGTTCCATTGATCTATGTATCTGTTTTTATGTCAATATCATGCAATTTTGATTACTGTAGCCTTGTAGTATAGTTTGATATCAGGTGACATGACACCTGCAACTTTGTTCTTCTTTCTCAAGATTGCTATGGTTATTCGGGGTCTTCTTTGGTTCCATATAAATTTTACAATTATTCGTTCTAGTTCTGTGAAAAATGTCATTGGTATTTTGATAGGGATTGCTTTGAATATATAGATTGCTTTGGTAGTATGGGCATTTTAACTGTATTTATTCTTCCTATACATGAGCATGGTATATGCTTCCATTTATTTGTATCTTTTTTAATTTCTTTCTTCCATGTCTGATAATTTTCTGAATACAGGTCTTTTACCTTCTTTGTTAAATTTATTTCTAGGTATTTTATTTTTTTGATGCAATTGTAAATGGGATTGTGTTCTTAATTTCTCTTTCTGATGGTTTTATTATTGGTGTATAAAAGTGCAACTGATTTCTAGATATTAATTTTGTGTCCTGCTACTTTACTGAATTCAATCATCAGTTCTAATAGTTTTTTAGTGAAAACATTAGGGTTCTCTATATATAGTATCATGACATTGGCAAATAATGACAGTTTTACTTCTTCCTTTCCATTTTGGATGTCCTTTATTGCTTTTTCTTGTCTGATTACTGTGACTAAGACTTCCAATATTATGGTGAATAAAAGTAGTGGAAGTGTCTTTTTGCTGATCTTAAGGAGAACACTTTTAGCTTTTCCCCGTTAGTCTGAAGTTAGCTGAGGGTTTGTCATATATCACCTTAATTATGTTGAGGTGTGTTTCCTCTATTCTCTCTTTGCTGAGAGTTTTTATCATAAATGGATACTAGATTTTGTCAAATGCTTTTTCTGCATCTATTGATATAATCATGTTGTTTTTATCCTTCACTTTGTTTATGTGATGTATCACATTAATTGATTTGTGGATATTAAAAAAAACTTGCATCCCAGGAATAAACCCCACTTGATCATGATGTGTGATCTTTTTAATGTATTGCTGAATTCAGTTTGCTAATATTTTGTTGAAGACTTTTGCATCTATGTTCATCAGTGTTATTGGCATACATATATATGTGCCATATATATATATAAAATGTCTTTGTCTGGTTTTGGAATCAGGATAATACTGGCCTCATAAGATGAGCTTGGGAACCCTCCCTCCTCTTCAATTTTTCAGAATACTTTGACGAGGATAGGTGTTAATTTTTTGAATGTTTGGTAACATTCACCTGTGAAGCTATCTAGTCCAGGACATTTGTTTCTTGGGAGTCTTTTCATTACTGATTAGATTTCATTAGTAGTTATCAGTCTGTTCAAATTTCTGTTTCTTCTTGATTCAAGCATGGAAGATTGCATGTTTCTAGAAATTTATCCATTTCTTCTAGATTGTCCAATTTGTTCACATATGGTGTTCATAGTATTGTCTTATAATCTCCTGTATTTCTGTGGTGTGGCATTTTTTTAGACTCTCATTTATTTTTGCTCTGATCTTTATTATTTCCTTTCTTTGGGCTTTGTTTGTTTTTCTTTTTCTATTTCCTTTAGGTGTAAGGTTAGATTGTTTATTTGAGATTTTTCTTGTTTCTTGAGGTAGGCTTGTATTACTATGAGTTTTCCTCTGAGAACTGCTTTGGCTGTGTCCCATAATTTTTTTTTTTGGGGGGGGGGATCATTTTCAGTTGTCTCAAGGTGTCTTTTGATTTCTTCCTTCATCTCATTGTTAGCCTATTCATTGTTTAGTAGCATGTTATTTAGCCTTCATATGTTTGTGTGTTTTTCAATTTTCTTCTTGTAATTTATTTCTAGTTTCATATCATTGTTATCAGAGAAGATGCCTGATACGATTTCAATTTTCTCAAAATTTTTAGACTTCTTTTGTAGCCTAACGTGTGATCTATCCTGGAAAACGTTCCATGTGCACTTGAATGAATGTATACTCTGCTGCTTTGGGTGAAAGGTAATAAAAATGTCAATTAAATCTACGTGGACTAATATTTTATTTAAGGCTACTGTTTTCCTATTTATTTTCTGTCTGGATGATCTATCCATTGATTTCAATGGGGTAGTAAAGTCCCCTACTATTGCTGTACAATTATCAGTCACTCCCTTTGTGTCCATCAATATCAGCTTTATATATTTAGATGCTCCTACATTGTGTGCATCAATGTTTACATGAGTTATATCTTCTTGTTGGATTGATCCTTTTATCATTATAAAATGTCCTTCTTTGTCTCTTGGTATAGCCTAAAACCCTTTGTTTTAAGTCAATTTTTTGTAATATAAATATTGCTACCCCAGATTTTTTTTTTTCCATTTGTATGGAATATCTTTTTCCATTCCTTTACTTTCAGTCTATGTGTATCTTTCTATCTTAAGGGGGTCATTTGTAGGCAACATATATATGGATCTTGTTTTCTTACCCATTCACCTATCTGTCTTTTGGTTTGAGAACTTAATCCATTTACATTTAAAGTAATTATTGATAAGTATATAGTTATTGCCATTTTATTATTCATTTCTTTTATTCCTTTTTTTTTCTTGTTCTTAAAGAAATTCCTTTAACATTTCTTATAAGACAGGCTTAGTGGTGATAGACTCCTTTAGCTTTTTCTTGTCTGGGGAGCTCTTTATCTCTTCGTCGAGTCCAAATGATAGCCTTGCTTGGCAGAATAATCTTGGTTGTAGGTCCTTGCTTTTCATTACTTTGAATATTTTGTGTCAGTCCCTTCCATTCTGCAAAGTTTCTGTTGAGAAATCAACTGACAGTCTTATGGGAGCTCCCTTGTAGGTAATTAACTGCTTTTCTCTTGCAGCTTTTAAAATTCTCTCTTTGTCTTTAAACTTTGGCATTTTAATTATGAGGTGTCTTTGTGTGGGCCTCTTTGGGTTCATCTTGTTTGGGACTTTCTGCACTTCCTGGGCTTCTTTGTCTATTTCCTTTGCCAGATTAGGGTCATCATTTCAGTCATCATTTCTTCAAACAAGTTTTCAATACTTTGGTCTTTCTCTTCTTTCTCTGCTACCCCTGTAATACAAATATTATGTTTGATGTTTTCCCAAATGTCCCTTAACTTTCCTCACTTAAATTGTTTTTTTCTTTGTTGTTTCGATTGATTGTTTTCTGCTACTTTGTCTTCCAAATCACTGATTCTTTTTTCTTCTGCTTTATCTGATCGGCTCTTGATTCTATCTAATGTATTACTCATTTCAGTTATTGCATTCTTCATTTCTGACTGGTTATTTTCTATGATTCCTATTTCTTTTATTAAGTTCTAACTGAGTTAATCTACTCTTCCCCTAAGTTCATTGAACATACTTATAACCAGTATTTGAACTCTGCATCTCATAGATTGCTTGGTTTCATTTTGTTTTTGCTTTTTTCTGAGGTTTTGTCCTCTTCTTTCATTTAAGGCATGTTTCTTTCTCTCCTCATTTTGGCTGGCTCTGTTTGTTTCTATGTATTAGATAGATCTACAACATCTCCCAGTCTTGGCAGGGTGACCTTATGAAGTAGGTGTTGTTTGGGCCCCAGTGATGCAATCTTCCTGGTCACCTGACCCAGATGCTTCAGGGGTATACCATATTTGGGTTTCCGATGCCCTCCTGTTGTAGTTGAGCCTTGACTGCTGTTGGCATGTTGGTAGGGTTGACCCTCAGGCTGACTTGCTGTGAGTATTGGTCAGTAGATGAACTGTTGTGCAAGTGCTGACCCTAAGAAGCAGGATTCACTTTAGCAATGTTCTGATGCCTGCCTAGTCCACCCTTTGGATGTGTCATTTGTGGAGTTAATTAGGTCACGCTCTGGTGTGGTCTGAAGTTGGCAACTGGGTGTGTGGTTTCCAGGACCTTTGGGGAGGGGCTCCACTGCAGGCCACAAAGTGATCTGCATTTGGCAGCTGCCTATGCTGGGCTTGAAAGAGCCTGGAAGAAGCTATGCTGTGAACCAAGGATAGCTGCCATTAGTGCTAGGATTAGAGTCACTTAGCAAGAAGTACAGGGCACATGAAGGCCTGTTGCTGCTTTGGGGGCGGGGGGGCTGGACATTTGAGAGATCTTAGGAAAGTCTACAGTAACCTATGCTGGCTGCTTATGTGTAACAGCTGCTAAAAGAGGTTAGGGCTGGTGCACTAGTTCGGTGGGGCCAGGTCTCAGGGAGTCACCAGGGTGGGACAAGCAGTGTTAGCCTGGTTGGTGGGGACCCAGATTTGACACCCGCCTTCACCTGCAGGCTTGGTGGGGACAACACTCAACAAAGTGCCTGCCAGCACTTCAGTGTGGAAGAAAGCTGCCCCTCCAGTCCTCACTCTGAAGCCAGACAATTCAGTTCCCCCCTCACCCTCATATATCCATGGTGCTTTTTGAGCTGCTAACCCTTCGTTGGAGAAGTGTTCAAAATAAAGAAGTATTATGGGGACTGTTTGTAAGTATGAGAATCTGAGCTCAGGCCCTTTAAGAGGACTCCTGGATGTACAGCAGCCCTCCATTTCACCCAAACAGTTATACTCACAAATTTTCACAGCCAGATGTTGCAGGGACTACTCTTCTTGGCAGTTTTAATTCTTCTTTGTGTCTGGTCTTACCAACTGTATTGCGAACATTTTGTCATGTGCAAAACAGGTGTTTAAAAATATTTTTTTTTTGCTCTTTCTTTACCTATATACACATATGTACACTACACACACCCCCACACAAATATATACACACTAACCCCATACACTATTTCCTTCCTGAGACAAATACCCCAGAGAATAGATAGGCATTAATATTCGCAATTCTTGGAAAAGGATGTTGGAGTAAATGTTAGGAATGTTCAAAGTCCCATCTCCTCCAAGTCCTTCTCCCAGTTACAACACATGAGGTCTCACAAACCCCTGGGCGCCCACAGAATGGCCTAGAATGCTAAGATTTTGTTCCACCATATATGTGTATATAGAGAGAGGGTGCCAAAAAATATATATGCACATTTTAAAAAAGGAACAAAACTCTATTAAAAATTGTAATACTCAATATATACCAATAACAAAAGATGAACACAAGTCACATTTGACTTCTAAAATTATAAGAGGTTCTCAAAGTGGTTAACATCAGCATAATTTTAATACAGTTTATTTTCCGTTCTCAAATGTGTATACATGTTTTTGGCAACCCTGATATATATTGGCAACCCTACATCATATATATAATATTATTTCATTTTTTATATATATATATATATATATATATATATGATGCCAAAAACATGTATACAAGTGGACACTTTGGTCAACATTGCTCAAGCAGTAGTTCGTTATAATCAGTAGTATCTGGATGCTGATGGTATGTAACCACTTTGGGCACCTCTTGTCATTTCCAAAGTCAAATGTGACTTGTATTCATCTTTTGTTATCAGTATATACTCAATATATACTTTTTATTTTATATAATTTTAATAGTCTTTTTCCTTTCTTAAAATGTGTATACATTTGTTGGCACCCTCTGTGTGTGTGTGTATGTATTTTATTTAACATATATCATTTACTCAAACATATATATAATTTATTTCTTGGGCTGCATTAGCTAAGGGAAAAATAACATCATAATAACAGGATAACCAGCACTACTCAGGCTCTGTCCACTTTTACTCAATCTGTCACAATCTCCAGTGTTCATTGAAAGTCACCCACAACTGGTTATGGGAGTTCTTAGGAAGTGGTCATACATTCACATATTTCCCAGTGCTCTTAGCTACTATGGGCTCCCACCATTTTGTTTCTCTTCTGCTTGAAGTTTGTAAAGTTCTATGTAGGTGGCTTAGCTCTTGCTAGTGGTGAAGTTCTTTTGGGCCATTGCCACCAATAGAGAACAGATGTCAGTAATACTACAGTCTGACCTGAGGAAAATTCTCCTCCCCATCCTGTTACCAAAGTAGGACTATTTGTTCCTCCTCAGTCTCTTACAACTTTTACGCAATAGTGTGTGTGTGTGTGTGTGTGTGTGTGTGTGTGTGTAGATAGATGGATAGATAGATAGATAGATAGATAGATAGATGTATACATAATATAATATATATAATATGTACATAATAGTATGCATATTTTTATTTAAAGTTTATTAACCCCCATTTTACAGGTGAGTAAACTACGTCTCAGAGTTATTCAGTAACTTGCTCAGAGAGGAATCTCTGCCAATGGGAAAATCTGGAAACTTTTAATATAAGAAGTATCATCTCAGCTGTTTCTTAAATTTTTAGTAGAATTTTAATTCACATTTATAGCTACAAAAGTGATACATGTTTATTATGAAAATTTTTTAAATATAGAAAAGCAGAAAGATGCAAGCTTTTAAAAAAGTCCATAAATTCCACCTTGTTATAAAAATATCATTAACATTTTGGTGCATATAGAATTTTTTCTACTAATCACCACATCTGAAAAAAAACAATTGGGACCATACTGTTTAGTCACTTTCATTTTTATAAATATTATTTTATTTAATTCTCAAAATAACCCTGCAAAGTAAGAAGTGTTATCAATCCCATTTTATAAGAATGACTTGACGGACAGAAAGGTTAGCTTATCCAAGTCACACAACAGAGCCAGATGCACATACAGAATGTCTTTCTGGAAAGCCCATGCTCACCTCCTCTCATCTGCCTCCAGATGATGAGCTGAACCATGGAGATGGCAGGGCATGAAAAGAAAGGAATTACTGACAGGATTATTTTTAATGTTAGATTTGGTGACTGCTTTTATCTAGGACGTAAAGGAAAGAAAAGTTTTTAAATGACTCTAGTTATTTCAGCCCGGGTAGCTGGGAAAAGGATAATCCCCCAAATGGTACTGAGTCATAAAATGTTCAATAACACACATAATTTCTATTAGGCAAAAAGTATTTTCTCTATTTAGACTCATCTCTAACTCAGAAAGGGCTGCACGCACTGTGTGATCCAGTGAGGTCTTATCAAGTCACTCTGCACTAAGAAGACCTGGCCCTGGCTGAAAATCTGTGGGAGCCAGTGTGGGGATCGGAGTACCTCATTTTTTCAAGCCCAGGCCTACCCACACTGTGCTTTTTCATTGTGGCTCCTCTGTAACCAGTATGGCACCTGGAACAGGCACTGGTTGAAGTACAATCAAGCAGAAAGGTCCCCTTCCTTCTCTAAACCAAGTAGACTTTACTTCTACCCTTGCAGGAAATGGGAACAACAAGCTTTTGCCAAAAGAAAAGAAGATATCAAAACATAAAATGTACTTCTTTCCTGGGCTGCATGTTCCTGGCTTGACTTATATCACTTACGTAATAGTGATATTATTTGTTAGAACAGTACAGACAGTTTCAGGAAAGGCCAGAAATGCCAGCCTAGGATTTGGACCCCCAGGGTTCTGACGCCGGAAGAAAGGGAAGGCACCGTGGATGTGTGGGAGTCAGGAATGTCTCTTCTGATTCCAGCTGCCACACCCTACTCACAGAAAAGAAAATGCAGCCCTGCAGACACAAATGGAAGAGAGTCTGTGAGACAAAAAAGGAAGAGTGGGCACACTGGTCCTGGGACCTTGGAATCCTTCAACCCTTTGAATATAGTCTGATAAGTTTATTTTTGATGGTGAAAATAGTGATTCACTGGACACAGAATTCCGCTTCCAACTATTGGCTCGATACACAGCACCCAACTCCACCATCCACATCCCGGAGCACAAAATAATCTGCTTATTTTTTCCCAGGTTTTCTAAATCTTGCCACTTTCAAGAAATTCACTTTGAGGGAGCTAATTTATATAATCGTTAGTGTGTTCTGTTTGTTTCGTTTTGTTTTGTTTTTTCACAAAGCAGGTCTCCATTTCTTGGAGATGACTTTCAATGACCCGCAACCGTAAAAAACATTAGTTTTGCCCTCTTTGACTCTGAAAACTTGGCAACAAAGTCAAATTCTCTCCAGGTCTCTCTAGTGTAAAACTTCTTGTAATTCTTTTCCCTAACACATACCACAAATCACTCACACAGATGCTTCAGAGAGAGAGCCAGGCCCTTACAAATATCTTACAGAGAGACTTCTCCAGGCCTGTTTTCTTCTAACTTCCTTCGGTTTGTTGACCCCGAAAAAGAAAATACCTGCCAAGAAGGACTCCTTGTGGTTAATCAGGCATAAATTCATAACCAGAGTCCAGCAGCCAGTGTTCGCAGAGGCTTCTCATGCACACAGCATATCAGAGAAAAGCCTCAGGCTGACCTGTCAGCCTATGCACTGTGCTCCTGCTGGCTGAGTCGACCCTTACATGAGAGCTCCTACGATTGAAATTTGACCAATAGGATGGAGACTTTTCCTGTCCAATCATAGCTGCGCATCTATATCCTCATTAGCAACTTTACCAATTAATCAGAGCTGCCCCATTGCAACCACTCAGGGTAGTGTTATTTGAACCAATCAAACGGTGAGGATTTGGAGTCCACATTTGGAAGGAAGGAGACCAATCAGGGACCAGGGACAGGAACTTCTCTCTATATAAGTCAGCCTCCCCACTGTCTCAATGGAGCACACTTTCAGTTGTTGTCAAAGACTGCATACCCCCAGCTAGAGCCGTAATTATACATAATGCCTGAACCGCTCTGCCCAAGCCACTTCATCTGAGCTGCCTCACTGCTGAGCTGTATCACAACTGAGCTGTCTCATAGCTGAGCTGTATCACAATTGAACTGTTTTGGCTAAATAAATTCTCCCACTTTACCACACCTCAAATTTGGGGATTCCTGGTACTGATTCCTGGCACTGAATTGGTGGCTACAACCTTTGGTTGATAAGTTTCTGAGCCCCTTTCGTTCTTTCCTCTACATCTTATCACACTATATCCCCACTGTAGCCTCTATTATGTACTGGAAGAGATAATGTCTAATATACATTGATAAATGTGCTAACTGGGAATGAGTCTTTTCCTTTTCCATTCTTTTTTTTCCATTTTTTCTGCACTGATTTCATATTCTATGGGCTTCCTACTGAGATTGATACTTGTTCCCTTAGATTGCAATTTGCTCCTTACCTATACCAGTATCTATCACTATCAAAAAGTTCTCAAGTGGGACAAACTTCATGGCACCCACAGCAATGAAAGCTCATTTTTCCTTTTTCATTCAATAGTAAATATTTATTGACTACCTACTATGTTATGTTTCAGGCATCATTCTAACTAAACAGATAAAAAGTCCCAATCCAATGGAGCTTACATTCTAGTGACAGGAGACCAACAATAAGCAAATAAATAAACCAATAAATAATATGCTCAGAAGAAAAATAAGTCAGAGTCATGGGACAGAGTTGTGGGGGGTGGCTAAGGCTTTTCTAAGCCTTAGTGAAAATAGTCACTTGCTGTCTTCAGATTTATCAAATTTCTAAGCTTTTCACTCCTTTGACAATAAACATAGATGCACTGAGGTAGCTGATCCACAACATCTGCTTCTGCTAACCAACCCCCAAGTGGGAATATTAATAGTGTCTACCTCATGAGGATGAAACAAGAGAGGTAATCTTGTGAAGTGCTTGATAAAGTGTCTGGTTTACTAAATCAAGGGCAGCCAAAGAAAATGGGGAGTCAGGGGGAGCTGCTATTGACAAAGGCCATCTCATTTACTCTAATTTTAGTTTCCTCTCCACATTATTTGTGCTTTCTTCAGGCAGTCCATAGCTTTATGAGAAATTGACCCTTGAACTGAGCAGCTGCACCAGATAAAAACCTTAACTGAATGTGACATGATAAATAATTGGCACGGTTTAGAGAGGAATGCAGGCTTAACTGGACAGTAGCTGGTGTCTCTCACTTTTCCTCCCGGGGACTTCTCTCCACCCAGAGGAACTCACTAGTCATTTGACTTTTGGGCAAACCTGGAAGTGAGGGAGGTAACCCCGTGGACAACCTTAATCAATGGGTAGAAAAGACAATAGATAAACTACTCTGCTTCTGCACTTAAGGCAGAAGAATCTACCTGAAGTGCATTGTACCGTGTTTCCCCGAAAATAAGACCTAGCCAGACCATCAGCTCTAGTGAGTCTTTTGGAGCAAAAATTAATATAAGACCCGGTCTTATTTTACTACAATATAAGACTGGGTATAATATAATATAATAAATAATATAATATAATATATAATATACCGGGTCTTATATTAATTTTTGCTCCAAAAGACGCAGTAGGGCTGATTGTCCGGTTAGGTCTTATTTTCGGGGAAACACGGTTCAGTTTCTCAGAGGCTGCCCAACAGGACAGATCCTCAGTCACCCAGAGCAATAATAGCTCAACATCACATCCTTGTTTACCCTTCTTTCCCTGTTCAATCTCCTAGTCCCAACCCAATTCTGTTCCTTGGAATGACTTCCCAAAATAATTACCTTCACAATGCCCTCATATCAGGGAGAACTGAGGCTAGGACAGTCACACTATCTATGCACTGATCTTTCCTTTTAGATCTACTCCCTAATATTATATATTATATTACATATAAAAATATGAAACATACATATATATGAATTACCATAATCTCTTCTCCTCTTTAAAACTGCTTCAATTTAGAAAGACTCACTCATCAAATTACCCCACAGTTTGTCTACCAAGGATCTCTTAGACTTCTCTTTCAGGATACATTCGGCTCCAGCTTGGCCAAGCTGATCATTACTGTCTCTGTACACATAAGCAAAACCAGGAATCACATCACTTGTTATAGAAATTCTCTTTGATACAATATGATGTACGTTTACATTCCCTATTCTAGGGTTTCTGGGCAGGAATTCCTGCCCGTTCTCGGGAAACTTTTTCGCTTTTCCGTTCCCGAATCCTGAGAAAAGTTGGTAGGGAAATAGGGAAAACCGGCTCCTTGAACCCAGGTGGTTGGTAGTATCAGCCGTCACTTTGTGGAAACGATTCATCGTGGAGAACAGAAAACAGTTTATATCTCGGGATTCGGGAACAGGAAAGCGGAAAACATTCCTGAGAACAGGTGGGAATTCCCGCCTGCAAACACTAACCTATTCTATAGCTTGTGCAGACAAGATCTTAAATTTTTTCAAGTTGGAAGACTGTCATTCAGAGTTACAATGCACTTCTGTATTTTACGGTGTAGACTGTCCTTTAATTCTGGAAGCCACATTTTAATGAACCTTTCAGTAATGTTAATGCATCTACCGTGTTTCCCGAAAATAAGACCTAACCGGAAAATAAGCCCTCGCGTGATTTTTCAGAATGACATCCCCTGAACATAAGCCCTAATGAGTCTCTTGGAGCAAAAACTAATATAAGACCTGGCCTTATTTTCGGGGAAACATGGTACCACTCTATGGATATATACACAGTAGTCTCCCTTATCCACAGTTTTGCTTCAGTTATCCACAGTCAACTGCAGTCTGAAAATATTAAATGGAAAACTCCAGAAATAAACAATTCGTAAGTTTTAAATTGTGCTGTGTTCTGAGAAGCATGATGAAGTCTCACACCATGCTGTTCCATTCAACCTGAGATGTGAATCATCCCTTTGTCCAGAGTCTCCACACTGTAGACCCTCTCAGCCCATTTGTCAGTAGCCATCTTGATTATCAGATTGACTGTTGAGGTACCACAGTGCTGGTATTCAAGTAACCCTATAATAGCCTAACACTACCTCACAGTGCTGAGTCATTCACCTCAATTCATCTCATCACATAGGCATTATATCATCTCCCATCATCACAAGTACAGTACAGTAAGATATTTTGAGAGAAAGAGACCACAGTCACATAGCTTTTTTGATACTACATTGTTATAATTGTTCTGTTTAATTATTATTGTTGTTAATATTTTACTATGCCTAAGTTATAAATTAAACTTTATCATATATACAAGATCAGACAATTAAGTTCGTGAACTTTCCACTGTGTAAATGCACGATATGTATGTATGTATGTATAGGAGAAAAACAGCATATATATAGGGTTCAGTACTATTAGCAGTTTTAGGCATCTACTGGGCTTCTTGGAACATACCCCCTATAGATAAGGGGGGATTTCTGTATACACATACACACACACACACACGTACTTCAGACTGAGATGTTAAATATTCTGTTTGGGCATATAAGTTGAATACTATCGCTAGCAGAATTATTAACCAGCAGCATTAGATTTTTCTCCCTAAATCCAGATTTAAATAGTCTTATAACTAAACTTTTTTATTTTCCCTTGGGAAGAAGCAGAAAGACAATAGCCTGGAGAAGCAACAAGATGGCAAGGACTGACCAGCAGAAGTGGAGCATTGTCCCAGAGCCAGAGACTACTGAATTGCATGGCTAAAATAAGAGGATTTAGGTAACAGTATCCTTAAGGGTTCCCAAAAATTTCTTGAGAAGGAAAACTTAAAAAAGCATTGAATTCCTTGATGGCAGTGGAACAGAGACTTAGATGATTGTTATTTAGGCATTAATAACTTCTGAATGCTATAGAGGATGGGCACATCTTAATTGCCCATGATTCCCAATACTCCCGTATGTCTCTGTCCCTTTCTTTTCCCCTCTGTGTGAGGACAAGAGAAATCAAGGATTTGCTAACTTAAATTGTCTACTATGTCTTATGCTTTA
This sequence comes from Rhinolophus hipposideros, assembly GCF_964194185.1. Taxonomy (NCBI): domain Eukaryota; kingdom Metazoa; phylum Chordata; class Mammalia; order Chiroptera; family Rhinolophidae; genus Rhinolophus; species Rhinolophus hipposideros. The sequence goes on along the minus strand of NC_138070.1, from coordinate 29,731,753 downwards.
TAGGTATTTGGTAAATGTTATTGAGTGTATAGAGGAAATACACTAACCTCCATCAACAAATACAAAATTATTTGAATTCTGAATAAGAAGACATGAAAAGGAGAAAAATAAATTTCAAACTACTACTCAATTTCCTTTTTTAGTATTTCTCAGTGGGCTCTGATAACCATAAGCTATTTGGTGTATAAATAAATAATGGAGTGTGGGGAGGGAACATGTGTTAGATATGTTTGGGAATACTGGTTAATAAAGTAAAAATGGCTTTGTTATTGTTAGGGGTTTTTTTAATTATAGGAATTCTCAGCTTTTAATGTGCTAACATATACCATGAAAGTATGTCCTATACATATAGTGTTTCCATGTGTATTTAATCATGACCTTATTTTGGAGAAGTATCTTGAAAGATAGTGTTTCTTGGGCATACAGTTCCCTGGGACACACTTTGAGAAACACTGGTTTAGTATCATCACCCTGATTTCTTTTTGGCTTTTGACCCATGCTGCTTTTACTGGTCATCACATAGCTCTCAAAGATCCTTCTGTATTCACTATCCTTACAAATCACTGAATGTTTCCAAACTTCTTTACTTCTGCATCCCAACTTTGGAATTTCTTTTAGGCCTAGACCTCCAAGAGGGTTCACCTTAGTCGTCTCAGAAATCTTACGTACTTTCTAAGAGTTTTACAGATTCCCTCAGCTATAACCTAAAAACAGGTTACCTGCCCAATTATTCATCAAAAAATATGTACTAAATACCTCATATGTACAAGGCACTTTGGGGATAAATAGTTAAATGAAACAAACCCTGCCTTCAGGAGTATAGAGTTTGATCATAACTATAACTTGAATTTAATACGCTTGGGAGTGAAATAATCCTGATTTTGTGGTAGGTACTTAACCTTTCTATTTGTACAATACCTGTAATACGTGTATAATTATATCTACTTTCCATCTTTGTCACATTGAACTAATATGATGAAGCATGCAAAAATATCTAGCATAGTACAAATTCTGGCACGAGAAGTTGTAATAGCATTAATAGTAAAGGAACCCTTTAGAATCTACACAGCAAGTTTACCCAGAAGCAGGCCTTGTACTCAACTGATTCATTGAAACCTCCAGAAGCTGCCAAACTCACTGAACTTTGAGTGTACACTGGGGAGGTACGACTACCTGCACCACTATGCACCCTCCTTTCCCTATGTTGCTTGCTAGCTGAGGCAACAGTGAGCCAAAGAGGAAGTTGCCTTAGCCAAGTCTGGCTGCTCGGTCTCTCCAAACCTCTAGTCTGGCCCAACCTTTGTGGTCTGGCCTGGTTCTCACAGATATTTTTGACAAATTTTCACAGCATTAGTGGGGCATTTTTTGTCGTTATCTACTTTTGACAAATGAGTAAATTCAGGCTCTTAAAAAAATAAATGCCTTGGCCAATGTCACCTTGCTAATAAGTGGCAGTGCTAAGATGACTCTATTTCAGGTAGCCAATAGCACATACTACATAACAAGACAAAAGCTGGAAGATTAGGAGTCTATTGCGTTAGTCCAGGCTAGGAGTAGGTAGAGCCATTGCTAGAATGGAATGAAGAAAGAAGGACGACTATAAGGATAATGAAAAAGTAAAGTTCACATGCCTAACAAAGGGCGCATTCATGCACAGACATTCATCTTTGATTCCGTCTTCCATAGCCAAATAACAGCTTTGGTTACATTGATTTTTACACAGTCCCTGCCTTCAAAGAGCTAAAAATATGAACAAAGATGAGAGAGACCACAAACAGTGCATAAAGTCAAAGTTTCTGTCACACTCAGGTAACCCAGATTCCAGGGTTAGTTGTGCCATTAAATAGTTATGTGACCTTGGGCAAATCATAGCTGGATCACATTTTCTTCTCTCATTACTCAGTCATTCACATGTTTAATAAATGATTTTTCAGTTGCTTACTAGATACAAAACACTGTGGTAGGATTTATGAATACAGATGTCCCTGAACCCAAGGAGATGAGAGACAATTCTATAGTATATTCCTCTTCTTTTCCTAACCAGTCAATCACCAACTTCCATCTGTTTGACCTCAAAGCATAGCATAGCATACCCAAAGCATAGCTTGAACCCATTTACTTCTCAGCCCTTCTCTACTACCGTTCTGGTCAAAGCCACAGCCCATATGTACATAAGTCACTCCTGGGATGAACCCAGATTTGACTGACTCCATCATCAAGAAGTCTGGTGTGTCAGGGGAGAGCTCACCTGTTGTTAGTTGTCGTTCCTTGGAGCCTTGCCTGCAAGAGGAGTGAAACCAAGTATCCTGGGCAACCGACACTTTGTGTGCAAAGACAAGGAGGCCAAGAGCCTTAGGAAGAACAGTTTGTGATGCTTGAACATGATTATCTGCATTCCAAAGAAACCACAGATTATTAAAAATCACATTATGCACATAATTGTTTCAAAGGAACGGAAAGTTAGAAGCCAGAGAGTTTAAGTATCACAAAAATAGAGTTATATTTCCTGCAGGAATTTTAATAATAAAAGTGTTTTTAATAGCTATAAGTGTTTAGCCATAAAACCAGTATATCATTAAGTAAATCCAGCCTTTGATGATTCTGGCTTTTCTGTGCAAGAGGAATGGCTTCTTTGTTTTGTTTTTTAATCACTCCCCGATACTATCATATCACAGCTTTTTATCATTCTTTTGTATGGAAAACAAAACATAAACCTCTCAAACAAAACAGCAGTGTTACACATCACCTCCCCTTACCCCATTCCGCCACAAAAATCCAGCTCCCCAGCAGATAAAGAAACTTGCCTCTGTTTCCTGATCTGTAAAATGGACTATAAAATGAGGATAATAATAAAAGACCCACTTCAAAAAGTTATAAATAGAATTGCATCAGTTAATATTTGTAATGTGCTCAGAGCAGTATCCAGCACACACTATGTGCTGTGTAAGTGGTGTTAAATTAAATTTATTACCAGGTAGATAAACATGTTATATCTAATTCCTGTTATGAAAATAACTTGATGTGGGAGAACTATGTCGAAAGGGAAAGAGTAGGGGATGAATCTATCACAGCATGCAAGCTCTATAAAAAAAGGTCAGATTGAGATCCTCCCCAAAGATAAAGTATATTAGATCTAATATGCATATTCCTGAATAAATGTGTTCTGTGCATATATATATATATATATATATATACATGCATAAATATATAATTCCTAACACTTAAAAAACAGAGTCTGAATCAGAGGCAAAAATGAGAAATTCATTAATTGTGCCCTACTTTTCTCTATAATCACACACAAGAGGTTACAAACCTCAAATTGGGTCCAGTCCCAGAATTTGGTCAGTAAATTGAAAACAATAAGAACATAAAATGACTGAGATTCTCCATGAGCAGAAATAAACCACTCAAGAAACGGTTGTAAATGTGCTGTGGATGGGAGTAGGGCTTCTCCCCATTTTCCAGCAAGGAGAAGAGAATGCCTTACAAACTCAATTAAGTACCTAAGAGTCTCCCCCAAGTCTAATTAGTGACCCCAGTATGTCTTCCCAGGAATACACATTGGAATGTGGTTTATGGTAACCTACTCAGATGAATTGCAATGAATCTGAGGTAATGTTGTGTTGTCATAACAGAGGGTGGGGTTCCGTAGAGTCTGGAAACTGCAAGTCAAGCAGTCAGACTCTTAGGGTGTCTCTACCACTCCCCAGGGCCCTCGGTCTAGATCATCAGTCCTATGTGATTGAAGCATCCTTGAAAACAGCCCGTCACCTTTGGTCTAATCCCAAGATCTCCAATAAAAACCTTACCTGTTTCTTGGTGTCCTCGGCGGAGGACCTTACAAAGATGAGTGCCCTCACTCAGCTCTCTAGCCAGAAACTCACCCACTGTAAATAAATCAGTAAACTCAATCAGTAAAAGAGCCAATTCTACAGACAGGCTGCCTGGGTTTGAATCCCCGGTAGGGCCTTTATCAGCTAGAAGACACTGAGCAAATCATTTAGCATCTCTTGGTCTCAGTTCCTCACTGACAAGGAGATAACAGTAGTACCTACTTCATGGGTTGTTGGGGAAGATTAAAGCAGAATAAGAAAAAATGCTTTCTATGTTATGCCCAATAAATGCTAGTAAGTTTTGTTATTGCTGGTCTGGTTAAATCTTGATTTATCATCATCATCCTGTTTGAATATCTCTGGGTAAAACACTGAAATCCAATTTTAGATAAAGTTAACCAAGTGCCTGAATCTCAAGGGTCCCTTTTTAAGTACACATCTCCTGCCTTGAGAGGATCCCTCTTCTTTATAACTGTTAGCAGAAATCCTAATGTTAAAAATGGTCATGTATGCCCAGAAATAAATGATAACTTTTTGAATAAACACGTTACTGTATAAAATAAAATATTTAATGTTATAGCACTATCCTCTATTGCCTCTCAGGGACTCGGCCTCAGTCAATGTTTTCCTATAGTGAAACCACTTAACAGGGAATATTAGAACCAGTTAGGATCTGAAAGCTAAACTCCTTCCAACTCTCTCATTTTACGGTTGAGAAGACTGAGATGGGAAAAAAACAGCTTTCTTCTCTTTTCTCATTCAAGGTCAGATGCTCCTTGCACTGTGTCCTCTAAGTTCACAAATCGTTGGCAACACAGCAGAACTGTGAAGAGACCTGCTAAGCCATGGAGTTGAATTCAAAAGCTTCAAGCTTGAACCTACTTTGTATGAGTGACCATGAGCAAGCATTTAACCTCTCCTTTGGCCTCCATTCCCACTGTTGTAAATAGAAAATAGGGTTATCTTGGCTCTTTCTACAGCTCCATGTTGTTGGGAAGATGGGATGAAATGGAAATGAAAGGTGAGGGTTCTTTGTAAACCCAGAAGTGTCATGGACTTCAAAGCAAACTTTTACAAGTTAGTTCTAATGACTAAATAATAAGAAAGGTACTATAGTCAATGACATTGGATTAGTGATGGAAACAGAGAGAGTAATAGGAGGAGACAGGTACAACAGGCCCATAGGGTCTGTCTAAGAAAGCTTTCTGAAGAACCAACAAAGAATTCACTCATTTTTGTCCACTTTTCCTACCTTCTGTGCCCCCAACCATTCTTAACACATTCAAGAAAGGAGAGCTGAGAATGAGAGCTAAAGCTTTGCTTAGAAAAACAGGTGATAAATCATAAAGTAATTGAATCTGTTGCAAGGAATGGGAAACACATGGCAAGTCGTTCTAATTAACTATTCAATGTGTTGCCCTGGGTTGGGTTGGTGTTTCCAGTGTTTTACATTTGACTTGTCCCAGGCCACTCTCTCACCATAGCAACTCAAGTTTACCGGAAAGTAGAAAAGTCTGCATTTGAGAGAGTTAAAGGAGTTTGATTTCATTCAGCTAACCACAATTAATTTTTTTAAAAGAAGCAGCAGCAGCAGCCAAATATTTCCCTCTGTGAACATCCTTTGGGAGATATTCTGTCCCTCCCTTCTTCTTATACACCTCATTCTCTCTCTCCTCCATTCTCCCTCCCTCTCTTCACCTCCCTGAAAACACCTTTCCTGTGTATCTATTTCTTACCAACTGAAGAAAGTGAAAGAAAGAGCAAGAGAACCAAGTCTATATACGTTCTCTGCAAATATCTGGTTTTATAAGCACCATGAGGGCAGGGCCTCACAGCCTTGTTTGTTATACCCAATGGCAGCTTAATTACAGTGTTTGAATGACTGAATGAAGTTCCAACCTTCTTTTGCTATAGGCTGGATTAATATGATATCCCTATTTCAGAGAGGCAGTAGGAGACATAGACCTCCTGGCCTGAAGACCAGGGGTCCCGTTTAGCCTTGCCCCTACCATTCCATATGGGCTTTGAGTTAATCACTCACATCTCCTCTCTGAGCTTTATTTTCCTCCCCTGAAAACAAGAAATTGTTTAAGACCAACTCTTCATCGTTCTATGTTTCTTTGACTATTTTACCAAAGGACCTACAGAGAAATAATCATCCCTTTGTGGATGAAGGCTAGGACCCTGCTGGTCATTTTTTCTGTCTTCAGAAATGGGCCAAGAAGAAAAGTCAGAGTGTCCACTCTGTCTGTACATCTTACTCAGGTTCATATTGACAAAGCTGGGAAAGTGAAGCTGGAAGCAGGGTCAACTGGGAATAATTTGAGGAGCAAGTCCCAGCCTGACTGCCCCCATCCGGACTACATCCCAACCTGACCACCGCCTACTAGTTCATTTCCTGTCACATTTACATGACTCTTCATCCCATGTAGCTGTTATAAGAAGAACTGTGTGCTCTCAAAGACAAGAGATTGAAGAGGCTAGCCAGTCCTTTCCCCACCTCTAGGAAGGGCCTTGCCTAAATTACACCAGGGAAATCGCCAGGCATTACATCATCTTCAGGCCAGGCACTGCATCACACTGCCTGCAGAAACTAAAGTATAACAGGGGTTCCCAGTGAGATACATCAGGAAGCTGTTCAGGAAAGATAGCCTGGGCTATACCTGCAATTCTGAAAACTCACTAATTTGTAGAGAAGACCTTCAACCTGGGACTCTTCTCCTGGGAAGTGGCAGATTTGCAGACGGAGCACTGGAGCAGGAACTTGTAGACTTGCTTAATGTCAAGCCGCTTCCTGGGCATGTCTTCCACAGTGAATGTAGCTGAGCTATTTGAGAAGTCAGGGTAGCCAGGCCACAGGTACTGTCTATGGCTGGACATCAACTTGGACTCTGCTCTCTCAGGGTCCTGAGTTGAATGGAGAGGATGTTTCCTGTACCTGGCCTATGTCCATGAACTCCAAACTTTGGGGTAATTGCTTTAGGCTAGCCAAGTGAATGTTTAAAGAGCTAATAAATAGATAGATACTCTTTGGAGCCAAACTGCCGAAAGCAGCTCCGACCTTCCTGCTTTCTAAAAGCTCTTTCAAAGAATGCATCAACTGGCAGGTCATTAAGAAAAGTGAAATGTGCATATTCTGCAAAGCTCCCTTTTCCCTCAATGCTCCTTTGTTTCTATGGGTTTCAACACACTCCATTTGACATTCTCAATTCCTTTGATAAGAAGTTCTTAGAAGTTCATGGCAACTCAGATCTCCCTATTCCGGAAGTAGGTTTAAAGGAATTCTATTAATTAGTTGATTGACTTTGAACAATTTGCTTTACTTCTCTGAATCTCAGTTTTCTCATTTGAAAATGGTTCATAATCTGTAGGACCTCCCTAATAATCCATGACTCTGCCAGAGGCAGTAGAGTCATATGGAAAGAGAGCAGGCTTTGGAGTCACACAAGACTGGATTTGCATTGTCTTTCCCCATTCAGTTGATGACTTGGGCCAGTTACTTCACTTCTCTAAGCCTTTGTTTCCACATTTGTACTGGAATAAGTGACTTAATGTGTGCACCCAATCAATACAAACTCAGTCATACACCACTTAACAACTGGGATGTGTTCTGAGAAAGGCATCCTTAGACGATTTCGCCCTTAGGCGATTTCATCGTTGCGCAAACATCACAGAGTGCACTTAAGCAATCCTAGCTAGTATAGCCAACTACACACCTAGGCTGTATCGTATACCATTGTTGTACATGCAGTCCGTCATTGACCAAAGCGTCGTTATGCAGCACATGGCTGTATATTGCTTTGGGTTTTATATTTTATTTTATTTCATTTGTTTTGTTATTCATTGTTTGTTGTTGTTGTTCGTCTATTTTTTTTCTTTTTTCATCTTTTCTTTCTGCATCAGGTGTTTGAGTACATTGTTCAAGTCTCCTGACACATTGGCATAAAGCCTCCTGTCTGTCCCTTTAGGTCGTTTTGTCCAGGTTTCAGTCATCCAAAGGTACCCTGTCCTCAACCAAATGGCTCACAGCTTTCACATGCTGCAGTTCTGATGACTCACCCTATACAGATCAATAATCAGTGCTTGCCCCTGGAGTCAAGATTTCTCTATCAGCATTACCTGGAGAACGCCACATGGGCCCCGGTGTTACAGATCTTTATCCACACTCCATCTTCAGCCATCACTCCCCAACTTGCAATCCCTGGGCGGGAGTGCTAGGTACAAGGGGCACACACCACACAAAAACCAGCGCTGGACCACATGTGTCCTGCGGGGCAGCCTGCGGGGTCTCTGCTCCTGCTCCCTACATAAGAACGCAGGATATGGTGAAGCCAAAAAGGAACACCCACGGAGACATAGGTAGGGGGTTCATACCACTATAGTCTTGCTGAAAGCTGGGTTGGAGACACAGGAAGCAGGAGCCACACTGTCTGCAACCTGCTGTTCACTTCTCTGCAATCTGCAACCCGCACTCCACCAAGCTAACTACAATCTGCGCTTGCCAGCTTAGCCACCATCTCCTTGCTAGCCCCCATTTTCTGCTAGCGTAGCCACAGCAGTTATATTAGTGGCCAATGGCTCACTGGTTACAGCTGACAGCCAACTAGCCACAGCTGCTAGCCATCCAATCACAGTTGATGGCCATTTACTACCTGAGCCAGCACCTTTCTATGTGAGGCCGAGAGCCTGGAAACTGCTCTCTGGGGCTCTGTCCCCACAACACGCCTCAGCCTTTTCTTGCATTTGGGTGACTGGTCTATTAAGGACTGGGCCCTTCCTATTCAAGAATCTCTGTGATCAGATTCTTTCCCAAACCAGTCCACTTTTTTCACATTACTTCCCTCTCTCCCTCTCTCCCAATTGGCCAGATTTGTATACTAAGAGGTAAGACAACATTTGCGAAGCCATTTTTCAAAAAATGTAATCACATCCTTATTCACTACAATAAATGCCTATAGGAATGCCTTACATTTGTATAACTGGGAATTTTTCCCCCTACATTTCCAAGGTCTCATCTGCTCTTTCCTCCCCCAGCTAAACAAAGAAGGAATTGAAATAATTGTAAGTACCTTTCTCATTGGGCAGCCCGTTGGATCCCAGAACCGCAATGCACTGACGCAAATGTAACACACTTACCAGCACCTAACATAAAGTAGCAGCTTTATGTGCTGCTACTTGTGCTGCATCTCACTCCGACAAGAACCACCTCCAAGGCAAATGTGCCCTTGCCTACAAGGAGCGTGCCAAAATTGTGCAGACCTCATGGCCTCTTCACCAGTTGTATATTTATTTATATCTTACTACGCCAGGGGTAGGCAAACCTTTTCTGTAAAGGGCCAGGTAGTAAGTATTTTAGGCTCTGCAGAACACTTATATCTTTGTCACGTATTCTTTCTTGCTTATTTTGGTGTAGGAGGTTAGTCTTTTGGTTTTGGTTTTGTTTTTTGTGGGGTTTTTTGCAATTTTTTAAAAATATAAAAACCATTCTTAGCTCAAGGTTATAAAAGGGGGCAGTGGAGCTCCAAGTTGGATTTGGATCAGGGGCTATAGTTTGCCAACCCTCATCTAAAGGAATGACTTTGCCAATCTAAATGATAATCAGCCTCACCTGGGAATAGGGTGGAAATGTCCTTTTTTTGAAAACAGACTCCTATGTCCTAACCCAAACGCCCTAAATCAGAGTCTTTAAGGTAAATTCTTAAGCTCTCTGGTGATTATGATAAAACCAGTCCACTGGATGACCCCAGAGGCTTGTAGGGAATACTTTCTCTGATACATTCATCCCTCTCCAACTTCTGCTCCTCCTCCATTCTCTACGAATGATTCTTCTTCTTGCTCTAATGTTATCGTTGAGCGACTTCCACCATGCTCCATCCTCTGTCTCTCCTTGTATCCCTGTCTATCTGCTTACAAATTAATCACGTTCACTAAATTTTTTTAATAATTCTTTCAAATAATACTTGAAAATTTTATTCCTAGCCCTTTCCCTATAAAGCTTGCTGGCAGGTTAATGTTCCCACAAAGTGCTGCCTTTACCACATCTTGGCTGACACTACAATTCCTCCTAAACGCCATTCCATCAGCTGAGCACGCATCAGCCTCTGCCCCAACCATGACCACCTTTGGGATGAATGATGCAGCAGTTATTAGATCTCTGAGCCAGCCTTGAGCTTTGCTTTAGGAGGATGACTACCCAGTCCTTCAGAAGCTTTCCAGGATTGCACTTCTGGGTTTCTGGTTCCTGAGGTTCATACTGCAGAAACAGGCAACTTACCCTCAAAAGCCAAAGTTAAACCTCTAAAAAAATAAAAAAATAAAACATAAAATAAAATAAAAAATAAAAATTATGTGCAGCACATAGAAAAACAAAGCTAAAAATAAAGGCAACTGAGAATGAAAGCCAAATATTCTTGAGTTTATGAAGTCAGCATAGGATTCTGAAAGAAACTGGCAATCAGTCTTAGATGCAAACTGGATCAAAAGGATACAGAGGTCACTTGGGCATAACCCATAACTTTAGTGCAGGTACAGGTGGGCTGAAAATTTTCTCAGCATCATCACAAATTTTCATCATCACAAAATATACCAGTCAGCTCAACAATCATCATTTCCAAAACTTGGTCAACAAAAAGAAGCCTTGACCAAAAGAGTTCAAAAGCCAGTTCTATCTCAGTTTATTCCTGACTCAATTGGAATGGAAGAGAAGCCAGGGGTAAGGTTGGGGGTGGGGGACAGGCATGGAAGGCAGGCACAATAATATAAAAGAGCTGAGGCCATCCAAGAGAAGATATGTATCTCTAAATAAAATAATCAAGAAAATAAGGACTGACCTGTTGGCCTGGGTCCCTCAGCATCTTCCAGCAGACTTAATTAGAAGTTAAATAATCTCCCTTTACATCTGTTGTGAATAAGAATTAGAGTCTGTTGAGGGTTGTGATATAATCTGTGTTTTTTACTTGAGCGAGATGGGATATTAAAGAAAAGGTGAGAAGGTGGGGACATTGGAGAAAATGAGTGGAAAATTTCAGAAGCCATATAAAGTTTTTAAAGTGCATGAAACAAATGCAAAACAGTAACAATCCTAGAAGATAACATTGGAGAATATCCAGATGACCTTGGGTTTGGCAATGACTTTTTAGATAGAGCATCAAAGACACAATCCATGAAAGAAAGAATTGATAAGCTGGACTTCATTACAATTAAAAACTTCTGCTTGCGTGCTCGCTTCAGCAGCACAGATACTAAAAACTTCTGCTTGCAAAAGACACTGTCAAGAGAATGAGAAGACAAGCCACAGACTGGGAGAAAATATTTGCAAAAGATATCTCTGATAAAGGACTGTTATCCAAAATATACAACAAACTCTTAAAACTCAACAATAAGAAAATTAACAGCCCAATTAAAAAATGGGCAAAAGACCTGAACAGATACCTCACCAAAGAAGGTATACAAATAGCAAATAAGCAAATAAAAAGATGCTCAACATCACATGCCATTCAAGAATTGCAAATTAAAACAATAATGAGATACCACTACACCCCTCTTAGAATAACCAAACTCCAAAACACTGACAACACCTAATGCTGTCAAGGATGTGGGGAAACAGAAACTCACATTCATTGCTGGTGGGAATGCAAACTGATACAACCACTGTGGAAGACAGTTTGGCAATTTCTTTTTTTTTATTTCAGTTTTATTGAGGTATCGTTGACATACGGCCTTGTTAAGTTTAGGTGTATAGCATGTGACTTGACTTACACATATTGTAAAATGATTGCCATAATACGTTTAGTTCACATCCATCAGCTCAGACAGATAAAAGAATATTTAAAAAAAATTTTTTTCCTTGTGATGAAAACTTTTAGGATCTACTCTCTTAACAACTTTGAAATATATCACACAGCAGTGTTAACTATAGTCATCATGTTATAAATTACATCCCCAGTACTTATTTACCAGATACCTGGAACTTTGTACCTTTTGACCTTCTTCATCCAATTCCCCCACTCTCTACCCCTGACAATTTCTTACAAAACTAAACATATTCTTGCCATACATACTATCCAAAAATCTCATTCCTTAGTATTTACCCCACAAAAGTCGAAAACTTACGTCCACACAGAAACCTGAACATGGATGTTCAAAGCAGCTTTATTGATAATTGTCAAAACTTGAAAACAAATGAAAAGTCCTTCAGTATGTGAGTGGATCAACTGTGGCACATCCAAAAATGGAATATTATTCAGCGCTAACAAGAAGTGAGCTATCAAAACATAAAAACACAAGGAGAAGCCTTAAATGCATATTACTAAGTGAAAGAAATGCATCTGCAAAGCCTACATATTGTATGATCCCCCCTATATGGCATTCTGGGAAAGACAAAACTATGGAAACAATAAAATGACCAGTGGTGGCCGGAGGCTAGGTGGGAAGGGAAGGAGGGATGAATCGGTAGAACTGAAATCATTCAGAGGACTTTAACAGTGAAACTATGCTGTGTGATACTATAATGATGGATACATGTCATTATACATTTGTCAAAACCCACAGAATGTACACCACCAAGAGTGTGTGGTGTGCTATAGACTTCGGATGATAATGGTGCATCTGTGTGGGTTCATTGATACAACAAATGCACCACTGTGGTGCAGGATGTTGATAGTAGAAGTTGTGTGTGTATGTGGGGGCAAGGGATATATGGGAACTCTCAGTACTTTCTGTTCAATTTGCTATGAACCTAAAACTGCTCTAAAAAAGAAAGTCTACAGTGCACTGACCACCGTGCATTAACACTGAAACAGAACTGGATTGGATTTTTTTAAAAACTCAGAATGAGTTCAAGTCCCAAAACACAGTAGACTCTAGCTGGATAAAAGAAGTGAAACAACATAAAACATCAGCTAGAACCATGCCATAATAGGTGCTCTGTAAATATTTGTAAAATGATTGAATAACTTATCCTGAACCTCATCTATGCCACCCTCATCTGGACCTGAGGCGCCGTTTGGCAACCACCATTCCCATATTCATCATTCAGGCTCATTTCATGCTGCCTGTGTTCAACAATTGACAGAGTCGCTAAACTTACATTACACACACATTTTCTGACAAGGCCCAAAACCTTGAGTGATTTAACTCTTCAACTTCTGTCATTTCCCACATGAAACCTATCAGCAAATGTTTCAGATCCATCTCCCAAAAAGATCCACAATCCAACCATTTCTTTCATTTCAGCCACTACCTCTCAGGTCCCAGCCACCACCATTCATTCCTGCCTCAACTATTGCAATAGCCCCTATGGTCTCACAGCTTCTCCACATTTGCCCTTCAGTCTATTCTCCACAGAGGAGTTCCCTCATCTCGCCCAGAATAGAATCCAATATACCTTCTTACCCTGGCTGTAAGAAACTGTTTGGTCCAGGCCCTGCCTCCCTCTCTGAGCTCATCTGCAAATCCGTGCTTCCCCTCCCCCAAATCCTGACTCCACTCCAGCCCACCAGCCTCCTTGCTGTCCTCCAAACACACCTGGCGCCTTTCTCGTCAGGGCCTTACTGTTGCCAGTGGCTGGAATGCTCCTCCCCCTGAGATCTCTCCCATTTCTCTCTACTCAAACGACATTAATATAAAAAAAGAACATTCCCTGCACCGTGTATAAACTAGAGCCCTTACCATACTTCTACTGCTGCCACTTTACACTCTCTTCCCTTTAGTGCCCCTCATAGCACTGACCACCACATGACACATTACATGTATTATAATTTAATTGTATCATCTTTCTCCCCTACTAGAATGAAAGCTTCATCGGATCTTGTCTGCTTGTTTGCTGCTCATCCCCAGAGCCTAGAATAGTGTATGGCAAACAGGAAGTTCTTGATAAATATCAGAAGGAAAGAAGATAGGGAAAGAAGAAGGAAGAGAGGGAGGGAGGCTGGTTTTCTCCTATTCAGTCACTATTTACCCCGCTGTTATTCTGTGTCTACCATTTTCCCACCACTGTACAAAGCTGTGAATAACACAAAAGAAAACATTTGCCCACCACTCTACAAGGCTGTGAACAACACAAAAGCACTATCCTTTTTCCCTAAAAATCTCAGTTTTGTGAGAAATGAGAAAATATACTAAAACAAACTGGGTGAATAATAGAAACAATTCAATATTCTGAATAGAATGAAGAGCTACATTTATTTGAACACAGACACGTGTTATGGGAACTAGAGAAGAAGGAGAAATACGTGGAAACCGGATATAAGGCTCAGCGGTGTGTATTCCTCCAGTTGTACAGAGCCTGTTCCTCCATAAAGAGTCCAGACACACTATATCATGTTCTCTGAATTGGTTCTGCGGAAATTTGCCCAAATCTTTCTGAAATGCACATTACCCACAGCTTCAGGGGTGTCCAATGACTTAAAAATCCCTGAGCTCCTTATTCTCATTCTTGCTGTTTCTTCCATTGACCTATAAATTCAATCTCCCAGCCCTCTTTTTTTGGTGGTGTGGGGGGAGAGTTGTGGAGGGGCAGGGAGCAAAGTCACTCCTACGCTTTCTTAGATTCCATTACTGATGTTTTACTAGTTGTTTGAAGTCTCCATCTCTCCCATTCAATCTCAATAACCCTTCTTTTTTCTTCCCTTCACCTACTTATAGTCTTTTTTTTTTTTTTTCTCCCAAGCAGTCTCCACTCCATCTTCTGTTCCTTACTTATTTCTTCTGGATTTTCCTACGTGGAGTTTTGCATTTAAAACTCACCTCATTGCCCCACTTTTAATAACTGGGAATCATCCCCGCCAAAAGCATTCTGTTACAGAAAAAAAGAAAAGTGCATTCCATCATCTGCCTGCATCATCCATGCAAGGTGAAGGCAGCACCTAGTAAATCATTCTTCCGCTTTCTCATGTGGCCAAACCAATAGAGGTGGCCAGTGCAACACTATCTGCCGTCCTGCTCTCTGCTCAGCTGCATTTCCTGCTCCCCCAGCCCTCCTACTCATCACCCTATAAACTTAAGTAAGAATTTTAATTTAGTGCTACCCTTCTGGAGAAAAGGTGATTGGAGATGCCTAATGGAACAGCATATGTGAAGGAATGTTCTTCTGGCACCCAAAAATGATGTGCCTAATTTGGACATGGAGTTGGAGCTATATGCAGCAGTCAAAGAAGTTGGGTCTCACCCCAGTCTCAAACTGAATGGGGCTACCCTTCACAGGAGGGGATCTACCATTTCTGACCCCATCAGTGAGTGATAAGGAGGTCCTACCTGTGTCCTCCACAAACTAAAAGTGCCAGTAGGTGCCTCAAGTGCAGAAGGAGTCAAAAGAGAAGGCATCAATCAATTCCTGATCAAGGGCTTCAGGACTGAAGGATAAAGAGTAAAACCCAAGTAAACCTTAGGAAAAGTCAAAACCCATGAAAATCCTATAGCTGTAACTTGTCTACCAGGCTTTCTGTGGGAAGAGCCATGCACTTGTTGGAGAAGCAGCTGGTTTTCATTACAGACAAAAGGAGTTTAAAAATAAATACAGCCCCCTTGTACCCACCCCAAATTCAGCACACATTCAATCCTAACAGAATAGACACCCAGGCTTAAAAGTTAAACAGTTCAAAAACCATTTTTGCTGATGTTGCTCAAATGGCTTATTCCTTTGGAGGCCATAACTAAAACAATGGCAACGTTCATGTTAAATTCCAGGAAATAAAGGATAGACAATAATGAGAGATTTTTTTCCCCAAAAAATACAAATTAATGAATTAGGGCTAAGGGTCTGAAGGGAAGCGGAACAAATTAGGCCTGAGGATTCTACCAGCCTGCCCACCCCACTGAACAGCTCCTGGGTGCATTCTCAGAAGAGAGTTCAGAAGTGGTCTGAGTTCAGGACAATTATGTAACAAAAGACACTGGCTGACCAGAAGATATGGGAGCACAAACGCTGGCAAAGGACCAAGAATTGCCTCCCTTCCCCCAATTATGGAAAGGAAACAAAATAGCCAACTCAGACATCATGGACAAGTCCCCCACAGTCAAGAATGGATTTTATGCAAGCATAATGCGTGGCATTGTGCTCCAGAACCTTACTTTAGTAACTACAATTTAAAATCATTAATTTTTCACACCCACTCTCCATTACCATATCAGATCACCTCACTCAATTAGAGCATTGCCTGGTGTGTTCAACACACAATAACTATTTGTGCTGAGTGCTGAATATGTACCATTCTCATAGCTCTCTTTTTCAGATAGGGGACTGGGCCTTCAGAAGGGCTAAGAGTGTCAACTCCTTTAATAACCACTAGGCTGGACTGCCTCCCTTTTGGGGTTTTAGTGACGATCCAGGGGATGCTTACAGTTAATCAGGATTAATTAACTGTGCTAAAGAAGCCCCAGGCCAGGATCATTATACTTTATCTTTTAGTTTCCCACAGAGAAAAACTCTATTCTTTTTATTTTTAATTAAAGTTTATTGGGGTCACAATTGTTAGCAAAGTTACATAGATTTCAGGTATACAATTCTGTATTACATTATCTATAAATCCCATTGTGTGTTCACGACCCAGAATCAGTTCTCCTTCCATCACCATATATTTGATCCCCCTTACCCTCATCTCCCACCCCCACCCCCCTTACTCTCTGGTAACCACTAAGCTATTGTCTGTGTCTATGAGTTCTTGTTTCTCATTTGTTTGTCTTGTTCTTTTGTTGTTTTTAGTTTATATACCACCTATCAGTGAAATCATATGGTTCTTTGCTTTTTCTGTCTGACTTATTTCACTTAGCATTATAATCTCAAGATCCATCCATGTTGTCACAAATGGTCCTATATCATCTTTTCTTACTGCCAAATAGTATTCCATGGTGTATATATACCACAACTTCTTTATCCATTCATCTATCGAAGGATGATGAAGGACATTTTTGTTGTTTCCACGTCTTGGCCACCATTAACAAAGCTGCAATGAACATTGGAGCACACGTGTCTTTATGGATAAATGTTTTTAGATTTTTTGGGTAGATACCCAGGAGAAGGATTGCTGGGTCATATGGTAATTCTATTCGTAATTTTTTGAGGAACCTCCACTATGCTTTCCATAATGGCTGCACCAGTATGCATTCCCATCGACAATGTATAAGAGTTCCTTTTTCTCCACAGCCTCTCCAACACTTCTTACTATTTGTCTTGTTGATGATAACCATTCTGACTGTGGTGAGGTGATATCTCATTGTGGTTTTTATTTGCATTTCTCTGATGATTAGTGATGTTGAGCATTTTTTCATATGTCTATTTGCCATTTGTCTGTCCTCTTTGGAGAAATGTCTCTTGAGGTCCTCTGCCCATTTTTCAATTGGGTTGTTTGTTTTTTTGTTGTTGAGCTTCATGAGTTCCTTGTATATTTTGGATATTAGCCCATTATTGGAGGCACTGTTTGCAAAAATCTTCTCCCATTTAGTCAGTTGCCTCTTTAGTTTGTCGATGGTTTCTTTTGCTGTGCAGAAGCTTTTAAGTTTCATATAGTCCCATTCGTTTATTTTAGCTTTTATTTCCATTGCCTTTGGAGTCAAATTCATAAAATGCTCTTTGAACCCAAGGGCGATAAGTTTAGTACCTATGTTTTCTTCTACGCAGTTTATCATGTCAGGTCTTATGCTTAAGTCTTTGATCCATTTTGAATTAACTTTGGTACATGGTGACAGATAGCAGTCCAGTTTCATTCTTTTGCTCTTGGCTATCCAATTCTCCCAGCACCGTTTATTGAAGAGGCTGTCTTCCCTCCATTGTATGTTTTTAGCTTCTTTGTCAAAAATTATCTGTCCATATTTATGTGGTTTTATTTCTGGGCTCTCAATTCTATTCCATTGGTCTATGTGTCTGTTTTTCTGCCAATACCATGCTGTTTTGATTATTGTAGCCCTGTAGTACAAACTAAAGTCAGGGAGTGCAATACCTCCAGTATTGTTCTTTTATCTTAATATTGCTTTGGCTATTCGGGGTCTTATGTGGTTCCAAACAAATCTGATGATTTTTTGTTCTTTTTCTTTAAAAAATGCCATTGGGATTTTGATGGGGATTGCATTAAATCTGTATATTGCTTTGGGTAATATGGCCATTTTAACAATGTTGATTCTTCCAATCCATGAGCACGAAATGTCTTTCCATTTCTTTGTGTCTTCTTCAAATTCTACCAAAAATGTATTATAGTTTTCAGCATATAGGTCCTTCACATCCTTGGTTAAGTTTATTCCTAGGTATTTTATTCTTTTTGCTGCAATTGCAAAGGGAATTGTTTTTTGTATTTCTTTTTCTGAGATTTCATTGTTAGCATATAGGAATGCATGGACTTTTGTACGTTGATTTTGTAGCCAGCAATTTTACTGTATTCATTGACTGTTTCTAATAGCTTTTTGGTGGAGTCTTTAGGGTTATATATATATATATTTATATACACACACACATACATATATATATATAGCATCATGTCATCTGCAAAGACTGATATTGTAACTTCTTCATTCCCAATTTGGATGCCTTTTATTTCTTTCTCTTGCCTGATTGCTCTGGCAAGGACTTTCAACACTATGTTGAAAAGCAGAGGTGATAGGGGACAGCCCTGTCGTGTTCCTGAACGTAGAGCAAAGGGCTTCAGTTTTTCACCATTAATTATGAGATTAGCTGAGGGCTTGTCATAGATGGCCTTTATTATGTTAAGGTATTTTCCTTCTATACCTATGTTATTAAGTGTTTTAATCATAAATGGATGTTGTATCTTGTCAAATGCTTTTTCTGCATCAATTGATATAATCATTTGATTTTTGTCCTTTATTTTGTCTACGTGATGTACCACATTGATGGATTTGCGGGTGTTGAACCATCCTTGTGCCCCGGGGATGAACCCCACTTGGTCGTGGTGAATAATCTTTTTAATGCATAGTTGTATTCGATTTGATAGAATTTTGTTTAGGATTTTTGCATCTGTACTCATCAGAGATATTGGTCTGTAGTTTTCTTTTTTTGTGTTGTCCTTACCAGGTTTTGGTATCAGGGTAATGTTGGCCTCATAAAATGAGTTAGAGAGTACTGTGTCTTCTTCAATTTTTTGGAAGAGTTTGAGCAAGATTGGTATTAGATTCTCTTTGAAGGTTTGGTAGAATTCATTAGTGAAGCCATCTGGTCCCGGACTTTTGCTTTTGGGAAGGTTTTGGATGACTGATTCAATTTCATTACTGGTGATCGGTCGGTTTAGATTTTCCAGTTCTTCATGGTTCAGTCTAGGAAAACTATATGTTTCTAAGAACTTGTCCATTTCTTCTAGGTTATTGAATTTGGTGGCATATAATCCTTCATAGTATTCTTGGATGATCCTTTGTATTTCTGTGGTGTACGTGATAACTTCCCCGTTTTCATTTTTGATTTTGTTAATTAGTGTCTTCTCTCTTATCTTAGTGAGTCTAGCCAAGGGTTAGTCAATTTTGTTAATCTTTTCAAAGAACCACCTTTTTGTCACATTAATTTTTTCTGTTGTCTTTTTGTTCTCTGTTTCATTTAGTTCTGCTCTGATTTTTGTTATTTCCTTTCTTCTGCTGACCTTGGGTTTCACTTGTTCTTCTTTTTCTAGTTCTTTAAGGTGTAACATGAGGTTATTTATTTGGGATTTTTCTTGTTTCTTGAGATAGGCCTGTAATGATATAAATTTCCCTCTTAAAACTCTTTCGCTGCATCCCAAAAATTTTGGTAGGATGTATTTTCATTGTCATTTGTTTCTATGTATCTTTTGATCTCTCCTCTAATTTCTTCTTTGACCCAGTCCTTCTTTAAAAGTATGTTGTTTAATCTCCATGTATTTGTGTTTTTTCCTGCTTTGTTTTACAGTTGATATCCAATTTCAAAGCCTTGTGATCAGAGAATATGCTTGGTATGATTTCAATCTTCTTAAATTTGCTGAGGCTGACTTTATGTCCCAATATATGGTCTATCCTTGAGAATGTTCCATGTACACTCGAAAAGAATGTATAGTCTGATGTTTTAGGATGAAGTGCTTTATATATGTCAATTATGTCCATTTCATCTAATGTGTCATTTAGGGCTGCTCTTTCGTTATTTGTTTTCTGTTTGGATGATCTATCCATAGCTGTCAATGATGTATTTAAGTCCCCTATTATAATTGTGTTTTGGTCAATTTCTCCCTTGACTTCTATTAGTAGTTGCTTGGTATATTTTGGTGCTCCCTGATTGGGGGCATAAATATTGTCTTCTTGTTGTAAAGTCCCCTTTACCATTATGAAATGTCCATCTTTGTCTGTTGTTATCTTTTTCACCCTGAAGTCTGTTTCACCTGATTTCGTTATGGCTACACCTGATTTTCTCTGGGTACCATTTGCTTGGAGTGTTAATTTCCACCCTTTCACTTTGAGTCTATGCTTGACCTTGTAGCTGAGATGTGTCTCTTGTAGACAGCATATGGTTGGGTTTAGTTTTTTGATCCAATCTGCTACTCTGTGCCTTTTTATTGTTGAGTTCAGTCCGTTTACACTTAGGGAGATTATTGATACCTGAGGATTTCCTGTCATTTTATCTTTAGTTTTCTGGTAAGGTTGTGTCTCCATTGTTTCTTTCCCTTTTTGTTGTTGTCTATTATTGCTGTGTGTTGGTATTCTATGACGTTTCCCTCTGTTTCTTCTTTTACTACAGTATATATTTCAGTTCTGGATTTTTTTTTGAGTGGTTACCCTTAAGTTTATGTAAAAGAAAGTTTGATATTTAGAGTAGTCCATTTTCTTCAGCAGGCTTACTTTCTTCATTTCCATATTCCGGTTCAGGCCTTTACTCTCCCGCTTTTTATGTTGCCACAAATTGTCCCTGTTGATGGTGGTCGAATAGCCTCCTTTACTATTTCTTGTAGTGCAGGCCATGTATTAGAAAAGTCCCTCAGCTTCTGTATGTCTGCAAAGATCTTTATTCCTCCTTCATACCTAAAGGATATCTTTGCTGGATATATTATTCTTGGCTCAGAATTTCTCTCTTTCAATATTTTGAATATTTGGTCCCACTCCCTCCTGGTTTGTACAGTTTCTGCTGAAAAATCTGATGATGATCTAATGGGCTTTCCTTTGTAGGTTACCGTCTTCTTTTCCCTGGCTGCCTTGAGGATTCTGTCTTTGTCATTGATTTTAGACAGCTTCAATACAATGTGCCTTGGAGAAGGCCTGTTGGGATTGAGGTAATGAGGTGTTCCATTTGCTTCTTGGATTCGAGGATCCAGTTCTGTCCACAAGTTTGGGAAGTTCTCATCAACAATTTGTTTGAATATATTCTCTGTTCCCTTCTCTTTTTCTTCTCCTTCTGGTATGCCCATTATTCTTATATTGCTCTTTCTGATAGAGTCAGAAAGTTCTTGTAGATTTCTTTCATTTCTTTTAAGTCTCAAGTCTCTTTCTTCTTCCATCTGTGTAATTTCCAGGTTTCTATCTTCGATTTCACTGATTCTTTCCTCCATCTGGTCTACCCTACTTCCGAAGCTGGTTATTTCATTCTTAATTTCTCCTATTGAGTTCTTAATCTCCAGAAATTCCATTTGGTTCTTTTTAAAAATTTCAATCTCCTTCGTAAAATGCTCATGTTGTTCTTTGATTGCGTTTCTGAGTTCATTAAATTGCCTTTCTGTGTTTTCTTGCATCTCGTTGAGTTGTTTCAGAACTGCAATCTTGAATTCTCTGTCGTTTTTAAGTCACATATTTCCATATCTTTAAGTGCCTTTTCTGGAGACTTGTCACTTTCTTTCTGAGCTTTCTTGTTGCCTTGGTTATTCATGGCAATTACTGATTTGTTATTTCTCTTCCAAGACATCTACAGGAGTGGCTTCTGCAACAGGTTGACAGGAAGAGGTCTTTCTTTTGTTTTCCAGTACTTGTTGGTAGAATGTTTTATTTTCTCCGACTGCAGCCTTTTTTTTCCTCTCTCACACAGCAGTGCTATGTTTTCTCTGCACTATTCCAGCTTCTCACACAATGGGGGGATTCCTTGAGAGACCACCTTCTCCTCTGTTAACAGTTCGCCTGGGTCATAGGGCGCCACGTCCCTGTGGGGATGCAGAGAGCTTTTGAAGTTCCAAGGCTCTTTCTGCACCAGATTCAGAGCCCGTATGTTTCAGCAGTTCTGTTTACTCCTGCAGGGATCCGCCCAAATAGGTGGGGCCAGGGATGGGGTGAGTTGTGAGAGGTGGCCCAGAGCAATGGCGGCGACCACTACCACAGCCGGTCCCACTTCCACAGCTTCCTCCCCTTTGCGGGGACTAGTTGGGCTGCAAATCTGTGTCTGTGGTCCACAGTCCTCAGAACAGCAAATATTCTGTTCTTTTGATCTGACACTGCTACTGTTCTGTTTCTAGCACCAGGTAGGTGGTGGCGGGGTGAGCTTTGGGAGGGTAGGGAGGGGGCGGCTAGTCTCAGTACCTAAGGCTTCTGTTCTCTGCTCGGCAGTCCTCACTTAAACCACCGTTTTCAACCTTCTTCCCTCAGTCTTTTCTCCGAGGTCTCTGCCGTGAGCGTTGGGTTCAGCCATGTTGTATGCTGCCCCCTCAGCCCTATGGGTCATAAGCAGAGCCCTAGCAGTCTGAGTTCTTCCCTCTCCCACAGCTGCGGTAGTTCCGGGATGCAGCGACCTCGGAGGACTGAGCTAGGTCTGTGTCCTGCGCCCACGTGGCTCTGTCTCCGCACTTCTCCATTCCCTCCTCCCCGGCTCACATGCTATTCCCACCTTTAGGTGAATTCAGTAGTGAGCCTCTTCGTCTTGCCTGTCTGCTGTGCAGGGAGTCCTTTGTGGAGTTATTGTTCAATTAGCTGTAAATTCCAGGGGATCTTTACAGAGGCTCACCTCACGCCGCCATTTTGATGACGTATCTATATACATATATTGATCAGAAGATTATATGTACAATAAAATTATTCCATTGCTAAATAAAAGGTTTGAAAACCAGGATTGAACCAAAGTAATATATATGTGTATCATTGACTATAGTTTCTAAAGTTCTACCAGGCAATTGTGATGTGAACAGGCAACCACATAGAAGCTTCTTTGGTTGAAATAGGTCTAGGGAGCCCCAAAGACTCCCACTTAGGACCACCTCCTTACCATTAACTCTCTCTTATCTCTCTCTGTCTCTCTCTGTCTCTCTCTCTCTCTCTCTCTCTCTCTCTCTCTCTCTCTCTCTCTCTCTCTTTCTCTCTTTCTCTCTGTTTTACTCTTTTTCCTTGCACAATAGTTTGGATACTATTGAACCAGATGACCTATATTTTTTCTCCACATTCAATGATCAAAGGATTTCTATATTCCAAAAATTTTACGTGGAATGGCTGGAAAGAATAATGATTTTGCTGTCTGGGGATCTAACATTTAAAACATTATGAATTATTGTTTTAAACCATTACCCATGAGAGGAATGTTTAGGCAAGGCAAGATATTAGGATATGTTGAAATCAGGTTCCATTGCACAATTGCATTGATGAGCTTCAAACTAGGTTTTCTGACTTTTTTGTTTTGTTGTGGCCACCAGCCTCTTGGAGGCCAAACAAGATCTTTCAATTTAGGAGTGCAACAACCAGAGTATTTCTAGCAGAGTAATGATGGTAGAAGTATACCATCAGGTTGTCTTCTTTCACCAGTTTGTCATCCCAAACTCTGTTACTTTCAAAATCCAAAGAAAATCACTTGTCCCGCACCAAGAAGTTTAATCAACAGCCTAATATTGTTATCCAACATTTGGACCCTATCTCCTATCACTATATCACCATCATTTATATTCTTAAGATATTAAAATTAAGACTGGCCCATGCCATGGTCATTTACAGTTAAAATCTTCTCCCGCCCTGCCAAAAAAAGAAAAAAAAAAAAAGAAGACATTTTATTTATTTTTAAAACACTATCTTTTTTTTTAGGACTTTTTTTTGGGGGGGGAACAGTGTATTTTTCCCAGGACCCATGAGCTCCAAGTCAAGTTGTTTTTTCAATCTTAGTTGTGGTGGACTCAGCTCAAGCTCCAAGACCAGTTGCCAGGAGTTGAACCGACAACCTGTGGTTGAGAGCACGCATTCCAACAAAGTGAGCCATCCAGTCTCCAGGGAGCTCAGTGGCAGCTCAGCGGCAGTCCATTGTCTTCATTTCAGTTGCGGAGGGCACAGCCTGCTGGCCCATGTGGCCGACAATCCTGTTGTCCATAGCTCACGCTGTAACCAAGTAAACCACCCATCCACACCACCCCTCCAGGCATTTTAAACAAAAACTCCCCACCTCCAGGATTATATAAAGTATTTCCACTTATTTTGATAAATGTCACCTAAACATTAAAATAGCTGGGCTTTGATTTGTGCGCGTATGTGGTTGTTTTATTATTATTATTTAAGTGACAGACAGATTGAATGTAAGTAGAGCTCTTGGTTGAAGACATTTGTTTTCTTTTCTCTTTATTGTCTGGCTCGCTCTACTCATCTATTAAACAGGGAAGGTGTGTGAAATACACCAGAGGAGCTTCCAACTTGCCAAAGCTCAAGACATGAAATCAGTAAGTCTGGAACTGTTTTGATTGAAGCAGAGTGGGCGATTTCTGAGGGGGCTTCCCAGAGCACTGTATGAACTTCTGCCAATATTCTTTAAGGATCCCTCCAACTATAAAATTCTATGATTCAACTGTCCCCTCAGTATCTAAAATTGGGCAAGAAAAGGAAATAAGTATTCAAAGAACTAAATGAGGCATCAAAAAGCCACATTCATCACCAGATCATTAAAGCAACTGTGCAATTTAATTTATCTCTCCATAGCTCACTGTTCTAGATCTGCAAAATGGAGACTGTATGGAGCAAATGAAAATCATCATTAGCTAAAGTATAACTGGGGACACTGCAAGGTCTCTACTACTGGGGCCCCAACCTGGCCCTGCTTCACCATCACCTACAGGAACGCCCGGAACAGAAGCTGTGCACAGTGCACTTTCACTGGAAGAGAGTGTGGGGCTACCTGGGGATCATGGCTGGTGTTTCTATTAGATGTTAGAATTTTAGTGAGGGATAGAGGTTGCTGTATGTATGTGTCAATACACACGTGAATATATGTGAGAGGAAGTGTGTATTTATTGGGTCCTCATGTTTGCTTATAGATGGATGCTTGAGTTTGAGGCCGGGGGATGGTATGGAGCTAACCTTAGCTAAAGCTATACTTTAGCTTTAGCTAAAATAACTAATGATGTTGGTAAAGTATGTTCCTTTCTCTTGTTTTGCTATGCCTTTTACACAGTCACCACCCCCACCCCTAATACCAAAACATGGGCAGAGTTACAGAAACACAGTAAGAGGAGGGTATAAAGCACATGCCAGTAGAAGCAGGGTGATCTGGGGTCAGAAGACAAAATGGGACAGGAAACAGAAACCCTAGAATTCAATGGGCAGGAGTAATGAGATGGCTCCAACTGGTCTTCCCAAGCCTCATCTGTGCCAATTTGATTGGACACAGTTAAAAGGGAAGTAAGAAAATGCCAATAAAAACCATAACAAAAGATAAAGATAAAGACCAGCTTTGCCAAAAGGGTGGGCAGGGATCTGGCCCCTGGCAGGAGAGGAGGCCAGCAGCCCAGGAGCCTGTCCCTGAACAAGCAAAGCCCACCCTCCTCCTCCACAGCTCCTTCCCACGGAGTTCAGCTGTGCTTTCGGCACCTTGAACCCATTTGAGGATTTTTTTTTTTTGAAGGGAGTTTGGAAAATTATATTTAAAAAACAAAGAAGAGAAAAAAATAAAATCATTTCTTCAGCACAAAAAAGTTTTTATCCTTTTAATTTAGCCAGACAAAGAATTTTCAAACACCATTCAGCCGTAAAATCAGTTCTCATGCCACCCACATTTCACATGCCACCCCCTTTGCTACTGCAGCCATTCTGCTCCCTCAGCTCCCCCCTACCCTCCCCCTCCCCCAGCACTACCCTTCCTTTACCATCCCCCTGGCCTCAAACTCAAGCATTCATCTATAAGCAAACATGAGGACCCCATAAATACACACTTCCTCTCACATATATTCACGTGTGTATTGACACATACATACAGCTACCTCTATCCCTCACTAAAATTCTAACATCTAATAGAAACACCAGCCATGATCCCCAGGTAGCCCCACACTCTCTTCCAGTGAAACTGCACTGTGCACAGCTTCTGTTCCGGCCATTCCTGTAGGTGATGTTGAAGCAGGGCCAGGCTGGGACCCAGTGGTAGAGACCCTGCAATGTCCCCAGCTATACTTTTTCCTTGACCTACAGCTTAACAATACATCATCCCCTTGCAGCTTGAGCTCAAAATGTCCCCTGTCCCAGTTCCCCGTTTTACAAAATTACCCTGAAACTTATGATTAATACCCTTAGGCTTATTGATCACAATCTCTATCGTCTAACATTCTTTCCAGGCTACGCCCATCATTGTTCCTGGGTTGCTGACACCACCAGAGAATCACATTGCCAGGGGGAAAGCTTCATGCAGACCCCACCCCCCGACCTTCAAGTAGCCTGTGGAGGAATGCTCAGATTTTCCCTTAAATACCCTAAGTCGGTCTGAGAATGTTAAGGCTGTTTTTAAAAGTGTTAGCCTGCTGCCTTCTCAGATCACCGGTGCTCTGACAATAAACACTTATCCTGTAGCCCAACTCCTGTGTCAGAGAATTGACTGAGCGGCACAGGCAGCATGAGCCACCGACTCAGTTGCTCACTGGTTTCAATGGTTATTTCACCTGGTAACCCCACCTGAGCCATAGCTGATTGGACACAAAGTACAAAATAAAAGGGCTATGGCAAATGACCCTAACTGTGGTTGGGTGAAAGTTAAATTGCACATATTGGTTTATCTCTTACAAATCATAGATGAGGGTTTTAGGCAACATTCATTTTGTTCTCACTCTAATCTGTGGGATAGGCTGTGAGTCTGCACATAACACTCCATTTTACACACACTTAGATTGCCTCTTCTATACTCCTATCTAAGCCTTTTTCTTTGGAAGAGCAAGTGCTAGAAGATAAGCTTCTAAAACAAGTCAGATGCTGGGAGCAGAGTTCCCACCAGTCCTGGAGAACTTTCACACAGACCAGTGTCCTGGAATGGGCCTGTTCAGTCTGCAGAAGGAATGTGGCTCTGGGTCAATCTCCCCCAGGGACAGGGAAAAAAGAAAAGAAAGGAGGAAAAGCAGAGTTAAAGGTCATGAATAATTACTAGTTGATAATTCCATCTGCTTGTGACATTGAAATTGCACACGGTGATAAGGCTTTGAACTCTGGGCTCTATGTACCCTACCAAGCCTTGGGCTAAAAGTTAGATTATAGGTCTGGTCTTCCTACATTATCTCATTAGAGTAAAGCAGTACAAGTGTTGTTGGAATTCCAGAGGCTCAATACCCACATCTCCATGCAACCATCCCCTCTGATTCTGGGATGGGTCCCAATGCAATCCAAATGAAATACATCAAAGGATCAAGAAAGAAAAAGAGAGAAGGGGAAAGACAGGGAGAGGGAGCGGGAGGGAAGCTCTGAGGTTTTTAACTTGGGCCTAACCAATCACAGTAAGATGTATGTCAATTGTCAAAGCAGGGAGAAGCTGAAAAAGTCAGAAATACTGACACCCTTCTGCCCACCTCTGATGTACACAGTACATCAAGATTTATCCCGGCATAAATTTCTCAAAGGAAGAGGGACTCTTGTTTATAGTTAGGCATTTGCATCTCTTTTCACTCACAGTGAAATGGTATCCAATTTTCAGGGATGGAGTTGGAAAAGACCAATCAAGGATTCAAGAGATCGATGCTCCCAAGAGTGACCAAGAACACTCCTTACTCCCTCGGGCCTCACTGTGAAACCACAAGAGATCAGCTTTGGATAACAAATGTCTTTGAGAGCCAGGCCTGAAAGATCAAAGAATATAGTAGATACTTGTTCTATGGGGCCACCCAGCAGCCAAGCACTCTCCTACTGGGAGAAGAAAACTTAAATTAGGTGAAAGACAGCCTCCTTCTTCTGGAAGCCAAAGAGCCATCATAGTTCCTCTTCCCCCTTCCCTGTCAGCTAGAGAAAGGGAATGTAACCTAAGTATGGCCAATCAGAGCTTCCACACAAGGTTTAACTCTGAGTTAAAAGTCAAGGATCAGTAAGAGATTATCAGGAGGCCGTTGTTGTGATGGCAGGTTTCTAGGGGCAGTAGTGTCCAAAACTGTGAAATCAGAAGCAGTATCCTAAGTCTACTGATCCCATGGTAGGACCTTGGCTGAGTCTTGCCTCCAGTTGTGTGTGCCTAAGACTGTTCTATTTGCCTGCCTGTAGATTTCAAGAACTACCAAATACCCATCCAATAAATTTATTTTCTGCTTAAGTTAATCAACTTGGTTTCTTTCTTTTTTTCTTTTTTTACAATGAAGAACCCCGACTAATGCTGAGTTATAAGAGGAAATGTGTCAGAAAAGAATCCTCTGCTAGTTGTAAGGTGTCCATCTAACTTTTGAAGTGTCAAGAGCCCTTTTCTCAGGTGATGCTCATTATATCTTCCCTGGGCAGTGGGCAGGTCACTGAGAAAATTATTTCATTTGCATTAACCACACACAACACTTGGGGCTCTACTTCTACTACACAATTCAACATTCTACCATCTGGGAGATGACACACCATATGCATTGCACACTCTAGATGACGTAGTTTCATATGATGTCCTTTTTCATTCCCTTTATTCTAATGCTTTGTCAGAAAATATATTTTGGGGAGATGTAAGTGTTCTCCTATAATCCACAGGGAAGGATCTGAGAAAGGGAGCAGCTCTTAAAGCCTTCCTCCAGTTTCCACCCCACCATCTGGCTAAGGCCTCTCCACTTCAATCCATTTGCTGTGCCCCATATACAATATTGCTGCTTCTGCCTTCAAGGCCATGTTCAGGAAAGAAATTTCACTCTGCAAATTGAGTTTTCTCTCTTTTTCGAAACTCCTACTCAAGATCTCCATCCTCTATGGAACCTGGCTCCAAAAGTCAAGAGCTGTATAGTTCTCTGAATGCACAGTGTTCTTTCTCTCCTTCACCAGGAATACTTGACCCACCCTCAATGGCCCCACACCCAACAATCTCCACTTAGCCTAACTTCTACTTTTTAACGTTTAGCTCAGGCACCACCAACTCCATGAAGCATTTGCTGAGACTTCGAGGAGGTATTAGAGCAGGGGTGTCCACACTGCAGCCCGCAGGCCAACTGCGGCCCGCAATCCATTTTTAATTGGCCTGCAGCAAATTCCAAAAATATATTTAGTTTACTTAAATAAACCAGTTGAGGCAATACGTACTTCACCTCAAGTGAGTGGCCCGGCTGTTCGTGTATTTTACCGCATATGGCCCTTGGTAAAAAACGTTGAAAAAAGTTTGGACACCCCTGTATTAGAGACTTCTCCTCCACTAACTCTCCAAATACCCTGTGCAAGCTTCCATTGTTGCACTTGCCACATGTATTGCACTCTAGTTATATGTCTGTCTCCCCAGGTAAATTGTGAACTCCCCAGGTAGCTGGTACTGTGTCTTACTCAGCTTCTTATACCAATACTTCATGTAGTACTTGGCACATAGTAAGTGTTCATTCACTAAGTATTTATTTATTGAATGAATGAATGAATGAATGAGTGAGTTAGTATTGGGATCTGAACCCCCAGATCTGAACTTACTTTGCTGCTGAGTCCTCATCTGTTAAAACAGAAAATAGAGAAGAATGTTCACTAAGGTTTCCTCCAGCCCCAAGATTTGTGAATCATTAAGTTTTCCTTCAGGAATTCCACTTAACAATAATAATTATAGCTAGCATTTACTGAATAGTTTGGCAAGCTAGCCACTGTGCTAAGTACTATATACAGTTATCTCACTCAAGCTTATCAAATCCTTACTGCCATGTTTGCGTAGGAGCTGTACAGTAACCAAGTGCTTGGTCTCATAGGTGACTAAGGGGGCTGGGTAAGAGTACAGAGCGACTTAAAAAGGAGGCAGCCAAGTAAAGGGAGACGAAAAGGACCAAGCAATTGGATGCAATTTTCCTGCCATAAGAGACTTGAGGAACAAGCCTGAAGAGAAATGGGAAGGGTGGTTGTGGGGACAGAGTCCCAGAGAACAGTTTCCAGGCTCTCAGCCTCACATGGAAAGGTGCTGACTTGGGTAGTAGATGGTCATCAGTTGTGACTAGTTGGTCATCAGCTGTTACCGGTTAGCCATTAGCTACTGATATAACTGCCAAGGCTACACTAGGCGTAGGGTTTCCAGGTGGGAATTTGCACCCGTTCTCGGGAATTTTTTTTGCTTTTCCATTCCCGAATCCAGAGACATAAACTGTTTTCTGTTCTCCATGATGAATCGTTTCCACAAAGTGATGGCCGATACTACCAACCACCAGGGTTCAAAGAGCCGATTTTTCCCAGTTCCCCGACCAAATTTCCTTGGGATTCCGGAACGAAAAAGCGAAAACAATTCCCAAGAATGGGCAGGAATTCCTGCTTGGAAACCCTAGCTAGGGGGTTGTTTGTTGGCAGGTTGGCGGAGAAGTGGACAGCAGATTGCAGATGGTGTGGCTCCTGCTTCCTGTATCTCCAACCCAGCTGCCAGCAAGAATACAGTGGTCTGACTCCCCTATCTGTGGCTCCGTTGGTGTTCCTTTTTGGCCTCACCATATCTTGCATTCTTGTTCAGGGGCGAAAGCTGAGTCCCTGCATAACAGAGGTCAAAGTTGTTCAATGCTCCCCTGTGAACCCTCACCAAATCCCATGAGCAAGGCATTGTTATTCCCACTTTACTGAGAAGAAAGCTAAGGCCCAGAAAACTGAAGGAATTCATCCAAGTTCCTGCTAAATAGAGGCAGAGTCTAAAAGCCCAGGTCTGTTTGATTGCTGAGTCAGGCTCATTCTCTACCCCAGGATGGTAAAGGTCTGGCTAGGGAATAGTCCCCACTACAAAACGTGAGAGCTCTGTCCTATAGGTTCACTCCACCCCATTCTCCTAAGGAAACAAGGGAGCTGTAATCAATAAACTCACACCATCAGTCAAAGCACAGTTTATAGTTTCCAAGGGGATGTCTAATGTTTCCAAAACTAACCTACCAAGGCTGAGAATCCCACAGTAGTGGGGCTCACAATTCGGAGTCCAAGAACTTGAATGCAAGGCCCCATTAACTCTTTGTTGGCTAGTGATTGTGAGACTTTGGAAACTGTGAAGCATTAAACAAATATTAGATACTGTCATTATGGGTGATCTGAGAATCCTGGTCTTAATATGCAGTCAAATGTGACCTGGCCCTAGATGCGAATCCTTTCAAGCTCATTAACAGCCTTCAGAAAGGACAGCATGTCTCAAGTAAGCCTGATACAACCTCTCCAAGGATTCCTGGACTGTTTATTTGTTCTAAGCATCTGTTTAGAGAAACACAGCAAGAACAAGGAGATCGACATCCTCTGCCTGCAAACCTCCCCTTCAGTTGGACAGATGGGCCAGAGAGCAGGGCTCACAGGAGTAGGGATACTAAACAAGACACAGATGGCCAGCTGACCCAGGCAATCGGACCCACGTGCCGGAGGTTGAGCAATATCATAGACAGCTCCTTAAAAGCCCCCACACCATCACTGTGCTGACCTCTCTGGCAAAAAGCTGATGGTTGGGATGGGCATCACTGCTGGGAAATAGATGGGTTCCAGACCTCCCTCACCCTCTCCTCCCTCCCTTCCCACACTGGCAAGATTCAGCACTGTTGTCATCAGGAGTGCCTGGAGCCTGGACTTCAATTAACTGATAGGAACCTTACACGTGTCTGGGGAGCGGGCTTTGAGATTGCCTTCTGTAATGTAGATGAGAGGGTTTGGGATGGATAACCCAGGCTGTGCTCTGGCTTCCAGTAACTACTTGACCTGGGTTGACCTAAAATGAGGTTTCTTGCTCTCCCTCGCTTCCATGCCCTGGGAGGTTCTGATTCCTTACCTGGAATACCTTCACCCTCCCTCTCCATCCCCAACACAGATGCGGACACAAACTTGGAACACTGGTCGTTCTAAGACGTGTTTCCTCTGAAGCCTATCCAACTCCATGGAGCAGAGTTAAATATCCTTATTTTTTATCTCTTCTTGCACCCTGTATCCATCACTACCAAGAGGCTGTATGGTGGGGTAATTAAGAGCTAAGCCCTGGGAGAAGACTGCCTGGGTTCAAGTCCAGTTATGCCACTTAATAGCATAGAGTTGTTACAGAGATTATCTGAGTTAATAGAAGCAGAGGGCAATGACAAAGTACTTTTGTGTGTGTGTGTGTGTGTGCGCGTGTGTGTATCCAAATACAGTATATCAATAGTATATATACTATGTGATATGCTATATAATATACGTGTATATATACTATATATGTATATACAAAGTAGGAACAAAAAATATGGTAAATGTTTAAATTAAAAATTTATTACAGTAAAAGACACATTGCCATTAACCCACCTCAAAATACTCCCCCTCGCTTCGAACACACTTATCCCATTGGTCTTGCCACTTTCTGAAGCAGTTCTGGAAGTCCTCTTTCGTGAGTATCTTTAGTTGCGCTGTCGTGGCTGCCTCGACGTCCTGCATCAGTTCAAAACATTTACCTTTCATGGTCATTTTGACTTTGGGGAAGATCCAGAAGTCGCACGGGGCCAGATCCAGTGAATAAGGTGGATAAGGACACACTGTAATGTTTTTATTGGACAGAAATTGCTATACCAGAAGCGATGTGTGACACGGAGCATTGTCATGATGGCAGATGTTTTAAAACACACTATAAAACATGCCTCCTTTCAACTGTAGCTCACACCCACTGGACTGCACCGAACAAGTTAAAACTTGTCACACACTGTTCAAGGTGCCAATTCCCATATTGAAGATCCCTGCCTTTCTGTTGAATGGCACTTGGCCACAGCATTCACCGTATTTTTTTTATCATACCTCATCATATATACATACAATCATGTATATATGTATATATGTGTATGTACACTATTGATTTACTATGTGTAGTTATATAATTTATACATACAAATTATATTATTATTACATTATATACTAATAAACATATTATAGATAATATAGTATTGGTATTTTCTAGGATGAATAATATAATATTATCATCTATTTGTCTGCATGCTTCACTGGACTGTGAGCTCTTCAAGAACAGTGACCATGACTTCTATTTTACCTATCCCTTAAACCAGGGTTTGGAACATTGTGGGTACTCAATAACCAATTGACAAATGAATAAATATCAAAATACTGTGTTGCTCCCCCCCCAGCATACATACTATCAACTGAGGCAGAAAAGTCCAACTCACTATTCAATCCTCCCCAATCTTTTTAATTTCCCAACAGAATCTCAAGTGGAATGTTCCAGTACAGGCCTGGCTTTAATTTTAAGAGATAAAGAGAGCCAAGTACTGGAGAAATGCCTTATCCCGATTTTTAAGCCATTTTCTCCTTATTCCCCCAAGACTCCCACTTCTGCCTTCTTCCCCTGCCCCTCCCAGGCTACACCCAGTGCTGTCCCATTCTCCACCCCTGGGCAGCCCTCCTTTCCCACACAGCCTGTGACACCTCTCCCTACTCCCAGGGACACAGAGGAAACCAGCTACCTCAGAGGCCCGGCAGGCTGGTGCCATTCCCACAGCCATCATCCAGGGTCCTTCAACACCAACCAGCTCTGCTGGAAGCAGCCCAAAGGCCTCTGACGCTGAGAGTGACATCCAAACCGGAGCCTCAGCGGAAGGCTGGAAGGACCACACACAGCAAGACTTGCACACCCCCATCCTCGGGCCTCACTCCCCACTCCGGCCTCACACAGACACCCACCTCACATACTGTGCTACACACAAGAGCCCCTCTCGGGGGCACCCTGCTGCCTCCACCTCTAGACAAAAACAATGCTATTCAGTACATAACTCATTTAACACTGTTGTTTCCTGTGTGTGCAGAAACTCCAATCTATCCCACGTCATGAACAAATGCTTCATGGTGTAGCAGAAAGGAGAACAGGAGCTTTAAGCAAAGATATCACCTTTAGGTTGTATAACCTCATAGAAAGATATGAAATTCAAATGGGTATTAAATCCATGCTAGGTGCTTTTTAGGGGTGAAAAAGACACAAGTATTCCTTTTTTTTGCCAATAATAAGGCTTGTGATAACAGCAGTTTCATCTTTGTGCTTCGTGGTGCTTCCCCAGGCCCTCTCCCCACTACTGGGTTTTCCCATAGCAGCTCCATCTGGGTTTGTTTTATATACAAATTTATAAGTAGACTTTAGTTTGAAGAAAGAATGCCATAGCTAAAAAGTAATGTTCATGCAGTTCCCACATCTCCAACTCTGCTGAGTATCCACATGAGTACATGGGTTCAACCTGAAAGAAGGTTTAGCCCCACCTTTCCCCCTCCCCTTCAACCCTCTTTACACATGTGTTAGCGTGCACACACTCACACACACTTACAAATGCCACCCCTCTCAAGCTGAGGCTTGTAGTTCTTGGCTGAGAAAGGGCCACTTTTAGTTACCAGGTTTAAATGACAAAGAAGGCCAAGGCAGCCACAAATCTTTGCTTTGGGACAGTATTTTGTCTTGGAAGGATGTTTTTATTTCCAGCATCAGGCTCCTCACTTAGCTGAAATGCAGCATTCTGCAGCGTCCTCCATCCCTGGGGTCACTGCGTTCTTTGGATTTCTGCAACCTCAGAACTCCACATTGGGAAATGAGGGTGGAGGGTAGGACAGATGCAATCTTAAAGCTATTGTTGGGAAATAGAGGAATCTGTGGAGTAAACACTTTGCTGTTCTTAAGTTTGTCTTCCCACAAAAACTCAGCACTAGAGGGGAGGATACATCTGATATTCTGTAAGCTGTCGTTGAATACCACTGCATGCCTGACCCAGCACTTGTACTAGGAGAGGATAAATAGGAAAGACTTCCTGTCTAGAAACATCCGACCATTTGCTGGAGGGATAAGACCATGTCTGCCCTCAGGGAGGCACAGCTCAACCCAAAGCCACCTGTAATCAAGGCCGAGGGAGGGTGGTACCTCAGGGGAGAGACGGAGAACTCAGGAGTCTTCACGAAGAGCTGAGACTCCACTGGGGTCTTAAATCACTAAGGCAGGGAAAAAAGGTGGATGGAAAGCATTTCAGAGGACAAAAAGAAACCTAGAGAAGACTAGAGGAGAAATGAGCAGGAAGTTTCTAGAGGATGCTGAGTAGGGCAAAAGAGCTACATTTTGGTTATGGTTGAGAAAAAACACCAGCATCGTCAAGACTATGAGTGATTACTTAGTATCAGACACCTGTTGATTGATTTATATAAATAATGTCTCACTATTTCTTTTTTTTATTATTATTAAAGTTTATTGGAGTGACAATGGTTAGTAAAGTTACATAGATTTCAGGTGTATAATTCTGTAATACATCATCTATATATCACATTGTGTATTCACCACCCAGAGTCACTATTTCTAATCATCCTGGGAGGTAGGTAGTGTTGTCTCAATTTTATAGAGGAGGAAGGTGAGCTCAGTGAGCTTAAGTCACTTGCCGAAGTCCCCATCCCTATTTCCTTTCCCCAACAAAGTCTGAACTTTCTCTTCTCCAATTACCATGTTATTTGGGCCCCACCTTCACAGTATCTACAACAGCTAGAGAAATATTTTCTCCTACTAGATCTGGAAAGCTAATGAGGGCAGATTTGATACTAAGATTCTCTTCATTGTTTCACCACAGCACATATCACCTTTAATGAAACTAGTGATTCCTTCATTCATTCCATTCACTCCTTCACTTAGCAAACATGTGACCTGAGGGAAATAGATGTCAAAAAATCTTGAATTTCAATCAACTACTGACGTAATAATATTCTAGTTCTCCAAGAAGGTTTTAGGTGGAGCTATGCCAGGCTCAGTACAGGTCTGCTGAACTGAAACTGACCTAAGCAGCCTTGAGCTGCAAGGAGGAGACAGTGACTGAGCGCCTTCCATGTGCAGGGCACAGTGCAGGGCATTCATTTAGTTTAATCCAAATACCACCCTGCAAGGTAATCATTGTTCTCCCCATTATACGAAGAAGAGCTCCTCTGGCTCAGAGAAGTTAAGTAATTGATCTAAAATCACACAGCTGGTGAAGGATGGAGCTCAGAGGCAAACCTGGAATCTGCCTGGTTTCAGAGCCTTGGTAGCTGCCACTATACAATGTTGCATTTTGCATAAGCCCTACATGGCTGAGCTGCCAAAGGAGGGGGGAAAAAGGAATTGTCCAGAGAGAGAAACCACTCTCAAACCACTCTCAAAATTCATTCCTCTTCAGAGAAGCCACTGGCCATGCTCTGTCTTCTCGGGGGGACCACTCCAAAACGTCTGTCAGGGCAGATGGAACCCCTCTTGGAAGAAGCCTGATCTGCTGCACTGCACGGGGTTCTTAGAGACACCTTGCCCCCTCAGTTCCCACCCTCTCTGGTCATTCCCTTCAACCACAGCAATGTACTCCCAAAATGGCCGAAAATGGCCGAGGGACAGAAGTGCAGTGTCAGACCTTGGGCAGCATAGTCTGTAAGCATAAGGAAAAGCTGAGGTTGCTGGCAGGTGCTAAACTGATCAAACCCCAAACTCACACACTGGGAACTGGGGAGATATCGCAAGAGCAGGAATGCATGGCAGGTATCTTCCATAAATTCCAGGGAAGCAGAAGCGCACTGGGACAGAAGTCTAATCTGTTTTTCTGGCTACAAGTCTTGATGCTGCAGCCCAGTGACTTACCCCCATGGTAACTGTGGTGTGACTGAGAGGCAGGGGGAGGAGGTAGGGCCACCAGGGAACCCTAGCAGCCCCAGCTCCCCCATCCCCTTACCTGCAAGTGCAAGCTTAATGTAACGCCAAGTGACTGTAAAATTGGTCATCCAAACCAGTGTATTCCTGAGAATGCAAAGAAGCATCATTAATAATTATGATGGGACAACAGATGTAAATTGGAACTGGGACAAACTAGGGCATTTGGTCTCCTGGTTGTAGGGCTCAGGGTAAAGTCTACTGGGCCGAGCCCTGAGGACTTTTCCTTTTAAGGAAAATCAGTTGATTTTAGTTACAGGCAGAAAAGTTCTCAAGAAGATTTTTTTTGAAGCCCCTAAGGGTATTGTCTCTTTCACCAGCAGATAGGAGGGAATTAAAGACACTACCTACTAACCTAAAAACTCAAAAATATATTGTGGCAATTGACAACTTGGTTACACTGGAGCCATTTCCCAGAATCCCCTTCCCTGGATGGTTCTGGGTGATAATTGGCCAAAAGTGGGACTTGGCAATAGCTTTGGAGGAAGAAGTGAAACAGAGGCCATCACTCCATCAAGGCTGTCAAAGAGGTGCCCTGTGGGTCCCAGCTCATCTTCCACTCCTTGTTCTCTTCTTCTGAACACCAGTCCTGCCCTCGAGTAGGCACAGCAAGCCATTACCAAAGATTTGCCCCATGTTGACTTACCCACCAGCTCCCACTTTGTTGGGCCACTTTGGCAACTTGGCCTCTCAAAGAGACCATGCCCTCCACTCTGCCTAGCACTTCCCACACCGTGTAATAATCCATTTCTATAAGAGATCTCTTCTCCCATAACTTATAGTGGGTCTGCTTCCCTGATTAAACCCTGACTGACACATATGTAGGGAGCAGACTCTTTAAACATCTGCACAGGTATAGGCAAATTATATGCAAAGGCACCCTGGCCTCCTGTTATCCCTACACAAATTGATGACTCTCAGGAGGGCCTCTGAGAGAGCTCAGATGAGGAGGGCTGGGAGTAAAGAAAATGAGTCCAGGCTCAGGGACCACAGGTTCCTGGACCCAAATCCCAATTCTGCCTACTACTAGCTACCTTGGGAAAGTGGATAACTTTCCTGAGTCTCAATTTTCTTCTCCGTACCTTCTCAATACCCAGCTACACCTAAAGGCAAACATGGAACTGGACATTACTGTTCCCCTTCTCCTGACACCGCCCCCTCCACAATTCTCCATGCTAGCCACAAACCCCACATCCGAGGGGCAGCAACTGGGCAGGAAGAATTACCACAGCCAAACAGGCAAGGGCTGAGTGGGGAGAGGAAGCATTAGAAAGAGCCAGGAAAGAGGAGGGCAGAGGGAATGTTTAAGAGGAGACGGGTGGTTTCACAGGGCCTTCCCCAAGCTGCCTGGCTGGGAAGCTATCAAGGGATGGATTTTGGAGGAGAGTGTCATTTTTCAAGATGTCCATCTCCTATAAGGCCAGGCTTTAGTGTCTGCCATTGTGGTTTCAGTGAGCTGATTCACTGTCTGCCATCCTCTCCCTGGCCTGCCCCATTCCTTCAGCACTGTTGAAAGGTGAGTGGCCCAGTTTGCCCAGATGTCATCTCCCCCCATCCACACAGGCACTGACTCTTCAGATGACTGCAACACTTCTGCAGCCTCAGCCTGAACAACAACCTGCACTTTGCTAGATAGGAACAAAGACCATGTGGCCTCCTTGGAGTGGGTGATCGGAACTGACACCCATGCAGCAGAGACTCAGCTGCCTCGTCAAGCCCTGAGGCCTGCTCCAAAGTGTGCACATCAGATTCTGAGTGGGTGTTTGGTGAGGCAGTGAAGCAGCAGAGCCTCCATTCACTCTAGGAATGAGTGGGTAGGAGGTGGGGAGAAGGTGTCCAAGGGCAGATTCCCTGATGGGTGGAGTTGATGTTCAGGTTTCTCAGCCCTCCCAGAAGACAGTCCTTCCATCAGATGGTTCAACCTCTGCAATGTGGACCCTTTCCATGATGCTCATTGGGCAGACCACATTCATCAACAGACACTCAAAGAGCAACAGGAGGGGTGGCCATCTATGTGCCTACAAGCTCAGCAAGCTCTCTACCTAGATTCTAATATTAAATCAATAAGGGCAATTTACTTGAAGCCCTGTCTGAGCCTTGATAGATTTACACTCCAGAACAACTTGGCATTTAAAAAACTGAGTCCCTACAATTTCTGCTTAGAACTCAGCATCTCAAAGTTTTCTCACCCAAGTCTTTCATTGTCCTAACCTAAAGCCAATCAACCCTCCACTTCAGCTCTAGTACCCCTCTAACCTTCCCAGAGAGGTGCCTCATTCCAGGATTGGTCAGGACCAGTGGTTCTCAAAGTGGAGCTCCCAGACCGACTACATCAGCATCACCTAGGAATTTGTTAGAAATGCAAGTTATTGGCCCCCACCCCAGATCTGCTGAATCAGAAATTCTGGGAGTGGGCCCAGCAATCTGTGTTTTCGTAAGCCCTTCAACTTTAAGAAGTGCTGATCTAGACTTATGATCTCCTCGCCCTCCATCTGAGCCAGAATAGGAGAGTACGGCAGGTACTGGAGGCAAGAGGGCCAGGCAGAGTCCTACCACACTTTGGGGCAATGGCTGAAGGTAAGGAGAAGGTCTGTTTGCTCTCAGATGAGTTCATAGGAAGGTTGGCTTCCCCAGGCAGCAGAAGTCCAGGTGTCTGTCCCTCTGTAAACTTAATCTGTCCCCAGAAGAGTCTGACCATATGTCACTGCAAATATTACAGCTTGCTCTACCGCAGAGCAGATGTTCTGAGAGCTGAGCCATTTGAATAAAGTTAATGGGCAGCCATAAATCATCAGCTGGAGCCACGCGGAGATTGCAGGGGGGATGAGGCCACTTGGCCTGAGCCCCAGCATGAGAACTAGGTGTGTACTCCATTTGAGCCAGCATGCAGGGCATCAGCCAAACATAGGAAGGACAAGCAGGGTTCCTCCCTATGCCAGCTCAGAGCTCAGCGAGCAGCCAACTCTCACTACTGGAGAGATCCTGAGCACAGTCCTGGGGGATAGCCCCAGGGAGTGTTCATGCCACCCCGTTAACAACTGTCTCTTTGTTTACAATAGTCCTATGGGACAAGTGAAAACAAGCCCCAGTGGCTCTCTGAGCTAGGTGATTTGGGGGCCTATCCGTGGGGTGGCAGCTTCAATAGTTGGGGTGCTAGACGTGTAGTACAAACCCTTCAGTCCACAGGGAGAAGGTGGGAGTTGGGAGTTTCTTCCCAATTGTAAAGCACTGTGCTGGAGGTGAAGTTTATGGTGAGTGTGTCTGTTTTTCTTACCCATTTCAATGTGGGCATTTCCAAAACAGCCTGATGTGCAGGTGTCACTCAGCTAGTTTCTGGATTTCTCTCAGAAGGAATCAATCCATGTGTAGTTGTATAGCCAGTGCATCCATGGGAGGAAGTCATGACCTTCCTATGTTACCATCTTGGTGACAACAGAGGTGGTTGCATGGAAATCAGTCCACTTTCCACACAGTTTGTCAAGCCAAAGGGTACATAGTGTCTGCCAAGTACTGAGATATTAGCCCAAGAGAGAGAGAAGCAGAGTGGGGCTATCTTGTAAATTCTGTCAAAGGATTTCACCTAAATGGCAGAGGAGCCCCAGCCTCAAGAGGATAGAGGTCAATGGAGGACTGCTGGGGCCTGTAGGACAGTTGTAAGCAGCCATCCACATGGGGCCATAATTCTGGATATATAGGTGAATAGACATGGCAAATATTACCTTACGGTACCTGATGTGTTCAGTGACATCACATGATATCTTCAATTTGTTGTCTCTCATTTGCAAAAATTTAGTGAGTACGATTTTCTTAACACAGCATTTTCTATTTTTATCCATTAATTCATATTTTGCCTGAAATTATTTGTGGTTTTGATTTTCACTGAATAAGCCTGTACTTTCAGCATACCCCCAAAGAAACAATCAGGATTCAATCAATGTTGGGGTTTGTTTTGTTTTTTACATGAAATAATATTGTCCAGGTTTTCTTTTTCATGGTCTCTGTAGAGAAAAAGTACAGCTGGGTAAAGGGGTCTGCAGAAGGGAGTGTGTTAGGAATGACCGAAGAACTTACCAAAGTGCCTACAAGTAGAGAGTGCTCTATATACCTAAAGCACAAAGCCACTTTAGGACATTTCCAGTCAGGAAGGATCTTTCTTCTGTCTTAGACTTGTGTTGGTAAGATGTATCTGTTGAAGTTTCCTTCTAGGGCAAGGGAGGATTGCGCCCACTGACTAGTTTTAAAAGGACGATGAACACACAAAACTGTTTTTTGCTTTTTGATCATATCATGAGTTGTGGATGTGTATAGAGTGCTTACACACAGGTATTTTCCCTGTGTCATCTAATGTAATCCTCACAGAAGCAACTCTGGGAGTCAGGTCTTGTTATCCTCACTTCACAGCTCAGGCAGTTGAAGCTCAAAGAGGTTAAGAAACCATTCTTATGACACACAAGTACAAGTACAGAAGTGGAGATTGAACTAACATGTCTCAGATTCCAAAGCCTTTACTCATCTCAAGTTCAATGTATTCTTCCTGCTTGTGGGTTCATTATAGTTCTAAAATGTAAAGTGGGGAATGGGGGGTGCATTTCACACTTTGGGGTGTTTTTTTTTGTTTTTTTATACGGCAAAATATCCTAGGAACCTATAAATTCTGAAGTCTATCTCTTTGATACTCAGTCCTCACCTTCCCCACAGCCCAAGCTGCTTCCCCAGTAGAAGCAGGCCCCACACAGGCAACAGCGTTAAAACTGGGCTTTCAGCTCCAGCCAGGGACAGAGATGTGAAGTATGAAGTGTGCTCCTTTTTTTTCCTCACCACATACTTTGGAGTCACAACTGCACTTTAAAGAGAATGTTAGATTGGTGGAGTTGGTTAAGGTCCAAAACAAATGTTAGATGTTTGTTTTTAAACCAGGCCTCCTGAGCTAAAAATCCAGCATGCTTATGACAGGGAAAAACCTCCTTTTACAGGCATTTGTGGGCACAGGGACAGGGCTCCTTAGACTGAAGAAAGTTTTCTTTTCTAGTTTAGAGATTCAGGGTACAAACAAAGTCAAGTACTAGTGCAAATAACCTGGTCAAACTTTTAAACAAATCCAATAGCCTGTGAGGCATGCAGATAGGACAGACCCTTTATAAAGGCAAGAACTTGTTTTGGTTTCGGACTGAAAAAGAGGGAGAGATGGCCCTGAGATCCTGGGTCCAACTCTTGACTTTCTAAGAATTGTCCCCAAGTACCCTCTTGGGTCAGTGGGAGTCCTGAAATGCATCAATGACCATAGCAACGAAGATTGTAGCCAAACCACATAACTCCTTCAGTCAACAACCCATCAACAAGCCAGCAGCCTGCCAGGCCTCCAAGACAGAAGAACGCGGCAGTGAACCTTTCAGTAGAATATTTAAAATCGGGTGCAGGTTCAGAGCCCAGCCCCACACTGACCATCTGTGCAACCCTACGTAAACCGCTTACCAGGCCCCAGTTTCTTAATCTGTAAATTAAGGGTAATAGCAATGTATATACAAAGGGTGATTGTGAAGGCTAAATGAGAGGATATTTGTAAAGCAGCTTGCACAGTTCCTGGTCATTAAATCTTAACATTAAGTGTTAAATATATTTTCACTAATAAAGTATAAAAAATTAAATTAAAAATTGTAAAAGTTGCCTTCCCCAGGATCCCAGTCCCCAATTTATATCATTGTAATAACTTTTGTGAAGACTCAAAGGAAGGGCTGAATTTTCATTTCCAGGAAGATGGAGTAGACATACTTTTCCCTATTCCTCCAACCATGTACAACTAAAAGACCTGGACAGAATATATAAAACAAACATAATAAGACTGAAAAGTAGAGAGAAGAAGGCTGACTATCTAGGGACTTCAGGAGCCAAGGACAACACAGTGGTGAGTTCCCTGGGCTAATTTTTTTGTCACATATATACCAGACTTGGAGCTGAAGAAGGTGGCACACAGACCAGAAGACAGACAAATTCCCAAACAAAAGCCTTCTCTCTTTGACCAAAGAACCAGAAAAGGGGAGCCTAGCAAAACAGAAAACTTGTAGAAAATCACTGTTCTACTATACCACAGACAAAAAGGTGTGGCCCTACCCCATCTCTGCCAGCAAGGGCTGAGTGGGGAGCTACTCTTCAACACCCTTATCAGGCTGTTGATGCCCTCAATGTCCCTGCATGATGCTGTCACAGAAGGTCAAAAAGGAAGCTGGGAGTTTTATCCCCACAGGGAGGTGATAAGTCGCCTTCCCTTGGGATATAGGTGATTACCAATAGGAACCTAGATGTCAAGTCCACATGGAAATGATGAGGTGCCCCCACCCCAGCAGAGTTTGTGCCAGAAAAGAACTAGTGGAAAGTCAGGACTTACTGTTACCTAGCAGTAATAAAACCACCACATACACCCCTCCCCTGGTGTCAGTGAAGGCCATGGTGGAAAGCAGGAACAAGGCACTCCTACCCCTGCCAACCAGGAAGTTTCAGTGGAGGCCTACTAAGGAGCCAGAAATCCCACACTAGCCCAGCAATAATGAGGACACCCCTCAGGTCATTGGAGGTCAAGTGGGGGGGCCCAGATTTTTACTCTCATCTGGCAGTAGCGAGCTGCCCTTTCCTTGCTAGAACAGTATTTTTAAAAAATAACATAATACCCAAAATGTCCAAGTTTGAGTTGAAAAGCACTCAATATGTCAAGAACCAGGAAAACAATTTGAATGAAAAAGACAATCAATAAATACCAACAGCAATACAATAGAGATTTTAGAATTATCTAAGAAAGATTTTAAAGCACAAGATGTACTTTAGATGATATATTTAGATGATATATTACAAAATTGTACACTTGAAACCTATGTAATTTTACTAACCATTGTCACCCCAATAAATTTTAATTAAAATATTACAGTGTGTCCTCATCCACCTTATTCACCGGATCTGGTACCATGCGACTTCTGGCTCTTCCCCAAAGTCAAAATGATCATGAAAGGTAAATGTTTTTAATCAATTCAGGACATTGAGGCAGCCATGACAGTGTAACTAAAGATACTCACAAAAGAAGACTTCCAGAACTGCTTCAGAAAGTGGCAAAAACAATGGGATAAGTGTGTTCAAAGCAAGGGGGAGTGTTTTGAGGGGGATTAATGGCCATGTGTCTTACTGTAATAATTTTTTTATTTAAAAAAATTTAAAGCAGTCATCATAAAAATGTTTCTATGAGCAGTTTGTAAGCACACTTGAGACTAATGAAAAAATAGAAATTCTTAGCCAAGAAATAGAAGATATAAAAAAGAACCAAAGGAAATTTTTGAACTGAAAAATACAATAGCTCAAATGAAAACTTAATTGATGAGTGCAACAGCAGAATAGAGGGGACAGAGGAAAAAGAAATTCACAGCAAGATAGGAAAATCAACAACAATTTCTAAATAACCCATATGTCAAGGAGGAAGTCTCAGAGGAAATCAAAAATAGACATTAAGATGAATAAAAATGGTAATAAAACATGTCAAAATTTGTGGAAAACAGATAAAGCAGTGTTTTTAGAAAATTTTATAGAACTAAATAA
Organism: Rhinolophus hipposideros; assembly: GCF_964194185.1. Taxonomy (NCBI): domain Eukaryota; kingdom Metazoa; phylum Chordata; class Mammalia; order Chiroptera; family Rhinolophidae; genus Rhinolophus; species Rhinolophus hipposideros. The sequence continues at coordinate 29,687,479 of NC_138070.1, read as the reverse complement.
TATATTAGAAAACAGTATAAGTCTCAAATCTGTGACCTACTGTGTTTCCCCGAAAATAAGATTGGGTCTTATACCATATTTCCCCAAAAAATAAGACCAGGTCTTATATTAATTTTTGCTCCAAAAGACGCATTAGGGTATATTTTCAGGTGATGTCTTATTTTTTCATGTACAACAATCTACATTTATTCAAATACAGTCATGTCATCTTCTTCTGGAACATTGTCATAACATACTAAATGCATCCATCCAGCTTATGATTTTAATTGGGGCTTATTTTTGGGGTAGGTCTTACTTTCAGGGAAACACGGTAAACTCCCACCTCAATAACTTAGGGATAGAAAAAATAACATAATAAACCCAAAGCAAGTGGAAGGATGGAAATAAAATAAAGAGAAAAGCGAAAATCAATAAAATTGAAAAGTAAAAAGCAATTGAAAAAATCAATGAAACAAAACTAGTACTTTGAAAAGAGCAATAAAATTGACAAACCTCTAAAAAAACTGACAAAGAAACAAAAAGAGGAAAATTAATAATTAATAACAAAATAATAATACTAGGAATGAAATAGAGAATATCATTATAGACCTCATAGACATCATGAGGATAAGGGAATACTATGAACAACTCTGTACATAAATTTAGTAACTTAACTCAAATAGATCAATTTCTTGAAAAACACAAACTATCAAAACTCACCCAGTATGAAATAGATAATTTGAATAGCCCTATAACTCTTAAGAAATTTGAATTTGTAATTTAAAAAAATCCCCATAAGAGAAATCTCTGGGCCCAAATGGTTTCACTGGAGAATTCTACCAAACATTTAACGAAGAGTTAGCAACAATTCTATACAAATTCTTCCAGAAAATAGAAGAGTAGGAAACACTTCTTAATTATTTTGGTAAAGTTAGGAGTATCCTAAATACTAAAAACAGCACAAAAGAGGAAAACTGCACACCCGTGTTCCTCATGACTATAATACCCAAAGCTTTAACAAAATATTAAAAAATAGAATTTAGCAATACATAAGAGAATTAAACTTGATTAAGTGTACAATTTAAAAGGATTTCTTGCAGATATGCAAGGATAATTCAATTCACAATCAGTCAATGTCATCTATCATATTAACAGGCTAAAGAAAAAAGGTTCGTAGTTATATCAGTCAATACAGAAAAAACATCCTATAAAATTCAACACCTATTTATGATAAAAACTCTCAGAAAACTAGGAATGGAAGGATCTACCTCAATCTGATAATCGACATCTACAAAAACCTACAGCTAACATTATACTTAATGGTAAAACAATCAATGCAACTCTCTCCAAGTTTGGGAACAAGATAAAGATGTCTGCTGTCACTACTTTTATTCAAAATAGTGCAGAATGTTCTAGCCAGTGAGATAAGGCAAAAAGGGGGAGCGGGTGGAGAGGGAATAAAACACATACAGATCTAAAATAAAGAAATAAAACTGTCCCTATTTGCAGATGACATTATTACATGTGTAGAAAATTTCAAGTAATTTCTTTTTTAAAACTCCTAGAATTGAGTGAGTTCAGCAAGCTTACAGGATACGAGATAAACATTTTAAAAATTAATTATATTTCTATATACTAGCGATGAACACAGACATCAAAGTATAAATACCACTTATAGTAGCTGAAAAAAGTTAAACGCTTAAGTGTAAATCTAACAAAACAGACAGAATTTTTATGCTAAGAATTACAAAATGCTGATGAAAAAAGGAAAAACTAAATAAATGGAGAGAGATATCATGCTCGTGGATTGGAAGACTCAATATAGTACAGATGTCAATTATCTTCAAATTTGTATACAGATGTAACATAATTCTTATCCAAATGCCATCAAGGAGTTTTGCAGCTATGGACAAGATTTTTAAAAAATTTATGTCAAAGGCAAAGTAACTAGAATAGTTTGAAAACATTTTTTAAAAACAAAAAATACATAAGGTGAAATTATCTACCCAGTTTCCAGACATTATATAGCTACAGTAATAAAGACTGTGTGTTTTGGCAAAGGGAAAAATATAGATCAATGGAACAGAATAGAGAACCCAGAAATAGATCCACACAAATATGCCCAACTGATCACTGACATAGGGGCAAAAGCAACATGGAGAGAAAGATCGCCTTTTCAAAATATGGCGCTAGAATAACTCAACAGTCAGAGGCAACAAAATGAACCTCAATCCAAGTCACACCTTATTAAAAATATTCACTCAGAATGGACCATGGACTTAAATATAAAACATAAACCTTATTTTAAAAATAGGAGAAAATCTTTCGGATCTAAGGCTAGGCAAAGAGTTCCTAGACTTAACACCAAAATCACAATTCACAAAATTCCTTTTGTGAATTTTGTGAATGATAAACTCGACTTCATCAAAATTAAAAACATTTGCTCTGCAAAAGACCTTATCGAAAGGTCTATAGACTGGGAGAAGATATTTTCAAACTACCTATTTGACAAAGGACTGGTATCTACAATATATAAAGAACATTCAAAACTCAGTAGAAAAATAATCCAATTAGAAAACAGCAAAAGACATGAAGAGACATATCCAAGGAGGATATAAAGATGGCAAATGAGCACACGAAAAGACATTCAACATCATTAGCCAGTATGGAAATGCAAATTAAAACCACACGAGATATCACTACACACCTATCAGAGTGGCTAAAATAAAAAATAGTGATGGAGAAAAAAATAGTGATGGGGAGAAACAAGATCACTTACATATTGAGGGTGGGAATACAAAATGGCACAGCCACTCTGGAAAACAATTTTGCAGTTTCTTAAAAAACTAACCATGCAACTACAATATGACCCAGCAATTGCACTCCTGGCCATTTATCCCAGAGAATGGAAGACATTTTTACAGAAAACCTATATACGAATGTTTATAACAGCTTTTTTATTATAGCCAAAAATTTGAAATAGCCCATATGCCCTTCCATGCATGAATAGTGGAACAAATGTGGCACATCCATATCATAGAATACTACTCAGAAATGAAGAATAACAAACTATTGATACACACAGAACTGTTGATGAATGTCCAGGGAATTATACTGAATGAAAAAAGCCAAGCCTGACTTCTGGTTTCTGGTCCAGTATGTAAGGAGCTCAGAAGTTGTCGCTCTGTCCTAACAACAAGTAAAAATCTTAAAAACCTGAAAAGTCAACAACTCTTCTTTTTAGACCCATCAGAGAAGTGAGGTCACAGGGCTGCTCCCAAAATTGAAGGAATAGGCAGACAAAAACAGAGAATCACAACTTACCAAACCAGAAACCACAAGCAGAAAGCTCTGTGGGAACCAGCTTTGGAATAGGAAAATCTGAACTGTAGTTAACAAATTGCTGGAGACTCGGTGTGGACAAGTCTGAGTCAACAACTTCAGGGTGACTCTTTTTTTAAAAAAAAATTTTTAATCTTTATTTAAGGGGGCGTAATATTCTAAATATTTTGGCAAACACTTAACATTTTCCAAAATATGAATATGAGTTTTACCTCCAGGTTCTCACAGTGAATACAGGAGGAAAATCCCCTTATGCTCCTAGTAGCGGGGAGGAATAAAGGAACTATTTGGAAATTCACCAAAACATTCTTCTTAAGGAGGCTTGCCCTCAAGGAAAACTATTTTATCAGAGCCTAAACTATTAAAGTTTTGCTAAAGTATGACAGACCTTGGGGGGGGAGGGGAATACCCAAAGCTTACTCTAGCCTTCCATGTGGGAGAAAGGAAATACTCAACCCCATCCCCTTCTAGTTATCCTACTACCTAAGGGAGTAAAAGAAACTAAGAAGCATGTGTAAAGTTCACATTCCAGAGGCATACGCTCACTAAAGACTGAGATCTAATCATATGACTATAGTACACTTCCTCTTACCCGGTACATCATGTACAGCTATCAAAAAAACTATAAGGCATATTAAAAGGCAAAAAGCACAGTATGAAGAAACAGACCAACCATTCGAATAAGATTCAGATATGGCAGGGATATTGGAAATATCAGACTAGGAACCTAAAACAATTATGATTAATACACTAAGCGCTCTAATGGATAAAATAGACAGTGTGTAATAACAGATGGGCAATGTAAGCAGAAAGATGAGAATTCTAAGGAAGAATCAAAAAGTAATGTCAAAAATAAAAAAACACTGTAACAAAAAGGAAGAATGCCTTTGATGGGCTCAGTAGTAGACTGGACATGGCTAATCAAAAAAATCTCTGAGCTAGAGAATATCTCAATAAAAACTTCCAAAACTGAAAAGAGAAAAACGACTGGAAAAAAATAAAACATCAGAATATCCAAAACTTTGGGAAAACTACAAAAGGTATAACATATAAGTACTAACAATTAAGTTCACAAACTTTGTTGCAATGATGTTGCTAACTTTTTTGGATGTCAGGGAGATTATTCATTATGAATTTGTACCAACTGGACAAACAGTTAACCAAGTTTCCTATTTTGAAGTGCTGAAAAAGCTGCATGAAAAGTTAGATGACCTGAACTTTTAGCCAACAATTCATGGCTCTTGCATCACAACAATGCACCAGCTCACATGGCACTGTCTATGAGGGAGTTTTTAGCCAACAAACAAATAACTGTATTGGAACACCCTCCCTACTCACCTGACTTGGCCCCCCAAAGATAAAGGAAATATTGAAAGGAAGACATTTTGATGACATTCAGGACATCAAAGGCAATATGATGACAGCTCTGATGGCCATTCCAGAAAAAAGTTCCAAAATTGCTTTGAAGGGTGGACTAGGCACTAGCATCGGTGCATAGCTTCCCAAGGGGAGTACTTCAGAGGTGACCATAGTGCTATTCAGCAATGAGGTATGTAGCACTTTCTCTAGGATGAGTTCACAAACTTAGTTGTCAGACCTTCATATGTATAATGGAAATACCAAAAGGAGAAAAAAGAGAGAAAGGAACAGAAGAAACATTTGAAGCAATAATGACTGAGAATCCTGTCCCAAAAATTAATTAGACCAAACCACAGCTCCAGAAAGCTCAAGAACACCAAGCAGGATGAACACAAAAACAAACAACATACGTAAGTATATCATATTCAAATTGCAGAAAATCATAGATTTAAAAAAAAAAACAATGTTGAGAGAAGCCAGAGTTCAAAAATACATTACCCTTGGAGAAGCAAGAGTAAGAAAAATTATGTCTGACTTCTCAGAAACCATGTAAGCAAAAAGAGAATAGAGTGAAATCTTTAAAGTAGTGAAAGAAAAAAAATCATCAACCTAGAATTCTATACCCTGAGAAATTATCTTTCAAAAGTAAAGTAATATAACTACTTCCTCAGACAAACAAAAATTAAGGGAATGTGTTACTAGAACTGTCTTCAAATAAATGTTAAAAGTTCTTTAGAGAGAAGGAAAATGATACATGTCAGACACTTGGATCTGTATAAGAAAGAAAGAATACCAGGGAAGGTAATATAAAATTCTTTATTTTTCTTATTCTTAATTGCTCTAACAGATAACAGTTTGTTTAAAGAAATAATAGCAACTATGTATTCAATTATGTGTGTATGCTTGTATGTAGGCCAGACAATCAAGTTCGTGAACTCATCCTAGAAAAAGTGCTACATACCTCATTGCTGAATATCACTATCGTCACCTTTGAAGTACTCCCCTTGGGAAGCTATGCACCGATGCCAGTGCCTGGTCCACCTTTCAAAGCAATTCTGGAACTCTTTCTGGAATAGCCATCAGAGGTGTCATTTTATTACCCTTGATGTCCTGAATGTCATCAAAATATCTTCCTTTCAATATTTCCTTTATCTTCGGGTAAAGAAAGAAGTCATTGGGGGACAGATCAGGTGAGTAGGGAGGGTGTTCCAATGTCATTATTTGTTTACTGGCTTGAAAACTCCCTCACAGACAGTGCCATGTGAGCTGGTGTATTGTTGTGATGAAAGAGCCATGAATTGTTGGCGAAAAGTTCAGGTCATCTAACTTTTTCACACAGCCTTTTCAGCACTTCCAAATAGTAAACTTGGTTAACTGTTGTCCCTTTGGTACAAATTCATAATGAATAATCTCTCTGATATCAAAAAACGTTAACAACATTGTTGCAACACGTTCATGAACTTAATTGTCAGACCTAATATATTTATGTATGTTTATGTATAAGTGAAATGAATGACAGCAATGATACAAGAGACAAGAGGGAGGAATTCAGATTATTTTGTTATTATAAGGTTATTTATAGAACCTGCGAAGCAGTATAGTGTAATTTGAAAGTGGACTTGGATTAGTTGTAAATGTATATTGCAAACTGTAGGGCACCCACTAAAAGACATAAAAAAGAAATAAAAATAATATGCAATAAAAGGAGAGAAAATAGCATCATAAAATGCTCAATTAAAAACACAAAAGACAGAAAAGGAGTGGAAGACAAAAATAGGAACAAAGACAAAAACAACAAATATGGTAGATAAAAATCCAACTATAACAATAATCACTAAATATCAATGGTCTAAGTATATCAATTAAAAGACAGAGATTGTCACAGTGGATCAAAAAACAAAACCCAGGGCCGGCCCGGTGGCTCAAGCAGTTGGAGCTCCATGCTCCTAACTCCCAAGGCTGCGGTTCCCTCATTCAGCTCCCACATGGGCCAGTGGGCTCTCAACCACAAGGTTGCCAGCTCAATTCCTCAAGTCCCTCAAGGGATGGTGGGCTCTGCCCCCTGTAACTGGGATTGGGCACAGCACCTTGACCTGAGCTGCCTCCCAAATAGCTCAGTTGGTTGGAGCACGTCCTCTCAACCACAAGGTTGCCGGTTCTACTCCCACAAGGGATGGTGGGCTGCGCCCCCTGCAACTGGCGATGGCAGCTCGACCTGGAGCTGGGCTGCACCCTCCACAACTAAGACTGAAAAAACAACCTGAAGCTGAATGGCGCCCTCCACGACTAAGATTGAAAGGACAACAAGTTGACTTGGAAAAAAGTCCTGGAAGTACACACTGTTCCCCAATAAATTCCTGTCCCCCTTCCCCCCCCAAAAAAAAATAATAAAAATAAATAAATAAATAAAAGGCCAACACTCCTGGGGGAAAAAACCCAACTAGATGTTGTCTATAAAAAATCATCTTTAAATATATATAAGTAGATTAAAAGTAAATGAATAAAGAAAGATATATCATGTTAACACTAATCAAAAGAAAGTGGGAGTAGCTATATTAATTTCAGACAGACCAGACTTCAGAGCAAGGAAAGTAATCCGGGATAAAGAGGGGCATAACAATGATATAAGGGTCAATTTTCCAAGAAGACAGAGTAATCCTTAATGTGTATGAACCTAACAACACAGCATCAAAATATGTGAGGCAAAAACTGATAGAACTGTGAGGAGAAATAGATGAACCCACTATTATAGTTGGAGATTTCAATACCACTCTATCAGAAAAGGACAGATCTAGAACATAGAAAATCAATAAGGATATAGTTGAACTCAACAACACCATCAGTGAATTGAATATAAATGAGAGCTATAAACTATTAGGTTGGTGCAAAAGTAACTGCAGTTTAAAAGGTTAAAAATAATTACAAAAACCACCATTACTTTTGCACCAACCTAATACTTCATCCAACAACAGTATACAGATTCTTCTCAAAAACACACATTCTTCTCAAGCTCATGTGGAACATTCACCAAGATAGACCACATTCTGGGCCATAAAACAAACCTTAGCAAATTTTAAAAAATAGAAATCAAACACTATCTGCTCTCAGACCACAAAAGAATTAAAATAGAAATGAATAACAGAAAGAACAAAATATTTAGAAACTAAACAAGACAATTCTAAATTACACATGGATCAAAAAAGAAATCTCAAGAAAAAATTTTAAATATTTTGAACTAAATGAAAATGAAAACAAAACATCAGCATTTATACGATGCAGGGGAAATAGTGCTTACAGGGAAATTCATAGCATTGAATGAATGTATTTAAAAAAAAGAAAAATGTGAAATCAATAACATAAGATACCACTTTAGGAAACAAGAAAAAGAAAGCAAATAAATCCAAAATACGCAGAAGGAAATCAGAAATCAATGAAATTAGAAAAGAATAAATCAATAGAGAAAATCAACAAATCCAAAAGCTGGTTCTGTGGAGGGGAAAATGACTTTTTGTGACTTGTCTGGCCTGTTTCCAGTTAAGCCTGAACCCAAGCTGGTTCTTCAACTGTTCCTTAAAATATCTGAGATACCTCAGTTACCCTAAGTTTTGTCCCTTGCAAATAAAAAAAGTATTGCCCCAAATATCAAGGCTTGGGCTCTGACAATATAAGTACTATTAATTAAATGGTTGTCACCCAAGAACAAATTTAATCCAGACTTTCATTGTCTTAAAGCCACTGGACCAGCTTCAACAGGAGAAGACAGATGGGATGGTTATAGCAATAATAACTTCTAAGTGGGGGACCTGGGGAAATTTCCTCCCTCTTTCTGTATCATTTCATCCTCTGGGGATATTAATAAGCTGAAAGGTGTATACCGTCCCTCTCCTTCAAGAATCAACTTAAATGACAACCATTTACACGAAGTCTGCTCTCATTCCTCATCTTCAAATAACTTCTTCCTCTTCTCAAATCCAATAAACTTTATCTAAAACACTCCCACATTTCTTCTCTCCTGTTATAATTGGATAAAGATGTCTAATATTCCCTATTAAACTGTAAATTCCCTAAGGACAGTGTTTGTTTTATATTTATTTGCCCATCCATAGTACCCAGCATGATATAAAGGAGACAGAGTACTTGTTGAAAGAATAAATCAAGGACAAATTGAGAAGGTTTGCTCAAGATATGAGAAAACCCTTTTAAAAGTAAAAACTATAAACTATGGAGTGTAAATTCACTGCGTATAAATAGGTTTGGTTACCCCTCCCATCACTCACTGATTGTGTGGACATGCCCTAGTACTTTAACCTCTTCGGGTTTCTCACAAAGGCTCTATGGATAGGGAAGGTAGAATTGCATTCTGTTTGCTTTTGTTTTTAATTTCTACCACTCCTAATTCAAAGAAATGAAAATGAAGGTTAGGTACAATAAACCTCCTGTATTTGAGGCATATAAAGATAAAAGTGAGAAATCGAAAATCATATAGAGGAAATGGGGGGAGATAACTGGAATCATAGGTGAAATAGTCACTGTAATTGGGCTCTAAATTAAGTGCTAAGCTTCCTGGTAGCCAAAGAAGAAAGAAAAAAGAAAAAAAATAGGCAGAAAAAAAGATCATACCGGATATCAGGAAAGATAAGATAAACCCTTTCCTGGAGCTGCCTTTTGCAGAAAACTGTCATTCCTTTAAAAAGACTGATGAATAACATGATGGACAACGTCCTTATCTGCTCTCTCTCCAAACCAGCAAGGCTAGAGGAGCGCCTCTAATCCAGATAGGCTCTGCTTCTGGGGAGATTGGAAAGGGCTCTCAGTAAAGAACCAGCCCCTAACCAAGCCCCAACCAGCTGCGTAAATTGGCCAGTCACATCATTATTTAATGTTGTCTGACTGGGTGTAGGAAAATGCTTGCCTAAAACAACTATTTTCCATTTGGCATTAGGCTGGGCTGTTCTTTACGACAATAATTTGCCATTGGATTAAGTTCTCTGTTAAAACAGATCATGTCTCCTGAGCGTAAAAACTAAGCCATGATAATAAACCACGATAATAGCATTAGTTTTCTGTTTACTGTGGCAAAGAGCATGGGCCAAATTCATCTAAAAAGTCATCAGCTGTTTGCAAGTTAAAGAGAAGAGTATTGCAAAGAGAGAAATGAGAAGTGGGGGGGCTGAGGAAACAACAGCAGCAGAAAATCAGGACCTTTTGAATCTGGGTGATGAAGTGCCTGGGCTTTCATTGTTCTATTCTCTCTGCTTTTGTGTGTTTAAAAATATCTATATTGAAATTTTTTTTTAATACAAGAGCATTGCAATTTATATTGCAAGATTCTGGCTATGAAAGTTGATTTGAATCCTGTAAAGCCCTACCCACGGGTGACCAACTAACTCTTCAATGTTGCTGCTGTGACTCAGCAGCCCAAGGAGGCCCAAGTGGGTTTCCAAAGTTCACATACAGTCCTTGTCCAGTCCTGGCTGAAGGCACCCAGTGACCCAGAGGACTCTCAGTGCTTCTAGAAGCATCTCAGACAATGAGCTGCTTGTTCCCATCCCAGTGGAGGGGGCTTTGAGAGCTGGTCTCACTCCCTCAGGGCCTGCAACAAGAAACTGACCTCAGTGGAGGAGAACAGCAGATCTGACTTTCCCTGGAGGGAAGGAAGAAGAATGTGGTGATGGCCCTAGGGACTCATGAGTCTGGGATGGAAAGAAGGAAAGAGAAGGAGCAGGAACTGGAGGATAGGAGGGTTAACTTTTCTGTGGAGCCAAGGCCTCTCAGCCTGCAGGCACCAGTTAGCTCTATAGCTGAGCTGCAGAAACTACGGAACCTAGAGGGGTGGCCCAGCAAGGAGAAGCCTGGAGTGGAGGAGGGGCTTCAGCAGTGCAAATGGCGAAGCGTTGTGACCTGGAGGGAGGAAGTCTGTAGAGGTGGGTAAACTCAGGGCAGCCTCCCCTCCCAGAGCCAAATTCAGAGAGACTGACCTTTGAGAGCCCAGAGTGTGGGTACTCTGATACAATCTAATGCCTTACAGATTAGCCCAAGGGACCAGACGGGAAGCAGCTAAGAGAGAAGCTCTGATCTGACCTCTCTGAACTCAGCAGCCCCTACTCCCAAGCAGCAGCCAGGCTGGCTCGTCCCTCCTTTGAAGAAAGCAGAAAAAGAACGTGCTTTGATTTTCCTAAAACAAACACTGCGTTGAGTAAAGAGATAAGTCCGGCCGTGGGTTGGCTCATGCTTCCCCGTGCAAGGGAAGTCACACTTCATATTTCCAACATGAAAGCTCAAGAAGGACTGGGTGTTGAGCGGCAAAAAGCTGGAGAGGCTGCTGGCCCCACTTTTCTTCATCAGGGACAGGCCTATCAAACGAAGGGGGAGTCTGCTGTGACCCAGTAACAGTGGTAGCTGAGGCACATTCTCTGCCTACTGGGCTGAGTGTTCAGAGCCAGTAGATCCAAAGAGGAAAGATCCACGCCTTCACAAAAGAAATCTAGGTGGCTGAGGTTCCAAGAGTTACTACCTCCCAACCCTAGGGGATTGAAAAAGTGACCTTGGTTTCCACTGAGAATCTGCCTGAGTGACACAAGATGGGAGAGGCAGGAAGTACACGTGCGGCTTGGGAGCAGTAGGAGGAGTACCCTCCATGTCTTACTTCCTCACATGTCTGCATGTTCCTAACTGTTCTCTGCATTCACATCCCCGCATACCTGGGGTGATCATAAGAGCAGCCAGGCGCTTGGTGTTCTAATTTATCTCTCTTTGTCTGCTCAGCAAACCTACAAAGCAGGTACTCATATCATCTCCATTTACAGATAAGGACGGAAGGAGTAACAATCGAAAGGTCACACATAGTTCAAACGGAATAGAACCTGGATTCCTGGCTCCAGAGCCAGCTGGCTGCAGGGCTTCCCACAGGCCTTCCCATGCTCCACCTCCAGGTGTGAGTCCCACCCTCAAGCCACTCACCTGAGCTTCCCTAGCAGTTGGAAGTTTCCATTGATGACTAGTACTTCATCTACAGGCAGGGCTGACAGGTCCCCTCCCCTCCGCTGCTCAGCTCAGGTTCTTAGGCCTCTTTTTATAGCCCCTTGGCCATACTCCTCCCAACTCCAACGCCTCTGGCACAAAGCCAGTAAGTATATACAGTCACGCTCAACATAAACGACATTTTGGTAAAGGAGACTGCCCACACAACTGGTGGTCCCATAAGATGATAATGGAACTGAAAGATTCCTATCACCTAGTGACCATGGTAGCTGACATAACACCCTAACTTAAAGCACTACTCACGTGTTGGCGGTGATGCTGGTGTAAACAAAGCTTCTGCATTGCCAGTGTCTGAAAGTACAGTACATGTAATTATGTACAGTACATAATACTGGATAATGATAATAAACGCCTGTGTTACTGGTTTGTATGTTTACTATACTGTTCTTTTTATCATTAGAGTATACTCCTTTACTTGTCAAAAACTAGTTTTCTGTAAAACAGTATGCCATGTTACACCAGCAGTAGCTGTGTCCCTTGATTGCATCATTTTCTCTTGTGCTTTATTTCATCTCATGTTGTTTTATAAATTAATGGGGCCTAAGTGTAAAGTGATTATAAAGTCTACAGTAGAATATGGTAACATTCTAGGCCTTCACATTCACTCACCACTCACTCACTGACTCCCCCAGGACAACTTCCAGTCCTGCAAGCTCCATTCATGGTAAGTGCCCTATACAGGCATACCATTTTTTATCTTTATTATACCTTATTTTTAGTGTACCTTTTCTATGCTTAGATATGTTTAGATACAAAAATACTTACCATTCTGTTACAACTGCCTACAGTATTCAGTACAGTAACACGCTGTATAGGCCTGTAGCCTAAGAGCAATAGGCTGTACCATCTAGGTTTGTATAAGTGCCCTCTAATGTTCACACAAGGAGGAAATTGCCTAAAGACACATTTCTCAGAACATATCCCCATCATTAAGCGGCACATGACTGTAGTCTTCTCTCTCACTACAAAAGCCAATTCCACATGACTTCTCTCAAAGGAAAGAATAAGGGAAAAAAAGAAATGAATGATCCCCCGCTTTCTAGCCCAAATACTCTTTTATTTTTTTGTCAGTTTGGCCTTGATAAGCCAGTCTGTTATAATTAAATGGAGGAGTCCATTCGCAGCAGGTTCTGGTGGGCACCCAGTAAGCAGATGGGATCGGGATGAACACACACCCCAGACGCAAAGATGAAGAATCTGGGGCCAGAGAGCAGAGCCCTAGTGCCAGAAGATCACTGTCACTACTGACTGATAACACAGTGTGCTTGACCAAGGACTGGATAAGAGAACCACAAACAAAATGTATTCCAAGACACAGAGACAAGGGAAAAGAATCTACAGGAACCTTTCAGAAATAATCCTACTGGAGGAAGTGCCAAAAAGAAGCCAATCTCTTAGGTTGGAACAATGATCTGAGAAGCTCTAACTTGTCTCTGTGGTATACCTATATTTAAAGAAGCTCCTGGTGACCAACAAGGAATATTGAAAAGGAAATTTGTCAGATTCCACCCCCTCAACAGCTACACTGTTGAGGAAACGACACCCTGACCAGCCACCATTGGTATTCCTATCTGCGTCTAAAGATTTCTGGAATGAACTGAAATGTGCAGGGCTTAGTGACATTTCCCTTAAGTAATTTTCCCTGAATCTATCCTTCCTGAGCTGCCCTCTAAATTTTATTTTCCAAGTAGATTTTTCTACAAAAGCAAGGACAATAATAACAACAGCCATCATAAGTTGAATTCTAACTAACTGTATGTCCTCCTTAAACAGTCTTGTGACTTATTTTGTTGAGAAAGCCCTGCCTGCCCATTGTTAGGTTACTTAAAAGCAGGGAATGACCTGACTAGCTGTGTTTCTCTACAGATTTTAACACAGTGCATTAAATACATGGGAGACTCTCAATTATTTATTCAATAGAATTGGATTCAATTATCAGTTCTCTGGGATTAAGAACAAACCTCCTTACCCCAAGATTCAAGTGAGAGCAGACTAGATGGGGCAAAGGACCAAATGAGCAATGTGCAAGACAAGGTAGCAGAAAATACCCAATCAGAACAGCACAAGAAAAAAGAATCCAAAGAAAATGAAGATAGTTTAAGAGACCTTTGGGACAACATAAAGTGTAATAACATTCACATCATAGGGGTACCAGAAGGCTAAGAGAGAAAACAAGGGATTGAGAACGTATTTGAGGAAATACTGACTGAAAACTTTCCTAACCTGGTGAAGGAAAAAGATATACAAGTCCTGGGGCCAGCCCGGTGGCGCAGGAGGTTAGAGCTCCATGCTCCTAACTCCGAAGGCTGCCGGTTCGATTCCCACATGGGCCAGTGGGCTCTCAGCCACAAAAATAAATAAATAAATAAATATACTCTTCTCTACATGTTTAAAAAAAAAAAAAAAAGATATACAAGTCCAGGAAGCACAGAGTCCAAATAGGATGAACCCAAACGGGCCCACACCAAGACACATAATTAAAATGGCAAAAGTTAAAGACAAAGAAAAAATCCTGAAAGGAGCAAGTGATAAAGCAACTAGTGACTTATAAAGAGGGATCACTTCTTAAAATTATATAATGTCTAACCACTCTGCTATACACCTGAAATTAGTATAAAATAATACTGACTGTCAACTGTAATTGAAAAAGTTAAAGGGGGGGGGAAGGTGAAGGGGAATAAGTGGTTCAAATTTTCAGGCGTAAAACAAATAAGTCATGGAGATATAACGTAGACCACAGGGAATATAGTAAATAACATAATATAATATAGTATAATATAGTCATTATTATTGTGATTACATAGTATTATGTCAGATGGTTGCTGGACTTATCATGGTGATCACTTCTTTAGGTCTATTAATGTTGAATAGCTATGGTGTACCCCTGAAACTCATATAATGTTGTATATTAGCTATATTTTAGTAAAAATCTTTCTAAAAAATAATAAAACATATTGAAATGTAATTAATACAATAAATAAATGGAAAACAATCCCCATAATCCATTCCTACACAGGCACATTCCCTTCACTGCGATGTCCACCTCTCTCTCATGAATTTTCACTGTTAAATAAATGTTTGACATATATCCTTCCATATACTTCTTGGTATACATATATGCATATATGTTACATATATACGCATATATGTTACATATATACTATTTGTTTTCAAAATGGTATCATACTTATTATGCAGATCTTCGATTTATTTATTTTTTAACAATTCTAGACACTTTTCCATATGAGTATGTGTAGCTTTTTATGAGCTGAATTGTGTCCCCCCAAATTCATATGTTGAGTTCCTAACCACCAGTACCTCAGAATATAACTGTATTTAGAGATAGGAGCTTTAAAGAGGTAATTAAGTTAAAATGAGTCCATTAGGGTCCCTAATCCAATATGACTGATATCTTTATAAGAAGAAAAGGACAGGTCACAGACATGTGCAGAGGAAAGATCCTGTGAAGACACAAGAAGAAGACAGCTGCAAGGCAAGAAGACATGTCGCAGAAGAAATCAAACCTGCTGACACCTTGATCTTGGACTTCTAGCCTCCAAAATTGTGAGAAAATTGCTTAAGGCATCCAGTCTATGGTACTAGCTATGGTAGCCCTAGAAAACCAATACATAGCTTTACTACATTTCTTTTTAATTGCCACGTAGAATTCCATTTTATAAATGAACCATAATTGATTTAAATGTTCCCTTTTTGATAATAATCTAAGGCCTGCCTGCTTGCTTGCTTTCTTCTTTCTTCCTTTTCAATTACAAATAATGCTATAATAAGCATTCCTAGGTATAATCCTGCACATTTATGAGTGAGTTTTGCTATAGATTAGATTCATCAAAGAGGAGTTCTCATGTCAAAGAAGAAGCATTTTTTATAAGTCAGTACATACTGCTTGGGAGCTTTGAGTTGTGCATGCATATAATCTGTTAAATAATTTATCACCTTTCTTCTTCTGCAGTAAATTGGCTTCCTGCTCTACATTCTGTGTTGTCTGTTTCATTTTTTTGGATTGCATTTGAGTTTTTTCATAGAGAGGAAGCTAAAGAGAAAAACACAAAGAGTCACTCACATGTTTAACTCCAAAAAATGACAAAACCCCTCAACTTCAGAGAAGTCAGGGAGCCTGTTCCGTCTCCAGCTTCAGTTTGGGGCTCTTCATCTCTTGAGTTCCCTAAGCAATTTTAAACTTACAGAGACCATGGTAAACGACCTAGGAAGTGATGTGACCCTCGCAATCAATGCAATGGTCATTGATAAGTCCCTCCAAGTATAGCTGGGGGTAGAGAAAGTCAGCAGTGTTGGAGAATCCTCCATAATTGGTTTTGGAATTCAACACATTAACACAGAGACTCGTTTCTGGCACAAAGCATATAAGTCTATATTCTTCTCTCCTCTCCTCATTTCTCTTACTTAAAAAGAAGTCAATACTATGTGATTTCAGAATACTAGTACCCTGTTTAGAAACCATACTCCCCATTGCTATGTCTCAGCATGAAGCCCCAACTTTCTGGGCAGGAATTCAAGCCCTTCACAGTCTGGTTCCTACCCACCACACCTTTCCAGCACAGTGCCTCTGCCTTAAGCCAGCTTTTGCATCACTCCACAAAGAGGCCTCACTTATCCCTGCCTGGTGCCTTTGCTCAGACTAGTCGTACAGTCTCTCCATTAGATGGTGAACTCTCTGATTGCACATCCTTTCTCTCACATTCCATATTCCTGGATTCCAATGAAAAATAATAAATATTTAAAAGGGGGAAGGATGAGAAAAGGAAAAGGGAAGGACACAGGGCCTGTCTCAAGGAGCTCACCTTCCAATCCGTCCATACTCTGGCCTTCTCCCATCTATCTTCTCCAGCTTCCAAATTCCATCTGTGCTTTCCTCATCCATCTCAACTCCTCCTCCTCTATGAAACTTTCTGGACTATTCTGCACTATTTATTTTCTAAGTGTATGCACAACCCCCTGAGCCGGACTTTGTAGGCCCTAAAAAGGTAAGGATCATTTCTTGGGCTTTTATCTTATGCTCCAAAGCTCCAAGCACACACTGCAATAGATAGTTGTTGGACTGAACTGAAAACACTGTCCAACAATAAATCCATTGTCTTCTGATGTTGAGAGAGCAATCGAACAGACACTTGGCTGTGGAGAATTTCTGTGAGATCAGAGGTCCAGGAGGAGCCATTCTCACTGTTTCTCACCCTAAATCTTACCAAGTTAGTTGTCACTTACCAATAGCAGTTTTCTGATCTGCAAAATGGGACTAATAAGAGAACCTACCTCACTGGGCCGCTATGAGAATAGACAACATGTAACATATACATATTTACAACGTGCAAAACCATATAACACATACAACACATAAAGACTTAGCAGTACCTGTGTGTAATGTAGAAAACCCTCCATTATTAGCACCAGTAGGTTTATTATTATCCCACCTTCCAAAAGGTATCAAGGTTTCTTTCCCCAGGGCCCAGTACAAAGAGAATGCAGTAATAAGAGCTACCCACTGGGCGGCAGTACAGAGTTCAAAACCAATTTGGTATCTAAGTATGGGCATGATGAGCGTAGGGAAGAAACAGAAATATTTAAGTATCACTTTCTTGCTCCCTGACACCCAAAACTACTTTAAAAGTCAATAATAACTAAGGAAACCACAGAAGCAGTAACAAACCTATGTACTGAGACTTCTCAAGTATTTATTCTCCTTCTGAGGTCTGTCTAAATATAGAAGAGCAGGTAGGAGTGCTTTAGGTGGGAAACTTCCAAAAGGAGTGGAAAGCATGGAAATTTCAAAAGTATAGAGCCAAAAGATACACCTACTTTTGTTTCAAAAAAAAAGTGACAGATTGATGCTTTTGAAAATCACCTTAAAGCTGAGATTTTCAATTTATGGAATTGTCTTAGAGCTTGGAAGGGACCATGTAATCCAGCGCCTCATCTAACAAATCAGGGAATGGGACACTGAGAAGACAAGTCATTTGCAGGTCACTGGACCCAGGGGTAGCAGAGCCTAGACAGAAGGTTGGATATCCTACCTCCCAGAGCCATGGCTGTGCAGGCCACTGGAGCCATGTAAAAATCAGTGGCTCTTGGAGAAATAAAAGCAAAGTGACTTATGAAGACATAATGCCCTAAACAAATGAGGACTAGGAGACTCTCCCTTTAAGCAATGGGGTGTTTAACAAATTATCTCAAAAAGCAATCCATATGCGTCAAACTTCCCAGAAGGCAAGTAGGAAATAACAGTTGCCAAAACCATCAGAATCTCCATTTCAGATAGAGACTGGGCAGCAAGGAGATTTACCCAGATTAATTTAGAAAGGTTTTCTTGCCCAGGTACAGTACATAAACCTTCTCATTCAGAAGATCCTCATTTTTCTCAGCCTGACTTCAATCCATTTGCCAATCCAAAACAGAGTGTGTTCCATATTAAAGCCACAGGATTCTTTATGGGTAACATATGGAGTCATAATATACCATAACCCAGTGGTATTGTCCCTAGAGTTAATATAACTCTGTTAACATATGTTTCTGTTATTCCCATTCTCAGATATATGTATTAAAATATACTATGTGCAATGTATGGTTAATTGAAAGATACAGGGGGTATATTAAAAAATAAATCTGTTTATATGACCTATGCTGAAATACCATACAGTTGCTTTCACACTAATCTTTCCCTCTGATTGCTCTATCCTTTTCTTTTCAATCTCCCATATCTCTTTGTGTGTTTTCGTGTGCCAAGCTAACCACAGAATAGTAAAATTAGAGGTAGGGGGGTGTGATGACTGGAACTAAGGCAGTCAGTAAGGAGGTGTGGTAGGAGTCAAGGAGCAACAGGAGAAAAGTATCAGTCACCCCTTCCCTTGAATCCTGGCAGTATTATATTTTAGAACGTAATCCAGAGAGATCAAGAATATCTACTTTCCTCTCCTCTTCTTGCGCGGTCATATTCACGTGTCAAGGAATGGCCTAATTTTACATTTCCTTTGTAAAACAAGGAAGTCATTGAGTGGGAAAACATTAATCTGCAGTTTCCTCTGACATTTCTTTCGTTGTCATACTCTGTACACAGTTATCAAGACCAGCTCACATTTCACCCTATGTATTTCTAGAATTTGTCATCTTTTTACAATTTGTCACCGCTTACCCTGCCCTAATTCAGGCTTTCATGGTCTTAAGTTTGAATTATTTCAGGAGCTTCTTACTTGGTCTGTATGCCAACAGTCTTTTCCTATCCTAATCATGCTTACTGCAAGCTCACTAGGGTTGTGAGCTGATTAAAATCTGACCTGATTTAAAAATCTGATTTAAAATCCTTCCATGGCTCCCTTTTACCCACCACACAAAGCACAAACTCCTTAATGTGGCATAGAAGGCCCTTCATTATGAGACCCTCACCCAACTTTCAAGCCTCGTCTCCCAGCACTTTGTCTTGCGCGTTCTGTGGTCCAACCATACCAAGCTATTTCCATTTCTAAAGCTCCCATGCCATTGTACATGCTGCCCCCACTATGAGGATGCTTTCCCTCCTTATCTACTGACAAATGCCATTCATTCTTCAAGATCCAGCTCCAGCATCATTTTCTCTGTGAGGTCTTCCCAGATCCACTGAAAGGTATTACTTCAATTACTTCTTCTATAATCCCATCGATCTGTATGCATATCTCTATTGTAGAGCTTCTCATGATGTATTGCAATCATTTGCTCATGCCGGTCTCCCCAATAAAATGTGAGCCTCTTTAGAACCAGAACAAGTGGTTTCATTCTAAAATTCATTCAATAAATATGGAGTTTAGAGTCCTGACTCTGCCAATTTCAAGTTGGGGAAACACATAGTAGGTCTGTAACATCTTTGGCCCTCAGCTTCCTCAGGTGCAAAAAGGTCCAATAATTTAATATAATTCATAATGTTGTTATGAAGAATAAACACAATAATACAAGTAAAGCCCTTAATGAAATTCTCATATGCAATTAATGCTAAGTGATGGCTATTATCATTTTATTACTGTGTCAAGCACTTACTAAGTGCAAGTTCAACTAAGGCATACTCTCAAGGTCTTTAGAGTATAATTGAAGAGACAAATAATTAATGCAATAACAGAAGGACACAGAGGGTGCCAGGAGAGCACAAAAGGGGGCATCTTCTGTCATTCTAAAAGTCATTCCTGGAAGAACTGAAAGGGGATGATTCTGAAACCAGAGAATGGGGATAGGCTATTAATGTAGTCTAGGTGAGACATGATGCTTGTCTACGGTAAGGCAGCAGCAACAGAAAAGAACAGAGGGGACCAATTTCAAAGACATTTGGTGGTTGGAACCAAGTCATGTGACTATATGACCAATGAGATGTGGGAGTCTCTTCCAGGGAGGAATCTAGGTGAGTACAGTTCAAGGAGAGGTTTAGACATGCAGATTCATGAACTATTGATATGTCGGTTTCAATGGAAGCAATGAGAGAGCATGAAATCCCCAGAGAAAGTGTGTGAAATAAACCAAGCAGAAGGCTACAAGGAGCACAAGATTTTAAGGCTTCAGAAGGAACAGGAGCTCAAGAGGGAAACTGAAAGGGAACAACCAGAGGGAGAAGAGAAACCCGGCACACAAGCAGTGAAGGAAGCAGAGATATTCTCAGTGCCTGATACCTTGTAGATATACAGATACTTGTGGAATAAATTAATGAATTACTGAATTTAAATGACCCTTTAAAACTGAAGACATATGAAAGGTATTTCATAGAAATAGGAACATATCTATTATTTTACCCTAATAGAATCTTTGGGGTATTTAAGATCAAAGAGAAAGAGAACTTGGAGTTCAGTAAAAGAGCAGGGAAATCTGAAGAGAGAAGGTTGGCTGAACTCTACTCCATGAATGAAAGAGAGCATAAATTTCCTCAAGACCATCTGAAAAAGAGTCAGGGAAATTGAGTAATCCAACAGCTTCGCTAAGAGTGGAACACCTGCCATCCTGAGCCTGAAGACGTGATACGAGAGCCACACAAGAAATACAGGGGAAAATGGGACAAGGCAGAAGGCACGCTGAAGAAATAATCAGAGAATGAAATTCAATATAAGAACTTTGATTGAATCCTATAAATGACATTCTTGGAATAACTGGGGAAATTGAAATATGGACTGGATATCTGATGCTATCAGGGAACTGTTAGTTTTCTTAGATATGATAATGGTATTGTGCTTGTGTAGAAGACTATCCTGACACTTAGGAAACTACACTGAAGTATGTAGGAGTGAAGTGTCAGGATGTCATTTCCAAGTGGTTTCATTAAAAAAAAAAAGTCTATGAAAGAGATGAAGGTAATACAGTAAAATAAGAATTACAGACTCTAAAAGGTATATAATTGTCCATTACTCCGTTCCTCCCAGTTTTGTATGTGTGATATTTTTCATAATAAAAATTTGGAAAAAGAATGAGAAATGTCGTCTTTAGGAACTTGGAGACTCATCTCTGAAAAATAGTTCTACAATATCCAGAAAGCAGAAACCATATCGACTTCTGAGGAACTAGATAAAAGGCTAGAGTCCCAGAAAAGTACAAAAACTTGGGATGCCACATTTGCTATTTTTTTAAATGTCAGGGAAACAACTATGAGAAGAATAACTTTAACCCACTTATATTTCAACACAGATTGGGACATAACTATGAAAATTCTTTGAGAATTTTTGAGCCTATGTAACATACTCCTGGTTTACAGTAATAATTATCTGACATTTATTGGGCACTTACTTCATGCCAGGCCCTATGCTAAACACATCAGCCCATTGAATTCACACAATTTCTGTATGAGGTAAGTACTGTTATTTCCCCTTTTATAGATAAAGCAACTGAATGTGTGTCCCCCCAGTCAAAAGTTTCAGCACCTGTCTGACCACCCTGTCTCTATAGACCTCTCTAACTCTGGTCTTCATAACCTTTCTCCCCTTACCTTTCAGAGCCACTGTGGAAACTGAGCCCAACAGTTACCAACCTGGGGTGCTGCACTAGTTCTTGGGGTTAACCTAACCCCTGCTCATACCTTTGCAAACTGTTCTTTATTCAACTCTCTCCTCAAATTATCCTAATTTGAGTGAACCTTCTACTTCCTGCTAGAATCGTGGCTGATAGTGAGAGACGGGGGAGGAGGAGAGGGACAGGAAAAGAGAAAGAGAGAAACTGAAGAAATGTGAATCCTCCCTAACAATGGATCAGGAAGCAACCCCGATTGGTGGGGAAGGCAGCCCTTGAAAAAAACTAAGGCAAATTGGCAAAACTCTGGGCATAATAAAAGCACTTTGGAGGACAATTTGGAAATAGCTCACGATAAAGTTGAACGTGTACACACCCTATGGCCCAGAAATTTCACCCCTAAAATCTCTCATATAATACATGTACAAGAATTTTCGCAGCACAGTTGTTTGTATGAGCAAAATTCTGGAAACAACCTAATGTTCATCATTCATCTCCAAATAATGAAATAATATACCAGACTGAAAAACAAGTGAACTAGAACTACATGTATTCACCGGAATGATTCCACCAGATGTAACATTAAACAAAAAGTAAAAAAACGTGTGCTGCAGAAAAACTCGCGGAATATGCAGGTATACACAGGAGCTACCCTGCATATACAGGTGAAATGCATGCAAAGCAAGCGTTGTATTGTATAGGGATACAAATATATGTAGTGAAAGAATAAAGGAATGGCTAGGGATGATAAGCAGAAAATTCAAGATGATAGTTACCCAAGGAAGGAAGGGCATGGATGGGGAGGCTTCCATAGGGGGCTTCAAATCTCCTGCAATTTTTTATGTCTTACACTGGGTGACTAGTAAAATAAAGCACCTAAGCTTTATTTTATTATTCCTTGTTCCTCCTGTATGAATTAAATATTTAATAATTATTTTAAGGAAAGGAAAAAAATCTTCTGGAGGTTTCCAGAGAAAATAAAGAGCCAAGGGGGTTGCTGGACTCTATTGCCAGAGTCTTACTCACTTATCATTTCTGCTCCTTTGACACTCAAAGTAGCTCAAACCATTTGAGGTTTCCAGGACCTCTGAACTCCAGGTTCACTTAGTGGCAAATGGTGGTTCCAAAGCCAAATGCAAGCCCTAGAAACTTCAGAAGAAGCTCCACTGGGAAACATACAAGAAAGCAATTGAGTAAATAGATTTCCTATTAGGAGAAATTATAGGAATCATGGCCAGTTTGGATTGTCTTAATAGGTCCTTTGGAAATCACAAAACATTGCCTTAAGGAAACGCTCCTAAGTCATTCCAAGGGATCTTTCAGGGAGAAAGAAAGGACCAGGTAATTGTCTCCCTGCCTTACCAAGAAGCTGAGAAGGCCTCCTAAAGTACAGTGTACTAGTGAAGAGCCTAGTTCTGGCAGGAAGCAAACTTGAGCTTGAATCCTGGCCCTGTCACTTGCCAGGGTAACTTTGCGCAAGCTACTTCACATTTTGAAACCCTGGTTTCAGCATCTGTAAGGCTGGATTGATCAATCCTCAGAGGATGGTTGTGAAGACCGAATGGGATCATGTTTGTACATTAGAACAGTGCTCACACAGAGAAGTGTCTCCAAAGAAGATGGGCTTTGTCATCCCTCTAGGTTTGATGCATGACCCCAGGGAAGCCTCCATCTTGGAAATACTAACAGTTGACTGTGCCCCAGACCCCACTCTAGGTGCTGTGTGTAACTGCTGCCTGGGTCATTGCAGACTCAGTCCAAAGAGGACTCTTCAGGAGGTCATGTCATCCTCCCGACGTCTCTCATTTCCTTACACCTCCCAAAGGCTCTTTTCTCAAAATCCTCAATGCCAACATCACCACATCAGGAGTACTGCTAGATTACCCATAATAGAAGTGATGGATTCTCCCTGTTGAAACTAGAAGCCCAGTCCCATGAGATCATCTGGACAGCTGATCAGAAGTCCAAGAAAGCAGTGGCCTATACCCCTGTGTATACTGTTAGGACTGTGGTCCCAAGAAGGGGCAGGGGAGAGTGGGTGGGACCAACATAAGGATATGACTAAAATCTCGTCAACCTCCAATCATTCACCATAACAATGTTTTCACCATGTTCCCAAATCTGATATTTCAGGAGGAGATTCCCTTCTCTTTTCCTCTCCATCTTGCCCTTTCTGCCAAAATCACTCTCCTTTGGAAACAAATAGTTCTGTTTCTTCCTTGGAATGCCTCTGAAAGCCAGGAACTCTTATCTCCCTCAACAACATTCTGGCCAGTGCTTGGAATGTGATTTACGTTACTTACCAAACACAGGAGAACAAAAACATGCAAGGGCTTCCCAGCTGAGTACCAAAGGGCTGAGTGCCTGGCGTAGCATAGCCCATGATTGGGAGCAGTGACCATGTCATTGCAATCCCCTCGAGACTGTCGTGGGCTGGGGGTGATTTGATGGTGCTGGAGCGCTTGAAGGGAGACATTTGGCTCTTCTGGGATTTGTTGCTAGGATTGCAGGCTTCAGGGCTGACTCACCCAATAGGGCTGGGTGCAAGCCAAGGAGCCAGGGAAAGACTCTCTGGATCACACATGCTGCCATTGGCCCTGCCAGCTCAGCCTGCTGGGGACCAGCCAGGACTCGCTGGGCAGGGGGAGCATGGCCCAGGGAGTCAAGACCTTTTGACAATTATTGAGGCGTTTTCTCTACTGGGACAAAAACGCATTTCTCTCCTGAGGATGAATTACAAAGCAAATTGTTCCTGACTCTCTTCAAAGACCAACGAGGTTAGGAAACTGCTCCTTCTCCAAAGCTTAAAAAGGTTTATCTGCCCCAGACGGCTTCAGTGTAAGTTGTTACCCCCTTCCTTATCGGGAGCTCTCCTGAGGTGGGACCCAGCCTCCTCTCCTTCCTCTTATTTGCTGCAACATAATAAGAAATATATGTATTGATTTCTGCCCCCCTCCTTCCTGACACAGAGCGCTTAAAACCCTTGGAATTTCCTGGGTGATGGACATGTCTTTTGTTCTAATGAGGTGACTCTTGGTGAGCTTCTGGATAACCCCTGGATGGGAGCTGATCACCAGAAAGACCAAGCCATGATTAGAAGTTTGGAACTTTCAGCTCCACCTCCCAACCCCCATCGTCTGGGGAGTAGAAGGAGTTGAAGATTGAGTTAACAATCTATCATGCCTACTAAGGAAACCTCCATAAAAATCCCTAAACTACAGGATTTGGAGAGCTTCCTGGGTGGTGAACACATCCATTCCAACTCCACAGGGACAGAAGCTCCTGCACTCAGAACCCTTCTGGTCCTCAACCTACATATCTCTTTATGTGGCTGTTCACCCATACCCTTTATAATAAACCAGCAAGCATAAGTAAATATTTTCCTGAGTTTTGTGAGCCATTCCAGCAAATTATCAACCATGAGGAGGGATTTTGGGAACCCTCAACTTTGTAGCTAAGTTGATCTGCAGCGTAGGTGTCCCAGGAACCCATAACTAGTGAATGATGTCTGAAGTGAGGGCAGCCTTGTGGGACCCTGAAACCTGTGGAGTCTGATGCTAATTCCAGCTACTTAGTGTCAGAAAGGAATTATATTATAGGACATCCAGTTGGTATCCAGAAAGCTGGAAAATTGGTTGGCGTGGGGAAAAAAACACTACACATTTGATGTCAAGAGTGCTGTAAGTAGAGAAAGTTTTCCTTTACCCCTAAACCAACCCATGGGAACTTTTCCTTAGAAAGGTTTTACTGGCAATCGCTATAATGGAAAACAGAAGGGATAACCAAAATAACAAGTCCAGGAATGTGACAGCATTAGGTGTAATTTTACAAAGATCTTACAATTGCTGACTTCTAGCTTAGACATCAACCTGAACCTCTCCAGATCCCTTCCAGACCTCCATCTAGCTCATCATGTTAAGTGGGCTCTTCTGGCTAGCTCCTCTTTCAACCAGAACTTTCTATCAAGTGCTGAAGTTGTGTCCAAGCCCCCACTCTGGAGCCTGCACCCTGGACCCCTGTCGGTCTATAATCGGCTCCTGAAGAAGTCATTCTCCCCATTGCTTCTCCCTGCAGGAAAGGCATAAGGAGAAGCCCCTTCATCTCTGAACCACAACTGACACCAAATAATCCTCTACCAAAGTTTAAACCATAACAAATGCCTAGAAACCCAGACTGTTAAATCTAGAAGCACCCTAAAGGAGCATGAAATATTAAATCTGTCTTTCTCACTTCGCAGATAGGCAATGGGATTCCAAGAGAGGATCTCAGACCTGAGACCAACACAAGTTTCTGGACTCCCAGTTGGATGTTATTTAAACTGTGTCCTGCCCCTCTTCTGCCTACTTTCATCAGAGCAAAACAGAAGTAGGAAGAGAGAAACAGTCTACAAACAGAATGCAACTTTGCCTCAGAAAACGTGGGGTTTCCTCAAGGCAGGTTCTCAGGAGCCCCTGTATGATGGACCTACTGGTCTTTCCTGTGCCTCAACCCCTCACCACAGTCCTGACCCAGAGGCCTTCTCTCGGGCCCCCCTGCACACCCATTCCATCTGGCCCCCAAACCCCAGCCTGCTGCTCCTCTGCGAAAAGTCTCCTGTGACCCTTCCACAGGGCTGTGTCCCATCTTCTACCAGTTTTCCCTGGTCACTATATCCAACACATCCCCCACACACCCAGACCCCAGTTCTTCTTAGTGTCCGTTCATTTCTTCTTGGCACTTACCACATTTGCCACTATCCTGTCTCTTTGCCTATTGACTTGTTTGCTCTGCCTCCTCAGCAAGCTGCACGGAACAGGACTGTACTTGTCCTAATCACTGCTGTATTATAGCCCTTAGCACCATGGCTGGCACACGGTGCGTGTTCAGTAGATATGGGGAAAGTATTTGTGGATGAGATAAAGTCACAGAGGCAGCACATGGATTTTAAATACTTACAACTTTATTAGGAGTAGGCTGTTGTCCCCGCAGCAGCCAGCTCCCATGTATACATAGTATACACAGCCCAGCCAGTATCCAGGTCCTTTCATCCTTCTGCAGTACATGGAATGCAAAAGAACAAAACACAAAAGGCGGCGAGGGGGCTCTAAAAATGACAGTGTCTGGTGCCTTCCAGAGCCAATTCCCAGGCTGGGAACACTCAAGCCCCTTTACCTGTTCTCAGCTCCCCCCCAACCCCCTCACTCCAGTATGGCAAGGCCCATAGGTTAGACTTCTCCAATCAGTGCACACGATGGGCACAGGAGACAGGGAGCTCCTAAGCCCAGGTCCTTTCTGGTCCACACGCCACAGAAGAAGTTGCTGGAGTCCCCAGAATGTTCCTCTTCTTCCATAGACATGAGATATGACCTTAACTTTTTATTCCATCACCAGAAATCTTTGCCTTAAGGCTTGTCTCTGTTCAGCCTTGCAGAGTATTGTTGGATTAGTAAAATGGTCAAAGACAGGACAAACCTCCCAAGTTGTCTTGGTCATATTTCTTTTAAAAAGGTAAAAAAGGAAAAAGAAAAATAGCACAACAGAAAAGAACATTGAGACCCAGCTTGTGTCAGGAACAACATTGGTTGTCCCTCCTTGAAATGATTTGTAAAGCTGCTCTGCTAGGGGGCCAGACATGCCCACTGATGCAGTTCCCTTCCCACCCGCCCCATTCCCCTGCCCATTCTGCACAGCCCCTGTGCCACCCTCTCCTCGCCGAGGAAGGGTTCGCCAAACACAGGGCGCAGTGCTATCGTCAGCTAGCGGGATCCGCATCTGGCCTGGCACCCTGGATTCCTTTTGGCCCTGTTGCCCCACAGTATTCACTCCTACATGGAGGAGGAGTCCTCCTCACTCCATTCTCCCAGGGAGACTGCAGCCCTGCCTCTAAGATCTGCATGCCCTCTGCCCGACTGCAGGAGTCTGCTGAAGGGCCTAGCCCAGGATTAGATTTGATGTATACTTGGATTAAAACACCATCCCAGAGGCCTAGCAGGGCTGGCTGGCTGGTTTGTGGATTCTGACTATTAGGGGAAACCAAATAAAAGACACTTGACCTGATGTCACCTCACCAAAATCCAGGACTAATTACCTATACTCAGAAGCAGACTCTCCCACGTATACCCTGGGGCAGCGGCATCCTCAAGAAACCCTGCTTGGCCAAAGAAACTATAGCCCCAAAACGTCTTCCCACTTCGAGCTATAAGCAATGTCCTGGTTTCTACTCCCCCAACATGTCTCCAAGATAGACAGGTTTCCTACTGGTGGCTGTCAGGTAATTGATTCTTGGTGTCTCCTGAAACCTGTCCCCAGGGCACCTGAAAAAAGAGACCCCATCTTTGTATTTGGACCGACACTGAGTGGCCAGACTGTGGAGAGCAAAAAACCATGCACCGAAGCTCATCTTTGCGTCTGGGCAGCTCAGTCTACAGAGGATGACAGCCGGGTCTTCTGGAAGCACCAGGTCACCACTGCCCCAGAGGAGGGACAAGGGTGGGTTTCCAGAGAGCACAGCCTGAGGTAGCAAATAGTGAACCCCATTTTGCAACTGCAGAAACCACAGCCTGGGATAAAATGTGACATGCCCAACGCCAGACCGCATGGAGCTGTCTGCATGAAGACCCACCTGTAGGCATGTGGATGTTCAGCACCCAGCCCTCCTGGGCATGTCCCATGTCCTCTGAGTGGGCACAGGACCATGGCTACTTTGAAGGTTCTCTGAGGGAATGCAGAGCCTAAGGCATCAGCCTGATTTATGCCTACCTCTCTAGAGGAAGAAGCCATCAGAGCTGGGGCCTCCTTCTCCCCTTCTCAGGGTGCCATTCCCCCAAAGTTTAGACCCAGCCCTAGTGACAACAGAACCCTCTAGATCTGTCCTCAAACTCCCCTGCTTTAGCCACAGAATCCTTCTCCTCTTAAAAGTTTCAGCATCTTTTTGAATGTTCGGATCCCTCTTGAAGAAGACAATACTCTCCCTTTTGATTTCCAACTCTACCTGCAAAGCCTCAGAGGACACCTATGTGAAAGCCCTCTCACTCATCTGGCGTCCTGGACGACATTGGGAGAAGATGTGGCTCTTTAAGGGAGGGCCAAGACGAGAAGATGAGGAACATCAGGACTCGCCTCTATATCCACCTCTTCCCGAACACAGTGGCCCAGGCTGCAGGTATACCTCACCTCACTCTCCCCTTAGCTCCTGCTCACCACCAGCCCACTTTTATTATTCAGTCCATGTCAGTCAGAAAAGGAAAGTAGGCTGAAAGCACCTTATTCAGAGATGGCTCAGAGCCCCTGGGGCCACCTGAGGGTGCCAAGCTGCTGGGTCATGGCTCTTCCCGCAGCCTGTGGCCTCCCTTATGGGGGCCAAGGTCCCTGAAGTTCTGCCTGGGAGGTGCCCATCCTCCAGGCCCCTTGGAAACTGGGGCCCAGCGCCTTCTTGCCCAGCACCCGCACCTCTCAGTCTCTCCCCGAGACTGGGCCCCAGAGGAACTGAGCGTGAGGTAGACTGTGCATTAGTTACTTAGGTCCCCGCCCCGGCCAGGGAGGAGGAGAGAACCGCTCACCCCCACCCATGATCCTTGTCCCTGGATGTGGTGACAGCGTGGCATGGGCCCCTGGACACTGCCATCTGCCCACGGCTCCAGCTGGCCAGAACACTGGCAGCACCAATGAGTGGACAGTGAGGAGGAGAACGGGACGGTCCTATTCAGCATGGCCTTAAGATGCAGAAGTCCAGTTCTTGGGGCTTCCGGCGTAGGTTGCACTGGTCCCGGGCCAGTAGCCGCCCTCCATGGCCCAAACACTTCAGTGGACGTCTCTTAAATCCCCGGCCACAGCTCTTGGAGCAGGGTGACCAGGCACCGAGCTCCCAGGTCGGGCAGGGGTCCCCACAGACTCGTGTCTCCACCGGCCGATGGGTTGTGTCACAGGCGGATGCTGTGCGCTGCCCCGGGGAGCCACGACAGACCACTGCCCGCTTTTGCAGGCCACTGCCACAGCTCGTGGAGCAAGGACCCCAGCTGCCTGCCACCCAGCGTGCAGGCGGCCTGTCATCCGGCTGCTCCACTTGATTGGAGAGGCTGAGGACGCTGTTGTGGAGCACAGAGGGGGGTCGAGGGGCCTTGGGGTGGGAGGACTTGTCCTCCCAAGGCTCTTTGGGCAGATAGAAGGAGTAGCGGACCCGTGGTGGCGTCATCTTCCCCACAGAGAGGACCTCCACGGTCAGTGGCTCCAGGATGGGCCGGGAGGCCTGCAGGCTCTCCACTGCCGTCCCCGTGCCACTGTAGCGCAGCAGGCTGCCCTTCACCACCAGGTCCCGTTCCATAGGTGACACCACGAAGTGCCCGTTGAGCAGGTACTTGCCTTGGCTGTTCTTCAGGGCCAGGTAGTTGTCGTCTCCAATCAGCCCCTTGTAGCCACGCTGACGGATGTCTATGCTCGAGGCGCCTGCAGGGATGGCCACCACGAAGTTGTAGCCATGCCTGTGGTGGGAAGGCAGTTGTGCATTAGACAGATACCTGCACGTAAGGATCTCATTCCCTCTAAAGTCACAACTGATTGCCCTTTCACAAGGCCCAGGGTAGGTCCTGAACATGGCAGAGAACCAAGACTAACCAGGCTGCCTCACCCATGAAGGCACACAAGCTGAAAAAGGCAGAAGGAGATGGTCATCCGGTCATCTGGGACTAAGCATACTGGCTGTATTGCCGCATGATCTTTTCTCTTCAATACATTTATATTTTGGTGAATTCTAGCATGGGAGGAGAAGCAGAACTATTGGAGTCAGAAGGATCCCTACCACACACTTAGCTGCTGGCCTTAGATAAGTTACTTAGCTTCTCAGTTTCCCCACCTATAAATAGAGATCATAACAACACATACCTCGTTGAATTGTAATTAGGATTAAATAAGCTACAGCACCTGGCGTACAGTAAGCACTCAGTGGATATTATCTAAGAGGAGGAGGAAGAAAATGAGAGGAAGGTGGGGAGAAGAGGAGATGAGTCTGTAGTCTCCAAGTCCAAGGCTGCGGCCTTCATGCAGACAGACACACTGGCCCTGGAGTTGGGGACCCAGATCAAGCCTTGGTAGGGACACTAATTCCCTGGTGGCTTTAAGAAAGTCAGTCTCTCTGGGTTCTGGTGTCCTCATCTATACAATGAGTGGGTTAAATGAGATGATTTCAAAAGTTCCTTCCAGCTTCAATAGTCTATGAAAGGAACACTTGCCATTTAACCAGTGAAGCACGTCTGGAGGTATGGCCTCCCCACTTGGCCTCCCCACTGCAGATCCCTGAAAAGAATGGCCTAGGACACCATCTGTTTGCAGTGCCCGAGCTACCAGAGAAGTTTCCCACCTAGGGGCTCAGCAGACGGCCCTCTGCCCAGGGTGGGGGCAGCCAAGGCTCCTGGCCAGCCATCATCAGCACCTGGACTCCCAAGTTTTTACAGCCAACCACACCTGCCTCTGAAATGAAACCTCAGGGGCTCTGCCTGCCCCAGCTGCTCCCAGAACATGGATCAGGGCTTTAAAAGGAACACATTCCTCTGGAAAATAAAAAGGAATGTGCTGGACCTCAGAAAGCTCAAGCTAGAGGGAGCCCCAGGCTTTGGAGTTGGGAATAGAAGAGGCCCAGAGACATTTCTTCTGCTGATCCCTGCACAGATCTCCCAGGAAGGGAGGATTCCTTTAGTCCCAGCCTCTCACTCTGCCTCTTTCTATAGTTTAGCACCATTCTCACCTCATTCTGGTCCCCAAACCCAGAGCGTCAGGCTCAGAGAGAGGGGGAGGCTGTCACATTTTGCTTCCAGTATAGCTGTTTTGTTACCACCGTCGTGAACATTTATTATGTACCAGGTACTATGATAAGCATTTTACTTGGATGAATCCCCTTAGTCCTCACAACAGCACTACATGAAATATATTAGTGACATGACCACTTTATAAGTGAAGAAATATATTATTGTAGAGACTGTGTCACTTGCCCAAAATCATCCAGAAAATGGGGGACTGAGATTTGAACCCAGGTCATTCTTATGGTAGGACTCTAGAGAGACCCTAACAACTCTCTGCCAGCTCCCTGAATAGCATCTCCTGTTAAGGAATTTCTTCTGCAAGCATTGGTCTTTCCATTCTCCTTTGTTTGCTGAATGAACGAACAAACGAATGAATGAATAAATGAATGAATGAATGAATGAATGAATGAATGAATAAATATCATAGAAGACTGAGTGGCTTCCACAGCAAGGGTACTGACATTTACCCCAATCTAACCCGAGCTTCCCATGCTTGGACGCAATGCCACTCACTCCTCCTCCCCACTGCACCCTGACCATACCTTCCAAGGCCTAGAACTCACATGGGCTTGGTGAAGAGTCCTGTCACCTTCTTACAGCTCTTATTGTCTCCCCCACACACCCCACATTTGTCGAACTTCTTCTTGGAGCCCAGGTTCCCATCACAGCCAGCCTTGATGCACTTGCCCTGGACGCAGACTGAGGTTGAGTCAGGGGTACACAACGTACCATCCACCACCTGCAGCACCCCCAGGAGGGGGAGAATAGGAGAGAGGGGCAGCTTAACTGAATGCTCGCCAAAAGATGTTGAGCCTGGTCTGATCTCCTGGCCCAGGATCACTCACCTTGGGTGCCAGCACGTAGAAGTAGCCGGTGCCGTTGGCTCGGCAGATGAGCTTGCACTTGTCCTGGGGAGACACACCTGAGTACTTGGGCACCCATGCCACGGCGAGGGTGACCCGGTTGGTGCTGTGGTTGTAGCCATTGAAGGCCTCACACTGCTCCTCCCGGAAGCTCTTGCCAGAGGCTGGGGAGGGAGAAAGTACGTGAAAGAAGCTAAAGGAGGGGCTGAGGTGGGGGCAAAGGAAAGAGCCCTCCTCCGGGTGCTCAGTCTCCTGGTACTCTAAACAGGCCTTCCCTACCCTCAGCTGAGTGATCCTTAGCACTGAAGCCGCCCCATCTGAAAGGACTAAAGCAGGCTGGGAGCACACGACGACGGGCGTGGATATCTGCCAGGCCCTGTGCCACCTTCTCCAGGAATCTGGCCTTAAACCCCCGCTGTAACAGGTATCCTAATCCTCTGTGCTATAGGACCCTTCAGTAGTCTACTGAAACTATTTTTAGAATATTATTAAACGCATAAAATAAATTACATATATGATAAAGAATATCAATTATATCGATATACAACTATCAATATGGTTTGAAACATATTTGTGATATATGTTTTCTTGTTAACACATTAAATAACAAGACAATAATGAGTCTGTAACTACTGCAATTTTGCAGTAATGACAAGCATAAATGGAATTTTGAAAAATCTGCAACAAATAAAATGTCATACGAAATATCCATGATTTTTTTGGTGACAAGGTCACAGGTACTGATACTACTAATATTGTAATTTGTTGCCTAATTAAAAGAAATCCTAAATTTTAGATAGAAAGGTTAGTAAAAAAAAAGAAAAGAAAAGAAAAGAAAAGAAATACTAAATTTCTAACTGAAAAAAATTCTAACTTTTAAATAAAAAAGATTAGTAAAAATAGAGATGTAGTTTTCTTCCCACCTAAAGTCATGGGCCCGGATAAAGAATTCTTCCTTATGAAGATGGGCTTGAGGGTACTTACAAAGGGGACTTCTAATGTCTCATTTCCATGGGCCATTTAGCCTCCTAATCTAAGCGGCCTAAAGAAAACACCTTTACCAAGGGAATGGACAGAGAAATAATCCCAAGAGGAATGTGCACCTGTGCACTTCCAGGCTCTGCCCTAAGGCATAGAATCTTAACTGCAGTAACTTTGGGGCCATGAATTATCCAGAGTGGGGGTTGTGACCTCCAGCCTGTCTTTCCCCACACCCAGGCCACCGCTGCTCTCTCCTCACCTGAACTGGGGCAGGGCTCCAGGTTGCAAGATCGGTATTTCACCCTCACTCCCTCGCAGTACTTGCCCCCGTTGGCAGGGGTGGGGTTGCTGCACTGCCTGCGGGCCAGCTGCACTCCCCCACCACAGGTGCGAGAGCAAGGGCCGTAGGGCTCCCATTTGGCCCAGGAGCCATCCACCTGTGAGAAAGAGTCTGTTACACACCTGCAGAGGTTGGGGTGCCACACTCACACCCTGAGCCTGCAAAAGAATAACTCACACCCTGAGCCATTCTGGTGGGATGAGCCTCCACGGGCCCATCCCACCAGAATGAAATCCACTTTGTATCACCAGGGAAAAAGTGACAAGCAAATATCAGTGTGCACAGGGCCGACACAACACTTCAGCCTATTAACTAGCAAACGCCAACTGCTCACAGGTATAAATGAAGCCGCTCAGAAGAGAGGCTCGTTGGGCTGTGGAGTCAGGCAGCCAAGTTCTACAACCTCCTCTACCCTCACCACATGGGTGGTCTTGAGCAAGTAAGGAAACCTCCTTAAGTTTCAGGTCCTTCATCTTAAAAAATGGGGCCCATGATACTCAGGTGTGTGGTCAGACAGAAGATGTACGTGATGCAATGTGTACGAAAATTCTTAGCACTGTGCTTGCCATCGCTCAGGAGTTCAAAGTTTCTCCTTATTTATTGTTAGTGTATTTACAAGAGTCTCCAAATCTAAGGCATGGCCAGCCCCCAGCCTTGCCAGTAAACCTTGTCACCACAGGTATCAGAATATTTTTATATGTAAATGTTCTATAATTCAGACTTTTCCCCAAACCAGGCTCAACCTTAATCAGGGGCTGAATTTGAAAAAGTTTCACTATAAGCAGTCCTAATGTTTGTGCTAAGAAGAGATAGACATAAGAAACTATTAAGCAATCCTAAAACTCTATTTGGCTTTGGGGTGAATTATGCAGTGTTGCCTTATTTTTTAAGAGGGTGAAGAGGGGATAAAAAATTTATAGTCTTCGTTATGTCTGCCTTACAATGACAGTAAAGTGAGTTTTTATCCCCCTAAACACACATAAGTTGGGCAATAGAGGAAACAGCCCCATTGTACAAGCCTGGGATTAAAATGCTGTCCCAGATCATCTAAAGCCATAACCCAGATGGAGCTAATTAGAAACTGGCTGCACGCAACATAAATACTTTAACTCATGTATATATTCAACATATTTTTTTCTATCTGTCCTTCTGTCAGATAGTTCTTATTTTATTGTGTCAACATGTCTCTTTCATCCTTTAAAAAAACATTCCCTTAGCCCTGCTTCCTCCTCAAACTGGTGCCCCACCTCATTCCATCCTTTCACTTCTAAGAGACTCTTCTACATTTGCTCTTTCTACCTTCTCCCCACTCAGTGCCTTGCAATATGGGTTTCATCCCCATCATACCATGGAAGCTGCTCTCAGTCAGCAATGATCTTCTAAAGACTGAAAGAGTCTATGCCTAGGCCTTGTCATCTCCAGTTTTTCTGCAGTATTTAACATTGTTTCTGTGGCTTCTGAGATGATACTATGCTTTTTTACCAGTCAGGGAGCAATAGCCCAAAGGAGAGGTGATGGTAGTTTGGACCAGATGAGGTGGTGAGAAATGGTTAGATCCGGGTTCTATATTGAAGATAGAGTCAATAGGAATCGCTGAGATAGTGGATGTGAATTGTGCGAGAGAAAAGGGGTGTTGGTATGAGCAACTGGAAGATTGAGTCACCAAAGCAGGTTTAGGGGAGATGATCTGAAGCTCAGTTTCCCAGATAGTAAGCTTACAATGCTTACCAGTTATCCAAAGGAAGAGATCAAGATTCAGTGGGACATTCAGGTCTATAGTTCAGGAGAGAGGTCTGGGCTGAAGGTACAAATTTGGGAGTCTTCAACATAGAAATATAAATAGTATTTAAAGCCAGCTGTCTAAATGAATCACGTGAGAATTTAGTGTGAATAATGAGAAAGGGGAGGGACTGAGCCCTGCAGCTCTCCAACATTGGGAAAACAAGAGTGTGAAGAAAACCCTGTAAAGGAGACTGAGAAGGGGCAGCCTGTAAGGGAGGAAGGAACCAAGAGACAGTGACAACTTTGTTCCCAGGGGAAAGGGTGGTCGATGTACAAATGCTGCTAACAGGTCAAGAAACATGAGAAATGATAACCAGTCATTGACTTTAACACTGTGGAGACCAATTGGTCACCTTTATGAGTCATTTTGAAGAAATGGTGTGAGTGAAAACCTGATTGGAATGAGCTCCAAAGAAAAATGTCAAGACAGGACTTGGAAAGAGCAAGTTTATACAGCTCTTTCAAGAATCTTTGCTGTAAATGGAGACAAAAAGATTAGACTGAGACATATGGAGGAGTAGGATCATGAGAAGTTTTGTTTTAGACAGGAAAAATTGCAGCAAGTTTGTATCCTGATAGGAATGATTCAACTCAAGAGAGGGGAAAGTCTCATATGATGGGAGAGAGAGGGGAGAATTGTTAGAGCACTTTCCTCAAATATTAGGTTGGTACAAAAGTAATTGTGGTTTAAAAGGTTAATAATTGTAAACACCGCAAGAACTTTTGCACCAACCTAATAGAAGAGAGGGGAAAGTGTTCCAGTGCAAAGCACAAAGACTGACCTCAGATAAGAGCATGGACAGCTCATCCATTGTCAAGGAGGTAAGGTAGAGTATATGAGCACAGAAGCAGGTCAGTAGATGTAGTGGCAGAAGTTGGTAAATATTCTCTTCTGATTGCTTTATCGCTTCTTTTTTCTTAGTGAAATAGGTAAAACGGTCACTGGCAAAGTGAAAATGAGGAAGAAAGTGTTGGTGATGGGAAGAGAGAGGTGGTGAAGATGTGAAATAATAGTTTAGGAGGTTAGGAGAGTGAAATAAAATATGATATGACTCCTGAGCAGCATTATGGGCCCACCTAAGTTTCCAGGTCATGAATTTAAATTGAGACCAGTGAGCACGATTGCATGTCTTTCTTCATCCATATGCATCTATACTGGCACAAGTAAGTAGGTGAGAAAATCAGACTCCACCAGGGTGGTGGCTTATCCACAGGAGTATGGCGAAGAAAGACAGTGGTATGGGAGTCAAAGTACATGTGAAGGAGCGATTTTAACAATGGACCACGAAATCCCAGCTCAATAAAGATGTTGGTGAGGGCATGAGCCAAGTGAGGGATAATGGAATGATGATTGGATCAATAGACTGTAGGTCTAGATAGGATTGAAAAATTGTTGGAGCCCAAACACTAGAGGAAGTGAACTGGGAAAACAGGGCCTTGGTAGTAAGAGTGGTATTCTTGCAACTGAGATCACTGGGGGGCTGTGGTGATTAGCAAGATAAGCTTTGTGTTTGACCTTGGCTGAGTAGGACAGTGTCCTATGGAAAGGGCTATGTTTCAGTTAAAACAGGGTAGTGAAGAGAAAAGAAGTTGAGAATATAGTGGATTTTGCTGCTGATGGACGTGGAAAGATTGTGCTTCTCAGATCACATTTTCCTGTATCCAATGTCCTCTTGACCATCTCTTTATCCTCCTGACTTATCTTCTCAAGAGCAGGAGCTGGCTATGACTAGCCTGCTCTCAGGATCTTCTAGTCTAAATACATCAGACTGGTGATCAAGGCAACTGCAATTCAGCCCCAAATCATCTTCCCAAAGGTGATTCTCATACACCCAACCCTCTAGCTTGCCCCACCTCCCTGACTTTACTCCATCTCTGCTTCATCCTTCCCTACTCATCCCTCAAGGCTCTCTTCAAACCTGACTCCCTCATCAAAAGTTTCTCTTATTGCAGCTTTGTTTACGGTGGCCAAGACATGGAAACAATCAAAATGTCCTGCGATAGATGAATGGATAAAGAAGTTGTGGTATATATACACAATGGAATACTATTTGGCGTTAAGGAAAGATGATATAGGAACATTTATGACAACATGGATGGATCTTGAGAGTATAATGCTAAGCGAAATAAGTCAGACAGAAAAAGCAGAGAACCCTATGATTTCACTGATATGTGGTATATAAACCCAAAACAACAAAAGAACAAGACAAACAAATGAGAAACAAAAACTCATAGACACAAACAATAGTTTAGTGGTTACCAGAGTGTAAGGGGGTCGGGGGAGGGAGATGAGGGTAAGGGGGATCAAATATACGGTGATGGAAGGAGAACTGCCTCTGGGTGGTGCACACACAATGGGATTTATAGATGATGTAATACAGAATTGTACACCTGAAATTATGTAATTTCATTAACAATTGTCACCCCAATAAATTTTTAAAATAATTAAAATTTAAAAAAAAGTTTTTCTTGCCTTTAATGATCATTAATCTCTTATCCCTTATTCTCCCATGATACATTTTCATACTTCTATCTTAACAAATAACACGTACCTCTTTATGTCTTGCATTACAGTTTCATTTCTAGCTTCTGCACTTGCCTGTAAGCCCTCAGAGACATTGCTCATGTTACATTTATTCTGACCACCACTGTTTCTTACACAGTTCCCTGAACACAGTGGGTTTAATTAAGTATATATTCCCAGAACACAGAAAAAGATTTTACATAATTCTGTGCCACAACCATTTCAGGACAATTGCTAAAGTGCTTGGAGAATGCTTTTTATTTTACTGCCTTTGTGTACATAAAACCTCAAGCCAAGCCCTCCTGCAGCCGGTCCAGGGTGGAGAAGGGATAATCCTACTAGCATGAAGGTAGAGGAGGGACTTCCTATTCCTGCCGGGAAAAGTACAAATCCCTTTAGTATCCCAACCCAGGACTTGAAAAATAGAAAGTTTTTGTTATATTCAGAGAATATTTGAGGTTTTGAATTTATTCTGGTTTGACTGCTATTCCCACTTAGTAGGAAAAAATAACTTTTGTTCAATTATGTTTCAGCTTCAAAAACCAACAATCAAAACAGAAACTGAAGCTTGGCTCAGGACGTAGTAAATTACTGAAGCTTCCTTTCAGTTCTGAGCCTTGTTCATCGCTGGCCTGCAGGTCCCTGGAAATGGAACACACTCAGAAAGATGTGATGAGGGAAGAAAAAAAAAAGGAAGCAACAAATGATCAACTCTGAATATAAATGTTCAGCTTTGGTCCAGAGCTCCTCCCCAAGTTGGCGGAGGTGTGGAGCTCAGCTCTGGGACCCTCACTCTGGTTGAAGGGCTTTCCCCACCTGCCTAAGGCTTCACGAAGTGCTCTGACCTACTATATCTTTTCTCTCCAGTCTTAGAGTCAAGAAGGGGATAGAACAACAGACAGAGCACAGCAATGCGATACAGTATAATCACATAGCACATCTGGGATAGGACAGGTTCCCTGTAGAGGCCTCCAGAGTCCACTCCCCTCCAGCACACTCACCCTGTACTTATTGAGGTTGTGTCTCTCCACACAGGCCCCCTTGAGGCAGAACTTGCCCTCGCCACAGCTGGTGCCATCTGCCCAAGGGAAGTGGCGTGTCTGGCACACCATCTGCCCCTTTGCCTTGCCGGTGCACCACAGTTTGGTGCAGTACTGCATGTAGGGACAGGGCTTAGAGCCTACACCAAACGCCAGCTCACACTGCTGGCTCAGGGTATAGCTGGCACCTGCAAGGTCCTCAGGTAAGACGATGGGCTTGCTGGGTTGGTCCAGGAGGCAGTCACCTGTAGAGAGCCAAGGGTGTTCATTAGAGATGAACTGGGACTGGTGAGGTTTGGCTAGCCCAATATCTAAATAGTGAGGAAAGAATAAAGCAAGGGGCAATGGAATAGACTCACTTCAGAGCCCAACTCTTCGGGGTCATGCACACCTTAGGTAAAAGAGGACAGGTCCATAGAGGTGGTGAGCACTGCCAACAGTGACAGCACTGATGCTCGTCCTCTGTCACCCTGGCTTACCGTGCCCACTGTCCAGGAAGTCAGTGATGATGGCAGCACTGCAGGCTGACCAGGGATTGGCACGGTCAATCTGGATGAGTGTTGGGGACATCATGTGGTTGGCTTGGAGTTTCCCAAACACCTCCTCACACACTTTCACATTGTCATGGGGCATGTTGAACACATGGCCTGTGGAGTGAGACAAGAGGACTCAGTGGGCTATGCAGTTTAGAAGGCATGGGAGCCGATTGCAGGGAGGATCAGTTGGGAAAGCTAGACAGCTCATGTCAATGGTTTTCAGGCTGGTCATTTCTACCTATTGATAGATTGCTTTGCAAATGTCCCCAAGGTCATGTTCTTGAGTTCTCTACCCCATCCATCAGTCTGTGGACTCAGTGAGGATAGCGATGTATTTAACATACTTTCCCCTTAGTGCCCAATTGATGAAAGATTCTGACTACTAACAATCTCACACAATATCACTGGCCAACTGGGCTGGAGCAATCCAAGAAAATTAAACAAAGTCATTACTAAAGAAGACTCTGATCCTGAGAAAGGATCCCTAAGCCTTCGGTACATGAGGGAAAACATGTCCATGTGTCTACCACCCACCCAAGTACCCGGTGAATCCCAAAATGATCCCACATGGGGAACTCTCCTACCCCATCCAAGAGACACCTCCAGGCTTACCTAGCTCATGAGCAGTGGTAAAGGCTGACGGGAGCCCATCATCCTCAATCACAGAACAACTTCTCTTGGGGTCACACATGGTGCCTACATCAGCCATGCCCAGCGTGTCACACGTGGTGGCTCCACACAAGTCCTGCCAGGGCAAGGGAGAAGCAGAAGCCAGCCAGAAGTTAGAGGCAGTAACAGAAAAGACCTGAAAGGAAGATAGAGCATTCCAGCTCGTCCCCATTCCAAACCTAACCAGGCGCAGCACCTTTCCAGCCAGGATCTTTTTCCCAGGGGGCTATGGGGCTATTCGTGGAATCAACCCACGCTGAGGGAGGAGGCCTCAGGAAGAAAGCTCTGTGGTTCACAAATTCTATCCAGGTAGGTCCTGTGGGAGGAAATTAGGAGGTACAAAATTAAACTACAAGGCCCATTGCTTTATATAGAGTTGGCCTTCCAGACCAGAAAATGGTGACTCCCACAGCTGGCTGAGACTCTGGCCATGACTAACTGTGGCAGGTGGGGGTGAAAGGCAAGGACACTCTCCATTCAGTCAGTTCTGTGCAGCCTCGGTCGTGGCTGATGACTGCCTTTGAACAATCATGAGTTAAGCTCAGACTCTCAGCCAAAATGTCACTGGCCAAGGACCCACGTATGCCTGAGATCTAGATTCCTTGGCTTGGGAGGAGGCAGAGAAATGTAGACACAAGCAAGCCCCTATTCAGACACAGCTCAATTGCTACAGAAGCTCAATGGCTGCTAGGAAGAAAAAAACAAATTAAATGGTTGTGACCTAAGCAGAAAGGTCCCTCTTATTGTACTGAGGTAGGACTTCCAGCAGCAGCCCTGACAGGAAGCACTTCCGGGGAGTGTGGAAGGCAAAATGGGGTTCTTGGGGTGGATCTCGCAAATAACTTATTAAGCGTTATGGGCCAGCAATGCATCTAGATACCTAAGAGCCCAGGAGTTGGAAATAGAATAAGATACTTGCACACATTCTGCTCCTCTTGGGAAGACCCTGTTGAATCGGTGATGCTGGCATTCTCCTCATTATATCCTTGCCTTTAATGTGTAGGGCATTTTACAATGGACAAGAAACTATGACATGTATCACCTCATTTAATCCCCACAACAGTCTTAGGCGGAAGATATATTATTATACCTACTTGTCAAAGGTGGAAACTGAGACTCATGAGCATGCTTAATGATGGCGACAATATATTGAAGGCTAACACCATGCATGCACTTCCCGTGCACACCCTACGGAACGGTCACAGCGTCCCACTGGTGGAATGACTGTTATTATCATCTTCTATAGACAAGGAAGCTGAAGGTCTGAGAGGTTCAAGTCTCTGGCAGAACTTCGGCCTCGAGGTCTGTATGATGAGGCACTCAGCGCTCTTTCCACCGTGTCACAGCTGTCTGCCCAGCAACTGCTGAGCTAACACTCTAGAGAAAGAGCTGTGCGTGTTCTCCCCTGGGAGCCAAGGTATTTACGTAAACACACACACACACACACACACACACACACACACACACACACAGAGCTGTTCTCAATTTCATTCTCTTCAGGGCTGTGTGTGTGTGCATGTGGGTGGGTGCAGGTACATGCAGACATGGGGAAAAGGTGGGCAGTAGTTAATGAGGTCGGGGGCATAGGAGGAAAATTGGACATAGTGCAGAAAGTCAGCAAAATGTAATCCAAAGCACTCAGAAGTTTACCAGTCAAATTTGAGCAGTCAAATTTGGCTTCCCACTGTCAGTTGACGGTCACACTTCCTAATGAGTTAACAGTTATTCTGGCCAAAGAACAGCCAGGGTGATCAGATTGAACCCAGAGTCAACCCACGGGCAAAACATGTGCCTAGCCTTCATCTGCTGTCCTGTGCTTGCACATGGCACTTCTCCCATTTCTGGGAGCCCCATGGGGTGAAACTCAAATTCCCTTCCCTTCCAACTACCTTTCCTTCTCTGAAGGTTCACTCTCCCTGAAAGTTCTCCTTCCCCAGAATTCTGAAATCTAAAGACAACTGCTGTCAAAACTTGGGAGGGGAAGTTCATGACTGCTGAGGAGCAGAATTGAGTCATATGGACCAGCTTATGAATACAGCAGAAAGGGGCCCAAGACGAGGAAGGCAGGAATGAAGACTCACGCAGGGGCACAATGAAGGAGGAATGGGCAAT
Source organism: Rhinolophus hipposideros (assembly GCF_964194185.1). NCBI lineage: Eukaryota > Metazoa > Chordata > Mammalia > Chiroptera > Rhinolophidae > Rhinolophus > Rhinolophus hipposideros. The sequence continues at coordinate 29,645,163 of NC_138070.1, read as the reverse complement.
GGGGCTATCCAAGGTGGTAGCATCTGGAAACTCTAGCCTCGTGGTCACAGTCTATAGGACAAGCATATTACACTGGCCCGGGGCCACCATGTACACTCACTGCTGGTTTATGTGAGAGAGAGAGCACAGGAATAAAAACCAAGAAGCCTAGATTCTGGTCCTGGTCCCATCACTAAGTAGATGTGTGACTTTAGGCAGGTCACTTCTCTCCTCAGGGCCTCAGTTTCCTCCTCTGGGGAAGGGCTAATTCTCGCCTAGAACCCAGACTGTACGAGTGCCTTAAGCCTCTGCTCCTTCCCCAATCCCAGGGTGCTCAGCCCCTTCTGGCCCTCTGGGTTAGAAAACGAACAGAGACCGATATACTTTTAGAATGGAAAACCCCTGAGGATGATCTTGTCTACTGACACATGTTGCATAGGATAAAACTAACTCACAGAGAGTGAAGGTCACTCATATGGAAGTTCAGAATCGTATCCCTCTCTGCTCATCAGAAATGACTAGCGCAGATGGGGAGCTCAGACCTCGGTCTAGGCTGCCACTGAAACTCGGCTGCCCAGCAGCCGCCTCTGCAGCTGGGAGGTCCTTAAAGCCAAAAGCCTCCTTCCTCTTAGGGCGGGTGGACTCTCACTGGAGCAAAGACAAGCAGCTGCAGGCCCTTCCTAGCCAGGAGCAACCTGTTCTTTCCATCAAGAAATCCGAGTTTCCTTGGATCAAACAAGAGGAACAGGGAAAGAGCCGGCAAATTTCCTGAGGGTCAGGGTGTAGCTGAGAGCAACCCTCCTACAATAACCCGTGTCTTCCTTGTGGGGAGATGCAGCTGTTTGGGGTCAGAGGCTGGGCCTGTCCCTCTTCCCCCAGTCAGACTGGCTGGGCCTTAGTACTGTGAATGCCTGGAGGCAGTGTGCAGGGCCTGGTGGTGCCTCAGCTGCGGCACTGAATGTCTCCACCCTTCTGGAATGAACTCAGATGCACTCAGACTGCTTTAACCTCTTCAGCTCAGGCTCTTGTCTCCAGAAATAGAAACTGTTCTGGTTCTTTGCGCCTGGAGGATGTAGGCACTTCCCAGCCCAGCCCCTACCTGCCTCACTATTTCTGATCATTTGTCATTTCTCCATGTAACTGCGGCTGTTTTTCCAGATGACCCAAGAATCATTCTGGACAACAACCTAACCATCCTGGATTATTCTTTTTTAAAAAAAAAGCTGTCCCTTTTTATAAAATAATTTAGGCTTGGAGCCACGATTTGTAAATAAATAAATAAATAAGGATAACACCTTGCAGTGGCCTGATCCAACTTACCAAGGTTGCCCCCTATGTACCCACCACAACTCCCACCAACTATCTTCCCTACTGACTGCCATCCTACCTCCTCTCCTTTCCCCAACTATGTACAGAGATGTTCAATATGTTCCAACAAAAATCAAGCACATTAATTTTTTTCATGTGGCGGAAGATGCATGTGTTCTCAGGTAGCCAACGTCCTGCTCACACTGAACTCCTGGCATGTGAGCATCACATTGTAGCACCAATATTATCCTCCCACAACTTCAGAGCCATCCTGTCTTTCTACAGATGAGGATACTGAGGTTCCGGGAAGTCAGATACTCACTCAAGGCCACACAGCTACTAAGTAAAGAATGGAGTCCCAAATCCATGCCTTTTGACACCAATGCCACCAAATCCTTGGTTTGAATTGTACCACATCAGTTAGGACTGTCATAATTACTGGTGAGAACCATCTGCATAAGTAGTAATACAGCCCCTTTAACTTGTTTCCCATCTGAATCTCTTGTCATGTATCACTGTATTTCCTCCTCTAACCCAAAATCCACTTGCCTATAATTCCCAAGGATAGGAGGACCCTGCTTTGCTAGAAGAAAAAAAATGCCTAGCAGTTCAGTGCCAGGGCAACCTGACTAAGGATGCCTGGTGAAGAAGATAACATGCCCTATGGCTTCTATCTGCAGATTCAGTTTCACTGGAATATAAACCCCTCGAGGTGTACAAATGGTATTATAGCAAGAGACGGAAGTAACCAAAACAACAACAATCACCTCAGTGTGGAAGAAGAGGAACCCAAAGCTTACAGGAAGAACAAACTTTCTCTAGATATCATCAGTTCACGAAGGGGTACATACCAATATAATGATAGTAGCTAACATTTATTGAGTTGTTACCATGTGTTAGACACTGTTCTAAGAGCTTTACCTGTTATTAGTTCATGGAATCCTCACAACAGCTTTAGGAGGGAAATGCCATTTTATAAGGTCCCATTATTTTTTTTAAAGATTTTTTTAATTGGGGAAGGAGAATAGGACTTTATTGGGGAACAGTGTGTACTTCCAGGACTTTTTTCCAAGTCAAGTTATTGTCCTTTCAGTCTTAGTTGTGGAGAGCGCAGCTCAGCTCCAGGTCCAGTTGCCCTTTCTAGTCGTTTCTAGTTACAGGGGGCACAGCCCACCATCCCTTGCAGGAGTCGAACCGGCCACCCATCCAGTGCCATGTTCAATCTTAGTTGCAGGGGGCAGAGCCTACCATGCCTTGCGGGACTCGAGGAATTGAACTGACAACCTTGTGGTTGAGAGCCTACTGGCCCATGTGGGAATCGAACCGGCAGCCTTCGGAGTTAGGAGCATGGAGCTCTAACCGCCTGAGCTACCGGGCCAGCCCTATAAGGTCCCATTTTACAAATGAGACCCAGAGAAGATAAGTAACTAGGCCAGGATCAAACAGTGAGCCCAGGATTAAGCAGGGAAAGAGTGGCAGAAGGAGGGTTGAAATCCAGGCAGTGCAGCCTCAGAGCTGAGCTCTTCCCACAAGCCCACAGTTTCCAGTGCACATGCACCCCAAGAATGAATGGGTTGGGGAATCTCAAGAAGGAAAGATTGCCCACCCCATACGCTCAGCCCCCAGAGCACAGGCTGGACTCTGAGTGAGGAGAAGCCAGGGAAGAGGGGAACAGCAGAGTTCTACTCAGAGTTCCCCAGAGTGCTCTTAGAGCAGTGTCTGCACCGCCTCCCTGGGTGAGCAAGCCCCTGGCTCAGTTCCCCACACCTGCATTGACACACTGACCCGATCCCTGCTGTGTGCCCTGCCTACTGGCTCCTCATTGGGGCCCCTCCTTCCTCCAGGGAAAAACCTGATGGCAAGGAGCCAAGATGAAATGACAGAAGAACCTAAGACTCCCTCTCCCAACCCTGCTGCCTGACAGCCTAAAACAACGTTGGATTAATGATTCCCAGAGGGGAGGTAAACTACCTCAGCACCCATAGCTACATGCAGTCCTTCCATGAATGCATACTGAACAACGGCAGTGTGCAGGGGCCCATGAGAAGGCTACAAAGATGTAAAGAGATCCTGCCTTAAAGGAGTTCACAGATCAGTGGGCTTGGCAAATGCTGGAGTGCATAGTTTCCCCACAAAAACAGAAATATGTCATCAGACAAGTGTTAAGTAAACTTGCAAGGGCAATGGGACAGGGCTATCCCAAATGTAAATTCTGGCAAAGGACCTATAGGTAATCATTCAACAACAACAAACATATACAGTAGTCCCCCCTCTCCACAGGGGATACCCTAGTGGATGTCTGAAATGGAAGATAGTACCAAACCTTATATATACCCATACATACCTATGAGAAAGTTTAATTTATAAATTAGACAGAGTAAAAGATTAACAATAACTAATAATAAAACAGAACAACTATAAGAATATACTGTAATAAAAGTTATGACTGTGGTCGCTGTCTGTCTCCTCTCTCTCTCTCTTGCTCTTTCTCGCTCTCTCACTCTCTCGCTCTCTCTCTTTCTCTCAAAATATCTTATTGTTCTGTACTCACCTTCTCACTTAAAGGAAGCACTTCACAGCTTCTCGCTGGCATACCTGAATTGCCTATATCACTACACCTGCGCTTTGGGGCCATTATTAAGTGACATAAGGGTTACTTGCACACAAGCACTGGAATACTGTAACAGTCAATCTGATAAACCGGGCTGGGTGTGTCTACAGCATGAAGACGCTGGACAAAGGGATGATTCACATCCTGGGCAGACAGAGCAGATTTTATCACTCTACTCAGAATGGCGCACAATTTAAAACTTATGAATTATTTATGTCTGGAAGTTTCCATTTAATATTTTCAGACCCGGTTGACCTCGGATGACTAAAACCGCGGGTAAGGGGGAACTACTGTACTGAGCGAGTACTAAGGTAGTGATGGTAACAGCTGCCATTAGTTGGGTGCCTCTTCTGGAATACTTGATAACTTATCCTCCCGATGGTCGGCTGTGTAAGTTAGTTCCCATCATTATCATTATCCTCATTCTGGATCAAACAGCTGAATCATTCAATGTCTGTGGCTAAAAGTGCAAGGGTCAGGATTCAAATTCAAGCCTGCCTGACTCCAAGCCTGTGTTCCTCCTATAAGGCCAAGTGATCAAAATCAGGAGTCAAGGCAAGGTGAGAGTGATACAACTATAGAGAGGTTCAAAGGAAGAAGAGCAAGACCTAAGGAGGGAGAAAACCCCATTTGCCTTCCTGAGTAAACCAGTATTTAAAGAAAAGAATGAAAAAGATTCCAGTGCACATTACCATTGGCTGATTTACTTGGTGTAAGTAAGAAAAAGAGAGAGAAGAGGAATCACCCTACAAGTCAGGGAACAACCCTGTCCTTCTGTGAAGGAGGAGGGTGAGGTGGGGGGAGAAGAAGGAGTGGCGTTAAGTTTCTATTTAGTGATACTTATCAATTATTAAACATCAAATCTACAGATGCCCTTCTCTGTTGATATCTCCCAAGGACTGACTTCAAAAAAGATCCTGGCAAAATTATGATTCTTTTTATTGTATTGAGAGATATGTGTAAAATGCATGTTCTCATTTTATTTTTTTTAACATTTTTTTATCTGAACATTAAATTTCACTGCCATGTTGCAATTAGTTTATTATAGAAAGAACCAGCTTCTATTTTAAATGAAGTTCCAGAATTCTGTTCCATTCTGCATAGTATAGAAGATGTATACATCCCCCCCAAAAGACACACACAAGAAGCACCAAGCTTGGGCTTGTGAGAGGCAGAAAGGTGAGAGTATGAATGAAGAAAATAGAAAAGAAATATGACAAAAGCCTGTCTCTATAATTCCAAAAGAGGACGAGGAGAACATGGAAGAAAACAGGGAGAAAAGAGGACGAGGGAACAGCATAAAGTAGTACTAAGCGCAACAGAAAAAAAATAAAGTAAATGAAGGAATCGCAGGCAGAAAACAGACTATAAATCCTTTAAAAAAAAAAAAAACATCAGTCCAAAGGAGGAAATGTCACAATAGCAAACTACAGAGTGTGCCAAAAAGATGTATGCACATTTTAAGAAAGGAAAAATCTATATTAAAATTGTAATACTCAATATACACCAATAACAAAACACGAATACAAGTCACGTTTAACTTCTGCGATTACAAGAGGTGCTCAAAGTGGTTACCATCAGCGTCCAGACACCTGATTACAACAAACTACTGCTTGAGCAATGCTGACCAAAGTGTCCACTTGTATATATTTTTTTGGCACACACGGTAGATGGTCGAATGGAGGAAATGGCTCCTACAAGATAGACAAGCTTCCTTCCCCATCACCACCAGTTCCCAACCCTTTTCTTGATTCCTGTCCCTCTGAGGGCTTCCCGGGTCCCAGCTGAGGAAGAATGAGGGTCCAAGCCTCCCCCAGAGCACTTAACAGACTATATTTTAATGAGCTGTTTCTTTATCAGACTCCCTGCCTGACAAGCAGTGAATTCCTGGGAGCCAGAGGCCACGTCTTACTAATATCAGTATCTCCACAACCCAGGACAGTTCCTGGAAATAATAAATGCTCAAATAAGTATTGAAAGAATGTACAAATAAAAAAAATAAAAAAAAAGAATGTACAAATAAATGCATGAAAGCCAGTCTATCACAAAGTTACCCAAATAGCAGAGGTATTGGACCTGAAGAGAGAAGATGGGGAAATGCAGTCCTACTGAGTCTCAGCATGAAATACCTGGTTCCTGCAGCCCAATGCAACAAGAAACCACAGAAACATTTCTCCTCGTAGAAATAAATGTCCACCCAGAAAGACTGGCTCTACTTCTGCACAACTCTGGTTCCAATCCTGTGCTGACCTCACCCTGCAGTTATGAGGCTGGAAGCCGATCACTTTGCAAAATCAGATGTGCACTCTTTCTCCAGGAACATGAACTTTTTCTGAATCTTTAAGTCAACTCCTCAAATTGTCAAAATACTTGTCATATGATCGATTTTCTTCTCCTTTGTGCACAGTAAAGGATACTCCCTGGGTCTTGTCTTCCCAGTGTTTTGATTTCAACACCCCACACCCCTCCCGCTGCCTGCCAAGAGAGGACATCAGTGACTCCCTGTAGCCTGGCCCAGACTTATTTTCATGCATAGCAACTCCAACTGTGGGTCCAAAAGGGGCTCCAGTGCCTGCCAGTCATGTCGCTCTTACTGCTCTCTTCTCCGGTACCCCTAGCACCTGGAGCTCTAAAGTAACAAGCCTGACCCTTCCTCACTGCTTCCTCCCTGCGGACACCACAAGTGGAGTGTGGTCAGTCACGAAGAATCACTAGCCATTCTTAAGATTTCTCTGGGGGAACCAAGAAATAGGTGATTCTAAAGGTGTCTATCGGTTGCACATCCCTTATAGACGAAAGGCAATTTATAAAACAAGCACATTTCTAAAAACTTTTTATCCGAACAAACTATGTATCTATTATATATGTGTGTGTAATATATATATAATGTATATTCCAATGTTAGTTTGAAATGCATTGATTATACCAACATTTTAATAATAAACAGGATTTAAGCAAAGTAGCTCATACCTCTGAGTTAAAGAATTACTGCTGACTTTCACAAAGCGGAAAAAAAAAAGTGCCTCTTGTGTTGGAGTGTAGCAGGAGACTCCTCCAGGTTCCCGGACACCACATCTAACCTAGTCTAGAAAGAGCAGCTGTGCGCGCATGTTCTCATCCTATACTGTGCCTTCCCAGGGGAGTTCAGGAATGAGTAGTTCCTAAGACTCTGAGAATGCAGCAGGCCCTGAAATCTGTGCTGGCAAGGAGGTGAGGGAACGATGTTTACTCTAAAGCATAAAGCTCATACGTAGAGTATGACCTGCCAACACAGCCTCCCCACTTACTGGCTTTGCCCTCTAGACGCCTAAGAGACACCTAAGAGAAAGACAGCTTCTAAAAGTCACATCTTGCACATCACTACTTCTGACCCAAGTGGTCATACATCTTGTAACAATTATGCATGGTCAACATAGCCCCCTGGGAGTCTAGCACACACCACTGACAAACAGAAGCTGTCACACTGTTTGATGGCTTCTTCAAAAGGCGGATTCTTCTGATGGCATGGCCCATATTCCCAGCAGGACTCCTCTTCCTAGGACTGGTTCCAAAAGTCAGCCTAGCCACTAGGCAGCAGAGACTGAGGTCTGGTACTTTTTAAAGCCAGCAAGTGGCCTCCACAGGGCCAGGTAGATGGACAACAGCTGCTTTGCCCGTTAAGCTACCCTGTTCTCGGTCTTTGCTTATTTTTCCCCAGCAATCTGACTGCTGAGTTGGTCTGTGTGCATAGATCGAAGCCACCTCCTTTGCAGTTTCCCCATGACTCAGGCAGTGCTTGTAGAGGCTGGGCAGTGGCAGCTCTACAGAACTCAATTGGAAGAATAAGCGCAAGGAAACAGACTCAGGCCAAAGACCTCCCTAGAGAAACCAGGTGGTGGGAGGAGAAGGCTGGGAAAAGAGGAAGTTCAACTCCAGGAAGGGACTAGCTGTGCCAAATGGGTTAGTGTGGAAGACTCCAGCTCCAGCCCCGTGTGCATCAGTCCAGCTTCGAGGGGCTATTTGGAAGCGGTGGAGATGCAGAGCCCCCACAGGTCACCATGGATTCTGTGCCATCCCAGAACGCTGTGGTTAGAATAACAAAACAAGAGCAGGGCACACATTCAAGTTGCAGCCCCCAAAATTAGAGGAAGCAGGTCGTGTGGATGCCCCTTTTCCTTCCAGTCTCCTGCATCTGAGTAATTTCAAGAATCCAAAAATTCACAGTACCCAATCACTCCAACATCTACAAATTTAAATTTTCACAGATCCATAGCAAAAAACAGAACTGCTTTTCTGATTTGACCATTTTTCTAATCCCAATATTCAGTATCTTGCAACGCTGCCGATTGGGTCGCTAAATGCTCTTTACTGACCTCGCATCACTTCCACACTGCCAGCGGCAGAAGCTGGTGCTGTGCAGTCATAGGAAGTTTCAGTGAATCAGAGACACAGCAACATTGCCTGCTCTGCTCTGTAGCACACATCGGGACAAATGGGTCACCCTTCGCCAACAGGACATGGGAAAATTGAAAGGGATCTTCCCAACTCAGCTCCAAGTGAAACTCCACTTGGAACTCCAAGCTCTGAACAGGTGACCTAACTAGATCGCCTGCTCTGAATGGTCTGGAAGCCCCTCAACTAGGAGACAGGCCCAGCACCGAAGGGTATAAAAGAGGAAGCCATGAAAGGGGAACCGTCCAGGTATTTGAGTCTGTCCTTTCACAGCAACCCACAAAATATCCCAAATGATTCCCTCCATCCCGATCCAGCTTTTCCAGGCCCAGAACAGAGCAAGGATAACTGCACATGCTACCCACGAGAAATGTAGCCAGGCGCTGAAATGGGCCATTTGGATCACCTTCCCGTTCTACAGCAAAGGGAGAAAACCTGGGAGGAAGTGTCTGAAAGGGCTTAGATGCCCCCATAGAAATGGGCGGACCTTTCCCGCCCTCTCCAACGCCATCCTCAGAGCGCCTCCTATCGACCTTAAAGACAAACTGCGGCTCCTGGGCCGCAATTTCCTGGGTTCCAGCCCCTCAGTGCCGGATCTAGGAGGCGCTGATTGGCCACACCAAGCCAACACCTTCCGAACCAGCAGGCTCTCCTCCGACAGCCCACGTGCATCCTGACACACGTGAGCGAGAGCTCTGCTGAGCCTACAGGCGGGCGCTCTTTGGAATATCCAGAGTGGGAGTCGGAAGAGATCAAGGAAATTTAAACTCGGGGACACTGCGCAGCACAAAGGGCATTTGGAGAACTAGGGACAGTGACCCTAAGAAAATGAAGCTCTCTGGGTCCAGAGAAGTGACAGATCAACTCACCTGCCTAGTGAAGAGGATGGCGGTGTCCCAGTACTCAGGGTGCTTGTCACTCACTTTATTCAACTTCTTCTGCCAGGCACAGAAGTTGCGCAGCGTCAAGGCCGCGTTGCCGGTGACCTTGGGCCCTGCGTCGCGCTCTCCGAGAAGCAGCACCTTGACCACGACGATGCTGATGGGGTTGAGGATACTGGGATGGCGGTAGAGTTGCGCCGCCGTGGCCAGCAGCGTCAGGAGATAATGCTCCAAGTCCGCGCCGTGGAATTTGACCATCGACTCGTCCGCCACCACCAGGGTCTCCACGTACCGCGGGATGGACACGAAGCGCTTGGCGCGCCCAGACCTGCGCCGGTTGCGACTCTCCCCTAAACCGGTCCGCCGAGGCTTGTAAGGGTCCAGGGCCCGCAGGATGGCGGGGTTCCAGCCTGAGGCCACCCCGCAGCGAGACGTGGGATCTCCCGGAGGCCCGCCGGGGGCTCCCCGGCGCTGGAGAAGGTGTGCACCCTGGCTGTTGCGCTGCGCCGCCCGAGCGCTGGCGTTAGGCAACGGGCTAATGACATACTCGGCGCCTCGATAGCCGAAGGCTCCTCGGAGCCCCTCGCACAGGCTCAGAGCGGCGAACGAATCCGGCTCGGCGTTCACGTCCCCAGAGTAAAAGCAGTGTCTCAGGTCTGGAGCGCCCCGGGGCAGCGCCTGGAGGGGGCCACCCAGATGCTCAGTGGCGAAGGCGGACGCCAGGAACTGAGCGTCCGGCGTCAGGTGGAGGTAGAAGTCCTCCTGGAACGCTGTGATCTGAAAAATGAGCCCCTGATCCCCGGGGTCCTCGGGACCCGGCCGGTAGTAGTAGCGGCCGTTGATGTCCGGGTCCAGGAGGATGGGCACCACCACCTCCCGCTCTGGCTCTGAGCCGCCAGCGGGTCCCCCTGCGAGCGTCAGGGTTAAGATGCCCAGCAGAAGCATGGCGCCGGGCAGCGCACAGCCGCGCTCCGGGAGCGGCAGCCGGCGCGACCTCCGTGCAGCCCGCGCTCGGGAACCACCGACTCCCCGGCTCCCGAAAGGAGAGCCACGCGGGGGCGACTCCTCACAGATCCCTGAGCTTGCGCTGCTCAGCCCGCGCCTCCTACCTGTGCCTCTCCGAGCAAAGCGCGCCCCTGGACCTTAAGTGCCGTCGCTGTCAAGTGCAAGGACGAAAATTTGCCGACGAGAACTAGAGGGAGGTGCCCGGCAGCTTCTCCGAACCGCAGCTACTCGGAGCGCCACAAAACCGGCGCGAGGCGAGCCTATTAAAGGCCCCCTCCTCTTTGGACTGCCCAGTCAGCGCCCCTCCTTCTCTCCCCTCCCAGCTTCCCAAAGCTTGCAGCGAGCTCCGAGCCTCCAGGGACAACCGGAGAACTCGGTCCCGCCTCCAGAGCCGAGAGCCACTTGGCGGGGAGGGAGTGGCGTTGAGCTGAGGCAGGAGGCGTGGGCTGGCCAGAGAAACCGACGCTGGAATCTAGGTTCGCGCTTTGCCCTCACGTTATGCCCCTGTGCCCGACACATCCGTTACTTCTGTCCCTGCGGACATCTGTCGGCTGCCTGGGTGTTAGGCTTTGTCTCAAGGAAGTTCCGGTGAGGAGTTGGGAATGGAGACCCGCCACTGACCCCCGCTCCCAGCCCCTCCGGTTGCAACATCCCTGCTGTTTCTTCATCACAATATCTCCTAAAAGACCCAGAACCAAGAATTATCCCTCTAAATGTCCTGTTGCCAGAAAAGCAACTTCCCAGGACCAGAGAGCCCTACTAAACGCAGGGCCACCTAGGCCCACAGTCTGCCCAGGGGACCATGGTGTGCTGGATGGACTGGTGCAGACTATTAAATTTTCAGGAATTTTGCCAGTCAGCTGTTATACACAGCCATTATTAAAAGTTAAATGATATAAACTTACAATTATGAATTATGTTTAAAAACAAACCCCAGCACTTTCTAATTGACTATTAACCATGCTTCTGAGCCTCCAAACCACCAACGCTCCAGGACTGCTCACAGCTCCCAGAAGATAGCAGAGGGAGGTGGAAGTAGGATGGAAATGCTAACTGGTATGCTACTCTCCACCTCTCCACTCAGTGACATCATTATAGGAGCTTAGAACACGGCCTGGTGGGAGTTTTATGCCACCTTATTTATGAAGGGCTTGTGGGGGAGAGGGAAGCCCTTGATCAACACTGACCAGGACACCAGTGCCTGGAAAGGATGTAGAGAAAGAGGTTATCTTCCTACCAGGGAAGGGCTTGGGGACTGGTACACAGTAGAAAAATCAGAAGGCACTTCCTCCATGAGTTTATCTCATTCAATCCTTGACCAAGTATCACACAGGGCACCGGAGGCTGAGTATGGGTGGTGGGGACAGAGCATCAAGCCATGAGTTCCCATCTAGTTTGAAGGGGAGTCTAAGGACCCCTGTTCCAGACTCTGGTTTCTCAAGAACATCCTTATCTCTCCGTAAAATCAATTTCTTTCCTCTAGCAAGGAAGAAAGGCAAGTAGAGTAACGAAGTCTTTCCTCATTAGTCCTGATTCCTGGAAAATCTTCCCAGAACCAGTTGAGTAGAGTTTAGAAGAGGAAAGGACAGGAAAGCATGTATGCAGTGACTTGAAGCATAAAAAGGAGGTGGTGTGGAAAAATTTTGAAATTTTCTTAGGAAAGTGGCTGCTCAAGTAAACAACTCTATTGTTGAAGGGAAGAGAACCCTGGGACTGGTCCGTCAGTGAAGAGCACTGTTTGCCCATTATCTTCTCCCCAGAAAGGATCCACTCTTCAAAGAACCCCCTGGGGCCTTGGACCAGGCAGACTGGCCACATGCCCTTGGTTCTGCTGGGACCCCTCTTCAATTGAGATGTATTATGTGCATGAGTAAGACATGGGTGTTTATGCTCTGAAAATGAAAGGGAGAGTGTGCATAGGGGAGGATTGTGTGTGAGAGCAAGGGAGTTGAAGTGTACAAAGGACTTGTGTATTTGAGTGTTTAAAGAGAGCTTATAATTAAAGGGAAATTCAGACAACCAAGGGCAATCATAAGCCACTTATATGGGGCAAGCAATTGTTTTCCTACACCCAGCAGTTTTAATGGTGGATTACAAGTTTCCAAAGACATTTTACTTTCACTGTGATTGATGGGATTTGGCAAGGGTTGCTGCATGTCAATCAAGCTTCCCCCCTTCCCCAGTCATAGCCCACTGTCTCGTCCCTAAGCACAAAAACCCAAGCCATGTGGACTTGTTCAAAGGCACTAGCACACGTTGAGCACTTAGTCTGTGCTAAGTAAGCACTGCTTGTCTCTCCCCTCTTGGGAAGCGGCAGTTTTGTGCAGTCACTTTGCCAGGTGTTCCTAACCAGGAATTGAGATCTAGGGATCTCCTGAAGTGGAGTACGTAGAGCACTGCAGTAGAAGTTAGGAGAACTCAGCACTGATAGTCTATCTGCATCACTGGTCTGATTCTCTGACTCTTCATTTTCTCACCTGTCAAAAGAGGAGAAATTATCCTAGGTCCATGGTCTTCAGTTACAAGGTTGCATTAGAAATCTCTGGTCTAGATAAAATCTAAGGTCACTTTCAGATCAAATATTACGTGACTGTTTCAGGCCTGTAGACGGCTATAATACAGCATGAGGATTAAGAGCCCAGGCTCAGGGGACCCAGATGGGGATCCTGGCTCCGCAGATCTTAGCTGTGCAAACGTGAATAAGTTACTCTACTCCCTAAGCCTCGGCTTCTTCCTTTTTAAAATTAGCATAGTAGTACTACCCATCTCTATAGTTATTATGAGGATTACATAAGTTAATACTTAAAAAGTGCTCAGAAGTGCTTAATACATTTTAAAAAAATTCTTATATGTTATCTAACAGAACTGTTGTTGTTGTTGTTGTTATTATTACCACCAAGCCCTACTTGGCCCTTCAAGATGACTGCCATCACCACCTTCTGAAATTTTCTGGTGTTCCTCACAGGGGAGGATGGAAAGCTAATGGGAACACCCTTTCCTGGCTCTGCTCAGGGACTTCCAATGTCACTTCAGCAGCCCTACTTCCATAATATGACTCTGTAATTGCCATCCTTTTATTTCCCCCCGTCCTCCGTGATCTTTGCGAAATAGAAAGCAACTCCTTCCCCAAAAGAAAGATTGGGGGCCTAGCCCATGCTGTCCAATCTAAATACCTCCGGTTGGCTTTTTATGCCCTTTGACAATTAGGTTGATGTCATCCTATCCTTCAGGTCTCAGCCCAAGTGCCACTGCTTCAGAGCCTTCCTAGGCCACCCAACCGAAGAAGCCCCAAATCATGATCATGATGCCATGTTTTACTTTCTCCCTACCATTTACTTCTGTTTAAACCTATTTTGTTCACTTGGATCTTTACTTTTTTATTGACTGTCTTCCCCCTCTCCCCTAGCTGAAATGAGAGTGGGACCTTATGTGTCTCATTCACTGTTATATCCCCCAGGGGCTGGTGAAGTGTTTGGCAAATAGGAGCTCTTTATTGATCCCAAATGAACAAATAGACTGGATTTTAATCTCAGCTTCATCACTCAGTCTGTAAAACTTTGGATAAGATACTTCATCTCTAAAATGGGGATAAGGCAATTTCCTAGGAGAGTTGGGAGTGCCTAACACACTGTTCCCATAATGATTAACTTTTTGCACTTCTGTGATGGAAACCTTAGCCAAGTACCCTCATTTCATAGCTAAGGAAGCTGAGGTCCAGAGAGATAAAATTACTTGTTCTAAGGCGACCCAGCCAGCTGCTTTGCTCATTTCATAAACTCGTTTCTCTTTACCCTTTACAGGACAACCTGGCTCTAGCTAAATTAATTTGCTTGGCCTCTTCTACTCAGAAGCTGTAACTTCAGTATGCAGAACTTTGTGTGAGCCATTTCTCCCATAGAGGACACCCTCTGAACCTCATCTCTGCCTGTCTATATAACTCACACCTCCTATAGGAAGCTACTTAATTGATCTCACAGAGCTTTGACTGCTCCTTTTTTTTTCTCTCTCTGTACCTTCAGCATATGTACAATCCATTTCTAGCATAGGCATATTCAGCGTGAACTTGCTTGCCCTTTGCTAATTAAATGTCAAACCCTTTTCCTGAGACTGGGCTACAGCCACCCTGGACTAGAAACTCATCTAAACCAGGGCGTCCTTGTCTTTATTATCAGTCTCCGTGACAGCCCCCGAAACAGGTAGAGACGGCTTGGCTGAGCCAGGTGAGTGGAGGAGGTTCCAGGTAGAAGATGATGAGCCCAAAAGGATGAGGCACTGAGGCCAGAGGAGGCAGCCACAAGAATTCAGTCTGGAGACTTAGAGTTCACTTCTCTCAGGTCCTCATGATTAGGAACAAGGATGGCTTCTGCCAACCTGTAAAATCAAGCATGCTGGAGTATCTTCCCCAAATGGGAGAAAAGAATTAAGGAGAAAAGAGTGGAGTAAGAAACCAGAAATAAGCTCTATGGTCTCAGCAAGGTTTGAATGGGGAGGGAAGTGGCTGAAAGAAACCTCCCAATTCTTCAGACCAGTTATTAAATCGTCGGTTTGCTATGTGAGGGTTTAGATCAAGTTTTACACAGAAAACAAATTTAAGAACTTACCATTTTTTTGTGCTTTATGTCTCCACCAGTCTTTGTCAAAAATCCCTAAAAATCCCAGATGTGTTTAATCTGCTCTTCATGGAAACTGTGCCATAGAGATGGGCAAAGCAAATGACATCTAGACAGGCACAGGCTTTGGGAAGCTTCTTGGAAGGCTCAGGGAGTGAGCTGCATCATCCACTGGCTTCCACAGTGCTGGTCCCCTTGGCCAATCCTCTCCCAGATGTGGAGACAGCTGAAGCAGCTGGAGATTCATCTAAGGCCCCATGAATTATAGCTCTGGGCTTGGGTCCATTGTTCTTTGCTCAGAGGAAATACTTAACTCTATTTTTTCCTTCTCAGCCACCCACTCTGTTTTTTCTCTGGGGCTAAGTATTTAATAGAAGTCCCTTTACGTCCTGTATTTGTTCTCTTGGAACTACAGGGCTCCAACAAAGGGTCCTGGATTGGGGAAATTCACCAAATATTAGTTCCAGGCTGCCTCCTCACACCCTGAATCCTCCCTTATAGTCTTAAATAACAGCCACCGCCCTCATCTTTCAGGCCCTCCAATGTAGAGCCCCACCTCTGTCTGGTGTTAGGTTATTTGGGGTGCTAATTAAATGGCCCAGTCTCCTGGAGCTTTGAACTCCTTATTCATGAAAGAGGAAGCATATTCTTATAAGCCCGCAGAGTGAAGAGCATGATTTGGGATTCTTGTAATTAGAAATCATGATACAGTTCTCACTTCAGGAGTTTGCAATTTATTTGATTCAGTCTGCCAAGAGAAACTGAGGAGAGCTACAGGCTCTTGCTATCTTCACATAGGTAAAATTAGGGTGTAAACACTGGGCTTCTCCATTCTCACTTCCTAACATGTCCCTCTCCCCTCCACCTCTACATTCCCATCTTACCCCACCACCACCATGCTTTCTGTAACTCCCTCTAATTTTTCTCATGCACCCTCACTTTGCTTCTCAAAATTTGCTGCTGTCAGCATCTTCATTTACACTAGGGGGAAAATAGCTGACAACAGCTTTACAGTGTTTCCCATTCATATATATTTACACCTTAAAAGGATCAAAGCCTTTTCAAAACAAAGTTCTGATAGTGGAATTTCAGACAGTGACGGGGAAGAGCAATTCTTTAAGAGGAGAGGAAGGAGAAAGGGGTGATCAAAAGACCTCCCCAGGGAGGGCCACTATTGAGGTTTTGCACCGCCCAGCACTAGGGGGCACAATTCTCAAAAATGAGAAACAAACCACCTGCGTAACAACTGATTCCATGTATCCACCTTGCTGTCATCCATCACACTTCTCACTGAGCCCAACCAGTTGGTAGGGTTCTTACTGGATCTCCCAAAATGAAAGGGTTCCAATATAGTAAGCTATTGCCCTCATTTTTTTTCCTCTGGCATCTCATTTAGAAATGCTTTGTGGAATGGCTACCTCCTCTGTCCCTACGTCTTACTAACCTCATCAGTGTACATTGCCTCACTCCAGGATTCATGCCTCTCCATTTCATTCTGGAAGTGGAGAGGTGAGTGGGCAATGGGAATGAGAATCATGGATAGTTTAGGGGAGAGTGGAGAGCCCAGAGTGGGAGAGAAAATCTCCAACTCAGTGTCCACAACTCAATATGCATGAGGCTTATAAGTGTGAGTTTTTTCTGACCCTCAAGAACAGTAGAAATTAAAAAGCAGAAAACTCTGGTATTTAACTGAAGAAGAACATCAAACTAGCCCTTGACCCAGACTGGTGGTAGTAGAAAAGCTGCTTTGTGACTCTCCTGGCTCAGGCTCACCTCCCACCTGAGTGTGAGTCCCAGAGCAGAGCCCAAGGTGTCCAGTAGAGCCCACTTTTCTCAGACCTTGTGTTCCCCAATGCTTTGCTGAGAGACCAAATGTTATCTCCTTTAATGAAAGACTGCCCATGCTTTGCCTGCCCTCTCTTCCTCCTCCCTGCACCTCTGTGCAGCCTCCCTTGTCACCGTTGAGAGCCAAGAGGTGATGGGATCCAGTAATGTCACTTCTTAGCCAACCTGGCAGGAGCAGCCCAGCAAGTTGTCCAATACTTTCAAGCTGTGGCTGGTGAGACTCCAAACATCAAGTCACTCCAAGTAAAGATTTCTCCCTTCCTCCCCTTTTTCTCTCCAAGCTAGCCAGGAATCTCCTCTTTCACATCAGGACAACCCACCCTGACATTTTGAATCAGCCAACAGACCAACTGGAAGACACTTGTAGACCACAGAGTCCAATTGGGTGAAAATCACTACATTTCATAAAGAAAAAAACAAGGTGGTTACAGCTTCTGGAAAGGCCTCAGATGTAGAGGACAGGAAACAGCAAGAATGGTGATTGGACAGGCAGATTTCACGTGTGCTCCTGAAGGTGTGAAAAGAAAGAAAGGTGGGGGAATAGCGTAAACTGAAAGGATGAGTAGAAATTTAAAAGGAAACAAAGAGAATCCCTAATTTCACATTTATTTATAGAGCAGAATGCTGTCTCATTCACAACTTCAAAGACCCCATCTCTGTGTCTGGTTCCCAAATCCACATTCCTAGTCCCCAACATTGCCTGAGCTTCATTGATATGTATCCATCTCCACTTAGCTGCCCAGAGGGTCCTTCACAGATCTAAAACCAAACTCCCTCCTGTGCACATCCCCAAAACAGCACACGAGGCCAGACAATTAAGTTCATGAACTCATCCTAAAGAAAGTGCTACATATCTCGTTGCTGAATATCACTATGGTCACCTTTGAAATACTCCCCTTGGGAAGCTATGCACCAACGCCAGCACCTAGTCCACCCTTCCAAGCAATTTCGGTACTCTTTTTCTGGAATGGCCATCAGAGCTGTCGTCATATTACCCTTGATGTCCTGAATGTCATCAAAATGTCTTCCTTTCAATATTTCCTCTATCCTTGGGCAAAAAAAGAAGTCATTGGGGGCCAGATCAAGTGAGTAGGGAGGGTGTTCCAATAGAGTTATTTGTTTACTGGCTAAAAACTCCCTCACAGACAGTACCGTGTGAGCTGGTGCATTGTCGTGATGCAAGAGCCATGAATTGTTGGCAAAAAGTTCATGCTGTCTAACTTTTTCATGCAGCCTTTTCAGCATTTCCAAATAGTAAACTTGGTTAACTGTCTAGTTGGTACAAATTCATAATGAATAATCCCTCTGACATATATAAAAAAAAAAAAAAGATTAGCAACAAGTTCGCGAACTTAATTGTCAGGCCTCATACATGGACACCTATACCTTCTTCCTCCTGTTTCCCTCAGCTCAGCCAATAGCATCGTTATTCACCTCATCACTCAACAAGGCAGCCTCATCTCCTCCTTCCCTTGGCCCTCTGTACTCACCACCAGTCCCGATGCGCTAACTCAAAGAGGCTCCAGAACATTTCTCTCCATCTCCACTGCCACTTCCTTAACTCAGGCCACACAGTCTCTGGAAAGCTTGTCCTAAGAAGCCTCCATTACCCCAGTCTCTCCCTTAATGCAATCCTTATTCTGCATAATCGTTAGAATTGTCTTTCTAAAGACAAACGCAGTCATGTCACCTCCCTGCTTAAGAGTCTTTAACGTGTTGCATCACCCTCTGGAAGAAAGCTCACAGTGCCCAGGTAACCAATATACCCCTTCCCACACTGGCCCCAGCGGACTGTTGTAACTTCATTGCCTGCCACTCCTTGGCAGCACCTGACACTCTAGACCTGCAAGACTCACTGAGCTCTATCCTTTTCTCAAATGCAAAAGGTTCTCTAATGTCTTTGTGTGTACACATGTATCTCCACCTTTCTGAACTAGTTTTTCTCCCTCCAGTGCCTGGTGTTCTCTTACTTATTCATTAAAGTCCAATAACAACAGCACTCAAATGGAATCTTTTTCAGACTGATCTCTGCCCATTAAAACACAGCTACCACTACCTTCTCTGGGCTCTCATAACTTATTAATCAATTCACTCAACAAATGTTTCCTGAATTCCTACTCTGTATGCCAGGCTTCTTGCATATAGCTTTATTATTGTACTTGCAACATTATATTATCATTATTTGGCTACTTAGCTTTCTTTTTTCACCAGGCAAGCTTAATAAAATAGATGATCAAAACAGAGTAATTATCTTTTGCATTTCTTTCCCCTCGTTGCCTAGGACCATTTCTGGCAGGTCTGTGAAATTATTTATTAAAAGTGAAAATACAGGGAATGGGAAGCTGAGAAAGGAAAAGAGGAAAGAAGAAAATTCAGAAAGAGGAGAAAATTGAGCAAATTCCACGAAGAAGAGAGAAGACTAGGTCAGGAGCTACAAAGATGAGGGCACAAGAAAAGTAAGAAAGAGGAGAACTGGAAAGGTGTACCACTTCTCGTATCACCACCACCAGTGTGTGTGTGAGGGAGCGTGTCAGAGAGAGAATGGGTATGAATGGGTGCGCATATAGGGTCCGATAACTAAGTTTGAAAATTCATCCTAGAAAAAGTGCTACACACCTCACTGCTGAATATCACTACAGTCACCTTTGAAGCACTCCCCTTGGGAAGCTATGCACTGACACCAGCGCCTAGTCCACCCTTCAATTTTAGAACTCTTTTTCTGGAATGGCCATCAGAGCTGTCGTCATATTACCCTTGTCATCCTGAATGTCATCTAGATGTCTTCCTTTCAATATTTCCTGTATCTTTGGGTAAAGAAAAAAGTCATTGGGGGCCAGATCAGGTGAGTAGGGAGGGTGTTCCAATACAGTTATTTGTTCACTGGCTAAAAACTCCCTCACAGACAGTGCCGTGTGAGCTGGTTCATTGTTGTGATGCAAGGGCCGTGAATTGTTGGCGAAAAGTTCAGGTCGTCTAACTTTTATATGCAGCCTTTTCAGCACTTCCAAACTGTAAACTTGGTTAACTGTCCAGTTGGTACAAATTCATAATGAATAATCCCTCTGGTATCAAAAAAGTTAGCAACATTGTGGCAACAAGCTCATGAACTTGTCAGACCTCATGTGTATACACACACACACACACACACACACACACACACACACCACACACCACACACAACATGATATGAAAGAAGCCTTCAACATTGAGGCTGTCTCTATACCTCTCTCCTTCCCCTTCCTCCCCAGCCCTAAATCCCACGCTCTTCCTAAATCCTCAGGCCTTTCGTATTTCTCCGTTGCCTTTTTGAGGCATTCAGAAGAGGTATTCAGAAGATACCTCCACTTTGTCTGATAGTTTCACATGGGTGAAACACCTCTTGGTAAGTCACTAAATATAGCTAAATTCTAGATACTTTGAATTCTTCCATAATGGAAGGTTCTTTTGCTGAAGAAAAAAAAAACACACCAAAGAAAGAATTCTGGATGAAGACAGCATGGTCAGTTGGATGATGATGAATGATGAAATAGAACAACATGTCCCACTGTACTCCATGAATCTAGACTCTACTGCCAGTCCAATCTCCTGGCAGCTCTGTGACTTGGGTGGTGTCACATAAACCCTGGGAACTCAGGTTCTGCTCTCTAAGAGAGAGTGGAATTAGATGTGTTGTGGTGAGAACACAGGGCTGAGAACCCACATTCTAGCCCTGAATCTCCTGTCAACCAGCTGTGTGACTCTGGGAAAATGACATCCTTGTAGGTCTCAACTTACCATCTATAAAGTACCAGGTTAGAAAACTTACCCTCCCGTCCACCTGTAATGTCTATGTCCCTCTTTAGAATTCTCTAATGCCAATAAGCCTGATGAAATGTCACACAGAGCCAAGTGAACCGCAAAGCAGAATGTTCTGAAAAGAAATAACCCTTGCAAATCTCAGGAAGTGGGATTGGTGGACAGATGCCTGATGTGCACTGAACCTAAATGTCGAAAAGGAAAAAAAAAAGCTGGATTTTTTTTTTTGGCGGGGGGGTGGCGGGGGGAGGTCTGGACTCCAAAGAATGCTTGTTTCCTCCACTACTCAAAAATACTTGAAAAATATAACAAACAGAGTTGTAAAGTTCTTATAATCTCATCTCCCACCCAATTCAAAAATCCTCTTTCAGCACCTCTACAGGTGCCTCCTGTCTAATACTTATGAGCCCTGACATGTGTCCCTGGCCTCCAGAATTCTCCTTCGTGCTACAGCTACAGTGTCTGAAATTCCACCATTAGTCATTTATTTTGGCTCCCCTTCCTCAGGCCTCTTAAACTTTAAGTGCTCCTAGCTGTACTTCTTATCAAACCAAAGTGTTTGTGACTTGGATTCCCTCCTGTCCATGAGAGCAGATGTTCAGGTTAGCACCCTGGGCAACTCTAAAAGAAGGAAGACCCTGAGGATGAGAGCACCAGTGCCAAGATAAACTCCAGACACTCTACAGCTTTTCTGCCAGGCCAAATGGGAGTATCTAACCGTGATGACAATGACGGTGATGGTAGAAAACAATGAACATGTATATATGCTTACTAAAGGGCTGAGCACTCTTCTTAGCACTTCACATTCTAACTCATTATAAACACATTTATTTTAAAAAATGGATAGTGTTTATATTAAGTCCTTTGATGACCTTAAATAAGAGAAACCACCCTCCATCCTGAAATCCTGGTTTTTTTCCTTTGCCTCTTGTCTTTCCTTTTAAAACAAGCAAAAATAGGTACCGCTTTGCAAGATAGTAAAATAAAATGTGTGTGTGTGTGTGTGTGTAATCAGAAGTGGTTAACTAGACCCATTGTTCAGAGAGATTTGAGACTTTCTTGAATCAGCTATAAAAGGTAAATGTGGTGAGACTCCCATCTGGTGGTTAGAATCAATAACGGAGATTTGGGGGGAAATGTATGGTTTGCATTAAAAAAATTAACCAGGTGTACAGAAACCAAACCACCCTCACAATTAAGGTGGTCCCAAGCCCTAGAGACATCTTAGGGTGGCCAGCTCTCTAAGACTTGCTGAGGATTTAAGTTAAAAGACACTGATCTGATGAAAACCAGAAATCAAAATGAAGAAAGGATGGTAGGAAGGAGAGCAGCACATGTTAAGTATGACAACCACACAACACCTCCTTCAACTTTCTCCAGTGACTGGTTGTAAGAAATCTCACGAACGTCCAGCTTTTTCATTGGTACAATTTTGAAGGACTGCTGTCTCAGACTTGCATGACATGATAGAAATTGGTAACTTTTGAAAAAGTTGCTCTGAAATTGTAAAAGAGTTCCAACAGTGCCATCTGCTGGCCATAAGGTAGTGAAGCAAGCGTGATCGTCTGCTACCATTATGGCCGTTGCTACTGCATGTAAGATTGAAAATGTGCAAGTAACTCTTAGAGGCCAGTTATATTAGTGATCACAGATTGTAATCGCGTAGAGCAACCTTTATTTTGGGCGCCCCACAATGAGCCTGATACATGGCAGTTAGTCGCTTAAAATACTAATGGCAGGAACAAAACGTTTTTGTTTGTTTCCTTCTTGATGTATTAAAACCAATTACACTCTGGTCAGCAAACAAGTCAATGTCAGTGTTGCACTACAGTTTGTACAGATCTGGTTCTCAGTGATCTAGATAACAGGATTGGGAGCATGCCCATTGAGAGTGCCGAGTAGCAGCAGAACGGCCGGATGAAAATGGGAAAATAGAGTACTGCTTTACAGGAGTTAGGAAACTGAACTTACAGTAGCCTCAAGAATATTAATTAATACTAATTAATTAATGGCTTTCTATATACAGGGTGAAGTTCCAAGGGTTCCAAAAGACAGAATATTGAGGATTAAGGAAGAATTGAACAGATAAAAATAAATAGGAATGCTTGTATACATACAAGTGGTAATCACAAAACCCTGCATGCCAAAGGGAATACATGGTGAGGGTCAGCACAAAAGTGATGTCAGAAATCAAACGTGGCCTGTCTGGGATGTGTGCTCATTAGCGTGGTGGACAAGCATCAGGAAAACTCTGTCACTTATAGACAATACGGGGTCATAGCAATTACACAATAGCCAACGTTATAGAAAATGAACATGAATTGTGGCAAAGGGTATTATTTTGCTTAGACAGAGAGAACACTGTTTATATTTAAGAGCTACAACAGGCTTTGAGAAAAGCTGTCTTTGAGATCTTTAAAGATCAAATATTACAGTCCCTTCCAGCTATGTAATACCGTGATTTAATCCCTGGCTCTAAACATAGGAAGACTAATTCAGTATAGGGCATCGTCACCAGAAATACATTTTATTTAATTGGTAGCTTGTGAGTGTGATCTTGGTTAAGAACACTGCTTTCACAACTTAACTGAGTGACCCTAAGCAAGTTATCCCTTCTAAACTTCTTTCTTTATCTGTAGGATGCCTTTTTTAGAGGACTGTCATGATGACAAAGTGAAATAATGTTTGTGAGCTGTTCAGCACAGTGCCCAGCCCACAGCAAGCTCTCAAAAGAAGGAAGCTATCATTACTAAAGGTTAAATGAAAGTTAAATTAAAATGAGGCTTTAGAACAATACATGGCCCGGAGTAAGCACTCAATTTTAACAAGACGGTATGAATTGCAAATGAAATTTAAAAGCAGTATTGTTTCTTTATCATCAGGCGGGTATTTTAGGAAAAAAATTTCCACTAATTATGTGTCTTTGGGCAAGTCACTACAACCTTTGCATTTCTGTTTCTTCTGTGTAAAATGAGAACGGAAGTGATTACATGACCGCTATTATCTCCTCAAATAGGAAGGAGATTCTAGAGAATATCAGAGCTTAGTAAATACTATAAATCTATGATATAAACTCTATAAAACTCTACTTAAATAGTAAGAAATACCAGTTACTAATAGTATGTGTTAATTAAAAACTCAAGATTCACCATAGACCTAGATAGTATAAGGTACCATAAAAATGAAAGCCTTTTCATTATTTAAGGGTGAATTAAATAATGAATAATTGCTAGATACCGAACTAAAGACAAACATATATATTTCAGTTTTAATTTTGTATGTAATTTCCCTTCGTATTCAGAGCAAGAAATTATTTTAAGTTTTTTATTCCTTAAAAATCACATGTATTAAGTCTAAATATTCCCACATCCCCAATTTGAGGACTCCAAATTAATGGTGCTTTACTGTAATTCAGGAGTCAGCAAACTTTCTGCAAAGGGCCAGATAGTGAATATATTTTAGTCTCACTTAACCCTGCCCTTCTAGCACAACAACAGCCAATGTGTGACTGAATGGCTGTGGCTGCATTCCAATAAAATGTTACTGTATTTATGGGCACTGAAATTTGAATTTCATACCGTTTTTAAGCATCATGAAATTGTATAATTTTTTTCAATCATTGAAAATATGTGGGAAAGAAGAAAACATTCTTAGTCTGTGGACTATACAAAAGCAAGCAACATGCAGGATTTAGCCCCCCGGGTCGTAGTTTGCCAATGCCTACTATAATTATATATTTTGGGGATAATGTAGGAAATCCAGAATTGACAGATACCCCTCTGGGATCTGCACTGTTTGGTTGGCATTTGTTTTGCTGTATTCTTTCCGTCTGCTGTTCTCCTGAGGGCTTTCACCACAAACATTCCTCAGTCCCAGAGGCAAGGACAAAGGCTGAAGCATAGATAAGGCAAGCCTGACACCTTGAGGTCACACTGCAAGTGGCAGGCACTACCCTGGCTGGGAAGCATGAATCCTAGTGGGTTGGAGGGAGGCAGCGGGCAGCCATGCAGGCTCAACACAGCAGTGAGCCAGCCAACAGTTGTTGTTGTTGTTGTTGAAATGTGGCAGGATAAAGTCCTTCTCTCTCCACAGGAGCTTCTAAAGGGCTGTCTTCAGGGGCATTTCATTCTATTTAAAAAAAAAAAAAAAATTCCAGAGCCTTCCCAACTGAGATCAGAAGCCTCCAGAGACATTCTAGACTTTTCTTGGTCTGCTTAAGTCTCCCACTTGCAGCCACTAATACACATTCAGGAGGAGAGGAAGGGGAACTGGAGACAACCCCTCCATCCCACGCCTCTCAGATGCTTGCAAAGGAGAAAGAAGGAAAACATACAGGACCTAATTGCTGTTGAAAATCAGGAGTTTTACTCTGGGAAATGGCAAATCAGAGGCTTTAAGAAACCAAGACCAATGATCAAAATGTTATAATAGGCCCAAAGCAAAACGGGATTATGACTTGCCTGCCGGGTCACACTCCCAGGGCTGTTACAGCATTGTGCTGGGGTGAAGTGTTATGGTCATTTTTGGAAAAGGATTAAAGAGGCCATTCTTTCCATTTCCCTGCCTCCAGAAGTGTTTCCCCCAAACATCTGAGACTCCAGTTATTCCTATCTTATAAATTACCCAGGAAAGATGATTCTGCAGCATTCTAGGTTGAGAAGTTCATTTATTCTTAATGTATGTCTAATTCAAAGCCATTCTTCCATGTTACTGAGAAAAAAGAGACAGAGGACACTTGGAGAAAATCTGGCAGGACTTCTGTAGTCGCAAAAGTACTTTTGTGGGAGTGAGAGCCTCCTGCTTGGAGGTAACAAGCTCTGACAGTCACATGTATGCTGAACCTCCATAGCTGCTGAAAGGATTTTGATGGGCTAAGAAGAAACAGGGACAACTTCAACTGTCAGTGCCCACAACACAAGCAGAGAACTGGGTAGTTGGTGAGGTGTGTGAGGGGGGAGGGGGTGCTGGCAGAGGACTGTAAAGGTCCTCATCCCACTGAATCTCCCATTCCAACAACTCAAAGCACGGGCAGAGAGGGGCGACTCTGGAGCCCATACTTAATGAACAGGACCCTGAATCCAATCCAGACCTGTGCCATTAAGACGGGGTTCTGTGTTTTGTGGTTTTGAAGGAAGACTGTAGACTCTACCATTCCTCTCTTTGCATTTCAGTGTCTTCACCTCAGGGGGAGGTGGCAGTGTGGGACCGAATGAAAAACTCTCATACACATTTGTACCCACAGTTGTGGGCAGTTGCAGCGAAAGAGCGCCTGCCACCTTTCCTGAAGCCCTCTGGGGCAGCCGAGCAGTGTCCCAGTCGTTTTCATGGCCAGGCATGCACTTCCTGGTGGCCTGCCGCCCCCTAGGGAAAGGCTCGCCTTCCTTCTGGGTGATCCCGCTTTGCTGACAACCTCGCTTCTAGTAATGTACCCCTGTGCTGGGCTGTACCCCGCCGGCACACACAGCCCACCCCCACCCCCCACCCCCATCAGCGAAAGGAGCAGTAACAGAGTCCTTGGTTTCCTTAACCAGGTGGTATTTTCCCCCATCCCCAACTTAAGGTGAAAATGTTTTTTAGCGGGTTGCTTGGTTTTAGTATGACCTTCTCACCTCTCTCTTTTGCTTCACAATTAAAAGCTCTGGAACCTTCTCCAAGGGGACCTCTCTGCTACACAATCGGATGCCCACGGTGGCTGTGATGGGATCCGAATACTGCCCTGGGGCCAGGGCAGGAGTCATTTCTGAGGATGTGTCCTGGGCACTTGACCTTAAAGGAGGGAGCGAGCGGGGCCTCTCCAAGGACTCGCCTGAAGGACCGGTCCAGCCGCGTAGGAGTTAATGTGGGACCATGCGTAAAAGGGAGGGGGCAGAAGCTGGAGCTGATGCTCGAGGTGGGGTGGGGAGGGCAGCGCGTCTCGCTGATTCCTGATTAGTCTTACGCTTCATCCCCCAATTTTTTTCCCCTCTCCTCCCTCGCTCCCTCTTTTCAGTTTCTCTCTCCGATCCCAGGGGAGGGGAAACGGGAATAGTGAGAGATCCAAAATAAACCTCGGGTCAAAGCCGGGAGGAAGTATAAATACGAAGGGCTCGGCAGCCCACTCGGTGCTTCCCGGGGTGGGGAGGAGGCAGGGGCGGAGGGCGGGCGCGGAGGAGCGGGCCGAGCGCGCGCAGGGGCCGCCCGGGGACCGCGCCGCCGCCAGGCCCCCGCGGGCTGAGCCGCCCGGCGACCTGACTGGTTTCCTTTTTCTCGGAGGGCGAGGCCCGGCAGCGTCGCGCTCCAGCACCTGCCCGCGCCGGGCAGGCTTCTCCCGTCTCGCGCGCCCCCCACGGAGCCCCCATGCCCCGCGCCGCTCCCCGGTGGCCGCCGCTCCTGCTGCTGCTGCTGCTGCCGCCGCCGCCCGCCCGCAGCGCCCCGGCCCGGGCCGACGCCCGCGGGCCGGCCTCGGAGCTGGTGGTGCCCGCGCGGGGGGCGGGCGGCGCGGGCAGGCTGGCGCTCCACCTGTCCGCCTTCGGCCGGGGCTTCGTGCTGCGCCTGGCGCCCGACGCCAGCTTCCTGGCTCCCGACTTCAAGATCCAGCGCCTCGGCAGCTCGGGGGGGGCGGCCGGGGGCGAGCGCGAGCTGCGGGGCTGCTTCTTCTCGGGCACAGTGAACGCGGAGCCGGAGTCGCTAGCGGCCGTCAGCCTGTGCGGCGGGCTGAGCGGCTCCTTCCTCCTGGACGGCGAGGAGTTCACCATCCAGCCGCAGGGCGCGGGGGCCTCGCTGCACCGGCCGCACCGCCTGCTGCGCTGGGGGTCCGGGGCGCGGCGCGCTCCAGCCCAGCCCCTCCCTCGAGGACCCGCGTTTTGGGGGGTGCCGAATGGCAACGGTCAGGGACAGGAGAGAAACCTCGAGCGAGAGAAGGAAGAGGAGGAGGAGGCCGACGAGGAGGGGGGCGAAGAAGAGGAAGCAGGCGACAGCGACCTGCCACCACCCCTAGGGGCCACGAGTAGGACCAGGCGGTTTGTGTCTGAGGCTCGCTTCGTGGAAACGCTGCTGGTGGCGGACGCGTCCATGGCCGCCTTCTATGGAGCCGGTCTACAGGTAGGAGTCGCTTTGCCCAGAATCCCCGCCCGGGGACCAGTCACCTCCCAGTCACCTCCCAGTCTCCAAATTCTTCCCTTCCCTGTCCCTCTGAGAAAACCCTAAACGTTCTTCGCCATCCCAAGACCGACCCCAAACAAGGTTCTTCCCTTTCTGAGAAAGCGCAGAAACTGTTTTCTTAACCTCTGACACCTGGGCTACCTACTGCCCCTCCCCCTGTGTCCCTTCCAATTTAGAGTGGAGGTCCAGGACGTTTCCCTCTCTCTGCTGCTCACCCCCATCCCTCCCATCGAATCTCCTGCAGCACTTGGCAAACTGAACTGAAAGTGTGTTTTT
Source organism: Rhinolophus hipposideros (assembly GCF_964194185.1). Lineage (NCBI taxonomy): Eukaryota > Metazoa > Chordata > Mammalia > Chiroptera > Rhinolophidae > Rhinolophus > Rhinolophus hipposideros. Next base: position 29,617,282 of record NC_138070.1, on the reverse strand, counting down.
AAAGCACTCCCCACGCCCGGCACTTGCCTCTCCCGAAATAGATGAAAACTGAAGTTTTGAAAGAACATCCACCTCACCCCCCATTTGTCAGCCCTCTACTGTCTCCAGACCTGAGAGTCTCCTGTGGAAAAATGTGGCTATTTCATTCCCTTTGAGTACAGAACTGAAGTTGTCATAAATAAAAGACATTGTTTGGAGGGATTTGAACCTCGAAAGGGGCTGCCCCATTTCTGTGTGCCCAGCTGGTTCTGATCAGGGGGTGTGGACTACCTTGCCAACCTGGCACTCAGCCTTGCAGAACTTGGAACTGCCAGCATCAGAGTAGAAGGGAGGGGAACAGGATTTCTGCCTGGGGGCTCAGCCCGGGAAACTGAAGCTTCAGTGGAAAGGGAGGGGAGATATGTGAGGATATGAACTCTTTCAGTTACTGTTCCTAGTGGAGCCAGAACTACACTTGGTCCACCCTAGCGGCTCTAAGCCCAGACAACAGCTCTCTAAGCCGAGGCAAGAAAACTGAGTGCAGGGAATAACCCCTGGAGCCAGATGGTTTCTAACTAGATTCAAAGATGGTACAGATTCAGCAGAAAGTGTCTGTGCCACCCTGGCCCCAGCACCTCCTTCAAGCGCCATGTGAAGTGTAGGGGCTGCACTTTCTCTTCCCCTGGGAGCACAGACCCCGTGATGTGTCAGGTTAAAAAGAACTAACCTTCCTGAAGGTCATGGTGCCCTGAAACAGGGATCCTGGCCGCTGCTGCAGCTCAGTTAATGCTTTTTCAGTGATGACAGTCTTGGCCAGGGACCCTATTCTAGGCTCAGTCTGTGCCTGACTGTTGGGGGCACCAAGCCTTTCAGCATCACCTGTGCAGAATAACCCAGGTGAGGTGCAGTTGGCACTTCTGTTTCTCATCCCATCTTTCTCACTCTGCAATCACTGGGAAATGCATTCTAGATGAACAGATGGGAAGCACTGTAGGGTGAGAGGTCCATGTGGCTGCTCCTCTGGCCACTGCAGGGGCCAGTTACCCTTCGTCAGGCTCCCCTGTGCACTGTGTTCACTTCTCCCTGAGGATGGCAAGGCAGCTGTGAGTCCTCAGGCTGGTCTGCCCCACAGACTTCGGATCTATGCTGACTTAATATCTGTTTCCCTGCCTACCCTGAGAGAGAGGGGAGGCACCACCTGCCTTCTCAGACCACTTTCCCCAAGCAAGTCCTCAAAAGGGTGTCGGGAGAGGCTTCTCCCATCTCCCGTTAGGACCTCCATGCTAGCTACTGAGCGGCTCCATCAGAAAGAGGCTGAAGTACATTCATTGCAAACCAAGAACTGAGATTCTGAGCCCCTACCCCATACTTGAACCAGGGTCTGACATCTGCCTGAGAGCCAGGAGGTACAAACAACAAGAACATGGAGAAGCAGCAGAAAAAGTAATTATTTGTCTGTCTCCAGAGCCAAAATGTCCTTCCTAGTGCCTTCTGACCATCTCACTCTCTGAGTTCTTCATGTAGACACTTAAGATACTGATTATTTGCCTCAAGGCCATACTTGGTCTCTCCAGACACCAAAGCCATGTAGAAGCAGGCTCCAGGATGCCCAAACCACTGAAGCAGGAGGCTGGGCTGGGTTTTGCTCCAGGTTTGCTACACCAGACAAGTCTGCTTTCTCTTCATTGAGCCACCCAGGAGCTCTTCCACCCTCATGTGATGCCTGGCTGGATGACCTAGCTCCTGCTTGTCCCAGCCTCTCCCTCCACATATATTCACAGACAAGCACCTCTACACCCAGCCAGCCTACTTGTGTCAGGAAAGCACATCACAGTGGGTGTCAGGCACCTGTGCAGGCTGAGTTCCTCTCCCTGCGGCATCTACTGCTAAATCTTACACCTGAAAGAAAAGTTTTCTCTCAGCTGGACCAGACCTGTCAATTCCCCCTTGATCTCATTGCCTCACAGCTCACCTGTCACATGACTCCTGCTGTCACCATGCTAGGGTGGGGCAGAGACTGAGTGAGGCCCAGCTGTTTCTATGACTGTCCACTGACCCCTCTGCTCTGACTGCTCACCAGCTGTAGAGATGCCACAGGATGAACTTGAACTTCTTGGTTCAATCCCCTGGGCTTCCTAAACAGGTCCAGGAGCTCAGTCAAGAGTGAATGTCAAGTTCTGGTTCCGCAAGACCTTGCCTACCCCAACCCATCTCCCCAAACAGAATCCAGTTCTTTATAAATAACTCTCCCAGGAGTCTCCTGGAGACATTATTCACAAATATGGAGGCACTTTGAGATGTCTTAGCAACCGGGGGCATGTGATGAGAGTGAAGAGAAACTTTACCCTCTTGAGGAGTTGGATTTCCTCATTTGTGAAGAGAGACACCTAGACTAGGTAATCTGTGAGGCTGCTTCAGGATGAGTCTCTTCTGGGAAGTTTAGCACTATGTGGAGAAGCCACTCTGGGTGCGTTCAGTTTGCAGAGTGGTTTCTATGCGTCACCTCAGCAGAAATACTTATGAGGGAGGCAGAGGAAGAAAGTCCAACTCTTGTGTGTGACTTTCTCCTGGTCATACAGCTAGGAAGTGAGCGGCAGGACTGGGTCTGCAACCTAAGTCTCCTGAACCTAAATGCAGTGCTCTTTTTATTGTGCCATGCTGTCTTCATCTCAAGAGTCTGTGACTCTGTGGCCCTGTTTACCCCTGATACTTGTCTGTATTGTGGAAATGGGTCTTTGACTCCAGCAGTCCAAAGATGCCCAGCCAAGTGGGACGCCCAATCCTGAGAAGAAACCAGTGTCAAGGCTGAGAGAAAAAACCAGCCGTGCTTGAGGCTGGTCTCACTGTGGAGTGACAATGAAGTTTTCCAGAACTTCATACACTTGAGTTCACTTAATCCCTTGACAGAAGGGCCTCTGCCTCCCACCTTCTTATCTGGTTTCAGAGCGAAGGAGGTCAGACAAAGGGGTCTTTCTGAAAGGAGGGACCACCTCGGAAGAGCCATTAACTCTGTCCGCATCTGGCCGCTGCTTAACTGCTCCTTAGATGAAACCGGAGCAGGAGAGGAGTGAGCAGGGGCTGCACAGCACCCACATTCAGTATGGGAAATCTGCCAGTGGATCAACTAAAAGCTGAGCTTCTGAATTCTCTGCTCAAAAAGAGGGTCCTAGGAGTGCCACTCATCATCCCCAGAGCAGACTACAGGTTTCCCAAAATGTCAGGCTACCAGCACATGATTTCAGAGAAGGGCTAAGGGTAGGTCAGATGGAGCCATTTCATCTCCCCCGGACCGATATTGGAGAAAATATTCCACACAAGCCCTAACACTAAAATGACAATGCATCCCACTTTGCCCAGCACAACCCCGGTTTAGGCCTGTTCTGACATAATTAATAGTACCATCTCTCACTCTCAGAAGTGTCCTGCTGTAGGTAATAACAGAAGCAGGTGCATGCCCCACTCGCTCCGTAGCTACCCAAGTCTTCAGAGGTGAGAGACAAGTATTATATATGTGTGAACTATGTTCTTCCACTGGCAAAAGAATGAGTACTTTCCATGTCTTTTGCCTGCTGCAATGAGAACGATCAACAACATGCAGTATTTTCCAAAGAAAATGCCTTAATAATCAAAGATCTTTGATTTGCCAATTCCACCTCCCCTGGAAGGTGGGGAGCTGTGCGTAAACCACGTCAGGGCAAGCTTGCTAACTTGCATGCTTTGGGTTTGCCTCATCTGTCCTGTAGTTTTCCTTGAGTCAGCAAAGACGGATGGCAGTCAGTGTAGTGATTAACAGCATAAACTTTGAAGGGTAATAGAAATAACTGAGTGTCTTTGAGCAAGTTACCAATTTCTCTGTCCCTCTATTTCTTCACCAGCAAAATAAGAAGTTATATCAATGTCCTGTCATTGTGCTGAGGATAAAATAAAATATAGAAAGCACCCAACCCAGTGCCTGACACATAGTAGGTGCTCAACAAAGCATAGCTGATATTAGAGTTGCCTTTGGTGATGCTATTTGTCATAATAAGAGGGCAATGTGGTCACACGCCATCACAGGCAACCACTGCTGTGTCAGCTCTGCTGTCCCACACAGCTGAGGCCTTCCTTTTCAGCTTCCTTGGATCAGAGTTGCACTGAACTTCTTGTGGTTCTGGTAAGGGTGTGTTTTGGAAAGGTGGCATTGTCCTTGTTGTTTTGAGAACGAAGAGAGATGAAGGACTTCTGTGCAAGACCCTCTCTGCTCCTATGGCTTCTTTCCTTTTCCTTTGCTTCTCCTCTCCTCCTCCCTAGCATAGCTTCAGGCTCAGTGAGATGCTCAGAAGGATAAAAGGAAAAGTATGGCACCAGTTGCTGAAGTGAGAGGGTTTCCATGTTCTCACGCTGCCTCTCCTTGCCTCTCCCAGGCATGCTTCACAGAAAAGCAGGAGGATCCAAAGTATGAATAGCAAATGAGCAAAGCTTAACAGGTGGTGCTGTGAGCAGAAGGAGCTGCTGGAAATGTGCTTGGCTCAGGCCCAGCCTCCCCTAGACTCCCATTCTTGTTGCTTTGACTGCACCAGAGCTCTGAGGTGGGATTTCCTCATTTGTAGCTCAAAGAATCATAAAGGGCTGTGTCCCAGCCAAGCTGGCTGGGACATTTTTTTTCTCCAGGTCCTGGGTTGCCAACAGAGAAGGAGACATCCTGAAAGACTCCCTGCCTTCCCTAACAAGAGTTAAGCGCATCAGATGCCCATCACTGAAGAGCAGGGTTGTTTGACCACTGCTGGCCTGGCTGGCCATGGGCTCCATCTGACCTGCCTGTGTGGTTGTGGGAGGTTGTCTGCTGGGGCCCCCAGTCCACAGGGGTGCCATAATCTCACTCACATACCTCAGCAAGCATCCTGCACTCATGTGGTGCACAGGGAGATATAAATAGACACCCGGTGGTGGATCGTGCCATCTGACCTTCTCCTTGATGGCTCCTGGGCCCTCTTCCTGTGGGACTATAAGTCAGGCCTGCCCTTTCGACCCAGGGGTTTGGCAGAGAATCGGAGGCTCACAGATTCAGGGCCACCCACCCAACCTGGGACCCAGTGATCTTTCCCCCTGGGGAGTTATGAGATGTATTCAAATGTCAGGCATTCCTGCCACTGTTTCTCAGAGGAGCAAACGGTGGGCATGGCGGCCCTTCCCGTCTCCAAAAGTTCAGTAAGACAAAGAAGGAGAGGTAAGCAGGACCAGGATTTGGGATTTTAATTGAAACACTGGGCCACATCGTCCTTGCAGCCCTCTTGCAATAGAAATTATCTTCAGAGATAGCAGCAAGAGGACTTTCAAAGGTCCTCAGGTCTAACCCCCTGCCTTGAAGGAAAATGGCTTTCAAGCCCGCTCAATCCAACAGTTATTCAGTGTTTGGAAATGCTATAAACCCCCTTAAGGGCAAAGGAGAAGACTCCCTGAAAACCTACGTGTTGGGAAGCCCCCTCCCCTGATGCCTCACTCCATCCTTAGTATAGCAGTTTACCCACGTGTGCCTTTGGTTTTCACTGGGGAAGTGGCCATTGCATGGTGCCCACTGAGCTGCCTTCCCTGAGAGCCTCAGTCTGATCTGCTCAGCTTGAGAACACAGACCCTTCTTAAACCTCAAGTCTTTTATTCTTTCTACTGTGCCTTCTGGGACCAATGCTGAACAGCTGGCATCTCTTCTCTTCACACCTTCTTTGTAAAATATAATCTCCCCAATTTTGAAATTATAAAATTGACACTCAAAGGGAAGTACTCTTGTGAGGAGAGTTGCAGTTTGCTTGGGAAGAAATCTCAGGAGTTGGTCCTTGGCCCATCAGACTCTGGCCCTTCCTAGAGCAGGAGACCAGGAGACTCTTTCTGCCCCCAGGGAGCAGTGAAGGCCTGGACAGGAAGTAGCCTCAGCAAGCCACCATTCCTCAGCCCTCACCCCCAGTTGCATAATGCTGTGATTGCTTTATCCCCTTAGGAATCCAACTATAGGAGCAAGTGCCAAGTTTTAGCTTTGCTGATAAGATGTTTACATCAGCCTAAACATAGCTAGAGTGCTTGACAGCTCTGTAACCTGCCAATCCCTGTTTGTAGAGCTTACAAAATACCTGGCTTGTTGCCTGTGAGGTGAACAGACAGATCCCATTCACAAATAATGGGCTTCATCTAGAACTCCCACACATGGCCTCAACCGATGGATTGTCCCTCTCTAGCCTTTCAACCTCCTTTGCCCTCTTTCCACTCCCACCTTCCAGACCACTGGAGAGAAGCAAGGAGATGGTATCCTAGGGGATAGGGAGCAGGGGGGCAAGTGCGTGGCAGCTCATCTGGCCACACTCCTGGCTGAAGGCACAAGTGTCTCTGCCCCTTTGTCTCCTCTTCTGCAAAATAATCCAAGAGAACTCACTTTTAGAGGTCACTGAGGCAGGAGAATGAGCTCTAGTCTGGCCTCCTCCAAAGCCCTGGGAACAGCTGGCAGCACAGGGGCAGGACAGAGGCCAAGCAATAACGTAGACAACTTTATCTGGCCTGGGTGGGACTGAAAGGTGTGATCCTAAGTGCCTGAGGCCCCCTGGATTTTCTCAAGCCCCAGGCAGAAGGGAATAAACACTTCAGGGCTGTCCAGGCGAAACCCAGAAGGCCAAGCACTGGAAAACTTATTGAGAAGAGTGTGGACCTCAGAGACAGACAGACAGACAGGCGTGGGCTGCATCCTGGCTTGAAGAGCTGTGTGGCCTTAGACAAGTTGTCTAACTTGGTGACTCCACCTCCTCATTCATAAAATGGGGATTGCAATACCTACTTCTCAGGGTCGTTTTGAGCATATAATGAGATGACAAACGTAAAGTGTGGGCCCTGTACCTGGTACAAAGTAGCTATTGTTAGTCATTATTATTAGAGCAAAGTTTTCAGGGTTAACATTCCCATCCTGAAGAGTAGCAGTCACCCCAGCAGACATCAGGAAAATGCTCTGGTGGATTCTAAGAAGGAAATTCTACTAACCTTGAACACTCAGATAATTGCTACTGGGCTGAGAATGGAGAAGGAATGGGATGGCTGGCAGAAGACAGTTGGTGTCAAGGTCAAGACAGAATAACCAGTGCTGTCCAATAGAACTTTCTGTGATGGTGGAACAGTCTGTCTGCTCAGTCCTATACAGTAGCCACGAACCATAGATGGCTATTGATGCATTTGAAATGTCATCAGTGTGACAGGGCAGCTGTAATTTTGATTTCATTGAATTTTAATTAATTTTTATTTGCACAGCCATATGTGCCTGCTCAAGATGTGAAATGCATGCACAAGCTTTGGAGCCGGGTGGGCTGAGTTCAAATGTTGGCTATGCACTCATCAGATCTGTGATCTTGGGCCAGCTACTGAGACTCGGTTTTCCTTTATGTAAAATGAAGGGAAGTAGTGCCAGGACCTCGGGGGTGTGAGTTTTCAGCAAGATGCCATTTATCAGACCCTCAGCACAGAGCAGGGCACATGGGAGGTACAGCAAGGGATGATGGCCATGGACAGGCAACGGGCCAGGATATTGAACCCTTCACTCTTCCTATCCCCTCCTTCCCGACAGAACCATATCCTGACACTAATGTCCGTGGCGGCCCGCATCTACAAGCATCCCAGCATTAGGAACGCCATCAACCTGGTGGTAGTGAAAGTGCTGATAGTGGAAGATGAGAAATGGGGCCCAGAAGTGTCTGACAATGGTGGGCTTACACTGCGCAATTTCTGCAACTGGCAACGGCGTTTCAACCAGCCCAGCGACCGGCATCCAGAGCACTTCGACACAGCCATTCTGCTCACCAGACAGGTCTGCGGGCTGGCTCCGGAAACCCCGGGGAGGAAGGGAGGCAGGGTGGGCAGATCAAAAGGAGGACCATTAGGCCTGCCCAAACATGGGAAATGTCTCCCTGCTGGCCCCAGCTGGACGCCAGGAGCCTCATGTGTGGAATGATGAGGAGGAGGTTATGAGGATAAGTGTGAGGTATTTGCAAAGGAAGGAGAGGAATCTTGTAAGGGCTCTTTTCCAAACGTTTGTGACCAGCTGTCTGCTGAGGTCATAACAAGAAGAAATGGACTCACACTGCCCAATGAGAGATGTGGAGCTGGAATTAAGAGAGGCAGCCCATCTACAATGGTTGTTAAACATAGGAGCAGGTAACCAGGAGGTTAACCCCCAAGATTTCCCCAAATAAGGAGGCTACCCACCTATCAGATGTGATTGAAACCAGCAGCTTCTGGAAGGCTAGAGAGTGTAATAATGTGCACCAGGGCCTGTTTACTCCCCAGTTCTCACAACCTCACTAGGCAAGTCCAGTTGTCAGCCCATTTTACAGCTGAAGAAACTAGGCACGAAGCCGCACACGGTGGCAGCACCCATAGTCAAGCCCAGGCAGCCTTGCTGTGGGGTCAGTATCCTTAACCACTGTGCTGTCCTGCCTCCCAAAACAAGCTGCCCAAGTCCCAGCCAGCCTTCGGACATGCCAACGTAGAAAGAGAAACAGGCTTCCGCGCACAAGTGGCCTTTGTGAAGAAATAGGGCTTTTGGCTTAAAATTTTTCCTTCGACTCAGAAGGAGCAGGAGTAGGAAGATGTTCTGTTCCGTGTCTGTTCTTACACTCTCGCTCTCTCTGCCACGCAGAACTTCTGTGGGAAGGAGGGGATGTGTGACACCCTGGGCGTGGCGGACATTGGCACAATCTGTGACCCCAACAAGAGCTGCTCTGTGATCGAGGACGAGGGGCTCCAGGCAGCCTACACTCTGGCCCATGAGCTAGGTAAGCGCTGCCATGCCCAAGACTACTCTGTTGTGTCAGAGGGAAGTGCCTCTTCCAAACCCAGGTGCACGCAGGTGCTAAGGAATATGCAGCCCCTCACATTTAGCCAATTTCCTCTCATAATTCTGACAGAGTAATTACGTGCAAATAGATATTGTGCTTTCTCCATTCCCACCCTGAGCATAAGGCCAGATGATCAAAATCTGGACCATCGTCAAAGTTCACCAGGAAAATGCCAAAACATGAAGCAAATACTCAGACAAAGTCGTGATGCTGTAAGTGGTGAGAATTCCGGAAAGATTAATTGTAAAGAGAGCTCTGTGTAAGCAAGCGAATAATAGGGGTGAATGAATTTAGGACAGGCTGAGGCAGAAAATAAAGGGATATCAGTGGTCCTCGGTACTCTGAGAAAGCGTCCTGGAAGGGAAAAGCCCAGAGTGCAGCCTGAAACAAAAACCTTTGAGGAATAAGGGGAGGATGGTTCCCATGAGGAGCTAGTGACTGGTCTTCTGTCAGCAGAGTGCCACTCTGTCGCAAGAGAGAGAGGGAAGGCATGCTGGGCCACGTTGGGAACCCTCTGAGCAAGGTAGGGAGGGCTACAAAGTAATGGAAGCCATTAGGGTTGACTGTGGGTCCCCTCTCCATCCCCAGGGCACGTCCTCAGCATGCCCCACGATGACTCCAAGCCCTGTGTACGGATCTTTGGGCCCATGGGCAAGCACCACATGATGGCACCCCTCTTCGTCCACCTAAACAAGACTCTGCCCTGGTCTCCTTGCAGTGCCATGTACCTCACGGAGCTCCTGGATGGTGGGCATGGTATGAATCCCTCAAGCTTCTCCCTGGCCAGCGGCTGCAGGTTGAGCGCTGCCCGGCCAGCCACCTTAGATCACTGTAGGTACCTGTGCTGTTTGGGCTGAGCTCCATCACAATGCATTATAGCCATTTAGGGTCAGAAGAGACTTCCGACGTGTGTCCCTCATCCAACCTCCCATGCCATGGCTTCTTACCATTTCCACAAAGCATGCTCTTCCTAGCCCCATCTTCCAGCAGCCTGAGATCAGGACTAATTTAGATTGGTAGTCACAAAGCATGTGGAATTAGTCTGAGAAGGTTTGTCTGGAGGAAGTGAGTTTGAATAGAGCTTGAAGGAATGGAAGACTTATGTAGAACAGAGGAGAGAAGGGAGTGTTCCATCTTTAGTGGTCATCATATGATAGCTTAGAAATGGCAAAGAGGCCAGGAACTAGTCGTGCGAGAGCAAGGAGTAAGGGGTGGGGTGGGATTGGGGTGGTATGCCTGGTTAAAATAGCTTGATTTGTCGAGCAAATCGGTGAAAACACAATTTATTCTTGATTCTTCTCATTGAAGGAGGCAGGGACCCATATGTTACAAAAATAATAGATTATCCAAATGTCAGTACTTTGGCTTTATTTTGCATACCATGGTTTTTAAGAGCTCATTTACACCCCCAATTATATTACGATGACGTAGATTAGTATTACAGTTCACTGGCATTCCCTAGGTAATCACTATATACAAACAAGTATAGATGTTCTGGATAACAAAAGAAACTCAATCCTGAAAAAAAAAAAAAAGAAAAGAAAAATTGTCAACTGATAGTCAAAATTTGGAAAAGCCCTATATAGATGATATGTGTTGACAGGTTTTAGATTGAGGTTAAGGAACTCATGATGTCTAGACCTTACGCCCCATTGACAGGAATTTAAAGGTAATGTGGGAACAATGGAGAGCTGAGAGATGTAAACTCCAACCCATTAATCTTATTCCTCTGCTTCTTCCATTTCTCAGGAGACTGTCTCCTCGACGCTCCCACCTCCGCCCTGCCCCTCCCAACAGACCTCCCGGGCCGCAGGGCCCTCTATGAGCTGGACCAGCAGTGCAAGCAGATCTTTGGGCTGGGTTTCCGCCACTGCCCCAACACTTCTGCACAGGACATCTGCTCCCAGCTCTGGTGCCACATGGATGGCGCTGAGCCCCTTTGTCACACAAAGAATGGCAGCCTGCCCTGGGCTGATGGGACGCCCTGTGGGCCTGGGCACCTCTGCTGGGATGGCAACTGTCTGCCTGAGGAGGAAGTGGAGAGGCCCAAGGTCAGAGACGGCCACTTTAGGGAGAGGGGAGGCTGGGAGGAGGGCTAGTTTCAAGGAGGAAACCACACTTGAGAACTATGAACTAAGATACTCTGGGCCAGACTGCAACTATGACTTCTAAGTAACAAACAAAGCAAAGCGTATTTATCCAAACGCAAGAGGAGCCTTTTGAGGCTGCATTCATATTGGATGGATGAAGCTACCAGTGCTCTGGGTATTGGGGAAACTCCCACTTTTAGAATTGCTTTTGAGCTGACTTGAAGGCTTGTGAAGGTTGGTGATAATTGTGAAACACTCCAGCACAAAGACCAGAACATGGGCACTCAATAAACGGAAGCCATTCTGAATTCTATTATAAACAGATAAAGTAACTCAGAAGAGGAACATTCAATCAAAGGAGGGAAAGTATTCATATCCTTCCCATGTCTGAGTCATAATTAGAGTTCAAGGGAATAAGACTAATTATGGGAATTCCATACTCAAAGAGGAGGAGGGAGGAGGAATCAGAACCACCTCTGACAGGCAAAGAAAACTTGGCCCAGGACAGAATAAATTTGCAACAAAAACCAAGGCCATGCCACTGAGAGTTTTAAATGATTCGCTTCTTGCCCTGCTCTTAATACTTCCAAACTGTGAGGCTGATCACATTTCTCTTGCTGGGAGTCACTGAGCTATCCCTATGAAATGGAATCCACTGAATTGCGCAGCCTGGTCCCGGCCCAGCATTGAATCACCAGGGTGGCCTGAGCACCAGGGCTGTCCTCGGTGGTGTGTCCTTTGCACTGAGTCTCAGGAAGCTGCTGGGGCCGGTAAGCCCCACACTCGTTCTAAGCCTGAGCCGGGGCAGGATTCACGTCTTTATCCTCAGCCACCTCCCATTCAGACATGGAGCTTCTCTTCTAGGTGTCACCCTCTCCTGTAGCGTGTGCTTCACCCATCACTGAGGGCAGAGGGTCCATCCAGTGTTCCCCGGCACCAGAGCCAATCTCAGTGCAGGGAGAGGTTGACATAAGGTGTTGATAGGATGCTATTTATCATCTATTTTTAAATGGAAAGGACAGATCATAAAATACTATGTACGACAGAATCATATCTGTGTAAAATAAAATCGCTACATCTTTATGATTGTATATCCAGAGCAAGAGTATGAAAGGATATTGATGAAAATCACGCCAATGCTTTTATCTGGGTAGTGATATTTTTTTTTAAGTGCTACTTTGTTTTCTACTTTTCTAAAGTTGTCGTTTTTCATATGAGCAAGTATTATTTTGTAATTTAGAAAATTTTTCATTTTGAAAACTCTATGAACGCACCAAGGGCAAAGCTTTGTTCTCACAGGTCTGTTGTAAAGTTAGAAGCAGCTCTCTTTATTTTCCAGGCAACATCTGACCACCGAACTGGTGGCTGGTAGACTAGCGGCAACACCTCTCAGTGGTTATTCCTTAGGCCAGGACTTACTTCTCAACCTCAGTAGTAGTGACATTGAGAGCATAAGTCTTGGCCAGAGGGGGCTATCTTGTTCATTGTTAGATGTTTCGCAGCAACCTTGTCCTCTACCCACTAGAGGCCTGCAGCATATGCCCTCTCCAGTTGTGACACCAAAAATGTCTCCAAACACTTTCAAATGTCCCCAAAGGACAAAACGGGCCCCGATGGAGAACTGCTGCGTGAGACCCAATCTTATTTGCACAAAGGAGTTTCATTCGACAACTAAAGTTGAGCACCTCCCTGAGGGCAAGGCACTGTTTTAGATGCTGACTGGGCAGTGAGCCGTGAGCAAGTCTAGCACAGCCTCTGTGTTCACGAAGCCGATAGCCAAGCAGGCCACCCAGTCATGAAACAAATGATTAGGGCAGTTTGCTGAACTCCATGCACCAGGATGAGCAAAACTAGGGTAAAGGAGTCAGGGCCGTGGTCGCCTGTCATACCTCAGCTCCTGACTGTGGCCTTGTGTGTTGCAGGCCGTGGTGGACGGAGGCTGGGCTCCCTGGGGACCCTGGGGAGAATGTTCCCGGACCTGCGGAGGAGGAGTACAGTTCTCATACCGTGAGTGCAAGGACCCCGAGCCTCAGAATGGAGGAAGATACTGCTTGGGTCGGAGAGCCAAGTACCAGTCATGCCACACGGAGGAATGCCCCCCTGATGGTAATCACCACTTATGGCCACACCTGCCAGAGCAACTGCTCTTATTGCTGCTGCAGATCCCCAGAGGAGTAGGGTGGTCTCCCAAGATGCAGAGCTATCCTGTGAGCCAGACATAAATGTGCTCTGCAAGGCCCCAAGTTTTGGGGCAGCGCTTAGTGACTTGGGACAGCTCTCATTGTGCTGGGAGAGCGTGGCAAAGTCAAGGACAGGAATAGCCTTGGTGTTCTAAGATGTGGAGACAGAGGATGTCACTCCCAACCTAACTTACTTGGGAGGGGAGAGGACTTACAGCGGGGGCTAGTGTCTAGGATGGTAATCCTCCTGGAGGCATCTCAACCCTCATCTGTGTGTAGAATGGACGTATTTTCCAAAGCAGTGTCAGAGCCAAACCTCCAATGTCTTTCCAGCCAACATGCAGCCCATGGTGGAGGGAGGACCTCTGAATCTGATTCTAGTGCACATTCCTTCGAAGAAGAGTTGCCCATGTTCCCTTGGGGCCATAGCAACTGCCTGATGGAAACTTCCCAGGAAGCAATACCACCTCTACCTTCCTTGGCATATTCAGACCTGCTAGAAAGCACATGTATTAACTCAGAGGCAGGAAAGGGCAGCAGCCGAACTGGTGAGAGGGAGTCATTAGAAGATTTTTCCCTACCATCTTATTCACCTCCCCTCTGTGCAGCTCCAGGAAGTATTGGCAGGCAGCAAAAGACAAGCAGAGCTTTAAAATAGATTCATCCAAATTCAAAGACTCATTGGCATTGGGTTAGTGTCTAAAGGGGGGATCTGTAGGTTTTGCAGTTTTGCAAGATGGAAGGATCAGCCCTGGCACGAGGCTCTAGAAAATGTGCCCCAGAATTGTGCGAGTTTGCCTGGTATACAGGTGAAGCAATCCCTGGGACTGCAACAGTTTGCCAGGTAGACACGGACAATAGGTGATACCACGATTTCAGATGCATGGGGATGAGCCATCTCAAATTCACAAGTGTTTTTAATGCCTCTTGTGTGGCTAGAACTATAATAGATGTTATAACTGACATAAAAAATGCAGAGAGCATGGTCTCTGTCCTCAAAGAACGTACAGTCTAATTAGAGATCCAAACCCCTCGTACAAAGCAAGTAAAACTTAATCTGTGAAGTACTGTCCCAGGCTCACTAGGAATTCAGAGCAAGAAAAGCCTGGACTAGTCAAAAGCTTCCCAGGGAATGCGGGCTCAGTCTCGGGGGACTGAGATGATGACGAGATGTGGGAGGATGTGCCAGGAGAGGGGGAGGTGTGAGAGGGGCTATGATTCGCTCAGGTGGGGTCCAGCAGAACGCACCAGCATTTCAAGGCCACACCACCAAGGTCCATGAAAGCTGAAATGGCAAGTCACCTGGGAAGTGTTTTCAAACACAAAGGCCCAGACTCCTCAGATGTACTGAATCAGTCTCATGAGTAGGGCAGGGCCATCTGTGTTTCAAACACTCTTCACAGGCCGTGTTGTACAGCTAAGCTGGAGAACCTCAGTAGTAAGAGCAGCTTCGATTTCAGGATTGTGGGGGGAAAAACCCAAACATGTCTTACTTCAGACAGATTGTTCTGGAAGCAGCATGCAGCAGGATGGGAGAGGAGACAGCTGTGCGTAGGAAGCTGGGCACTTGGTCCCGCGTGAAGCCAGGAGGAGACCTCAGCTTGTGAGAGGGGGACTGAGGTGGTGAGAGTGGGACGAAGACATTAAAGTCACAGATTGTCCCAAATACAGCAGGACTTAATGACAGGTTGGAAATAGTGCATGTAGGTGCTCAAATGTTTAATCTCAGACTGGAACGTGGTAGACTCACTACATGAAAATGAAGCCAGCTAACGGAGGAACTGTATGGAGTTGGGCTGTGCTGAGCTGGAAGTGATCACAGCACCTGCGAATGGAGTCCCCCATAGACACCCAAAATCATAGCAAGTGAGGTGTGGGGCAAGATTTAGAGCTGGAGCTAGAGATCTGGGAGTCCGTGTCACCAAGGAAGTCAAGTTAGAACACAACAGCAGAGGCCTGAAAACATAGTTCCATGCATCATTCTGTGCTTTCCAAGCTTGCTACATTTCCCCCTGTTCCCACCTAAGTTTATTCATCTGTAAAACAGAATGCAGATCTTCCCCAAATGGAAAGGATATTTATCCCAGAAAGGCCAGCTGAAGCTGGATGCTCTTTTCCCTGCCCCTGTGAGTAAGGGTACATGTGGACCTAAGTCAGGTGTGTCTAGCAATGCTGGGCCCAGATGACGTGGGACCTGTGTCCTGGGGTTGGGTTAAAACCAGGAAGAAGAAAGGTACCTTGAATACAAGCATTTTTCCAGTCAGATCCTCCCTTTTTCAGCACAGCATGTTAACTCCATACCATTTCTTACTCTTTTTAGGGAAGAGCTTCCGGGAGCAGCAGTGTGAGAAGTATAATGCCTACAATTACACTGACATGGATGGGAACCTCCTGCAGTGGGTCCCCAAATACTCAGGGGTGTCCCCCCGGGATCGTTGCAAGTTATTCTGCCGCGCCCGCGGGAGGAGTGAGTTCAAAGTGTTTGAGGCCAAGGTACGCACCGTGCGGGAACTCAGATCCACAGCTGAGGAGGAAGGCCACCTACCCTCCTGGGACTGCCTCTGTGCCTGCCATACCCTCTCTTACCTTCCCTTCCTTTTCCCCTCACCTGCTACAGGTGATCGACGGCACCCTGTGTGGGCCCGAGACTCTGGCCATCTGTGTCCATGGCCAGTGTGTCAAAGCTGGCTGTGACCACGTGGTGGACTCACCTAGGAAGCTGGACAAATGTGGAGTGTGTGGGGGCAAAGGCAATTCATGCAGGAAGGTCTCCGGTTCCCTCAACCCCTCCAGGTGAGACTCCCAGTAGTGGTACCAAGGTGGAAGAGCAGAACAGGCTTTGGAATCACATCAGTCTAGGTTTGAATTGTGGCTGCTACTTAATACCCATGGAGTACTGAGCATTCATTTCTTGACAAAATGTGGGCAGTCCTCTGAATCGCAGAGTCATTGTAAGGAGTTGTAAGATGGGAGGCAGAGCTCTCAGCACAGGGCCTGGCCTATACCATAGAGAGGACCGTGCTCAGGGCTGCCAGAGGCCACATGCACAGGGACGGATCACCTCTGAGTCAATCGGCCATACAGCTCCACTGAGTAAATGGGACCTTTGCCAGACAGCAGCTCTTCCAGGCTTCTTTTGGGAAGGACCTCTCCCCATACACTTGGCGAGTCTGTCCTACCTGCAGGTGGATCTTCAGAGAAGGGCCTACACGGGAGGGAGCCCTCGGCACCTCAGTGCCGTCACAAGTCTGAGAACTTCAGACGCATTTTCGTAGCGTAATACCCTACGTTCATAAAGCTCTAGTATTTGTTTGAGTGCTTTCGCTTCTATGGCCTTGTTTGATTCCTAAAATAAGACTCTGAGGTGGGGAAGGCCAACACTATTATTCCCCAGGCACAGATAAAGAAGCTAAGGAATGACAAAATTACATGACTCCTCTAAGGTCACACTGATAGTTAATGACAACCAGAAGAGAATCCAGGTTTCTTCATTTCTAAACAGTCTTCTTCTTGCCCTTCCTGCACATCCTAGAGCAGAAGGGCAAGGGCAGGTGTTATGCAGGCACACTAGGCCCCTCTGTTTCTCTCCCTCATCTCATCAGGCTCAGAGAACAGAATCAGCCCCTAGCAGACAACTGCTAATTTTTCAAATTTAAACTCAAAGAATATAGGGGGGGAAAAGCCTGGCATAAGGGATGTTCAGATACTGGGTCCCCTAGCTGAATGTCTCTTAAGCATTAGACAAATGGGCCTGTGGATACTTTCACGCTGTCCTAGACTAAGCAGCTGGCCCCAGCGGGGCGCAAGGCACAATAGTGAAGGACCAACTGACTGACTGTGTTTCTTAGTCCTTTTCACATTGTTCCCAGCCTGTGAAATGCAAATGCTTTCACCCTAGATGCCAAGAATAAGAACTAAGGTTTCTCTAGCCCTCACAAAGCCCTGGACCTACAACAGAGATGAAACATTTTTCCAAAACAGCATCCTATCCCCCCAGAAGCACAGTTCAGTGTCTGGGCATACCCAGAAGATGGATCCTCAGAAGCAGGATATGTCGCCTCGTTCCTGCCCTAGAGCCATATTAACCAAATACTAGGAACTGACTGACTCTAAGAGGTAGAATGAGGTGTCAGATTTTGGAATGTATGTGTCAAACAGATTTTCCCACGTGGGTTTGAGCTCTGGCTATGAAAGTGGCCAAGCAAAGTTTTATACCAATGCAAAGAACTAAATGTGTTTGAGATCTCGCTTGAGCCAAGAACTGCCAGGTGTGGCAGCCGTGATGCAGGGCTGCCTTCCTCCCTCTGCTATTGTGCATACCCACACGTCTAAACTCCTCAGCCCCAATATTTGAAATAGAATTGCCAGGCATAGCAAAAGCCCATGAAAAGCCCAATGTATGAAACATTCCTGTCATCCTCGGCTGGTAATTTATTTAGAACTTTGAGGCAACTGCACAATAATTTGCTAGTGGTTTTCATCTGCCACACCCTGTCACCAGCAGGTGAACTTCCTTAAGCTCTGGGCTGGGAAGCCACTTGTCCTAAGGGTGCCTTTCTGTTTCAATCCTAGTTATGGCTACAATGACATTGTCACCATCCCAGCTGGTGCCACAAACATTGATGTGAAACAGCGGAGCCACCCAGGGGTCCAGAACGATGGCAATTACCTGGCATTGAAGACTGCCGATGGGCAGTACCTGCTCAATGGGAACCTGGCCATCTCTGCCATAGAGCAGGACATCTTGGTGAAGGGGACCATCCTGAAGTACAGTGGTTCCATTGCCACCCTGGAGCGGCTGCAGAGCTTCCGTCCCCTGCCTGAGCCTCTGATCGTGCAACTCCTGACGGTCCCTGGTGAGACCTTTCCTCCCAAAGTCAAATATACCTTCTTTGTTCCTAACGACGTGAACTTCAGAATACAGCACAGCAAAGAGAAAGCCACCACCAACGTCATCCAGCCCCTGCTCAACGCACAATGGGTCCTGGGGGACTGGTCTGAGTGCTCGAGCAGCTGCGGAGCTGGCTGGCAGCGGCGGACTGTGGAGTGCCAGGATTCCAGCGGCCAGACCTCCTCCACCTGCAACAAGGCTCTGAAACCTGAGGACGCCAAGCCCTGTGGAAGCCAGCCATGCCCCCTCTGACGCAGTGGAGGACGGCCAGTCTTGTGCTCATGGATTCGGAGTGCTGGGGTGCAGATTAGTATCCCCACTGTGGTAGCCCTACCTGTAGAGGTGGCAGGCAACCCAGTTCTCCCATTGCCACGGCCCCTCCCGCAGGGCATGAATTCATAAGGGGAGGAGAAGAGAGGATGGGACAACAGATCCTAATGTCTGCTTTCTAGTGGGTGGGACCTTGCTTGAGTTCAAGCAGAGGACACAGATTAAAAGGTAAAAAGTGCACTTGTTGACCCAAACAGGAGATTCAGTCAGCCTGTTTGCAAAAGACTAGCAAAGTTAAATGAAAAAAAAAAATGTTTTCTATTTGGTTTCCCCAAAAAATAATCTACCTCAGAGGGGAAAAAATGCATCCAAGAGAGGTGTGGGGTGGGAGTCAATGGCAAATGTCACAGCAAGCTCTGTAGCTGAGCCCCTGAGCAGGCTTCAGTAGTGACCATGACTCTCTTCAGTATTAAAATCCATCGCCTAAAGGGCTGCAGGACTGTGGACAGCCACCTGTTCTCAGGCTTCCCCCTGAAGGGGTGGATCCATTTCAAGTATTTATGCAAATGTGTCTGAACTAAAGTGTGATCTTGTGCCAATGTCGTGGTCTGGTCTGGTTCAGTATTTCTTTGGAAAGGGCAGGGGGCACAGAGCCCAAGAACAGAAGCTGAAACAAGGTCAGCTGACCCTGAACACACAGGGAAGCGGGCACCTGGCCTGCCTGAGTCTCTTCAGGCTTTCCTCCCAGGTTCTCAGGTGCCAGCTGAATCCAGCTCATTAGGGCAACTCTTCATTTGCATAATGAAGTGGTTATGCAGATGACTGGTTCTCAAACTTTAGTGGGCATTAGGATCATCTAGAGGGCTTCATAAAACACAGATTGCTGGGCCCCACCCCCATGGTTTCCGATTCAGCAGGTCCTAGGTGGGGCCTGAGAGTCTGCATTTCCAAATTCCCTGAGGATGTGAAGGCTGCTGGTCTGGGGGCCACGCCCTGAGAACCACTGCTGTAGTAGGAACCTCCAATCAGAGGAATAGTGGCTATGCAAAGCCTGTGGGCTTGTTTTTCTTGAGAAAGACTAACCCCTGCCCCTCTGCATGCGTCCCCATCCTCACTTTTACCCACTGACCAGCTAGAGATAGCAAGAGTCTCTTAGGATCTGAGGAATTCTGAGGCCTCAGCTCCTTCTCCCCACACCACATTCCATCCCCATCTCACAGTTCTTTGGACCCCAGCAACTTGCAGCTGTCCCAATCAGCCCTTTTACACAGAATGTCATTCCTCACCATTCCTGGCCACCGGGGACCTACCTGAGAGCCTCCAAAATCCTGTCTTCCACTCCATAGCTCCTCATCTCTTCCTGGCTCAGAGCAAGTCTCTGGCTCAGTCTTCTACATGGTCTGGTGTAGAGGAACATAGTCCTTGGTCATAAATGGATGAGGAGAAAGACGACAACAAGAAATGACATTCTAGCGAAAAGAAGGAAAATATTTAAATTTGCATCTTCTCTTTTTTGTCACCTTTGACCCCTTTGTCCTTTCCTTTAGCTTTCTCTCAAGACCCCTTCAAATACGTGGTGACATGGGCAGAGAGGATATTATATGGAGCCCCATGTGAATGAGAAAAAGGGGCCCCCTGGGAGGACTCAGGCCATGGGCACAAGGAAGGTAAACGGGATTTCAGCTCCTACCATGCCCTTGTCAGCTTTGTGTGGTGCCTGGTGGCTGCTGACAGAGTTGACCACTTTTCCTGTCTTTCTCCCTTTCCTGTCTGCTAGCTGTAGCGAGTGGGAGGCCAGGCCTACCTAAACATAAACAAGCACACACACAAGCATGTTGGTGATGACTAGTAAAACCAGATTTTTCCTTGCTGTGCACCAGTTTTGTTGAGGCTGATATATGTTTCTGCAATTCTTCATCTCCTTTCATTTCTCATCCTCCCTGAAATGATCAAAGCCAAGTGTGTCCCCTGTTAACTGCCCATGCCAGTCCAGCTGTGCCATCCCTCCTGCATCATTACCAGCACAGCTTTTGCCCTGGAGTTCAGCTGGCGGCAGAGCTGCTGATGTGCAAAGCAGAATGGAATCCAGCTTGGCTCTTCCTTGCTGTGTGGGCTCGGCACGGCTCACAGAATACATACTTGTTTGTGTCTGGAAATTCAACAGCTGCAGCTCAGGGACTCAGAAAGCAGATCTGCAGAGAAAGACCACTTCATTATTTTCCCCAGCCAACCACGACCACCTTTTTTGCCCAGAAAAGGAAAGACTGCATTTCCTCTGCTGAGAATTTGCATTTTCCAGTTAGCGCTTCTAATGGAAATGGGTACTGGTGCCTCCTAATGGAAATCCCTGAGGCCCTGACTCAGCAGGTAACTTGGTCATACATCTGGATCCTGCAAACACCTGCCAGAAATATCTCAAAAGTGGTACATTAGCATCAAAGTTCATTTCCAGCCTTCGTACTCAAGATAAGTGAAGCCCCGTCCAGGATTTATTATCTGTCCTTTATTCTCCTGTAGCCAACCGAGGGTTTTGTGAATTTACAAAAGTATGCGACATACCTGTTCCCTACCCCCTTTGTCTCCCAGGAATATTTTCCCGGGGTAATGGGACCATGTTCCCACCACCTCCACATATTGCTGTCTAATGATGTCCACTGGTTCTGGATACTTAGTGTTTGGGCTTTTTAACCAGTGGGTCCTCTTAATGAGGACTGTTCGTCTTTTAGCATCCAAACTGATAGTGCTTCTTCTTTCCTCTGGAGCCCTCTTCTTTTTTGACAAACCTCCCCTCCCTGCAAAAAAAAAAAAAGACAAGAACAATAGGAAAGTTCTTAAGACTATGTTGGCTTTTGCTTTGTCTTGATATTTTCAACTTGTGGTCCAGGGCAAATAAAGAGAGAGGTTTTGTCACCAGTGCCTCCTTGAGTCTGTAAAGTGGTAAGGCAGTGTTGCTGAGAGGTGCCAGACTCTCATACACAGCCCAGACTCCCAGTGTCCGAGCCTCCCCAGGTGAGAGACTCACAAGCCCACAGCCATCTCTACTCCTTGTGCTTTGCCTCACATCAGCAGCCCTTCCAGGAAGTAACAGAGCCCCCCTTGCTGCTTGGACAGTAGGAATAGTTTGTCCATAAGAGTGAGCAGAAATCTGGAACTTACCAAAGAGAATCTGATGTAGTATTAGCCTAGAGTTTCCAGCTTTCTGCTGCCATAGCCTTATCACTTCTTTTTGCCTCTATGGTGAGTTGAAGCTAAATTACTGAACACACGGCCAAAATAAAACATAAGATAGGTGAAAATAGTGAAGGCAGTATTTTAGGCAATGTTAAGTGACTGTCCCAAACACCTGTCATCCTCCAGCCCCGCTCTGCTCTGTGTAGAGTGAGAAGGAATTCCCTAAGCAAAGAGAGGTATGTTCCTACCAGGATTCCCCACCCCAAATTCCACCACCGGTTAGACCGTCAGCCACCTCAAGGTCCTGAGCAGGCACCACCCAAGGGTTCTAGGATGGAAGGCAAAGGAAGTGAGTACCTCTGCCCTTGAGAAATATAAACAGGTGTTTGCTCACCTTTGGTGGCCCTTGGCTGAAGGACAGTGTGTCTTTATGAGAAAGCTCTCTTCTCACAGAGTGCGTTTCCTGTGATGCCATGGCTGAAGCTTCAAGAGAGCTGCATGTGGGATGTGAAAGAAAAAGAAGTCATGGACCCAAGCTGATATTTGTGCTGGTTCAATCTGCATAATCACCAAAGTGAAATATTGTGGTTGTATTGATCTGACATTTGAAGAAAATTCTAAACAAAATAACACACTGACCGGAGATAAAAGTTGGAATGCTGAGTGAACAGAGCGACTAGGCTACGACCCCCATGCTTTCGCTGACTCTCTGGCACCATGTCACTCCTACCCAGGCACCTGTCTGCTTTCTAGGCTAAAATTTCCCAACAACCTGGCCGACTTGTCAAATTAGGTGTGCCCCTTTACAGCTTGGTTCATACTTCTTCAGATGAGGAGCTTCTCTGATATTCCATTTGGGAAGTAGTTGGCCCTCCTTGCTTAAAATTGAATGCCAGCCAATCCATACCCCCCAGAAACTAGATAAAGGGGCTTCTTACAAACACAGCTCAAGTATTGGGAAGAGAAGGATGAGACCCAATGGACAAGTACATTCTGAAGAGTAATGCTAGTAATGCTAGTGCAGAGAGAGAGAAATATAGGAGCCTTCAAGCCACCTGTCTTTTTGAGAACATACTTTCCCTCAGGCCTTGGACTTAGCAATGAAAAACAGGGAAGTTCTGGCTAGTCTTCCATCCCTGTGAGCTTCCCAGCCTACCCCTGGCAGGCACACAATTGCCCCAGGAAGAGAGAGAGTAAAGAAGCCCTCACCAGACCTCACCATTCCTCATTCCAAACATCTTGTAAGTCCCAGGCGCACTGAAGAATCTATCCTCAGCCAAACACAACTTCCTGTTTCTAAGAAAGGGAAGAAAAAAATAGTTGAAAGGGTTTTTGGACACTGGAGATTTTGAGTTTCTATAAACTCAAATGAATCAGACACATGTGGAATAAATTTCTCCGGAAGTAAGGAAAGATGCTGTGAATTCCTCTTGCTGGACCAGAAAGTGGTTAAAGGGTAGCTGAGATGGGAGTGCACCAGACGCCAAAAGGAGAGAAAGAAGCCATGTGAACATTGGATCAAAGAGAGGGTCCTGGTGATGACAAGGGTCAATGCGGGCCCTCCCAAGGCCACATCCTGAGCTTGCTGATTACTCAGAACTTCTTTACCTCTGAAGTCATAAATTTACATATTCTACTCCCTGACCACAACTTCCTGTCCTTCTAGATCTCTCACTAGCTCCCACTATGCATATTCTAGGGACCCCCAGATCCTTGGCCACCTCCATATAAACACGTGCTGTCTTTATTTCTTCTCTGTCTCTACTTCTTCTTTCCCTGCGCTGCTTAGAGTCCATATGCCAGCACCCCAACCTCAATCTTGCCAACATTCCCAACTTGCTTGTCCCACTGATTTTCTATGGTGTTCCACAAGCAGAGTTCCACGCAGGACCAATCAACTCTGTATCTCAGGCTCGTTATAATTATGCTAACAACCAGGGTCCACACCATTGAGGGAAATCACACCACTGAGCACACAGACGCCACTATAAAGTTATAGTCACCAAAAGAAACTCTGATCAGCAACCCAGACAGACTTCCCTAGTCAGCTCTATCGTTACTTCTCTACAAAATTATTTTAAACTTTCTTCACTCTCCTCAAGCTCATGAACCTGCCACATTTCTTCTTACTATGAGTAGATGACTTCAGCTCCTTCTACTAAGCAGAACCTAACACTACATCTCTCATGGCAGAAGAGAGAGAAAGGACACAATCTCACTGTTAACAGGTCAAGTTACAATCACAAATCTACTGCAATGTTATAATTCTACCTCATTTTGGATTCAAGAGGCATATCCCAATCGCTATGAAGTCCATAGGAGGATGAAGGTTTAGAAGATAATTTCCATACCGTATTAAATTAATCCCCCAGCTCCTCTAAAGAATACAGCACGTCAGGTCTAGATATCCAGAACTCCTCACAGGCTCAGCTTCCCCACCCCCCACCCCCAGCAACCTTGTCCATACCTCTGTTCTCTACTACCTACTCAGAGTAATGCCTCTCTAGGACTTGGCCCTGACGTGATTTATCACTCAGTGCTGTCTAGTTTCACTGCTGTCTTCAGAACTCAAGGGTGGGGTGAGAAAAGATGGAAAAAGCCCTCACCGGGACAGGGCCAAGGACATGTCTTAAAGACAATAGACTTTTCACTGTGCTAACCTCAGCTTCCTGCAAGACTTTCTCCGGTGTGTTGCAGTACTTAAAGAATGTCTTCCTCTTCTCCATCTTGAGTTACTTTACCAAAGACCCCTTCTATTTTCCTAACATTCAAATGTGCTAGGTATCAGAAAGGGTGATGGGATTCGGGGGGGGGGGGACAGTGCCCCACAAGAAAATGGAAGTCATCGTACAAGAATGCTCAATTTCTTGCCACCAAGCCTAAGGACATACCTATAGCTATATCTATCCTTTTCAAATCTATCCTCTTCTATTTCTGTTACATGATGAGGTATTTTCCTACTATCAGAATCAATCCCTTCTAGATATCACAGTTCTCCACCTTGTTCTCCATCCTCAGCCCATGGACAATCCTTCCGTCTCCTGTAGATGGAGCTTCACTCTCTGCTGGCTCCTTCCCATCAGAATTTGGAGGTGCTGCACCATCTCACCACTGCCATTTTACAGCCGTATCTCTTCACTCTCTCCCTTGCTCGTGAAGCTCCTGCTGCTCCTTCAAAGTATGCACTCTTTTCTCCCTCCAGACATTCAAATATAGTCTTTTCTCTTCCCGAAATGTCTTTTCTCCTCTCTCCACTTCAATAAACTCATACTTATTCCTCAAGTCCCAGCTTCAAGGTCACTTCCTTAAAGGAATCCAGGGGTTAGGATAAATACCCCCTTAGTGTTATGCACATCCCGTTTCAAATATGCAGCACACTGGTGGTCCTTCCTGTCTCTGCTGCTGGACCACGCACTCTGTGAGGCCAGACCACATCTTGTCACTCTCTTCTAGCCTAGAACCTGTCATACCACAGGCACTTTTAATAAATACGGAAAGAAATGATCAAGTTTTATCCTACCTTAAAAACAATATGTTTACACCTCCCCACATTCCTCTCTGCTCTTTTCATAGTCACACTTGAGAATGTTGCTCCCCTCTTTAAACCAGCTCTCCCCCACGTGCCCATGAGAACTGTCTTGCCACAGTCGTCAATGACCTTTTGCTAAATCCAGCAGACATGCCTGTTTTTTATTGCCTGTGTTATGACCCCTTTTGTAATTTCTGTCCTTCTATTCACCCGTAAATTGCGGAGATTCTCAGGGTTCTACTCATTCTTTCTAGGTGCTCTCAGATGCTCCCATGGTTTCAGTTTTCTTCTACATGCTAATCACTCCCTAATTTAAATCCTGAGGCTATGTCAGGGGCCCGCGAGACCACCCCGTCATTCATAGATTCACTAGATTCAGAATTCAGCGTGTAGTTGTACTCATGGCTGAGATTATTGTAGATATGTAATAAGGATACACAACTGAATCATAAGGGACGAAGACACAGGTGAAGTTGGGAAGAATCCCTGTGAGGCTTCCTTGTGTTCTCTCCCTACCCTGAGGGATCACGCAGAGCTCACTCTCCCCACAGAAACATTGCCCAGGGAAGCTCGTAAGAGACTCAGTGTACATGGGAGCTGGTCATGTAGGCACGCTCTCCCTAGCTTGTACCAGAGTTCCAGACTGCCAGAAGGAAAGCAGGTGTCCAGAATAAATCACATTGTCTGCACAAATAGTCTATACAGGGAGCCAGTCTTATCTGTTGACTGTTAACTGGGGATACTCTGAGAGTCAAGTTCCCAGACACCAGCCAGTGTCCAACCTCGCATCAGGCCTTTCTGAGGACAGCAGTGGCAGGCCTGCTGTGTTTATTCCTTTCTGCACAGGCTGGATCTGTCTGCTGAGCCACAGGCACATATGTTTTCAACATGCAACCAGACTCAGTGTCCTCAAACTTACCCTCTTCCTCTCAGCTGTTGTACCTATGACCAATCTTCTCGCCCTTCTTCCCTACCCATCCTATTCACTGGCCCTCAGATGCCTCCAATTCTCTCTGTTCCTACTGCTGCTCAGGATCACCTCATACCAGCATGGCTACGTCAGCTCTCAGAACAAGCCTCTCCCATTCCATTTGACATCCCTCCAATCTGATTCTCATGTTATTCAGAGCTATCTTTTAAACATGAAAATTAGATCATTTCATTTCTCCACTTAAACCTTTTAACAGCTTCCCAATGCACTCAGAATATAAATCTAAACCTCTTAACAAGAGCTACACATTCCTGAGTGAACCATCCTCTAACAGTTCCCAGTCTTATTTTATTACTACGTCACTCTCCCCCTCTGGTGACACTGGTGTCTTGTCAGTTTCTCAGCAAGCCCTTTCTCATCCCAAGGCTTTCCACATGCCCTTCCCAAAGCTGGGATGTTCTCTTCTGCTCATGCCTGGCTCCCCCCGACTTGTCCTTGGGGGTCTCAGGTTGAAGGTCATATCCTCAGATTGTCCTCCCCCATCCTCCTCAGTCTAAATTAGGCCCCCTTACCCTCTCTCATAATTAGTAACTATATGCATCTTGCGTGGATTAGTCATGTCATGCCTCCCTCTCCTCTCCACTAGACTATAAGCACATGAGGGCAAGGACTCTTTTCACTACTGGATGTCTGGAGCCAAGCTGGTGCTGGCCTGGCCTCATGGTGTGCTGTCTCTATACGGCTCAGGATGCCGGATCAAAGTACCATACCCTGGGGGGCTTAAGCAACAGAAATGTGTTTCTCACAGTTCTGGAGGCTGGAAGTCTGAGACCAGAGTTCCTGGGGAAAGTCTACTTCCTGGCTTGCAGCAGCTGCCTTCTAACCGTGTCCTCACATGGCCTTCCTTGGTGCATGGAAAGGAAGAGAGCACACACTCTCCGGAGTCCCTACTTATATGAACACTAACTCATCCAGAGTGCCCCACCCTCATGACCTCATCTAAACCTACTTACCTCCTAAAATAAAAAAAGAATAAAATAAACCTAATTACCTCCTAAAGGCCCATCTCCAAATGCCATCGCACTAGGGTTAGGGCTTTAACATATGAATTGGGGATGGCACGGGGAGTGGGACACAAACATTCAATTCATAGCATGCACTCTCAGTGTTCAGGGAACAAATGAATGAATTGCTAACAGGGTGGTATTTCTAAAATTCATATCGAACCTTGTCCTCCTTTCCTCAAAGTTCCTCCATAATTCCCACTGCTTATAGGATACCTCCTAATGTCTTTAGCACAGCTCTGAGCCCATGATAACCCACCCCTGCTTCTCTGCCCAGTGTCTCTGTCCGCAGTGGACCCTGCCCCATGCCCAAAGCTCCCCTTTCTCTTTCAGGAGAGTGCTCAGATCCCTCTGTCCTCTTTCAGATCCCCCTGTCCTCTTTCAGATCCCTGCTGTGATAATGGACCTTGCTCTCAGCTCCCTCACAGCACAAGTTGCTACAGCAGGGATAATTTATCAGAGGATGCCTAGTGAACAGATGCAGAAAAACAGCCAGAAATCTGTGCTCCTAGGAGCTGAGGAGCTGCTGGAGAAAACACATCTGTGGGAGGAAAGCCACACACATGAGCTTGACATGAGTCCCTCCTTAGAGGGAGGAGGTGAGACAAGCAGTGTCTGTCACTCAGCACTGAGTGTCACTAGCTACACAGCTCCTTGCTGCCCGTGCCCCTACCTGCTGGGTTTAGCAGAGGCAGTCCTACCAAGCCACCAACAGCACCACCTCTTGAATGAACTAGCACAGCCTTATTGTAACTATGCACATGTCCTTCCCAAGTTCTGTGATTAACAGATAAGCATGGCATATAGCAGACATGAAATACGTATACATTTTTTCCTCTCTTCCTGTTCTCCAACTTGCAAGCCCATCCCTTGACTTCCACATTACATATGTGCTTCGAGATCAAAGGCTCCGTGCCCTGGCACTTCTCCCACTATACTTTCTCCTGCTCCCCAGACAACTAGCATTACCCTTGTCACGTTACGTACCATTCCGTGGATCACTGTGGATAAATTGGTCCATAATTCCTCTTGTCTGAATGGCCTCAATCTATTTGCTGATGAAAATGAAATTTGGGGAAGAATTTGTTGAATTTCAGCCTCCCACCATCCTCTAAATTGAAAGCTGACTTTGATGTCACATACATGCCAAAGGGTGAGCATGTGTATTAGAAAAGCAGCAGACTGCATTAGATGAACTGGCTTCAAGCTTTGTCTGTGTCATTTATCAACTAAGTGACCTTGGGCAAGCCACATAGTCACTCTGAGACTCAGTTTCTTCACATAGAAAATATCCTGCCAACCTCAGAAAATTTGTGTAAGAATCAAATGAAAGAATGTTATCTGAAGGTACTTTACAAATTATAACATGCTACAAAAAGTCAGGGAATTTAATACCTTAAGTTTTAGGAGATTGGGGGCATTGCTTGCTGGAAAAATATTTTGGTTACAATCAAATCCCTAAGCTGGAAAAAGATGTAGGTAGAGGAGGAAAAAGAAAAGCATAAAATTACCTGATTTAGTGAACACCGGAATTCATAGCATAAATTCTCTGCATGATGGCAAGTTGGAATGAATTAGGGGAAACAAAAGAGCAAACCTGGGCATGTTTGACTCCATGATCAGGGACTTCAAGTCCAATGCCAGGCCTGGCAGACATGTGCAGTATGGACCACACTCCTCTGCCCTCTGAGTGCTGAGCTTTTGGGAAGTAAACACAAGATCTAAAGATCAAATATCAACTTTATTTTTTTATAATAACAAAAGATTTGAACTTACCAAATTCTCTTCCATATGGGACTAGTTAAACAAATTATGGAAATTCATTCAATGAAATACTATGCAGCCATTTTAAAAGGTGAGGAAAAAAACAGCATGGTGTTGAACAAAATATAGAGTATGCCACCGGTTGTTGAAAAATGTGTGCATATATATATGTACTTATTTGCTAATATATGTATAAAATATGTCCAGAAGAATACACTAGACACTAAAAACACCGGTTGCTTCTACAGAGGGGACTAAGCTGGGGAATAGGAATGTGGAAGACTTTTTACTATACGCCGTATTGTGCCTTTTGAATTGTGAACTGTGTGTCTATTAGACTGCATTGTTTGCGTGCGTGCGTGTGCGCGAGCACACATGTGTGAATATCAGCTTTATTGGACTGGATAAACATCTTGGACCAGAAGTCAATGGGCTCTCTGCTTCCTAACACTTAGGTCTCCACCCTAAGTTCAGGCCCCATGACCCCCATGTGGGGAAATCAAATTCAGACAGCAGCATAAAGGACAAGAGCAACAGAACACATGCTGTCAGTCCTGGAGGAAAGACAGCCAAGGGCTATGGACAGCAGCACCACTTTTCCCAGTCTCAGCAGTGGAAAGAGAGGGATTAGAAGTTTCTCCAACTGGATGTCCTCTCCCTGCTGTGGCAAGGTAAGGAGTGGGATGATAAGCATGCTCCCTAAAAGTACAGGACAAGTTAGCATCAAGTGGAGGAATATAAGGTGAATCACGTGTGAAACAGTGGGGCTGGAGTGGTGAATGCCAAGAAAGAAGCTGACCGGAGGCTGCAAGGCTAAGCTGAAAGAATATGAATATGAGAAAAGATGAGTGGCGTCAGGGTGTCATGGGTCACAAACTTTCATGAGGGGCAGGAAATGAGAAGATGGCTCTGGGGGGAACCCAAATATTTTATATTGCATCCATTAGTGACATCAAAGAGTAAAGGGGATGTAACCTTTGCTCTGGCACAATCAACAAGGATGCTGACAAGATGGGACTATGACAAACGCTCACCAGAGCATGATTCAGTCTGGTTCCAAGGAAGCCCCTCCCTTTCCTGATCCTTCACTGTCCTCCACTGCATTCCCATCCCTCACATTTAGAAAAATCTCCTCATTCGGTGTTCCAATGTTCTGTTTTACATTTGGTTTTGTTCAACAGCAGCATATGCTAAGCCAATTTCTGCTTAGGATCCAAAGCGCCAAGAAACTACACAAGAAGAGCTGGGCCTGGGCAGGATCAAAAAATGCCAGAGATTTTGCCACCAAGCCTCATCTACCAAGACTGCCAGGAGAGTTTGCAAATGGAATCAATCTGAATGTGGCTGATGAGAAACATCTGAATGAAAGAAGCCAGTACAAATAGAAACTGTTGAGTGTCCCACTGCAGTAGCCTGGAGTGGTTTCCCCAAATTTTCTTCTCATTTGTGTTTGCCTTTCTAGCGCAAGGAGGACACAGCTTCTTCTTGGAAAAGTCTGCAGATCGTGCTGTTTAACGCTGACCTCACAGACCCCGATTTCCCTCAAGTTCACTCAGCACTCTGTGCTGTAGTTGGCCAAGTGGCTGTTTGCCCTTGTTGCCATGTTTGATATGTTTGTATAGGAGGCAGGTTGGGGGTCAGTTCTGTTCACAGTATGATGCTTCCTTTTCCTGAATTTGAAAAGTTCAGAAAACCTTGCCCACTCACCAGACATGTTTCCATCGTCCCTAAATAAAAGACCAAGATACTTCCCAAATGTAGTCAAGGAATTTGAGGCATTCTCCTGTAATTTCCTTCAGAGAAATACCTGATGTCAAACAAGTGATGATATCATTCGCTGTAACATGTCTCCGATGAGGTTAATATAAAGGAATGTGATTATTTGCCTCGAGCTAAGGAAAAAGATTTAGATAATAAAACCTGGATGGAGGTTGTCTAGCAAATTCCAAGTAAGAGAACACCCTAATTCTAATTAATACCTGCTATCGGATCCTAGATTGCTCTGTCTTCAGAGTGGAAAAATCAGAATACTCCCAAGAGATAATAATTTCAGATAGATGTTGTTTTGGCAATGTCCACTTCCCTTTGCCTGATCCCATTTTCACCATGCAACCTTCTCAATTTTAATGAGGGTCGTTGGCCAGCTCCAATCGCCCTAACAGATAATGGCCATTAGATACCTTGACATTGTGCTTTATCAATCAGGCGCTCTGTGTTTAGCCGGCATGAATCGGCAACCATCACCAAATCTGGGATATGGCATCTGCAAATCTTTGATCCGGACCTGGGAGTGATGGTGATTGATGGTGCTCTGATTGAACATTTAGGAAACATCAAGCTGCCAGTCCAGAAACAATTAAACCATTGGTCAGGGAGTTGCTCTTCTTCTTAGGTTCTCGGAAGGATAACTTAGCTATGTGTTTCTCTCAGCATAAACATTATGCTGACCTTGATCCAGGAATTTAAACAGTGTCATTTAATGTAAACACTAGCAAATACCTTCTTGCTGAAGTGGTCTGTTTTCAGTATGGGTTAGGGTTTCTTCTCAACTAAAGTACTTCGGGGCATTGGATTTTAAACTCACCATCAGATCAGCATTTCTTCTTTCATTACATCACTTGGCCTTCCAAGCATCAACATCAGCTCCCAAGGTTGAGGGAGCCCTCTGCTGATGGCTTGGGTGTAACTTCATCGCACACAGCAAGGAAAACTGGGTGAAGTCTAAAGAAGTCCCAAATCTAAAAACTGTAACCTGTCTCTACCTAGAACAGACTTTTGCTGTGAAAAGCCAGGCTCTAAAAAATGTCCTTAATTTCATCAAATTATCCACATTTTTTCTGGTTTTATTCTTTCAGGAAGCAGAAGAGTAAAGGTCTGGAAGAGGATTCTCATTGAGAGGGCTACACACACACACACACACACACACACACACACACACACTGTTACTATGGTGCCATGGTTCACCACTACAGGAAGACTCTGCTCTGTGTGTGTGTGTGTGTTTGTGTGTGTGTGTGTGTGTGTGTGTGTCCTAGAGTAAACTGGTGGAGGTGCTTAAGTATATATAGAACCCCAGAATCATGGACTGGATTTAGGAACATTTACCCTTTGTGGCGTGTTCAGATGAAGAACTCTGATGAGGCCACATGTTGAAAGAGGAATTCTTCCCAGCAGCTGTGGCTTTGATGTTGGAGGTTAACAGCTTAACACCAGGGTGTGGTGCCTAATTCCAAACTCTGAAATTAATGGTGATAAGGGTAGGCTGCCTGCCAAGGCCTGTGGTGTGAATCCCAAGAGAAGCACCTTCTATTTTGAGACCTCTCTCAATCCATGGCATGCTGTCCTTGCTTTGATGCATGTCCCACCTCTTCATCTATATGCTTCTTTCTCCAGCCCTTTTATTCCTAAATTCTCAAACTTTAGACCCATGAACAGTGATAACAGCTTACTCCCCAACCGCTCAAATTCACCGAAAAGAATGGGCATGAGATAATATGAATCAAATACTTGACCCAGATGTCAACAGCCAGAACCAAGGGTATAATTCCTTCCTTGACAAAAGCATCAAAGGAAGGAAAAGAAGTGGCAAATACGATATCAAACCTTGACAAAAGGAGATAAAAACACGATAAGGTCATTTTCCTTGAGACAGTGCCCCTGAAAACAATAAATAAAAGTGCAATCTCATGCCACATAATATAGCCAACACTGCCCAAATAACGGTACATGCAAACGAAACCATGTCTGGAAAATCAAAAGATCTTCAGTGTTCAAAAGTCTTCAGGGACTCCGCATTGCCCATGTAAAATCTAAAGTCTTTAAGAGGATATTCAAGTTTCTTTACCTCTCCTGCCACAATCCTTACTTCCATTCCTACCAACGCTTATACACACACGTCACTCTCACTTTAGCTATTAGACCACTTTCACATCATGTTTTTCCTGCTGCTATTTCTTTCTTCTCCATTTTTAAGGGATTTGCCCATCCTTCAAGAGTATCAAATGTCCTATCCTCCATGAAGCTTCTCCCAAACAGAATAAATTCTCTTCTTTATGTTCCCAGAGGATTGTTTATATCCTTCCTTTATCCCCATCACTACAATCCTCCTTTTATCCCCATCATTACAATACTTATGTGTAACCCTCATAGTTTAGTCTCCTCTACAGTTTGCAAATTGAGATCAAGCCACATATTCCCTTTTTTGTTTCTTTTTTTAAGATTTTTATTGGGGAAGGGGAACAGGACTTTATTGGGAAACAGTGTGTATACTTCTAGGACTTTTCCAAGTCAAGTTGTTGCCTTTCAATCTTAGTTGTGGAGGGTGAAGCTCAGCTCCAGGTCCAGTTGTCATTGTTAGTTGCAGGGGGCACAGCTCACCATCCTTTGTGGGAGTCGAACTGGCAATTTGGGGTTGAGAGCCCACGCTCCAACCAACTGAGCCTTCTGGCCACCCGTGAGCTGAGCGGCAGCTCATTGACTTCATTGACTTCATTCTAGTTGCAGAGGGCACAGCTCGCTGGCCCATATGGGAATAAAACCTGCAGCCCCATTGCCCAGAGCTCTAACCAACTGAGCGACCCTTCCACCCCCACATATTCACTTTTGCCTCTTCCCTCAAATCCCCACCTCCACCATGTCACGCCATGCCCCTACATTCCCCATCCTCTTTCCTCCTGTCAAGGGCCTATCAGAGCATCTCCTACATAGGAGATTCTCAATACCTAGTATGTGCCATTAAATTAAATTAGTAGCTAAGATGATTAGGATAGAATATAGTTCACTCTAAAGACAAAAGAAAGGCAAGTGAGGTACCACTTCAGATCCTAAGTAATAAGAACTCTCATTTGTTGTCAGTTCCGAGGTGGTTCAAGATTTTGAATTTCTCCAGTTTAGGCCCTGCTTTCTACATGTGACCATAGATCATGGAGAACAACTTTTGAGCAAGTGTGAATTAAGAACTATCCCTCATCGCACTCGAGATACTGCCATCGCTAGAAATTTATCATAAAAGCTATCCAAATATGCTTTAAGCAGGAGGCAACTGCCACCCCATGGCGCTGTGCAGTAAATAGCCCTACATGACCTTAAGCATATGAAGTTGAACATGTCCAGTCAGTGTTTGTCCTTCAAGGTGGTCAGCATGGTTGCATGTGGACTTTGAAGTCTGAAAACTTTGAGTTCAAGTCCGAATTAACCATTCTAAACTTTAGTTTCCATATCTCTAAAATAGAGCTAATAAAATCCCTCTTCACAGGGTGGCTTTTAGGATTAAAAGAGATTTTGAATATCAAATACTTAATGACTCACAACAAATGCTCAAGAAGTGGAAGCTATTATTATTATAGCAATGCTTCTATAATGTAATACATTTCTGAAAGTGCTCTTTTAGAATAACCTTCAAAGCCCTTTTATAAGCCACATGCAAAACTTATGGGGTTTTTTCCTATTTTTTTTGGCGTTCCTTATTTTTTGCTAAAATATTATTATATTTGAGTCTCCATTTTATTAATCAGGTTTATCTAAAAAATATATTTAGAGGTTTATAAGCGTCAAATCACTTTAAAGTAAAAGTCTTACAACCACTGACTACATATTTCAGGTACTTATAGAATTCCAAAGGCTTTGTTCAAAACCTAAATTTTGTATTAAAAAAAGCATCTACATCTTATACAAACATCCTAGACATTCACCACAATATCTGGTAAAAAGTTAGACCCACTCCTCCTTATGTAATTCAAATCATCAAATACTCATTGAACGTGAATATGAAGGCTATTGAGGGACAATTGTGAAAAACAGGTCTTCTGAGTCATAACTAGAATCCCAAGAAACCTAAAACTCTGGAAACAACCCAGCCTGAAAGCTGAGTTAAGCTGACATCCTAGATGGCTCCAGGGAACTTCATTAGAGTGATAGTCCCTCAGCTCCCTTTTGGACCTGAGAATACCTTTAATTATTACCTCATATTCTAATTTTCCACTGCTTAGCCAGAAAATATCCTTGAAAGGTCACTGGATTCACTAATAGATACTGCCAAAGCTCTGCTTGTTCAAGAGTGGATTCATTCAATCAATAAGCACTTCCTAGCTCCTCTTATGTATTGTACATAGTACTTAACACTGTAGGAGTTACAAAGAAGATAATGCATGACCCCTGACCTTATGGGTTTTCCATTCTATAGGAGACCAGAATCTAGAATTCCAATCTAAAATCTGTCAATTCTAATAAGTACATAAGACTACAAAGAATATATCATAAGTAATATAATTACTCCTTGAATAAATAGGAAACAATATATTCTGTGGAGAAAAAGATACCTACAGATGGGAATGGTCATGGAATTAAATTCAGTCTTAATGGATAGAAAGGCTTTCAATAG
Organism: Rhinolophus hipposideros; assembly: GCF_964194185.1. NCBI lineage: Eukaryota > Metazoa > Chordata > Mammalia > Chiroptera > Rhinolophidae > Rhinolophus > Rhinolophus hipposideros. Next base: position 29,582,191 of record NC_138070.1, on the reverse strand, counting down.
GCAGAGAGAAGCAGAACTATTCTAGGGGAGGAGACCGCTACGATAATGGCACAGTGGTTAAGTGGCCTTGGAAAACAGAAAGTAGACCAATCCACTTAAACAGAAGACAAAGTAAAGATGTGGTGGTTATGAGATGGGAAAGATAGTTTGTGTCCTGATTGTAAAGAATCTGAAAGGCAGGAATTCATACTTCATCCTAAATAGAGAAGTAAAGGACATTCCCCTGTGGTACATTGTAGAAAATTGGGCAGGAGACATGAAAATGCTGAACTTTCAATAGGCCCTTTTGAAATTAGCTCCATAGTCAAAGAGATTCACAAACTGAGTCTAAATCTTCTGCCTTAAAAAAAAATATGGGGGGGATTAGCTGTACATTTCAGTCTTCCATGTTCACCCTGGCCTCTCTATCAGTAATGGGCAGCTGAACCAGGAAAAGCCAAAGAAACTCAGAGCTGCTAGTAGCTGGAAAGAAATTGTTCCTGGCAGTGAAATCTGCCCCATCTATGTCTGGGATAAAGCAGTGGGATAAGGTGATTTGCTGGGCCCCATGGCATGGTCTGTGGTGCTGTCAGCAACTTTTCATCAAAACATGATGGTGTAGCACGTAGTGGTGGCTGGTTTATGTCCTGGATATTAAATGCAGGCTTACGTGTACATCTATTTATACATGTACCCAGGCCTGCTGGAGGACTGCCATTCCATTCAAGGGAGGTAAAATAAAACTCTCCATGTAGCACGCTGAGATACACCATGTATTCCTGGAAGCAGCAGGTAAGAAAGGGTTTGACCTCCAACCACAAAAAGAAATCCAGTAGGGAAACCACACAATGGCCTAACAGACCACAAAGAGAAATCCATTCTTAGGGTGTAAAAAGCTGGTCTTGGTAAAAGCAGTAGGGGGGATTTTGAAAAAAAACACACCAATTTGGGAAGATGGGAGGGCAAGATGAGGAGCGCTGGGGGCACCATCTGTCCTGTTCACATCGATTTCATCTTCAACCTCCAGTCTTGTCAAAATCTTGCTGTTGGGGAACCACGTAGTTTACACTAACTTCATTCCCTGATTCATCAGGTATATATGATTCAACAGCCCTTCCCCAGAAACTAAGCCTGTTTCAACTCAAAGGAAAGCAGATTTCAGAAGTCAACAGGGTTGGTTGTGTGGGAACTGGCTGAACTGAGTTTGAAGGCCCTGCGTGGTAGGCAGCTTACCCTAACAAAATCCACTGTTACGTAGACCTTTAATTCCAATCCACCAGCCTCCCTTTCCTCTCTGGTTCCCCACCTTGAGCATTTATAGGCAGATCCATATTTCATTTTATTGGTCACCTCTTTCCTAATGCTTTCCCAGATTACTAGAACTTAATGCTTCCTCTTTTGAACTTATCTAATCTCATGGCACTTTTCATATATCTCATTTTATCTAATTATTTACGTACACAGCTTAATTCTCACTAGTTTGTAAACTCCTGTGAGCAAAATATAATTTCTGTTTTATCCCTACATCACCTCAAACATCAGAAATATTCATGAAACTCAAAAAAAAGTATTCATGAAACTCTTATTAAAAACATATACAAATTATTTTATATAGTTGAGAAACAATAAATCATCTAGAAAAAAAAATGGAAACTGTCCAAGGTGTGAGTGGAAGACCAATTAGGAGACAACAACCGCAGTTCAAGGGACAGTGAGTGAGCATCTGGACTCAAGGGGTGAAGAGAAGGAGATGTGAGGCCTCAAATGTTACTGGCTCATTCCCTGACTTTTAGAGCAAAGTGGCATAATTAAGCAAAATACAAATATCTTTCACAATGCAGATTGTGATACAAATATCATCACTGTTTGGCCAAACCCTGTGACTTGCTCTGAACAAATGATTGGGTGTTAAAACCAGTGCTTTTCATATAAAAAAGTCAAGGGACAGTCAGGTTTGGAGACATGACCACCACATTTGAGGGAAAGAGGCAAATGTGAGGATTCTTACCTCCGGCTTCCCTCACCTCCATTCCTTTCTTTTCATTGTCCCAATACGAGTCATACTCGTACTTTCCCTGGCCAAGTCTTCACTCCCCCACCCCTTGAGTTCAGATGCTCACTAACTATCCCTTGAACTGTGGCAGTTGTCTCCTAATTAGTCTTCCACTCATATATCTTGCAGTTTCCAGTTTTTTTCTAGCTGATTTCTACTGTCCCCAAACATATCCCATCCATTCCCTGGTCTCTGTTCAGGCCTTTGTTGTACCTGCTGAATGTTCACCCTAGCCCACCCCACCCTGCACCTGCCTATCCAAATTTTATTTATTCTTCAAAACTCAATCCAACCACTTCATCCTTCATCAAGTCTTCTGTGAAATGCCCTCCTGGAAGCAATTTCTCTTTTTCCTGAACTCACATAGCACTTGGCCCCTTTCTTACTATATTTAGTACACTCTATATTACATTTTTCCATGCACATCTTGTCTCTCCAATTAAAATGATAAGTCCTGAGGGCAGAAACTTTAATCTTATCCCCCCTAGTACCAGGCATTGTTAATTTCATATGTCTTCAATGAATATTTGTTGAGTGAAGGAATGTTATGAATGAATGAATATATAAAGGAATGGTAAATAACTACATGAATGAGATGGATTGTGAGTATTTCCCAGAATTAAGGAAAAGGAAAGTCACTCCTGATAGATATCAGGTTGAACCTCTTGCTTTACTTAGGTTAGTTATTATTTGCCTCATTTTACAGAAGAAGCAACTGAGGCTAATATAGATAAAATGCCTTGTAAGAGTCATAATGTCCAACGTAGACCTCTTTATTCTATAGCTTTCTGCTCATTATCGGTCTCTGTTTTTTCTAACACCTGGCACATATATCATGGGATTATCTTCATGAAGTCCAGAGGAGATACCCTAGTGCTTTTCATTCTCTTCTCATTAACACCTTAGTCCCATGCCCTCGATGAGGGTACAGATGAACACTTACAATAGGAAGATGTCCTACTCTGGACTAATAAAGCAGATGTGGTCCAAATAGGTCCAAAAAGCCAAAGTCTTTCAAGATCAAAAATAATTCCCAGGTTAGAGTCTATGGGCATGGCAAGGAGGGAAATTATCAAAAGAAACAGCCTAATTGTGGGGAATGTGAGAAGTCGGGCAGCCACAGGTACCTCTGACCCCAGGCAAGGTTAGGAACGTAGCTGTCTGCAAGTGTTCTTATCTCTGCTACCCACATCACCACCAGGATCTCTTTGGGAGATGGCTCTCTGCACCTGGGTCAGAGCCCACGAATGGAAATTCTCAGAGCAAGTTTAGTTTTCTCGCTGCTGGCAAACTGCCACGGAAAAATTCCAAACCTTGGGCTCCACCGGAGAAGCAGACTCCAAATCCAAAGAGCACAGCACCAGCTTCTAGGGACAGATGATGCCACACACCGCACCCCACACCCCACCTTCCCACTCCCCTCCCCCACCCTAGCTTGGTAATGGCCACAGTCCCCAAGAAGTGTGAAGATGGTGAAGTGGCTAATTCTGATCTAGCAGGAAATGTTAAACCTACCCCTGGGAAATCTCTGGCAAATGTTCTCACAGATTTGTTTGTCAGAACAGCAGTTTCTGAAAAAAGCTCAGAAAGAAGATAGAAGCTATTAACACCTTTGGCTGAGGCCTGCAGTCTTTCTGCATTTAAAGAAAAAAGGTATGCAGAAAATCAGATTTACAAGCAGGTGGCTGTTAGAACAGCAGCCTGGAATCAGGAAATAGTTCTTGCTGACCTTTTTAAGAGGTAAAAAGCTAAATGTTTTTTATGCCTCTGTTTCCTTAACTGTAAAATGGGTTTGCTCCTGGGTTCAGATGGTGCGGTGTGTATGTAAAATACCGAATGTCTTCAAGCTGCATCAGCCTGGAGTGAGAACCCTGACCAGTTTTCACCAGTATAAAGAGTCTTCCTCATGAGCAGCTTCCTCCTGGCAGCTTCCACCACAGACTCAGTTCCTCTGGGACACTGTGCCCTTCTCCTGGCTTCTCTGACCCCATAGGTTCCCCTACTCTGGATTAAGGAGCTGCTCCAGCCCAACAAACTCTGGTGTGGCCCTATAGTGCCTGCTCCAACACTCACCTCACCAAAGGGCAGGAAATCTGCTCCTCTCAGTTTGTATTCCATTGTCCTCTTTGACTCCATATCATTTAGACCTTGAGTCAAGTGTCAGACTGGCTTCTGTTGTTCATTAACATTCCCTAAAGGGTTGGGGGTAAAACACCATTCGAAAGGCATTTCACCACGTTGTACTTTATCTAAAGTGTCCTTATCTTAACGTTAAAATGCTTTTTAAACATAATAATCACACCTTCATCACACTTATCAAAACTAACAATAATTCCTTAATGTCCTCTACTACCAATCCCTATGCATGGTTCTTTCATTTTTCTCAAATACACCTTTTTATTGTAGATTTGTTCAAATCAGTATCCAAACAAGGGCCTCCATAGCGCATTTGGTTGTTATCTCTTCTCAGTCTTTTTTCATGGTATAATGGTTCATCCTCCTTTTTTCTCTAATGCTATTTTTGTTAGAGCATAATGCATATTTTTTGAAGAAACTGGGTCTTTTTACCTATAGAATGTTCCAGCTTTTGGATTTTGCCGATCATGTCCTTATCATTTAAGTAGTTCTTCTATCCCTCATATTTCCTGTAAACTGGTAGCAGTTCTAAATACTTGATTAGAATCAGGATCCATTTTTTTAGCAAGAGATCTTCCTGTTGCATCACCTCATGAGGCATACAATGTTTGGGCTGTCCCACTTTGGGAGAGGCTGTCTCAGCCTTTATAATGTTCACCATTGACATTTCAGCTAATAGTTTTAGCTTCATTAGTGAATGTTGCCTAGATCAATTATTTCATTAAAGGTTGAAAATGGTGCATTTAAAAATTTTTATCATTCCTTCTGAATTTATTAGTTGGAATTCTTCTACTATAGGTAGGACTTACTTTTATCGAATATTTAGTCATCCTGATATATAGTCAGGATAGGAACGATAAAATATTTTCTCATTATTTATTCATTTTCTGAATAATAAATTATTACTCTAACAACTTCTAATGGCAAGCTATTAGTTTGGGTTTGTTTTACTTTTTTAGGTATCATTATGAACTCATGGTTTTTACATGTTTGACAGGTTTTAATCCATTTTAGTTATCATTCTTTCTGACGCAGAAATTGCCCAACTTTGGCCAGTGGGAGTCCCTTCAGGTGGTTCCTGTCTTGTTTTGACATAACCTCAAGTAGTCTGGGAGAGCTTCCTTGCAAAACAAGTTGTCCATGGCTCATCAGATAGCTTTCTTGCCCCAGACCTGGAATCAGCCATTTCACCAAGGGAACTGGTATTTAGAGTCCTGCTTAATTTATTTTTTAAATTAAGCATTGCGAACATAACTGAGACTTCCTGTGTGGCCATATCCCCAATTTCATTGCCTTTCTTTTTCTGTTGGAGGTAAACACTACCATGAATATATTACTTATCATTCTTTTTAAAGTTTCTATTATTTTGCTACATATGTATTTTACATACATATATATTAAATGGCATTGTTTTGCAGACGTTTAAATATTATAAAATGGTATTAAACTATACGTGTCTTATTTGAACCAGTTTTTTTCCTCACAATACTATATTTTTTTGTATTTACCCATATTGATAGATATAGTTCATTTTAACTGCTGCATGTTATTTCATACCACAAATTTAATTTAATTTAAACATACCACAATTTTCTTCCTGTTGATGAATTCCTAGATTTCCAAATTTCTCTATTACAAACAATACTGCATTGAATACTTTTTTTTTAATTTTATTGGGGAATATTGGGGAACAGTGTGCTTCTCCAGGGCCCATCAGCTCCAAGTCGTCCTTCAGTCTAGTTGTAGAGGGCGCAGCTCAGCTCCATGTCCAGTTGCCGCTTTCAATCTTTAGTTGCAGGGGACATAGCCCACCACCCCATGTGGGAATTGAACCGACTTCCTTCTTATTGAGAGCTCGAGCCCTCTAATCAACTGAGCCATTCACCCCACACACCCCCCCCCCCCTCCGGCAGCTCAGCAGCAGCTCGTTGTCTTCAATGTAGTTGTGGAGGGCGCAGCTCACTGGCCCATGTGGGAATCAAACTGGCAACCCTGTTGTTCAGAGCTCGCGCTCTAACCAAGTGAGCCATCCAGCCACCCCTGCATTGAATATTCTTGAACACGTGTTCTGTGCACAGCATGAGAATTTCTCTAGGATATATTTCTAGATGTCAAATTGCTGGGTCATAGCATTTTTCAAATTTACTGGACATTACCAAATTGCTCTCCCAAATGGTTGTGCAAATTTATACTTCTTTTGGCGATGTACATAAATTCCCATTTTCTTCCTGCATCCTCACAGAAACTTGGTATCCTTAGACTTTTTTAAATTTTTTGTCCAACTCATGTCTGTGAGGTGATTTCACTTTGGCATTTTAATTTTCTCTTCTCTGATTGCTAGGGAGGTTGCGATTCTTCTTATATGGGTTTTGACCAGTTGGGTTGATGTTGCTATTGAGTTTGAGAGCGAACATCGTGATTAAGACCCTAAGAACTGGAGACAGATTCCTTGGCTCAAGGACAGCTTCACTACTCTACTTACTAGTTGTGTGACTCTAAGCAAGTTCCTAAGCCTTTCTGTGCCTGTTTCTCCTTCTGTAAAGTGGGTATAACAAACACCTATGTCACAGGGACATGCCAAAAATTAAATAAGTTCATATATCTCAAATGCTTAGGACAGTGCCTAAGTATTATCATCATCATCGTTTTTGGTTTGTAGGGGTTTTTTCGATATTTTGAATACTATTTCTTTGTCAGAGTTTGTGTTTTAAATATCTTTTCCCAAATGTCTGCAATTTGTCTTTTTACTTTGTTTATGGTATCTTTTGTTATTGAAGAAAATGTAATGTTAATATAATGTAATAAAAACTTATACTTATTTTTTCCTATATAGGTTCAGGTTTTGGTATAAAGTTTAAGAAATCTCTCTATAACAAGGTCATAAAGATTTATATTTTCTTCTAAAATTCCAAAGTATATTTTTTAAATTGTAGGATTTTAACCCACCTGTAAGAGAGGGATCCAATTTTGTGTTTTTCCATACAGATAATCAATTTTCCCAGCACCATTTATTGGATAGTCATTATTTTGCCATTGATTTGTAATTCTACCTTTATAATATATTGAATGTTCAGATATGTGTGAATGTGTTTCTGGGATTCCTATCTTGTTCAGTTGATTTATTTTCCAATACTTGCACCATCCCACAATACACTAATTTCTAAGACATTTAAAAATAAGTCTTCGTATCTTATAGATCAAGTCTTACCATCCTTTTTTTTTTTTAATGGAATCTGGGTTCTGGGCTCCTTGATCTTCCATAGAGTCTCTCAGAGTTTAAAGGACAGTGTAGACTGTGTCTAACATTTGAAAAATCAAAACGAGGAGAGACTGGCTCGTAGCTATTCTGATGCAGAGCAAATGGAGGCATTAGGGAGATCCCACATTCTCAGAATTTACCTAAGCAAAGTAGGGGGATATTTCCCATGGGCCAGTTATGGGCTAACAGAAAGAGAATGTTTTTCTTTGTGAATCATCCTAGCACCTTTTAAGAAGGCCAGCTTCTATAAAGAACTAGAGTTGCTATAGGAGGAATCCAAATAACCAGGTAGAAAAGATTCCCCTGCATGAATGAAATTGCATTTGAGAGATTCCCAGAAATAAGAGGACTTAAAAAAAAAAAAAAAAAAAAAAGCCCAGAGAGGCCTTCCATGATAGAAAAAGTCAGCTTTAAACTTCCACCTAGTCCAGGGATTCTGATACCAGCTCAACGAGTATTGGGCAAGTAGGACCTTTCCTATTGCCCTTCTCCCTTCCCCTGCTTCAACCGTAGAGGAGTCAGAGACCACTTAATGCGTGTACAGGGAGGAGGAGAAGGAGAAAAATCTAGTCAAGGGAAACAGATGAGACACATACCATACCGTCTATTCCACTTGCTGCAGGCTCAGATTGGGAATGAGGATAAGCTTTAACTTGGTGATGTTGGAAGTTTTGACTATTACCTGGGACATTTCAGCTGACACAATTTTGTTTTGTCTTTGTTTTTGTTTTAATCACCAAAGGATTTTTTACTTGGAGTGGCAAAAATGTCAATGACTTTTCACTTATTCAGGGGTAAGAAAGAACTAGCCCCGGATGGTTGGTTAGCTCTGTTGGTTAAAGTGCAGTGCTCTTGACAACAAGGTTGCTGGTTCGATCCCCACATGGGCCACTGTGAGCTGTGCCCTCCACAATTAGATTGAAACAACTACCATGTTTCCCCAAAAATAAGACCGGGTCTTATTCCATATTTCCCTGACAATAAGACCAGGTCTTATATTAATTTTTGCTCCAAAAGATGCATTAGAGCATATTTTTAGGGCATGTTTTATTTTTTCATGTACAACAATCTACATTTATTCAAATACAGTCATGTCATCTTCTTCTGGAACATCGTCATAACGTACTAAATGTGTCCGTCTGGCTGACGATCTTAACTGGGGCTTATTTTCAGGGTAGGTCTTATTTTCAGGGAAACACGGTACTTGACCTGAAGCTGACGGGTCCTGGAAAACACACTTAAAATAAATAAAAGATTTTTTAAAATGAAAGAGAAATAAAAAAAGAAAGAAAGGAAGAAAGAGATAGAGAGAGAGAGAACTAGCCCCACAATACAGCTTACAAGGACAATTGCAGGAGGAAAATAATGACCACCATGTCTTATGGATCTTATTTATGTGAAGTACCAGATAACTATTAGTTTGATAACATTGCTGAATTAAATTTACTAATATTTTATTTAAAAATCTTGCATCTACATTCTTGTAATTCATAATCTTGTTTTGTCCTTGCCAGCTTTGGTATCAAAGTTATCTGATTTTATAAAAGGATATGGGTAGCTTTCCCCCTTTTTATTATCTGAAAGAGGTATAAGGATTGTATGTTTGTTGATGACTTTGTAAAAGTTGTCTCTAAAACCACCTGAGCCTGGTAACTTTGGGAGACAGGAGACTGGATAAAATAATCTGTAATTCCACCTAGGTACAGGTGAGGATTCAATTGCCTGGAAGATAGCAAAGGATGGGGACACCATTATCCCTCTGTATTGTGGAACATTCTCGCTCCTCTTAGGACACCTAAGGTACCAAAAATGGATCTGGGCTCACAGTTGGGGGAGAATGCTAGTATCAATTTGAATATCCAATTTTAGTAAAAGTGTATTTTTTAAGAAAAATAAAGAAATTTAAAAAATGGGAAAATATAGCCTCCTTAGACCACTAGAGAGTGGACTGAGCATGACCAGCACCTACAGAAATTCCCTCAGACTCTCTGTGGGGAAAGAGAGAGGATAGGAAGAAGGGCTAGCATTGGGCAGTGGTCATTTGCAGTTTTTTTTTAACCTGTGGGAGGCAGCATGATATTGTGCATTGTCAAATTAGTTTGATCATAAGAATCACTGAGCACACTTGTTAACAAAAGAGATTCCCAGACTTTAGATCGGACTTACTGAATCATAACTGAGTAAGGTTGGGGGGAAGGTGTCCCAGAACATGGTTCTTTTTTTTGTTATTTTTTAAACTTTTTATTTATTTTAAGTGTGTTTTTCCAGGACCCATCAGCTCCAAGTCAAGTAGTTGTTTCAATCTAGTTGTGGAGGGCGCAGCTTACAATGGCCCATGTGGGGATCAAACCGGCAACCTTGTTATTAAGAGCAACGAGCTCTAATCAACGAGCTAACCGGCCACCCAGAACATGTATTTTTAATAAACACTCCAGAAAGTCTTATAAATGGACAGGTTTGGGAAACACACAAAAGGAGACTAAGCATGGGCTTTGGAGTTAAGCCAAAGTTGAATAATGACCTACTCTTTAATAGCTTAGAGCACGTCATTTAATCTCCCTGTGCATCCATTCCCTTATTTAGAAAATGGGGTTAATCATACCTCCCTGGTAGGGTAGTCGTAAGGATTAAGTGAGAGGATATATGTAAAACACTTCACACACATCTGGCAATCAGTAAATGGTCACCTTTATTATAGACAGAGTTCTGGGAGTAGACGAGGCTTAAATTACCAACCTACAAAGACATTCATTCCTGAAATTGAGATGAAGGTATAGTACCTCAGTTTTTCTTGTTTGTTCAGCATCCAGCCCCATTTTACTAATAACAGTGCCCGTTTTTTCTTGGAGAATCACCACCACCTTCTATTGCTTGTTCATGTGGTTCAGGTTGATGGATTTGACACTGCCTTTCATCTCTAGGGGTGAAGGTGATCAAAGTGTGGCCAATCAGCATACTCCATTCCCCCTGGCCATCATGACTGGTTTAGAACAAGGACCATGACCCAAGTTGATCAAATGAAATTCAGTCTTTCACTAGGACTTTCACTAGAGCTGTGAGCTTGGAGCTGAGCTGCAATCTTGCCAGAGGAAGGGAGGACCCAGCTGAGAACGCAGCAACAGAAGAAAGAACTGAGATATGGAGAGCAAGAGAGCCAATCTTGAAGATATTTTTGAGCTCCAGAATCTAGACATGCTGGAGTAATTCCATCCTGGGACTTTCCAGTTAAATGAGACAATAACATTTTTTACTTAAGACATTTTGAGTTAGACTTTCTGTTACTTGCTTTCAAAAGGGTCCTAACAATGATTTTTAAGACATTTCTTCTATTTTAGTCTCCAGCTAACTGTGTAATCGTGCAAGCCCTTTTCTTGTCTGATATATTTCCTAACTTTATTAGGAAGAAGCAATCCCATGGCCTTAGCATTTAGATTTGATGGATAGTGGAAATTGCTAAGGCATGATCACTCTCTGGGGATTAGAAAACTCAAATCCTTTCCATCTAAATGGATTCCTTTCTCACAGGGTGGGAAGGAGCTGATATTTAGGTAGGTCTCTGTTTTTGTTCTCTAAACTCTGAGAAAGGTTGCCATTAAAGGGCAACAACAACAATTAAAAACTGTTGGATATGAGAATGACAAGCTTAGCTGGTATGCAATACTGTGCAGCTGAGATGATTATTCTCAATTAATAGGCAAACATTACACAATTGTCTCTTTCAAGTCCAGAGTGCTAATATATAATACACAATCAGAGGGCATTGTGCATTGGACTATAATTCATTAGCCAGTGCCAATTCTTTACAGCCTCGAAACAAAATAATCCATTGTCTTTGAAAGACTCAATTTGTGGCTATAGACCAGGTGAGGGATTTCAATTTGAGAAGACTCTAAATGGAAATGGGGATAGAAATTCCTATTCGAATTCATTATTAAGGCAAAACCGGTGGTTAGTAGAATTGCGGAAGGGTGGAAAGTGGACTTTGACCTCCCATGACTCCCACCAGGAACACCATTCAAGGACCTTTGGCAAATCTGGCTGAGGCAGCATCTGCCCTGCTGAGGGACATCCCAGAATGGACATGTCCCTGTGTGACTGCCCAGTAAATACCAAATAGATTGGGTCATTTTATTCAAACCTGGAGGACTTGGCTGCCTGCGCACATGCTCGGTGGATGAACTCACTTTTCGTTAGTCCCACATGGCTGCCCAAGTCTGAGCAGCTCAGACAGCAACAGACAGAGGTGAGGATAACACTGGGAGGCCAATCAGAGAAACCTAAGGAAGGGGATTGGATTACTGTCAGATTGCAGGGTGTGGGACAGATTGGAACAGATTGATGGGAGAGCCTAACCGGCTGGCAGGGAGTTAAGAACTGTCACAGTCGGCTGTGCTAAGCCAGCTGCCTTGTGTGTGCAGAGTGCAGGCTAACTGGGAAGAGGAAATTTTAGCAGTTACCAAAAACACACAGCCGTCCATCAGCCCACCAAATTGGAACACAACGCATGCCTTTTGGTCTCTAAATCCCCCAACCAAAGAGATATCGACAATGTCATCCAGTTTCTTGCTTCCTATGGCATGTCTCCACCAGTCTTTCAACAAACACTTATTAAGAGCCTTCTAAATGTGAGGGCTGTGCTAGGGGGGTGAGGATGCGGAGGAAATATGTACTTCTCTCTCAGGAGCTCACCACCTAGTAAACAATTACAAAAAAAGGAAAAAGTGCAGTAGTAGCTTTGATCAAAGATAGCACAGATGCTGTAGGAGCCCTGGAAACAGGCACCAGACCATGTAAGTTGTGTTCTAAAGCTAAAGAATTTGCGAGTATCTTCAAACACACACACACCACTCTTCAAATGCCACCCAACATTATGCCCACCCAACAGTTTTCTCTCATCCAATCTAGTCTCATATCCATGACCTCAACGTGGTAAAAATATCCTCCATGGCTGTTAAGGTCTAGCAATAATTTAATGTTGTGTTCTTTTCTGTGTATGTTCTCTATATGTTTTCACATCTTTGCTGTCTTTCTTTTCGAGTATGTTGTTTACTCTGGTTGGTAGAACATTAAAAGGTTAGGACTTTAAATTTTATGGGCCACTTAGTTTCATTTTGAATAAGAATAAAGCACCCATGTCCAGAGGTTTACCCTTCAATTTGAGCCAGAGGCCTAGCAAACGTCTATTGTATCCTTAGTCAGTGGGGTCCAGAGCAAGAGGTCATAAATGGTTTGCTCCGGTCAAACTTGTCATCAGATATGTCATCAGGAAGACACAGCCTTTAGGTAGTTTGGCAGCAGCATTATATTCATAAATAAGTGTAAATGTGCATGTGCGCACATACGTGTGTGTGTGTGTGTGTGTGTGAGGTTTTGCAATCTCTTTGAGGGCAGTAGAAATAATTACAACTATGAACCTACAGGCATAATCCTAGATATTGACAAGGCACACTCCATCATATCTTTCATGTCTTTGCTCAGAAAGCCTTTCCCTGACCATAACTAGAATGTAAACTCACCAGAATTTTTGTCTATTTGTTAACTATCCATAAAAGTAACTACTGAACTTTTAAAATATCATATACTCTACCAAGTACATTAAACAACACACTCAAAAAAGAAGACAACAAAGGTGTAGAAATATAGATAGAGAACATACACAGAGAAGAACACAAATGTTGAATTGTTATGAGACCTGAATGGCCTGGGGGATATTTTCACCATGTTTAGGTCATGAATATGAGACTAGATGAGACAAGAGAAAACTGTTGGATGGGCATAAAAGAAGATGTGGCATTTGAAGAGTGGTTTATGAGACTGAAGACAACTCTTTAGTTTTAGATCACGACTTAATATGATCTGGTGCTATCATCTGAGTGTAGTTCCTCAAACAGTGCCTGACACATGGTAGGTACTCAACATCTACTTATTAAATGTCTAGTTAGTTAATCACATGCTCTTTAATGAAGATTTACTTATTTCTTTTCATTTAATTTTGTAAAAATGTAGTATGTTGACATAATTCAACATTTATTTTAGTGTAAAAAGATAATGCAAGTTTTCTTCTCACCCCATTCCCTCTCTATCCAGTTCCCACATCCTGCACAGCAACCTCTCCATGACCACTTTTGTTAGTTTCTTATTTATTCTTCTAGACTTTGTTTATGCAAATCAAATAAAACTATATTTTCATTTTGTTGTGCAAGAGATAACATACTATACACTCTAATACTAGCCTTGCTTTTTTTCACTAAATAATGTAACTTGACAGATGAATAAAGAAAGAATTGTATATATCCATACAATGGAATATTATTCAGCCATTAAAAAGAAGGAAATCCTACCATTTGCATCAACATGGATGGACCTTGAGAGCATGATGCTAAGTGAAATAAGTCACAGAGAAAAACAAATACTTATGATCTCATTTACATGTGGAATCTGAAATAATCAAATTCATAAAAGCAAAGAGCAGATTGGTGATTGCCAGAGCAGGAGGTAAGAGTGGGGAAAATGGGTGAAGGTTGTCAAAAGGTACAAACTTCCAGTTATAAGACAAGTTCTGGGCATGTAATGTACAGCATGGTGACCATGAGATCTGACAATTAGGTTTGCGAACTCATCCTAGAAAGAGTGCTACATACCTCATTGCTGAATATCACTACAGTCACCTTCAAAGTACTCCCTTTGGGAAGCAATGCAACTAGTTCACCCTTCAAAGAAATTGTGGAACTCTTTCTCTGGAATGGCCATCAGAGCTGTCATTGTATTACCCTTGATGTCCTGAACGTCATCAAAATGTCTCCCTTTCAATATTTCCTGTATCTTCAAGTAAACAAAGAAGTCATGGGGGCCAGATCAGGTGAGTAAGAAGGGTGTTCCAATGCCGTTATTTGTTTACTGGCTAAAAACTCCCTCACAGACAGTGCCTTGTGAGCTGGTGTATTGTTATGATGCAAGACCCATGAATTGTTGGCGAAAAGTTTAGGTTGTCTTAACTTTTTCACACAGCCTTTTCAACACTTCCAAATAGTAAAATTGGTTAACTGTTTGTCCAGCTGGTACAAATTCATGGTGAATAATCCCTCTGATATCAAAAAAGGTTAGCAACATCATTTTGAGTCTTGATTTGGATTGACAGAACTTTTTTGGTCATGGAGAATTGGCTGATTTCCATTGTGGACTTTGATGCTTTGTTTCAGGGTCACATTGGTACACCCATGATTCATGACCAGTGATAACATGGCCCAAAACATCATCTTGCCTCTCCAAAAGGTCTTGGTAAACTTTGACTCTCCTTTGCTTTTGTTCATAAGTAAGCTCTTTCAGGACCATTTTTGTGCACACCTTTCTCATGCCCAGATTTTCGGTTAAGATTTTCCTAACTGTTTCTCTGTTCCTAACTGTTTACTTGGTCTGCTATGCTTCTCACAGTCAGCCAACAATTTTGACACACAATTTGATGAATTTTTGCAATGTTTTCATCAGTTCTGCTCATTATTGGCTGCCTTGACCTCTCTTCATCAGTGACGTGTTCTCTCCCTTCAGAAAAATGTTTAATCCATTTGTACACTGCCATTTTCTTCATGGCATTATCCCCACAAACTTAGACTAACATGTCCCTGATTTCACTTCCACTCTTGCCAAGTTTAACAAGATATTTGACGTTTGTTCGTTGCTCTAATTCAAGCTCAGACATTCTCACGATGGCACACAAAAACACGCAACAACAATAATGAATGCCACTCAGCAAGACACCACACATTGACACAAACACAGCTGTGAGACCCTGATATACCAAGTTTATGACACCTTACTGAGTTGTTGGTACAGTGCTGCCAATGTAAATACATGGTGACAAGTTTGTTCCCCTCTTCCACCTCCCCCCTTCTCACTCTCCCATTTGAGAACAAGCCATTGTTCTCAATCTAGCTGTAGAGGGCTCAGCTCACTGACCCATGTGGTGACCTCGGTATTAGGAGCACAACACTCCAACCACCTGAGCCACCTGGCCACCCCTCTACTTTCATTTTTTTTCTAAAAGTCTATCCAGTTGTCTTACACCAGTTGTTGAATTATCCATTTTTTCCCACTGATTTGTAAAGCTTTCTTCATATGATGCAGGTTTCTTGATTTTAATGATCATAGTATTTACCATTATTTGAATAATAAATTTCAATTTTGATTGTAGTTTATAAACAGCTTCCCTGTGTCTGCACATTTGAATTTTTATCCAGTAGTGGCAGGTTTGGTAGATTATAATAGCTATAATATTTTTTATGCCCAGCATACTTTCCCATCTTCTGTTTCCTGAATCCTTTAGGGAATACTCTCTCCATGCTGTGAGAGCCTGGAGATGCAGTCAGTTATGGTATTCTAACCAAATCACGGGTGATACATATGACCTAAGCTGGCCAATAAAAAAAAAAAAAATTCCCACCACGCAGTGATTGGCTAGGGTTTAGACATCGGACCTGAGCAAAGCAATATCATCTTCCCTGGGAGTAATATTTGAGTGAGATTTTTCTGTTGGAATTGTTAAGCTGGGCGATAACTTTTTAAAATCTTCTTAAATGACATAAATTAAAACTGCCTGAGGATAAAGCTAAGTAAACACAAGCAGAGCTAAGAAATGGAGAGTTGGAGAGGTCTAAAGGCATCCTTGCTCAAAAGCCAATGCCCCTTAGACATCCAGGAATGAAAGCCTCTAAATTCTTTTTTTCTTTTCACTTAATTTAATTTAATATGCTTTCTTGTAATTTGCAATCAAAACAGTTTTAACTCTTTTTCAATAGCTATTATTGTTCCCACATTACAGAGGAAGAAGCAGGTTGGGAGAGGTTAAATTCAATCACAGTGATAAAGTATTTCCCACTCTTAACTCTTACTTTCTGGTAACCATACTTCTAGAATTGGCAGACTGACACTCACTTGTGTACTGTATCCCAAAGATTCTCTGATGATGACTAGGAAGAAAGGCCATATAAAGGTATGGAGGCTGCTTATTCTCTTCTAAAATAGTCAAGATCTTGAATTAGAAGACCTGTTATATTCCAGCTCATTAGCCTTTGTTTTCTCATAGCAAGGTGAAAATCTCCCTGACCTGACTTCTTAGGTCATAATACGGCTCATAATACCAGCATGGGCCAGGGAGGTGTGTCCTACACAACTAGATTGAGAAACAAGGGCTTGAACCGGAGTGGGCGGGTGGGCAGAAGAAGGGAAAAATAAAAAAGAATGAATTGAATTATACAGGTTTTCTGAGCCCTGAGGGAAGGCTCTAAGTTAATGCCAGAACTAGTCATTCTTTTCACATATTCTTCTATTTGGTCATTTTTGGCATTGCTCAAGACCCTTCATGAGCTGGAATTAATTTGCATCCAGAAATCAGACCCAACCATTCATAGCATGTAACTGCAGCTGTCCCATGCTGTCAACAAACACCAGCTCCCCAAGCAATTTACTACCTGGACAGAACTCATTTCATATGTTTATCTGTTCTCAACTGTCAGCCAATATCCTTGTAGATTCTTCGTCTATAAAAGTTTAATTCTCCAAACAAATTACTATTCCAGACCTCTTTACCGTGGCTAAGAGTGTCTTTGTTCCCACCGTTTTTTTGTGACTGTACACACTTTCATTTAGGTTATACGCCAAGTCCTCTGATGGTCCAAGTGAAGGCAAAGCTATGTTGAAGAAGAAAATGACAAACTAGAAAGCTCCAAGCTTTCGATCCCCCCACAGAAATATTATTTTTTCAATTTTTCAATTACAGTTGACATATTAGTTTGAGGTGTACAACATAGTAATTAGACATTTATATACCTTATGAAGTAATCACCGCCATAACTCTAGTATCTATATGACACCATACACAGTTATCATAATATTATTGACTATATTTCTTGTGCTATACTTTACATCCCCACATCCCATGACTATTATTATAACTGTCAATTTATACTTCTTCATCTTTTTCACCTTTTTCACCATTCCCCCTAACCCCTCTCCCATCTGGCAAACATCAATTTGTTTTTTGTATCTACCCCCACAGAAACTGTCTGAACCAACCTTATTGGAGCTCCGGAAAACAGTCAGAGGTTTACAGCCACCAACCAAATGCACAATAAAAAAATAAATAAAATTTTTAAAAAGTCATGCTTAAAATGATAAGACAGTTTTGTGGCATTTTTACTCATTCTTACTCTACCCCTCCCCAGCATGGCAGTAGTTTTGGTCTTGAAGTGGTGGCAGCCTGGTTTACAGTACCATACCTCCAACTAAAAGGAGAAAGCAGACCTTATTTGCAAATTATTGTGTATATCTATTCTAAACTGTCTGGGGGATACCTGAAGGACTGACACAAGGAGCTTGTCTATGTTCTGTTTAACTCAGAACTTAGGTGGGGAAAGTGATGGACACTTCTTGTAAAACTTGCAAGATGACTATAGACACAGACTCCTGAGGCAAGAGATTACAGGTGGGGACAAACAATAGACCATCTAAGGCCCAGAAGAAAAGCTGAGGTGAGACAGGAAAATTAAGACATTTAAAAGCACACACATATATGTGGGAATTTAGGAAGCTATATGCACAACCAGGCAAGATGTATGCTTGGAAAAGACCTGAGAAGATCGTAAGCTTTCAACTCGGGCTGATTGTTAGCTTTAGCTAAGTGTTGCCCCTAGCACAGAGCCAAACTGAAAACTTACCTGAGACTCAAGGAAATCTCTGTCAAAATTTCAGCTGAATGTGAGCTAAAGGAACAGAAACTAGTGAGCACACATGACAAGGAAGAGCCTCTGCAAAAATAGTTAGGAAAACTCTCAAAATAAACTACAATAGCCTTCAACAACAACAACAACAACAACAACAATAACCCTAGGGAAGCGGAGAATGTGATTTCTAGAGTTACCATATTATAATAGTTAAATATCTAATTTTCAGCCAAAAAAAAAAGAAAAAGAACTATCACAGGGCATAAAAAGGAACAGAAAAACATGCATCATTCAAAAGAACAAAATTAATTCACAGAAATCATTCTTGAGGAAGCCCAGACATCAGACTTACTAGACAAAACTTAAGTATGCTCAAAGAGTTAAAGGAAAACATAGATAAAGAACTAAAGGAAATTAGAAATATGATATATGAACAAAATGAGAATATCAACAAAAAATAGAAATTATAAAAAGGAATCAAACAGAAATTCTGGAGCTGAAAATTACAATAATTGAAATGAAAATTTCACTAGAAAGATTCAACAGCAGATTTGAGCAAGCAGAAAAAAGAACCAGAAAACTTGAGAATAAGATAATAGAAATTATGGAGTCTGAGCAGTAGAAACAAAAACAAAAAAAAAGAAAAGTAAACATAAACTAAGAGACTTGTGGGACACCATGAAGCAGACCAACATACACATATGAAAGTCCCAGAAGGAGAAGAGGGAAAAGGGGGGAAAAGATTATTTGAGAAAATAATGGCAAAAACATCCCAAATTTGATAAAAATTCAACCCAAAACAGTACACAATAACATAGCTTTATAATTATTGTTGATACGTTTGTCTCAAATCCTTTATCAGAGATCTTTATTTCTTCAAACAGCTTGAAGTTACTATCTAGAATCCATTCATTTTAACCTGAAGGACTCCCCTTAGCCTTTCTTGTAGAGCAGGTCTAGTGGTAATGAATTCCCTTGGCTTTTGTTTTACTAAGAGTGTCTTAATTTCTCCCTTATTTTTTTTCAATTGAGGAATATTGGGGAACAGTGTGTTCTTCCAGGATGTCAAGTCATTGTTTTTCAATCTAGTTGTGGAGGGCACAGCTCACTGGCCCATGGGGGACTCAAACTGGCGACCTTGGTGTAATAAGCACCTTGCTCTAACCACTGAGAAAACCGGCTACCCTCTCCTTTATTTTTGAAGGAAAGTTTTACCAGATATAGTGTTGGGGTTGAAACCTTTTTTTTTATCTTTCAGTACTTTAAACATTTCATCTTGTGTCCTTCTGGCCTCCAAGGTTTCTGATAAGATACTGACTCATGTTCTCATTGAGGATCCCTAGTATGTGATGATTCACCTTTCTCTTGCTGCTTTCAAGACTCTCTTTTTGTCTTTGGGCAGTTTTATTATAATGTGCTTTGGTTGGGTCTTTTGAGTTTGTCCTCCTTAGAGGTCATTGGGCTTCTTGGGGTTGCAGATTTATGTACTTCATCAAATTTGGGGTGTTTTGCCATTCTTTCTAGCTCCTCTGTCTAGAATTCCCAGTACAGTTTTACGTAAAATTGGCAAAAGTGGGCATCCTTGTCTAATTCCTGATCTTATAGAAAAAGTTTTCAGTCTTTTCAGCATTGAGTACGATGTTAGCTATGTACTTTTGATATATGGACTTTATCAGGCCAAGGAAATTTATTTCTGTTCCTAGTTTATTGGTTGTTTATCACAAAATTGTTTTCTGTACCAGTTGTTTTTTCCTTTCATTTTATTAATTCTATTAATAAAAGGTATCCAAATTGAGCAAAACAATAAGTAAAATTATCTGTGTTTGCAGACAACATTATTTTATATGTAAAACCCTAAAGACACACACACACACACACACACACACACACACCCGTTAGAATAAACAAATTCAGAAAACTTGCAGGATACAAAATCAACACTCAAAAACAGTGCATTTCTATACAATAGCAACAATTTGAAAATAAAATTAAGGAAATTCCATTTACAATAGCAACAAATATAATAAAATACTCAGGAATACATTTAACCAAGAAGGAGAAAGAATTGTGCGTTTACAACTATAAAATGTTGCTGAAAGAAATTAAAGACCAAAATAAACGGAAAGACATCTCATATTTGTGAATTGGGAGACTTCATATTGTGATGACATAAATACTACCCAAAGCAATCTACAGATTCAATGCTATTCCAATCAAAATCCCAATGACATATTTTTTTTTCAGAAACAGAAAAATCCACACTAAAATTCATGTGGAATCTCAAAGGATCTCGAATAGCCAAAACAATTTTGAAAAGTGAAAACAAACTTGGAGGACTCATACTTCTTAATTTCAAAACTTAATCCAAAGCCACAGTAACCAAAACAGTGTGCTACTGGCATAAAGACAAACATATAAACCAATGAAAGAGAATAGAGACCCCAGAAAGAAATCCTCATGTATATGATCAAATGATTTCCAACAGGGATGCTAAGACTATTCAATGGGGAAAGGACAGTCTTTCAACAAATGGTGTTGTGAAAACTGGATATCTACATGCAAAAAAAAATGAACTTGGACCCTTATCTTACATAATATGCAAAAATTAACCCAAAATGTAGCAAAGACCTAGACATAAGACCTGAAACTATAAAACTCTTAGAGGAAAACATAGAGAAAAGTTTCATGACATTAGATTTGGCAAAGATTTCTTGGATATGACACAAAAAACACAGACAACAAAAGAAAAATGAGATAAATTGGATTTCATTAAAATAAAAACTTTTGTGAATCAAAGGATGCTATCAAGAAAATAAAAAGACAACCCACAAAAAGGGATAAAATATTTGCCAATCACATATCTTATATCCAGAATATATAAAAAACACTTATAACTCAACAACAAAAAAGTAAACAACCCAATTTAAAAATAGGCTTGAAAAGACATTTCTCCAAAGAAGAAACACAATTGGCCCTCAAGAACATGAAACGATGTTCAACGTCTCTAGCCATTTGGGAAATGCAAATCGAAACCACCAGGACATGCTACTTCATATTCAAAATGATGGCTATTATTAAAAAAGGAGGGGGAGGGGTGGGAAGAAAGAAAAAGAAAATAACTGTTGGTGAGGATATGGAGAAATTGGAACCCTTGTTCATTACTGGTAAGGTAAAATGGTGTGGGCACTGTGGATAACAGTATGGTGATTCTCAAAAAAGTAAACATAAAATGACCATATGATCCAGCAGTTCCACTTCCAGGTATATATATCCAAAAAAAGTGAAAGCAGTGACTCACATAGATACTTCTACACCAATATTCATAGCAGCATCATTTACAATAGCAAAAGGTGGAGACAATCCAAGTGTTCATCAATATATGAATGGATAAACCAAATGCAATATATACATACATTGGAATATTTTTTAGCTTTAAAAATGAATGAAATTCTAGTATATGCTACAATATAAATAAATCTAGTAAACATTATGCTAAGTGAAATAAGTCACAAAAAGACAAATATTGTGTGATTCTACTTATTTGAGTTACCAAGCATAGACAAATTCATAGAAATAGAAAGTAGAATAGAAGTTACCAAGGGCTGGGAGGAGGGTTGAATGGATACAAAGTTTCTGTTTGGGATAACGAAAAAGTTCTGGAAAGGGTTAGTGGTAATGGTCGTACAATTTGAATATACTTTGTCTCACTGAAGTGTGCACTTAAAAATGGTCAATTTTATGTTATGTATATTTACCACAAAAATTAACCATATTAAAGATAAAATGTGTTTTCATAGCCCTCTGAAACCACCTATTAAGTGCCATTTAATTTTTTCCCTTTATAACCAAAATGTATTGAATGCTAACCAAATGTCACCTCTCTGATACGTCCTCAGCTTTCAAAGATACACAAAATAGTCTCTTTTTCATCAAAGACTTCATAATCTGTTTGGAATGACATGGAAGTAAAATTAACAAACAAAACCATGTAATAAATACCATGATATTGGTAAATATAAGGAATTTAGGAAGGTAGGAGTGTTTAGCTTAGGCAGGAAATATCTGGAAACACTTTCAGAAAGATGGGAGTGACTAAGCTAAGTCTCAACGTATGTGAGTTAGCCAGGAGAAACTGCAAAAGTGTTTCTCAGGCAAGAGGAGTAATATGCAAAAAGACAAAGAGAGTAAAGATGACATGAGCAGATTGGGAAAATATGATAAAATATTCTATTAAATGGGTGCAGGTGGGGTGGAGAGAGGAAGATGAATTTTGAAGAGCTGGATGAGGTTCAGAAAAATGGATATTTTACATAATATGGAAGTTTGCACTTTATCCTAAGGACAATAAGTAGCCATTGTATAAAATTTCAGAAAGAGGAATCATGTGATCCACTATGTCTTTAAAGCAGACCTCCCTGACTGCACTGGAGAATGGACAGAAGAGGGCCTTGACTCTACAATCAAGTGAGAACTGATGCAGAGCCTGAATTAAGGCACTGGTAATGGCCATGGAGAGTAGTAGACAGAGTCAAGAAATGTTCAAGATAGTGACTCAGAAGCCTAGTTACTGGTTGGAAGTGGATCTCAGGCAGACTCTTGGGTTTCTAGCTTGGGAAATTTGGTGAATGGTAGTACAATTCAAATGAGAAAGTCAGATGAAGAAATAGGTCCGGGGCAAGAGAGATCATTTCTGTTTGGAGATGTTGCATTTGAGGTGACTGTGGAGCAAAAACAGATGACTATTTAGGTGTGGGATTTAGGAAAAATGCTTGATATACAGATATAGATTGGAGAGCCCACTGAATTGAAAGGAGAATTTTCTTAAGTTAAAGGAATTGGTGTCTAAATGTACAATCTCATTATAGAAGTAAGTATATTCCTCCCACCACAGGGCAATTTAAAGAATGGAGCAGCTCCCCCATATGGCATCAAAATCAAACCACATGGGCAGTTGTCCACTCAACATGGCATGTAATAAGGCTTATGAAAGTGAACTGGTTATAGATAAACTTGGAAGCTTTTCAAACTGATTTTTATTTTGAAGCAATGAGGGACTTCTAATACGTATTTTGTTTATGGTGAATCAAAATTCTGTATCTCTTTTTACTTGTATATTTTAGATCAATCCTTTGAGAATTTTGTCACTAATCAGAAAAAAAGTGACTAACAATCAAAAACCAAAATAAAATAAAAACAAAACAAGTGTTAGTGTGCTCTTTTTTTTAATTTTTTTTATTTTTTTATTTTTTGTGTGTGCTCTTTTTTTTTCTTAATGGGCATTCATCAATTTTCCCCATATCTGTTCTTCTTTCCTTCGGCTGCTGACAGAAATTAATGTTCCTAGCAACTGGATCTATCTGCAGAATTTCTAAGGAACTGTATCACATCACATATGGAAGAAGAAGACTGGGTTTTAGAGTAAAAGTGCCATTTATGTGATTTATAGGCAAATTTATTTATTCACTCAGTCTTTCATTCATGCAACAAACTTGTATAGAGCACGTTCTACACTATAGAACCTGTCCTATTACATATAATACTGAGTTTAAAATGCAATCCTTGTTCATAGACCAGTGAGGAAGCAGACATACAAACCCAGAGTTATAGAATGATGTAAATGAGAGAAAATTGGGGAAGTAGGTACATCCAACTCTACTTTTAAAAAAAATTATTAAAATATATCTAACATACAATATTATATTAGTTTCAGGCCTACACCATACTTATTCAACATTATATATCTAAAGAAGTGATCAGGGGCCGGCCCGGTGGCTCAGGTGGTTGGAGCTCCGAGCTCCGAGCTCCTAACGCCAAAGACTGCCAGGCTGCCTGTTCGATTCCCACATGGGGCAGTGGGCTCTCAACCACAAGGTTACCGATTGGATTCCTTAACTCCCGAAAGGGATGGTGGGCTCCGCCCCCTGTAACTAAGATCAAACATGCCACCTTGAGCTGAGCTGCTGCTGAGCTCCTAGATGGCTCAGTTGGTTGGAGCGCGTCCTCTCAACCACAAGGTTGCGGTTGGACCTCCACCAAGGGATGGTGGGCTCCGCCCCCTGTAACTAAGATCAAACATGCCACCTTGAGCTGAGCTGCTGCTGAGCTCCTAGATGGCTCAGTTGGTTGGAGCGCGTCCTCTCAACCACAAGGTTGCGGTTGGACCTCCACCAAGGGATGGTGGGCTGTGCCTCCTGCAATTAACAACGGCAACTGGACCGGGAGCTGAGCTGCGCTCTCCATAGCTAAGATTGAAAGAACAACTTGACTTGGAAAAAAAAAAGTCCTGGAAGTACACACTGTTCCCCAATAAAAAAGTCTTGTTTCCCTTCCCCAATTAAAAAAAAGTATGTAAAAAAAAAAAAAAAAAGAAGTGATCACCATAAGTCCAGCAACCGTCTGACATCGTCCCACGCTTCCGTGTTTCCCCGAAAATAAGACCTAACCGGAAAATAAGCCCTAGAATGATTTTTTAGGATGACATCCTGTGAACATAAGCCCTGATGCGTCTTTTGGAGCAAAAATTAATATAAGACCCAGTCTTATTTTCAGAGAAATACAGTATCACAATATTATTGACTATATTCCCTATGCTGTACGTTATATCCCCATGACTTATTTGTTTTATACCTGGGAATTTGGACTCCCCTTTATCTTTTCCCCTCTTTTTGAATTTTTCAATTACAACTGACATTCAATATTGTTTTATATTAATTTCAGATGTACAACATAGTGGTCAGACATTTATACAATTTGTGACATGATCCTCCTGACTAGTCTAATACCCACCTGGCACTATGCATAGTTGTTACCATATTATTGACTATATTCCCTGCTTTACTTTACAGTCCATGACTACCTACCAATTTGTGTTTCTTAATCCATTCATCTTTTCACCCTTCCCCCAACCCCTCTCCCGTTTATCACCCAATAAATCTAATACCCATCTGACACAATACGTAGATATTACAATATTACTGACTATATTCCTTATGCTATACCCTACATCCTCATGACTACTGTGTAACAACCAATTTCTACTTCTTAATCCATTCTCCTTTTCACTCACCCCCAACCACCCTTCTATCTGGCAACCATTAAAATGTTCTCTGTGTCTGTGAGTTTCTGTTTTGTCTGTTTATTTTGTTCTTTAGATTCCACTTATAAGTTAAATTATATGACATTTGTCTTTCTTTCACTACACTCAGCACAATACCCTTCAGGTCTATCCATGTAGTTGCAGATGTCAAGATTTCATTCTTTCTTTATGGCTCAGTAATATTCCAATGTATGTATGCACCACTTCCTCTTTATCTATTCAACCATTCAGAGATACCCAGGTTGTCTTCATATCTTGGTTATTGTAAATAATGCTGCAATGAATATATGGATGCGCATGTTCCCTTAAACTAGTGTTTTGGGTTTCTTTGGATAAATACTCAGAAGTGGGATTACTAGGTCCTTCTTAAACTCTTGTTTGTTTCTTTTGTTTTATTTTTTTTTAATTAAAGTTTATTGGGGTAACAACCGTTGGTAAAGTTTCAGGTTTCAGGTGTACAATTCTGTAATACTATATAGAATACTATATATACTATATATATTATTACTCTATATAATATATTACATATTATATCTATATATTATATATCTATATATTATACTCTATATAATACTATACAGAATACTGTAATAATATATAGAATTACAATTCTGTAATTCTATATATCACATTGTGTGTTCACCAGCCTTTTTTGTTTGAAAGTCTGTTTTGTCTGGTATATAAGTATTACTACTCCAGTTTTTTGTTTGTTTTCATTTTCATGAAATATCTTTTTCCATCTCCTTACTCAGTCTATGTGTGGCTTTCAATCTGAAGTGAGTCTCTTATAGGCAGCACATTTTGGGTCTTGTTTTTTATCCATTCAGCCACCCTGTGTCTTTTGATTGGAGTATTTAATCCATTTACATTTAAAGTAATTGTTGATAGATATGTAGTTTTTGTTTCTATGTAGTTATTATTTCTGTTTTCTTATCTTTTTTTTCCCCATCTTAAAGAGGTCCCTCTAACATTCCTTGTAATACTGGTTTGGTGGTGATGAACTTCTTTAGCTTTCTCTTGTCTGAGAAGCTCTTTGTTCTTTAATTATGAATGATAGCTTTGCTGGGTAGACTAATCCTGGCTGTAGGTCCTTGTTCCTCATAAATTTGAATATTCCATGCTAATCCCTTCTGGCCTGCAAAGTTTCTGTTGAGAAATCTGCTGATAGTCTTATGGGAGTGCCCTTGTACAGAATTAACTGCTTTTCTCTTGCTTTTGTTTTTTTATTTACTTTTTAATTAGTTTCAGGTGCACCAAACAATGTAATAGTTAGACATTTACCATTTATATCCCTCACACAGTGACAACCCCTCTTCCCCCATCCACTACCCCGCTGACATCGCACACATCCATTATATTTCCACTCTCTATTCCTAATGCTGTAGTCCACTTCTTGTGTGTGTGTGTGTGTATCAAACTGTAGTTGACTTTGATTATTGTTCAGCTTCAGGTGTACAGTGCAGTGATCAGGCATCTACATCATCCCTGAGGTGGTCTCCCTAATGAGACAAGTGTCCATTGGATACCCTACAAAATATTAATGACATTATTGATTACATTCCCCAAATTGACTTTCATATCCCCATGGCAATCTTGTGGTTACCGACTGTGCTTTCTAATTCTCTCACCTTTCCCCTTATCCTAATCCCCCCTCCCATCTATCAACCCTCAGTTTTTCCTCAATGTCTCTGAGACTGTTTCTGATTAGTTCATTTATTTATTCTTTTCTTCAGAGTCCACATATAAGTGAGATCATATGGGATTTGTCTTTCTCTGTCTGACTTATTTCACTTCACATATGTTCTCTAGGTCCATCCACATTGTTGAAAATGGTAAGATTTCCTTCTTTATGGCTGCGTAATACTCCATTGTATAAATGTACCACAGTTTCTTAATCCAGTCGTCTACTGATGGGCATTTCGGTTGTTTCCACGTCTTGACTATTGTGTATAGTGCTGCAATAAGCATAGGAGTATATACATTTTTTTGAATTAGAGTTTTGGATTTCTCCGGTTAGATACCTAGGAGTGGAATTGCTAGGTGATAAGGTAGTTTCGCTTTCAGATTTTTGAGATACCTCCATATTGTTCTCCATAGTGGCTGCACCAATCTGCAATCCCACCAACAGTGCACAAGGTTCCCTTTTCTCCACATACTCGCCAGCACTTGTTTGTTGATTTATTGATGATAGCCATTTTGACTGGGGTGAAGTGGTATCTCATTGTGGTTTTTATTTGCATTTCTCTAATGATTAGTGAGGTTAAGCATTTTTTCATATGTCTGTTTGCCATCTGTATGTCCGTTTTAGAAAAATGTCTCTTCATGTCCTCTGCCCATTTTTTAATTGGTTTGTTTGTTTTTTTTGGAGTTGAATTGAGTGAGTTTTTTATAAATTTGGGATATAAACCCCTTATCAGATATATCTTTGGCAAATATGTTCTCCCATTCATTAAGATCCCTTTTTGGTTTATTTATGGTTTCATTTGCTATGAAAAACTCTTTAGTTTGATGTAATCCCACTTTTATTTTTTCTCTTACTTCCCTTGCCCGAGGGGATATATCAGTAAAAATCTTACTCCAGGTGATATCTGTGAAGTTTCTTCCTATATTTTCTTCTAGGATTTTTACGGTTTCAGATCTTCCATTTAAGTCTTTAATCCATTTTGAATTTATTCTTGTATATGGTGTAAAGAAGTGGTCTGGCTTCATTTTTTTGCATGTGTCTGTTCAGGTTTCCAAGCCCCATTTATTGAATAGACTATCTTTACCACACTGTAGTTTCTTGCTTCCATTGTCGTAGATTAAATGACCACATAGGCATACATTTATTTCTGGGCTCTATTCTGCTCAATTGATCTATGTGTCTGTTTTTATGCCAGTACTATGCTGTTTTGATTACAGTAGGCTTGTAGTATAATTTGATGCCAGGTATCGTTATACCTCCCACTTTGTTCTTATTTCTCAAGATTGCCATGGCTATCTGGGGTCTTTTATGGTTCCATGTAAATTTTAGGATTCTATGTTCTATTTCTGTGAAAAATGTCCTTGGTAGTTTGATGGGAATTGCAATGAATCTGTATATTGCTTTAGGCAGTATGGACATTTTAACTATATTAATTCTTCCTATCCATGAGCATGGTATGTGTTTCCATCTATTTGTATCCTCTTTAATTTCTCTCTTCAGCATCTTATAATTTTCTGAGTACAAATCTTTTACTTCTTTGGTTAAATTTATTCCCAGGTATTTTATAGTCTTTGAAGCAATTGTAAATGAGATTGTTCTCTTAATTTCTCCTTCTGATATTTTAGTTTTGGTATATACAAATGCAACTGATTTCTGAACATTAATTTTGTATCCTGCTACTTTACTAAATTTATTTATCAGTTCTAATAGTTTCTTGATGGAGTCTTTAGGTTTCTCTCCATATAATATCATGTCATCTGCATATAATGACAATTTTACTTCCTCCTTACCAATTTGGATGTCTTTTATTTCTTTTTCTTGTCTGATTGCTGTGGCTAGAACTTCCAGCACTATGTTGAATAGGAGTGGAGAAAGTGGGCAACCTTGCTTTGTCCCCAAACTTAAGGGGAATAGTTTTAGCTTTCCCCATTGAATATGATGTTAGCTGTGGGTTTATCATATATGGCCTTTATTCTGTTGAGATATGGTCCCTTTATTCCTACTTTCTTAAGAGTTTTTATCATTAATGCCTGCTGGATTTTGTCAAAGGCTTTTTCTGCATATATTGATATGATCATATGATTTTTTTTTCATTTTGTTAACGTGGTGTATCACATTAATTGATTTGCAGATGTTGATCCATCCTCGCATACCAGGAATTAATCCCACTTAATCAACGTATTGCTGAATTCTGTTCGCTAATGTTTTGTTGAGGATTTTTCTTCTATGTTCATTAGAGATATCAGCCTGTAGTTTTCTTTTTTTGTAGTGCCTTTGTCTGTTTTTGGGATCAGGGTGATAGTGGCCTCGTAAAAAGTTTTTGGGAGACTTCCCTCCTTCTGGATTTTTTGGAAGAGCTTGAGGAGAATAGGTGATTTTTTTTTTTTTGAATGTTTTGTAAAATTCACCTATAAAGCCATCTGGTCCAGGGCTTTTGTTTGTTGGGAGTTTGTTGATTACTGATTCAATTTCCCTGATGGTAATCAGTCTACTCAGGTTTTCTGTTTCTTCTTGAGTTAGCCTTGGAAAGTTGTATGCTTCTAGAAAATTGTCCATTTCTTCCAGATTGTCTAATTTGTTGGCATATAGTTGTTCATAGTAATTTCTTAAATTTTTTTGTATTTCTGTGGTGTCTGTTGTCACTTTTCCTCTTTCATTTCTGGTTTTATTAATTTGGGTCCTCTCTTTTTTTTTTTTTTTTTTTTTTGGATGAGTCTGGCTAAAGGTTTGTTTATCTTTGTTTATCTTCTCTAAAAATCAACTCTTGGATTCATTGATCTTTTATAGTGTTTTTCTGGTTTCTATTTCATTTATTTCCACTCTGATTTTTATTATCGCCTTCCTTGTACTTCCTTTGGGCTTATTTTGCTGTTCTTTTTCCACATCCCTTAAATGTGAAGATAAACTGTTGATTAGTGATTTTTCTTGTTTCTTTAGGTAGGCCTGCGGTGCTATGAATTTCCCTTTTAGGACTGCTTTCACTGCATCCCATAGATTTTGGGTCGTCTTGTTTTCATTTGCGTTTGTCTCGAGATATCTTTTTATTTCTTCCTTGATCTCAAGGTTGACCCATTCATTTTTTTAGTACCATGTTATTCAGCCTCCAAAAATTGGTGTGTCTTCCAGTTTCTTTCCTGTGGTTGATTTCTAATTTCATAGCACTGTGGTCAGAGAAGACAGTGGAATGATTTCAATTTTCTTAAATTTATCAAGACTTGTTTTGTGGCCTAACATGTGATCTAACTTGGAAAATGTTCCATGTGCGCTTAAGAAGAACGTGTATTCTGCAGCTTTGGGGTGAAATGCTCTGAAAATACCGATTAAATCCAACTGGTCCAATGTGTCATTTATGGCCATTGTTTCCATATTGATTTTCTGTCTGGAAGACCTGTCCCTTGTTGTCAGAGGTGTGTTGCAGTCCCCTACTATGATAGTGTTACTGTTGATCTCTGTCTTTATGTCAGTCAATATCTGTTTTATATATTTAGGTGCTTCTATGTTGGGTGCATAGATGTTTACTAGAGTTATGTCCTCTTGTCGGTTTGATCCCTTTATTATTATGTAGTGCCCATCTTTGTCTTTTAATACATTTTTCATTTTTTCATTTTGTCAGATACAAGTATTGCAACTCCAGCTTTTTTCTCATTTCTATTTGCATGAAATATCTTACTCCAACTCTTCACTTTCAGCCTGTGTAATTGGATGCACACACGGGGGAGTGAGGTAAGATGTGGTAAAAATCTGTCAATTTTCTTCTTACTGCTTTTCTTTTCTCTCTGAAATAGGAAGGGTTGTCATTGTGGTACACAGAGTAATGGCCCCTCAAAGATGTCCA
This sequence comes from Rhinolophus hipposideros, assembly GCF_964194185.1. Lineage (NCBI taxonomy): Eukaryota > Metazoa > Chordata > Mammalia > Chiroptera > Rhinolophidae > Rhinolophus > Rhinolophus hipposideros. Next base: position 29,551,434 of record NC_138070.1, on the reverse strand, counting down.
GGTCCTACTGTGTTTCCCCAAAAATAAGACCTAGCTGGACCATCAGCTCTAATGCATGTTTTGGAGCAAAAATTAATATAAAACCCAGTCTTATCTTACTATAATATAAGACCGGGTCTTATCTAGCACAATATAATATAAGACTGGGTTTTATATTAATTTTTGCTCCAAAACATGCATTAGAGTTGATGGTCCAGCTAGGTCTTATTTTCGGGGAAACACGGTAATCCCTGGAAACTGACTTACTTTACATGGCCAAAGGGAATTCACAGATGTGATTAAGGATAATGACTTCAGATAGGAAGATTATGATGGATTATCTGTGTAGGACCAATCTAATCGCATGAGTTGTTAAAACTGGAAGAGGGAAATGAAATATTGATACATGCTACAACATGGATGAAAACATGCTAAGTGAAAGAAGCCAGGCACAAATGAGCACATATTTTATGATTCCATTTTATATGAAATGTCCGGAATAGGCAAATCTATAAATAGAAAGTAGATTAGTGATTGCCAGGGTTTGGGGGTGGGGAGAATAAAAGTGACTGGTAAAGAGTACAAGGGTTCCTTTTGAGGAGGATGAAAACTGATGTATAATTGGTTGTGGTGAAAAATACACAATTCCACGAGTATAATAAAACAATCAAATTGTATACTTTAAATGGGTGAATTGCATGGTATGTGAATTATATTATATCTTCAACACAGCTGTTACTACAAATGTGGAAAAAAGAAACAGAAGATTGGGTCAGAGTAACATATGACAATGGTGTGGAAAAGATGTTAGGAAAATTTGCCTTCATTGGCTGATGTTATCTTTTGTCTGTTCGCTTTTTGTTCTTTTGTGCCCTCACATGAGACTGCATGTGAGGTACTGGTTAGCTGATTAACTTTTTGTTCCTTTGTTCCCCCACATGAGAGACTGCATGTGAGGTTCCCTCACTTGACAGACTGCACGTAAGGTACTGGTTAGCCTTTTGTTGCCTCACATGTGGAGGACTGCATGTGAGGTTTGGTTTGTTTGTTCCCTCACATGTGGAGGACTACATGTGAGATTTGTACCAGACTAACTCAGAGTTGGTTTTTTTACTATTTTGCCCACATCAGCAGATGAGGTAGGAAAAAGTAACTAAGTAAATCAGAATGATGTAACAGGCATGTTGCCTGGCTTTGGAAGGCTTGAGGCCAACGGTCCCAGGCAAAAACAGTATTTTTTGTTTGAATAAACTGGCCCTTCGGCCAGATAAACAATATTTTTATCACAGTAACTGCCAGACCCTCCTGGAACTGGCCATTCCCTGAGAGGGAGGCAGGAACAAGGAGCTTGGCTCTAAGGAACATCTGAAAAAATATGACAGACCTGAGTTGGCAGTGTGATATTTTTTGTCTTTTGTCATTGGTGATTCTTCATCAGTCTAACATTTTGGAAACTCATATACAACATGCAGCTTACAACACCAGGAGACTCCCTGACTTCCAGCCGCGGATCTGGTGAGGTCTGGTTGGTTCCCTATCTCTCCAGTGTTGTTCTGTGTCCCATCCCGTCTCCCCACCCCCCAACCCTGTTAGCCTTAAGAACTTGTTAGCCATTTTTGGAAACTTGTATGCAGCTTGCAGCTTGCAGCATCGGGAGATGCCCTAACTTCCAGCAACAACAATGGCAACAGCAATAGCATTCTTGGGAACTTGTTAGCATTTTGGAAACGTGTATGCAGCTTGCAACATCAGGAGATGCCACAGTTTCCCAGCCACAGAGCAGACAGGTTTTGATTCTTGACCTTTCCATTGTTGTTTCCCCACAGTTTGGTGAGGTTTCGGCATCTACTGTAATAGTTGCTATCCTATAAAATTTATTTACTGTTTTTGGATACTCCTTATTAATGTTATTTGTGTGTTTGTTTGGCCAAGTGATTTTTGATCAATAGTGAACATATGTTGGGATCTCTTAAACTTATATATATGTATACTCCTTTGGTATATAGTTTAGTCTTAACCGCCATCACTTTCTGTCATTAGCATATTGTTTTAATTTCCTTTGTCTTTTGCTACTGCATATTGCTAAATAAATTGATTAGATATTGCTAAATAAATCAATTAATCCCTCTCTAGCGTGTCCTCCCCTTTCTTTTCCCTGCTCGTTGTTACACATGGAAAAAGGGTCAGAGTTGCTGACTTTTACTTAGAAGGAGACCATGAGCCAAGGAATGCAGGTGGCCTCTAGAAACTGGAAAAGACAAGGAAAGAGTGTGGGGACGGAGTCCCAGACAGCAGTTTCCATGCTCTTGGCCTCACGTGGAGAGGTGCTGACTCGGGTAGTAGATGGCCATCAACTGTGACTAGTTGGCCGTCAGCTGCAACCAGTTAGCCAATTAGCCACTGATACAGCTGCCATGGCTGCGCTGTTGGAGTGAGTCGAGTCAGTCGGTTGGTTGGCAGGCAGAGAGGTGACGGCAGGTTGCAGGTTGTGTAGATCCAGCCTCCAGTGAGACGATAGTGGTATGACTCCCCTATCTATGGCCCCGTGGGTGTTCCTTTTTGGCCTAGCCATATCCTGCGTTCTTATGTGGGGAGCGGGACCAGAGACCCTTAAAGGCTGCCTCGCGTGATATATGGTGGAGCAAGCAGGGTCTCTCCCACGACAAATGGCACAGCGAGCAGGGTATGGCGCCAGCCAAATCTTTCCGAAGGATGGTGGAGCAGTTTGTGAGTGTGAAAACTCAGTCTTAGGAAGCCCATGAGGAGCAGCTCCAGAGACAGGGAGCACAATCTGCCTGGGAGAGACGTGACCCCTCAGTGAATTGGTGGTCCTCTCAAGGCTCCGGATGGCATGCCGCCCTGTTGGCCATAACAGGCATCACCGGCTTTTTGGTGGGCTGCCGCCTTAGGCTCCGAGGGTTGAGGACATCTTACGCAGAGGCCATCACCCACTCAGACACCTGGCACGGCGAGCAGGATTCCGACCAGGTAGGAATGGAGTCTGACTCTGGGCAGGAGGACAGGTGGCCCCCACACAGTGTATGCCCAGTGGCCACTGTTCTCAGGAGTTGGACCCCCAAGGAGGGGTGGGAGGACATGGATGGCTCTCCGGCCAGTGTGGAGAGGGCCCTGCAGGCTCTGGCTGAGCAGTTGCCGGAGGAGGCGAAGGCTATAGCCGGCCGTGTGGGCTGGATGTTCCTCACGGCCTTGAGTCTCAATACGGAAAATGCGCTTCATGAAATGGCCCAGGTGTCCCAGTTGGAAGCGTTGGAAGCTCGGGTCCGCCTGTTAGAAGAGGGGCCACACAGTGGAGACTGAAGCAGAGGCAGAGGAAGCGAGTGGAGACAATGTAGCTCCCAATCCCCAAGCCCGGCCAATCTTGAAGCAAAAGGTAAAACATGAGCAACACTTGGGCCCCGGGGGCATTGCTGCCGGCAACCCAGCTGTGACTGAGTTCACAACCTACACCCTTTACACTCCCACTGAGTGGCAGGAGCTGGGGAGACAGCACCCTGGAGAGCCAGTCTCGGCTTGGCTTTTACGTTAATGGGATGAGGGAGCAGACAACATTCTCTGCTCCCCAGGAGAGATGGAAAAGCTTAGACTTCGTGACAGTGCATCCGTCCCTGCGACAAAGGTTACAGAACTGCCATAGGTTGGCCCAAAACCAGGGCAACCACTCTCTAATGGAGTGGCTCACTGCTGGGGTACGCACAGTATGGGGACAGGCTGGAGAGCTGCCAGACTCTGTGAGTCAATGGTAGTCATATACGGAACTTACTCAAATCATCCGTGAAATGTGTACGAGACATGCTATTTTCAACCCCAGCATGCGGGGGCTGGATGATGAGCTTTTTACAGCCAGCATGAGAGATCTGGTTTTGGATACTGCACCTGAGAGTGCTTTTGGATCCTTGGTTGCCATTCTTACGCCCTATGTGGGGTGACAGATCCATGAAGTTATCATCGCCATGGCCACCCTAGGGGATGTTGAAAGCTGGAGGCAAAGGAAGTTAACACAGGAGGTCCACGCTGTTGAGACCTAGAAGCCCAAACCAAAGGTAAAGGGGCAAGGTCACGGGCCTCAGAGAGTAACACGCGCACAGATGTGGCGTGATCTCGTGCCAGCAGGGATCGATCAGGAAAAAATAGATAGACCAACAACCCAATGCACTCTTGTTGTAACTTTGGAAAGAGTTGTGTCTGGAACAGCGATTCTGGAGAAGCCTAAAGGAGAAATCTGGGAAAGCACGACCTGTGTCCCTCCAGGACTTCATGCGGTCACTTAAGGCCAAATCCTTTCAGCTTGATTAGGGTGGGGCCAAGGTGCCAGGTCAGAAAGGAAGGGCAGGGACAAGAGGCCCCACGTGGAACTGTTTATACATTGGTCCCCTTCTAATGTGCAGAGGGTTTTGGCCCTAGTGGACACTGGCGCAGACTGCAGTCTTGTTTATGGGAACCCAGACTGTTCCCCAGACCATCAATCTGCATTGATGGCTAAAGAGGAAAGACTGTGACTATAAAAGCAATTTCCTTACCACTGGGTATAGGAAGGCTTCCCCCTCGTACCTATAAAGTTTATGTCTCCCCCATTCTGGAGTATATTCTAGGGGTGGACGTGCTATATGACGTCAGCTTACAGACGTCAGTAGGAGAGTTCCGTCTCTGGATCCGGGTGGTGAAAGCGGTGACACGCGGGCATGCTCACCACCCTCCTCAAGTGTTGCCACAGCCCTGGCGCGTGGTTACAGTGCGACAGTACCGCCTGCCAGGAGGGCAGAAGGAGATTGGTCGTGCAATATTGGAATTGGAGAAGGCACATATTGTGAGGCCGACGCACAGTCCCTTTAACTCCCCAGTATGGCCTGTCAAGAAGCCAGATGGGACCTGGCGAATGACTGTGGACTATAGGGAGTTAAATAAGGTGACGCCAACTTTGCACATGGCAGTGCCTTCAATACATGATTTGATGGATCGTCTGACTGTCCACCTGGGAACGTATCGCTATGTAGTGGACTTGGCCAATGCTTTTTTCTCCATTGTCAAGAGCAGTTTGCTTTTACTTGGGATGGGTGGCAGTGGACTTTTCAAGTCCTTCCGCAAGTATACTTCCACAGTCCCACTATCTGCCATGGGCTCGTAGCCCAGGACTTGGCACAGTGGGATCGCCCGTATTCTGTGGCCTTGTTTCATTATGATATTTTATTAACATCTGATTCTCTTTCAGATTTAGAGCAAGCAGCTCCCTCTCTTCTCTGCCACCTGAAGTCACATGGCTGGGTGGTGAATGAGGAAAAGGTCCAAGGTCCTGAATTATCTGTCAAGTTTTTGGGTGTCATGTGGTCAGGTAAGACAAAGGTGATTATTACCTGAGGTGATTATTTACAAAATACAAGCCTTTCCCCGACCAACCGAGAGCTCCCAACTGCAGACGTATTTGGGTCTGCTAGGATATTGGCGGGCGTTTCTACCCCATTTAGCACAAATGGCAAGGCCCTTGCATAACATGATTTAAAAAGGCGCCTCATGGGATTGGACAGAGGCTATAGAGCAAGGCTTCATTGCCACGAAACGGGCAGTGCAGCAGGCCCAGGCTCTGCAAGTAGTGGACCCTGGCCGCCCATTTGAACTTGATGTTCATGTAACCCAAGAGGGGTACGGTTGGGGCCTCTGGCAATGGCAGGAGCATCTCTGGTTGCCAGTGGGCTTTTGGTCCCAATTATGGAAAAGAGCGGAGGTCCACTACTCTCTAATAAAGAAACAGCTGGCTGCTGTGTACGCAGCCCTAGTGGCCACAGAAGCCATCACAGTAACAGCACGGGTAGTGGTTCGAACAACTTATCCTGTCCAGGAGTGGGTCCATACATGGGCCCAGGGACCCAAAACGGGGGTGGCACAGACCACCACCCTCGCCAAGTGGGTTGCCTACGTGGAGCAACGTGGCACCCTTAGTTCAAGCCCTTCGAGCACAGAGCTACAACAGGTCCTGGGGCCTGTGGAGCTTGTAGCCCAGGTTGAGCCAAGCGCTCTGCCTAGAGGGGAGGACTTGGAGCCCTCGCCCTACAAAGAAGGACAGTCCCCAGTACCTGAGGATGCCTGTTTTACCGATGGTTCTAGCCGAGGAGCTGCAGCCGTTTGGACGACTATTGGTGTGCAGCCCCAAACAGACACCATTTGGTTTGACAAAGGGACGGGCCAGAGTAGCCAGTGAGCTGAGCTACGGGCTGTGTGGATGGTAATCAGCCACGAGCCCAGGCCCCTAGTTATTTGTACTGACAGCTGGGCAGTGTTCCGGGGCCTAACGTTGTGGTTCCCTACATGGAAACACCAAAACTGTTGGTAGTTCACCATCTACTGTGGGGTCAAGCCCCACATGTGGCAGGACCTCTGGGACCTAGGGCAGAGAAAGGAGGTGACCCTAATGCATGTCACAGGTCACTCCCCCTCAGTGTCCCCAGGTAATGATGAAGCAGATGCCCTAGCACGGGTCCGATGGTTAGAACGGGCTCCTGCCACTGATGTGGCCCATTGGCTGCACAGGAAATTGCAGCACTCTGGAAGCCGAACCATGTGGCAGGCGAGCAGACGCTGGTGTCTGCCTTTGAAATGGCAGGAGATAGCAGATGCCTGCTATGATGGTGCCATCTGTGCCCAGGACAGCACCCAAAGGCGGAGGCTCCCCTGGGAGACACAGCAGATTATGTGAGGGAGGGTGCCCCTCACTCGCTGGCAAGTGGATTACATTGGACCCCTGCCTAAGGCCCGCAATGCAATATACGCGTTCACAGCAGTGGACACTGCTACGGGGTTGATGTTTGCTTGGCCGTGTCCCGCTGAGGATCAGCGGCATACAGTGGTCACTCTTACACGGCTGTGTGTGCTCTATGGGCGCCCCCAAGTCATTGAAAGTGACAGGGGTAATTATTTTACGGGGAAAGAAGTGCAGCGCTGGGCTGCCAGGATGGACATGCAATGGTTGTTTCATGCTCCGTATAACCCACAAGCAGCTGGCATGATTGAACGCAATAATGGCCTTTTGAAGCAAGGTCTCCGGGTGTCAAAACACCCTCCCACGATGCGCGACTGGGCCTCGAGTCTATGGGACGTCCTGAGAGTCCTGAATGAGAGACCACAGAAGGGAGGGCCTGCACCAGTAGAAGCTCTGCTACATCTAACAGCCGCTCCCATTCAATTACAAGTTACCACCAGTGAGATTCTGTTAAAGCCAGGCTACGGCAGAAATGGAAACATTTTGCTGCCAGCACCCACATGTTTGAAAGCAGGGGAACGGCAGCAATGGACTTGGCCCTGGCAGGTCAAAAGCTCCCACTGTCGATGGTTGGGCCTGATAGCCCCATGGGGGGCCGGTTGGGCTCATGATTTGCAAGTGACGCCAGGGGTGGTGGCTGAGTGGCCACCGCAAGTGACTGTAGTATATGGAGGTCCCTATACCGGGATGATTTTGCGGGGAACCTATGTGCTCTCACTATGGCCTATTGTGGGGTCCCCTGTACTGTTACATGTTGAAACTACGCGAGGGACCCCAAGCAATGCCGTCAACGTCTGGTACCACTAACCAGGAAAGGTGCCAGTGGCAGAGACCCTCCTTTCCCAGGACAGGAAGCTAGCATGTATCCTCCCAGATGGAAGGGATTTGCCATTGTTGGTTCCTAAGACTACTGTTTCTTTCCATCCATAGGTGCCTGTAGGCTCATATGACCAGGGACCCTCAGGGAACATGCTTGTCATGTAAATTGTGAGGCATGACTCTGTAGGGTGGAGTGTGGGGACACAGTCCCAGACAGCAGTTTCCAGGCTCTCGGCCTCACGTGGAGATGTGCTGACTCAGGTAGTAGATGGCCATCAGCTGTGGCTAGTTGGCCGTCAGCTGTAACCGGTGAGCCATTGGCCACTGATATAGCTGCCACGGCTGCGCTGGTTGGAGTGAGTCTAGTCGGTCGGTCGGTTGGCAGGCAGAGAGGTGACGGCAGGTTGCAGGTCATGTGACTCCAGCCTCTAGTGAGACTATAGTGACGCCAGTGAGACTATAGTGGTATGACTCCCCTATCTATGACTCCGTGGGTGTTCCTTTTTGGCCTAGCCATGTCCTGCGTTCTTATGTGGAGAGGGGGACCAGAGACCCCCAAAGGCAGCCTCACTTGACAAATGGTGGAGCGAGCAGGGTCTCCCGCATGACAAAGGGATTCTCATCTTAAGCTTCCAGAAAGGGCACAGCCCTGCCAACACCTTGATTTTACGCCCTGTGAGAGCTGTGTCAAATTTTTGACCTACAGAACTCTAAGAAAACAAATTTGTGTTGTTTTAAGCCATTACATGTGTGGTAATTAATGTCATGGCATTCATCAATTGTGAGTGAGAATAGAGAACAAGATATTGGAGGTTTGACAGAGATGTTAGGAAATAGTCATCAAAGAAAGTAAAAGAATGAATTGGCTAGGAAAATGTAGTATGGTTACCAACCGGCATTAGGAACACACTTAAGGGAACTGGGAACAACTTTTCCCCTTCTAGATGGCTACTGTGGGAGTTTTGTTTCTTTATTATCCACCAGTGGGCAATATTTTATTGATTCAAAGATGACCATTTGTTAAAAGTTGGGCAAATCACTATATCACACTCCTAACCACAAATGATTTCTGGACTGGGTTATTAACAAACACTGTCCCTCCAAGTGGAAGCAATAGGCAATTAACTAAAGTCTTAAAGAACTAAAGACAACAAAAAACTCAATCCTTGCCAAGGGAGTTGTGACTGTTGTTACACCCTTAAGCAGAGCCCAATGTATTCACCAACAGAGAGTACACTGCTGAGATAGTCAAATCCTCTACAGAGGATTCTCCCCCAAACCCTTTCTCAGGGATGGCCCTGTGGGGTACAAACAAGGCAAATTCTACCCGACATCACCTGGGACAGAAATACTGAACTCATTCCATTATTAAGTGATTTAACAAACAGATGCTGTGGGGACAGGGCCCCAGGGAGCAGTTTCCAGGCTCTCGGCCTCACATAGAAAGGTGCTGGCTCAGGTAGTAGATGGTCATTAGCTGTGACTAGTTGGCCATCGGCTGTTACCGGTTAGCCATTAGCCATTGATATAACTGCCACAGCTAAGCTCCAAAGTAGTGTAGTGGCATGGTGGTGTGGCGTCCTGGCGTGGAGTGGTGTGGTGGCGTGTGGATTACGGATTACAGAGAGGCGGATTGCAGTTAGCAAGTGAAGTTGGTTGGCAGACACAAGTGGACGGCAGGTTGCGGATTGTGTTGCTCCTGCTTCCTGTGTCTCCAACAGAGCCGCCAGTGAGACTATAGTGGTATGACTCCCCTATCTATGGCTCTGTGGGTGTTCCATTTTGGCCTCACCATATCCTATGTTCCTATGTGGGGAGCAGGACCAGAGATCCCACCTGACTCCCCGCATGACACATGGCGCAGCGAGCAGGGTACGGTGCTGGTCAAAGTTCTCAGAAGGGCAAAGGGCAGTGGAGCAGTTTGTGCGTATGAACACTCAGTTTCAGGGAGACCAGGAGGAGCAGCTGCCTGAGAGCTGGACCCCTGTGGAGGGGTAGGAAGATGTGGATGGCATAGACTAGAGAAAGCAAAGATTGTTGCGGGCCTGTGGACTGGGAAGTGCTTGCTGAGGCCCTCACCCCCAGGTTGGGGAGGACTTGGAGCCCTCGCGCTGCAGAGAGGGCACACAATGTGAGGCCAATGCGCAGTCCTGGCGAATGACTGTGGACTATAAGGAATTGCCTTCCATCCCTGATTTGATGAACCGCATGACTATTTGCTTGGGAACATACCACCTTGTAGTGGAAATGGTGGATGTTTGCTTCCTGTGTCTTGACCAGCCGCCACCGAGAGTATGTAAGCACCTTGACTGTGAGCCACTGTTGTTCCTGCATAGTACCCTGAGAGGCCCAGAGAGAGTGGCAGTGCCCTGAGAAAGCCTGGCTATGCCCAGGAAGTCTGGCTGTGCCCAGAAGGACTGGTGGTGCTCGGAGAAACCCTGGCTGTGTCCAGGATATTGCATTCACCTCCAGGTTCCTCGCAAAGGGCCCTCGCGGAAGACGCTTGTCACGTAGATTGTGAGGCGAGACCCTGTATGGGTGGAGTGTGGGGACAGAGCTAGGAGTGCAGTTTCCAGGCTCTTGGCCTCATGTGGAAAGGCACTGGCTCAGATAGTAAATGGCCATCAACTGTGATTGGATGGCCATCAGCTGTGGCTAGTTGGCCGTCAGCTGTAACCAGTGAGCCATTGGCCACTAATATGACTGCCGTGGCTACACTAGCAGCAAATGGGGGCTAGCAAGAAGATGGTAGCTGAGCTGGCAAGCGCGGCTTGCCGTTAGCACAGCGGATTGCAGCTAGCAAGTGAGGTTGGTTGGCAGAGAGAAGTGGACGGCAGGTTGCGGATCGTGTGGCTCCCGATCAGCTCCAAGTCCATTTTCGGGAATTGAATTGGCAGACCTTGTTGTTGAGAGCTTACTCTCTAACCAACTGAGCCACCCGGCTGTCCCAAGAATTTTCAATTTTACTGTAGATGATAAAAAACAAGGAAGCTAAATGAAACTGAGTATAGAAGCAAATGGCATGTGAGGTATGTTGGAGATATAAAAATAAGTGGGGCATACATGTTCTGAACTAGATAGAAAGAAAAGAACTAAGACGTACCAATATTCATGATTCACTAAATATACATGAGGCACATTAAGAATTCGACATTTATGAGGTCTAAAATCAGTCAGACATAAATGATACCATTCTGGCCCACTTGTCCCTCTGCCCAAGAAATGTAGATGAAATCCATAGCTACTCATCAGGCTAATTGCTGAGATACAGCTACTTGCTAGGCACACCTGTCCCTGCATCTTTTCCATAGACGAGCGTGTGCATTGGCTCCATGCACTTTTAGTCTGTAGGACCTCCTTGCTCAAACCTCAACTGATCCCGATAATCCCACCATCAGAGAGGGAAGCTGACAAAGCAGGGAAAAAACAGGAATACGAATATTGTATGACCCAGATTCAGGGAGTAGCGTTCTTCTAACCCACTTGTAAGTTGTCCAAAATGTGTTAATCTACCCCACTTCTTTGCCCTTACTTCTTGCTGTGTGTTTTAAATTTTTCCAATTAACTGTGTGATTTGAGCTTTACTTTGGTCTATGAGCCTTTCTTTTCTGTGGCCTCTGGGATATCTTTGCCTAAGAAGGGTCTTGGAGACCCTTGCCCCAAGGTAATTTCTCACATGGCAGGTACTAACTTAAAAACCTTTGCAACAGATCATGACTCTACTGTTTTGAGGGTCATTCAATTTGTCATTTAGCCCATAGGTTGCAAAATTCTGTGCAACCATATCCAGATCTGATCAAGAGAGATTCTGGGAATCAGAGATGAATATAATAGCTAGTCATATCTTTGAAAACTTTTTCATTGAGGATACAAGGTATCTGTTGTTCTATGTGGGAAAACTACATTATGTTAAAGGGAATTTATGAAATTGGATGTACAGGAAGAAATACGTGTGTGCTCTACTCTGAGACCGTCTGCCTGGCATGCTCCCTTCTAGAACCTGTCCCTCAGCATCTGGCATGGAAGTGACATGTGCTTATAGTGTCTTGATTATCACCTTGATTTTAGCTGATTGGTTTATGGATGAGTATTCAACCTGAGATAAGCCAATAAGCCCCTTCTCTGGGATTCTTGAATTTAGGACTCAAAGAACTAAGGTCAGTTCTTTTCCAATGTAGTTTCTGTGTGGTATAGTCCTATAGATTGCAATATATTAGGATTTTAACTTGATACCTTAGGTTCTAGAGCCAATTGCTTAGATTTGAATCCTGACTCTGACATTTACTATCTATGTGAGCTTGCACAGTTTCCTTATCTGTCAAGAGAGACAATTATATTATCCGTTGTTGTGAATATTAGAACTTATTGTGAATAATGTAGAACAATACCTTATACTCAATAAATGTGAATAAGGTAGAACAATATCTTATACTCAATAAATATTAGTTATCTTTACTCTAGACAAATCAAGACAAAGGATTGTATTTTTCCCCAATCTGACTTCAATTCAATGTTATTCAAGTCAACATTTATTTTGTACACATACTATACAGGCATCTGTATAATCTGTATACAGAAATCTTGTGGGTTTTGTTTCAGATCACCAGCATAAAGCAAGTCTCACAATAAAGCGAGTCAAAATCTTTTTGTTAGTGGAGGGTCTTGCCTTCAGTTTGTAAAAAATATAACATCTGTGAAGCATAATAAAATGAAGCACAATAAAACAAGGTATGCCTGTATTACAAGTATTAAGTTTAGGGAAAAAAAAATGGTGCCAAAAGAGACATGGTCCCAGCCTTCATGGAATTTATGTGGGGAGGCAAATATTAAACAAACAGTCATATAAAAATCATAAATAAAAACTATGAGATGTGCTATGAAGGATAAGTAGAAAGTGATATGAGAAGTTATAATTGGAATACCAGTCTAATTTTCCTTAAGAAAGTAATGTAATCCCAGACAAGAAAAAGCTGAAGGAGTTCATCACCACCAAACCATCATTACAAGAAATGTTAAAGGAACTTCTTTAAGAAGAAGAAAGAAAATCAAAACAATGAATAGGAAAATATCACAAAGAAAAAATTCTTACTAACAAAGGCAAACACATATAAAAGCAATGGATTAACCAACACTAAAATTAGTACAAAGGTAAAAAGGCAAAAGTAGGAAGATCATGTGTAATTACAACAGTAAACTAAGGGATACAAAAAAACACACAGACACACAGGGGCTGGCCCGGTGGCTTAGGCAATTGGAGCTCCATGCTCCTAATGCCAAAGGCTGCCGGTTCGATTCCCACATGGGCCAGTGGGCTCTCAACCACAAGGTTGCCGGTTCGACTCCCTGAATCCCACAAGGGATAGTGGGCTGTGCCCCCTGCAACTAACAACGCAACTGGACTTGGAGCTGAACTGCACCCTCCACAACTACGATTGAAAGGACAACAACTTGACTTGGAAAAAATCCTGGAAGTACACACTATTCCCTAATAAAGTCCTGTTTCCCTTCCCCAATAAAAAAATAAAACCACAAAAAAGAAATAAAAAATAATGAAATAATGACAAAAACATAAACATGGAGGGAGTAAAAATGCTAGTGATTATAGAATGTGTTCGAACTTAAGTGGTCATCAACTTAAAATAGACTGCTATACACATAGCTTGGTATATATGAAGCACACAGTAACCACAAATCAAAAATCTCCAAGAGATATGCAAGAAAAAATGAGAAAGGAATCTAAACATAACACCACAGAAAATCATCAACATACAAGAGAGCAAGAGAATGAGAAACAGAAAAGAACTACAAAAACAATCAGAACACAATTATTAAAATGATAATAACTATATACCTACCCTGTTTCCCCAAAAATAAGACCTAGCTGGACAATCAGCTCTAGCTCTAATGTGTCTTTTGGAGCAAAAAATTAATATATAAACGTGGTATTATATTATACTATATTATATTATGTTATGTTATATTATATTATATTATATTATATTATACCAGGTTTTATAGTAAAATAAGACCAGGTCTTAATTTTTGCTCCAAAAGACACATTAGAGCTGATTGGCTAGGTCTTATTTTGGAGGAAATAGGGTATCAATACTTTAAATGTAAATGGAATAAATGCTCCAATAAAAAAATTAACGGATAAAGAAGATGTGGTACATATATACAATGGAATATCATTCAGCTATAAAAAAGAATGAAGTCTTACCATTTGCAACAACATGGATGGGCCTACAGAGTATTGAGCTAAGTGAAATAGGTTGGACAAAGACATACCATATGATTCCACTTACATGTGGAAGCTAAAATACAAAATAAATGAACAAACAAGACGGAAGCAAACTCATAGAGACAGAGAACTGATGGTTGCCAGACAGACGGGGGGTTGGAAGGATGGGTGAAAAAGGTAAAGGGATTAAATACAAATTGGCAGTTACAAAATATCACAGGGATGTAAGTACGGCTTGGGGAATATAGTCAACAATACTGTAATAACTATATATGGTGTCAAGTGGGTGTAAGACTTATCAAGGAGATCACTTTGTAAGTTATATAAAAGTCTAACCACTATGCTGTACACCAAAACTAATATAATATTGAATGTCAACTGTAATTGAAAAATAAGTTTAAAAAAATTAAAAATTTAAAAAGCAGTATAAAAGTTAGCAAGAGAAGAGGAAGTTGGAGAAAGCTTATCAGAGAGAGGAGTCATGTGCAAAGGCCCTGAAATAGGAAAGAGCTTGATGACTTAGGAAATGAAAAAAAGGTCAGTGTGGCTTGGCTATAGTGAGAAAAGAAGGAGGAAAGTGGCATGAAATGAGACTGGAGAAATAGGCAGGACAAGGTCATTCCGGATCTTACAAGATGCGTCAGATACTAATAATTAAGATCTTGTAGGTTAGGTTAAGGATTTTTGATCAGGATGGCAGTGGTTGAAAATGAGACAAGTAGACAGGGTTGCAAGATATTTAGGAAAAGGGCAAGAATCAAGTATTTATCCTGCTTTCTTACTTAAACTACTAAGTAATTACATAATTAATGAGGGGTAATTTCCCTTTGTAGAAACACTGCAGCTAATAAGTGAACAATGATAGAATTATATCACCATTTAAAAATTCCTGGGCCGGCCCGGTGGCTCAGGCGGTTAGAGCTCCGTGCTCCTAACACTGAAGGCTGCCGGTTCGATTCCCACATGGGCCAGTGGGCTCTCAACCACAAGGTTGCCAGCTCAACTCCTCGAGTCCCGCAAGGGATAGTGGGCAGCGCCCCCTGCAACTGAGATTGAACACGGCACCTTGAGCTGAGCTGCCACTGAGCTCCCGGATGGCTCAGTTTATTGGAGCGCGGGCTCTCAACCACAAGGTTGCTGGTTCGGCTACCGCGGGGGATGGTGGGCTGTGCCCCCTGCAACTAGTAACGGCAACTGGACCTGGAGCTGAGCTGCGCCCTCCACAACTAAGACTGAAAGGACAACAACTTGAAGTTGAATGGCACCCTCCACAACTAAGATTGAAAGGACAATACCTTGACTTGGAAAAAAGGCCTGGAAGTACACACTGTTCCCCAATAAAAAAATAAATAAATAAATAAATAAAAAGACTGATTGGTGACGATGATCAGTTAGTTAAAAAAAAAAAAAAAAAAAAAAAATTCCTAAGGATGCGGCAGCCGGTTAGCTCAGTTGGTTAGAGCACGGTGCTCTTAACAAGGTTGCCGGTTTGATCCCCACATGGGTCACTGTGAACTGCGCCCTCCACAACTAGAGTGAAACAACTACTTGACTTGGAACTCATGGGTCCCGGAAAAACACAATTAAAATAAATAAAAGTTTTGTAAAAAAAAAAAAGTTTCCTAAGGACTGAATTGATCCAGGCATTTAACATTGATACATAGCAGTTAACATTACAAAAGAAAGACAAGCACACACTGTGTGTCTCCTAATGGAAAATACATGGCCACCTATGAAGATATATTGCCAAAAAAATTCAGCATGAATCTGATAAAACATCTAGATTTACTACCAGTGTGCAGAGGACAATGGAATGTGTTAAAATACACCGTGGGGATGCCACTGACAAAACTCAGATTGTGGCAAAAACTATAGGACAATCTAGTTCCTTAAATAAAAATTTTAAATTACTGGGAAAACAAAGAGAAAAAATACAGAGGACTTAAAAGGTATACAACCAAACACAATATAGCTCCTCACTGAAGTATATTGTAAAAAGAAAAGAAAAAAGTAAGATTAATAAGTCTATTGGAAATGTGAATACTAACTCAATATTTTACATTAAGAAATCATTGTTATTTTTCAATCATGATAATGGCATCGTGTGATTTTTTAAATGTCTATCTCTTTTAGAGAGTAATCTGGGATTTTCTTCAAAATAATGTGGGAAGGGGAAGATTGATGGGGTATGGATGAAGCAGCATTGGCCATTGGTTGAATTTGGGGGCTGAGGTGATAGTTACATGTTTACATTTTATAAAAATTTTCTTTCTATTGTTTATATGTTTGAAATTTTCAATAGTAAAAAAAAGGTGTTCTTTGAAAGAAACTTGGAAAGTAAAATTGACTAAGTTAATAATAAATTGGATATTTGGCAAATATAAGTGTGATGGAAGAGTCAGAAATGACCCTGGGTTTCTGATTTTTGCGTCTGGATCTAAAGTGGTACCCTTCTGTGATTTAGAGAGCAATAAGCAAGAACTATGTTTATAGAAGGCCGTTAATCTACTTTGGACCTGTTCAACCTGAGGTATCTCTGAGACAACTAAGCAAAGTAGAAATAGACGACAGTTAGATGGGTAGATCTGGAGCTAGGCAGAGAGATCTGGGCTAATGTTGTACATTTAAGAATCAATAGCTCACAGAGTTTATGATTGAGTGGGATTGCCTGCGCACTGGTTCTCAAATTTGAGCATGAATCCAAATTACCTGGAGAGTTCACTCAAAGACGAAGTGCTGGGCCCCAACCCCAGAGCTTCTGATTTAGTAGTTCTAGGTGTGACTTAACAATTTACATTTCTAAAAATTTGACAGGTGATGCTGATGCTGTAGGTTTGGGGGCCACATTTGGAGAACCACTGGCCTAGGAAGGTAGTATACACACTAGTTCTCAGCCTTGGATGCACAGTGAGAAGAATGTCAAGAAGACAAGGAAGAGAGAGCTTCCAGTTGAAGGGAATGCTCAGCAGACCAAATGCTGCTCAAAAGTCCAGTAGGATGAAGGCGAAAAATGTCCTTTGGATCAGCACCATAGAAATAATTGGTGACTTTAAGGAGATAACATTTCAGTGGAGTGAAGGGAAAATCAAATTAGACGGGTTAAAAAGTAAAGAAGGAGGTGCAAAAATAAACGGTGAGTACAGATAACAGTTTTGAGAAGTTTGGTTATGAAGCCTGCAAAGGGGAAGAAAAATAGCATTGTGGCTAGTAGGAAGGTAGGGCTGAGAGCAGACATAAACATTAAGATCAAATCACTGAGATCAAACACTGCCCTCCATTTGAATTAAAAAAAAAATTAAACCACCAATTCCCTTTCTGAAGATGAGTTGTTCAATAGTTTCATCTTTAAAACCTGAAGAGTCTTCAAAAAATCCAAAGGATGGACTTTGATCTTGGATATTTGGGCATTTTGCAGAGGAATGGGTAAGTTTATTGAAGCACAAGCTTCTTCCCAGACATCACATGTCTTAGGAAGCTGCCATTCTACTACCTGATAAAATTGACCTCCACTTTCATTTATTTCATCATTGACTCATTCATCCATTAAACATTCATCAAATACCTATTATGTGGTAGACATTGTGCTAAGCTCTGGGATTACAGTAGTGAATGACAAGAGTCATTAGAATTAGAAGTGTTAGAGAACTGCAGGGAGCTCTCAGAATATATACCATAGGATGTAACGTAATCTGGTGAGCCAGGGGAAGGTGGCATTGAATGAATATGAAATGTCCAGAATCAGCAAATCTGTAGAGAGGTAGATATATTAGTGGTTGCCTATGCCTGAGTAGTTGGGGGGTGGGGGAATGGGAGTGACTGCTAATGGCTACGAGTTTCTTTTTGGGGTGATGAGAATGTTCTACAATTTATTGTGGTAATGGAGGCACAACTCTGTGAATATACTAAAAACCACTGAATTGTACACTTTAAATGAGTGAATTCTATGGTATGTGAATTATATCTCAATCATATATATATCTCAATCATATATATGGCTCAATCAACATATGTGTGTGTGTATATATATATGATTTGAAGATTGAATTAGTTAAAGAATAAAGTATTTTTTCACAGAGAAAATAATGCATACATTGGAAGAAAGAGTGTGGCATCTTAGATGTGAAAAAAAAATTCTGTGACTGGCATGTTTCTTGAAAGAGTATATGAGTACAATGAGAGATGAAGTTGAAGATATGGAAAGGGCCCAGATTGTGTAGTGTTGTAAAAGCCATGCTCAAGTTTTGGGATTTTATCCTAAGAACAACAGGAAACCATTGTTATGTGATATGGCTATGCATTATAACTCTGCCTACCATATAGAGTAAGAAGGGAGAGTATATTTGGGAAACCAGATAACTGATATTTCAATTCTCCAGGTACAAGGCATTGGTATCTTAGATTAGGATGGTGGCAATGAATGGACAAATTCAGTAAGACTTATTGATGGATTGGAATTGAGATGTAGTAGATTGAAGTAGCAAAGCTGACTTGCTCAACCAGGTGGATGGCGAAATGGCAATACTAGAAAAGGTGCAAGCTTCAGGGTGGGGAAGCATGATTGATTTTTTATTTTTCAAATATAGTTGGGATGATCTAATGAGGAGCAGGGATGATTTGTGCAATAATGAGCTCTCCATTGGGATTATTCAAGTCAGCCTAGAGATCTTTCTGTTGAGTGGAAAGCATTCTTGCTCTAAAATAAGTTGTGGACTAAATAACAAAGTTCCCATTAAGCTCTAATGGTCCACCACAAGAAAGTCCAACCCCTTTTTTTGCCAGAATTTGGTCCCCCAAATAGCTCATGGCTGCAATAAAACCTTGTTGCCTGGAATTTGAATTCCTCAGAATCATCTATACTAGGTTAATAATTGAAGGTTCCTCATACTGGTATCTACATGGTTTATTTCACCTGTGTGCAGGATTCCAGTTTCATAAAATCCTTCCAGAAGTATTATTTAACCTAGTATCGAAGAAAGGTATAACCCAAAAGCAAGTCTCTACTGGCCCAGGAAGAAAAAGGTGGAAAGCTACAGAAACCATAGAAACTGACCCTGCCCAAAGTCAAAACAGAAAAGAGGCCTCTTACATAGTTAATCTTAATATTTTTTTCTCACATCCACTTTAAGTATCTAGCACTCTGTTCTGAGGGGCCAATTGTCATTTGTTGATTGATTTTCCAGATCTGGGAGGAGGAGGGGATGACAAAATTTTAAAATGTAACGTGAAAAATAGAAAAGCACCAATGGGAGGGAAAGGGAAAAAAGATGACAATCCAAGGAAGGCTATTTTTTGTGCTAGGCTTGCCATGAAAGGGAGCTGCCATCTCATTCCCCTGAGAAACACTTAGTAAAGACTTGCCGAATAGGTCTTTTATTAACTGTCCTATTAAATGCCCTAATGTCCTATTAAGGGAGGTAGAGGGAATTTATTTGACTACTGTTAAAGAGAAAAACCACAGGCCCAAAATGGAGTCACTTGAGCCCATGACCCCAAACCTAGATTCCATACCTGACCTTACTGCAGTTTCAACCTTCTCTGGGAATGTAATTTTAGTCTGTCAGACTGGAGTTTTTCTGCTCCTTACCATTGAGGCCATCTGTCACCTGGGCTCATTCCATCCCCCAAAGGAAGCCAAGGCAATCCTGCCTTCCCCTAAGGGAAGGTAACCTTGCCTGAGATAATCCTTTCTTTTCTTTTGCTAATGACTTTTTTGTTCTGCCCAGTTTCTGCTTACAGAAACCTTCAATATTGTAGAGGAAGCTTGCTAGAGGGGATGCTGCCCAATTCATGAATTGCTTCATGTAAAGCCAATTAGACCTTCAGATTTACTTGAATTTTTATTCTTTAACACTTTTTTCTCACCCTGATTCTTCTCCAGTTTCTACCTTGCACATAATATTCTAATACACACCCTACCAATGCTTCAAGCTCCTGCCCTTTCATGAGCCTTGCTCTCCTGGAGTGAGCATTCCGCCTTTTTCTTCTTCAACTCTCAGCACAAAATTTTTTGGGCCTAATTCACAACTTTCTAGTTTTCCTCATCTCTGAAATGGGAATAATAAAAAATGATGGTGGGAAAAATAGTAAAATCTATGCATTACAATTGCTGTGAAGATTAAATATTATATACTTGAAAATTTGTTGGAAATGCAAAAGGCCTATACAATTAGACGTTTTTATTATGTTTATTTCTACAGTGATTTCAGTTGTTAGAATTAGGGTGCTTGGCTGCTTGTGCCTCAGAAAAATCCACTATACTTCAAGTGGAAGTCAACTCACCTTGCACAAAGCCCTTCGCAGAGGTCTTTCGGTTTAAAAGCTGGAGGTGTGGGAAAAAAAAGTATGCAAATCCAGAGCGCCGGAGGCCCACTAGGCACACACCCCACTCCACCTCTAGGCACCTTGGCAGGTAGGCTTCACCTGGGGTCGCTTCCGCCTGCTGCCTTCAGGGCCCCTCTTTACCACTAGGTCTGGTCCGGAGCGCCTGGGGAAGCTAAGACTTAGCGTCCTGGGAGTTTTAACACTTTTCACGATTTTGCAGTTGACCAAGAACTCTAACCCTCCGCCTCCCACCCCCCGACCCCAGGTAGTACCAGCAACTTCGGGGTGCCCCGCACATTCCCCACGCTGAAATGAAAGCCTAGATGATGGTGTAATAAAGTGAGATTCAAGGTTGTGGAAGGAATAGGCAGTTTTTGCAGCAGCTCTAGGTGCCCTGTGTTGGGGGAAGAGACAGACTTGGGACTCGATTTTCCAGTATTTTCAGAACAGCACGCCTCTCCATGTGGCCCAGGAAAATGATAGAGCAATCTTCGGGCACTGATGCCAGGGGATGCGAAGGCGGTACGGAATCGGGGATACCTGGCCGGGTGTCTGAAAAGGAAGCGGAACCCTCACCTGTCGGGGGCGCCACCTCTTCCAAGGCTTCGGTTTCCAAGTGTGAAGAAGGGGCGGATTACCAGCCAACCGCTCTTACCGAGAGAAAGGGGCTGCGGTGTTCCGGTTTCAGTCCGGCTACAGAAACCACTCGAGAAAACAGAGAAGTTTCTTTCGCTTTTAGTTCAAGAAAAGAAAAATTGCGGAAGCATAAACCATGCCCAGAAATGCTTATGTCAGTGCAAGCGGGGACCTGGCTGAGGGGACAGCTGGAAGAAGGACAAGTTGGGCAGAGCTTATGCAGCCTATGAATGTACATCTGCACGCGTGCACATATGCAAAGGTGCAGACAGTGTCGAAACGCACGGTGTACGAGCAGACAGACTCGCCAGCATTTCAACTCCGGACTCCCGCGAGCGAGCCCTTGTGCGCTTGCGCAATAACTCTGTCCCCGCCCCCGAGTCCGCCGCGCCCCGCCCACTTCCCCTCCCGCCCACTTCCCCTCCCGCCCCCCAGCCCGGCGGCTTGCGCGGAGCATTGTGGGACACAAACAAAGTGCCCCCAAACGGGCTGGAGTGAACCGAGCGGCCACGGCGGCGGCGCCGGCCCGCACGCGCGCGGCGGCGGCTCCCTCCCAACCTCCCCTCCCCTCCCCTCACTCCCCTTCCCCTTCCCCACCCCGCCCCGCCGGGAAAACGCGAGCGGTCGCCGCGCTCCCTAAACCGCCGTCTGCCTTCGGCCAACCGCCCCCAACGGCCGTCCCCTCGCTCCTCCCCTCTGGCTCCTCGGAGCGCCGCGGGCGCTTTCCTCCCGCTGCTTCGCACTCTCCCACCCCGCGGGCACGCTGCTGCTGTGCGCCGCCATGCCCCAGCCCCGGGCTGCCCACGGGCCTAGGCGCGGCGGCCCGAGATAGGGTCCCCTCGGTCTCCCGGGGGAGGAGAGAGGCCGCGAGCTGCGCGCTCCGCCCCCTCCCCCCGGGCTGTCGCCGCCGCCGCCGCCGCCACCTCGCCGCCTCAGCCTGGCGGGGCGGAGGAGGAGGAGCACCAGGCCTCCGGGCCCCGGCACCGCCGCCCGCAGGTAATGGGAAGGGGAGGGCGGACGGGCCGCCCGGCCGGAGCGGGGCGCTGGCCAGCCGCGCGTGCCCTCGGGGTGCGCCCGCCCGGGGGCTGGCACCGCGCGTCCCCCACCTGGCCACCCCTCCGCTCCGGGAGACGCCGCACAGGGTCCCCTCAATGGCATTGAACGCTTCGGGGAGGAGACTGGCCTTGGGCCCCGCAGTTCAGGAGCAGGGACCCGCACCTTGCAGGCTGCTGCCCGTCATTTGCACGCCCGTTTGCCCCACAGCCTCCCCGAAGAGGCAGAGGTGTGCGCCTCCTCTCACCTGGGCGAGCCGGGGAGCCCGAAGCCGGACTTCTTTTCCCTCTCCTGCCCTGCTGCTTTTTCTCTGCTACTGGCAAGAAAAGGACGGCACTTCTTTAAAAAAAAAAATAGTATAATACAATCACCTCTTTTTCTTCCCTACCTGAGGATCACTCAGCAGCTAGTCAGTTTCCTGCTGGCCTAACCAGAAAGGGGGTTACCTGGAGTGAGATGACAACTGTGTCGGACCTGAGAAAGGGAAATGACATCCTTGTGAGTCACAGGAATCTTAACCAGAAGTTAGAATAAAGCCGAATAATTTTGCACCTTATGGGAACTTATAAAAATGAAGGCAAAAAGAATTTTAATTGTTCAACACGTAGGTAGATAAGTAGATCTGTTGTGGTCAGGAAAAAAAATTCTCTTTAACTTCCACTTATTTTCTTACTGTTCTACCAGGATATATAGGCCAATACCTGAAGCAAACTTCACATTGGATAGATGGCAAGGAGTTTGGATAGGTAGAGATTAGAGAGTTTTAAGGTTTCCTTTTGCCTAGGGTTTCAGTTGAAATTACGAGATTTTAAAAAAATTGTATAAATCTTCATTTCCCTCATTGTTTCAGGTTGACCGCCAATGCATATTTAATTTTACCTAACGTAGTTTCCTCATGAATGTGAGAATAGTGAAAGGAATGTTTTCCTGTACCCGTGTTTTAGGATGATTGCATTCATTAATTATGAAAAACAGTTACTTATTTTGTGTAACACTTTTAGGCATTTCACATGTGATCTTATTTAATTCTCAGAACAACCCAATGACTTAGATATTATTACTTGAATTTTATAGATAGAAACTTAAGTGATATTAAGTAACTTGCCCTAGGCCACACGGCTAGTTAAGTAATAAAGATGAGATTTGTATCCAGATGCAGTTCCAGTGTAGGTATATTTTCTACTGAACCTTTCAGTACAGGTACACTTTTTAAAATTTTTATTATGAAAAGTTTCAGTCTTACGGAGGTTGAGAAAAAAATACAATGAATACTCCACTACCTAGATTCAGTGATAAACATTTTTGCCACATTGTTCCCCCTCTCTTACCCCATTCTGTATGTGTCTGTGTGTAACCATTTGAAAGTTAAGTTGCAAACGTTATGACACTCAAATATTTCAGCATGCAGTTTCCTAAAAATAAGCACATTCTCCTTCTAACCCCAATTATCAACAAATGCAAATTTCCTCAGTATTCCAAAGTCTCTTTGGAGAACCCACCCACCCCCCATCTGTATTCAAACAAGATTCATGCATTGCATTTGGTGATTATGCCTTTAGTTCCTTAAAAAGAAAAAAAATAGTACCCATCTCCTTTTTTTCTGACAATTGACCAAGCTATTTGTCTTATAGAATGCTTCCACATTCTGGACATGTCTGTTTCCCCAAGTGTCATTTAATTTATTCCTTTATCCCCCTGAATTTCCTGTTACTGGAAGTTAGGTCTAAAGAAAATCTTGATTAGCTTAAACTTCCTTTGGCAAGAATATTTAATAGGTGATACTATGTACTTCACACTATTAATGATGCTAAATGTGACCACTTGATTAAAGTGGTGACTAACATGTTTTATAAAGGTGTGGTTTGCCTGTTCGTGATTTGGATATAATCTTGGGGTCCTACTTTAACACCAAGCAAATACCATTTCTGACTACCTTTTTGCTTAGTAATTTTAGCACCCATAGATGACTCTGTATCAGTTATTTTATGGAGCTTTTCTATAAGGAAGACTTTTCTTCCTTATAGAACTAAAGTTCCTCCTAGAAATGAGGAGCAAATCTTTAATTTCTTTAATTATCAATATTCAGAGTAAAGAGCTGGGGAAATATCACCCCCAATGGTGGCAAGTGAGATATTTTTTTCTTTTTTTATGGGGATACCATTATCGTGAGTTTTAATTTATCCATTTTTTTATAACCACTACAGTTTTTCTTTTTGATGATGAAATTGTCCCAAATTTGGACAATAGGACCCCTTTCAAGCTGGCTCCCGTGTCTTTTTAACACTCCTACTCACCATTTAGTCTTAGAGTGCTTTTTTGTCACAAATTATTCCAGCCTTGCTTTGGTACTCTTATTTGTTCCAGGTATGGAATGGGCTGTTTTAAGGAGTCTTGGTTCTTTTTAGTGAGAAATGGTATGTGGCAACCAAGTTCTGGGTGTTTGGCATGTTCCTTGCTGCTGGAGTGTCTCTGCTTTTAGGCCCTTTAAGAGGAAAGAACTACAGCTGGTTTTTTATTTGTTTGCTTAATCATAAGTTCATAGTGATATATCCAATTTAAATTTAACATAGCAGACTTCTAGACTTTTTTAATTGTCTCTTTTGTCTTAAGTGAAAATATTAGTGCCTGATAGAATTAAATGCTTTCTACTTGCTACTTGTATATATAAAATATATACTTGCTACTATGTATGTATAAAATATTTCAAAATTACCATACAATATTACTGTCAGTAAATTTTTGAATAAAGTTTAAGATTTTTTTTTACATTTTTATCCTTAGAGTATATTGCATGAAGGATGTACAATCAGAGTACTTACAGTATTCAGAAGTCAGTTGAAATACTTTTCTCTGTTTGGTTATGCTACCAATTTAATATGGTTCTTTGGTTTCGTTTTTTATTTTAAAATTTTTTAAAATTTTATTTTTGAATAAGTAAAATATATACATAGTTAAAAAGTCAAAAAGCGTTTTAAAAGTATTTTTAAAGAAACCTCACCCAAATTAGTTCCTAAGATGAAGAAATATTCTTTGCCTTTGCCATACCTTTTAATAGTTAATATTTTCTCATATATCTTAACAAGAAAGATTCGCAGTAGACAGGTATATTGAAGCAACATAGGAGTACGACTTAAATTTTTCAATTAGATTCTGATTCCTCTGGAGAAGAGAAAGCACTAAGACTGATCTTTAGAAAAGTAGATTTCAAGTTTGCTTTTGCAAGTTTCTCTTAAATATCATTTCTTTAAAGAGGCATGTAGTTGGTAGATCTTTTATGAATCTATCTACCTGTACTTGTATGTCACACAACAAAACTGACATATACATATGCTAGCTGCAAATATAAAAGGCATTTGGACATCAGTGAAGACAGCACATTTTGTTTGGAACAAAATTTGATAGAAATTATGTCTTCAAAAGAGGGTGCAATGGTTGTCTAAAGTAGACAGAGCACAGTTAGTTTATCAGCCTCCTGTCACCCGGGTGCTGAAAAGCAAAAGATGTGTGTTTTTATGTGTACTACCTTGGGTAAGAGAAAGAGCATCTGTTTCCTTTAGGGAGTGGACTGGGAAAATGGAGAATGCATATGCGTTGGACCCATTCACCCTCATTCTGTCTTTAATCTCAGTAAAATAGATTGCCCAAGATTATTAGAACACATAGGTGATAAAAAAGAGGCCACAAAAAATAGCATAGGTATGTATAACCACATATCGTAGCAGTTAGAACCTACTGTGGTAGGTTGAGTGGACTAATATGATGATGATGATAGTACTAACTTTTGTAGAGCCCTTTCAAAAAGCCAGCAGTATGCTAAACATTTTATACATCATCTTGTTTAAATCTCACATTAACTCATTGATATTGCTGCTAGTTGTCTTACTTAGCAGGTAAGAAGCATGCTCAGTATCTCGTTTTCAAACTCAAGTCTGTTGGTCTTCAGAGTTAGTGCTTAACTACTTTGCTACAGCTGACAAATATAACACATCATAACATTGAATATATTTTCATACCATGAATTAAAGGAACTACAATGATTGATTTTGTTCTATAGCAACACCAAAGATTGCCTGCCAAGAGCCCCATGTGCTTGTATTGTCTATTACATATCCTTGGTATATCATCAGATCTTGCTTCAGAAACTGTATTTAGGTAACATTTTAATAGGCATTTAAAAAGTAGAACATCAAAAACCAAGACGTATTGCTGGATTGATAGATATGTGATAAAACAAGTATAGTAGAATGTTAATGGTACAATCTAGGTCTGGCTATCCGGACATTAACCTGTAAAATTCTTTAAATTTGCTGTATCTGCAAATTTTCATAAAAAAATGTTGGAGTGGCTAAAAATATACTCTTATATTATTGACAGTTGTATAAAAACCAATAACATGCTATATCCTCTATGTTTACAATGGTCCTCTTAAAAACTTTAGTACGTTGTTCTAGCCTTGTAAAGGATAAAACCGTTTTGTCATTGAATACGGTCAAGCATCAAGGACTATTAGGGGGCTCCTAATTGATTAGGTTACTTCCAACTATAATTTTTAAATATCTTTATAAATAGTACATATATCGAATACGAGTATATATGTATATTTTTTCCTTGTTTTCTGGTATTTTGTAGACTGCTATTGAGCATGCTTTTAGTATAAGCTTTATGGGTTTTTACTTTAAATGTCACCACATTCATGACTGAAACAGATAGTTTTTCATGTACTTCAGAATGATTGCGTAAAATTTATCTCCTTGTTAAGTTGAAAGCCACATTAGTTTTTCTTTGTTCTTTATATTACAAATACTTCACCTCATTTTAGGCAATGAGCTGGAAATCTCTAGATTTTTGGTCACAGGATCTAAAATAATGTATATGTGCCTTTAAAAATATAAAGATACATCTGAAAGTAAAACAAACAAACATACTTTATTTTTGAGTAAATATATTAAAATGTATACATACATACATTGGGTTTGTATTACACTCCTGCTTGAAGGGCACATTGAGTATTACATTAATTTCTTCACTAACATTATTATTAGTGCCAAGTGACCTTAGCCAGCACATTTTTACATAGCTGGTCCTGGAGTAAATCCCTGACTTATGTTGTCATCTTTCACATTAATAATTTTGTCTTATAAGAGTGAATATTGGTAGATGAAACTTATTAATGTTTCACTTAATTAGTAATCCTTTAAGAAGAGTGAGCTCTTCTTGGAGAACATCTTCCTTGGTCCACATCGAATGTTCTTCCATTTTAATAATTTTCTTTCATAGCTTTTTAAAAACCTTAAAACTACAAATGTTTGATACCCAGTTTGCGATTTCAATATTCTTTCTATATTGCTATCCTTCTACAAGTACTGTAGTAATGGTATATTTCTTTATGTTGACGTGATTTTCTATTTTGGTTTTGATAGTTTTTAATGCATTCAGCATAACTACAAACATCTTGGGATAGCATATAACTGAGACTATGAAACTCTGGAATCAGGATTTTGTGGAACCTACTTCCCTCTGGCTTCAGAAGCAACTTTAGATAAACCCTTTTTTAAATGATTTGTTCTTAATTCAGTTCTTAATCTGCTAAGAATCTGATTCCTAGCCTACTCTTAGCAAGCAAGTTTGTTCATTACTATTCTATTAAATATTTTATTTATGCTCTTTGATAAAATTAGTAAAATCTTTGGTCCAAACAAAGAAAATAAAATGTAAGAGTTTTCAGAGACTCAGTCATACTTGCTTGACTTCTACTTCATTTTTCTCTTTTACTGGTATTTACCGGTGTGTGTATATGTGTCTTCTTCCACTTTTACCCCTTTTTACATGTTGACTCAGGGTTTTACTTTTTCCTTGGCTGTTTGCTTTCTTTCTTTCTGCTCTGGATCTTTCAACACTGCTCATTTCCTTTTTGTGGCTTTCCATTACTGTATGAGGACAGTTTCTTTTATCTTTGGTGCCTTTTACATGTAGTATAAAACTATACAAACCATACTTCTATGAGAATTCTATTTACAGGAATCACTGCCTCTCTCTGTTTTTTGGCCCACCTGGTATTGTTTCTTCCTCATTTCTTTCTATTTTCTTCAAGTAGGTTTACTCAGCTTTACTTTGAGAGGTACGCATACTGTTACGAGCACAAACTGAACAACCACCTGGATTCATATCTTGACTCTGATGCTTACTAATTTTGTGGCTTTGGGTTCCTTAACTTCTCTGTGCTTCATTTTTCTTACTGGTAAATTAAGATACCAAGTAGTACCTGTCTCAAAAGGTTGTGTGAAAATTAAATTAATATGTAAAAAGTACTTTTAAAAAATGCCTGGTACATACTAAGTACTATGTAAGTATTAACTATTCGCTAATGATTATTGTAGTTCATTTTTTAGAAACTGATTCAAAGCCATTGATTATTTTTTGACAGTTTATTGAGATACGACTCAAAAGCCATAGAATATTGCCACTACAAATTTGTGGTCTCCGATTGGATTTTCCAATTTGTGGTCTCCAATTGGGTTTTTCAGTGCCTCCTAGCCGTCCTTCTTTTTCTTGTCTCCACACAGATTTCTCATGTTTTATTTTCCTCAAAATTCTGCCTTCTTTTCAAGTCTACTTCTGCCTATAACTTCAAAGAGAAATGAAAGCCATAGCTGTCAGACAAAAACTTGTACTGCTTCTTACCACCCATCTATAAACTTAACTGTAACTACACCCTTTCTTTGCTGTTTTTCTATCACTGAGTCTCCTGTTTAAGGCTAATTCTTTCACTCATGCAGTGAATCCAGTTCCTTTCTACCTATCCAGAGACCTTATATTATCTGCTATCACCTTTTCCTGTTTTTTTAACTTTTTCTTCTCTGCATCTTTTTCCAACAATAATCAAAACATTCTCTTATATTTTACCACAATTAAAAAAACAAGACATATCTGGGGGGAAAATTGTCTAGTTTCTCCCATTGTATAAAAATACCAGTATCCTCCCTTGAGCTCTTATTTCCCTCCAGCTAACCCCTTGCTCTGTCTTTAGAACTAAACTTCTTAAGACTGAATTGTCTATACTCAAAATTTTCACTTCCTCATTTCTGTACACTCTTTATCTTTGTCTATCCCAATCTAGCATCTGACTGTTATCTCTTCCTTATGTGCTATTATAAGGTCATCAGTGACTCTTTGTGGCTAAATTGAATAGACTTTGGTCCATATCTTATTTGACCTTTCAATAGCATTTGACACTGTCAGCCACTTTTTGAAATAATTCTACCGTCCTGTACATGTATATTTCTTTCCCTGTTTTTTTTTTCCTGCTGCTCCACCCCTTTTTTTCTCTTTTTTTTCCTTGATCAGTCTAGCTAAAGGTTTATCAATTTTGCTTGTCTGTTCAGAGAATCAAGTTTTGGCTTTAATTTTTTTCTGTGGCTTCTCTGTTTTCCATTTAATTTATGTTTGTACTTTATTTCCTTCTATTTGTTTTGGGTTTGTCTTGCACTTTTTCTAGCTTCTTAAGGTAGAAGACTAGGCCATTAACTTTTTTTTAATTGTAGTGAAATACACATTAAAAAATTAGCACCATAACCATTTTTTAAGTGTACAGTTCAGTGGCATAAAGTACATTTTTACATGTTGACTTTCTGGGTTTTACTTTTTCCTTAGCTGTTTGCTTTCTTTCATTCATCACCACCATTCATTTCCAGAACTCTTCATCTTGTAAAATTGTAACTATACCTATTAAACAAAAACTCATTCCCCTCTGCCCCCTGCCCCTGGCAACCACCCTTCTACTTTCTGTCTCTATGAATATGACTACTCTAGAGACTTCATATAATTGGAATCAGATAATAATTGTCTTTTTGTGTCTGGTTTAGTTCACTTAACATAATGTTCTCAAGATTGATATGGTAGCACATATCAGAATTTACTTCTTTTAAAAGGCTGAATAATATTCTCTGTCTGTATATAACACATTTTCTCTATTGTGAATAATGCTCTGATGAACATTTGTGTACAAATAGACGTTCGTGTGCTCACTTTCAATACTTTAGGATACATACCCAGAAGTAGAATTGCTAGATCATATGGTAATTCTATTTTTAATTTTGTGAAGAACCAGCATACTGTTTTCCATAGTTTCTACACTTACAATTTCCCTCAAGGGTTTCATTTATCCACATCCTTGTTACGTGTTTTTTTTTTATAGTAGCCCTTTTAATGAGTGTGAGGTGGTAGGGTGTGTGGTGGGAGGCCATTGATTTTTTTTTACTTTTCTATGTGTGTGCACGCACACGCACATATACAGAGGGTGCCAAAAAAATGTATACCGATAACAAAAGATAAATACAGGTCACATTTGACTACTGTAATTACCAGAGGTGCTCAAAGTGGTTCCCATCAGCGTCCAGACACTTCTGATTATGGAGAACTACTGCTTGAGCAACGTTGACCAAAGTGTTAATGTCTCTTTAAATGTGTGCATTTTTTGGCACCCCTGGTATATATGTGTATATATACATACATACGTACACACCCATATATACATATATGTGTATATTTAAAGCAATGGGAGGAAATTCTAATAGTTTAATGTTATTGATTTGAGTTATTGTTTAACTCCAGGTAAATTTCAGTCTCTCTTTCTCAAAGCTCTAAAATAGAAAGGACTTCTTTATGTAGTAAAATGATAAAAAAAAAGTTATGAAAGTTAAATGAATATGAATGTCTAACCACTGTGATACCCTCCGAAACTACTGTAAAATAATATTGAATGTCAACTGTAATTAAGAAATTTAAAAATAATTAAAGTTAAATGACTTTTTTATAACTCAGATACAGTAACCCATTTGCAATTCTTCCTGAAAACTTAACAAACATTTAAGGAAGATCCTTGGGAAATAAACGATCATCAAATAAAGATCACATACACTTTTGTTAGTGTTCAAAGTAAGTAAAAGCATGTTCTCAAATATGAGTACTTACGTGAATTCATTATAAAATGTGGTTCCTTTCATGAAAAAGTATAGATATTTGTTCTTGCTTATATTGACAACAGAATGATAATGCTTTTTTGGAACAAAACTTAAAATATGAGGTACTGTATGTAATATTTGTAAAGAAAATAGTGAAAAACTTCATATTTTAACAGTAACTTTCTGGAAAAGTAAGTAGAGTTGTCATTTTCACTGGTTCACTCAAATTTTCTATGTAAGTTTAGACTGAAGTTTTTACTTTGAGTTAGGGCTCTTCCATTCTTAAACCATCTATATTAACAAGTTTTCTATAAAACGTTTTCATGTGTTATATATGTTAAATTCTTTAAAAATATTTCTCAGGTTCTATTTTGTTCATCATTTGCTGTTATACTTTTATTAATGTGATTAAACATAAAGGAATATGCGTATTCCAAAAACAAACACCATAAACCACAAACATTTATTCAACATTTTAAAAATGCCCTCTGTGTTGGGCAGTTACAGAATACGCACAGGCTCAGCCTCTTCCCTCAAGTAGCATGTGGATCTATAGAAGGCAAGGTCTGTAAACGACTGATTGATCACCTGTTTTACATAAAATACTCCATGAGGAATAGAACAGTGATCTTTTTGTGGCCATAAAGGGATGCTCAGTTGAGAATTACTGCCCTGTAATAAGCAGTATTACTGCTTATTATAACACATGTTGTAAGTGGTGTGGAAACAGCAATGATTAAGAACCTCTGCTGGTGTGGCCACAGAAAGACCTGTACACACATGTTCACAGCACCTTTATTGATAATAGCCCCAAACTGGAAACACCCTAAAAGTCTATCAACAGTTAAATGGTAAACATTATGGTACACCCATACAATGGAATAGTATTTAATAATATGAAGGAACAAAAAATTCTTGAGCCTGGGGCCGGCCCGGTGGCTCAGGCGGTTAGAGCTCCGTGCTCCTAACTCCGAAGGCTGCCGGTTTGATTCCCACATGGGCCAGTGGGCTCTCAACCACAAGGTTGCCAGTTCAATTCCTCAAGTCCTGCAAGGGATGGTGGGCAGCGCCCCCTGCAACTAAAATTGAACACAGCACGTTAAGCTGAGTTGCCGCTGAGCTCCCGGATGGCTCAGTTGGTTAGAATGCATCCTCTCAACCACAAGGAAGCCAGTTCAACTCCCGCAGGGGATGGTGGGCTGTGCCCCCTGCAACTAGAAAACGGCAACTGGATTTGGAGCTGAGCTGCGCCCCCCCTACAACTAAGACTGAAAGGACAGCGACTTGAAGCTGAACGGCACCCTCCACAACTAAGATTGAAAGGACAACAACTTGACTTGGAAAAAAGTCCTGGAAGCACACACTGTTCCCCAATAAAGTCCTATTCCCCTTCCCCAATAAAAATAAAAAATAAAAATTCTTGAGCCTAACAACATGGATGAATCTCAAAAATAATTATATCCAGTGAAATAGATCAGTAAGAAAGTATATATTGTCTGATTCCATTTATATAAAATTCTAGAAAATGAACCTTATGTAAAATAGAAAGCAAACCAGTGGCTGCTGGGGGAGGGGCAGGAGGGAGAGACTCGCAAAGAGGCATGAAACTTATAGGGGTCATGGAAATGTTCCTTATCTTGATTGTGGTGATGATATATGTCAAAACTGATCAAATTGTGCATTTTAAACATATGCAGTTTATTGTGCATCAGTTTTATCTGAAGCATTCAAATGATTTTTTAAAATAAATTTTATTGGGGAACAGTGTGTTCCTCCAGGGCCCATCAGCTCCAAGTTGTTGACTTTCAATCAAGTTGTGGAGGGCGCAGCTCAGCTCCAAATCCAGTTGCCGTTTTGAATCTTTAGTTGCAGGGGGCGCAGCCCACCGTCCATGTGGGAATTGAACCGGCAACCTTGTTGTTGAGAGCTGGCGCTCTAAACCGCGGTGCCATCCGACCGCCCCTCCGGAAGCTCAGTGGCAGCTTGTCTTCAATGTAGTTGGTTGTGGATGGCACAGCTCATTGGCCCACGTGGGAATCGAACCGGCAACCTTGTTTTTCAGAGCTCGTGCTCTAACCAACTGAGCCACCTGGCCACCCTTCATTCAAATGATTCTTAACACAGATATGATAGATTCCAAAATATGTTGGAATTATCCTTGGAGACACAGGACATACACTCTGGTAAACCTGTTGGTGCTATATCAAATGCCAGGTCAGTTGTCATGACAGATACTACAGGAGTTCAGTGAAGGGACAAGCAGCATAGGTTAATAATAAAAAGAGGACAGGATTTAAATAAAGTCAGAGTTCCTGATTTTGAGCCCCTACTAGGCCACTTATTTTCTCTAATCTTTATGTTCCTTGATCTTTAAACTTTCCTCATCTACTTCATAAGGTTTTTAAAATCCAAAGAAAATGTATTTAAAAACACATTGTAATCTGAAAAGTGACATACAGATGGAAGGTATTGCTGACATGTAGGGTGGAAGGAAGAACAAAGCAGAGAAGTATCTGACTGTTCAGAGCAATAAGGAGGGGAGTTCCAAAAAGAGACCAGAAGTAGGGAAATGTAAATCCATATGGTGTATTCAAAGAGTAAGTCAAAATCAATTTGGAGTTAATAATTAATATTGCAGACTAAGGAAAAGGTAGCAGCCTAAGGCATCTAAAGATGTAAAAGAGCTGAGAGAATATGAGGTACATGGCAAGAAAGCTTAGCATCAGTATGTAAATTGCTGTTTACTAGCGCTATGACCTTGAATGAGTCATTTATTCTCTGAACTTCAATTTCTTTATCAATGTAATGGGAGGATTTCAAGGGTTTTATATATTGAACTTGGTATCAATTGTATACAAACGTGTTGAAAAGAACAAAATGTTATTAAGAGTTGTTCAGTGTGACAACGAAGGCATGAGGTAATAAGTGCTGGATTCAGATTGTTGTATTTTAGAGGGTATTTGAATAATGGAGGGTTTATTCAAGGCTGGTGACACTAAAGGCAAGGAGACCAGTCAGGATGCTATTTAAGTAATCGTAGGCAGTGGCTAAAGGAGAAAAGAAAGAATGGATCTGAGAAAGGTCTTGGTATCCAAGTCTGTGTTGGGAGGAAAAGGGAAAGATAGAAGTTGTATTAGTTTCCTGTGGCTTTTATAATAAATCATCATAAACTAGATGGCTGAAAACAACAAATTTATTCTCATAGTTCTGGAGCACAAAAGTTCAAAATTAGTATCACTGCGTTGAAATCAAGGTATTGACAGATAACTACTCCATCCAAAAGCTCTAGGGGAAAATCCATTCCTTGCCTCTCCCAGTTTCTGGTGGCTACAGGCATTCTGTGGGTTGTGGCGACATTACTCTGATTTCTGCCCCGTCTTTTCATCACCTCTGATAGGTGTGTCATCTCCTCTGCCTCTTATAAGGATGCTCTTTAGAGCCCACTTGGATAATCCAGGCTAATCTCCCTGTCCCAAGATACTTAATCACACCTGCAAAGTCTTTGCCATAAAGGTAACATTCTCAAATTCCAGAGATTAAGACATGGACATATTTGGGGGGAGTGACCTTTTAAGTCTACCACAGAAGTCAAAGATAACTCTCAGGTTTTCTACTTTTTGGAATGGTGGTATCATAAAAGAAAATAGCATTTGTGAGAAATGATGATGACTTCATTTGGACCTGCCGAAGTACCTACCTATGGGATTTCTGTGTGTGGATACTCATTTTATGTATCAGAAAATCTTGAATTAAGTGGCTTAAATGCCAAGGACATTTATCATTTTAAACAAAAAACAAGGAATCCTGGAGTGAGGCAACTTCAGACTTGATTGTTAGCAATTCATTGACATCATCAGGGACCTAAGTGCTGAACTTTTTTCTTTGCCATACTTAAACTGGCTTTCCTTATGATCACAATTCTAGGTCTTAAATCCAAAGATGAGCACATATAGCTGGCTTGTTTTGTGTGCCTTGTTTTATCAGCAAGGAGACCTAACCCTAACCCCTGAAGCTCCCTAGCAGGCTCTATTCCTCTTTGCCAGATAGATATTTAAAACATTTTCTTGATTATCTTTTACCTAAATAGACCTATTATATCTACATTGCAAATTTGTTGAGGTAGGTACCCTCCCCCACCTTTCCCCCACACTGTACACAATCCTCCTTTATGATTATCTTAAGTGACAAATGGATTTTACTACTCATTGATGTGCAAATTTGAAGATAGGAAACCAGCTTTTTCTGGCGCGGGTCAGAAGTTTAAACAACAGCCCATTCACCTTGCTTAGCCTTCTTTAAGTTCTTGTTAACAATTTCCTAACTGTCTCCTGATTTAACGTTAAGGCAGTGGTTTAGTGTGGTATATGGACTCGCCTGGGTATCCCCGGAACCTTTCTGAGGGTCCACAAGGTCAAAACTTTTTCATAACAGTATTAACATACTATTTGTCATTTTCATTCTCAGTCTCACGATATTCAGTGGAGTTTTCCAAAGGCTACTTGAAATGTACTATCACAATAGACTCAATACAGATGCAGATGAGGGATCTGGCTGCTGTAAATCATACTTTAAGAGATTTGCAAAAATCAAGTGCCACTTTTTCTGAGAAAATGTAGTTTTTTAAAAAAAATAACATGTAATATGCTTATTTAAATAAATCATTTTTTTTACATTTCTAAATTTTTTTTACTTATGACACGGTAATTATTAGTAGATATCATTCACATAAACAAGGGGTCCTGAGACTATAAAGAGTTTGAAATCTTGCCATCGAGTGTTGATGCTACTCTAATTACATAGTCAAAAGTTTTTCAATTTCACCAATCATTTTCCCTTGTTACTTGCTGACTATTATCAATTATGTAGACAAAGCATCTTCATATGTTGCAAGATTTGCTGTGGGTACTTCAGAATCATTCATACTATTCAGTGATTTATCCCATTCATGGAGCAGCATGCTTTCTTACTCTTTATTAATATGTTTAACTGCATTTTATTTCCAACATAATCAAAGACTTCTGTGAATCACAGACTAACCTCTAAGATAGTATTCAAGTTTACACTTTTAGCATTCTTAGGATTTTTTGCTTACTGACTATGCTGGATTTAATAACATCCATAACCACCTCAAAACTAAGCAGAGGACAATGTAATGAAGACTAGAGAGCAATGACTCAACCACCTTGCAAGGCCATTGTTACCATCTCTTGGTCGTGGGCATAATTAACTCTCTTGCTCTGGAGAATGACTTTGATTTATGAATAAACATTCATGAGCAGAAGAGTAATTTTTCTAAATTGGTTTGTAAAGGGAGAATAGCTGAGGGAAGATTTCCAGGTGTTGACAAAAGATGGGAGGTGGTGAATCAAAAACGAGTACCAGATTTTAAGCTCTGGGTGACTGAGCAATTGAAAGCATCCATCATTAACAGAATTAGAAAATCTGCAGTGGCGTATCATTTGGGGAGAAAGAATTTAAGTTCGGTTTCAGGTGGTGAATTTGAAAGATAGCAAACACATTTAGATGGAATTGTCCAGCACTAGCTGGTCATGAGAGGCCCAGAATTGAAATTCAGGAAGAATAATGGGGTTAGAGATTTGAGGTGAATTCAGCCAGAATTGATAGAGTCAGAGATCTGTCATTAAAGATACTTCTTCTGTTACTTAGTGTTGTGTCACATTCTTGTGTATATAGTATGTGTTATGCACAGGTGCTTTCCATATACAGCTAGTCCCTGACTTACGAAGTTGACAACAATTTTTCAACTTTACAGTGGTGCGAAAGTGTTACACATTCAGTAGAAACTGTACTGAAACTGATGAGTTTTGATCTTTTCCTGGGCTAGTGATATCTACTGTGAAACTCTCGTGATGCTATGTTGTTTTGCAGCAAGTACTACAATTGATACTCAGCTTGTAAAATTCTGGCCTGATAGCAATGTCTTTTTCAAATATCATTTTATTATAGAATTTGCCTGACTTTCTATCAGTTTGACAATTTTCAAAAGTATTTACTGGAATGAGTCATAACTTTTCCCATTCCAGTCTGTTTAGTTGTACAAAAATGGTTTGTCGTTTTCAGGATAGTTGATTACTAATTTGAACAGATTGACTGTGAGTTCTAGAAGTAATAAGATAAAATTTTATTTCAATAAGAACAATTGTTTCTATATGGAAACTGAATAGTTCTTACAGTATTATCAAATTAATGGCAGGAGTGCTTTAACTTAGGAATACTGGCTCCAGGGCCTGTTTTTCAGTATGATTATTATACAAAGCAGTAGATTCCCAAGAATAAAGTAATCTGGGTTCCACTCCCATCTTACATTAATTTACTGACTTGGTTAACCTTTCCGGGGTTTTTTTTTAGCACAGCATCTAGTCCGATAAATGTTTCCTGAACTAAACTTAATTTCTTAAACTATAAAATAATCTCCTTATACCCCTTTCAGCTTCAAAATTCAAATTCCTTTATTCTATTTCTGAGGGGTTTTTTTCTAGTTGAGGGGAGAAAAATGCCTCTTTACGATCTTTTCCTCCATCCTTTATCTCTTTTAACCTCTAAGATAGTATTCAAGGCATGAGTAGTAATATCTGTAGTATAAGAGAATGAAAACTATCAGGTCCAGAGTCATACCTCACAGTTTGGCTTATGTATGGTAGCTCTGGAGACACTTAAAATAGTATTGACTGTATTAAAACTAGATGTTTTCCCATAAATGTCTATATCTTCAAAGGCTGGTGATTTCCAGAGTTGCTATAAGAAGTCCTTTTCTTGAGCAGCTTTAGTCGGGGTCCTCAAAGAAGCAGATCTTACCAGAGGTTTTATAATTGCTATCTCTTTATCAGTTGTGAGTTAAAACTAGAGCTTAAAGAATGGGGCTTCCAAAACCAATTCACACCAGAGCTCAGTGAAGGCAGAGCCTGTGGAGTCCTGTTCTGTGGAACACCGAGGAAAAGCTACTACCGGACGCCATCTGTCACCAGGGGTAAAGGAGACCCCAATGAGCCGAGGGGCAAGATGTCCTCGTATGCTTTCTTTGTGCAAACCTGCCAGGAAGAGCACAAGAACACCCAGACTGTTCCGTCAGTTTTGCCGAATTCTCCAAGAAATGTTCAGAGAGATGGAAGACCATGTCTGCAAAGGAAAAGTCAAAGTTCGAAGATAATGGCAAAAAGTGACAAAGCTCGCTATGACAGGGAGATGAAAAATTATGTTCCTCCCAAAGGTGATAAGAAAGGAAAGGAAAAAGATCCCAATGCTCCTAAAGGCCTCCATCTGCCTTCTTCCTGTTTTGCTCTGAACATCGTCCAAAGATCAAAAGTGAACACCCTGGCATTGGGGATACTGCAAAAAAATTGGGTGAAATGTGGTCTGAACAGTCAGCCAAAGATAAGCAACCATATGAACAGAAGGCAGCTAAGCTAAAGGAGAAACATGAAAATGATATTGCTGCGTACCGCGCCAAGGGCAAAAGTGAAGCGGGAAAGAAGGGCCCTGGCAGGCCAACAGGCTCAAAGAAGAAGGAACCAGATGAGAAGGAGGAAGAGGACAAAGATGATGAGGAGGAGGAAGATGAAGAATAAATGGCTGTCCTGTAATGATGTGTAGAGTGTGTGTCTGTGCTTAGGCAGTTGTTTTGCTAAGAATGTGAATTTAAGTGCGGCTCAATATTAGCTTCAGTATAAAAACTACAGATTTTTGTATAGCTGATAAGATTCTTTATAGAGAAAATACTTTTTTAAAAATGCAGGTTGTAGCTTTTTGAGGGGCTGCTACATACAGTTAGATTTTAAGGCTTCTGATGTTAAATGTTTCTAAATATTAAATGTTTTCTTAGTTTCTTGTGTATGGTAGCACAGCAAACTTAGAGAAATTAGTATCAATAGTAAATTTGGGGTTTTTAGAATATTGCATTTTGTTTCTTTAAAAGATTTTGTAATAAAATTATGTATATTAAAAAATGGGGCTTCCATATCTTAATTGCCACAACCTAATGTGTAGTACCATTAATAGTTTTAGGAATTATGAATTACTTAAGTATTTGTCATTATTGCAGTTACTTCAGCTTTATTTTGTCCATGAATACACTTCTCATGAGAAGGGTGAGGAAGCAAAGTGTGCATATTGTCTATTAGCAAGAATGACACAATGAAACAATTTTCAGTAACATAACACACAGTGTAATTATGTAAAATTTACCTACATGGTTGCTGCATTTTAAATATTACATGTGGCTAGAGAATCAGAAAAAAAATCAAGATTTTCATCTCAGTGTCAAAGCTTAATTTTTTTCCCCCTTCTTTCGCCTCCCTCCCCCCACTCCGGTTTAAGCCATTGTTTCTCCATCTAGTTGTAGGGCACAGCTCCCTGGCCCATGCTGATAGTATTATGAGCTTTGCGCTCCCCCCCCCCCCCCCGCCCCCTGAGGCAGTTGGTGACGTGTCGTTGGTTGGCTGCTCATAGCAGCTCACGGCAGCTCTCACTGGCTGCGGGCCACTCATGCTGGCCACCGACTGCTCCTGGCAGCACATGGTAGCCCGTGGCTGCTCATGGCAGTCCAGCTCCAGGGAGAGCCGTTGTTCACAATCTTAACTGTAGAGGGCGCAGCTCACTGGCCCTTGTGGGAACCCAACTGGTGATCTCAGCATTAGGAGGAGTACGACGCTCCAACCACCTGGGCCATCGGGCCGGCCCTATTTTATCTATATTTTATGCAGTTTTTAAAAAAATCTGGCCTTTCCCATGGAGGTGTATCACGTGTGAACATCATCTGTCATGTGTCATGGCTAAATTAATTAAAATACTGATAACTGCCAACTTGAAAAGAGACTGTGAATAGTTTGAATTGGTAGCTACCCATACTCAAGATGAAACTGCGAAATACCAGAATTTTATGATTGTGATCGCTTCTACCAAGTGATGTATTAGAAGGCGGAGGAACTCGGTGACTTCAAACATTCCTCTCTACCTGAAGATTCTTTGATTTTGTGAATAATCCTTGCTTTTATTAGTTAAATAGGGGATTGAAAACCCGTGGAAACAACCTGAATATCCAGCAACAGATGAATAGATCATATATATATATACGTGTGTGTGTGTGTGTGTGTGTGTATATCTACATAGGTGAATCTTATGTAGCCTTTTAAAAAGAAAAAAATACTGATGCATGGATGAACCTTGAAGAAATTATGCTAAGTAATCCAGTCAGTCAGAAAGGGACAAATAAATATTGGGTGATTCCACCTACTTGAGGTACCTAGAGTAGTAAAATTCATAGAGACAAAATAGAAGAAGTGTGGTTACTAGGGGCTGGGGTGTTGTTTCTTGGGTCTTAAGGTCTCTAGATAGTTTTTATCCACCTTTCAGAGTTGTTTTATATTTATTTTATATATAAAGTACATAGTACTTAACTGCTAAGTGGAAGGAACAGGAAGAAGTACAGTAGTACCTCAGTTTTCAAATATAATCTGTTCCGGAAGACCATTCGAGTTCTGAAACGTTCGAAAACAGCTGACAGCTAGGCCTAAGGCTCTTGCACTCAGCGGAAGCTACGTGATATGTTCGACTTCCGAAGGTGTTCGAAAACCCAGGTTTACGGCATTCGTAAACCAAAATGTTCGTCAACGGAGATGTTCAAAAACCGAGGTACTACTGTGTATTTCATCTTGGCCCAGAATCTAGTCTCTTGCCCATCTTTTCATTGGGTTGTTTGTTTTCTTACCATTGAGTTGTAAAAGTTTTTTTTACATATTCTGGGTACAAGTTCTTTGATAGGTGCGTGATTTGCAAATAATTTCTCTTAATGTAGTGTTTTCACACAGCAAAAGTTTTAAATTTTCATGAAGTCCAGTTTATCATTTTTTTCTTTTGATTGTGCTTTTCATTTAATGTCTATGAATTCTTTGCCTAACCCTTTATCCCCTGCCTGGACATACAGGTTTTTTCCTATCTTACAAATGTTTTATAGTTTTAGTTTTACATGTAGATCTATGACCCATTTTTAGTTAATTTTGGGATAAGGTGTGAGGTTTCAGTCAAGGTGGTTTTTTTTTTGTTTGTTTTGAGGGTAGTTTGTATATGGATGCTCAATTGTTGCAACATTTATTGAAATGACTATCTTCTCTATTGAATTGCTTTCGCACCTTTGTCAAAAATCAGCCATATTCGTGTGCACATATTTTTGAACTCTCTTCTGTTCCATTCATCTCTGTGTCTATCCCTTGGCCAATACCACTCTGTCTGGATTACTGTAGTTTTATAGTAAGTCTTTAATTTAGTGTGATAAAACTTTTTCTTTTTCAAAACTGTTTTGTCTATTTTACTTCCTTTGCTTTTCTGTATAAATTTTAGAATCAGCTTGTTTATATATACAAAAAAAATCCTGTAATTGTAATTATGTTAAATCTTTACATCAATTTAAGTAGAATTGACATCTCTACTATGTTGAATCTTCAATGCGTGAACCTGCCTCTTCATTTACTTAGGTCTTCCTTAATTTCTTTTTATCCATGTTTTGTGCTTTCAGCATGTGGGTTATGTACCTGTTTTGTTAGATTTATATTTAAGTATTTTGTTTGTTCTGCAGTTGTTATAATGATACTGAATTTTTTTAAATTTAGATTTCTTACTCTTCATTGCTACTATATAAAAATATAATTGACCTTGTGTACTGTCATGTTCATCCTGTATCCTGTCACTTACTAGCTCTAGGAGGTGCGT
Source organism: Rhinolophus hipposideros (assembly GCF_964194185.1). Classification (NCBI taxonomy): domain Eukaryota; kingdom Metazoa; phylum Chordata; class Mammalia; order Chiroptera; family Rhinolophidae; genus Rhinolophus; species Rhinolophus hipposideros. The sequence continues at coordinate 29,509,934 of NC_138070.1, read as the reverse complement.
TTTGTTTTGTTTTTAAGAATCCTTGGGTGTAGACAATCATGTCTAAGTAGGAACAGTTATTTTTTTCCTTTCCGATACATATATACCTTTTGGGTTTCTTTTCCTTGCCTTTTTTTTTGATTATAGCGGGAAAGCATGTAGTCTTCAACCAGCAGATGTGCCAACTTGTAGATTTTTTTGTAGTTGTCCTTTATCAGGTTGAAAAAATTCCCTTCTATTTCTAGTTTGCTAAGATTTTATCATGAAGGAATGTTTTGGGTTTTTTTAAATGCTTTTTCTGCATCAGTTGAAATTATGTGGTATTTCGTACTCAAACTGTGCATATGGTGGATTAAATTGATGGATTGTTTTTAATATTGAACCCCAGGATAACTCCCTCCTCTTGATTGTGGTATTGTTTGTGTTGCTAAATTTGATTTGTTATTATTTTGTTGAGGATTTTTACATCTGTGTTCATAGGGGGTATTGTTTTGTAGTTTTTTGTACTGACTGTCTGGCTTTTATATCAGAGTACTGCTGACCTCATAAAACAAGAAGTGTTCTTTTTTTTCCTGGAAAAGATTGTGTGGTTGGTGTTACTTCTTTAAGTGTTTGGCAGGATTCTGTAGTGAAACCATCTTGGCCTTGAAGATTTCTTTACAAGGACTTTAATTATGAATTCAATTTCTGTAACAGGATTATTTAGGGTATCTATTTCATCTTGGTTGAATTTTGTGTGTGGTTATCTCAAGAATTGGCCCATTTTATCTTTGTTGTCAAGTTTAGGGGTATAGTTGTTTGTAATAGTCTCATACTTTTTATGTTTGTACTATGTTAAAGAAAAAAATGAAACAATCATAAATTTTGACAAGATCTGGTTGACTTTATTCAGCAATTCACGAATCTGGCAGTATCCAGTCTAGACATAGAGTGGAGCTCCGAAAGAGTTGTATAGAGTGAGAGAATTTTATAGACCAAAGTGAATAGGAGCAAGGAAGTTTTACTGGGCATTTGCTGTTTGGGTAATATAGCGTTACTTTCCTTATATGGAGAGATGTCTTGCAGCACAGTTAGGTAACTTGTGCTGAGCAGGCAAGTGCTGATTGGTTGGCTTCAGGCCTTTTCTGGGAGAGCCGAGTATAGAAACTTAGTTAAGTTCCGGTTTGCTGACATGGACCTTAGGGTAAGCAACTCCATCTTGGGCCTATTTGGACACTTCAGCAATTGATGTCCTGTTTTTCAATCCTGATATCAGTAATTTGTTTCTTTTCTTTTTCTTTGTCAGTCTTGCTAGAGCTTTATCAATTTTATCGATCTTTTTAAAGACCAAACATTTGGTTTTATTGATTTTTTTTTTCAGTTTTATTGATTTCTGCTCTTTATTAATTCCTTCCTTCTACTTGCTTTTGTTTTATTTTGTTCTTTTCTAGTTTCTTAAAAGAGAAACCCTAGATTACAGATTTGAGACCTTACTCATTTTCTGATATAAGCTTTTACTGGTATAAATTTCCCTCTAAGGGGGTTCTGTGTTCAATTTTAATGTGGAGGGAGTGTCCCCACACCAACAGGCAATTCTTCGACGCTAGCTGGGTGTTTCACAATTTAACTAAATTCTGACATTATCTGAAGATGGCATCAGCCTCTCCATTTAAGGTGTTAGTCCTATAAGACTGTGCCCTCTCACTCTTACTGCATGGGCCAATTAAAAGTCCAGCTTGTCACCTATGCTTCTGACAGACCAGCTATAGATTGGAGGTTCCTACAACCCCTTCCTTGGAAGTTTAATTAGAATTAGAGCAGCTCATAGAACTAAGGGAAGTGTTTTACTTACTAGATTACTGATTTATTATAAAACTAAATAACTCAAAAAAAGCCAGGTTGAAGAGCTGCATAGGACAAGGTTTGGGGAAAGGGCGTGAAGCTGTCACGTTTTCTCGTAGTATGACACTTTCCCCCAAATCTCCACATGTTGAACTGCCCAGAGGCTCCCCAAGCCCCATCCTTTGGGGGCTTTATGGAGACTTGATTACATAGGCATAAGTGATTCACCTCGAGTCCTTCTCCTCTCCCTGGTTGTCAAGGGGGTTGGAAATGAAAAGTTCAGTGCTCTAAGAATCATATGGTTGGTGCTCCTGGCAGCCAGCCCCCATCCTTCTAAAAGCCAATTCATTAACAAAGCAAGAGACACCTTTGTTGCTGTCATCACTTAGGAAATTCCAAGGGTTTTTCTTACTAGCTCTGTGCCAGAAGTGGGGATGAAGACCAAATATATGTTTATTATAAATCATAGCATCGCGCATTCTAAACACTTATTTTTAGCTGCATCCCATAAATTTTGATACGTTGTTTTTGTTGAGTTCACTATACTGCCTGACTTCCCTTGTGTCTTGCTCTATGATCCATGAATTACTTAACAGTATGTTGTTTAATTTCCAAGTGTTTGGGGATTTTTTTGTTATCTTTCTGTTACTTACTTTTTGTTTGTTTAAATCCATTAGAATCAGAGAACATACTTTGGAAACAATGTATATTCTGTTAGTGGGTGGAATGTTTTATGAATGTCAGTGTTATCCAGTTGGTTGATTATGTTGTTTAGTTCTGCATCTTTCCTAATTTTCTGTCTGCCAATTCCATTGATAGCTGAGACAGGGGTGTTGAAATCTCCAAATAAAATTGGGGACTTGTGTATTTCTCTCTTCATTTCTGTCAATAACAGAAATAAAAAATTCACTAAAGGTGAAACCAGTGTAACTTTACTAACAGTTGTCACCCCAATAAACTTTAATTAAAAAAAAAATGTACTTAAGGGACTCAACAGTAAGTTTGACCTGGCAGAAGAAAGATTTAGCAGCCTTTGTCATAGCTTAATAAAGATTATGCAAACAACAACAACAAAAAAACAGAAAGGGGGGGAAAAGGATAAAGAAAAGTAAACAGTCTCAAAAAAAAATGTGGGTCACCATCCAGCAAACCAACATAAGTGTAATGGGAGTACAGTGGTACCTCGGTTTTCGAATGTGTCCGTTGACGAACATTTCAGTTTACGAACACCGCAAATTTTATGTATCTATGGTATCATTAGATAGTAAAATTCATGCTAAATTTGCATTTTTAGGGGTTGATTTTAAAGGTGTAAAATGGATTAAACCATTTTGCATTACTTTCTATAGGGAAACGTGCCTCGATTTTCAAATGTTTCAGAACTCGGTCTTCCGGAATGGATTATGTTCGAAAACCAAGGTGCCACTGTACTAGAAAGAGAAGAGGTAGGAGTAGAAAAAAATAATGGCAGGAAATGCCCCAAATTTCTTGAAAAATAATAACCTACACATCCAGGAAGCTCTATGAATTCCAAGTAAGAAAAATACAAAGAGATCTACAAACATACACATCATGGTAAAAATGCTGAAAGTTAAAGACTAGGAGAAAACTTTGTAAGCAGAAAAACAACTCATCACTTACCATGGAGCACCCCTCCCCCATGAGATTAACAGCTGACTTCTTATTAGAAATAGGGGAGGCCAGAAAGCAGTGGGATAACATAGTCAAAGTGCTCAAAGAAAAACTGTCAAGCAAGAATCCTCTTTCTAAAATGAAAGCAAAATACTTTCCCATATAAACAAAAAGTGAATTTCTTGCTGTCAGACCCACCTTACAAGAAAGAAATAACTACAGGAAGTTTTTAAGACTGGAAGCAGATGACTCCCAGATGGTAATTCAAATGTACACATACAAAAAAGAACACTGGTATAGGTAAATATGTAATTATGCAAAATAATAGAAATTAGTATTTCCACCTTTCTCCTCACTGATTTTAAAAGCAACTTATAAAATATGTGTATCATGTAATGTGGAACCTATAATATACAGACATGTAATGGATGTATAATATGCCAGTCACACCACAAACACCGTAGGTAGGAGCAAAGCTGTATTGGGCTACATGAATTATTACTGATGGTAAAGTAATAATTATAACAATGTGTTACTGTGTTTTTAACAATATACACAGTATACATATAATAAAAAGGGGAAGGATTAGAGCTATATAGGAGTAATGTTCCTATATATCACTAATGTTAAGCTAGTAAAAGTCAGAAGCTGATTGTGATGTTAAGATTTATATGGTAAACTTGTGAGCAACCATTGAAAATATGACTCAAAAATTGGAAAAATTGTTAAAGAAATTAAAATGATATATAGATTAGAAAATGCTCACTGGATGGATTCAAGATGGCAGCATAAGAAGATTCTGAACTCACCTTCTCCCATGGAAATACATAATATAGAGCTACATATGAATCAACTTCCTGTGAAACCTGAAAACTAGCTGAACAGCTTCCACAACAAAAAATGAAAGGACCACATTGAGACTAGTAAGAGAGGCAGAGACATAGTCTCGCAAAAATCCTACCCCCGTCACCCACAGTTGGGAGGGAATCTCAAAAATATAGAGCTTCTCCCTAAGGAGTTTGGGATTTGTGTGCTGCATTAGGCACCCCAATTCTTGGAACCTGCACCAGAGATATGAGCCCACAAAACACCTGGCTTTGAAAACCAGCAGAGCTTACATCCAGGATACCCAAAAGCCTGTGGGGAATGGAAAGTCTGCTCTTGATGGGCTCATGCTCAGACTCATTTATCCCACAACACAGGACAAAAGCAAAAGTTTGAAAGCGTCTAGATCATACATGAAGGAGATTCATTAGCTAATCTTAAAGCATCTGCTGAAGGCATAGGAGTATGTTGGGTCTTTCTCCAGGGATGGAGATGCTGGTGGGCACCATTTTTGTGCTTTCACTCCACCTTGTTACCATGTTTCCCCAAAAGTAAGACCTAGCCAGACAATCAGCTCTAATGCATCTTTTGGAGCAAAAATTAATATAAGATCTGGTATTGTATTATACTATATATTGCATCATATATCATATGTCATATCCTGGTCTTATAGTATAAGAAGACTGGGTCCTATATTAATTTTTGCTCCAAAAGACGCATTAGAGCTAATTGTCTGGCTAGGTCTTATTTTGGGGGAAACACGGTAGCACTGACACTGATAGATGCCATTTTGAACGTCTTCTATCTTGCTAGGGCCAGCAGACTTACCCTGGCTCTGGGCTCCCTATTGAGCCCACTGAAGTTAGTGGGTATACACAGTCCAAACAGGATGCCCCTTGAGCACTTGGCTCTGGTGGCCAGGAGGGCCTCAGTGCTGGGCTCCAACATAACTGAAACAAATCAGAGAGACAAGATACCACCCTAGGGTACAGCACAGACAGCAGACTGAAACTCAACCCCAGTCTACATGTGAAAAAAAGCACATTATTTTGGAGCTTCAGCCTGAAGGAAGGTTTCATGTCCACCGTACAGCTAGGGCTATGGAGGACCTGTCAGGGAATGTAGGCCAAAGGGCATCATCTTTGCATTCTCCCTTGGCCACACAACTTGGTGGAACCGCCTAGAAAGGAGATTATACACTTGTCTGGATCCCCCATTTTTGTAACTGTCCCCCATTTTGTAACTTCAGATATGCTGGCCTAGAGATCAGCAGAGATTATGACTACAGTCCCAGAGGACTGTGTAAGTTTGCATACTTTAAAGGATGCTTCCTGAGGATTTGGCTTCCATTCAGCCTCAGTCTAATTGCTGAGTGCGATCCCTCCCTTTGAAACACTGACAGCTTGGCACAACATTAACAGCTGGATACACAGTCCAAACAGGATGCCCCTTGAGCACTTGGCTCTGGTGGCAACCTATCAAGGATAAATCAGGCTACTTAGACATCAGAAAGGTTCTAGAGCCAGACTAGAGCTAGGACAAAGTTGAACAACAAGGTTCATTGCCTACACAAGGCCACTTCTTTGAGAGATAGTTGTCTCACCAAATACATAGAAGCAAAAACAGGGAGATAAGTATAATGATGTAACAAAGGAATGTGTTCCAAATAAGATAAAATCCCAGAAAAAAACCTTAATGAAACGGAGATAACTAATTTACCTAATAAAGAGTTCAAAATAAGTCATAAAGATGCTCACTGAACTCGGTAGAATGGATGAACTAAGTGAGAACTTCAACAAAGAGAGAAAAATATAAGAAATTATTAGATAGAAGCCACAAAGTTGAAGACTACAATAACTGAACTAAAAATACACTACAGTAGCGGACGAGATGAAGCACCAGAACGGATCAGTGACCTGGAAGAGAGGGTAGTGGAACTCACCCAAACAGAGCAGCAAAAAGAAAAAAAAAAAATGCTAAAAAAGTGCAAATAGATGAAGGGACCTATGGGACAACAGTAAATAGAATAATATTCTTATTACAGGATCTCAGGAGAAGAGAGAGAGAAGGGCAGAAAACCTATTTGAAGAAACAATGGCTGAAAACTTCCCTAACCTGCACCTAACCGGGTCCAGGAAGTACAGAGATTTCCAAATAAGATGAACCCAAAGAGATCCACACCAAAACAGATTATAATTAAAAGGTCAAAAGTTAAAGAATCTTAAAAGTAGCAAGAGAAAAACAACTTATTACATACAAAGGACTTGCCTCCATAAGACAATAAGCTGATTTTTCAGCAGAAATGTTTCAGTCTAGAAGGCTGTAGCATGATTTAATCAAAGTACTGAAATATGAAAGCTTACGACCAAGAATAGTCTACCCAGTAAGGTTATCATTCAGAATTGAAGGAGAGATAGTTTTTCAGATAAGCAAAAGCTAAAGGAGTTCATCACCATTAAACCGGCCTTATAGAAAATATTAAAGGGACTTCTTTAAGCTGAAAAGAAAAGGCACTAGTAACAAGAAAACATGAAAGTAAAAAGCTCACTGGTAAAGACAAAAAAATAGTAAAGGTAGTGGATTTGCCATCTATAAAACTACTGTGGAGGTTAAAAGATAAAAGTACAGTCATGCACCACTTAATAACAGGAATAAGTTATGAGAAATGAGTCATTAGGCAATTTCGTCATTGTACAAACATCGCCGAGTATACGTTTGCAAACCTGGATGGTATTCCTGCTACTGTAATTGTATGTGCTATACTTTTATATGACTGGTAGTACAGTAGGTTTGTTTACACCAGCATCACCACAAACATGAGTAATGTGTTGCACTACAATGTTACGATGGCTGCAGTATCACTAGGCAATAGGAATTTTTCAGCTCCATTATAATCTTATGAAACTACCATTGTCTCTGAGGTCCATCATTGATAGAAATTTCATTATGTGTCACGTACTGTAATAAAATTAATTATAATAACTAGTTAAGGCATACACAAAATGGTGTAAAATATGACATTTAAAACAGAAGAGGAAGTAAAAATATAGTTTTTAGAATGCATTCAAACTTAAACTATCAACTTAAAAAGACTGATGTGTGTTTTTTTGTATATGTATGTGTGTATATACACACACATATGTATATGTATCTATGTATATGTTATACGTGAACCTCATGGAAACTACAAAGCAAAAAGAGTATAAACATAACACTAAAGAAAGTCATCAAACCATGAGGGCAGATAGCGAGCGAAGTAAGGAACAACAAGAAACTAGAAAAATAGCCAAAAAAATAGTTAACATAGTGTCAAGTTAATACCTATCAGTAGTTACTTAAATGTGTATAGACTGAATTATCCAATTAAAAGACTTACAGTAATTTTAAAAGAAAGAAGACCCATCTATACGTTGCCTACAAGAGATTCACTTTAGATCTAAGGATACACAGAGTGAAAGTAAAGGGATGCAAAAAGATAATCCAAACAAATGGAAATGGAAAATAGGAGTTGTAGCTATATTTATATCAGACAAAATAGACTTTAAAAAAAACTAGTGAAAGACAAAGGACATTACATAATGATAAAAAGGGGTCCAACAACATGGTATAACATTTGTAAATGTCTATTTTCTCAAATAGGAAAACCTAAATATAGTATAAAGCCAACATTAACAGACCTGAAGAGAGAAATAGCATAAAGATAATAGACTTTAATACCCCACTTACATTAATGGATAGATCATGCAAACAGAAAATCGGTAAGGGAACATTGGCCTTACATGACACATTTGACTGTATGGACTTAATAGTTATATAGAGAAGAACATTTCATTCAAAAAACAACACATGGGAACATTTTCCAGGATAGATCACATATTAGGCCACAAAACAAATGTTAATAAATTTAAGAAGATTGAAATCATATCAAGCATCTTTTCTGACCATAATGGTATGAAACTAGAAATCAATTACAAGAAGAAAACGTGAAGATTAAACAACATACTCCTGAACAACCAATGGATCAGCCACAAAATCAAAGGAGAAATCAAAAAATACCTTGAAACAAATGAAAATGGACATACAACATTCCAACATCTATGGGATGCAGCAATAGCAGGTCTATGAAGGAAGTTCATAACGATACAGACCTACTTTAAGAAACAAGAAAAATCTCAGTCTAACGTTACACCTAATGGAACTGTCAAAAGAAGGACAAACGAAGCCCAAAGTTAGTAGAAGGAAGGAAATAAAGATCAGAGCAAAAATAAATGAAGGACAGAAAAACAATAGAAAAGATAAATGAAACTTAGAGCTCATTCTTTGAAAACATAAGCAAAGTTGACAAACCTTTAGACTCACCAAGAAGAAAGAAGATTAAAAAAATAAAATCATATAAGTAGTTACAACTGATTCCACAGAAATACAAAGAATTGTAAGAGGCCTTTATGAACAACAATACACCAACAAATTGGACAACTTAGAAATGGATAGATTCCTAGAAACATCTCCCCAGACTGAATCATGATGAAATAGAAAATCTTGAGTAGTAATCATACGAGGGAAGAGATTGAGTCAGTAATCAAAAAAACCCCAACAAACTAAAAGTCCAGGACCAGATGGCTCCACTAGCAAATTATACCAAACATACCTGTCCATCTCAAATTCTTCTAAAGAATTGCAGAAAAGGGAGAACTTCCAAGCTCATTTTACAAGACCAGCATTAGCTTGATACCAGACCTTGATAGGGACACCACAAAAAGAAAAAAAAAGAAAAGAAAGAAACTTATAGGAGAATATCCCTGATGAACATTGATGCAAAAATCCTCAACAAAATATTAGCAAATTGAATCCAACAATGTTAAAAGGATTACATACCATGATCAAATGGGATTTATTCCAGGAATAAAAGGATGATTCATTGTCTAAAGTCAATCAATGTGATACACCACATTAACAATGAAGGATATAATCATATGGTCATCCAATAGATACAGAAAAAGCAATTGACAAAATTCAACATTCATTTATGATAAATACTCTCAAGAAAATGGATATAGAGGGAATGTACCCCTACATAATAAAGGCCATATATGACATCCACAGGTACTCGGTGAAAAGCTGAACGTTTTTCCTTTAAGATCAGGAACAAAAAAATAATGCCCACTACTTTTACTCAACATAGTATTGGCTAGTCCTACTCATAGCAGGTAAGCAAGAAAAATAAATAAAAAGGATCCAAATTGGAAAGGAAGTGGTGAAACTATTTACAGATGACATTCTAGATATAGAAAACCCTAAAGACTCCAACAATAAATTGTTAGAACTAGTGAATGAGTTTAGTCAAGTTGCAGGATGCAAAAGTCAATATACAGAAATTTGTTGTGTTTTTATACAGTAATTTTGAACTATCAGAAAGAAATTAAGAAAAAAATTAAAAATTTACAATTGCATCCAAAAGAATAAAATACCTAGGAATAAATTTAACCAAGGAGGTCAAAGACCTGTACACTGAAAACTATAACACATTGATAAAAGAAATTGAAGACACAAATCCTGTGTTTGTGGATTGGAAGAATTAATACCATTAAAATGTCCATAATCCAAAGCAATCTACAGATTCAGTGCAATCTCTATCAAAATTCCCATTGCATTTTTCACAGAACTAGAACAGTAATCCTGAAATTTGTATGGAACCGCAAAAGACCATGAATAGGCAAAGTAATTTGGAAAAAGAAGAACAAAGTTGGAGGTATCGTGCTCCGTGATTTTACTGTACTACAAAGCTATAGCAATCAAAAACTTGTGGTATTTGCACAAAAATAGACACATAGATCAATGGAACAAAATTGAGAACCAGAAATATACTTAACGCATTTGTGGTCAACTAACTTACAACGAAGAATACACAGTGGGGAAAGGATAATCTCTTCAATAAATAGTGTTGGGAAAAATGGACAATTACATGGAAAAGAATTAACCTAGATCTCTGTCTTACACCATACACAAAAATTAACTGAAAATTGATTAAAGACTCGAATGTAAGACCTGAAACCATAAAACTCCTAGAAGAAAACATAGGCAGTAATCTCTTTCACTCCTAGAAGAAAACATAGGCAGTAATCTCTTTTACATCCATCTAAGTGTTGCATTTTGGATATGACTCCAAAAGCAAAGGCAGCAAAAGGAAAAATAAACATGTGCGACTACAACAAACTAAAAGTCTGCATAGCAAACTAAAAATCTTCTGCATAGCAAAGTAAGTCATCAACAAAAATGAAAAAGGAACCTGAATGGTGGAAAATATTTGCAAATCATCTGTCCAGTAAGAGTTTAATAACCAAAATATTTAAAGAACTCAACGGCAAAAACACATACTTCTAAATAACGAATGGGTCAAAGAAGAAATCAGAAAACATTCTGAGGTGGTTGAAAATGAAGATACAATATCCCAGTCATGTCAAACTGGAGACATGTTTGTTGTGGGGACATTGCGCCAACCACAAGAAACATTTCATGGACAAGCGAAATTGGTATTCAAGAGCAAGGCTCTTGGCTTCATGTTGCAGATGGCTGAGTAGGAAGATCCCAAGCTCACCTCCTCTCATTGACACCAAAACTACAATTACACATGGAACAGCTACCGTGTTTCCCTGAAAATAAGACCTAGCCGGACCATCAGCTGTAACACGTCTTTTGGAGCAAAAATTAATGTAAGACCCAGTATTATATTATACTATATTACATACCTGGTCTCATTTTAATTTAATTTAAAATTCTATTTAATTAAAATAAAGACTGGGTCTTATATTAATTTTTGCTCCAAAAGATGCATTAGAGTTGCTGGTCCAGCTAGGTCTTATTTTGGGGGAAACACGGTATCTCTGAGAATAACCTGAAGACTTGCGGAACAGATTTTCTACAACTAAGGATATAGAGAAAACCACATTGAGCCAGGTAGGAGGGGATCACTTTGCTTACTTTGCTATGCAGAGTCATGACTAGATCATGACTCAATCTAGTCATGATGCACCATACTTCCCACTTCCCACGTGGTGACCCACAAGTGAGAGATATTTCACAACTTTGGAGGCCTCCCTCAAAGAGTGAGGGACCCAAGCCCCAGCCTAGGGTTCCTGCACCAAGAAGGGGAGCTCCATAACATCTGGCTTGGGGCTTGGATCTGAGAGAGCCAAAGGGCTGTAGGAAATCAAGGTTGGGCTTTTTCCAATCCCAGTGCAGAGGCAGCAGTTTGAAAAGCCCCTGGCTTATACGTGAATGTGATGCATTGACTAATTTTAGGGTGTGTGTCGGAGAGGCAGGGATCGGTTGGAACTTTCTCCAAGGACAGAGTGCTTTTGGTTGCCCTTTTTTTTTCTGTTTCTTTATTCTCCTTCCACCTATCTGGTCTGACACTGGTAGGTACCTCACAACTGCATCAAAAAGAATTTCCTCTGTTATCATTTTACCTCACGTGAGATATCTAAAGCTCCTAGTGTTATATCTGCTACATAGTAGGCAGTCAACTAGTACAAACAATTTCATATATAAATTTCCATCTGGATATACCCTTTACAGTAATCTTAAACTCTGTATGCTCTTCTCCTTAACCTTCTTTTCTGTCCTTAATTGGTTTTAATTACAATATACGGTGGGAATGGAATTGTGTCAGTTCAGTTTTAACGTAATTAAAATCTTGTATCAGTTGTGAAGTTTTGAGATGTGGCCGGGTATTTATGCAAATTCACATTAAATACGACGTTTCCTCTTCCTCCCAAATTACTTTCAAGGTTAGCAGTCTCATTACTTTCCCTTTAATCATTTTAATAGGAGGCTACCTTACTTTGTATGCTAAGAGCTAATACTGCATTTTAATCGGATCCTCTGATAATTCTCATGCACTAATCTTTATAACAAAATAGGCATGTTGAAGATGTGCTCTATATCATGTAAGAAATACAGTAGACATTTTGAAATTTAATCTATTTTCACATTTTTCCCTAGGGTAATAGTAGTAGTTCACATTTATTGAATGCTTACTTTATGCCAAGAATTGTGCTGTTTAATCCTGTTGACTATCTTGAAAGTATAATTTTCATTATTCCTGTGTTACATATGAGAAAACTAAAGCATAGGCAGATAAAATAATTTGAGTAAGATTTAATGCCTGACTGGTAAGTGGAAGAGTCAGAATCCAAAAGTTAGGGTTTGGGTAACTAAGATTTCTCTTTTAATGAGTACATTATATGAAGTGTGACAATTAAGTTCGTGAACTTGTTGCAACGATGTTACTAACCTTTTTTTGCTATAAATGGGATTATTGATTATGAATTTGTTCCAATTAAATAGTTGACCAAGTTTACTGTTTGCAAGTGCTAGGAAAGCTGCGTGAAAAAGACCACTCGAACTTTTCGCTAACAATCATGACAGTGCACCAGCTCAATGAATATCAGAGCCCGTATATCTTTAAGAATAAATTTTTTCAGATTTTTGGGGTAGATACCCCAGGAGAGAGATTGCTGGGTTACATGGTAATTTTATTCTTAATTTTTGGGGGAACTTCCACATTGCCTTCCATAGCAGCTGCACCAGTCTGCATTCCCACCAACAGTGTATGAGGGTTTCCTTTTTCTCCACAGCCTCTCCAACACTTGTTGCTGTTTGTCTTGATGATAGCCATGGGGTGAGGTGATATCTCATTGTGGTTTTTATTTTAATTTCTCTGATGATGAGTGATATTGACCATCTTTTTATATGTCTATTGGCCATCTGTATGTACTCTTTGAAGAAATCTCTGTTCAGGTCCTTTGCCCATTTTTTAATTGGATTGCTTGTTTTTTGTTGTTGAGTTATATGGGTTCCTTATATAATTTGGATATTAGCCCCTTATTGGAGGCGTTCTTTGCAAAAATCTCCCATTCGGTAGGTTGCCTCTTTATTTTGTCGATGGTTTCTTTTGCTGTAGAGAAGCTTTTTAGTTTGATACAGTCCTATTCATTTATTTGAGCTTTTACTTCCCTTGCCTTTGAGGTCAAATTCATAAAATCCTCTTTGAACCCAAGGTCCATAAGTTTAGTACCTATGTTTTCTTCTATGCAGTTTATTGTTTGAGGTCTTATGTTTGGGTCTTTGATCCATTTTGAGTTAATGTTGGTATACAGTGACAGATAACAGGTAACAGTCTAGTTTCATTCTTTTGCACGTGGTTTTGCAATTCTCCCAGCACAACTTATTGAAGAGGCTGTCTGTTCTCCATTGTATGTTTTTAGCTCCTTTGTCGAAAATTATCGGTCCATATTTATGTGGGTTTATTTCTGCGTTTTTAGTTCTATTCCATTGATCCGTGTGTCTGGTTTTTTGTTTGTTTGTTTGTTTTGCCAATACCATTACTGTTTTGATTATTATTGCTCTGTAGTATAAGCTGAAGTCAGGGAGTGTGATACCTCCAGCACTGTTCTTTTTTCTTAGGATTGCTTTGGCTATTTGGGGTTTTTTGTGGTTCCATACAAATTTGATGATTATTTTTTCTTTTTCTTTTTTTTTTTTTAAGAAATGCCATTGGGATTTTGATGGGGAATTGCATTAAATCTATATATTGCTTTGGGTAATATGGCCCTTTTCACTATGTTGATTCTTCCATTCCATGAGCACAGAATATCTTTCCATTTCTTTGTATATTCTTCAGTTTCTTTTTAAAATGTCTCATAGTTTTCAGTGTATGGGTCTATCACATCCTTGGTTAAGTTTATTCCTAGGTATTTTATTCTTTTTGTTCCAATTGTGAAAGGAACTGTGCTTTTTTAAAATTTATTTTTCTGAGATTTCATTGTATACAGGAATGCAATGGATTGTTGTATGTTGACTTTGTAGTAGGCAACTTTACTATATTTGTTTATCGATTTTGACAGCTTTTTGGTGGAATCTTTAGGGTTTTCTATTTATAGCATTATGTCATGTGCAAAAAGTGACAATTTAACTTCATTCCCAGTTTGAATGCCTTTTCTTTTTTGATTGCTCTGGCTAGGACTTCCAATACTGTGTTGAAAAGCAGAGGTGATAGGGGGCAGCTCTGTCGTGTTCCTGAACATAAAGCAAAGGGCTTCAGTGTTTCACCGTTAATTATGATACTAGCTGAGGGTTTGTCACATATGGACTTTATTATGTTATGCATTTTCCTTCTATACCCATTTTATTAAGTGTTTTAATAATAAATGGATGTTCATATCTTGTCAATTGCTTTTTCTGCATCTATTGATATAATCATGATTTTTGTCCTTTATTTTGTTTATGTGATGTAGCACATTGATCGATTTGCATATGACGAAACATCTTTGTGGCCCTGGGATGAAACCCACTGGGTCGTGATGAATAATCTTTTTAATGCATTGTTGCATTCGATTTGCTGGGATTTTGTTTAGGATTTTTATCAGAGATACTGGTCTGTAATTTTTTGTGTGAGTGTTATCCTTACCAGGTTTTGATATCAGGGTAATGTTGGCCTCATAAAATGAATTATTGAAGAGTATTGTCTCCAGTGTTTTGTAAGATTTTGAGTAGGACAGGTATTAGATCCTCTTTGAATATTTGGTAGAATTCATGAGTGAAACCATGTGGTCCTGGACTTTTGCTTTTTGAAAGGTTTCAGATGACTGGTTCATTTTCCTTACTGTTGATCAGTCAGTCTATTTAGATTTTCCAGTTCTTCATGAATCAGCCTAGGAAAGCTATGTTTCCAAGAACTTGCCCATTTCTTCTAGGTCATTGAATTTGGTGGTATATAGTTTTCTTGGATGATGCTTTATATTTCTGTGGTATCTGTGGTAACTTCCCCTCTTTCCTTTCTGATTTTGTTTATTTTTTTTATCTTAGTCTAGCCAGTGATTTGTCACTTTTATTAATGTTTTCCAAGATCCAGCTCTTTTTTGCATTAATTGTTTTCTGTTGTCTTTTTGTTGTCTATTTCATTTAGTTTTACTCTGATTTTTATTATTTCCTTCTTTCTGCTGACTTTGTGTTTAATTTGTTCTTCTTTTTCAAGTTCTTTAAGGTGTAATGTGATGTTATCTGGGATTTTTTTTTTCTTTCTTGAGATAGGCCTGTAATGATATAAATTTTTGTGTGATGATATTAATACTGCTTTCACCACTTCCCAAAAATTTTGGTAGGATGTATTTTCATTCTAATTTGTTTCTATGTATCTTTTGATCTCTCATTTTTTCTTTGACCCAGTCATTCTTTAAAAGTATGTTCTTAAACCTCTACATATTTATTGTTTTTCCTGCTTTCTTTTTGCAGTTGATATCCAATTTCAAGACCATGTGATCAGAGAATATGCTTGATATGATTTCAGTCTTCTTAAATTTGCTGAGGCTAGTTTTATGTCCCAATATATGGTCTATCCTTGTGACTGTTTCGTGTACACTAGAAAATAATGGTATAGTCTGATGTTCTAGGATGAAGTGCTCTATCAATGTCAGTTATATCCATTTCATCTAATGTGTCATTTAGGGCTGAGTTTTCTTTATTTTCTGTTTAGATGGTCTATGCATAGCTGTCAACGATGTATTTAGGTTCCCTACTATAATTGTATTTTGGTCAGTTTCTCCCTTTAGTTCTGTTAGTTGCTTTGTACATTTCAGTGATCCCTGCCTGGGGGTATAAACATTGACTGTTATGTCTTGTTGTATAGTTCCCTTTATCATTATGAAGTGTCCATATTTGTCCTTGTTACCTTTTTTATTCTGAAGTCTGTTTCATTTTATATCAGTGTGGTTACATCTGCTTTACTCTGAATACCATTTGCTTGGAATGTCAATTTCCACTCTTTCCCTCTGAGTCTGTATTTGTCCTTGTAGCTGAGATGTGTCTCTTGGAGGCAGCATATGGTTGTGCTTACTTTCTTGATCCCGTCTGCTGTTCTGTGCCTTCTTATTGGTGAGTTCAGTCCATTTACATTTAGGGTAATTATTGACGTATGAGGATTTCCTATCATTCTGTCTTTGGTTTTCTGGCTGGACAGTGTCTCTACTGTTTCTTTCCTTTTTGTTGCTGTCTGTCATTTCAGTGTGATTTTTTTTCTACGATTTTTACCTCTATTCTTTCTTTGTTAATATATTTCAATAATGCATTGTTTTTGAGTGGTTAGCATTAAGTTTATGTAAAAGAAAGCTTCATATTTAGAGCATTTCATTTTTTTGTGGATGCTTACTTTCTCCATTCCACTTTGCTGGTTTAGACCTTTACTCTTCCTTTTTATGTTTTTGTTGTCACAGATTATCCCTATTTGTGCTTTGAGTTGATTTTTGTGTGGCATTAGCAAGTTACCTTTCCTTTTTTTTTTGAAATGATTTTTTTTCCCTTTACCCTGTATTGTTTAAATGTATAGTGCATTATTTGGTATAGGGGTAGTCATTTCCTGCCTCTGTCTGTCCGTTCATAATACTACTCATGATTTTGTGTTCTTTTTTTTTATTAGTTTCGGGTGTACAAAGCAGTGTAATAGTTATACATCTAAACCCCTCACAAAGTGATAACCCCCCGCCCCAAGTGACTGTCCCTCTGACAACTCACATAGCTGTTACAATACCATTGACGAAATCTTCCCTATGTTGTACTCCACGTCCTGTAACTATATATACCTATATATTATAGTTGACATTTAGTATTATTCTACTTCAGCTTCAGGTGTATAGCGCATTGGACACAGTGTATGAACTGATCCCTTAATAAGCCCAGTGCCCATCTTGCACCTTAAATGATCTTTAAAATTTTGTTGATTATATTACCTCATACTGTATTAACCACCAATTTGTATTTTTTAACACCTCCACCTTTTTCACCCTGCCCCCAACCCCATTGCCATCTATCACCCTGATCTAGTACCTGTCTGGCACCCTACCTAGTTATTACAGTGTTATTGACAATATTCATTATGGTATACCCTACATCCTCATGACTACAGTGAACAACCAGCTTGTACTTGTTAATCCCTTCCCCTTTCACCCATCCTAACCCCCCCGCCCATCTCAAAGAAGTTCTTAAGAGTTGTAATACTGGTTTGGTGGTGATGAACTCCTTCAGCTTTTTCTTATTTGGGAAGCTCCTTATCTGTCTTTCAATTCTAAATGATAGTTTTGCTGGGTAGAATAATGTTGGTTGTAGGTCCTAGGTTTTCATCACTTTGAATATTTCCTGCCACTCTCTTCTTTCCTGCAAAGTTTTCGTTGAGAAATCAGCTGATAGTCTTATGAGGGCTCCCTTGTAGGTAACTAACTGCTTTTCTCTTGCGGCTTTTAAGATTTTCTCTTGGTCTTTAACGTTTGGCATTTTAATTATGATGTGTCTTGGTGTGGGCCTGTTTGGGTTTTCCTTGCTTGGGACTCTACTTCCTGGGCTTGTCTGTCCATTTCCTTCACCAGGTTAGGGAAGTTTTTGATCCTTATTTCTTCAAATAGGCTTTCAATTCCTTGCTCTCTCTTTTCCTTCTGGTACCCTTATAATGCAAATGTTGGTACGCTTGATATTGTCCCCGAAGTCCCTTAAACTCTCCTATTTTTTGGATTCTTTTTTCTTTTTGCTGTTCTGGTTATGTGTTTTCTGCTACATTCTACGTTGCTGGTTGTATTCTTTGCTTCATTTAATCTGTTGATTCCCGGTAATGAACTCTTCATTTCCATTATTGTATTCTTTATTTCTGACTGTTTCTGTTACATGGTTTCCATCTCCATTTTTATGTTTCCTATTTCTTTGTTGAAGTTCTCCCTGAGATCATTGCACATCTTTATAACCAGTGTTTGGAACTCTGCATTTGATAGATTGCTTATCTCCATTTTGCTTAGTTCTTTTTCTGGAGCTTTGTTCTGTTGTTGTATTTGGGAGATGTTTCTTTGTCTGCCCGTTTTTGCTGCCTCCCTGTGTTTGTTTCTGTGTATTAGGTAGAGCTGCTATGTCTTCTGTTCTTAGTAGAGTGTCCTTAAGTAATACACGTACTGTGGAGTTCAGTGGTGCACTCTCTGGTCACATGATCCATGCAGTCCAGGTGTATCCCTTGTGTGGGTTGTGTGTGTCCTCCTTTTATACTTGAGCTTTGGGTGATAATTGCACATCAGTGTAATTATCTGATCTTTGGGCTCACTAGTTGTGAGGACTGTCCTTGACTACAGTGGAAGAGTTGTTGTTCAGGGGCTGATCCTAAAGCAGGATACACCTCAGTAGCACTCTGGTGCCTGCCCAAACTGCCCGTTGGGTGTGTTGTACTGGGAGGCAGCTGTGTGATGCTCTAGCTAATTTTGAAGCTGGCCACTGGGGGCATCAGCCTAGGACCACCTTGGAGGGGATCTGCTGTAGGTCTGCGTCAGCCACAGCCCACCCAGGACCACCCTCAGGAGCCAGAAAGAAATCGGCAGATGGCTGCCATCGTCCTGTGCTTGGATGCACCTTGAGAGGCCAAGCCAGGAACCAAGGCTGGCTACCAGTAGTGCCTCACTTAGGGCTGTTCGGCCAGAGGTACAGTACGTGATCAGTACATGCTGAAGCCAGATGCTGCTTGTCTGGGTTTCATGAACCTTTGAGCGACCCTAGGAAAGTATGTAGCTTGAGCCAAGGCAGGCAGTCTGCACGAAAAATCCACTGGAAGCATCCAGTTGTACCTGAAAGTTGGGCCGGGCCGGGTCTTGAATTGCCAGGACTTGGTGAACGAATGGCGGAGACTCAGATATGGTGTCTGCCTGCGTCCAGAAGTGGGAGGGCTCAGCAAGGAAACTGGCCTTCACCAGCTCCCCCATCCAAGAGAAAGCTGCCTCTCCAGTCCCTGTCCCAAGCCAGACAACTCAGTTCCCAAACCGCCTATCCCCCCTGTATGTCCCTGCTGCCTCTCCAGATGCTGCCCTAGTGCTGGATATCAGAGTGAGGAATTCCGTTGCTGGGTAAGTACATGAGCAGGCCTTTTACGAGGAGCACTTGGGAGTGCAGGCACACTCAGTCTCACTCAGTCACAATCTCTGTTGGTTTTCGCAACCAGAAATTATGGAGATTTCTCTCCATGTCACTGAAACCCTCGGCTGGGTTGAGACTGGGACTTCTCGCTTTCTGTGGCATAGAGGGGACCTCCATAGCCTAAATGTCCCTCCCAGTCTTTAATGGTCACACATGGGTGTGGGACCAGCCTGTCCCACTTCTCAGCCCTTCCTCCAGGTCTGGAGGTGGCTACTTCTCCTCGTCCTTAACTGAAAGGCTTTAGTTCAGCTTGATTTTTAGGTGAGTCTTGTTAATGGTTATTTTATAGATTAGCTATAATTTTGATGTGGTTGTGAGAGAAGGTAAAGCACAACTACCTACTATAGCATCTTGGTTGTCTTCTTTTGCTTTTTTGTTTCAGATCGAATAATCTTCAGTGTTTCTTGTATGCAGGTTGTATGTTAGAAAATTCCCTCAGCTTCTGTATGTCTGGAAAAGTCATTATTCCTCCTTTAGATCTAAAGGATATCTTTACTGGATATTTTATTCTTGGCTCTTAATTTCTTCCTTTCAATAGTTTGAATATTTGATTGCACTCTCTTCTGGCTTGTAGAGTTTCTGCTGGAAAAATCTGGTGATAATCTAATGGGCTTTCCTTTGTAAGTTACCGTCTTTTTCCTGACTGCCGTGAGGATTCTTTCTTTGTCGTTAATTTTTGACAGCTTCAATACACTGTGCCTTGGAGTCCTGTTGGGATTGAGGTAATTAGATGTTCTATTTGCTTCTTGGATTGGGGATCCAGTTCTTTCCACAATTTGGGAAGTTCTAATCAACTGTTTGTTTGAATATAGTCTCTGTTCCCTTCTCCCTTTCTTCTCCTTCTGGTATGCCTATTATTCTTTTTTTTCTTTTTTTTTTCTTTTTTTTTAAAGATTTTATTGGGGAAGGGCAACAGGACTTTATTGGGGAACAGAATGTACTTCCGGGACTTTTTCCAAGTCAAGTTGTTGTCCTTTCAATCTTAGTAGTGGAGGGCACAACTCAGCTCCAGGTCCAGTTGCTATCGTTAGTTGCACGGGGCATAGCCCACCATCCCTTGCTGGAGTCAAACCCGCAACCTTGTGGTTTAGAGGACGTGCTCCAACCAACTAAGCCATCCGGGACCTCAGTGGCAGCTCAGCTCAAAGTGCCTGTTCAATCTTAGTTGCGGGGGGCGGAGCCCACCATCTCTTGTGGGAGTCGAGGAGTCAAACCAACATTCTTGTGGTTGAGAGCCCACGCTCCAACCACCTGAGCCATCTGGCCACCTGGGAGCTGAGCGGCAGCTCATTGACTTCATTCTAGTTGCAGAGGGCGCAGCTCGCTGGCCCATGTGGGAATCGAACTGACAGCCCCGGTGCCTAGAGCTCGTGCTCTAACCAACTGAGCCACCCATCCACCCCCGCCTATTATTCTTATGTTGCCCTTTCTGTTGGAGTCAGAAAGTTCTTCAGAGTTCTTTCATTTCTGTTAACTTTCAAGTCTCTCTCTTCTTCTCTCTCTGTCATTTCTAGATTTCTGTCTTCGATGTCACTGATTCTTTGCTCCATCTGGTCAGCTCTATTGCCTAAGCTGGCTATTTCATTCTTCATTTCTTTTATTGAGTTCTTAATCTCCAGAAATTCTATTAGTTTTTTTTATTTCAACATCTTCGTTAAAATGTTCATGTTCTTTGATTGTGTTTTCGAGTTCATTAAACTGAGTTCATTAAACTGCTTGTCTGTGTTTTCTTACATCTCACTGAGTCTTTTCAGAATTGCAGTCTTGAATTCTCTGTTACTTAAGTCACATATTTCCATGTCTTTAAGTTTATTTTCTGAAGTCCTTTCATTTTGTTGCTGAGCTGCCTTGTTACCTTGGTTATTCATTGCAATGAATGAGTTATTATTTCTCTTCCTAGGCATCTGCTGGAGTGGGTTCTGCAACAGGTTGATAGGAAGAGGGTTTTTTTTTTTGCTTTCCAGTAGATGTTGTTGGAATGTTTTATTTTCTTTTTTGCTGTAGCCTTTTATTCTCTCTCACACTTTAGTGTTATATTTTCTCTTGGAGTGTTCCAGCTTTAAGTGTAATGTGGGGGATCCGCCCAGATAGGTGGGAGTGGAGGTGGGGTGGGTTGTGAGATGTGACTCTGAGCAATGGTGCAGACTACCAGCACTGTTGTCTTGCCCCTTTCAGCAGAATTGCTGAGTCTGACTGCGGGACTACAGTTCTCAGAGCTGTAAATATTTTGTTATTTTGATCTGACATTGTTACTGTTCCGCTTCAAGCACTGGGAGGGTGGGAGTACGGCGAGCTCTGGGAGGGTAGGGAAAGGTCGGCTAGGCTCTCTGCCTATGTCTTCTGTCCTTTGCTTGGCAGTGATGGCTTCAACCACTGTTCTCACCCTTCCTTCAGTTTTGTTCCGAGGTCTCTGCCCTGAGCATTGGGTTCAGCCATGTTATATGCTGATTCCTCGGTGGGACTGTGGGCTATAAGAGGAGCACTAACAGTTCAAATTTTTCCCTTTCCCACAACTGTGATAGCTCTGGAATGAAGGTAGCACCGAACTCCAGTCTGAATCTAATGGCTTGCATCTCCTTACTTCCTCCTTCGCCCTTCCTCACTAGCTCAATTTGATCACCTTTAGATGATTCCAATTGCGTGTCTCTTTGTCTTGCCTGTATGCTGTGCTGGGATTCCTTTGTGGAGTTATAGCTGTTCAATTTGTTGTAAATACTATGGGAGATTTCAGGAGACTCACCTCCTGCCACTTCTGTGACGTCACCTCATGGTGGTTTTAATTGTCATTTCTCTGATGATTACTCATGTTAGCGTCTTTTATATGCCTCTTGGCCATGTCTATGTCCTGTTTGGAGAAATGTCTAATTGGGTCCTCTGTGTATTTGTTAATTGGATTGTTTTTGTTTGGTGTTGAGTTGTATGAGTTTTCTTTAATAAATTTTGGATATTAACCACCTATTAGAGGTATCATTAGCAAATATATTCTCTCGTTGAGTAGGCTTTCTTTTAATTTTATTGGTGGTTTCCTTTGACATTGGAAAACGTTTTAGTTTGACATAGTCCCTCTTTTTTGTGTTTTGTTTTGTTTCCCTTGCCCAAGGAGATATATCAGAAAGAATATTACTGAGAGCACTGTCAAAGAGTTTACTGCCTGTTTTATTTTAGGAGTTTTATGTTTTTGGGTCTTACACTTAAGTGTTTAATCTATTTTGAGTTTATTCTTGTACATGGTGTAAGAAAGTGGTCTGGTTTCTTCCTTTTCTTTTGTTTTCTATTTTTCGCATGTATCTGCCCAGTTTTCACAACACCATTTATTGAATAGACTGTCTTTACTGCATTGTATATTCTTGCCATCTTTGTCTAGATTAAATGACCATATATTCATGGGTAGAATTCTGGGCTCTCTATTCTGTTCCATTGATCAATGTCTGTTTTTATGCGAGTACCATGCTTTTTTGATTACTGTATCATTGAAGTAAAATTTGATACCAAATTTTGGAGGTAGCGTGATACTTCCAACTTTGTTCTTTCTCACAATTGTTGTGGCTCTTCGGGGTATTTTGTGGTTCCATATAAGTTTTAAGGTTATTTGTTCTAGTTCTGTAGAATTTTGATAGGGATTGTACTGAATCTGTGTATTGCTTTGGGTAGTACGGACATTTTAACTATAGGAGTTTTTCTTATCCATGGTCACAGTATATGCTTCCGTTTATTTAGATCTTCAGTTTCTTTCTTCAATGTCTTACAGTGTTCCAAGTACAAGTTTTTTATCCCATTGGTTAAATTTATTCTTAGGTTTTTTTGTTTGTTTTCTTGTTTTTGATGCATTTGTAAATGGAATTGTTTTCTTAATTTCTGTTCTGACAGGTCATTATTGGTGTATAAAAAAATATAACCAATTTCTGAATATTAATTTTGTATCCTGCACTCATTTATCAGTTCTAATTAATCAGTTCTACTAATTGTTTGGTAGAATATTTAAGGTTCCCTACATATAGTGTCATGCCATCTGTAAATTACAGCAGTTCTTCATTTCCAATTTGGATGCCTTTTGTTTCTTGTCTGATTGCTGTGGCTAGGTCTTCTAAAACTATGTTGAATAAAAGTGGTGAAAGTGGGCATCCTTGTCTTCTTCCTGATCTTCAGAAGAAAAGCTTTTAGCTTTTCCCTGTTGACTATGATGTTAGCTGTGGGTTTTGTCATAGATGGCCTTTATGATGTTGAGATATGTTCTCTCTATTTCCACTTTGCTGACAGTTTTTATCATAAGTGGATGCTGAATTTTGTCACTTTCTTTGCATCTGTTGATATGATCATGTTTTTTATTCTTCATTTTCTTTATGTGGTGTATCATGTTACTTGATTAGCAGATATTGAACTAACCTTGCATACCAGGCAAGAATCCCACTTAATCATGTTGTATGACCTTTTTAATGTATTGCTGAATTTGCTTTGCTAATATCTTGTTGAGGTTTTTTGCATCTATGTTCATTAGGGATATCAGCCTATAGTTTTCTTATAAAGTCTTTATCTGGTTTTGAAATCAGGGTAATGGTGACCTCATAAAATGAGTTTGGGGCCTTTCTCTTGAACATTTTGGAATAGTTTGAGAACAATCAGTGTTAATTCTTTTTTGAATGTTTGGTAAAATTCACCTGTAAAGCAATCCTGCCCAAGACTTTTGTTTGTTGGGGTTTTCTGATTACTGGTTCAATTTCATTAGGAGTAATCAGTTGGTTCAGATTTTCTGTTTTGATTTAGACTGGAAGATTGTATATTTTTAGGAATTTTTCCATTTCTTCCAGATTGTCCAGTTTGTTGTCATATACTTTATAATATTTTCATATATATGTATATATATGTGTATATATATGTGTGTGTATATATATACACATATATATGTGTATACATATACATATATATATATATCTCCTTTGTATTTTTGTGGTATCCTTTGTCACTTCCCCTCTTTCATTTCTGATTTTGGGTTCTCTCTTTCTTGATGAGCCTGTTTAAAGGTTTATCCATTTTGTTTATCTTTTCATAGAACCAGCTCTTAGTTTCCTTGATCTTTTATATGGTTTTTTTTTTTTTTTTTTTTTTTTTAGAGACTGCTTTGTTCATTTCTGCTCTGATCTTTATTTCCTTCTACTTACCTGGGGCTTTGTTTGCTGTTCTTTTTCTACTTCCTTTAAATGTGAGATTGATTGTTTATTTGAGATTTTTCTTCTTTCTTCAGGTAGGCCTGTTATTACTATAAATTTCCCTCTTAGGCCTCCTTCCACTGTGTCCCGTAGATTGTGGGTCATTGCGTTTTCATTTTCATTTGTCTCAAGCTACCTTTTTACTTCTCCCTTGAGCTCATTGTTGACCCATTCATTATTTAGTAGCATGTTATTTAGCCTCCATGTATTGTGTGTTTTTCAGTTTTTTTATTGTAATTGATTTCTAGTTTCATACCATTGTGGTCAGAGAAGACATTTGATATGATTTCAGTCTTATTAAATTTATTGAGACTTGTTTCATGGCCTAACATATGGTCTGTCTTAGAAAATATTCCATGTGTAAAGAATGTATATTTTGCTGCTTTGGGGTGAAATGCTCTAAAAATATCAATTAAATCCATCTGCTCTAGTGTATCATTTAAGGCCTCTGTTTATTTTTTGTCTGCAAGAGTTGTCCACTGGTGTTAGTAGTGTGTTCAAGTCCCATACTAGGATGTATTGCTATTGCTCTTAACTTTATGTTGGTCAATATGTGCTTTACATATTTAGGTGTACCTGTTTGGTGAATAAATGTTTACAAAGGTTATCCTCTTGTTGGATTGATTCCCTTATCATTATGTGATGTCCCTTTTTGTCTCTTATATAGCCTTTGTTTTAAAGTGTATTTTACAAGACAGACAAATGAGAAACAAAGACTCATAGACACAGACAACAGTTTAGTGGTTACCAGAGGATAAGGGAGATGGGGGGTGGGAGATGAGGTTAAGGGGGATCAAATATATAGTGATGGAAGGAGAGCTGACTCCGGGTGGTGAACACACAATGGGATTTATAGATGATGTAATACAGAATTGTACACCTGAAATCTATGTAATTTTACTAACAGTTGTCACCTCAATAAATTAAAAATAAAAATAAAACATAAATTTTATTTTGTCTGATAGAGAAGTATTGCTACTCTAGCTTGTTTTAAATTTACATTCCCGTGAAATGTCTTTTTTATCCCTCTACTTTTAGTCTGTGTGTGCCTTTCAATCTGAAGTCAGTCACTGTAGACAGTATATATATGGATCTTGTTTTCTTATCCATCCAACTACCCCATATGTGTTTTGATTGGGGTATTTAAACTATTTACATTTAAAGATATAATTGATAGGTACATGGTTATTGCCATCGTGTTATTCATATTTTTTATGTTTTTCCCCTTATTCTTAGTAAAGAAATCCCTTTAACATTTCTTAATAGTAATAAATTACTTTAGCTTTTTCTTGTCTGGCAAGATTTTAAATGATAGCTTTGTTGGGTAGAGTAGTCTTGGTTGTAGACCCTTGCTTTTTATCACTTTCAATGTTTTGTGCCACTCCCTTCTTGCCTGCAAAATTTCTATTGAGAAATCAGCTGAGCGTTTCATTAGAACTCCCTTATAAGTACTAGTTGCCTTTTTCTTGCCGCTTTTAGGATTTTCTTTGTCTTTAACCTTTGCAGTTTTAATTATGGTGTGTCTTGGTGTACACCTCATTGGGTTCATCTTGTTTGTGAGTAACTGTGTTTTCTGGACTTGTATGTCTATTTCCTTTATTATATTAGAAAAGTTTTTAGTTGTTATCATTCACAAGGTTCTCAGTCCCTTGGTTTCTCTCTTCTTCTCGTACCCCTGCGATGCGGATGTTATTAAACTTGATGTTGTCCCAGAGTTCTCTTTAAACTGTTCCTATCTTTTTGTCTTTTTGCTGTTCGGATTGGGTGTTTTGTTGCTACCTTGTCTTCCAAATCACTGATTCAATCCTGTGCTTCATCTAGTCTGCTACTGATTCCTTCTAGTGCATTCTTCATTTCAGTTATTGTATTCTTCATTTCTGACTGGTTCTTTTATGATTTCTGTATCCTTTTTTATGCTTATTATCTCTTCATTGAAGTTCTCACTGAGTTCATGTAGTCTTCTCCTAATTCATTAAGCATCCTTATAACCATTGTTTTGAACTCTGTATTATGTTAGATTACTTGCCTCCATTTCACTTAGGTTTTTTTCTGGAGTTTTTTCCTGTTCTTCCATTTGGGATATACATCTTTGCTCGTTTGGGCTGCATCTCTTTTTTGTTTCTATTTATTACATAGATCTACTATGTCTCCTAGTCTTGGCCCGGTGGCCTTATGTAGTAGGTGCCCGGTGGAGACCAGTGATACAGTCTCTCTCGTCACTTGTGCCAGATGCTCCAGGACTGTCCTTTGTGTGGATTGTTTCTGCCCTCCTGTTATAGTTGAACCTTGATTCCTACTGCCACATCACTGGGTAGGATTCACTCTAAGGCTGACTGGTTGTGGGGTTTGGTCACATCCACAGCTTACAGGCTGCTGTGTGGGGGGCTTACCCCACTGAGTGGGATTTGCCCCATCTAGTTCTGGTGCCTGCTGACACAGCCCTTGGATGTGCCTCTTGTGAGGCTAATTGGGTCTGAAGACATCTTCCAGGCATGTTAATTCTGGGGCCTTTTCGGATGGGCTCCAGTGCAGGCCTAGGTCACCCACTGTCTGTGATCGGCCAAGGAGTCTCTGGTAGGAACTACAAAACAATCCATAATTGGTCACTCTCTGTGCCGGACCTGGAGGCGTGTGGAAGAGACCACGCTGCAAACCACACATGCCTGGTACCAGTATCTGTTCTGGGGTAGCTCCTCAAAATGCACACGACAACCTGAGGCCTGATGCTGCTTGCCGGCTTCCATAAGGCTTGGCCCCTTACAGAGCCTGCAATACGCGAGTTGGGTGAGGTGGGAAAAAGGAGTTACCAGGGTGGATGAGTGGTGATGTGGGAAATATATTAGGAAAATTTGCCTTCATTGGCTGATGTTAGTTTCTTTTGTTTTGTTTTGTTCCCTCACGTGCGAGACTGCATGTGAATGTGCTGGTTAGCGTTTTTTTGGGTTTTTTTGTATAATTTATTGGGGTGACAATTGTTAGTAAAATTACTTAGATTTCAGGTGTACAATTCTGTATTACATCATCTATAAATCCCATTGTGTGTTCACCAGCCAGAGTCAGTTCTCCTTCCATCACCATATATTTCATCTCCTTTATCCTCATCTCCGACTCCCCACCCACTTACCCTTTGGTAACCACTAAACTATTGTCTGTGTCTATGAGTTTTTGTTTCTCATTTGTTTGTCTTGTTCTTTTGTTGTTTTTGGTTTATATACCACATATCAGTGAGATCATATCGTTCTCTGCTTTTTCTGTCTGCCTTATTTCACTTAGCCTTATACTCTCAAGATCCATCCATGTTGTCACAAATGTTCCTATATCATCTTTTCTTACCGCCGAATAGTATTCCATTGTGTATATATACCACAACTTCTTTATCCATTCATCTATCAAAGGACATTTTCATTGTTTCCATGTCTTGGCCGCCGTAAACAAAGCTGCAATGAACATTGGAGCACACGTGTCTTTATGTATAAATGTTTTCAGATTTTTTGGGGTACATGCCCAGGAGAGGAATTGCTGGGTCACATGGTAATTCTATTCGTAATTTTTTGAGGAACCTCCACACTGACATAACGGCTGCAGCAGTCTGCATTCCCACCAGCAGTGTATGAGGGTTCCTTTTTTTCCACAGCCTCTCCAACACTTGTTACTATTTGTCTTGTTGATGATAGCCATTCTGACTGGCGTGAGGTGATATCTCGTTGTGGTTTTTATTTGCATTTCTCTGATGATTAGTGATGTTGAGCATTTTTTCATATGTCTATTTGCCATGTGTATGTCCTCTTTGGAGAAATGTTGCTTCAGGTCCTCTGCCCATTTTTCAATTGCGTTGTTTTTTTGTTGTTGAGTTTCATGAGTTCCTTATATATTTTGGATATTAGCCCCTTATCGGAAGCACTGTTTGCAAAAATCTTATCCCATTCGGTTGGTTGCCTCTATTTTCTCGATAGTTTCTTTTGCTGTGCAGAAGCTTTTAAGTTTCATATAGTTCCATTTGTTTATTTTAGCTTTTATTTCCCTTGCCTTTGGAGTCAATTTCATAAAATGCTCTTTCAATCCAAGCTCCATAAGTTTAGTACCTATGTTTTCTTCTATGCAGTTAATTGTGTCAGGTCTTATGCTTAAGTCTTTGATCCATTTTGAATTAATTTTGGTTCATGGTGACAGATAGCAGTCCAGTTTCATTCGTTTGCACGTGGCTATCCAATTCTCTGAGCACCATTTATTGAAGAGGCTGTCTTTTGTCCACTGTATGTTTTTAGCTTCTTTGTCAAAAATTATCTGTCCATATTCATGTGGTTTTATTTCTGGGTTCTCAGTTTTATTCCATTGGTCTATGTGTTTGTTTTTCTGCCATACCATGCTGTTTTGATTATTGTAGCCCTGTAGTACAAGTTAAAGTCAGGGAGTGCGATACCTCCAGTATTGTTCTTTTTTCTTAAGGTTGCTTTGGCTATTCGGGGTCTTTTGTGGTTCCAAAAAAATCTGATGATTTTTTTGTTCTATTTCTTTAAAAAATGCCATTGGGATTTTGATGAGGATTTTATTAAATCTGTATATTGCTTTGGGTAATATGGCCATTTTAACCATGTTGATTCTTTCAATCCATGAGCATGGAATGTCTTTCCATTTCTTTGTGTCTTCTTCAATTTCTTTCAAATACGTCTTATAGTTTTCAGCATATAGGTCCTTCACATCCTTGGTTAAGTTTATTCCTAGGTATTTTATTCTTTTTGCTGCAATTGCAAAGGGAATTGTTTTTTGTATTTCTTTTTCTGAGATTTCATTGTTAGTACATAGGAATGCAATGGACTTTTGTACGTTGATTTTGTAGCCAGCAACTTCATTGTATTCGTTGATTGTTTCTAATAGCTTTTTGGTGGAGTCTTTAGGGTTTTCTATATATAGAATCATGTCATCTGCAAAGAGTGATAATTTAACTTCTTCATTCCCAATTTGGATGCCTTTTATTTCTTTCTCTTGCCTGATTGCTCTGGCAAGGACTTCCAGTGCTATGTTGAAAAGCAGAAGTGATAGGGGACAGCCCTGTCGTGTTCCTGAACTTAGAGCAAAGGGCTTCACTTTTTTACCATTAATTATGAGATTAGCTATGGGCTTGTCATATATGGCCTTTACTAACGTAAGGTATTTTCCTTCAATACCTATTTTATTAAGTGTTTTAATCATAAATGGATGTTGTATCTTGTCAAATGCTTTTTCTGCATCAATTGACATAATCATATGATTTTTGTCCTTTATTTTGTTTATGTGATGTATCACATTGATGGATTTGCGGATGTTGAACCATCCTTGTGACCCAGGGATGAACCCTACTTGGTTATGATGAATAACCTTTCTAATGCATTGTTGTATTCGATTTGCTACAATTTTGTTTAGGATTTTTGCATCTGTATTCATCGGAGATATTGGTCTGTAGTTTTCTTTTCTTGTGTTGTCCCTACCAGGTTTTTGTATCAGGGTAATGTTGGCCTCATAAAATGAGTTAGTTAGGGACTTCTGTCTCTTCTTCAATTTTTTGGAAGAGTTTGAGCAGGATTGGTATTAGATCCTCTTTGAAGGTTTGATAGAATTCACTAGTGAAGCCATCTTGTCCCGGACTTTTGCTTTTGGGAAGGTTTTGGATGACTGATTCAATTTTGTTACCGGTGATCGGTCTGTCTAGATTTTCCAGTTCTTGATGGTTCAGCCTTGGAAGGCTATATGTTCCTAAGAACTTGTCCATTTCTTCTAGGTTATTGAATATGGTGGCATATAGTCCTTCATAGTGTTCTTGCATGATCCTTTGTATTTCTGTGGTGTCCGTGATAACTTCCCCTTTTTCATTTCTGATTTTGTTAATTAGTGTCTTCTCTCTTTTTATCTTAGTGAGTCTAGCCGAGGGTTTGTCAATTTTGTTAATCTTTTCAAAGAACCAACTCATTGGCACATTAGTTGTTCTATTGTCTTTTTGTTCTCTATTTCATGTAGTTCTGCTCTGATTTTTGTTATTTCCTTTCTTCTGCTGACCTTGGGTTTCACTTGTTCTTCTTTTTCTAGTTCTTTGAGGTGTAACATGAGGTTATTTATTTGGGATTTTTCTTGTTTCTTGAGATAGGCCTGTAGTGATACAAATTTCCCTCTTAAAACTGCTTTCACTGCATCCCAAAAATTTTGATCGGATGTATTTTCATTGTCATTTGTTTCTATGTATCCTTTGATCTCTCCTCTAACTTTTTGACCCAGTCGTTCTTTATAAGTATGTTGTTTAATCTCCATGTATTTGTGTTTTTTTCTGCTTTATTTTCGCAGTTGATATCCAATTTCAAAGCCTTGTGATCAGAGAATATTCTTGGTTTGATTTCAATCTTCTTAAATTTGCAAAGGCTGATTTTATGTCCCAACATATGGTCTATCCTTGAGACTGTTCATATACACTAGAAAAGAATGTGTAGTCTGATTTTTTAGGATGAATTGCTCTATATATGTCAATTATGTCCATTTCATCTAATGTGTCATTTAGGGCTGCTATTTCATTATTTATTTTCTGTTTGGATGATCATCCATAGCTGTCAATGATGTATTTAAGTCCCCTAGTATAATTGTGTTTTGGTCAATTTCTCCCTTTAGTTCTGTTAGTAGTTGCTTGGTATATTTCGGTGCTCCCTGATTGGGGGCATAAATATTGATGACTGTTATGTCTTCTTGTTGTATAGTCCCCTTTACCATTATGAAATGTCCATCTTTGTCTCTTGTTATCTTTTTCACCCTGAAGTCTATTTCATCGGAAATCATTATGGCTACACCTGATTTTTTCTGGGTACCATTTGCTTGAAGTGTCAATTTTCACCCTTTCACTTTGAGTCTATACTTGTCCTTGTAGCTGAGATGTGTCTCTTGGAGACAGCATATGGTTGGGTTTAGTTTTTTGATCCAATCTGCTACTCTGCGCCTTTTTATTGGTGAGTTCAGTCCATTTACATTTAGGGTGATTATTGATATGTGAGGATTTCCTGTCATTCTATCTGTAGTTTTCTGGTAAGGCTGTGTCTCCATTGTTTCTTTGCCTTTTTGTTGTCCGTTATTTCTGTGTGGTGGTATTCTATGATGTTTCCCTCCGTTTCTTCCTTTATTGCAGTATATATTTCAGTTCTGGATTTTTTTTGAGTGGTTACCCTTAAGCTTATGTAAAAGTAAGTTTGATATTTAGAGTATTTCAGTTTCTTCAGCATGCTTACTTTCTCTATTCCCATATTCCAGTTCAGGCCTTTACTCTCCCCCTTTTTATGTTTTGGTTGCCACAAGTTGTCCCTGTTGATGGTGGTTTAATAGCCTCCTTTAGTATTTCTTGTAGTGCAGTCGTGTATTAGAAAATTCTCTCAGCTTTTGTATGTCTGGAAAGGTCTTTATTTCTCATTCATATCTAAAGGGTATGTTTGCTGGATATATTTTTCTTGGCTCAGAATTTCTCTTTCAATAATTTGAATATTTGGTTCCACACTTTCCTAACTTGTAGAGTTTCTGTCAAAAAATCTGATGATAATCTAATGGGCTTTCCTTTGTAGGTTACCGTCTTCTTTTCCTTGGCTGCCTTGAGGATTCTTTCTTTGTCGTTGATTTTAGACAGCTTCAAACAATGTGCCTTGGAGAAGGCCTGCTGGGATTGAGGTAATTAGGTGTTCTATTTGCTTCTTGAATTCGAGGATCCAGTTCTGTCTACAAGTTTGGGAAGTTCTCATCAACAACTTGTTTGAATATATTCTCTGTTCCCTTCTCTCTTTCTTCTCCTTCTGGTATGCCCGTTATTCTTATATTGCTTTTTCTGATAGAGTCAGAAAGTTTTTGTAGGTTTCTTTCATTTATTTTAAGTCTCAAGTCTCTTTCTTCTTCCATCTTTTTAATTTCTAGGTTTCTATCTTCAACGTCACTGATTCTTTCCTCCATCTGGTCAACTCTACTACCTAAGCTGGTTATTTAATTTTTAATTTTTTGTATTGAGTTCTTAATCTCCAGAAATTACATTTAGTCCTTTTTTAAAATTTCAATCTCTTTCGTAAAATGCTCATGTTTTTCTTTGATTGCGTTTCTGAGTTCACTGAATTACCTTTGTGTGTTTTCTTGCATCTCGTTGAGATTTTTCAGAACTGCAATCTTGAATTCTCTGTCATTTAAGTCACAGATTTCCATATGTTTAAGTTCCTTTTCTGGAGACTTTTCGCTTTCTTTCTGAGTTGTCTTGTTGCCTTGGTTATTCATGGCAATTACTGATTTGTTATTTCTCTTCTTAGACGTCTACACAGTGCCTTCTGCAACAGTTTGATAGAAATAGGTCTTTTTTTTTTTTCTCCAGTACTTGTTGGTAGAATGTGTTATTTTCTCTCTGACTGCAGCCTTTTTTCTCTCTCACACAGTAGTGCTATGTTTTCTCCACACTATTCCAGCTTCTCACACAATGTGGGGATTCCCTTGGAAACGGGCTTCTTTTCTGTTAACAGTTCGCCTGGTTCATTATGCGCCACTTTCCTGTGGGGATGCGGAGAGCTTTTGAAGTTCCAAAGCTCTTTATGCACCAGATTCAGAGCCCTTATGTTTCAGCAGTTCTGTTTACTCCTGCAGAGATCCGCCTAGATTGGTGGGGCTAGGGGCGGGGTGAGTTATGAGAGGTGTCCCAGAGCAATGGCGGTGACCACCAGCACAGCCGGTCCTGCTTCCACAGCTCCCTCCCCTTTTCCAGAACTAGTTGGGCTGCCACTCTGCGTATGCGGTTCTCAGAACAGCAAATATTCTGTTCTTTTGATCTAACACTGCTGTTGTTCTGCTTGCAGCACCAGACATGTGGGGGTGAGGCGTGCTCTCGGAGGTTACGGAGGGGGTGGCTCATCTCAGAGCCTAAGGCTTCTGTTCTCTGCTCCGCAGTGAGCGTTTAAACCACCATTTTCAGCCTTCTTTCCTCAGTCTTTTCTCTGAGCTCTCTGCCATGATCGTTGGCTTCAGCCGTGTTATATGCTGTCCCCTCAGCCCTGTGGGCCATAATCAGAGCCCTAGTAGTCCGAGTTCTTCACTCTACTGCAGCTACGGTTATTCCTGGGGTGCAGCGAGCTCGGTGCACTGAGCTAGGTCTGCGTCCTGCGCCCGTGTGGGTCCGTCTCCGCACCCCTCCCTGCCCTCCTCCCCCGCTCTTGCGATTCTCCCACCTTTAGGTGAAGTCAGAAGTGGGCCTCTTCGTCTTGCCTGTCTGCTGTGCAGGGAGTCCTTCGTGAAGTTATTGTTGTTCGATTCGTTGTAAATTCCAAGGGAGATTTACAATGGCTCACCTCATGCCGCCATTTTGATGACATCTCCTCGTTAGCTTTTTGTTTCCTCACATGAGAGATTGCATGTGAGGTAATAGTTATCTTAGGGTCAAGAAAATTCTCCCTCGTCTCATCCTCAGCAGGAGAGATATGAGA
Organism: Rhinolophus hipposideros; assembly: GCF_964194185.1. Lineage (NCBI taxonomy): Eukaryota > Metazoa > Chordata > Mammalia > Chiroptera > Rhinolophidae > Rhinolophus > Rhinolophus hipposideros. Next base: position 29,476,033 of record NC_138070.1, on the reverse strand, counting down.
TAAGGTTGCTTTCTGTCTGTTTTGCCTATGGTGAGGTAGATAAGTAACTAAGTTATATCAGTATGATGTGGCAGGCATGTTGCTAGGCTTCGGAAGGCCTTGGGTGGATGGTCCCAGGCGAGAACAGCAGGTGTTGCTTGTCTTAATAAACTGGCCCTTCAATCAGATAAGCAATATTTTTGTCGCAGTAACTGCCGAACCCTCCTGGAACTGGCCATTCCCTGAGGGGGAGGAAGGAATAAGGAGCTTGGTTTGGCTGCAAGATCATCTGAAATAGTATATAAGACAGATTTCAGTTGGCAGTGTAATTTCGTCATTTGTCATTGGTGATTCTTCGTCATTCTAACATTTTGGAAACTTGTATACAACATGCAGCTTAGAACATCAGGAAACACCCTGACTTCCAGCTGCGGACCTGGTGAGGTCTGGCTGGTTTCCGACCTCTCCAGTGTTGTTCCCCATGGTTGGCCTTCTTGAAAACTTGTTAGCATTTTGGAAACTTATATACAGCTTGCAGCATCAGGAGACGCCCTAACTTCCAGCGACAACAATGGCAACAGCAGCAGCATTCTTGGTAACTTGTTAGCATTTTGAAAACTTGTATGCAGCTTCCAGCCTCAGGAGACACCTCAGTTTTCCAGTCGCGGACCTGGCAAGGCTTTGATTTCTGACTTTTCCACTGTTGTTTCCCCAGTTTGTTGAGCTTTTTGTGTCTAGTGTAATAGTTGCTATCCTATAAAATTTATTACTGCATTTAGGTACTTCTTATCGATGTTAATTTTGTATTTAGCCGACTGATTCTTGATCATTAATAAACATGTCGGGATGTCTTAAACTTGTATGTATGTATACTCTTTTGATAGGACATTGTTGTCAATGTATATAGTTTAGTCTTAACTGCCTTTACTTTCTGTCATTAACACATTCTTTTAAGTACCTTTGTGTTTTGCCACTGTATATTGTTAAATAAATTGATTAGATATTGCTAAATAAATTAATTAACCCCTCTCTAGTGTGTGCTCCTCTTTCTTTTTCTCGGTCGTCATTACAGGTGGACACCAGGTTAATGTAGATTCTGGTTTGCTGCTAGTGCTGAGCCTGGAGCTAGCTACTCAGCAAAAGTCCCAGAGCACATCGAGGCCACATTGCCCCCTGCCTGGGATCTATCAACTCCCCAGAGTTTGTCTAAGAAAGTGTGCAACACAGGTGGCGCTGGCTGCTGGCTGAAAATGTGCCTCTGGTGTTCCACAAGTTGGGTGGGGCAGCATCCCAGGGATTCACTAGGGTGGAATGAGCAGAACTCACCAAGCCAGTCAGATTCACATTTGGCCTGTGAGGGAATGTTCAACACAGGAAATATGGCAGCCGCCTGCTGGTTGCATAAGAGGAAGATTCTATACAGAGGAAATGGTGACTGTCCCTTTAGTCCTTGCCCTGAAGCCACACAACTCATTCTCTCCCTATGTCTCTGACTCCACCGAACTGTTCCTCCACCTTCTGCCTGAGTTCAGGGTGAGTGCCTACAAGTTAGTGAATCTCCGGAGAGGCCCGTGTAGAGGACATCTGTGTTTTCTGCAGCCCTCCATCTCACTTGGATAGTCAAAATCTCCACTTTTTTCACAGTCAGATGTTGTAGGAGTTGGCTCCTCTTCCCAGCACCAGTACTCTGAACTGGAGGCCCCAATGTGGGCCTGAGGGTCCCTCACTCCTCCAGGGGGCTCTCCACATCTGAGATATCCCTCCCAATTCTCAACCACCACACTCAGGTGTGGTGCTGTCTCTACCCATCCTACCAGTCTTGACCTGGCTTCTTTATATCCTTAGTTATAGGACTTCTGTTCAGCTAGTTTTTAGATTGTTCTTCAAGTTGCTGTTCTATAATTTGGTTGTAATTTTAACGTGATCACAGGAGGCGGCAAGCACAGAGTTTCTCTACTATCTTGGGTCATCTTTTCCACAATATTGCTTTTGCATACTGTTGGGAAATCATAAGTACTCTTCATTATCTTGACCAGAGAGTAAATCAGATTTGTACCCCTCCGATTTTTCTAAAGTGTCACACATTTTGCATAGACCTGAGACAGAGCATCATCCTCTTTCCCTAGCTGAGGAGTAGGAGGGTATGAGATAGGGTTTGGAACTCACAACTTAGTGATCACTCTCCACAAAAATTCTTTTCTAATATTTAACTCTGAACATTGAAAGTAGGTGTCACTCAAGGTTGAAAAATAGTATTCCACCAATTCCTTACCTAATTGGCCTTGCATCTCACTTTGTTATTTGGGGTTTCCACCCAAACCAAGATTGAAATGGTTTTATTTTAACACCCTGTTGCACATATTCTCCAGATATGCTGTTTAATTTCTTGCCTTTACACTGTTGTTCATACATATGGTTGCTAGATTAAGACTATGTCGCATACTCGGAAGGCATGTTTCCTCCCGGAACCACTCGATCCTAGTCAAAATAAGCACTCTTGATGGCCAGGCTTTTAAAGAAGAAGCCAATTTACTGGAGTGTAGCAAATGAACAAAACACTTTATACAGCCCTCCTATTTTCTTCCTCTTCATCTCATTCCTATGAGAAAGAAATCAGCAAATATGTTAAATGATGGTTTGCTTAGACCAATCCTTTGTCTAAGTGTCTCATTTTGATACTTGTCTTTGGAAAAGTACATGGAACAAGTTTATATTTGAACTGTTAACTTTGACTGTGGTCAGCATAATTATTTCAGTGACCTTACGTGGCTTTCTTTGCACAGGGTTTTATGCCTTTTATCCTGTAGTGTTAGTCAGACAAAAAAGTGTCCCAGATTGATCATTTTGTCCTCCCATATTAGAATATTCAGCAGTCTTTTTATGTTTATTCAGCAGCAAATTTGTAGGGTTTTTTTTTTCCTTTTCTGCTTCACATATACATTTACCTACATAGAACATTTGAAGGAATGTTTACACAATGGATTGTCTGATGTTTGAACTGACATTGCCCTCTGCATACTCACATTTAGAACATCTTACAGTGCCCGTTTACAAGTTGCCAGTACAGTGCATACATTGAACGGGGAGGCACATCAGGATGGAGCACTCACCAAGATTGTGTGTGATCCCATGATAGCCTGGAACTGCCCTCTATGATGCCTTTTCCACCTTACAGATTGAAAATTAAGTATTCCATAGTATTCCATTTTCACTTTCAATATCACTGCAGCACACCTCTTATAGTCTTAGGCACTTACGTCTTCTTCATAGGGCTGTCAACTTACTGAGGTCAAGGAGAATATTTTATTAGTATTTGTGTTCCTCCTTTCACATAACAAAGTGCCTCATATTTAGTAATTATTATGCTAAGTTTGGGATAACATAAACAAAATCATTGGTATGATTTGACTGTCAGAATACCTAATTTAGTCTTACAATATTTTTGTTCAGACCAAGGAGGTAAAAATACTAAAGTGTGCTCAATTATAATCCTACCGTACGTACCATATTGTGTGGAACCAGTCTTAAAGGAGTATTGGGAAGTGGAGATTGTTTACAACAGAGCAATCTGGATGGCAAAGGTCTTAATCAGATTTTAAGGAGCACCAAAAAGGACCAGGGACATTTAGTTTAGAGAAACTTCAGGAAAGAGTGAAGTGTGATTGCCATCTTCAATTTTTGAAAGTCTTTTCAAGGGGAAAGGAAAGGAAGACCAACTATGTATGGCTTTTAGAGTTTGAAACAAAAATACTTGAAACCCCATGGTTTTGCAGCAGTGTGCTGTTTTGTTTTTATTTAAGGAAAAAAAGTTTGTTTAATGTGCAAGAAGAGCATAAAACACCCATTCTGCTATCACTGGTTCCCTTGGGTCTGATGAAAGCTACTGTATATACCTGGAGACATTATTCCATATACAGCTTCAGAAGGATCGTAGCTTCCTTAGGGAATCCATGAATCTCTAGTTAAAACCTCATATTCCATTGCTCTGTGTGTGTGTGTGTGTGTTTGTGTGTATACAAATACAGATATATATTTCACAAAAATGGTGTTATAGTCGATATTCTTTGTTCACATTTTTCACTAAATATATACCATATTTTGTTGTGTATAATGTGCACTTTTTTGCCCAAATTTGTGAGGGAAAAACAAGGATGTGTGCATTATACAGGAGTAGTACTAATTTTCTATCTATATAAATGTTTTTAATTCTTTTACTTATGCTTATGAGCTAAAAGTGTAACTATAACGATATCTGTATGCAAAATAATACTCTGGAATATTATAATAGGTTTTGTTGAACTTACGACAAACTTACAATGATGAAGAGTTCTTGGCCTTCTATAATGCATAAATATCATAAATTTGTTACTGGTACGTAAAGTTTCTTGTACCTTGTATCTGTTCTTGTGTTTTATAATTTGTTACATAAAATTTCTTGTACCATAATATGTTAAAAAATAGATGCTAAAATTCCTTTATAAGACAAAAAACAAGTACCTAAATGTAAAATAAAAATTTGAATTAAATTAAAACAAAAGATTTGTTTACCCGAAAGTTTGGGCCAAAAACGTATACACATGTATTTTTATACACGAGCACATTATACATGGTAAAATAACGGTAATAATAATAATTATCACTATTGAGTATTCAGTGTACGTCAGTAATTATGCATTCGTTTAATAAACACAACCAAAGATTTTCCAGGTTCATTAAATATTCATCTTTAACATAATTTTTAATTGGTGGTTATATTTTTGAGGCATTTGGTATCTTTTTAATCTAGAGATAATTTTTTCAAACAGTATTTCCCCAGATGTGCTTTGTTTTGTATTTATTTCAGACCAACTAGTTAAGAAAGTTATTTGTCTTAGATGAAATAATTGATACACGTTCTGGTTGCATTGGAAAGGTACTGTGACCTGAGTGTCAGAAGACTCAGATCCAGCTTTGGTTGTCATTTATTTGTTAGTCACTTACCTTTTCTGAGCATTAGTTTTCTTATCTTTATCAAAAGGTTTAATATAAGCTTCCCTGACTTTACATAGAGGGTATAAAAAAGAGGTTAGAGGGAAAGTACTGTTAAAACTGAAGCATTATTGGATTTGCCAATTTAAAAGTGTTTGAGAGTGTCAATTCTTGATATTTTTAGTAAATAAATGTAAAAGCTGATAGTAGCAAACCAATTGCCTTTTTCTTTTTTTCTCTCTTTTTCTTTTTTGCGTTTTTTTTTTCTTTTTGGAAAATTTAATCAGATGATTGATTACTAAGCATTTCTTAAATTTACTTCCAGAAAAGTTGTTTTCTTATATTAGTAATATAAACAACAATAATAACTGCTTTTATTTGGTGAGCATTCATGAAGTGCGAAATACTGTGCTAAAGCATTTACTACACATACTGTTTCATTTAGTCCTTACAACAACCACAGAGGAATTGTTGAGGAAAGATGCAGACCCGTCACATTCTAAAACCTGGCCTCTTACCCACTTACATTTACTCCCTTTATACCCTGGAAGAGGCAGTGTGTGGCATTGAGGTTAAGAACATCGGTTCTGGAGCCGGCCTGCCTAGATGTGATCCCTCGGTCTGCTACTTAGTCAATTTTTGACTTCAGCAAGGTTGTTAAACCCTTTCCTGTCAAACAGAGATAATAATGCATATATTGCTAGAGATACAACAATCAAATGATCAAATGTGAAGCATTTAAATAGTGTCTGGCACGTAGAGAAAACTCTATAATTGTCATAATTTACAAACTTATTATTTAAAACTATGTAGCTGATTAGACAGTTTGGGAGCCTGGGAATTCTTTTTATATTTTCTTTTTTTTTTCTTAATGTAAAGGTTTCCATGAAAAGATGGTTTTGCTTTTTTATTAAATTTATTGTGGTAACTTTGATTAATAACATTACATAAATTTCACATGTACATTATAATTCGACATCTGTATACTCTTGTGTGCTTACCATCAAAATCTAGTCTCCTTCTGTCACTGTATATTTGATCCCCTTTACCCTGTTCACTTTCCCTGCCCGCCCTTGCCCTTTAGTAACCACCATTCTGTTGTCTGTGTCTATGAGTTTGTTTTTGTTTTTTCGTTTGCTGCTTTTTGTTTTATATCCCACATATAAGTGAAATCATATGGTTCTTGTCCTTTTCCAGCTGACTTACTTCACTTAGCATTATACTTTCAGGATCTATCCATGTTGTTATGAATGGCAATATTTCGTCTTTCTTAGGGCTGAGGACTATTCCATTGAAGTATATAGTTTACTTCATCTTCTTTATCCAGTCATCTGTCTGTGGATACTTAGGTTTCCGTTTCATGGCTGTTATAAATCATACATGAGGGTACATATATCTTTACAAGTAAGTGTTTTCAAACTTTTCAGGTAAATACACAGAAGAGGGATTGCTGGCTCATATGGTAGTTGTGTTCTTATTTTTTTTGAGAAACCTCCATACACCAATTTACATTACCATCAGCAGCGTATGAGGGTTCCCGTTTCTCCACATTCTCTCCAACACGTATATGTCTTATTGATATTAGCTACTCTAACAGGTGTGAGGTGCTGTCTCATTGTGGGTTTGATTTGCATTTTCCTAATAAGTAGTGATGTTGAACATCTTTTCATATGTCTGTTGTCATCTGTATGTCTTCCTTGGAAAAATATCTAGTCAGGTTCTCTGCCTATTTTTTAAATCAGATGGTTTGGTTTTGTTGTTGTTGTTGAGTAGTATGGATTCTTTATATAGTATTTTGGATATTAGCCCCTTATCAGACGTATCATTTGCAAATATCTTTTCTCATTTGATTGGTTGCCTTTTTGTTTTGTTGATGGTTTCTTTTGCTGTACAGAAGCTTTTTAGTTTGATATAGTACCATTCATTTATTTTTGCTTTTGTTTTCTTTGTCTTTGGAGTCAAGTTCACAAAAACATTTCTGAGACCAGTGTCCATAAACTTAGTGGGATGTTTTCTTTTACGTATTTTATTGTTTCAGGTCCTACATTCAAGTCTTTAATTCGTTTTGAGTTAATTTTTTGTATACTGTGTAAGACAGTAGTCTAGTTTCATTCTCTTGCATATGGCTGTCCAGTTTTCCCAACACCATTGAAAACTTTCCTTTCTGGATTGCATATTCTTGGCTCCTATGTCAGAAATTAGTTGCCCATATGTGTGTGTGGGAATGTATTTTAATATGTTTCCTACCTTGAACTTTCTCTCTCACAGCCATATTTCAGCTTTTTGATTTAGCACAGTGGCCACATAAAAACTATCTAACTCACCTATTTCAACTAATGCTTATTTTATATATTTTTTAGGTCATTTCTGATTCATTTGCATCTTTGAAGAGCATCTGTAGAAGAGGAAGGAAAAGATGGGTGTGAAAACATTTACTCATAGCTCCTCTTCCCACAGCCAGGAAATGCTTGGAAAACTAAATATGCTGCGAAATGATGGACATTTTTGTGATATCACTATTCGTGTCCAGGACAAAATCTTCCGGGCACATAAGGTGGTACTAGCAGCTTGCAGTGATTTTTTTCGCACCAAACTTGTAGGCCAAGCAGAGGATGAGAACAAGAATGTGTTGGATTTGCATCATGTTACAGTGACTGGCTTTATACCCCTTTTAGAATACGCTTACACAGCCACTCTGTCAATTAACACAGAAAATATCATTGATGTTCTAGCTGCAGCCAGCTATATGCAAATGTTTAGTGTTGCTAGCACCTGCTCAGAATTCATGAAATCAAGCATTTTATGGAATACACCCAACAGCCAACCAGAAAAGGGTCTAGATGCTGGACAAGAAAATAACTCTAACTGCAATTTTACTTCTCGAGATGGAAGCATTTCTCCAGTGTCTTCAGAGTGCAGTGTGGTAGAAAGAACCATTCCTGTCTGCCGAGAATCCCGGAGAAAGCGCAAAAGCTACATTGTTATGTCTCCTGAAAGTCCTGTAAAGTGTAGCACACAAACAAGTTCTCCCCAGGTATTGAATTCTTCAGCTTCCTACTCAGAAAATAGAAATCAACCAGTTGACTCTTCTTTAGCTTTTCCCTGGACTTTTCCTTTTGGAATTGATCGAAGGATACAGCCTGATAAGGTTAAGCAGGCAGAAAATGCCCGGACTTTAGAATTACCTGGCCCATCGGAGACAGGTAGAAGAATGGCTGATTTTGTGACTTGTGAGAGCACAAAAACTACCTTGCCTCTGGGTACCGAAGAAGATGTCCGGGTCAAAGTAGAAAGATTAAGTGATGAGGAGGTCCATGAGGAAGTATCCCAGCCTGTCAGTGCATCTCAGAGTTCACTGAGTGACCAGCAGACAGTGCCAGGAAGTGAACAAGTCCAAGAGGACCCGCTGATTAGTCCACAGTCTTCCTCTATAGGTATAATATCTTCTGTGTTTTTCATGGTGCTATGAAGTCAGTTCAAGAATTTTTAAGTACTTACTTGATGAAAAGTATTTTGCTGGGTCCTGTAAGAAATATCAGGAAGAATAAAACATGATAACTGGATTTTCAAAGATGCTACTAGTACTATAATTTTTTTTAACAAGTTACGCATTGGGATAGAAAGAAAGTAGTTGAACATTATCTGATGTGACAAAGGCAGATAAGGGTGAATGAATTGTGAATTACTTTCAATGCAAAAAACACCAGTTTAAAAAAATCCAGTTAGTGTTTTATTCTTCATTAAAATTATATATTGAACACTTAACCTATGCGAAACATTGGGAATACATGATAAAAAAGAGATAGTTGCTACATCTGAGGAGTTACCGTGTTTCCCTGAAAATAAGACCTAGCCAGACAATCGGAGCAAAAATTAATATAAGACCTGATCTTATTTTACTATAATGTAAGACCCGGTCTAATGCAATACAATACAGTACAGTACAGTACAGTATAAAATACCGGGTGTTACATTAATTTTATTTTTTTAATCAGGGTTTTATTTTTAAATTGGTTTTCTGTTTTCTTTCCCTCTCCCCCATTCTACCGCCTCCCCCCACCACACTCCAGTTCAAGCCGTTGTTTCTCAGTCTAGTTATGTATGACACAGCTCTCTGGCCTTTGCTGGTATTATGAGCCTTGCACTCCCCCTGGCTGAGGCAGGTGGTCACCGGTCGTTGGTCTGCCTCTCATGGCAGCACACGGCAGCGCACGGCAGCCCACACCAACCTCTGGCTGCTCACAGCAGCCCAGCTCCAGGGAGAGCTGTTGTTCACAATCTTAGCTGTAGAGGGTGCAGCTCACTGGCCCATGTGGGAATCGAACCGGTGACCTCAGTGTTAGGAGCACGGCACTCCAACCACCTGAGCCACTGGAATGGCCCTTATATTAATTTTTGCTCCAAAAGATGCATTAGAGCTGATTGTCTCGCTAGACCTTATTTTTGGGGAAACACGGTAATAGTCTGAGAAAGCAGATGTGTAAATCAACGATTAATGCTAGCCTAGAGGTATGAACAAAATGTGAGCATGTTCACAAAGGAAAGAATAAGTTAATGCTATATGTTTGAGCTGGATCTTAACAAATGAGAGTTTGCCCAGACAAGGGAATGCCATTTCTTTGAGAATATATAAAAGCACAGACGTGTGGTAGAGCATTGCCTGTTTGGTAAGCAGTGAATCTGATGCAAAATGAGGTGAATAAAGCATGAAAGCCTGCAAGTATGGAAAATAATGGGAGGTAAGACAAAATGAGTGATTGAGAGCATTTTGTGAAGAGCCTTGAATACTAGTTAGAATTGCATTCAGCTACATGAAGCAGAGTCCTTTCAGAGTGGTTTAAACCAAACTGGATTTTATTTTTATTGCATAAAACGTTCAGAAATAGGAAGTCCAGGGCAAGTACTGTAGCTCTACAATGTAATCAGTTGTTGAGCCCTTGTATGTTTATAACCCACCATTTTTTGTCAGTTTGAGTTGTATACTTATTGTTTCAGGGTTACAAAATGCTTCATTGTTAGCCTTATTAATTCTAGAAAGGAGTAGTGTTTATATCAGGAAAGCACAGATGTTCCCAGAAGTCCCTAAAGAGCTTCTGCCAGATTATGTCACATGGTTTTTCTAGCAGCAAGAGAATCTGGGAAGACATGTATATTAGTTGGGTGTGTAATTGCCTCAGACACAATTAGAGGAGGATGGATATTATATGCAACTAGCAGTGTCTGCCACAGCTACGCCAAGTAAGCTTCGATTTTATCCTACCGTGTTTCCCCAAAAATAAGACCTAGCCAGACAGTCAGCTCTAAATTGTCTTTTGGAGCAAAAATTAATATAAGACTTGTATTATATTATATTATGTTATATTATGTTATATTGTATTATATTATATTATATTTTATTATTATATTATTATATAAGACCCGGTCTTATTTTTCTTAGTTTACTTATAGTAAAATAAGACCGGCTCTTACATTAATTTTTGCTTCAAAAGACGCATTAGAGATGATTGTCCGGCTAGGTCTTATTTTCGGGGAAACACGGTAGTGGTGATAAGGAGTCTAGCTTAAAGGGAGTAAAAAATAAAACATTTATAGCTATTTTAGGAAAATTAGTTTGGTATTGGTATAGCTGGGGAAAGACAGTCTCAGAAACCAGTTACCATATAGTTGTCTTTGTATAAATATGAATGAATATGCTTAGAGTAAAACTATAAAGAAAATGGGTATTAAGAGACTTTGTAAAGGAAGAATCATTACTACCTGATGATATCTGAATATGTGGATTGAGGGAATGGGAGGGGTCAGAGTACTCTGGATGACTAGGAAAATATTGATAATGTTATATTTGTTGATTCTAAGTCACAATTTTTCATATTATCTGAATTCAGATGTGTCTTACAATTAAGTCTTATAGTTTTTCTTAAATGGTACAAAAAATAATGATAATCATTTAAAAGAGTCTATTAAATTCAGTAACTACAATATGAACATCAGAAGGAAATGGGAACCCAATTCTAAGAGTATATCAGCAAGGTCAATGCTGTATGATTTATACTTGGGGGATTACCATGCAATATCATGCCAAAAAGCACCTTAAAAGGTAGGATTGGTGAGCTCATGACTGAAGATTACCAATTTGGGTCTTTTGTTTTAGCACTGACAGATTTACTCTCAATGGGAAATTTTATATATATATAAATATCTTGAGAAATATCTATATTCAGGGAGAGAAGAAAAGCCAACAAAGAATAGTAAAGAGGATTTCTCCAAATGAAGAACCAGGAAGGCCATAACAACTTTGTTACTTTCTTGAATTTTGACCTGCTACTTAAGTTTCCCACTGTTGCCACAACAGAGTATCACAAACTGGATGGTTTAAACAACAGGAATTCTCACAGTTCAGGAGGCCAGAAGTCTGAAGTTAGGTGTTGACAGGGCTATTCCCTTTGAAAGCTATAGGGAAGGATCTTTCTTTGCCTCTTCCCATCTTCTGGCAGTTAACAGATACTCCTTGACATTCTTCAACTTGTAGCTACATCCCTCCGATTTCTACCTCCATCTTCATGGGACATTTCTTCAGCTTCAGATCCAAATCTTCCTCTCCTTATCAAACATACCAGTCATTGGATTGGGGCCCACCCTATTCCAGTATGAGCTCATCTCACTTCATTATATCTGCAAAGACCCTATTTCCAAATAGGCAAATTCACAGATACCAGGGGTTAGGATTTGAATATGTCTTTTTTTTTTTTCTTAAGTGGTGAAAAAGTAGTTTATTAAAAGAGATAGTACACTCCAAAAAATTAGGAGTGGACCCAAGCAGCAGAGAATGGCTCAAGGGCCCCCACTAACCTTGAATATATCTTTTGAGGGGTACACAGTTCAACCCACAACACCAACTAAAAATCATATTCCTGAATTTGAGTCAAGATACTTTTGAAGAATTCAAGTGACCACACATCCAATAAGATATTTGATGACAAGAGAGCATAGCTATTTGTTGATACGACACAAGTTTTTTTAAGTTACTAGAGTCCTTAATCCTTAAACAGTTTGATACCTTCTGAATAATGAGCTGTTTAATGAATTATTACTGTTTTAATCATTTGTCTGAGAACTTAGAAATATTAATATAACTGAATATCTTGCTAACTAGACATGTTAAATAGTCTTATTTTAACACTTTCAAATATATTTATATTTTTCCTTTACTATATTAACATGATTAAACAGTTATATAGCATAATCTATTTCTAATATACTATTATGAATGTAGGTTCTATTACAAAGCAGACACAACTCTGATCTGAATATCATGTAATCAAATAATACAGATGAAGTTTTCTTCCCTTGCCTTCATACCAAATGTACTAATCACTCTCAACTAACCTGTCTTAAATCCAAACCTATGCACTAAAACAAAGCCTTACAGAAAAAAGTTAAATTCCTGGTATGTGGTAGGCAGTCAAAAAATGTGGAAGGGAGAAAGAGAAGATGTGTATGAGACGTTTTTCCATGTTCATAGGAATGCTTCATAAGAGTACTTAATTTTACTAACTTATTCAAGAAGATACCTAAATGTAAGTTTCTCATTCTAGAGACTAAGACTATAGTATTTAATATATTCATTATGAAATTCTGAAATAATAATTATTTGATTATCCATGAAATTCAAATAAGATTTTACCTGTTCTTTTAAATTACTTTATTACCAATTGCCCACCAAAAGATTGTAAAATCTAATACCCACAACATAGAGCAAATAAAAGCAATAAATACAGCAAACTTAGAAAAGAGACTGGTAAGTTCAGGTTGGGTTTTGCTACTCACAAAGGTGACCATAAGTATCTGAGATACTTTAAGAAAATATTTATAAATGAGAAGGACTTTTATGATATGGCTTCGTTATTTATCTTGAAGTATTCAATTATCTGCATGTACCAATGACAAATATAAATAGTTCTAGGTAGGGAGCGGCCGGTTAGCTCAGTTGGTTAGAGCACAGTGCTCTTAACAAGGTTGCCAGTTCAGTCCCCACATTGGCCACTGTGAGCTGCGCCCTCCACAACCATATTGAAACAACTACTTGACTTGGAGCTGATGGGTCATTAAAAAAAATAATAATAAAAAAGTAAATACAAGTTTTTTAAAAAAGAAATACTCCTTATAAAAAATAAAATAGGGCCAGCCCAGTGGCTCAGGCGGTTAGAACTCCATGCTCCTGACTCCGAAGGCTGCCGGTTCGAGTCCCACATGGGCCAGTGGAATCTCAACCACAAGGTTGCCAGTTCAATTCCTCGAGTCCCGCAAGGGATGGTGGGCTCTGCCCTGCCCCCTGCACCTAAGATTGAACATGGCACCTTGAGCTGAGCTGCCTCCCAGATAGCTCAGTTGGTTGGAGCACATCCTCTCAACCACAAGGTTGCCGGTTTGACTCCCACAAGGAATGGTGGGCTGCGCCCCCTGCAACTAGCAAGGCAACTGGACCTGGAGCTGAGCTGCACCCTCCACAACTAAGACCAAAAGGACAAAAACTTGACTTGGAAAAACAAGTCCTGGAGGTACACACTGTTCCCCCAATAAAGTCCTGTTCCCCTTCCCCAATAAAATCTTTAAAAAATAAATAAATAAAATACAAAAAAAAGTAAAATAAATAAATAAATAGTTCTAGGTAACCCACAGTTTGCTGTGTTAACAAAGGAATTCAGTTTTTTCCAGACTCTAAAATCTTTCATTAAAAGAAAAGTGATCATGATGGTGGTAGGTAAAAATATTAAGAAATAACTTCACAATTTACTCAGCAGTAGTGAATAGATAAACTTATTGAGGTGGGCAGCTAGAATAATGGTGGAATTGCAACATGGTTCATATATACTGTACAGCATAATGATTAAAAGTTCAGGACGTGGAGTCAGACAGATCTAGATTCTGCTACTAGTTTCTGTAAAGTAAGAATAGTAATAGCTACCTATTAAGGATGTCAGTGCCCTCTAGCAGTAGACCACCAGGAACACACCTATAGTTGAACAAGTTGGGGTGGGTGGTAGTTTCAATATCTGAAAATCCCTCACAGTAACCCTAAATACATAGAATAAGTTAGTGTGCAGCACACATGTCTAACTCCCCTGCACGTAAGTAGTGTCTTAGTGGTAGGAGTATTAGAAATACAAGTGTCAATCATTACAACAAGAGTGAGCCAATTTTGTGTCCCTTAAAATGGACAAATTCCTGATGGAGAGATCCAAGATGGTGGAGTAGATAAACACTGTGCCTGCTTCTTTCTATGAACACATTAAAATTACAACTAAATTATAGAACAATCAACCTGTAGAACCATCTGAAATCCAGCTGAACAGAAATTTTATAACTAAGGATATAAAGAAGAGGCCATGTCAAGACTGGTATGAGGGACGGAAACTTGAAATGGGCTCGCCCTAAACCTGTGCGTGACGGTTGAGAATCAGGAGGGATCTCTTGACCATGGGGGTTCTCCCAGTAGAAGCAAGGGACCCCAGCCCCACACCATGCTCCTTAGCCCGGAGTATGGGTACCAGGAAGAAGAGACCCCACAACATCTGGCTGTAAAAGACAGTAAGGATTCTGACCATTACTGTCTTTCACAGCCAGATGGTGGGATGAAAGGCAGTAGGAAACCCAGACATCCTCTTAAAGAGCCCTCACACAGTCTCACAGCCAATTACCCTGGGCTCCGGCAGAGGATGGTGACTAGTGGGCCATCAGAGGCATATAGGGGGTAAGACACTGAGGTGTGTGGGTTTGGAGTGAGGGCTGGTGGACAGTCACCATTATCCCTGTGCAGGATCTTTCTCATGCAGCTGGCAGGCAGGTGCCATCTTTCCTGTGTTGAGCCCTCCCCCCACACAGCCAAATCTGAATCTGGATTGGTCTGGCGAGCTTTGCTGGGACTCTGCCCCACCCAACACTGGAAGCATTTTCTTGGGGAGCAGCCAGTGCCTCCCACATTGCACTGTTTCTTAGAAAACCATCAGTCTGCAGGCCCCAGGCAGGCGACGACTGGCCTCAGTGTGCTCTGAGACTTTACCTCAGTCACTCCAGGCTCAGCACTGGCACCAAACTAGAATCTACATTAGCCTGATTACCTCAACTCTTCCCACTCTAGTGATGCCCTGAGACCCTGCCTCACCCACTTGCATACCTTACGAGTCTTTATCAGTGGCTAAACCGTAAGGGAGCCAGAAGGTGGCAGCAGGCCTAGAATTGTTCTGGATTTTTACAGAGCTACCCCAAGCCCAGCACTGGTGGCAGGAATCCTTGGTTTGCAGTGTGGCCTCTACCACATGCCTTCGGGTTTAGCACAGGCAGTCAACAACCGCGGATCACTTTGCAGCTCTTACCAGGTAGTACCCGGCCAGTCACAGGCAGTGGGTGACCTGGGTCTGCACGGGAGCCCCTCCCAAGAGGCCCCAGAACCAAACTTTGAGGTTGGCTTCAGACCATAGCAGAGTACCACCCAATTAGCCCCACAAGCAGCACACACAACAGGCACTAGAGTCTGCTGGGGCGAATCCCACTCAGTGGAGTAAGCCCCTGCACAGCAGCCCATAAGCTGTGGACATGGCCAGTCCCCACAGCCAGTCAGCCTGAGGTCAGTCCCACCAACTGATGTGCCCATAGCAATCAAGGCTCAAGTATAACAGGAGGGCACACACAACCCACACAAGGGACACTACTGGAGCACCTGGAGCAGGTAACTAGGGAACCTGTGCCAGGGCCCCACACGGCATCTACTACATAAAGCCACCTGGCCAAGACTAGGAGACATAGCAGATCTACCTAATATATAGAAACAAACAGAGGTAGCCAAAATGAGGAAACAAATACATCCCAAATGAAAGAAAAGGAGAAAACTCCAGAAAAAGAACTAAACAAAATGGAAGCAAGCAACCTACCAGAGACAGAGGTTAACTCTTTTGCTGTGACAGTCGGGTATACCCGAATGAATATATCCAAAAATTTTATACATAAAAATAATGTCATTTATATACAAAGCAGCTCAAATTGCTATTAAATGCATAAAATAGTCAAAATATCAACTTTTTGTGGATTTCTGACACTGGGGAAAAAAACTTGAAATCAACACAGCAAAAGTTAAAAACAGTGGTTATAAGGATGCTCAAAGAACTTAGTGAGAACTTCAGCAGAGAGATAGCAAGTATAAAAAAGACATAGAAACCATAAAAAAGAACCAGTCAGAAGTGAAGAATACAATAACTGAAATGAAGAATGAACTAGAAGGAATTACCAGGAGACTAGCTGAAACACAGGACCAAATCAGCAATTTGAAGACAAGGTAGCAGAAAACACCCAGTCAGAACAATAAAAAGAAAAAAGAATCCAAAAGAGGATTATTTAAGAGATCTCTGGGACACCATCAAGCTTAACAACGTTTGCATCATAGGGGTACCAGAGGGAAGAGAGAAAGAAAGCAAGGGATTGAGAAGCTACTTGAAAACATAATGACTGAAAATTTTCCTAACCTGGTGAAGGAAATAGACATACTAGCCAAGGAAGCGCAGAGAGTCCTAAACAAGATGAACTCAAAGAGGCCAACACCAAGACACATTATAATTAAGATGGCAAAGGTTAAAGACAAAGAATTCTAAAAGCAGTGAGAAAAAGGCAACCAGTAACGTAAAAGGGAGTGCCTGTAAGATTGTCAGCTGATTTCTGAACAGAAACTTTGCAGGACAAAGAGCTTCCCAGAAAAGGAAAAGCTAAAGGAGTTCACCTCCAAACCAATATTACAAGGAGTGTTAGATGGACTTGTTTAAGATGGGGGGCGGGGGGGGGATAAAAAATACAAATAATAAAATGGCAATAAATACATATCTATCAACAGTTACTTTAAATGTAAATGGATTAAATGCTCCAATCAAAAACATGGGGTTGCTAAATGGATTAAAAAACAAAACCCTTACATATGCTGCCTATAAGAGACTCACTTCAGATTGAAAGACACAGACTGAAAGTAAAGGGATAGAGAAAGTTATTTCATGAAAATGGGCAGGGGGGAGGGGAAAACTGGTGTAGCAATACTTACAACAGACAAAATAGACTTTAAAACATGAGACAGAGATCTAGTAATCTTACTTCTGTGTATTTATCCAAAGAAACTCAAAACGCTATTTTGAGGGGACGTGCATTCATATGCTTATTGCAGCATTGTTTACAAAGGCCAAGATGTGGAGGCAACCTGGGTGTCCGTTGATGGATGAGTGAATAAAAAGTAGGTGGAACACAGTATACGTGAACAGACAATTAAGTTTGAGAACTTATTCTAGAAAAAGTGCTACATACCTCATTGCTGAATGTCACTATGGTCACCTTCGAAGTACTCTCCTTGGGAAGCTGCACCAATGCCAGCGCCTAGTCCATCTTTCACAGCAATTTTGGAACTCTGTTTTCTGGAATGGCCACCAGCGCCATTGTCATATTACCCTTGATGTCCTGAATGTTATCAAAATGTCTTTCTTTCAATATTTCCTTTATCTTCGGGTAAAGAAAGAAGTCATTGGGGGCCAGATCAGGTGAGTAGGGAGGGTGTTTCAATACAGTTATTTGTTTACTGGCTAAAAACTCCCTCACTGACAGTGCTGTGGGAGCTTGTGCATTGTCGGGATGCAAGAGCCATGAATTGTTGGCAAAAAGTTCGTCAGGTCGTCTCACTTTTTTATGCAGCCTTTTTACCACTTGCAAATAGTAAACTTGGTTAACTGTCCAGTTGGTACAAATTCATAATGAATAATAATTCCTCTGATATCAATAAAGGTAAGGAACATTGGTGCAAAAAGTTCATGAACTTAATTGTCAGTCCTCATATACAAAGGAATATTACTCGTCCAGGGAAGGGAATGGGTTCTTGCCATCTGTGGCAGCGTGGATGGACTGAAGGGTATTGTGCTGAGTGGAGTATGTCAGACAGAAAAACAGATGCAATGTGATTTTTCTTATATAGAATCTAAAGAACAAAATAAACAAAACAGAAACAAACTCATAGATACAGAGACTATTTTGATGGTTGCCAGATTGGAGGGTGTTCTGGTGGAGCAGGGAGAAAAAGGGGAAGGGATAAAGAAGTACAAATTGGTTGTTACAAAGTATTCATGGGTATGTAGGGTATATATAGCATGAGAAATACAGTCAATAATATTGTAATAACTCTATGATGTCATATGGGTACTAGATGTATTGGGGTGATAGATGAGGGGGTTGGGGGGCAGACTGAAAAAGGTGAAGGGATTAAGAAATACAAATTGGTAGTTACAAAATAGTCATGGGGATGCAAAGTAAAGCACAGGGAAGGGAATATAGTCAATAACATGGCAATAACTATGTATAGTGCCAGGTGGGTACTAGACTAGTCAGGGGGATCACTTCTTAAATTATATAAATGCCTAACCACTATTGATATATGCCTGAAATTAATATAAAATAATATTGAATGTCAGTTATAATTGAAAAATTTAAAAAGGAAAGAAAAGGTGAAGAGGAATAAGAGGTCCGAATTTCCAGATATAAAACAAGTCATGGGCATGTCATGTACAGCATGGGGAATATAGTCAGTAGTATTGTGATAGCATTGTACAGTGTCAGATGGTTGCTCTGCTTATCATAGTGATCATTTCTTTAGGTATATAAATGTTGAATGACTGTGGTACACCCCTGAAACTATTGTATGTTAGCTATAATTTTAATAAAAATCTAAAAACAAAAACAAAAAAAATGGGCAAATTCCTTTAATGGAGTTGTAAACAGTTCCAGCAAACCAGGCTGAAGTAGCTCTGAAGAGAACAAAGTATCATAGTCAGGATAGCCCCAGTATAAGTGTTTTTCTGATTGAATAGTCCTTCCTGATAGGATTGCAGTGACTTCAGCAGAAGCTTTTTGATGATGTAGGTCAAGGCCCATTTATTTTTACAAGGCTGAGGGCTGGAATGTGGTATATGATACAAGGGGCCTATAAAAGAGAATCTACCTTCTGAAGTATTTAAAGAACCAGTTACTAAAAGTTTTGTCATCAGGTCAGATGGAGGATAATATGTCCAGCAATCTGTCAAATTCAGAGTAGTACCTATGGTCTGGAAGTAAACATACAAGAGTTTTTGTTTTTCCTTAAATGGCAGAAGGAGATCTTAACGGGGTCAAAAACGATAGGATGAAGATGAGAGATATTAGTTATAATAGCCAAGATTAGTAGTGATTAGTAGTAAAGATACAGAAAAGAATACTGAAGAATCAGAAAATTAATTTGATTTTGTCATCTTGGGTAGGAGCTGTCCACTTTTGAAGTAATATCTTCAGGAGAATCCCTCAGAAGGAATGGATGTACAATATGTCTCTAAAGTTGCAAAACGCGAATCCAGTGAACAACACCTTGAAGTTTTACTGCTGAGTCAGTTGTTAACAATATCCGATTAGTTTCTTTTTACTGATACTCAGTGGCAAGCTTCCTCTAGTTGCATCTTTTCCAGACGACCAAAACTCCAGATTATAAATGATTCAGAAGCTGCTCTGGTGAATGTAGCTCATACCTGTTTGTGATAAAGCTAGAGGCATCATAAGAATCTCTTGTAGTGTTTAATCATATCAGATGGTAATAGGGTAGAAAATTCCCACTTGTGAAAGGCAGCCTATTGTTAACTAGGATTTATCTTATTGCCATCAGGCTTTTGGCAGTACTTAGAAGAATGAGGGTGTTTAAGCACTTTGATTATTATAGTTATCTTTATTTTATTTATTATCTTTTGTTTTCTTTATTTTGATCTCTGTGGATAAGGACAGTGAATGGTCTGAGTGAAGATAACGTTTATTTATGTCTTTAACAACAATGTGTGGTCCTGCAACTGGAGAAATAAGCTGGGATTTCTCTAGTCAGGAATACAGACTCTAGTACCCCTTTTTCTACCATTATAGCATAGCTTTTTAGCATGAGAAAACCTCAGTCCACCCTAAAAATAAATAATATACTCAGAGCTTCATTGGAGGTGTACCTTAATGCTTGGTTCCTATCTTCATCTTACCAAGGTTGTAATATTGACAAGAAGGCCATACATTGGAAACATCCATGGCAGTACCTTTTAAAAGCCATACTCTAATTTAGGTACAGTGCTGATACATCTCAGATGAACAGCCTTTTCATGGCAGAAACTCCCCCCAAAATGGCCACTTGCAACTCCAAATTGTTCTTGGTGAAATTCAGTCAGTTGAGAGATAAGTATAACCAAGCTCGTGTTACAGTGAGAAAACATGAAGCAGATGTTTGGTCTGGAAGAGGTTCAATTTTAGTTTGAAACAACCCATGAGAACTGTAATGGTCCTTAAGAATAATGCTTATGTAACTTTATTTGCAGGGCTTGGCTAAAGGCCAGTTGTCATTGATCAGGGACCAGAAAAAACTTGATTCCTGTCATTTGAAACTAAATAAGCAAAGCAGTTCTCAGGACACAAAGGCAAAATTGAAGAACTCCTTATAAGTTTTTTTTAAAAACATCTTCATTAAAATACAACTTACATATCATAAAATTCATGCATTTAAAGTGTATTCTTAGTGGTTTTTTTTAGTATATTCACAGTTGTGCAACTATCTCCACAATCTAAGTTTATAACATTTTCATCACCCTGAAAAGAAACTGTACCACTTAGCAGTAACTCCTATCCCACACCTAGCTCTAGACAACCACTAATAAACTGTCTCTATAGATTTGCCCATTTTGAATATATCATATAAATGCCATCACGCAGTATGTGGTCTTTTTTACTAGCTTCTGGCACTTCCCATATTTTCAAGGTTTATCTATGTCATACCTTTCAAAGTTTTGAAATGTTTTTGCCAGTCACAGTCTCCAGGGCCAGTTCAGATAGACTAATCTGGCCTATGTTCATCCGCTCATTATAGTCTCTTCCTCTTGTAGACAAGTGTCAATGCACTAGACAGATCATAGGAGCAGATGTTAGAAGTCTAGAAAACAATTTCACCAGGGAACAATGACATCTAATTGGATAACCAAAATATTTCCCGAAGACCTTTTTCTGGAAAAACAAGCCCAACACTGAAGGCTCAAGTGAAATATTTCAGCTCAATTCAACATGAACTTACCTCCCAGCCAAGGGCGTGTTTTATCTTAAAAGGTATAACACCTGATGTCAAAAGGGATTTTAGACAATCCCTAATGTCAAAAGGGATTTTAGACATGCACTCTATTATTGAGGTTCCTAGTGCAAGGCAATGGGAACTATAGCTGAATCTTGATGGGTCCTCCATTTCTGCCAGTGCCCTGTTATCAGCATCAACCCAGGAGCACACGTGTAATTAAACAAGTTTGAGTTCATTGCTCATTTTCAGCATGGGAGATCACGTACCATGGGATCTTTAGGGCTTATCAGTAAGAGGGT
Organism: Rhinolophus hipposideros; assembly: GCF_964194185.1. Taxonomy (NCBI): domain Eukaryota; kingdom Metazoa; phylum Chordata; class Mammalia; order Chiroptera; family Rhinolophidae; genus Rhinolophus; species Rhinolophus hipposideros. The sequence continues at coordinate 29,454,655 of NC_138070.1, read as the reverse complement.
TTTAGTAAGTACTTACAGGATTTGGACTTGTGTTTAGGTGATTTTTAGGGAGGATTCAAGAAAGCGGGGTTTTCTCAAGACGTGATGTCAGAAAGCAGGGATAATCCTATGATTGAGTATCTTAACAAATGCCTATAAATAAAGACCAAAGTGGACCTAAAGCAGACTTGTATTAGCTAGAGAGCAGGATATTGGCAGTTTTGTGATTGCACAGTGACCTGTTCTTGTCAGTACTTAAACAAAATTATGTGTTTTGTCTCAGACCAGTGTGATCTGGTCTGATGTTGGTTTTCTGTGATACTGTTTTATGTCCAACAGGAAAATACCAGGACCTAGCTTTGAACACCAGGCACACTCATAAGTGTCAGTGTCAGTCCAAGTCCTAAATATTAGGGGCTACTTTTCAAGTAAGAAATGAGATACTGTATTTAAAACCTTTAATTTAGAGCAGTGGCTGGCACATGGTAAATGCTTAGTAACGGATGGCCACTGTAATTATTTTTTACCACTGTAAGAGTTTTTGTAAGTGTCTTATATACTTGATGGTTAGCAGAAAACAGGATTCAGTTTAATGCCACAGTAGCTATCATACAGCAGTCTTTGTTGGTAGAGGAGAGTAGCATCTCTCTTGATAAGGTAGCACTTACCATATAAAGCTGGTTGTTTACTGTTACATAAGGTGAGAGGGTTCTGTTCAGAATTCCTAGCCCTGATTACTATGAGAGCAGAATCCCTGTAGTGTAGAAAGGAAACTTCATTTTAATAATTTTAAGAAATACCACTGTCACCTCAGGAAAGTAATATTGCTGGTATATCCTGTCATTAAATCAGTTCAATTAAAATTCCGATTTATATGATTACTTTTGTTATCATTGGTAAAACCATCATCTCAGGAGAAAGAGTTTACAAGATTTGTTTTTGCCGATATTTTTAAGTAATATAACACTATGTGTTATAATGCCCAGTGGATAGAATTCTAAAAGTGTATTTTGTTTTAACTCTTAATTTAGCTTGGAGTGGTTTTTATTTTTATCTTTTGGTGCATTTAATAGCCATGGTCAAGAGGCGAATGCCCTTTGTTTTACTTTCCATGCTCCAAATCCATTAAATTAGGGATCTAGAGGCCAAGTTTTAGATGATATTTTAGAATGTGGAAATAAATAACTTTGTTGTAAGAGAGACCTTCTGCTAGATGTATCTTGTACTCCATTTTAGTTCTTTTTGACCAGCTTTTTAAGCAAACTCGTGACAAGATCAGTCAAAAGCAGAGTGGTTGTGTATTTTCTCCTTACCAAGACCTCATCCCCTCCTAGAAATATAGCTTACCCAATGGTGAGGAGCAAATGTCAGTTAGATCAGTATTCCTGGCCGGTCTTACTCACACTTCCAGCCCTTTTTTACAAGTCTTTGCCTATAGGCTTTAATATTGGCTGTATTCTGAATATCTGCAGAATATTGCTATAAAGTAGTTTTTATGTGTGTCCATGGTGACAAGTTCCAAATATTGGGATTTTTCCACTTTTTATCCCAGGATAGATTGAAATATTAATTCCATTTTCTTTAAAGAAAAAAGTGAGAATGGGAAGATACTAACAAGTGAACACCTATTTCTTATACTGCAGCATTATCTGGCCCTCGAACCCACAGCTGAATTAAAAACAAATCAGAAGGATCAGGAATAAGTTGAATAAGTAGGCATAGGGGAAAAGCATAAATGTCTTTGACAGTAAGGGAAAGAGAAAAAGAAAAGGCATACATAGAAATATTAAGCACATACCAGTAAGGGTGAGATGGGGTGGGGACAGGAAGAATGGGGGTGCAGTTGAGGATGAATGTAAAACCGCTGTCAGTGTATTAGAATATAGTGCAATAATTGGTGTTCTTGATTTTCATGAGTCATCAAGAAACGAAAAAAAACTATTATTTAAGAAATCAAGGCAAAATGTAACCATGTCACAAAATTTCTAGCACAAATAATTTAATAAAGTAAATTTGAATGCCTTAAAAAGGGATTAAGTTAGTGTTTTGGAAAATTTTTCTTAAGTGGAAAATGTATTCATTTCCTAATAATATCAGCTAATTGAAGTGTTCCAAAGGGGAAAGCTGAAGTATTAGATTGCAAATATTCATTGGGAGGAAATTTCACCCTATGTATCTGTTAACAGATGATATTTATTAAAATATACATGGTGTTGAGAAACTGTTATAATTAGTACATTTTAGTTTTCATTAAAATATTGCAACCAAAAATTGCTTCTTGTTAATGGACTACACAGCTTCAGCAGCTCAGATTTGTTCATTTAGTACAGCGCAGCTTATTTGCATATGGTAAAGACATTGGCAGAGTTCTGTACCTGATAACAGGCTAGGTTGTTTAGATCTACCCTCCCACTAAAAACAACAGTATGATTTTTTTTAAAGCACTTAAAAGTGTTTGAAGAGTTGGTTAGGGTACTGCCAGGTTGATTTTAGGGGGACAGCCTGCCTCAGACAGGTAAGTAGATACTAAAACCAGTGTTTCCCTAAGACATTTGCCAAAATACAAATGGATATGAAAGTTGTGAAATCTTAGAGAGAAGTTGCTCCACACGTTAAGTAGGGACCCCTAAGTTCTATAACAGGAGAACTAAACCTGCTCTGCTTCCTCCCAACTCCAGGAGACTATAGAAACAGCTGCCTTGGCAATTGGCAGACTAGAATTTTAAAAAGGAGAAAGGAGGAAACACATCTCTGAGAAGTTGTGGCCACCAGCCAGCCCTCTTGCAGATTTATATCTTAATTCTTTCTGGCACAAGTAGGCCAAGGAATCTCAGTGAGTTTGGTTTAGTAGTGCCCTCCAGGAATCTAGCAGAAGCAAACATACAGACAGCTCTGAAAAGGGGCATATTCATCCTAACCGCAGCAAGTCAGTCCCTTACAAACCATTTTCAAGGGCCATAACTCACTGTCAAAAACACATAAGGAAGTGTAGCAGAAGAGAACCAACTGGAAAAAATAAATAAATTGGCACAGCTAATTGTCATAGTTTTCCACACACAGATATAAAATAAATATCCTTACTATGTTTAGCAAAATAAACAAGCTTGAATAATAGTGTCAGAGAACAGTAAGATAAAAAAATAATATAGCAGGTTTGAGGAGGAAAAAACAAGTAGGACTTTTAGAAAAGAAAAAAAATGACCAAAATAAAAAAACTCAGTCAACATTTCGGCAGTAGGTTGGACTTAGCAAAGAAGAGAATTGGTGAATCAGAAAATAAATTAGAAGAAATCACCTGAATGCTGCACAGAGACTGTATTAGTATTCTCCAGAGAAACAGAACTAATAGGCTATATATAAATATATAGAAAGAGATTTATTAGGAGGGATTCACTGACATGATTATAGAGGATGAGAAGTTGCAGAAGTTGCACACTTTTCCATCTGCCAACTGGAGGCCCAGGAAAGCTGGTGGTGTAGTTCCAGTCCAAACCCAAAGACCTGATAGTATAAGTCCAACAAGTCCAAAGGCCCGAGAACCAGGAGTATTGCAGGAGATCGATATCCCAGCTCAAGCAGGGAGAACAAATTTGCCCTCCTCCTACCTTTTGTTATATTTGGTCCACAGATTGGATGATCATCTTTACTCAGTCTACAGATTCAAATGCCACTTTTTTCCAGAAACACCCTCACAGATACACTAAGAAATAATGTTTTTAAAATAATAATAATAATAATAATATTTTACCAGCTCTGTGGGCATCCCTTAGCCCAGTCAAGTTGATAACATAAAATTAACCATCACAGAGACAATGCTACAGTGCAAATTAGGGCTATGGACAATACAAACGTAGGTTTGGTGGAAGTCCTACAAGGAGAAAAGAGAATGGCTGAGAATTTTCCAGAATTGACGAAAGACACCAGTCCATGCATTAAAGGCCAGCAAAATCCCAAATAAGTAATAAAAGAAACACAAACCTTAGACACAGAGACAATTCAGAAAAAAAAATTTTTTAATGGCATTACCTTCAGAATATCTGCCTTTTTATAACATCAGAAGCCAGTGGAATGATTATCTTCAGTATGCTGAAAGAAAATACTGCCAATCTAGATGGCTACACACAGTGGAAATATCTTGCAAAAAAGAAGATGATAACATATTTACAATGAAATACTACTCAGCCATAAGGAAGGGTGAAATACTGCCCTTTGTGACAACATGGATGGATCTTGAGAGAATCATGCTAAGCAAAATAAGACAGAAAAAGACAAAAAAATGTATGATTTCACTCATGGGGGATATAAAACAGAAAGCAACAAACAAAAAGAAAGTCATAGACACAGATAACAGTAGGGTGGTTACCAGAGGAGAGGGGAGGGGAGGATGAAGAGGGTAAAGGGAATCAAATAGATGGTGATGGAAGGAGACTAGACTGGGTGGTGAGCACACAATGCAAAATACAGCTGATATGTTATAGAATTGTTCACTTGAAACTTATAAAATGTTATTAGCCAATCTAACTTTAAGAATGAAGGTGAAATAAAGACATTTTCAAAGAAACCAAATCAATTCATCAGCAACAAATCATCACTAAGGAAATTCTTAATTGGTACATACTACAATGGAATATATTACTTGGCCATAAAAAAGAATGAAGTCTTGCCATTTGTGACAACATCAATAGAACTAGAGGGTATTATGCTAAGTAAAATAAGTTAGAGAAAGACAAATACCATATAATACCACTTATACGGTATGTAGAATCTAAAAAAACAAATGAACAAACAAAACAGAAACTCAGATACAAAGAACAAATTGATGGTTGCCAGATGGTAGGGACTTGAGGGGAATAGGTGAAAAAGGTGAAGGGATTAAGAAGTATAAACTGCCAGTTATAAAAACAGTCACAGGGGATATAAAGTACAGCATAGGGAATATAGCCAATAATATTGTAATAACTATTATATGGGGTCAGGTGGGTACTAATCAGGGTGATCACTTTGTAAGTTATATAAATGCCTAATCACTATGTTGTACACCTGATATATATAATAATACTGTATGTCAGCTGTAATTGAAAAAATAGGTGACTGATTTCTAAAGTAAGCAGTAAAAAAGAATAAGAAAGGATTGTGTCATTTCCAAACAATAAAAGGGGAGAAATGGAATGATTATCGTCACTTGTATTTAACAAGCTGATTCTGAAACATATAAAGAAATGTAAAGGGCCAAGAATAGCTACGATATTCAGGAAGCAGATGAACAGGGTGAGAAGATTTGCTCTACCTGATACCAAGATTTATTATAAAGCTGTCGTAACTACAGTTTGGCATTAATGCAAGTACAGACAAGCAGACGGAACTAGTAGAAAAACCTGGAAACACCCATGCGTTTAGAGCACTGCAAAGCAGAAAAGATGGGTTTTTCAATAAATGTTCAGTCAGTCACAAAATCAACTTCAGGTGGATTAAAGAAAAGACCTAAATGTTAAGGAAAAAATATAAATCTTTCACAAGATAATTTGAGATAGGGAAGGATTTTTAAGACACCACCAAGAAGCCATAACCATAAAGGAAAAGACTAATAAATTCAATTAAATTAAAACTTGGTTATCAAAAGAAATAATTAAAAAGATAAGCCGTAGAAGAGGGAAAAATACTTGTAACATGTATCACTGACAACGGGCTTGTGTCAGAAATATGAAAAGAAGTCTTATAATAAAAAGCAAACAACTCAATAACAAGGCCTTTCCCAAGAGGGGATTCAATAAATATATGAAAAGGTACTCAACCTCATTAGTGTTGAGGCAAATGAAACTCGAACACAGTGAAATACTGCTACACACCCACCAGATTGGCAAAATTTCAAAAATCTGATAATACCAAGTGTTTGTGAGGAGGTAGAGCAAAAGAGTTCACACTACGTGTAGTCATGTAAATTTAGTATAATCACTTTGGGAAAGAGTCTGGTATTTTCTAATAAAGTCAAAGATAAACACACCCTATGATCCAGCAATTCCGTTCTAAGTATAGATACCCTAGGAAAAAAAATGCCTATATGCATTAAGTTACTTACACAAAAAATATTCATAGTAGCATTGTCTATAACAAACTGTCAATCCAAAGTGAAGTGGGTAGATTATAAATATCATACAACAATTTTTAAACTTACCCTAGGTAAGTTTAAACAACATGGGTAAGTCTACAATCTTGAAGGAAAGAAGCAAGACACAAGAATACAAGCTATGTGACTCTATATAAGTTTACAACCAGACAACACTAACGTGTACCATTTCTGGTGACAGTGGCAGACTTTCCCTTAAAGGGCGTGATGGTAAGTTTTTAGACTTAACTGCCACGTTGTCTCGTCTCTGCCACTAGTGTAAAAGCAGCCCTAGACAGTACGTGTCTGTGTTCCAGCAAAAACCACTTCAAGTTTCTGGGTACATGTATTTGAGATAAAATTGCTTTTTAAAAGAAGGGGGACAAGAAAAAAAGGAATGGAATGCTAACCAGAAAAGACCGGATGAGGGTTACTTCTTGGAAGGAGAGGTTTGTGATCAGGGAAGGGTAAATGGGAACTTCTGGGATGCTGGCAGTATTTCAATGGGACTTGTGTAGAGCTTACACAGGTGTTCACTTTATACCTATCTTCATTATGTAAAAGTTGTATGTACAATAAATAAGTTGTCTGTCACAAATAAGTTAAAAAATAGAAACTGTTACATTTAATTTTTATGTGAATTTTTGTTTAGTTAACATTTGAATTGCTCTGCTTATTTCTAAAATTTGTATCAAAGAAATACTAAAAGAATTTAAGTAGTAATACAAGGCTGTTGTCTTACATATGATTTTTTAAATCACATAAACATTTAATTAACATAAAGTAAAATATAGAACACTTAGTTTTGATTAGTAATTCAGGATATACATATACATTAGTCTGTGTTTAGAGGCTTGGAGATACAGCTTGCAATTAATACCTTGTCTTATTTACACCAAAATATTGACAACTGTCCTCTTCTTTGCAGGCTCAGTAGATGAAGGCGTCACCGAAGGGTTACCTACACTTCAGAGCACTTCTAGCACTAACGCTCACCCAGATGAGGATGATCGGTTAGTACCAACATGGTGTGTCATTTTCTTGTAGGGGCTATGCTTGCAACTCTTAAATTTAAGCATTTTATCTGGGAATTATATAAGAAGTTTATTGGGACCTCACTTTAGTATATTTTTCAGATTAATGAGGTAGCATCATCACATAAATCAGCTCACTTCTGCGAGCGTTTTTTGGCATTTCCAAAACCGCCCAGTCCCGTCACTTTGAGTAGTATTTATATCAGAGGTTGGCAAACTGGACCACAGGCTAATTCCAGCCCACCAACCTTTATTTGTAAATCATGTTGTTTTGGAACATAGCCACACTCATTGTTTTATATATTGACTGTAGGTCGCAGAGTTGAATGAAACAGAGATCCTGTAAGTAAAAAATATTTACTTACCCAACCCGCTACAGAAACTGTTTGCCAAACCCTCATCTATACCCATAATTCCCAAGTCATTATCTTCAGATTGACTGTCTCTGCTTGTATTTCCACATAGATATATCAGGGGCATTTCAGAATTAACATGGCCGAGACAAAAATGCAAACTTCTAACTCCCCTTCAAAGCCTGCTCCTCCATCCAGTCTTTCCCATCTCAGTGAACATCATCATCATCCCCCAACATTGCTCAAGCAGCATCTCTGGGAATTATACGTGATCCTTTTTTCCCTCACCACTCTCACGGTTGCCCCTCCCCATATTTAATCCTTAAGCAAGTCCTGTCAGCCCTCCCTCTAAAACATATCCTCTACCAGTCCACTTTCCTCCTCCTCCACCCCCCTAGCCCAAGTCACCACCAGATTTTGCATTGACTGCTGCAGTAGCCTTCAGCTGGTCCCTGATTTCATCCTCCCCCTACTCCAGTCATTCTCCATGTATCAGCTAGAGTGATCTTTTTATTTGTACTAAGTCAGGTTATGTTGCTGTTCTAAGTCATAAATTCTAAATGTTTCCTATAGATTCATACTTCAAATCTAAACTCCTTATTAGGCCTTTTAAAGCCCTACATGATATGACTTCTGCCTACCTCCCTTCAGACCATTCTTGCATACTACATTTTAGCCACGTAGATCTCCTTTCAGTACCTAGAACAGTCCGTATTTGCGTCTGCTTTGGATCTTTCTGCCATGTAGGGCTTTTACTCTCCCTGAAATGCTTTCTCCCTTGATTTTTACATTGTTGGCTCCTTGACCTTCAGATCACTGTCTAGATGTCAATTCTCAAGGAAGCTTTTCCTGACCACCAGTCTAAAGTAAAGCAGTACCAATCACTATTGGATCACCCTGTTTTAATTCTCTATTCTGAAAATTTTCTTGAGTTATTGTATGTCTGACCACTGAATATAGATTCCACTGAGTTAGTAACTCCTCATGTGATAGTCCAGGACAGACCTAAAAACTGTATTTGTTGGAAACTTGAAGGATTCACAGAACTCAAGCAAGGTTTATTCTTGAATAGCTAAACCTTGTAGAGCAGGTTATGTACCAGAGTCATTTAAATAAATTAATGAAGGTGTAAAAAATGGAAATGTGCCTAGATTCCTTAATTTCAAACGTTAATGCAGTTGTCTTGTTCTATACCAGATGCTGTGCTGAGTAGTGAAGATACTAGAGACGAAATATGTAACCCTTGCCCTCAAAGAGATCAAACCATTTTAGGGGAGGGAGAGAGGTTGAAGATAAGTAAACAAATCTGCAGAGAGTTCTGTTGCTCTGCATAGAAGGATACCTACTTAAGCCACAGATGAATCAAAGGCTTCCCAGGAGGAGGTGACTTTGCTATATGTCATGAGATGAAATGACTAGGCATTATCTAGGCAAAGAAGGTAGCCTAATAGAGGAAGTTAAATGTACAAAAGCACAGCATTGAGAGAGAACTATTAGGAGGAACTGCTTGGTATAGGTTATATCTGGGGAGTATGACAAGACATGAGGCTCGAAAAGTCCACAGAACCCAGATGAGGAGTGCCTTGCAAAGGGGTTTAGACTTTCTTCTGAAGATAACAGTGAACCGTTGCAGGAGTTTAAACGGGGGACTGATGGAATCAGTTCAGAGGGCTTTAGGGCTAAAAGAGAGGGTGTACAATACAATGTGAATACAATGATGAAGGCCAAAATTAAAACACTGGTCAGAAGGAAAGGATTAGAAAGATTAAGGATATGGTCAAATATATGGTGATGGAAGGACAACTGACTGGGTGGGGAATACATAATGCAATATACTATAAATTACGTATTATAGAATTGTACACTTGAAACCTATAAAGTTTTGTTGACCATTGTCACCCCAATAAATTTTAATTTAAAAAAAAGAAAGATTAAGGATATCTTAGGTAAAATCGTTTATGATATATTAAGTGGCCTTACATCCTTGCTTAACTTAAGATGGTGAAACTTCTGGACAATAATGTTTTTCATATTGCTGTAAATAAAACGTTAAACAGTTTCAAAAAGTCTCTTAAGTGTTTTTTCTTTTCTTCATTTCAAGTTGTGCAGAAGTATTTGTTCAACTTAAAAATCAAGAGTCTGGTTGCCCTCTTTGGTCTGTTTTTTAGATTGGAAAATGTTCAGTATCCCTACCAACTCTACATTGCTCCTTCTACCAGCAGTACAGAACGGCCAAGTCCAAATGGTCCAGACAGACCTTTTCAGTGTCCAACTTGTGGGGTGCGATTCACCCGTATTCAGAACCTAAAACAGCACATGCTCATCCACTCAGGTAATGTCATCTTCCCTCTTGTAGTGTAAATGAGTACTCTAAAACATTTTATTTTGGAATCCCAATTAAAAATAGAAAACAGGTGTTATTGAGTTAAAAAAATATATATAGTTCTGGGAAGTCAAATGAGAACAGATAGGTCTAAGTCTATTGCTGAAATGGTACAGTGTCAGAAATTATTTGCTTGATACACTTTCCATTGGCATAAGCATTCTGATTAAAACTTAGAGCAGTGTATGTGTATAATACATAAATTAAAAAGATATTGCATATATTAGGTGTACTGTATATATATGAGGTAGAAAAGCACGTATACAGATGGTAGAGTAAATGGGGTTAACAAGGTATATATTAGTTTCCTTTGTATGTAAGTTTGAAATTATTTCCAAATAAAAGGTTTTTAAAAATTTAATAATGATAATTTTAATTCTGCAATCCTGAATTTCTCTGTAGCTAATTAGCCCTGTAGTATTTACTTATTTAGTATGAAAGTGATTCTGAATAAATAATGTGTAAAACAGATTTGAAACTTAAGTTCAGTGATCACATAAAGGCAACAGAAGTCTTGTGGGTAAAACACTGACCTCTGATTAGAAATCTTTGCTCTTGTTTTCAGCTGTGATATTATCTCATTTTCCCCTTCTTTAGATAGGTCTAATAGTCCCTTTGACCAACACCAATTCTCTATGACTTTGTTAAATCAACAGATTGTATTTTGAAGGTTTTATAATTTTTTTGCCAAAACTGTGATAGTGAATTGGAGGAGACCATTAATATAATTTATAATTAATTAATTTCTACATATTTTTTCTATCACTATTACATTAAATACCCAAAAACCCAAGTCATCAAATGATAGTTCTGTCACGATCGTTAATTATGTTCAGAGATGTTAGAATTTTTTTTTTTCTCATTTCTCTTTGAGATAGGGGAGGAAGAGTTAGGTACTGATCATTTTCACATCTTTTCAACATAAACCTCATTACTTTAATGAAATGAAATAAATGTGATATGAGGATCTGAGTTCCGTTTAAATACTGTGGTTAGATTGTGTTTTCAAGTCTGTGAAATAGATAATTTAGAAGGGTATTCAAAAATCAGTTTGAGTATATGTTACCTAGTTTACTCCACCCCCTCTTGCCTTTCTTTTTTTTTAAAGCACTTTTTTAAAAAAGTGCTTCATATGTTCTATACTTCTTCTGAGATAATGAATTAGAATTTATTTTCAGTGGTAATTTTTGTCTTTTCAAATTCATCTGTTGCTGCAAAATTGTAGTTCAGAAATTTGTGAGGTTTATGACCTTTCAGTTGATTTTGTTTTTACGTAATATTTCCTTTTGCTTTATTTTATAGGAATTAAACCATTTCAGTGTGACCGCTGTGGGAAGAAGTTCACCAGGGCTTACTCGCTAAAGATGCATCGCCTAAAGCATGAAGGTAAACGCTGTTTCCGGTGCCAGATATGTAGTGCCACTTTCGCTTCCTTCGGGGAATATAAACACCACATGAGGGTTTCCCGGCACATTATCCGCAAGCCTCGGATTTACGAGTGCAAAACATGTGGCGCCATGTTCACCAACTCTGGAAATTTAATCGTGCACCTGAGGAGTCTGAACCATGAAGCGTCAGAGCTAGCAAACTACTTCCAGAGCAGGTGAGGTGCACAACGAAAACTGAACCAGGAAAACTGCTTTTTCTAAACTCTCTTTTCCTGCTTTTAGGGCAGCCTCCTGTGTTTTTATCAGGTTGCCAGGTAATCAGTAACATTCCTTTTAAATTCCCACTGTCCATACTCTGATCTCCTGATCTGATAAAATTTTGCTGAATCTTCTAAGTATATACAATTAAAAATATTATAGTTGGAATTAGAAATCTTTTCGTACAGGAGTAGACTACTTATCTTCTTAGGGGTTTTGTTTTTATAACATGGAATTAAAATAATTCTGTAGTGGATCTTAAATGACCTTATTGGAAAATTTACCATGTCAGATGATACTTAATGATATTGGATTACTTCAGACTCTTTGGACGTTAGTAAAATTCTTGACCACTTCTCTGTTTTCTTTAAATTTTATATAAAAGAATATACAATAAGAGAAAATTTAATAGGAGTTACGTATAATGGATTATTATTTAGATCAAATGAAGTTTTCCTTTTTTCTTTCTGCTTAAAGCTTCATGCTTTTAATATTAATAATTTATAATAGAGTTACCTTTCTGATTTATGGTGTATCCAAGGAAATCAGGTTCTAGTTCCAGCTCTACCACTAATTGCTGTTATGATTGAATATGTCACTTGACAGGTGAAGAAGCTTGAAAGTTAGAGAAAGATAAAAATGTAAGCTTTAAAGGTGATTTCTAAGGTCTCACCTAGATATAATCTTCTATTGTCTACTTTTAATACAGCTATAGGAATCCTTAGTTTCTTATAAAATGTGAAATCTTAATTTTAAACCACTTTTATTTTTTAATCTTATTTTTTAATAAATTCCAGTTTTTTCCTGCATAGATTTTGTTTTTCTCTTCAAATCAGACATTCATTTTGTTTAATGTAATCATTTCTAACTGAGTGTCTGCTTGTCATTATCACAAAGCCTAAGTTATACTTGTCATATGAAACATTGTTCAGGACTAAAATAGTGTCTCAGTTAACCACTCCTATTGTCTGTTGTATCTTCCCTATACACAGCTCTCTATTCTCCACTCTTCTTGTCTAACACCTGAAGACTTTTTAGAAAATATAAGACATCTTAAATTGCTTTGTACGTGAGCAGATTTTGTTTTATTAATACTTGACAAATTATAAAATAACCTTACTCAGTATGTCAGTTGTTGACATTCCTGGTATTACGAAGCAATAAAAATTTAAAGCACCTAAGATAAGATTTATTTCATAATGTTTGTTTTAACTACCAAAATACTTACAGTAGAAAATTTAGACAATATAAAGAAGTTTAAAATATAAGAAATTAAAGATCTTTTCTGATTTCACCACTCAGGAATAATAGCCACTGTTGTTAAAATTTTGGTATATTTTACTGTCTACATTCAGTAATCAAATTTAATTATTGTATCAATAGAATATTAAATACTTTCAATATTAATAAATTAATTACCTTCTGAGGACTAACATATAACTAATCTCGTGGCATTCATTTCCAAATACTGATTCAAAGATAAATATTACTCTTTTCATATACCAAATTTAATAGCAGGACACACATAAATTAGTTTTTTACATTTCTCTATATAGAAGATTTTGCATAAGGTCACTTATGCGTAAAGATTTAGTTTCTTAACTAACATTCAGGAAGTAATGAAACTAGGTTTATATACCTTTTAATTAGTGTGTAATTCAAGAAAGGTTAAGCATAAATTATTCAAATGATCTTTGCATAAGTGAGCATGCTAATTGCATTTGTTTTGTGTACAGAAACTCTTCTAAAGAAAACAAGACTATTTAGGTGCCCAAGGTGACACTCAATTTTATCTGTTGGTGGTGGTGAGGGTTGATATACTTTGGTTCTAATGTATGGCTTTGGTTCATATTTAGCCTTTTTGCCTCGATGATTGGATATATCCGAATGAATATATCCAAAATTTTTATACTTCAAAATAATGTCATTTATATACAAAACAGTTCAAATTTTTATTAAATGCATAAAATAGTCAAAATAGCAACTTTTTGTTTTTTGTGGATATCTGACATTTTGAAAAAAAACCTTGAAATCAATTAATGCAGCAAAATAGTTAAGAAAGTTTACAAGTTGAAAATTCCGGAGTTTAATCTTCATTCAAGGATCATCATTCAAGAATTAGAAAAATGAAAACTCCCAATCCTGTTTTACAAATCAGGTCTTTTTATGTGTCTTACTTAATACTGGTTTGAAAGTTAACTCCATTTCATCCTTTGCTTCTTATCTAGTGATTTCCTAGTACCGGACTACTTAAACCAGGAGCAAGAAGAGACCCTTGTTCAGTATGATCTTGGAGAACACAGTTTTGAAAGCAACTCCTCTGTTCAAATGCCTGTAATTTCACAGGTCTCCTCAACCCAGAATTGTGAAAGCACTTTTCCCTTGGGGTCTCTTGGTGGGCTGGCAGAAAAGGAGGAAGAAATGCCAGAGCAACCAAAGACCAGTGCTTGTGCCGAGACTCCCGGAGGTGATCCCCCGAAATCAGAGCTGTCTTCTGTAACTATTGAGTAATTTCATGATTTGGCTTCGGTTTTGGTTTTTGGAAAGTGCCTGTGCTTGGTCTTGTACATTTAAATTTAGTTCAATTTTTTTAAAGAAAAAGGGGTTTGGGAAAGAATTTCCCTTTTTTACTTTGTAAACGCTGCAACTGATGTTTTATTTTTCATGACTGAGAGATTGCTTCTGTAAGTGCACAATAACTTGATGTTGAAACATAATAGAAGCTATAAGACTTAAGGAGAACCAGTTGACTTAAAACATGTATCAGTTTCTCCTTCCATTGTTAAAAGTAGGCTAACAACAGATTATTAGGTAAAGAAGAAATCAGATCAATATTGACCTTCCTGAGATGAAACGGTACACCAGAAACAAAGTGTTAAAAAGAATTTGACAAATGGCCCAAATAGATGTTTACTCCTATACACAGGATGTTGTACAATATTTTGTAAAGCCTGTTGTTTTTGGAAGTATTTAAGGTAAGCTGTGTTAAAAATTATTAGGTTAAAAACTGCTGAAATACAAAATACTCCTTTTTTTTTTTTTGTAAGCTTCATCATTTTTATTCTGATTATTTTCATAGTGAAAATTTGATATTGGGGTAGGCAGTCCCTGTACCTTATAGTACTACTCATTCAAATAATCTTTCTTCTATAAAAGAAGACAGAGAACCATGATTGAGAATAGTCAAGCTGTGCATGGGGTGACCAGGAATGGAGAATGTAGTGTGTAAATCCCAGCTTCATAGGAAATCTAATACTGCTTTTCTGGCTGAAATTGTTATTTACCTGGTATTTGAATGTTAATGCCTGACTAATTATGTCACTGCCAAAATCAGTTTTCCTCTTGCCCCATTGACAATACTTTCACTTGCATATATTGGCGTGATACTATATAAAGGAAAAATATTAGAGATAATCTATATTTCATATGTAGGTTTATGTATTGTTGGGGATGTTTTTATTGTGCTGTTTTGGACAAAATAAAGAATTCTCTATTAAGGCTACATTCCTAACCCAACTAAGATTGTTTATAAAAATCCCATATGACAGTGAAACATTGTCCTTGTTCTAAAAAACTTTTAACTATTGCCAAGTTTATTAAAAGTAGTTCATGTAGTTTTTACACAATGTAAGCAATAATGTAAAAGATGAGAAAAGCCTATAAAATGATCTCTGACTCATAAATCTGGGGGAAAATGTTAAGACTAAAGAAAAACTAAAAACCTTGAATTAATGACTAGCACCTCTTTTGCTGCTAAAAAATGCAACTTTCTTTTTTAGTTGAAATTTATGATACTCTAGGCTGGAGTATACTTTTCATCTAGTGCCATTTACAGTATCACTTTGATCCTAAATATTCATGAGTTCATGAACAATGAACTTTTGAGTAACTTCTATTTATATATATATATATATATCTCCAAACTTTAATAATCATGAAAGCACCTGATTCAATCAGAAAAAAAGAAATAAAATACACTTTTCTTATTTTACACACAAGATCTGAATTTTGTCCAGGTGCTAGACCTTAATAATAAAATATATTTTTAAGTTTTAGTGATTTAACTGTTCCATTTTTAAAAATGTGCTCATTCTGTAATTTGTTTTGCCTCCCACAAATGGAAAGAAAAGGAAAGGAAACTTACTGAGGATTTTTTTAGGCTAATGTTCTTTCTGTCTCTTTCCATATTCTGCTGTCTTTAACTTGTTTCCAACTCCTTATCTCACTCATGAGCCTGTTTTTACCCCTTTGCTCTCAAACGTAGGTGTATCACCTTCAGGAAAGTCAACATATACAGGTTATGATGGGCTTCCACCATTTATGCATCTTTACTAATAGGGTTGAATTACTTTGTGCAACGGATTGGTACTTACTAGTAATGGCACTGCTGTGTCTCAACTAGAAAGGTCAGGAGTTTTTATTTTTAATGTCATATATATTCTTGGAAAACTGTTAATGCCTACCAATAGATAAATGTCAAAGTTAATATAAAATCTTATATGGACTAGACAAAGAATAGGCAAAATTATGACCAGCAATTGTTGTTGCCTTCAGTTTTATGAGTTACTAAAAAAAGAAGAAGAAAAAGGAAGGAAGAAAATAAGGAAAGAAATAGGGCTAAAGAAATGTATTAGAATCATTTGGGGATTTGTTGGTTGAAAATGTTTAGCACATCTCCTGTCCTGAGACCTCTACATTAAGAGCGCCTTGCACAGTTTTGGCAGTTCTGAGGTGTTCTGTGTTCTCACAATATAGAATTACTACCACTGGCTATTCTTTCTCAAATGGAAATTTTATATTTTCATTGGTAATTACAATTGCACAGATTTCCAACTTATATGAAAAATTTAAATACAGTACTGTGAAAATGCATACTTGGTTAGTTGTCTGCTTCCCAAATCTTACCAATACAGTTAACTAATTAATATCCAACAAAGTCCTTCCTTTTCTACTTCAAGGAGGCTCTACATTTTTCTTGATACACAGTTTAAGGATATTTAGCTTACAGATCTGTTTTAGGAAACGAAGCTGCAAGGGATAACTGTATATAGTGTTATTTAGATTTATTTAAAGTTTACTAAGAAAGGGATGTTTGGATATATACTTTTTACCAAAATATATGGAAAACATTGCAAAGAGATGAAAGGCAGTTACATTATCTTATTCATTAGAAACTACCAGTAAAACTAAACATTAAAAATTCCAGGTTAAAATACTTAAGCATAGCTGTCATAAGTCCCATGAGGGTAACTGTGATATTTAAGGGCTTAGAATACAGGTTAAATTGCCTTTTTAAAACCAAGTATTTTATACAAGAAAAGCATTTATTTTCCATTTTTAAACTACCAAATAGGTATGATATGCTTTAGAAATGAGCAAAGATATTTGCCATGATACTAGATATACACTTCCTACAGTCTTTCTTTGCATTTTTAAGGGTGTATTCTAACAGTGGAAGCATCTACCGTGTTTCCCCGAAAATAAGACCTAGCCAGACAGTCAGCTCTAATGCATCCTTTGGAGCAAAAATTAATATAAGATACGCTCTCATATTATAGTAAAATAAGACCAGGTCTTATATTAATTTTTGTTCCAAAAGACACATTAAAGCTGATTGTCCGGCAAGGTCTTATTTTCGGGGAAACACGGTAGCATATCAGTCAGTGATTGTACTAATTCAGAAACAAAGGGATTAATATTGGGCTTTTATTGAATCTTAAGTTTTTTATAAAGGGGAGCAGATGGAATTTGTCACCCACCAATATATTTAAATGGATTTTTCTTAATTTGAATTTCAAGTAATCTTAATTTTTATCTCAAGTAATTAGTTATACATTTAGTACATTACCAGCTTCTAAAATTCTCAATTTCAGTGAGACAAAGAGTGCTAAAAACTAAAATGTAAGACAAAGTCTTATATTTTAACACTTCAGCAACCATTCTGGTTTACAATAATTGGTTTCATGTTATGACATATGCCCTTTGGCTTTTAAAACAAACAAAAAAGCTTCCATTATTAAACTATTTTATCAAATGGAATGGACTAGTCAGGACATCTAATGTACTTCTCATCAGTAACTCTGTTACCTTCTAACTACTGAGCCAGTCTTTCCCGATGTATAAATGGTTCTCGGAAAGCCTTTGAAAGCTGTATTAATCTTTCAGTCTTTTATCTCTTATTTTTTTATTCTTGTACTTACCTTATGCTAAATAGAGGCCACTCACCTAGTTTAGTGGCTTTTATTTTGAAGATTCTCAGATCATATTTTAGCCTCCTTTAACTTTGTAGTCCCAGAAAAATACATTGCTGTATGGTAATTTGTACTAGTATACCACATGGAGAGAGTTATTCTTATTACTTGATGAATGAACAGTCCTAAAATTGTAATATTTAACTGAAAGGAGTTTGAGATTTGAGGAATTGGTGAAGAGAATTAGATACTTTCGTGCAGCACTTATTCTATTTTCACTCATCTGCAAAATGTGAAGTTATAACTGAAATCTACATCCAAGTGAGGGAGAATAGTTTTCTAGATGTTAATATTAATTGGGGAAGGGGGACTAGTAAAGTTTGCTTTGGAAGAGACCCAAAGTTGCTAAAAGGTAATAAATGTGGTTTTTTTTCACTATAAGTTATTGACATGAGATACTTTATTTATAATATATTTAGATTTTGAAAGTTACTGAGAGGAGAATATATAGAAACTTGATTTTCTTTTCTGAAGCAGTGAAACAAAATTGGAGAAAGCTCTGTTATAGTAAACACATCTATGAGGAATATTTATCACTAAACATAGACCTTTAAGCTAAAGTCGTCAAAATTTAAATTAAGTTATTCCTTACTTTGCCTATACCCATTTTTCTTTCAGTTGCTTGACAGAATGTGGTGACAATAGAGTATTTTTTTATTTGGAAAGCCCTCAGCAAGACACTATTGCCAAAAGCAATAATGATTCAGATTAAACAAAGAAATAGAATTGAACCGATTTCTAGGTTTAACTAAGGAACAGACACTCTGTGGATATTTCATTTTTTGATTATAAATATGTTGAGATTTATTAATGGGTAGTTAAGTCTATGTCAGATTATGGGATGAAGCCTCTTGGTGACATCATAGTTGTACTTTACTTCATACTAAACTAATAGATATTCCATTACGTCATAGTGATTATATTTTTATGATAGAATAAAATAATAGATCCATGTCTTTACAAATAGTCTCTGCAGAGATGTCAGGCAATGTTATCGGAATCTCAATTTGGCAGTATCCGAAAATGAGACTGTCTTAGTTTGTGCTATTTTAATTTAGTAAGCTCCCTCTGTATAGGACGCAGGCCAGTTCCAACTAATACCAAGGTTCCTGTTTACATAATAGTTTACAAAGAATTTAAGAGTTCAGACCATAGATAGAAAACAAAAACTTTAAAAAAATTTTTTAAAAACTCAATTTTTTAATTTCAGTTTGAAGTGCCTGGTTTATAAAATCAAATTTTGATTATTGCCTTTCTCTTTTCAGTTGACTGATTTTGCTGATTAAGCTTAAAGCCCTGGGCTCAATTGTGATGATTTATTGATAAAATTTCTGCTGGATGGTTTGAGGGGCTACAATTTCATGACTTTATTAAATTGTCCTTGTTTTCCTAAATGTCGTCTAACCATATCCAGATTTCATTATTCAATTAAATAAGTTAAAAAACCTTCCTGTAAATGAAATTCAGGTTGCCAAAGTACATCACCTACCGAGGAAGGATAAATCTTCCCTACGTTAAGAAGAGCCCGTCACCTCTTAACACACATCGTTTCCCTCAGTGTTAGTGGGGGTTGTGATCATTTAAAGATGGGAGGCCTTTTGCGCAGTTCCTAGAAACACCTGTTTTCTACCGTAGAGGGAACCTTTTCTATGATTAACTTATAAGTGTGTTTTCTTTAAGAGCTTTCTTTATTGCAGTTATCAATTGAATTTTCCAGTTGACAGAAGCTATGTAGTAAGTCTCTCATACTGAGAGTGGTCCATTAAGTTATTGGAAGTTGCACTGCTTTTCATCTTTCAGGTGCCTGAAATGAATGCCGTCAGGTATTTGGAAGAGTCAGATCATTAAATTTTATTCATTTTCTTCCTTGTACAAAGTGATGGCTTCAAATGCCTATATTTCAAGATACCTTTAAAAAGCAACAGTCCCTAAAAGGGTAAAATTTGGTTTCAATCCAAGTCCCAATAATATATTTGATTTTTCTGTTGTTACTGATGCCTCCTGTTGCATCAGCTAGAGATTGCCTGCCTCTTTGTAGGGCACACTTGTGGCACCTTATGTCCAATTGGAGGATAGTATGTGGCTTCTTGGTGCCTCTACTATCTTTTCAAAAGCCATTTTATAAAAATCCTATGTAGCCTATTTTAATATTTAAATATATATATTTGTGAGAGATACTTTTAGAACAGACTTTTTTTTTTCACTTTAAAATTCCTGTATTTCCATTTTTAAGAGTAAATTTAAGCTTTTCAGGATTAGGACATGTCTTTTTCCACCACAATATAATGAGAAAGTCAGATTGAGATAAAAGACCATAATTCAGTGATAAAAGAAATTGGTGTCTGGTTAAAGGAGACAAATGTGAAGGAAAAATAATGTTTCGGTGTAACAGAAATGAATTTTTAAATAAATTTGTGTCTTTGTGTAATTTCATATTTGCTGCTACATTAGCTCAATATTTTACAGAGCTAACATATAAATCTGGCTCCATTTAAAAACTGGAGTACTTTCTAGTACAACCAGCCTAGGAGGAAACTGTACCACAGTCTTCCAGATGAGTGACTGCTTTGTTTATCTGATGCATGCTTTAATATTTGCCTATAGCCCGACATCAAGGAAGTTTGGGGGAAGCTTTTGTACCTTGCTAGTTATAGCATTATGATTCTTTGGGAGCACTGGCATTTTGTGAAACCCTTGGGGGTGGGTATGCTAGGGAGGAAATGTGAATTAAATTATGTAAATGGGTGTTTTTATGTCTTCTACCCTCACCTAGAACCAATACAGTTCTCTAAACTGTGCCAGTCCCCAATTCACCAGCTTTGTATCCAGTTGTCATCTCATTCAAGTATGGCTTTACTTGGTGACAGTGGCCATAGCTAAGTTACTTGGCATGTTTGACTTTCAACAATAACAAAAATAGTTTTGGATTTTGTTTTATTTCCTAAAAATGTATACAATGTCAGAACTTCACGTTTTATATACTAGCATCTGGCTATTAGTATTTTACAGGAACCATAGTTCTTGATGACTACATATATATAGACATATATATATTTTTGTGACTTTTTTGTAAACTAAGTGCCGTTTGAACGTTACAATCATTTTTAGAGTTATTGTAATCAATGTGAATATCATGTTTTTTCAAATCTGTTCTGAGCCTATAGTGTTTGCTTTGTGAACATATGTGTGTTGTATATATTCTGTATAGCTACATTGTACTGAAATATTAGCTTGTTTGATATAAGGAAAGTATGTATTGAGTACCTTTTTGCTAGCCTGGTTGTTTAATCTTTTTTAAAAAGGTTTAAACTTTTTAAAAAAATATCTTTAAACTGGCCTTTATTACATGGTCACAAATAAAGTTACAGTTAGAAGAGATGGGCAGGGAAAAACTAGTTTTGAGTGTCTTTGAATAGAAACAAACATAAGACTAAGATACAGAGTTTTTTCCTCATTAAAATACCTTCATGCTTTATGGAGTAAAACTTCCTGCTGTTATTTCTTGTTGGCTGGAATGAAGAATTGGTGGTGTTGCTTGAGGTCAAGTGGATAAGAAAAGTCACCAGAGTAATGCATTGCCTAAGTAGACATCCACTGAGTGTGTACAAGACTAGAGAGTGTTACATTAGATAGCACATGTCAGCTTCCTGGGCGAGTAAGAAAAAAGCCGAAAGAGCAAAGATGGCACAAACACCACCCCTAAGATTGAAAGGGATATAAAGGAGGCTTATTAGAGAGTCATCAAATCCTACAACTGTTAAAAGGCTCTTGTGCAAAGCTACTAACTCAGTGGTGGGCTGTATCTCAAGAAGTTGCTCTGAATCTTCCTAAAGTTATACTTTCTTGATTAGAGACCTATTGGTGACCTTTCAGTAATATCTTACAACCAAGGAGTAGAAAATAGGTACTTACCAGGGGAAAGCAGCTCATTGCGTAGGTAATGAGCTTATGAGAGCCTAAAGGAAGGGCTTTCTAACTTTAGATTCATCTCGATGTGGATTTTGACAATAACTGAACTATAGAATGAGACTTACAGGCAAATAAAATTATTTCATTGACCCCAAGTTAGCAGTATCACTTTAGAATTAAGTTCAGAGAGAAAGAGGATAAATCTGATGAAGCATTCTTTTTCATTCAGTGTGTTGAGTGATTTTAATGACAGTTTGCCAAACTATTCAAGGCCAGCAAACTGTTGGTTTCCTTGGTAGTCTCAAACACAGATGGCATATATCAATGCAAAATGTAGAGTTTAAAATAATTCTATCCTAGAGTTTGATTTGCATATGAATTACATACCTGAAAAATTCCTTTCGGGGAATGATGCTGAAGATAAAAACAAAAAGATGACTATCTCCTTAACTGGTAGAGTTAAAATTAATAGTTTGGGCACTCTCCTTTGAACAGGAATGTTTGTTCTAAGTTCTAAACTGAGAAAGTGAACAAAGTAAAATCTACAGACATACCAAGAGTGTAAGTGGGAGAAACTTGCTTGTAAACATCAAATCCCAAAATTTAATGTAATTCATTTTGTATATGGATAAACTTTTATACAAATGGAAAAACTGACTAAGGTAGGGCTTATTCAATCTAGAAAGAAATTCTTTATCAGCAAACTGATTTAGAACTAGGGTTTGAAAAGCCTTAGGGACAAAGGAAAAGCTGTGTTATCGTTTTCTCCTTAAATTCTGATTGGTGCCCTTGAATTTTCCTACCGAAAAATATTTGAAATTTCTATGCCTACATAAGTGAACAAGTCATTGCAGAGAATCTGGGCAGGGCTGGCATTAGAATCATTTTGCAGGGCTTCCACACGTAATCCCACACCCTTCTTTCTATCCCTGCCTAATTTTTTCCACAGCTAACATTTCTGACTGCCTTGAGCTGGAGGTCATTCAGTGAATGAGCGAGCCTCATTGACCAGAGAACCTGAAAAGTCAGGCAGGCTTAGCAATGCACGCACACACAGACGCACACCCAGTAAAGGGCCAGCCTCAAATGAATTGCCTCTGATGAGTCTCGCCATCTAGAGGGTCTATTGGGAAAGTTGCTTTAGAACATAGGAGGAAATGATCACAACCAAGTAAATTCCTGTATTCCATATTAAATTAGAGGCTGAGGCAGATATGTTCCCCTTGGTAGTTCAGACATCAACAGTATATATGGTAGGACTTGTGTATATGCCAACTTTTGTCCAGGAGCAGAATTCTTTATTGAATGCAAATGAGTCTACTTACAAGATTTGTAAAAATTCCTTTTCAGATGTTTTGCAGTTTATAAAATGCTAGCACTTTCAGTAATATGGTCTCCAAAAACCCAGTGAGATGAGCAGGGCGAGTAATAACAAATGCATGGTCCATAGGTAGTGTCCTTCCTGCCTGTTATGAAAAGACATTAGATCCACTCTGAAATCAGGCCACTAAGGGCTGGAACCTCAGAAGCCTTGGCTCAGGAGCGTCTGTATCCACTGGGCTGAGTGCTCTCCAAGACACAGTGATTGGAATAAAAGCCAGGAACTTTGACCCTGCTAGTTCTAGCATTCTTATTCTTTATGGGCACTAGCATTTTGGGAGACCCTTGAGAGAGGAGGATAATGAGAAGGAAATGTGAATTAATGCAGGTGGGTATCTTTGTCTTTTATGCCAGGACCTAGTTTTCTTAAAGGAGAGTAGGAGGTTGTTTTCTTAACACTAGAAAAAAATTGCATATGGCCTTGTCCTAACATGTGGACTGGTCATGTGCTTTTCTTTGTGTGCCTTAACTTAGTTAATACCTCCACTTGCTTATCTTTCCCATCCCTGTTGATAACAGTTTCCATCATTTTCTCCATTCCTACTGCTATTGGCTTAATTCAAACCTTTGTTGTTTCTACTAACATAAACACCCCCCTAACTGCTCTTCCCCCCTCTCCAGTTGGGCCCCCTCCAGTCTTTCCTTCACATGCCAGAGTCATCTTTCTAATCAGGCCACTGCCCTGCTGAAACTCTGCCTCCCTCTCCCTGGCATATCCCTCCCAGCCTGCTCTGGCTGGCTCTTACAGTTGGACTGTCAAGACAGATCAGGCTTCACCTCTAGAAACCTGCCCTGCAGCCCTCACTCCCACTCCCACCTACTTCCAGTTTGGGTGAAGGTCTATGCACGCCTGTCTATGCCCATAGCAGGTCTTGTTTTGCTCCACCAGACCACTTCGCAGTCACATTGTCTTGGAAGTCTACCTTAGGGTAGTTACGAGAATTAAACAAATCGTACATAAAATGCTCAGAGCAGCACGTAAGGTACAGTAACCACTCTCTAAGTCTAGTGTGCCTCCTTCACCTGACTGAATGCTTGACATCAGAGACTATCTTTCATTTGCGTCTGGCACACAGTAGAACTCAAAAAATGAGTTGAATGAATAAACGTTGCTCAGAAATGGTCATAAGCCTAATTTACCAGAATGCTCAGAGATACTTATCAGAGATCCTTAGGACAGAACACCTAGAATTGTTTTCATCGTGTCACGTGATGATTTACCTCAGCTCTCACTTCATATATATCGGAGTCTTAACTCATTTTTAAAGGAGGATCTAAAATATAAGGCCATATGGGGTTATGAATGTTAACTTTAATCCTCGAACAGTTGCCATCAGCCAAAATTTTGGGCCAAAATTTCCCCACATTGTTCTCTACACTGGTCCTGCCATTTTCTTCCCTTCATCTGGCTCACTAATCCATGAAGTCCACACCTAAATATCAGTTCTTGAAGCTTTCCCAGAGCCTCCCATGGTGGGTTGGAACTTCCTATTAAGTTCGAAGAACATCCTATACTTTTATTACTTTGGTATTGACTATTTAAAATCAGTTGGACTAAACACAAGATTGTTCCATAAGGACAAGGGCCATTTCGGTCTCGTAACAAGGTGGTCCCAGGCCCGGGGTTGGTTGAATGAATGAAGTCTGACCTTAGGAACTTATGATTTCTGAAGTAAACAAGAAAAATAAAACTAACATAGAAGTAACTGGAAGCCATGAGAGAAACATCAAAAAGTGGGAAATTTGAAGGAGGGAGAGAATCAGCTGGAGGGGTCAGGAGAGGCAACAAGGGAGGAGGAACGTCAGAGCTGGGTCTTCCTTGAAAAGAGGTTGAGAATTTGTACAGGAGAAAATGAGGGGAAGGGAGATCGCTCTGGGAAACGACATTGAGCCAAAGAGGTAGAGTGTCCAGGAAAGGAAAGAAGCTTAATTTGCCAAGCATTGCCAATCCCTGAAGGGGAAGAATGGGAGAAAAAAGTACTTTAAAGTAGGCTGGTACTAGATCAGAGAAGGCCTTAAGAATTTGAACTGCATTTGGTAGGAGATAGAGAGCCATCACACATTTTCAGGCAGAGGAACAACTCAATCTGAGCTTGCTCTAGAAAGATGAAGAACAGCATAAAAGTAGATTAGAGGGCAAGCGTGCAGACTGAACTGAGATCACTTAGAAATTACTTCAGTCGTTAAGGAAAGAGGCCAAAAGAAGGCAGTGGGAGTGGGAATAGAGGCGTCGAATGGGAGGGTATTTGGTGAGAGGTGAACCCGTGAAATCAAGACCAGTTATCTCTGAAAAGCGGACAGTATCTGCTCTTCAGTACTACTTACTTGCCCTCATTAAATTCTTAGGCAACCCCCCTTTTGTCTTTGAGGGAGGACCTTGTGTCTAGATAAAATAAGGTAAGAATTTGGCAAAGGTCTAAGCAAATTCCACAGCTGAGCTCAGAGTTAGGCTGGGGAGAGATTCCCACCCCAGGAATAGTCAAGCAAATAAAATTATTTAGCTGGGTGGCCCTTTCTAGCATAACTGCTTCTACTAAACTAAGTTGTTGGCGTTGAAAGTTCCAAAGACAGTGCTCATGTCCTAATTCACTCTGCTGCTTACAATTCTTCCTCCTACTTTCCTTCAGTAAAGCATCAACCAGAACAGAAATCTTGCCCTCATGGAGTTTATATTCTTGGTGGGGGGAAAGGATCAGCAAGAAGGGGGTATTAGCAACAATGAGCAAGCTACACTGTGTTAGTGGGTACGTGAGTGATTTGGGGTAGGATGGCCAAAGTGAGAGAATGACATGTAAGTAAAGGGATTTGAGGGCAAGAGGTGCTACAGGCAAAGGGAACGGCAAGGCAAGGATCCTGAGAAGGCACGTGCCTGCCTGGCATGGTATACTTCCAGGAGGCTGGGGTCCTCACCCAGATGGATTTTGTTCTGAGGCCAAAGCAGAAGATAATGCCAGAGAGACTAAAAAGTGAAACAGAAACTGGGCATGGAGGAGGATTATTGCTTAGGTGTAATGCCATGTTTCCCCAAAAATAAGACCTAGCCAGACCATCAGCTCTAATGCGTCTTTTGGAGCAAACATTAATAGAAGACCCGATCTTATATAAGACCCAGTCTTATTTTAACATAATCTATTAATGTTTGCTCCAAAAGACGCATTAATGCGGATAGTCTGGCTAGGCCTTATTTTCAGGAAAACACGGTAATATATGTCTTTTCCTGGACCGACTCATTCAGAGGAAGCCTGTTTTCTCAACACAAGCCAAGGAACATGTTGCTCTTAATTAGAAACGGAGCTTAAAGGCACTGGCTGCAATTGTAAGTCAGTTTTTTTATGTAGCTGAACTCATTCTCCCTACCCAAATTTTTGGCTTATATGAGTTTAAAACGCCATTTCAAAGACCTGCGTGTGTCAAATCCCCAGACACATCCTTTTCTACAGGGGGACTGCATGTCCACTCCTACATACATACTAAGACTAAGCCCCGACGTGAACACACACACTGCAGTCCATAAGCACGTCATCTGCATTCACCCGGGAAACATGAAGTGGCTTTTGTAGAACAGTTTCTCTTCCCCAAGAACTTCTGTCTGTTTTCAGTACAGATGCAGCCACCCAACTGTCGTAGGCCTCACTACGTAGTACCCGTCAGCAACAGAGTCACTTCCGAATATTTTCCATCTGAGGTTGGTTGAACCTGCTGATGGGGAGGGAACTCACAGATTTGGAGGGCTGATTGTGTGTGTGTGTGTGTGTGTGTGTAAAATGCCTCAATGAAAAGTAGGGTTATCTGAAGAAGGGCCTCTGTTTCAGCTAGGGTACATGTCACGCGGGGTACCCTGCTCGCTGCGCCATTTGTCGTGCAGGGTCTCAGCTCCCACTCCCCGCCCAAGAACGCAGGACACGGTAAGGCCAAAAAGGAATACCCACGGAGCCATAGATAGGGGAATCAAACCAATATATTCTCGCTGGCGGCTGGGCTGGAGACACAGGAAGCAGGATCTACACAATCTGCCTAACAGCAGTCCGTGCTTGCCAGCCACCACCTTCTTGCTAGCCTCATTCCTTTCCCTGCTAGCGTAGCCACAGCCGTTATATTAGTGGCCAATGGCCTACGGGTTACAGCTGACGGCCAACTAGCCACAGCTGCTGGCATCTGATCACAGTTGATGGCCATTTACTACCCGAGCCAGCACCTTTCTATGTGAGGCCGAGAGCCTGGAAACTGCTTTTTGGGGTTTTGTCCCCACACTCCACCCCTACAGGGTCTCGCCTCACAATCTACGCGACAAGCGTCTTCTGCGAGGGGCCCTGTGCAAGGAGCCTGGAGGTGAATGCACTATCCTGAACACAGCCAGGCTCTCTGAGCACAGCCAGGGTTTCTCAGGGCACCACCAGTACTTCTGGGCACAGCCAGACTTCCTGGGCTTCTTAGGGTACCACCTGTCTCCCCGGGCACAGCCAGGTTTTCTCAGGGCACCACCAGTACTTCTGGGCACAGCCAGACTTCCTGGGCTTCTTAGGGTACCACCAGTCTCCCCGGGCACAGCCAGAGTTTTTCAGGGCACTGCCACTCTCTCTGGGCACAGCCAGACTTCCTGGACACAGCCAGGGCCTCTCAGGGCACTGCCACTCTCTCTGGGCACAGCCAGACTTCCTGGACACAGCCAGGGCTCTCAGGGCACTGCCACTCTCTCTGGACACAGCCAGACTTCCTGGACACAGCCAGGGCCTCTCTGGGCATTGCCACTCTCTCTGGACACAGCCAGACTTCCTGGACACAGCCAGGGCTCTCAGGGCACTGCCACTCTCTGGACACAGCCAGACTGCCTGGACACAGTCAGGGCCTCAGGGCACTGCCACTCTCTCTCTGGGCCTCTCGGGGTACTGTGCTGGAACAACAGCGGCTCACATCAAGGTGCTTACATATTATCAATGGCGGCCAGTCAAGACACAAAAGCAAACATCCTCGCCAGTCCCACTACATGGTGGTATGTTCCCAAACAGTCAAGCGTCCATTAAATCAGGGATAGAAGGCAATTCCTCATAGTCCATAGTCATTCGCCAGGGCTGTCCTGAGGGTGAGGGATGACCTTGACCTCACCCTCATCTCCCACGGAGGACTCAGCAAGCGTTTCCTCCTGGGACTAAAAGTCCTGCATCCGGGCTGCCTCAGTAAGCAGTTCCCAGCCCACAGGGCGGCAACAACCTTCGCTTTCTCCGCTTTCTCCGGCCTCTGCTGGTTGGGGAACCATCCACAGCTTTCCACCCCTCCACGGGGATCGAGCTCTTGGCAGCTGCTCCTCCTGGTCTTCCTCAGACTGAGCTTTCATACGCACAAACTGCTCCACTGCCCTTTGGAAAGCTTTGGCCAGCACCGTATCCTGCCGACTACGCCAAGTGTCACGCGGGGTACCCTGCTCGCTGCGCCATTTGTCGTGCAGGGTCTCAGCTCCCACTCCCCGCCCAAGAACGCAGGACACGGTAAGGCCAAAAAGGAATACCCACGGAGCCATAGATAGGGGAATCAAACCAATATATTCTCGCTGGCGGCTGGGCTGGAGACACAGGAAGCAGGATCTACACAATCTGCCTAACAGCAGTCCGTGCTTGCCAGCCACCACCTTCTTGCTAGCCTCATTCCTTTCCCTGCTAGCGTAGCCACAGCCGTTATATTAGTGGCCAATGGCCTACGGGTTACAGCTGACGGCCAACTAGCCACAGCTGCTGGCATCTGATCACAGTTGATGGCCATTTACTACCCGAGCCAGCACCTTTCTATGTGAGGCCGAGAGCCTGGAAACTGCTTTTTGGGGTTTTGTCCCCACAGTACATCTGTAGGTCCAATCCTCCCCCTGTCATTGCAATGCTACTGTAACTATCACGCCTGCCCAGACCCTTCCTTGGGCTGTGGGTCCCTGAGCCTCCTCACGGCAGAAGCACGTGGGACCAAAAGCCCTTTCGTGTTCAGTGAAAATGAGTGTTTTCCCATTTGAGCCTGCTATTCCTGTTTTCACACCACTGCCCTTGTTGTCAGCAACCACCCCCACTCCACAGCCAAACTACATGTCTCACCCCTTAGTTGCCTCTGATTACAAGCACCAGGTGTGGAAGGTTTTTCTCCAGCTTGCTGCTTCTCTTCCACCTGGACCCTTTCACTCACAAGTCATTGGTTTATCCCCGCTCTTATGTGCATCAGTGGATTTTCCAGTTCCTCTCCCATCATAAAGTGTAGGCTGGGAGTCCGGGTGGAGGGGGTGAGCAGAGCCAAGAACAAAGGAAAAACTGAGCAACACAGTTTTGCCCAGCAACCCCCAGTCTCCAGATGGGAACCAGATGCCTCTCTGGGCTCAGCCAACAGCGCGCAACACTCAGCACCTGAGTTCTGAAACCTTGGAACATGGGCCTTCTGCCTGGTTCTCTCCACACATGGTTCCTAGAGGCCATCTTGAAGTATGTTAAATAAATTGTATAACCTGTCTTCAATGTAGACGTGAAAGTTTGGTCCTTGTGTCCCAGAAGTCATCCAAAATGCAGCCCCATGAATAACCTAAGTACAAAATAGAAGAGGTTCACTCACCCTTCTGGGGAAATCAAGGTTGAATATAATTCAGACTCAGCCTAAGATGATGTTAATCCAGGGTGACAGGAACATGTGAAAATAAATAGGCTTACGTTTCCAGAGCCTAAAACTCACCTTTTAGTAGCTGGGCATTGACAGTTTTTATTAAACACTCAGTTCTTCTCCCCGCCCTTTTAAGGTTCTTTTCTTCCCTCCTGTGAAAGATGGCTCAGGACATGGGAGCGCTGTGTGTGAAGTCAGGAAACTTAAGAGTCCAGC
Source organism: Rhinolophus hipposideros (assembly GCF_964194185.1). Classification (NCBI taxonomy): domain Eukaryota; kingdom Metazoa; phylum Chordata; class Mammalia; order Chiroptera; family Rhinolophidae; genus Rhinolophus; species Rhinolophus hipposideros. The sequence continues at coordinate 29,424,777 of NC_138070.1, read as the reverse complement.
ATCTGAGCAAGTCTTTAAACTTCCCTGAGCCTCACTTGTCTTGATTTCGGGGTCATCACTGTACCCCCAGTGCAGAGAACAAGGCCTGGCACACAGTAAGAAGTCAGTCAATAAGTATCCTTGGAATGAATACATGAGAAGGTAAGGAAGTGCCTATTGGAAATGGGTCCATAATGATGGCATCTGTTTTTCAGGTTACGGTCCATTAAAAAAAAAAAAGGACAAGTATAATATGAAGCTCAACACACTTCCTACAGAACTCTATTTTCACTCTCAATAATGAAGAAACGCCTAATTATATAAGCTGTTCATAGAGAAGCCGTACTCTTCATCCACTTCCCTGGTATGTCATGTGGACATGGCTAGAAAGCTAAAAAATACCAGTGAAGAAAGCCTGAAGGGGTTAACATTATTTAACCTTGGAGAAGAAAAGCTTTAGAGATGCGAAATGTTTCCAGATACATTCAGTGGGATGAAATCCAAGCTCTGGAAAAAATGATGAGAAGCTTCTTGGGGCCCTCTATACCCCTAAGAAGAGAGTTCGAAGAGAATGCTCGGCTCCCCGTAGCAGTGACTGTGATCCGGGATTCCCTTGGCCTCCTATAAACCTGCTCCAGCCTAGGAATCTGCCAAACACTTGCGTGATTCCAACCCTTAACACTCCAAGGGCACATAAATGAGGCCTGCTCCACGTAGAAATCAGCCATCCAGTTCAGGAGTTCAGGATATGCTTGTGGGACTTAAAAGTGCCTGCCAGCCTCTCCCACAGTGTGATGAAAACAACTGGCAAGCTGTGCCCTTGCGTACCCTCACCTTGGGGTGGGGGATTAGGAAGAGGAGGAAAGGCGGCACTGCAACTGGAAGGCTGCTTTCACAGTGGGTCCTAACCTGGCGTTTCCACACATGGGAACATAGGGCTTCTAAACCAGTGATTCGCCAAGACTCACCATTACTTGGGTGGGAGGGGACTGTGGAGGGCGGTAAGCTGCCCCAAACTTCTGGGCTCCTGCTGCTTCAGCAACTGGTCTAATGAAATGTAGTGTGTGAGCGCCCCCTACTGCTCTCACCTAGCATGATTCCCAAGGCTGGGACTCAAAATAATCTTTCTTTGCCTTTAACCCAAACTTACAAAATATTTTTGAAAAGCATATTAAAAGGCTTTTGTTTAAAATAAATACCCCATGAAACACCTCAAACTACTTGCCACTTATTTGTTTTTCTAAAGTCTTTGAACTACAACAAAATGGAATTGTCTTTTCAGCTGATTGCTCCAGTCCCCCAGATTTGAGTTGAGTGAAAATCTTTGTCATTGGTGATTCATAGGGATTTCTGTCCCCCCACAGAGGCTCACTTCGTGGGTCTTCTCTGGGCCTGGAAGATCTGAGCAAAGGGGGTTTCCCTGGGCTCAGCAGGACTAAGAACATGTTCCAAAGCCCCGCCAGGCCCCCTCACCTCCTGCTCCAAGCCGAGGTGCCCGCACCCTTCCCCCTCATCACTTTTGGCCTCTTCCCTTTGCTTAAGCTTCACCCAAATCCAATCAGCAGTCAGCAGAAAGGACTGACCCCAGGAGGAAGATGAGGGGTAGCGGTTATTCCTTCTGGATCAGAGGTCAGAGCTCATTCCACTGCTCAGGGCCAACACCTCAAGGAAACATTTTCTCCCTTGTCTGCACTGGCCCTGGGCAGCGGCATAAGAGAAAGCTGATGGTTTGGCCCCTGAGGAAGGAAAATGCCCAGGGGTGCTGGGGGTAGCCAAGGAAATGGGAATGGGAAAGATTGAAATGCTGAAGGAGCCATTTCAGAGCCCAGCCAGTGCAAGTTCACTTTGGGCTTTTCGGTGTGTTCCTGAGCCAGTGAGCTTATTACCCCGCAAGAGAGGCTCTGGACTCAGCATGTCAAGGTTTCGGTGGAGAGTGCCTTGCGTCCAGCAGGCAGTACAAGATTCTGGCTTTGCATCCCTCCTCTTCTCTTACTGAGGAAGCTTGAGCAAGATACAGTGCCAGCTGTGGGCCTGAGTTTCCGCTCATGCCCTGAGAGTGATAAAATCGACTTCCTAGGACTGTGACAGGATGCAGTGAGATGGTGTACACAAGGCACTTAGCACACCCCACCTGTTGCTCCTGACACCTGTTGTGTATTATGGAGTGGATGACCTTCCCAGTCCTATCCAGCGCACACATCCAGTGGGAGACGGACATCAAGATAACTTAGAGCCATTGGTCGGGGCAGGTGTACAAAGCTGGGCGGAGGTGCAGCGAGTTCCTAGCCACCTGACGCCTGTCTGTGCTCTCACCGACCTAAGGAGGGGATGCAGATACTTTGGCCGCAGGTTGGGAGTTCTTTCAACTCCGAGGTTGAACGGTGGCATTCTTCCAGTTCAAAAAGCCCCTCAGCCAGTTGTCACCTCAGGAAATACTTCTCACCGAGCAATTGAAGGATCATGGAAAGGTCCTTGCACCCTGAAAAGCCCCAGACATAGGCATCCTTCCCCTGTATTCGGCCCAGACAGGTAGCCAGACCCTGTGACCTGACACCTACTAGGTAGGGTCATGAACCCCCCGTCCCACCACAGCCCGCCCTGGACCTGCCTCGGGACCTGCTTCATCAGTGTCTGCTGGTCTGGGGCCTGATGGGCCTGAAGCAGCCCCACATCCTGCATCAGACACTCCTCCCCAGTCACAAAGGGCACAGAGTGGCCCTCAGCCTTTCCTCTGGCTTACATAAAGAAGCTTGTCACATTATTTTTTTCAATAGTCATATGTTTCAAACATATATTTCAGTTGTTTCTACTCTGTTTCTATCCACTTTCCCTGTAATATCAGGTATTTGAACAGTACTTAGATTATGAAATTCAATGAGGTATCTGACGCCCTGCTTATTTTAGGACCTGTTCTCTGAAGGTGAAGAGAGGGAGGGAAAGCTAGAGCAAATGAGAGAGCTTCTCTCCCCTTCTCTACACAGGACCTGGTTCCCCACCCCCATCCCCAGGCCTTTCGCCTGCCCCCCCCACCTCCTGTGTTCTTGTAGCTCTTTGGAAAAAGAGCACAGGCTGAGGATGGAAGAATGTCCTTTTGAATTAAACAAGTCCACATGAAGTTCCAGAGGAGAGGGACTGGCATAGAGACTGATATTCTCCATCCTAGGGGCGTGGGCAGGGAAAATAGTGATACCTCCCCGGTAAAGGGTGCGTGTGGTGGAGGGAAAGCAGACGCACCAGGGGAAAGGGAAAGTTAGGTTTACATCCCAAGCAAACACACACATCCCTCCTGTTGGAAGATTCTGAGACAATGGAACAAACAGACAATGGAATTGAGTCTGCCTCCGCTTGGAAACACCTCTGGACAGTGCTTAGGAAACAATTGGAGGTGAGGGGCAAGGATAGGATAAATACAGTCTCTGAGCTGCAAGCACAGGATGATGGTACTTGGGGTCTAGGGAAAAGGAGGGAAATGGGAAAAGGATAACGGAACTCACTGAAACCCTAAGACTTAGGACTCCATCGAAACACAATGTCATGTCTGTACGCACATTAGGCCACAAGGCCATTAGTGTGATGTACCAGCACTACCCTGAGAATCAAAGCTGCTCTTTGTTCAGCACCTTTCTTGGGGGTGGGAGGGCAGGGGACAGCCCGAGTATAAAGCTAGTATAAACACAGGCATCCCCTTTACGGTCAGCAGTGCCAGGGCCTGCTCGTTCCTGCTCTTCCTGATGCGCTGGTGGCAGCTCCCTGTCCTTGCTGTCTCTGCACAGCTCAGAGGGCTCACCCCCGGAGAGCCAGGCCAGGCTTCTGGTCCACAGTTGGGTTACAGGAGACAGTGCCACTGCACAGGCCCCGCGGAATGCCCCCTGCTCAGATCCTCTCTGACATCTTCCCTCCCTGTCATCAATGCCAGTGCTTGTCATCCCATGGAAGAAGTTTGGACCATCTTCTAGGAAATCCCACAATGTAAAAGCAGGTGATAAGTATTCACATTCTTGCTTCGGGGTTAGGCTCATCATCCTCAGTGGTATTGGGTGGCTTCCCAGGCTCCCTTCCTGATTGGCACTCTGAGGAATCCCAGCCCAGTGACCAGGACCTGACCTGAGGGAGCGGTTATGCCCCACCTCTCCCAACACTCCTTCCCTTCCCTCCCCAACTGACCAGCCTCATCGGGCAAATTGAGATGGCACGAAAGCTGCTGAAAATCACCTTCCTGCTGGCTGGGGGGCCCAGGGACCCAATGTGCAGCGACATTCCGCCCAGGCTGGCAAAGCAGATGAAAGGCAAGTGTATCACCAGCCCAGAGCCCACCCCTGGAGAGTCTGATAGCTGGAAGGTCTCGTAACCAGGTTTGTCAGAATTCCCAGAGGAAAGGGGGACTCATGCGTAGAGGAGCAATTCCCGCTTGCTCATCCCCACATTTTCTAAGAGTGTGGTCTACCTTCATTGTACATGTTAACATTGTCTTTCTTTATGAAATGACGATGTATGGATAACACACTGCATGGTGGGACAGTGACACTGCATGGTGGGACAGTGACATTGCATGGTGGGACAGTGAGCCAGATCACCTGCACTCAAATCCCAGGTCCAACAGTTCCTACATGTGGGACCTTGCACAGTTATTTAAACTCTTGGTGCCTTGGTTTTCTGCCAGCAAAATGGAATTCCCGAAGGGTTGTTGTGAATTTAAATGAAACAAGGCAAGTAAAGCACCTAGAACACTGAGGAGGCATTCTTCATCACGTTAGATATGCTGGACCCATGTTCTCTTATAATTTCACAGTTCCAAGAACTTCAAATGTCTCAGAAACACTGGCTTAAAGATTCACCTTCCCTTAAATGTGGTTGCAGGTGTACAACACACACACACACACACACACACACACACATACACACACACCAATCCCAAGCCTAAAAGTGAAAAGCATCATTTCATCACAAAAAGGTGGAGGCCCCCTGAATTAATCTGCAGGCATCTCGGGTGCCCTGGGGAGGGAGAGGGTGCCCTGGTGTCACAGCCAGGTCCCATTCCTATGGCATAATCTAATCAGTTCATTCCCTGAAACACAGACTCCACTCCTCCCCCAAAATGTCAGTGTCTGTGTGTGTGTATAAGAACACACGTGCAGGTTATGCGTGTTCAACGAGATGTTTCACACTTGCTTGCTACTCTCAGATACCCACCTCCTGCCCATGGGTCACCATTCTTTTCAACCTCAAAAGTGGTCTTTAGCCCTGCCCTGGGAATGTATATCCTCCAGCTCTGAGGGCCAGGTCTACAGATGGGGGTGGGGGAAACTAAAGAGCCAAAGGACTGACCAGGGAAAGCTTTGTGCTGGGGCCTCTTGTGTGCTCACCCTGAGGTAGGACACCAACCTTACTGCACTAGTGACAGGAAAGCAGCAGAGGACAGCAGTGGAACTGGGGTCCTTCCCCGTCCCACCTCGCCACCGACCCACAGCCCACCCCCAGAAGGCACCCCTGTGAGTGCAACATCCCACCAACAGCCCACAGCCTGGAAGGGAAATCCTGCAATGCCCTTCATGATTGAACACCTTCCCTCCCAGCCCTTCAGGGTCTAGGTCTCTGGGTCTTCGGAGACTTCCAAACCGGGCCCTTACCCCGTCTATCAAGGCCATCCTAGCTAACCAGATTTCACTGTTACTCCTGCAGACTCCCTGTCCATGCAATCGGATTAAACACTCATTAAGCTTTATATATTTTCAACTGGTGGCTAAAATAATTGAGGTAGAGGTAGTTTAAAGGGACCAGGGAGATGAATAGTTTCGAGATCATACTAACAAAACAGGCTGGTCAGCCAGGAAAGGACCCTGTGGGGACAGAGCCCCAGAGAGCAGTTTCCAGGTTCTCGGCCTCATGTGGAAAGGTGCTGGCTCGGGTAGTAGATGGCCGTCAGCTGTGGCTGGTTGGCCGTCAGCTGTAACCAGTGAGCCACTGGACACTAATATAACTGCCGTGGCTACGCTAGCAGAGAATGGGGGCTAGCAAGAAGATGGTGGCTGGTAAGCGCGGATTGCAGTTAGGACAGAGGGTTGCGGATCGTATGGCTCCTACTTCCTGTGTCTCCAACCCAGCCACCAGCGAGAATATAGTGGTATGACTCCCCTACCTCTGGCTCCGTGGGTGTTCTCTTTTGGCCTCACCACATCCTGCGTTCTTATGTGGGGTGCGGGAGCAGAGACTCCGAGGGCCACCGTGCGCGACAAATGGTGCAGCGAGCAGGGTCTCCTGCACGACAGATCCCGTGGTGGTTCACTGAGCTTGGGAGGGGGACCCAACCAACAGCACTGGGCGTCGCACCCAGCACAGGACATAGGTGCTCACGTGGGCAGGAATGCCAGCCCGTTGGCCCCGCCCCTGCCACTTCCTTCTCACTGTCAGCTGCACCTGAGTTGCTGTGGGGTCCCACACCTGCCGGTGATGCTAAGGATCCTAAGGTACCCTCACTAGGTTTGCTGAAGAGGACTGCACACCCCCCAGTGCCCACACAACAGGGCAGCAGCTAGGGGCTTAGAAGAAGTCATTTCCACCTCTTGGCAGACTCCACGCCTCGCTCCACCCCATCAGAGCCTTCTCAGACCCGGCTCCCTGCCCAGTTCACACTGTGAACTTAGGGTACCTGGAGAATGGCCATGTTCATAAGGCTGCAGGACCAGCTATGTAATTTGTGGGGCCCGGTACAAAATGAAGAATTTAAGGAAGGCAATACAGAGCATTAAACCAAGCACAGGGCCCCTCTGAGTGAGCAGCAGCCTGTTGACAGCCCTGACTAGCTGTTGGGGCAGTGAGGGGCACGCTCTTGCTCTCAGCAACTTGATTCCAGATGCAATTACATGACTGGGTCTGCAAATGTACGTTCCTCCCACCCCCTGCACCGTAGACCTGGCTGCAACCAAGGCAGACTGCGCTAATTAAATTGCATTTTCATTTACACGCTTGGAGCTAGACTTCAAAGATTTAAAATGCAAATGTGTGCAAAATAGCTTTGGCCACCAGTCCCTCCCCCAGCAATGCCGTGGGTGAAGGACAGCAGGCCTCCGGCCCCACCGCACGCATCCGGTCCATGCAGCGGCTGTGTGCCTGTGCACTGCTCCCAGCCGGCACCACTGTCCTCAGCAGGGAAAGGTGGACACAGGCCAGTTGCCACTCCCACTGTCAACTCAGACTCTGTACCAGTGCCTCCGGTCTTCATTGGAGCTATCAGCGAGTGACAAGCCTCAGAGTGACACTTGACTTCCCACAAGTGAAGGATTCATAGCCTGTTCTTATGTGTCAGAAGTAACGCTGGATTTGGCTCCAGTCATTTTAAAGGCACTGACCCTTTGCTGAAGCTTCCAGGACCCTGACAGGACTGGAGGGCACGCGCCTGTGAGCCTTGAGTGTCTGGCAGTGAGGCGGAGGCTGTTAGCCCGTGGGCAGTACTTCTCAGACGTTCGGTACATTCAAGTCACTGGAAGCGGATTGCTGGGCCCGCCCCGGAGTCTCTGATGCAGGAGGTCGGGGTGAAGCATGAGAATCTGCGCCACCGAGACGCCCCAGGTGGTACTGATGCTGCTGGCCCAAGGGCCACACTGTGCGGACACTGTCACAGAAGGTGTGCCCAGTCCCCACACCACACAGACCACAAGACTCCTGAATGACTAACCACCTGCATGTTTAACCATCTCCCCGGGTAGAAAATAACGAGCCTGAGAAACCACAGGAAATTGGAACAGGGAGTTGTAAAGAGACACTGCCATTAGGGAACAAAAGTAATTTGTAGTGAAGTCTTCTGATCCTGCCTGTGTTTCTGACTTGGGAAGGGAGTTTTTAAGACAATGGCAGGCTGTGGTGGGAGAATCAGGTGTTACGGGGAGGCACAGACCAGGCTGGCCTCCTCGAGCCCCACTGTGGGGCAAACACGTCTACACTGGGCCTGAGGGGCAGGTGTGCTCAGGAACCAGATGCCAGTGAGGCTTCTCCCTACACATCAGCTACTCACAGCTATCTGTGCAGGCGTCTTCTGACATCTCCATCCTTCTACTTCCCCACATCTTGGTCAGAACAGACACACTTTCCCATTCCTGGACGGGAAATTCAACGTGGGTGCTTCCATAGGTGTCAAGACAAAACTTCTCCCTCCCTCCCAAGGGTAAAACACTCAGACTAAAATGAAAGAGGCAGTTCACCTCCTCCAAGAAATCTGACCAGATCACTCCAATGACACTATGATTTCTTTGGTTTCCAAAACTCATGGAAGGTAAAAACCATTCATTCAGCAAACATATATTAGCGTCTTCTAGGAGCCAGGCCTGAGCTGCAGATACAGCGATGCACAAAGACAACCCGTCTTCCTTCATGACACTGGCCATCTCATTCCTCTTCCTAGGTTTGCTGCTCTCCCCTGGCCCCAACTCATATAGCACCTCAAATGTTCCTTTAAAAACTCCCTAAGCCCTCCCCAGATCCTTGACACTGTCCCTCTGGGCCACCCCAAGCAAGAGAAGAGAGTATTTTAAATAAGTAAAACTCAAAGGAGGGTGGATGGCACTACAGATACGAAAACCTGTAGGCAAAGCAGATCTACTCCAAGGCCTCAGGACCTCTCATACCTGCATGTGTAAGCACACATGTACACACACACACACACACACACACACACACACACACAGCTTACATGACCACCTCCCCACCTAAAAAAGTCCTACTTCCTCTTTTCTTCGGGGACAAAGCTCCTCCACCCTCCAAGGGTGCCCAGACCAGGCAGCTGCCACACACGTTCCCCACCGCTCCTGGTTTTGCAGTTGCAGATAAGAGCAAAAACACAGCCCTCTGGGGGGCAGCCGGATGGTACTTGGTTAGAGTGTGAGCTCTGAACAACAGGGTTGCCGATTCGATTCCCACATGGGCTGGTGAGCTGCACCCTCCACAGCTAGATTGAAGACAAGGAGCTGCTGCTGAGCTGCCGGAGGGGCGGCCGGATGGCTCAGTTGGTTAGAGCGCGAGCTCTCAACAAGGTTGCGGGTTCAATTCCCACATGGGATGGTGGGCTGTGCCCCTTGCAACTAAAGATTGAAAGCGGTAACTGGACTTGGAGCTGAGCTGCGCCCTCCACAACTAGATTGAAGGACAACGACTTGGAGCTGAACTGGAGCTGATGGGCCCTGGAGAAACACACGTTTCCCCAATATTCTCCAATAAAACAAAACAAAAAACAAAACACAGCCCTCTGCCCTCTGCTAGCTGGCTGGAGACCCTCAACACAGCCCTATGCTGGCCAGAGACCCTCACTCTTAGCCTGACTCCAGGGTCTGTGCTGAGGGACATTTAAACCCAGTTACAACTTGGGAGTAGGACTTGGGACTAGGAGGAAGGAGAAGAAGAAGGAGAGCCCATTGACTCCAGTAAGAAATAAAGCATACCTAAAAAGAAATAGTGTTTTACTCATACACACAAATACGCACTCTGAACCCGACCCTGGGACTTGGTAAAACAATTCAAATCTTAGACCCATCTGTCTTCCAGAATCCTTCTGGCCTGGGTTTCCTGAAGAGTGTGGCCCTAGGAACACCCAGCGCCCCATCAGCCCCACCTAAGGGGTCCCAGAGTCAACATTACAGCTGCTCCTGGTTCAGAGATGCAGAGGAAGCCGATCTTCAGGAAAGAGCCTCAGTCCAACTTGGGGATGGAGGGGACTGGCTGTGTCTTCAAGCCTCTGCCCCATCTGCACGGCTGGGATCCTCTCTTCTGCTTTGGAGGCTGAGGGAGGTGAGAGGCTCTGCAGACTGGTCCTCCATCTCTAGAGTCCTGGGGATTCAGCTCACAGTCTGGGCTCAGGGGGGCCCGAGGCAGGGGTGCAGTTAGCAATCCTGTTCTCAGGGGTGCAAACTGGGGTGGCCGGTGGATGGGTTCTGCGTCTATACCCCAGTTTGCTCTTTAATCCAGTTCCGAAATACAGGGAGCCTCGTGTACACGCCTGGCTTGTCCCTCTGCGCACAGCCGTCCCCCCAGCTCACCACGCCAGCCTGGAAGATCCGCCCATCTGCCTCCACACTGGACAGGGGGCCCCCGGAATCACCCTGAGGAAAGAAAGACAAGGCCTGAGTGCCCCCGCCCAGCTCCCCAGGCTGAGCCCAGCCCAGGCTCTCCTGCCGGCACTCACCTGGCAGGCATCCACGCCCCCGCTCAGGTAGCCCACGCACATCATGCGTGCGGTGATCTGCTGTGGCATCAGCTTCTCACACGTTGTCTGGTTGATGACGCGGATCTCGCCCTTCTGCAATATCAGCACCACGTTGCCTGGGGAGAGGGCAGGACAGGCTGACTGAGCACGCGGGCTTCTGAGGGGGCCGTGCCACACGGGCAACAGTGCCATCCATGACGTTCCCACAGGAGTAACTGTACTAGTAAAACTCTGGAGACAACCCAAAGGCCTGTGGCTGACAAATGGCTATGTAACTGACGACACATTTACTCAACGGGATATTACGCAGCCATCTAGAGTTCACTGGGTGGCAGGCTGGAAATGTGACAGGTGATATAAGATCAAATATACACCGTGGGAATAGCATATGAGAAATAAGAAACAGAAAGACTAAAAGAAAGTACCACAAAAATGTCCACAGTAGTTTTGTGAAGGCAGTAGAGCAGGGGTGTCCAACTGCGGCCCGTAATCCATTGTAATTGGCCCGCAGCAAATTTCAAAAATAGATTTAGTTTACTTAAATAAACCAGGTGAGGCAATACGTACTTCACCTCGAGTGAGTGGCCCGGCTATGTGTGTATTTTACTGCATATGGCCCTTGGTGAAAAATGTTGAAAAAAGTTTGGATACCCCTGCATAGAGCCTTAAGTCAGGTTACTTTTCTTTTTCCTCTCTATAATCTACAAATTTTTAGCAGTCTGCTACGTTAATACCGTGTTTCACTGAAAATAAGACCTAGCTGGACAATCAGCTCTAATGCGTCTTTTGGAGCAAAAATTAATATATCATATTACATTATATTACATTATATTACATTACATTACATTACATTATATTATAAGACCCGGTCTTATTTTACTTATAGTAAAATAAGACCGGGTCTTATAATATAATATAATTTAATATAATATAATATAGTATAATACCAGTCTTATATTAACTTTTGCTCTAAAAGACGCATTATACCTGATTGTCCGGTTAGGTCTTATTTTCAGGGTAACACGGTATTAGAACTGAGTTTTTTCAACATAACATTTACCAACTAACGGCCTTCAGATGGACGGAGAAGGAGAGAAGAGGCCAGGTTCCCACCACCGCTCCTGACCCAGGCACAGCTCCACAGTACTCTCTACATCAGTGTTTCCACAGCAACGTTCTTACATTCACTAAGTACCATTTGGGAAGGTGATTTTATCTTCACTGCACAGGGGAAGAAACAGAGTTTAAGCAACTCTGGGCCTAGGTCGCTCAGTTAAGTAGCAGGGCCAGGCCTTCCATGCAGAGCCCGGCCTCCAAATGTCCCGCTTTCATTAGAAGCCTCCATTTTACTCCTGGACAGCCTCATCCTGCCCAGGCGTGGGTGGTGGGACAGCCTAGCTCACCTCCCTCGTGGGTGTGGCCCCAGCCGGTGACCCAGATGGCCTTGCCGGGCGGGAAGGAGTGTGAGGTGTCTGGCAGGCAGATGGGCCGCACAGTGCTGCTGTACTCCACCGGCTCCTCCAGTTCCAGCAGTGCGATGTCGTAGTCGTAGGTGAAGTCGTTGAAGTTAGGGTGGCTGATGATGCGCTTGAGCTTGCACTCTTGCACCCCGGGGGCACTGCGCTTGCTCTGGTTGTGCAGACCCAGAAAGGCTGTCCACATGGTGTGGTCGGAGTACCTGCAGAGGGAGCCAGAGAGCCGCCGGAGATGAGCGCGCCACGGGACAAACCGTCGGACAGCCGCATAGTTCGGCCTCCATCCTCAACTGGAAACTACTGGATGCCTCCTGACACCGCACTCACCACCCCCATTCCGTCTTTGTTTCCTTCTTTTAATTCATTTTCATCCGATTATCCAAAAATACCTTATTATAGCTTATTAATCTGATCTTTCACAGAAGGAACAACACACAACTCACTCAAAATATTTTTCTAACAGTGATACATATTCTAAGCACCACATGAGTTGAAAAATAGATTGAAGTTGATATACTACGTTTGTTGTTGGCAGCGGAATCAGTTGATTTCAGGTCTAGAGTAGGTAAAGCATAAAATGAACCTGGAACGTTTGTTTTACAAGTCAGTGAGTGCTCAAAACAGTGACGGAACAAGTAGGACAAGGTGCTCACTGGCCAAAGTCAAGATCATCTGAACTTCAAAATAAACAATTGGATTACATTTCTACACATGCTGTATAATAGAAAAGGGAGAAGGGGAAATCCATGAGTCTATCCTGAGTCTAAAACATAATTTAAAAAAAATTTATAAGGGAGCAAGGAAAGCTATTCTTTACAGAAAAACACCAGCTAATAAATACAAAAGAAATTATTCAATAAGAAGTCACATTTTGCACCTACCACAGCAATAACCAATACATGCAAGAATCACTGAGGAATGCTAAAACCACTGGGTAAAAGATTGTTGGAGAGTAAGATATTCACACTGATTCAATGGATCATCCAAGATTACTTAACTCATAACCAAGGGAGGGAAGTATCTTTATAATGAAGAAACCCATGGACACCACCTTAACCAAGTAACTAATCTATAATTTTCTCCCAGTCATTCCCATTAATGAGATATCATGGCTTTCTGAGAAGGACACAGTATCACCTAGGTAGTGTTTCCTACCAAAAAAAAAAAAAAATTGTAGCCTAACTCTAATCAAGAAAAAACAATCAGGGGGGTGGGAGATGAGGGTAAGGGGGATCAAATATATGGTGATGGAAGGAGAACTGACTCTGGGTGGTGAACACACAATGGGATTTATAGATGATGTATTACAGAATTGTACACCTGAAATCTATGTAAATTTACTAACAATTGTCACCCCAATAAATTTAATTTAAAAAAAAAGGAAGAAGAAAAAAAGCATGGTATAAGACCACTAGATATTAAAAAGTGATAAAAGCTATAGCAATAGCTATCACTAAATGATGGGATGAATAAAAATATAAGCCAACAGATGGTTATTTATATCAAATAAATAAAAACAACTCACCCTTTCCTTCATTGTACCCACATAAATTTCTGATAAATATTCAGGTTGAATATTTAAGGTTAAAATGAAAAAAAAGAAAAAAGAAAAAACAATCAGAAAAATCCAAATTGAGAGATAGTCTGCAAAATAACTGACCTGGACTTTTCAAAAAGGTAATAGACCAAAAATATAAGGCTTGAAGAAAGTGTTTTAGATTTAAAAGAAACTAAGGGAACCTAATTACTAAATACAAAGCATAACCCTAGACTGGATCCTTGATTTAAGGGGATAAAAACTTATAAAGGACAATATTGGGAGAATTGGAGGACATGAAATATGGGGCGTACGCTAGCTAACAGTACCATATCAGCACTGTCATTTCTGGACATATTGTGGTTACATGGGAGAATTTCCTTGTTCGTAGGAGATGCAGATTTATGTACATAAGGAAGAATGTCATGATGGCTGCACCTAACTCAGAAACAATTCAGAAAAATATATGTGAACATCTTTGGAAGCACAGCTTAGAAGGATTTGTGTGACCAAGCCTACTGAGAAGTTGTGTCCAACAGCTGAAGGAATTTGAGGGGAAGATTTTAGTGTCTGTCACCAAAGAGGGGTTGGACATTCCAGAAGATGCAGAAGAGAAAAAGCCGTTTCAAAAGCTCTGAGAAACCCCGAAAGACATCTTGGAGAAAAAAGCCAAAAGGGTGGTCGTGCAAAATTAATTGACCAATGCTGCAATGCCACAAGCACAAGTGGCTGGACAGAAAACATGGAAAGAATCATGTAGGCCCAAGCCCTAAGAGACAACTCAACAATGGGTTACATGGCAGCAAAGAAACACCCGGCAATAAACCCTAATCATTCCATCACCAAGACTTTAACATAAAAGGAAGAGGCCGACAAGTAGGACAAGTCTGTGAAGCAAGGATGTGGTCATCGTGCTCCACGAAACTGCGCTCCTGTCTTCCAGCTTCAGTCTGGCATATCCCAGACATACGCTAACAGGATGATCAAACCTGGTCTTAGCACTGATGAAGATGATCCGATGGCTGATGGTCGCAAGGCTGCTGTACCTGAGATGCATGCCATCCCTCAAAGGAGATGATGATACGTCGTGCAGGGAAATAGACTAAACTCTGCCTGAAGAATTCCTTATTTGATATTTTTTCTTCATTGCCTCTGATAATATATTTTCAAGGATTTTTTTCCTTTATTTTTGTTAACATTTAAAAAATCTGTATGGCCTAACAATAACTACTTAAGGAGAAGATATCTTTCTACTTCTAAGTGTGATACTTGGGGCACTGAAGCTGAGCTTGTTTTTTTCTAGTTATTCTTTCCTAGTTTCACACTGGCTTATTTTAACAGATCGAGGTAATGTTTTTTCTAAGATGTATGTAACCTAATGTTAACTTTGTGGTCTGACGTGTTTTGCTAGCAAGCAGATTCCTTAGTGAACCAAATCTTTTGTTACTGAGGTGTTCTGAGATACCTTGATGCTCAAAAGAAAAATATTTGTTAAGACCAAATATGTGGGTGTATACACATATATGTGTGAGGAGAGAAAAATAAAACAAATGTGGTAAAATTAAACAATTAGTGAATGTAAGATAAAGGGTATGAAGGCGTTTGTTGTAATTTTTCTTTTCTATCACTGTATTTGCAACTTGTAGGTTTGAATTTTTTTCAAAATAAAAAACTGGAAAATATATCTTTAAAATAGAAAATTGTATATGATAGAGAAAAGCATGAAGACCCGCTTCATTTTCTCTAACCTCTCAGGGAAGTCAAGAGGCTACGGAAGCAGCCTCACCTCAGACGTGCACTTCAGACTCACATACCAGTATCTGTCGCCCCACCCCTAACCAGCTGCCTTCTGCTGACCCTGCATCCACCCTTTCCTCTCCATTCTTACACCCCCTCCCTATAGTGTCTCACACCCACACTGAAGCGCCAGCTTCCACACCAGGTCTTTTTGCCTCTGGTCTCTCTTCATTCTAATCTGTTGCTGCCGGATAGCAACTTCCTCAAAACTGCTGTTGTGAGAACCTCTTTGTCTTATTCAACAACCTAAAATGATTCAATACCTACCCGTCAGATCAGCCTCTCCTTCCCATCCAGGCATTCAATACCACCGTTAACGGTGCCTTACCCTTTCTAATTTTTTCTCACAATCATCCCCATACTCTACCATATGGGTAGTCACCCATCCATCTGTTCATTTATTCAGTAATTATTGGGCCTCTCTGATGTTCCAGGAACGGTATTATACCCAGTCTTCACATTCACAGTATCCTTGGGGAGAGAACCAGGAAACCCACCCACGGGAGCACAGTGCGAAAAGCATCCTTCAGAGGCTTGGGGAGATACCCTGAAAGAACATGGGGTGGGATGCGTGAGTCAGGAGAGGAAACAGGTCATGAACCAGGCCTTGAAAATCTAATATAAGTTGGTCACAGCCTACAGGTGGAGGAGAAAGTAGCATATTCAAAGAGAGCAATGGGGATGTTTAGGAAGCCCCCCGAAGTTGAACATATGGACGGTGTGAGGCCAGGATAGGAGACTGAGGTTGGAGAGATGGGCAGCGGCCAGGTGATGCGGCCATGTTGGTCAAGCTAAGGCGTTTCTACGTTATCCTGCAAGCCACGCACACATGTAAGTAGGGGGTCGACAGGATCAAGTTAGTTCTTTGGATAGACCACACTGGCATTGGGGAGTACAGACCAGAGTGCGGAGAAGAAAGCAAGGAGATCAGGTGGAGGGTGCTGCAGCCCCCTCGGCCAGGGGGAGCCAAGATAGTAGCAGTGCGAGTAGGAAAGAGTAGGATGCTTCCAGGATATCTAGGAGGCAAGGACTGGAGGCTGAAAGGATGGGATGGGATGGGGGAGGGAGGGGAGGCACATCAACCCCCCTGCTGCATGCTCCCCTGACCCCATCACCGAACGTGGACATCCCTTTTTCAGCCCTGTGCTGGTGCTGAGCCCTGTGCCCTAAGGCTCTCCACCCCTCGCCCTCAGCTGGACCCTGATCACCCAGCCCCTTTCACTGAGTCTTCCCTATTTACCCCACCACAATGGTCTTTTCTCTAAAGCCCATGGTACCCGGTTTAAGACAGTCTTTGACTATACAAGCAAACTTAGTCTCTGATTGTTTAAGGTACACACTTACCAGTAACTGAGAAACCAGCTGGGAAGGTGTGGCCACCTAGATCCCCTCAGCATTGGAAATAGTTAACATTGGAACACAGCTGACCACCCATGAAGCACTTGTCTAAATGCTCACATGTTGTCATTTTATCTCCCAAACTGTTCTTCAAGATACAGCCACCCATTTTAAGATGAGAACTCAGGCACAGAGAGGTTAAGTAACTTTCCCAAGATCACACAGCTAGTAAGTCATGGGCCACAGTCTAAACCCAGGCAACCTATGCTCTTAACCACAACATGATACCACCTCTTGGTAACACCTTGTGAGTACTTGTTGACTCAGAAATGTGTCCAAAGTCACTGCACTCTAGGTTCTTAAACACTTCACAACTGCCTGCTTCTGCTAACAACACTCCCTTTGTCTGGAAGGACTGAGTTACCTTGTCCAGTGACAAATACCCTCACATTTAGACACTCAGATCAGATGTTCCTGCTGATAACGGCATTCCTCACAGCCGCCCTTCCCAGCGCTCAGGCAGAATTCTAAACTCCACACATCGGCTCTAGGTAACGTGTCCACAGTTCTGGCCTAGCACTTACTGTGCACATGCATGTCCATGTATGTGCACACGTGTGTGTATGCACATGTGCACGCATAACGGATCTCGTCCCTCTACCCTGGGAAGTCTGTGAAGTGCAGGGACCAAGTCTTACTCATTTTATCTCCACAGTGCTGATAATAACAGTGGCTACTGAAGGAATTAATGGACAAAAAGTAAGACTGATGATCAACAGAAGATGAAGGAAAGGGAAATGAGACATGAGACGATGATGAGAGGGAAAAGGAAAAGGTACAGGAGGCCGTGGCAGATTCACTGGGGAGGACACAGACATGGTGTCCTAGCTCTCCCCGTGGGGCTGCCGTGACGATGAGCAGGCCGAGTGCCCAGGTCTTGGTTTCTAAACACCATTCCCACTAAGACGGCTCCTTGGAGAAACGGCTCATTCTAGGTCTGGGCCAGGGAACACACAAGAGAAGTCTGGAGCCCCTAGAAGTGCCAGAAAGCAAGAAAGTGACTCAAATAAGCAAAAGAATGGGGCCATGTCAAAGGGGCACAACACAGGAGCCAAGCTCAGTGAGCTCCCAAGAGCCACATCTGGGACAATTTGAGCAGCAAAGTTAGTAACATGGCATCAGATTACAACCTGAAATATAAATACACACTGTTGGAGCCTGTGGAGTATAAATAGATGGCTAAGGGGAGCGAAGGGACAAATCTTTTTTACAGAAGAATTCCAAATCAGCCGATATTCAAAGAATACCAGGTAGAAAGGGAGAAAACAGGTACTTCCTATGGGAGAAGCTGGCAAACAGTATCTTAACCAAATGACAAAGCTTAACTCTACCAGCAACGTCATGTTGACATCATTTACCTGCTGATATGATGTGATATTCTTCCAAACCTCATAACCCCAGTCTCATCATGAGAACATCAGACAAACCTAGATGGGCCATTCTACAGAATACCTGGCCTCCAGGCTGTCAAAGTCATGAAAAACAAACAAAGACAGAAACTGTCACAGGCCAGAGGAGCCTGGGGAGACAGGAGAACAGAACGCAAAGTAGTAACCGGGAGGGCTCCTGGAGCAGAAAGGACATCAGTGTAAAAACTAGGGCAAGGCCAGCGGGGCCTGGAGGTGTGTTAACCGTAACAGACCAGCGGGAGCTTCTAGTGTTAACAGACATCCCCCATTGACAGCAAGGGGAAGCAGGTGAGGGGTATATGGGAATTCTGTACTATCTTTGCAACTTATCTACATTCCAAAATAAAGTTTATTTTAAAACATTCTTAAGTAGCCTCTCATCACCCCAAAAAGAAAGAAAATCATTTGTCAGTGGAGCTGACAAAATGAGAAGAGAAAGGACAGTCAGGTTTCACGGGGCTGCCCTTCCACAGTCCAGCAAGGCCTCACTCCTCGCACTGACCTTGCTCCCTCCAGACCTGCGGTGTCTCCTCCACCACCCATGCCCATGTGCCCATCTGACCATGCCCCACATCTGCTCCTGAGGCCTGTGCTGCTGTAGGCCGTCTCTCCTGAAAGTGCATGACGGTTCTCCTCTCGTCCCTGTAAAAGGGTGTCATGGCAGCCGGGGGGGCCCTCATGCTGCTGCCTATGGCAGGAGAGCATGTGCCCAGCAGGAAGTCCCCAAAGGTGGGAATCCCTTGGAAGGTCTGCTCCAGGAGCAAGCTGTCCCCTTAGACTTCCACCCACAGCCAATGGCCCAAGAGCCTGAGTAGACTGGAGCTAAGACACGAAGAGCCGAGCCCTGGCTCAGGCCACCTGTTCGGGCTAACTCTCTGCTCACCCCTTCCTAAGATGCCAGAAGAACCCTTCCTTAGTGACCTTCCCTGTGCCAGGCACAGGGCTCAGTATTTCGGGTGCGCTGCCATATTTAATTCTCACAGCTCTAAGGATAAGAACTCGCAGTGTCACCCTTACCACCGAAGAACCTGAGGCCTAGGAAGTGTGAATAACTTGCCCAAGGCCACCTGGCAAGCCAGAGCTGCAGTGACTGCGAGGCTGGTCTGAACTCATCCCGAGGCGTCCCTCTGGCGTAGGGACTAACCACTCAGACTGTGGAATCCACACACCTGGGTTCCAGTCTGGCTCTGCCACTTAATAGCTGGGCATCCTCGAGCAAATGTCTTTACCTCTCTGAATCTCTGTTTCTGTAAAACGGGGACATAACCAGACCTGCCTAACTGGGTTGTTAGGAAAGGCACTTAGATGGTACTTGACTGAGAGGGAGATGCTCATTTTTATTATTACTGCGAGTGAGCCCGTCCTGGGTGTCTGCAGCCCCTCCAGTCCTGGCCCTGCCCCAGTGCCAGCCCACCTGGGCGTGACTCCCAGACACAGGGCTTTCCAAGCCCAGAATACACAGAGGAGCGCTTCCCAGGAGGCCCCCCTACTTCCTGCCCAGTGGCCCACCTGAATCCTCTGTCGTTGACGAAGCAGTGAGCCGCAGACACCATCCAGTTGTGAGAGATAAGCGAAGCCCCGCACAGGTGGCCCTGGCCCAGCGCATGAAGGCTCACCTGCCAGGGCCATTCACCCTCTTCTGCCTCCTTGCCCCCAACAACCCGAGACTGCCTGCTGAAGGACCGCAGCCCGCAGTCTGCGAGGGGCAGATAACCCAAAGAAAAGACAGTGAGTCAAAGTGGGGCGCCAGCCCAAAGAGCCCCCATGGGGATAGGCATAGCACCACCAGAGCAGTTGTGGCATGAGGGACCCCTCCAGTAGTAACTGCAAGCCTCCCTGCTTCCACTGGGCCCCTCTCCCCACTCCCAAGTTCAAAACCTCCATATGCTCCCCTACTGCCTCCTGCACAAATGCATTCGAAGGGCCTCCAGACAGCTGTTGGTTTGTTTAGATTTTCTATGGGTGTCATTTGCCTAGATTTCCTTGTCAAATACTGAAGGACACAGCTCTCAGAGAGAACAGCGGATGGGTGACATAAAGTCACAGAATAGCTGCAGCTATGCTCAAATTTAATCTGAGACCAGTGCTTCTGAAACACACAGGAGGTTACAAATTAAAGTATGGGGTGGGTGTGGGCAAAACCCTGCCAAGTGCTCCAGCAAGCTGTGTGCTCTCTCCTCCAGGCAGGATGGGAAGCCTGGGCTTGCCACGCGCCTGTGGCTGGGTCTATGGAGCAGGGGCCAGCCCGGCAGCCCTGCCATGAAGGCACTGACGCTGGCTGCTCGTGGCCTTGCCTCCAGGACAATGGGGCAGTGTCTTAGTACCAACCAGCAAAGTCATCCTTTCCTCCAGGCAGACACACCCTCTCACCAGGGCAGAACTGGGTGAGTGAGGCACCGGTGTGATTTCTGCCTCTGTATGTGCCTGCACAGTGAACAACCGCATATGGCACCCCTGCTCACCACAGTCCTTCTCATCCGAGCCGTCGCTACAGTCCTTCTTCCCATCACACTCAGGGTTGCCCTTGCTCACACAGAGCCCATTGTTGCAGCGATAGGTGTGTTTGGTGCAGGGGACGGTGCTCACTGCTCAGGGAGGACATGGGGAGAAAATCAGTTCCTCTGTGGCACCCAACCAGAAGCCTGATGAGCCACCCATCTTATGCCCCTCACTCAGGCCTGTCCACCCATGTACACCAGTGCCCACTGTCCTTCCAGCCCTGCCAACGGTTCTCCACCTTCTGGAAGATTCTCTTCCTATGGACACCTTTTATCATAACACTTCACATGAGGTGGTTTGTGTTCATTAAACTTTGGACATGCGGCATGTGAGTGTGCTCATGGCTCCTCTCTTGGGTACAGGGGGGAAGAGTCCCTTGAAGGACAGGGGGCTGGGCTAGGCCTCACCGCTGTCACATGTGGCCTCATCAGACCCGTCCCCGCAGTTGTCTTTCCCGTCACATTGCTGGCTCTTCAGGATGCACTTCCCATTGCCACACTTGATGGTCTCAGCCGGACAATCTGAGAAGCACAAAGCACTCAGCCGGGGCTCGAAGCCTCAGCTGAGAGCTGGCTGCAGCACCCAGGCCATGCCCCCAGAGCACTCACTGCACTCCAGCTCATCACTGTTGTCGCCGCAGTCGTTCACGTTGTCACAGACCCAGAAGAGGGGCTTGCACAACTTGTTCTTGCACGTGAACTGGTAGGTGGCATTGCATTCTGGATGGGGCAAGAGCAGCCGTCAGCTGGCGAGGCTCAGGGGGGTTGGGGTGTAAGCCCCCCAGGCTCACTCATCACTCAGCTTCCCCGGGAAGCTGCCTGAGGACAGAGTCCCATCTGGAGAGCGGGTCCAGGGGCCCTGTGTCACTGGCTATAGAAGCTGACCTCAGCACAGACGCTCCACTGTCTGCTCCACAGGAGCCATGGCTAGAGGGGAGGGGGCTAGATGTCCACACAGGGGATGGGCAGAACCTCCCCGCCACCTGGGGCCTTCCTGCCACGGGGGTCAGCTGGCAGGCACCAGGGCACAGCAAGGACAGGGAGGACGGCCCAGCCCGCAGCCCCACTCACTGCAGTTGAGCTCATCGCTGTAGTCGGCACAGTCAGCCCAGCCATCGCAGCGCAGCTCGTTCCGGATACAGCGCCCCGTGTTACACATGAACTTCCCAGGGCACGCTGCAGGGGACAGGGCAGGTCTGAAGTATGCGGCCACCACCCCTGCCTCCCACAGCTGGCTCCCCAACTCACCCTCCTCCCTCACAGCCAACCACACAGCAACACTGAGGCCCAAAGAAAAACTCTCGCCAGTCCTCAACAGAGACAGGGCAGGCACCCCAGGGCAGGGCGCTCCCAGGCCCATCAAGCTGTTGGCAAGGCGGCTTCTAATGCCCGCAGGGGAGAGTTGGCCGGGAGTCCCTCCTGACTGCGGATGACCAAACCCTAGGAAGCTCCGGGCAAAGTGAAGAGGGACTGGCTGGGTGCACACTCAGTTTTACTGCCGTGTCCTTGGCCGGCCATGTCCCCCAAGGCCCAGCCTCCCCGTCGGCAACACAGAGCAACAGCAGCTCAGTAGGTCGACGATGTATGTGTCCTATGCAAGGGTCAAACGGCACCACCACATTTCCTTAATTAGGTATTTCCCACATTTCCATGTTTCTGAAGTTGGAAGGTGTCTGATAACTGATGTCATCAGGCAGATAGATGACAAAGTTGAGAGGAGGCCAGTGTCACTTTCTCTGCATAGGTAGCTTAGTCACTTATCAAAGCAGTTTTCTCATCTAATAACACTTTTGATGGTGAGCTGTGCGATTGAATTTTAACTTAAATTCAGAATCTTGCATATAGGAATTTAACTTAAAATGTCTTCTAAAGGTTATTCTCTGATGCAGGGCTGAAACAAAAGACCACTGTGTATGTGGAAGAACTGCTACTTATATAGCAGACAGGGAAATTAAAGGCAACAGAATCTGCCAGATCTCTTAGGTATAAATCACAGAATTGCCAAAGCTAGGAATAATGAGTATCATGTTCATGCTCCAGAATTTTCTAATGTGTCTCAAAATTAAGCTACTAATTCTAAAGGTGCTGAAAGGCCACAAAGACAAGCACCAATTATTAAAGTCACAGGGATGTGGAACCAGAGGGACAGGTGGCCCAAAGGAACTCAGGGTGCTTGGGCTCAAGGTGTGTCACCGTGGGACTGAAGGGCACGGTGTGTGCCAGCGCTCACTGTGGCCTTTGTAACAAATGCACTTAAGGCAGCCTTTTGTCCTTCAGAAATCTACTAGAGGGATATGCACATTCTCTGGCCTCTTAGAATCAGGAAAGCACAATGCTAAGAAGATGCCGCATAGAGAGCGAATCGGGGCCCCTCCCTCTAGCCAGGCTCCTCCTTCCAAAGAAGTCACTCACGGTCACTGGAGTCATAGGACAGGTACTCAGCAAAGAAGCCCGTGTCCGTGTAGGACTGATCCGAATGGAAGTGAACAGTGATCCTGCTGCTCTTGCTGGCAACCACAAACTGGGGCCTCTCTCCGCAGTACCTGAAGGAAGGAGCCAACAGTAGGAAGAAGACACATCCTGGGGCTCGGGCACCCCCTTCCCACAAGCACCAGCACTGGGCCAGCTCGTCCATTCCTCTGTTGCCTCCCCCTCGCCCACTTCCCAGCACTCACTTCTCCCCGTTGACCTCCACATAGTCCTTGGGGCAGGTGCCCAGGGGCACGTTGGGCTCCAACAGGTAGAAGAGTTTGAAGAACACCTTCACATTTCGATTGTTGGGCACCTGAAGAGAGAGATGCTGCTGGGCCTCTGCTGCTTCATTCCCTCTTTCCTAAACCCACGGACGTCGCGTAGTGGCTGTGGGGGCTGGGGAAGCAGGGCATGGAGCCTGGCTGTGCTGCTTCTCCTCTCCAGCCCATGTGGGCAACATGCAACAGAGCAGGAGGAGACAGGGTCCATGTTTGGAAGAACTTCTAGACTCAGACACAAGAGACACTGCTATATCGCTAAAAAAGGCTGGAAAGTTCTCCCTACATTATCGAAAGTAGGAAAGAGTGATGGATCTTTGATTGGGATGGCATGAGGGGCAGTCCTGTCAGCAAGACTTGTCTCACGGCCATTCAGCAAGTGCTTTCTCTGCTGCACACACATTCTCCAACCTA
This sequence comes from Rhinolophus hipposideros, assembly GCF_964194185.1. Classification (NCBI taxonomy): domain Eukaryota; kingdom Metazoa; phylum Chordata; class Mammalia; order Chiroptera; family Rhinolophidae; genus Rhinolophus; species Rhinolophus hipposideros. The sequence continues at coordinate 29,401,331 of NC_138070.1, read as the reverse complement.
ATCCCAACCACACCTCTCAGAGGCAGCCATCAGCACACGCAGTGACCTGGCGCAAGCAAGCATCAGCCACGGAGAGGAGCTAGGACGTGAGTCTGGGTCAGCTTGACATTGTAGCAACTCAGCCCGGTGCAAACCTGCCCGCCTGCGGGATTCAGTTCCTGCCACGGGGGTCAGCTGTGGCCACTTTGGGGCTGCTAAGGAGCCCATCTCCCTTCGGCCCTTCTCACGTGCCATCCTAGAGCATCCTTTCCTGTCTCCCTTTCTCTCTCTCGCTCTCTTTCTCCCCACCCTCCTTCTTCCCCCCACAGCTCCTACCTCAATGTCCCACGTGCAGTTGATGTTGGGCGGGTAGTGGCCCGGATAGTACGGACTGCTAAATGTCCCTTGGGCTTCACGTAAGTAGCCTCCACAGCCTGAGAGGAAAAGCAGGAGAGAGCATGAGGACTGAGGACCTGCTCGGGAGGTTGCGACAGGAGAGCCAGCCTGAGGCAAAGCCAGTGGTCCTCTCAGGCTGCAGGCCTGGACACCTGAAGCCTCCACAGCCAGCTGCTGAAAAGTCCGAATGCTAGGAGGCCAACTTCTTTAGGGAGGCCTCCTGACCCAGGTGAGGGGCAGAAAGCCCTTTGGCTTAAGCTTCAAACTTTTGTCATCGACCTGGGCCAGTTTGCCAGCCAGAGGGTTTGGCCTATGGCTTCCTGGGCTCAAGCCAACCGCTAAAGACTGTCCCCTTCTCCACTTGACCCCAACCCTTCCTTACTGTTCATCTTAGGCAGCTGGAAGAACATGGCCTCAAAGCCAGGATTTCGCCGCCCGGTATTGGTTATCAACGTGACAAGCAGGACGTTCTGGGAGGAAAGGAAGGTCAGGTTGTAGGAGGGAGGGTAGGTGCCACATAACCTGCGGGGGCAAAAGGGGCAGACGTTAGCAAGAGCAGACAGAACCTAAGCAGAGGGGACCCAAAGACTCCATCCCTAACCCCTTCACAAAAGGCCAAGGGTGGGCTCATAAAGGCCATCCCACACAAACAATCAGCAACCTGAGCTCAGGCACATCCCTGATGAGCTCTGCAGGTCACCTGAGTCCTCGCATATGTTGCAGGCACTGTGCACTAGTTGTAAGGCTGTCCTTGTTTAAAATAGCAAAAGCTCAGAAACATTGAATGCCTAACATTAGAAAATTCATTAAATAAACTACAAGCCAAATAATAACAATAACAGTAGTAGTGAAAGCATGAACAACTAACACTTACTAAGAGCATGGCTTTATATCTATTCTTCATGCTTTATATCTAGTAACTCAGGTAGCTTCCTACCAACTCTGAAGTAAAGACGATTATCCCCATTTTACAGATAAGGACACTGAGGCATGGGAAAGCCCACAATTCCAGTTACTAAGAGTTACTAAGAGTTACTAAGTGTCGGGGCTGAAATTCAAACCCAAGCATCAGGTTCCAGAGCCTACACGGCCAACGACCATGTCCTGCAGCCTCTCGACTACTCCATGTCACGCAACCATTAAAAATGATGATTAGGGACAGGATTACTGGTTTGGAAAGACTATCATAATATACTTCATTTTTTAAAAGCAGATAACAAAACCAAAGATGCAGTATAATCTTATATTTAAATATATACACAAACATATACATAAACAGCAGAAAAGTCTAGAAGAGTATACATCACAAGTCTAACAGGGATCGTTTCTAGGAAGTAAGATTACGAATGACATTTGTCCTCTTTGCGCATGTCTGTTTTCCACGTTTCCCTTTGAGGACATGTATTTATTTGTTGTACAATTAACAGATTAGAGAGAGGGAAAAAAACCCTGCACAAGAAGAGTGTTTAGACAGGAGATCTGGCTGCTAAACTATAGCAGCAGATGGGTCTGTCTTGGCTTCAGCCTGAATCTTAGCCCATTATTAATCATGAAACATCTGCCCAGCTCATTTCCACAGAGGGCAGTAGAAGGTTCTGGCTCACTGAGTCAGGGAGAGAGGGGGAGGGGGGCACTTGGCCCCCAACCCACCACACCTTTAAGAAGTGTGCTCCATCCTGACATGCGGCTGGCTAGGGTGGCGTGCTTCTGGGCACCCCGACCTCCTTAGCAGGTGCCGTTTTATTTCCTGTAATCCAGATGCTTTGACATCTGCAGCCTTGCTGGAGAGAGTGCCCTCCAAGGGTTAGACAATTCCTAGAGATAGCAAAGATTCACCTGAGGCCCAGCCTTTCTCACGCAAACCAACCAATTCAAAGCCCACCCCCAACCACTTCTCTCCAGGTGTTACACTCCAAGCCACCATCCACCTGCCCTAATCACCCCACAACAAGGTACCATCCCAGACAGTGAGAGACAAACCTATGCCCCAGAGCCAACTGGAATTATTCAAGCTATTAGTCCTTAACTTATATATCCTGCCTTTCCTTGCCTTTCCTGTGGAAACCACAACAAAACAGCACTGCCCACATTTTCTGACAATTTCCTCTGCCTCTTGACCGACCCTGGTGCTGCCCTGTGTGGCTCCTCTGTGGCGCTCTCAGAAGTGTGAGTAACAAACTATCTTTTCAATGGCAGTTGTCTCCTGATCTGTTGGCCTCAACATAACTTTGCCCACAGCAGGTGCACCTTCACTCTGGCAGGTACAGGCAGCACACCTGCTCACTGACATCTAGTGAGCCTTCCTCACCCGCCCTTGCCAAGGCCTAGAAATCACCTCCCAGATGCTGCACTGGAGCTCATGCTGAGGATCGCACCACACACCTCTTCTCCACTGCCTGGAAGTTTGCTGCAGCCTGTGGCCAAGAGTCACACTCTATATCCCCAACCTACACTGCAACTAGTTCCAGTGGTCCAGCCCACGAGGGGCAGCCACGAAGCTCCCACAGCCCGCCTGGACACTCACTGCACCATAGCGCGGGGTTCCACGGGGCTCAAGGTGTCATACACCATGACCAGGTCACTGCCACGGTCATCACAGGTCGCGACATCAAAGCTTCGGAAGGTGAGGCTCAGCACGGAGTTGGCGTCCCCCCGTAGGGCCCACTGGCAGCGGGCGAAAGCTGGGTAGGGGCTGTCGGGGAAGCCAGGCGTGGTGAAGCGAGTCAGCTCCCCACCGCGGGCATGCAGGGCGAATCTGCAGCTGTCTGTGGGACACAAGAGGACATGGGCAGAGCTGGGAAGAGTGGGTGGGGTGAGCAGCCCACAGCCCTCCTGGGGGTGTCCCTACACCTGGCCTCTCCAAGGTGCCCCAGGCTGCCCTGGACTGGCAAGAGACCAGGAGGGGGCTTCTCGTGGCCTGGGGGAGGCAAGGGGATGTGTGGCTATCACCACAGTGCAACTTTGGGGACCCCTCGATTGAAGGGGCATCTGGCCATATCCCAATCCTCCTCTGGGAAAAGGGCACCATACTTACTGTCCTGGGTGGTCTGTACTGTCCTGGGGTCAGTGGCTGAAGAAAAAGAGGGAGAATACAGTATTTACCGATCTGGTCTATTTCCTCATTCCTGCTTCCTTATTCCCCTAAAGGGCGGTGCGGCCAGCACGCAGTCTTCTCTTCCCGGCACTCGCCCAGGAGCAGTGGCTTCCCCTGCTCCCCCGCAGCCTGGCCCACCACACGCCCAACCCCGCAGCCCTGCACTCACGGAAGGCCACCACGGAGGTGAGCACGAAGGAATGCAGGGTGCGGCTGCGTGGCGGCAGCTTGACCGCATGCTCCTCCGCCATGGCGCGCTCTGCCTCCTCCACCAGGTAGTTGGGGATGTTGAACTCGGACCAGTAGTAGGCGATGACGCTGCCCTCGCTGGGGAAAGGCGACCGGGTCTGATATGCGAAGGGGCTCTGGGCCTCTTCCTGTCCCCACTCTCCCAGATGTGAGGGGCAGACCCAAACCCAAATTTGGAAAAAATAACAAAGAATCACGACCATTCCTGAGTGGCTTATGAGTGGCAGGCAGTGTGGGAAGCACTCCACCCTCCTCCGAGCCCTTCATCATAGCAACACTCCCAGGTCACCCATCTTGGAGGGACAGAAGAGCTAAGCGTGGTAAGTCATGGGCATAAAGGACAGAATAGGACTGCTGCCTTCGCTTCATCACCCTACAGGCTCCCAGGCACTTGTCCCACGTAGGACCACACACCAATCCTATTCCCAGTCAATTCCACACCCAGCCTTCCCCTCAGTACCCACCTGAAGGCAGTCACCGCTGACTCCTTATGGTAGGGACCCAGGGCTGGGATCCCATTGTACAAAAGCTTCAGCTGCGGGAAGGACAAGAGGCTCAGAGCAGGCCAGAGAGCGGTGACAGCCCCCTGCCCCGAGCCCTCGCTGCTCCCTCCCTCCGGGGACCTGGATGCCCTTCCCGTGGTCCACATCAGCCCAGGGAGCAGACAGCAGGAACAGAGCTTCAGCCCCGGGATAGGACTCACCGCTTCCTTCACTTTGCTGGCCAGCTCTGCAAACTCAGTGGAGTTTGGGTTCTCATAGGCATCCAGAAAGTTCTCGTTTGTGACCCTAAGGTAGCCATTGAAGACCTTCTGGACCCGCACGTTCCGGTCTGTACAAGACCAGGGAAGGACAGTAGTTAGGAGAAGAGACAGCAGTCCTGTGTCATCCCGCAACGTCCACAAGCTGCCTGTGGACGTCCCTGGGGGAGCTGCCATGAGGAAGGGCATGGAGGCAGATGGACCAGGTCTCTACTGGAATCCATACCTATGTTCAGATCCAAGACTGTGAAAAGCAACAACACTTCCCACAAACAGGGGAGTGAATGCAGGAGGGGGCCAGTGGACATATGAGCCCTGCAGGCCAGCTCTGACCAGTTCTTCATTCCCACCACCCCCCCACACACACCTTACGGCTTGAGAGAGCGAGGGGAGACAGAGCCCTAGACGCCTCCTCACCCACCCCCATGGCACCCTCCATTCTCTGGTCCATAAGAGGCAGGCCTTGGCTCTGTCTATTGAGGGAGAAGGTAGAGCCACTCCCACATCGCCCCCTGAGCCACCCCCTCCAGCTTTACTCACACTGGAAGTGCCACACCAGTAAACCAGCCATGAGCGAGAGCAAGAAGAAGCTGATCAGCACAATCACTAGCACAACCCAGGGCTTGAGGCCTCGCTTCTCAACCTTCTTGGTGTTGTTCACCGGCAAGAACTCCAGGCCTTCCTCAAAGCCATTCATGTTCTAAACAGAAAAGGACACTGCAGTTCAGAAACTCTCTCACCTCAACAGCCCGTCATTGAAGCTCTCCACTTAAATGAATCATCTTTTGACGCAGGTAGATGTCCAGATGTGGGGAAAGCAGGCCCAACCCAAGCCATGATTGGCCACTGGGTGCCTCTGTGCAAACTTCTAAAGGCAGCCCTTCCTCCAGCCACCACAGCCCCAGGCATGGAGCAAGGAGCCCCGACGATTCTGTCCCAACCGATCTCCTGCAACAGGAGCCTGTGGGCAGCATGTAAACTGTACATCCTACCCAGTGGCCTTGCTCTGCCAGTGTTTAACCATGCTATAAACCTGGGCAGTTCTGTCATGCCACTGTGGAACAAGCTACCCTACTTTTAGCCTTAAATGTACCAGTCCATGATCTCAAGGTGAAGTGAGAAGGCCATGTCTCTACTGGAATCCACACCCCTGCTCAGGCACAAAAGCACGAAAAGCAATAAAACTTGTGACAAACAGGACAGCAGTTTCCCTGGTTCCTCCTTGTCAGGGGGAATCCAGGAAGGGAAGCATGAATGTGGAAGGGGCAGGTGCAGTGTCAGCACGCAATGACAGGTAGTTTTTCTGCCCTACCGCACACACTCTACCTGCTTGCCCTCAATCCTGGAAAGGGGCCATGCCCTTTATAGGTTTAACTACCTCAGACCCACTGCAAAAGGGTTTGTAATAAAAGCAATAGCCTCCATCCCAAATTCCACAGATGTGGCCATTTTTAACAGTTTGCAGATGTAGTGCTTCTGGTGTTAACCTTATCACTCTAAATAATGTGCTTGAACTAACGTTTCTTGGTTTGTCACATTTAAACCTTACAAGTATCTATTAACTCATTGCTATGACAGATTCTCCCCCTCCGGACACATGTGGATACTTCTGTCTCTAATTTTAGTTTCCTAATAAGTTATATTTGTGACTTGATCAAATATCACTCACAGAAACACACCCCATAGCTAACCCTACCATGGTAATCATATTGCAATACATAAATGTATCAAAGCAATGTGCTGTACACCTTACACTTACACAATATTATATGTCAATTATATCTCAATAAAAATAAATTTTTAAAAAAGAAAAGAAACACCCCAGAGGCAACTACTTAAAATGCTTTCAAACTACTGTTCAGGAATTTGTCTCCATATTTCTATATATGCCAATATCACTATATCTTGATTCATCTATTTTAAATATAATCAACTGACTTTCTATTATGATAATGTGGATTTTAATGTCCTTCCTTCATTGTGTCTCACCCAACTTCCCAATAGTTATAGAGCTAAAGTTTTAAAAATTTATATCCATACTCTATGTTTTCATTAGTCTTTGAAAATGTTGTTCACTATTATTTCCTTCCCAGTATAATAGTTTTGTTTTTCCTGCTGTAAATATTCACTTATTTGGATTTCTTTTTAACATATACCCAAGTCTTTCCATACAATCTAAGAGCTCTGTAATACTCTTCTACTCTTCCACATATAAAGTCTGTCAAACAACCTTTCATTTCATTTTCCTCTTAGGAGTTTCCCTCCTACATCCTCTCTCCTTTCCCATAGCGATTGTCTGGAACTACCTTCACCATCACCCTGGGAATTCCCTTCATCTTCCTCTTGTGTTAAAATTTGTTTCCTAGATTCCATATCTTCATCTCCATTGGCTTACTTCATTTTGGTGGAACACCATACTTCATAGCTTCCTGAGAAATGTTTTGAGACTTTGCTTGTTTGTGAAAGTTCCTTAATCCTGCAATCACATTTTTGATAATTTGGCTGGGTATAGGACTCTGGGTTTCAAATAATTGTCACTTACAATTTCACAGACTCCATTGTTTTTTAGCTTCTAATTTTGCTTTTGAGAAATATAATAGTACACATCCATTATTGTTTACTCATGATTTATTATCTTTCTTTCTCTGAAAGCCTTAACAACGTACCGTGAATTGGGTCTTTCAATTTCATGATGCTGAACTCTCTACCTTTGAGTTTGGAAACTCATATTTTTCAGTCTGGAAAACTTTGTTGTATTATTTTTTAAATTATGTCCTCCCCTTCATTTTCTTTGATCTACCTTTCTGCAATTTCTATTATATTGATCGCTAACTTTACTTATCCTTTCTCTGCTATTGTCATCTCAATTTTTAAAATTTCTATTGAGTTTTTCATTTCTGCTGTCAAAACTTTAATTTCCAAGAATTCTTTCTTGTTCTCTGAAATTTATTCTTTCTTGTTCTCTGAATTTTGGAGGCAAAAATCTCATCTTTATATTTTTATTGAGTAGTTTTTCTCTTTTTTTTTCTTCACTTTCTCTTTCATGTTGAAGGCTTTCCTCAAATGCCCAACGATGCTTTGTTGTTCATTCATATTTAAGAATAAGGTCCATTTGGAAGATCTGTGTGCCTGGCTTGCCCCAAGTGGCTTTACTACAGGCCACAATTATAGAGTTTTTTGTTCGTTTGTTTTGTTTTTACAACTGGGCACTCCCAACAGCTAGGCTATGTAGATCTTTTCTATGGGGTGGTTTAATTTCTCCAAAGAATAATTTTCTAATCTCCTGGATAGAGCAATTTAAACACAGCCACTAGCATTCCAGACCATGTGAGAGAATAGACCTTTGCCTCTTTTTGCCCCTCACTACGGCCTTCCTCTGCACCTAGTGTCCTCAGGTCTAGAGAAATCTATTTCCCACCCCTTCAGGTTCACTGAATGCTGAGAAAAATAAATGAAAAAGCAGATATAACTAAATACATTATGATGGAATTTCAGAACACCAAGGATAAAGACTATGTTCTCTAAACTTCTATCTGGCTTTTCCTCCCCCCACCCTCGTATTTTACATTTTTCATCACTAGGATTCTGGGATTCTTCAACATTCTGGGATTTTTTTGTTTTTTAACTTACTTACTTTAAAACCTATAGAATTTTTAAAATAGCTTTACTGAGGCATAATTGGCCAAAAAAGAAAAATCTACATATTTAAAGTGTACAATTTTGGGGCATATATATACACCTATGAAATCATCACCACAATCAAGATAATGAACATATCCATCACCTTGAAAAGTTTCCTCCTGGCCCTTCCCTCGCACTCCTCCCCATTCCCTTTCCTGTCCCCAAGCAACTAATTATCTGCTTCCTATCAGTAAAGACTAGTTTGTTTTCTCTAGAACTTTATATAAATGGAATGATACAACATGTACTCTTTATTGTCCAGCTTCTTTTAAGCAACACAATATTTTGAGATTCATACTCATTATTATGTTTATTAGGTTCATAATGCATCCTTTTCTATTGTTGAGTAGTATTCCATTGTGTGGATATACAATTTGTTTACCTATTCACCTGTTGATGGACATTTGGGTTGTTTTCAGTTTAGGGCTATCACAAACAAAGCTGTTATAAACATTCCTGTACACGTTCTTATATTGGCGTATGCTTTCATTTCTCTTGGGCAAATTACCTAAGAGTGGAATAACAAGTTTGCATAAGTGTATGTTTAACTTTTTAAGAAACTGCCAAACTGTTTTCCAAAGTGATTGTACTATTTCACATTCCCATCAGCAGTATATGAGGATTCCAGTTTGTCCACATCCTGTCCAACACATGGTATGGTCAATCTTTTTAGTTTTAGCCATTTTAAGAGATTTATAGTGAGTGGTATCTCACATTGGTTTTAAATTGCTTTTCCCTAATAACTAATGATGTTGAACATCTTTTCATATACTTAATTGCTATTTGATTATCTTCTTTGGTGGGGTCTTTTCAAATCTTTTTCCGAATTTTTTAAAATTGGTTTGCTTATTTCCCCATTGAATTTTGAGAGGTTTTTGCAATTATTTTTATCCTTTTAAATCACAATTACTTTTGCACCAACCTAATATATTCTGGATACAGTCTTTGGTCAAAAATCAGTTGTCCATATATTTATGGGTCTATATCTGGCCTCTGTCATGTCCATGATCTCTGTCTGTCTTTATGTGAATATCGTGCTCTCTTCATTACTGTAGCTTTGTAAGTCAAAAAAGCTGTTGAAATAAGTGAGTTTAACAAGGTTGCAGAATACAAGATCAATATATAAAAAAATCGCTTGTATTTTTATATGTTAACAATTACAAAGTGGAAATTAAAACTAAAAACCTAAAATTTACAATAGCAGCAACAACATAAAATACTTAGGGGTAAATCTGATAAAAGATGTCCATTTTTCAAAAGAGGTACATTGAAAAATACAAAACATTGCTGACAGAAATTTTAAAAGACCTAAATAAATCAAGAAATATCCCATGTTCATGGATTGGAAGACTCAATATAGTTAGGATGTCTATTCTCCTCAAATCTGTCTATAGACGCAATACAATCTTGATCAAAATTTCAGTAGGTTTTCTGTAGAAATTGATGAGCTGCTCTGAAATTCATATGGAAATACAACAGACCATGAGAAAAAAGAACAAAACTGAAGAATTAACATCACCTGATCTCATCACTTATTATAAAGGCAGTGAATGTTTTTCCATAAATTCCAAAAATCATATATTTCATTTCCAAGAGTGATGTTTTATTCTTTGATGGTTACTTTTTTGAGTAGCCTTTTTTATTTTATGATTGCACTACCTTCTTGCTCTTTCTTAAGATAAAACTAGATTTTTAAAATATATATTATCTTCAGAACTTTGTCTTTCTCTTTTAGGCTGTAGGTTTTCTTTAAATAGCCAATGGTGTTTGGTTGTCTAATCATATTTAAAAATGAAAAAATAATAAGGCTTTAGCTAGATTGTCTGAACAGACTGTGTGTATGTGTATATATATGTTAGAAGAAATGTAACAAAATAATTGTTTATTATGTTTATTTTCAATTGACAGGGTGCGTTCAGAACTATTTTCTTACTTAATCCTCCCAACAATCCTGGAAACATTCATGACTGGTGCCATCACCCCCATTCTATAGATAAGGCCTGGAGAACTGATGACTTTGCAAGATCACACAGCCAGTCCAGAATTTTCCTGGTTTGTGTCTCCCTGTGTGGTCAGCTTCCAGAACTCAGGAAGCAAGTATTCAGGAAAAAGGGAAAACAAGCTCCTTGGGAAGGGAGCAGTGGCCAACAACATAGACAGTGCACCCCAGGGGCCACCTCCTGTCTGCCAATGGAGCAAGGCGGTCAGCAGCGAGACAGGCTCAATGGTAGGGCCCTAATGTCCCTACAGTGTGAATGCTGGGCTCCACTCAGCCAAGAAATGCTGTTTAATCAGTAACTAGACTGCTTCCTTTTATAACCGTACTCTCGGCTCCATTTTCAAGCATGTTAGAGATCATCTTGCCTAACCCAGCCATGTTATTGATAAGGATACTGAGGCTGAGAGAGGGAGTAACCTGTCCAAAGTCACAAAGGTAGTGAAGCTAGTGAAACAGGAAAGCTGGGATGAGCCAGGCCCTTCCAACCCAAGACAGGATTCATGTATGCACGTGGAAGAGGAGGAGAGGGCAGGGTGCCCCTGTCCACTGGGCTCAACTGCATACAGAACCATCTCTCTAAACTGTATAACAATCTCTCTACAGAGTCACAAAGCCAATGGAAGAGAAAGTATTCTGGTGCCTGCTTTTGCTTCTCCTTTCTCTCTTTGGTAAAAGTAAATACATCTGCAGGTACAAACACATACAAAACCCAGTGCTGCGAAGCCAGATTCTTGCTCACCACAAGCAGAGGCAGAGGCCACATAACCCTTGAGGCCAATTCCCACTGGCCAGCCAGAGTCCCTGAAACACAGCAAGGCTCAGAGCCAGCTCAGACAAGAGAGCAAGGGGTAACTTCCTGGAGGACAGGTGGGCATGAAGGGCTTGGAGTACACGCAGAGTGAAGACCCTGGAGGTGTGAAGGGAAGAAGCCAGGGGGCAGCTTGAGGGGACAAGATCAGATGATCATCGTTCCCATCCAACTCTCAGGAAGAACCGAAGGTTATGGTCCAGAAATCCAGGAGCAGGAGGAGAAATCCTGGAGAATGTCATATTTTCTGTTGTTTTAGGCACACTAGTGCAAGTGACACATATCCTTCCCAAGGTCAGTGGTTGTCAATAAAAACTAATTTACATAAGGTATTTGAATGATATAAGAAAGACCCTTGCAGTCTCTTGACTCCCATTAAATAAGAAACTCACTAGGGCTGAAAGCTAACTGCTAAGCAAACAAAACTCTGTGTCCAAGTCATCCAAAGAATCCTCCCACTTGAGAGGCACCTTCTCCTGGCTCCCTAAGCACACTCTAACAGACCTGTCACCAGCTCCAACTCTCCAGGGTCCATTCTCCCACTGGCTCTGGGACCAGCAAATCCAAAGCTGTACTTGCCATCAGTAGCTCAGAGTGTGGTCCTCAATAGAGAAAAGCAACTGGTAAGTGTTTACATCTATAAATGGCAAAAAAAAAACATTATCCAGAAATCCACACAAGATTCCAACCAAAGTAGATGAAGAAAAAGTAAACTTTCATGCTACGCTTTTTTTTTTTTTTTTTTTTTTTTAAGATTGTTCTTCATTTGGCTAAGGTTGGGTGTGATCTTCAGGTAGGGAATGAAACTGAAAAAGGAAGAGGTCACTGAGAGTCCTGGAAGGGACCATAAAAAGCCATCACATGACAACTGGTAACCTGCTACAGATCAAGGTCAAGGGGCAGGGGTGATGTCACTGGCTGGAGACAAAGGTGTATTGCTCAGACCTGAGACTAGAACAAAGGTGGCTGGCTTCATGTGCCACTGCCAGCTCGGCCGTGGATTTGTAGTAGGTGCTCCTCACTTATAATACATTGGGTGACTCAGTGTACCCACCACCAGACGGGACAGATTTCAATTCCATGACATCATCACTGTCACTATGGTCATGAGAACCATAGAATATCCCGGAGATTGTTCAAGCAAGAAAGCACAGTCTGAGCATCTGCCATGGTTCTCCACAGAGAGGAGGTATTCTGTGACGCTCAAAGGTGCTTTCCTTTGGAGAAAGACACAGCCAGCTTAACTCTCGTGGCCACTCCCTGATGCCAGTTTGTGTTAGATCCTGGCCAGAATCCCCAGAAAGACAGCATGACTCAACGCCACCTGAGACGACAGAGCAAGGCATGAATTCTAAAAACTAACGCTGTATCTGTCATCCAGCAGAAATGCACAACACCGAGATACCAGAGGTGAAACTGGAGAAAGCCCTCTGTTTCAAGTGGCTGATTATAAAGGGATCCTGTCTCACAGAAGCCCTATTTAGGATGGGCTCTCTCCGGTTAAACTGCCACCCACACATTGGAAAACTTGGGCAGCTGTGGAGAGAGCCGCCAGCCCACGTGCAGGCTCCCAAGGGTGAGACTTCATGCGTCCTGCAGCCTTTGTAATCCTGGTGCAGCATAGTGACCAACACAGAGAGGACACTCGGTTTTTTCTTCACAGGATGACCGACAGGAAAAGACAACCCACATCAGAATTCTCTACTCACTCCCCAGCCCACGACAATTGATCTCACAAGTAGCCAGATTCTGAAGAACCCCACAAGAGGCTATGGTTCCCATTGATCGTACCAATCCAGCATGTCCCAGACTAGTCTGGGCATGAAAAACAACAGCAATAATAATAACAACAACAACAAAAACAAGTACAGTGCTTGCCCAGCATCAGATTCCTGGAGATGCTGATACAGTGTCAGGGGCAGGGCCCTGGGATCTGGAAAGTTCAACAAGTGCCCGAGGTTATTATTAGGAACTTGAAAGTTCAAGAAACTCGGCCTCCTGTTTCCAAGAGGCTGCCAGCCAGGCTCACCCATTTCCCATCACAGTGAGAGGAGCCAGCCAATCCACAGTACAGTTTCAGTCCACCTATTTTAAGCAACATACCTGCTTGGTTGGACTTTGCTTCCGTGCCCTGGGGCCCTCCCACAATAGGCTATAAGCAACACCTAGAGTCTCTTAGGCTGCCACCAGAGGCCCTCAGAGGTGCGTAGCCTCCTTGAACCCTCTACCTATTGTTGCCCACCTTCTCACCTTTGCCCTTTGACATGTCACTGCCCTCCCACCAGAAGGACCCCCAAGGAGGATCCAGAATGACCTGTAGATCTGTGACCCCAAAGCATCTAGGGGAACAGAAAGCTGACCCATGGCCAACAGTTGCTACTGAAGGAAATAAATCAAAACTCTGCACACCTGGTCAGAGCAGGAAGAGAAGTCCCCAGGGGCCTGACTCAGCCAACCTCGGGTACACTGTCAGCACAGAAACCCGGTGGTTCTCTGCCAGCCAGTACCTGGCTCCTGCAGGTTTCACTCTTGTGCCCCTCCCCAACTTGCTGCACTGCCCAGGGCCCTGCCCACACAGCCATGGTCCTGGGACCACACACACCTTCAACATGACTGCAAAAGGGGACAAAGAACAGACTAGGGGGAGGACTGCTGGATACAATTCTCTTCTTTCCTTTTGAGGGATTGGGGTGGGTGTGACCTAGATGAGGGGTCAGATCTGAGAACCCTGAGCCACTGGAGCAAATATTTCTCACTGTACCTCAGTTTTCCCCTCTAAAAAGTGGGTTAATAGAGGCGACCGGATGGCTCAGTTGGTTAGAGCACAAATTCTGAGCAACAGGGTTACCAGTTCGATTCCCACATGGGCCAGTGAGCTGCGCCCTCCACAACTAGATTGAAGACAACGAGCTGCCACTGAGCCTGGAGGGATGGCCAGATGGCTCAGCTGGTTAGAGCGGGAGCTCTTAACAAGGTTGTTGGTTCAATTCCCACATGGGATGGTGGGCTGCGCCCCCTGCAACTAAGATTGAAAATGGCAACTGGACTTAGAGCTGCGCTGCGCCCTCCACAACGAGATTGAAGGACAAGAACTTGGAACTGATGCGCCCTGGAGAAACACACTGTTCCCCAACATTCCCCCAGTAAAATTTATTTTTTTTAAAGTGGATTAATGACTCCTTCTAGCCTTCTAAGTAGGGGTGTTATAAAACATAATTAGCTGACTCATGCTGGGGCCTACATACCATACCATCTCCCTTCGATTTTGATTTCTCCACCCATTGTCTAGCCATCAGCCCAAAGCCAGGCATGGACCATTCCTCCCTCTGGTCTGGGGGAACAGCTAAAGTTCAAGTTAAAACACTAAAAGCAAACAACAACAACAGAAAACCCTTCACAGCATAAGTCTGTCTACCTTGTGGGCCTCAAAGAGCCAGGCAAGAGCAGACCTGGCATGTGTTCTGGGAAGCCCTGGGGAAAGACAAATCAAAGCCCGCCTGTTCACTGCACTGGGAAGACCTCCTGCTCCTGCCCCACTTCCCTCTCCTCTCTCCCCTCCACTGAGGAAGGCAGGGACTGGCCTGTGGGAGAGAAGAAAGCCCTTCCTGGGGCTTTTCCACCCACTCACAACCCATAGACGATTTACTCAGCAAAGCCAGCACATCTGCCTGACCACATCTACACTAAGTCTCTGTTTACACATCAAGTTCCAATCGTTTCCAAAAAGTTTGGAAACATTAAAATCTTATTTCCAATGCAAGCTCTTACAACACCTCAAAAATAACAAAACAATAAACAGACTGGTTGCAGTAGCAGCAGGACTGGAGGACCTATGGGCTACTGTCCTTGAGACACTGACACAAAAGGCCAAAGGAGATTCCGAAACCACTGAGTGAGACGACACCTGCCCTATTGCTCTCTTGGGCAACATCAGAAGGGGGTCTGCACGTGGGCTGAAGCCCACAGAAGGATGCCCTGAGTGTCCCCAAGGGGCTTTCCTACCCACCGCCTCTGACTTAGAGCTCCATGAGAAAGGCAGAGGCCACGACAAATATAATCCCTATTTTTGTGCATCTTGGTGCCATGTCAAGCATTTTTTTTAAAGGATTGTCAATTTTTATTGTTAATGTTTTATTGGTGTTTTATGGGTATTTATTTCTATTTTTCTATCAGTGACATGTATCTGCACTGTGCCAGGTAAGGGGATACAAACACAGATAAGATGTTGCCTGTACCTTTACAGAGTGAACTATCTACAGCATCAATTAATTAGTTTAAGTGAAAAATAAGATCAAATGCTTAGTACATGGGAAACAACACATTGTCAAGAATAACAAGAGGTACTTATGTGAACTGCCTATCTTTTCTTTGATTCCTACTTCTCACTCATAACTTCAAAATCAAATGAATCTCCAACTCTTTTCTATTCTACATGCTAAGTTCTCTGAAATCCATTCAATTATCCTCATTCTCATACTCTTCCTGCATCCAGATAACCTCCTGATCATCCTAGTGGGTCTCCTTACCTCAAACGTCATGGCAAGCATTTTTAATACATATTATCTCTAATTCTCACAACTAGGTTTCATTTTCATGAAAATGAAAATGAGGAAATGGGTTAAAAGAGGTTAACTTGTCAAAAACCCAGATAGTTAGAAAGTGGCAGGGCTGAACTGCAGATCCATATCTGTCTGACCCCAAAACCAGTGTTCTTCTCAGGATACCCTGCGGCTTCTCAGGGGGACAAGTATGACCCCTTCCACCCCCCAGACAAAATTGAGGAGGCTCAGAGATTAACTTCCTTAAACCTTTTCACTGCGCTAATTGATTTCAAGTTTATTCTCCAAAATGTGTCAAAAATAATTATATTTTTAAGTAAATACAGTTAAGGTGCTACATTTTATTACAATAAATGCTCACTTTAAAGAATAAAAAGTTCCTATTGTTATTCATTCTTGAAAAACACAAAAATATAAAAAAATGTACATCTGCTTTCCTAAACTTCCTTTCTGGAACACTGGCTCGTGGGGTAAAGTCGAACGCCGCAGTCGGCAGCATGGAAATATCATTCGACTCTAGATGACCGTCGCAGCGAAAATAAAGAACATGCTACAAAACTCTACTACTACAAAACCCTCTTCTTGGACCCTAGATAGGGGCATGCTGTGCCCAGCACTGTATACGAATTTCCACCACTTCAACATTAGCGGGGCTGACTGCTCCACTTTTGACCTTGCCCCCATCTAGGAGGCCCCCAAACCTGCATGGAACCAGAAGGCTGGTCCCAGCCTGCCCACTCAGAATGGCGTGGCTCCCCTCACCACCTACCAAACCCACCTGCCCTTGAGCACACAGCCCAAGGCCAAGTCCCTCCAGGAAACCTCTGCAGACCACCTCAATCCACGGAACTTTCTCCCTGGGACTTCACCTCCTTTACAACCTGTACCGCCCACCTGACATCAACGATACCCCACTGCCTCAGTGGTCAGACTAGGCAGCCCAAGGAGGTCAGGGTGCCCCAGATCCTCTTCGTTCTGCTTCTCTCTCCCATCTCCTCCACCCTTGACTTTGCCAGACTTAGCAATTGATTGATTGAATGATGGGTGAATCGGTTGACTGAAAGACTTCTCTCTTCAGACTTAGATAGCATATCCAAGGCTAGTTGGAATAATCTCCCAGGTGCTATGACCCAGGGAACTTTCCAGACTTGTGTTCAACCCTGGAAGGACGGCGAATACTCAGTCCCCTCTCCCATCCCCCCACGCCCGAGGTTCTGCTTACGGCACTCTCTCCCCTCTGGCTCTCTGGTGTGAGCCTGGGCCTGGCCACGTGCTCCATTTATCAGCCCCAACTAAGTGTGGACTCTCTCAGTCTTGTCCTCTCCCAGTCCTCAGTTAAAAGCTAACCCCAGGACACAACCTTTTTTTATTTTTTTAATTCCAGCCAGAGAATTCCATCTCAGCTCCAAGATCACTCCCTCCACCTGCTCCCTCCCAGGGTTCTTTGATCCCACACTCTGCACCAGCCTGTCCTTATTTGCCAGAGGTCCCCCTCCTGGCCCTAGCCCCTGCCACCTTTCTCCAGCCCCAGTCACCAGACTCAAGGAGCAGAAGCATCTTCCTGCAGTGGCACAACCAGGCAGATTCCCCCAGAAACAAAACAAGAGAAACAAGAAACAAAAGCAGCACCCTGTAACTTCTTTTCATTCTTTTTCTCTGAGTGCATGTTTTGCTTTCACAGGCTAGTGCTTTCTGAATTATTGAAATTTTTGTTGAGATCATTGTACATGTAGATTGACATGCCATTGTAAGAAATGACACCGAGATCCCTTATACACTTTGCCCCATTTCTCCCAATGCTAACATCGTGTAAAACTATGTTATAATACCTCAACATTGATATAATCCACTGATCTTATTCCCATTTCCCATTTTGCCTGTATTCATTTGGGTGTAAGTATTAAGTGCCATACGATTTTATCAATGGTGTGGGTTCTTGTATCCACCAGCACCGACAAAATTCTGATCCCTTCTGCTGCCCCGGTGTGACCTAGCTCTCCCACCCATTAACCTATCCTCCAGTTCTAAAGTTGTCATTTCAAACATGTTCTAGAAATGAATTATCTAGTATATAACCTTTTGGGATTGCTGGCTTTTTTTTCAAGCAGCAAAAATCCCTGGAGCATGAGTCGAGTCATTACATGCGTCAGTCGCTTGTTTCTTTTTATTGCTGAGTACTATTCCATGGTACGCAGGTACTATAGTTCACTGAACCTTTTTTAACAGCTGCATTGGTGGACCTAGAAGTTAGCGGAAAAGCCCAAATACACCTGCCTCCTGGAATTGACCACATTCAGAGAAACACCTCTCCCACCTCTAGAGTAGCTCCCAGGCATGTTAATAGAGCTACAAATCTAAGACCTTGTTTGGGTGAAAGCCCTGAATATACAAACAAGAAAGCACCCCTGGCAAGGGAGGGAGCCTGGAATGGGGGAGCCGTCCAAGGTTACAACCCAGAATCCCCATGAAGGAAGTAACAGGATAGGAGCGAGGAGAGAACTGAGGAATTGCATCCTTAGAATCAGATTCTTAGAGCTGAGACAATTTTTAGACATCCTCCCATCTCCCATCCTTCCAGGGTCCTTCTTTCTGGGGGAAATCGTATTTTATTTATTGCCAGTATTACAAAGTTCTTCCTGCCCCCAAGTGTGATCAGCATCACAATGACCCCTGCACATTAGCATTACAGTGGAACCAGCCTAACTTCTGCTTAGGGCAGCTCCTGAAATACTTCCGAGTCTGCTCTAGCTCTGGCTTAAACACACTCCACTCAATCAAACTGTTCGCTAAACCTCTGGTCATTTGGTTCAACCTCACAATATTATTAGTTAGCAATATTTCTGTTAAGACATGGAACCCCAAATTCAACAGCATAATCCAAATTAGACCAAACCTGTGTGGCGTCCATGGGGGCTGTTCATCAGTTACCTCCCTTATCCTGATTGCTCTATGTCCATCAACTGTCCAAAAATACATTCAACTAGCACACACAAATAATACAAATAAAATAATAAAGGATGACATAACCATTTGATGAAAGTTTATGCAGCAATCAAAAATCGTTTTTCCAAGAATAGGT
The DNA here is from genome assembly GCF_964194185.1 of Rhinolophus hipposideros. Taxonomy (NCBI): domain Eukaryota; kingdom Metazoa; phylum Chordata; class Mammalia; order Chiroptera; family Rhinolophidae; genus Rhinolophus; species Rhinolophus hipposideros. Next base: position 29,382,727 of record NC_138070.1, on the reverse strand, counting down.
AATACTATGGAAAAATTACCTAAAATACAGTGCTGAAAAAGAAGTCAGAAGGTACATAGGCACTTCCCTCCTTTCCAAGTTCACTTCAGGTGTCTCCTCTGAGAAGCTCCCAAGCAGGGCCCTTCCCCCACCATTTCAGTGAGAAGCCTTCCTCCGGGTTTCCTAGCACCCTCACCACACCTCCATCCTAGTCTCCAAGTCCCCAGATAAACCACCTGCTCCTTAAGGATGGAGGAGGGGCTGTGTCTTTGCTCTACAATCTTAACGTGGGTTAAGATAGTTAATAAGTGTGTGATGAATTAATTACAACCATGTCTTTAGCTGCAGAATAGGAATGACATTATGATTCCATTTGGGGGAAAATCCGTGTACACACATATATTAATATCCACATAGGTACATATTAGTACATGCATAGAAGACTTGTGGGAGAACATAAACCAAACTATTTATACAGGTTATAAAATCTGGAAGAGAGAATTTCAAAAGGATTTGGCCTTCTACTTTGTATATTTCTGTACTGCTTGACTTGAAGAAACAAAAAAGTCCTTCCTAACTTTTGTAATAAGAAAGAAAAAAAAAACAACTTCCTTTAGAAAACATGCATAAGTAATACCAAATTTGTAAAATGCTTCCCTAGGGAATTTTACCCCATTTTAAAATTCTTTCTACTTATCTGAGCCAAATGTTTTTTAAATAATAATAAGTTTAGCTTTTAATAATAATGTTTAAAGTTATAACCAAATAAAAATATAGGGGGGATTCATTTTAGAGTCTAGGAGGCCTACACTACATGCCGGGCTTTTACTGAGCTTGGCATCAACTCAAAATCCTGGCTCTCCACTGGCTCCTCATCTCCTGGCTCACATCTCCGTGGGTGTGGGGGACGTGGCTTTTCTTTCCACTGTCAGGGTGGTGCAGTAAGCACAGCAGTTACTCCTAAGACAGATGGACACAACTGTGTTGTTGGCAGCCTATCCCACAGGCTGTCCACGTCCTTCTGACTCATAATTAAGTCATCTAAGATCTGGCTTTTCCCTCCCAGGAGGGTGTCATCTGCAAAGATAAGCAAATGTCCCAAAACCTCATCAGATTTGCTACTAACTAAGAAATGTCACAGAACCCAGGAAGGAGTCGGGAGTAGCCCAGAGTGACTTGGATGTGTAAATGGACCCTCTTGGGCACAGCTCTTCAACAGACACAAACCCACCAGACTTGACTGTCCTCCAGCCCCCAGTCCTCCACCATGCCCAGCAGACAAAATGCTGATAGAATGAATGCCTTTCCCGGAACACAAATTGTATATGCACAACAACAAACTAGATAAAACGTATATATAGGGTAAGGAATGAAAGAAGGCACGAAAAAATGTGAACAACCTGATTTGTTGGTTTGGGGAAGGGTGAATGATTTTTTTCATTTTAAAATTTCCATTATGATTTTTATTCATGTATGTAATAAACAAAGGTACATTTTGTTCAAAGCCTTGTTGAAACCACATCTCCAGAGGGACTCCTCGTCTACCAGATGAGTAATCCCATCAAAGGGGGAAACCAGACAAGTTTGGTGTGAGACGTTTTTAGTGGACTTGTGCTGGCGCCTGGTGCTCACCACGCTGTTTAATAACGTGTGCTATGATTTTGCTGGGGGTACACATCAATCAGCACGACCTGTGGAATACAACTGTATAATGGCATTGCAGTTAACATCAGAGGCTTTGAAGTCTCACCGATCTAGGTTTGAGCTCTTACTCTACTTCTGCCTTTGGGCCATTACATAAACCCTTTGAGTTTCAGTTTTCTCAACTAGGCATTTTTTTTTTCACACAGTTGCTTCGAAGATAATGAATTGAAGTGCACATATTTAGTGATGGGTAGAATGACCGTCATCATATTCTCCTTTTCACCATCATTACCACCATCTCAAGAGAGACAAGGAGCCAAGATTTTGACCAATTAGACAACTATCACAAGGATTCTACGGATTCTGTTGCTAAACCTGGACAGAATAAGCAAATTCTGAAAATAGGAGATTCCAAGACAGAATTTTAAGCAGGGACCTGCTTCTAGAAAAGTTCTTAACAAAGAAAAACAGGCAATTACTGGCCATGAGCTCTGAGCAAACTCCAAGATGCTGTCACCACTGATAACCATGGTGAAAATTCTCTGAGAAGCCCAAAAGTTCCCGTTCTCATTCCCATACTACCAAATGCTATTTTAATTTTGCTAAGCCACAGGCATCTCAGAAACATCCTAAGAGAAATTCAGTTTCTTACCAAATCAAACCAACTCCTACCCTTAGTAATCCATCTGTTCCTGAGCCCATTGGGCTTACAGCCCTGTCTTGTACTAGAGCATTCCAAGTAGAGTACAGCAGAGCCAAAATACCTGGGTTCAAATCCTGATCCCACTACTGCTTTTGTTCTGTGACCTTAGGCAAGTTATTAATACTTAGCCCCTCTGTGCTCCATATTCCTCAACCATGAAAAGGTAACAATAGCATTTAGAGGTGCAATACATGATATGTGCTCAATCAATGCTGGCAATGGTTAATAGTATGCTAAGCACTCTAACAGCATGTGCACAATGTCAGAAGCAACATCTTTGGGCCCTGGGCCCTTGAGGGATCCAGTACACTCTCCTTTCTCTTTCAAGAACAGACTTTCTCTCTTAGGAGGGATGTGAGCCAACAGCCTGGGCAGAACCACAGACCAGAAAAGGAACAGACACCAGAGGAACTCCAGGGCCACAGTGGCCACAGCACAGGCAGTGACACCTCCTGGGGAGCAGAGTGAGCTTCCCGGGCGGGGGGGTGGGGGGGGGAGCTGTGGAGACATGGCAGCTCCACCAACAAGCCTGTTCAGGGCATAATCCACCCTGGGCAGATTCCCACAGGGCATAGGCAACTTGGGCTGCTTACTTGGGCAGCTATCAAGTGAGGGTTGTCTTCTTTTATGCCTCAGTTTTCCCAGCTCCTAAATGAGGACCATGACTTTTCAGGTCTCCCCAAGACCAAGGTGGAGGGAAGCCCCCTGAAGGAGGCAGGCTCCTTGCCCACCCGCAGCACCTGTGAGGTGAATCCCCACCTAAAGAACAATCTTAGTGACCCGCAGCTGACTATCTTCCCTGCTCTTTCCTCACTCCTCCCCCCACGCCTACACAGCTTCCAGGACATGGGGCCTTCGGAGAGCACAGCACATGCTCAAGAGAAAGGAATTTTTAAGTTTTGTTTTGTATTGGGGAGGGAAAGAAATGAAAGGGAGAAACGCATGAGTAGCCGGTCATATGGTCTTGGCACATTTTTCCTTTCCATACAGGCTCTTTTTCATAGAAGCTGTGTAAGAGAGGGAAATGAAAACAAGAACCATAGGAAGATGGTCTCAATCACTGGAATTTGCTCCCCAACACTCCTCAGGGAGAATCCCTGTGTCCAGTAAGGCAAGCCAGCACTTCGGCAAGGTCAACGCCCCACTGACAACCGTATTTCGAGCCTCTGCACATGCACGTATCCTACTAACACCTTAATGTTTGTCTCGAGGCCTTTTCCAACTCAGAAATTCAAACTGTGTGATTTGTACACCACGCTACAACTTACAGAGGGCTTTCATGTAACGTATCCCTTTTAATCCTTGCAACAAACCCGTATATGTCATCCCCTTTTTATAGTCCCAGAAACTGAGGCTTAGAGAGATTAGCTAACACCTCTGAGATCACCTGGCAAAAAAGTAGCAGCACCATGTCTTGGATCCATGTTGGAAACTCTTGCCACCACTTCACAGATGGCCTCTGGCCCCCGTCCACCTACCCTAGCCCTTCAAGCCCAGGTTAGATACCCATCTTAAGTGTCCACCCTGGGTTTCTCCAGAATCTAGTTCTTATCACACGGAATTTAACCCTCTGTATCCCACACTACACTGGGTGTTCCCTAAAGGCAGAGACTGTGTGACTGGGATCTTTCCCAATGCTATGGCCCTGTACCTGGAACATGCTCAGTCAGTGGGTACCTAATAAATGTTACGTGGGGGAATGAATGTTTGACCAGTTAACAGAGATGACTCTGAGTAACCGAGCTGTCTAGGCCCGCAACGTCTGATTTCCCAGTCCTGGTTTTCCTATGCCTGGGTCATACCAAGTCTTATGTGGGGCAATCCTGACTTGAGAAGGAACCAGTGGATGCCAATGCAACTTGATGGCCACTATTACATATTCAATACAGCCCAGGACACTCAGTGAGGCAGGCTTCCCAGCCTTTTTAATAGCCACAATACTTGGCCTCTGCACACCCTCTCTCATGCAGGCAGGGCTCACACAATCCCCAGACACAGTAGCGCATCAGGGTTCCAGAGATGGTAGGGAGCAGAGGTGGCTATTTTCCACTGGATGGGGACAGGTGGGGGTGGGGTGGAGCAGGGGCCAGAGTCAGCAGTCTTCGGAAGGGCACAGCCAGACACAGTACCAACAAACAGAACCTTTCCCAGAAGCAACAGTGCCCCTTTCTGACTTGGCATGTTCTAGACAGGCTCTGCTGATGCAGAGGGCAAATCCAGGGGAGGCAGCCGCACCTCCTCATCGGGAATAAGTTAACACAGAGTCTGCAGACCCTGGCTGCAAACACCGCCAGGTGATTCAGGGAGTGAGAGCGCTGGTAAGGCCTGGAATAGAGGAGAAGATTGAAGACTTCCTGGAGAAATGTGTATGAGCTTTGGGCACTGCAGGCCACTTCCTGCAGGACACACTTTGTCCCATCACACCTCCTAGCATGGCTCTCAAGACTGTAAGTCCCTCAAGGGAAACAGCCATGTCTTACCTGCCTTTGAGAGCCCTCCCTGCACCAGTGCCCAGCCCAGGACAAGGCACAGAGTTGGTCCAATGGAGTTCGGCCGGAGAACAGACAGAATGATCCGTATGAAGGAAAACCACAGACTTGTACGTGGAAGGAAGAGCAGTGGAGTGGGGAATGGGTGAGTTTCACAGAACATAAAAAAATGAGAAGGGACAAGGGGACAAGAAAGCAAGGACTAGCAGGTGACAAGAGATGTCAGCAGGCCCTAGGAGCTCAGAGCAGGTGTGGAGGTGAGCCTCAGACCTGGTCCTACTGGGGGAAGGAACATGGGCAGTGAGGTGACCCAGGAGAGTCCAGGAAGGCCCAGCTCTCCCAGTGTCAGCAGAAGACAGTCCCAGAAAGGGAAGTCATGAAGAAAAACTGCCCTGAAATAACAAATACCAAACAGCAGGCCGTCTGCTCAGGAGGCCGGAGTCCAGAGCCCCAGTAGGTAATTATCGAGGGTTCATAAACATGGCAATTACAGAAAGGAAAATAGAAGGCGTCCACCGGGTGAATCTGAAGGCGTCCACCACCTGAAGCAGGCAGGGGCTCAACAGAAACACAGGTCCAGCCTCTGGGCTGCCTGTTGAGTCCACATTTCCTCCTACAGGGGAGTGAAAAGTGGAAGTAACTAGTTCTGTTTGGGGCTCACCTAACCACAGCAGTCCCAGAATCTAGACTTCTGCAAGCTGCCTAAGATACTGCTTGGAGAAAAGGAATTGTTTCAGGAGAGCTCCAAAATCTGACCTAACATGGGCGCAATGGCCGCAGTGTGGGGAGAGGAGGTTGCTGAACGGAGGAACACTAGAGAAAGTGAGAGCCAGGGCACAGGGCAGCCGTCATTTGCAGAGTGGCCAAGCTCCCTCACAGAACAGCCCTTGCCTTTCAGGGTTGGTCCTGGCCTTCCAGGAAACCTGGGGATCCCACTGGACAGGGAGGTGGAAGTCCTGCCTGGGCACTGCCACCTAGGTGTGTCCTTCAATAAAGTAACAACCTGTTCCCATCTCTCTACAATGTCTTTGAGATATCTCAAGAGGTCTCTCTCATTGTCCTTCCTGCCAAACAAGGGCCTCCCAGATTCCAGGTCTTCTAAAATGCTCAAGACCACAGGTTCAACCCCAAATCCCTTCCAAAGTCACCATCCCAAAGGCTCTCTTGGAGAAGCTCAGACGAGCTCCACCCTGGAGTCCTTAGCTCCAGTCCTTAGCAACCAAAGCTCTGGTCTCCCAGGTGCCCTCTGCAAAGGACTCCAAATGCCTGTGACCGCGGAGGGAACACGAACGTTCCGCAGAGGCTAAGGACTAGATTCCAAAGCCCCCGGGGAAATCTCCCTTCCTCGCCCAAATCATCCCACTCTGAGACTCCGCCCGCAGTTCCTTCGGGAGGTGCTGTGACAGAGCGCAGTCCTCTAAGGAACCGAGATGGTCCCTTGTCCTCCTTGGAGATCCCGCGTCTCCAAGGACCTGAGGGTTCCCGCCTCCCCGGTGGCTGGCGCGCAGCAGGGCAGGTACCAAAGGTCCCCCGGCCAGGCACCCGCCAAACTGGAAATTCCACCTGTTGGGCCAGCGCCCCGGCCACAAAGGGGCAGTCCCTAGGCCGAGACAAAGCGCGCGCGGTGGGGGCCGTGGCGCCCGCTCCGACAGTCCGGCTCCCGGCCGCACTGGGGGCTCCCGGCCCGACGGCGCCCACGAAGCCCACGCCCCTCCCCCCCGGCCGGGTCAGGGTGCCGCCAGGCCCGCGTGGGTGCTGCCGCCCGGCCGCCCCGAGCCCTCACCCACCTCCAGCCGGGAGCTGTACTTGAGTCCCGCGCCGAGGTCCTTGGAGCCCCCGCCGCCCTTGCGGCCCCGATGGCTCTTCATGGTCCGGGTGGCCGACCGCGCGTCTCAGAAGAGTCGTCCCCGGAGGCGGCTGGCTTCCATCGCCGTCGGGGCAAAGGGACACGGGGGACGCGGAGGGCGTGGAGCGCGGCCCGCGGCGAGTTCCGGTGTCAGGCCCGGCGCCCGGCCCCGCGGTGGCTCGCAGCCTCACGCTTCCTGTCCCGTCCCGCGCAGGTAGTTTCAGGGTGTGGCCTCCCGGGCCCGCCCCGCCCCGCCCCGCCGCCGCCCCTTCCCAGACTCGCTGTCCCTCCGCGGGCCCCCGCCTCCCTCCGGGCCTCCGGGGAATCGCCTCCCACCTGGGAAGGAGGAAAATAAGGCCCTTGGCCTGCAGGTGACGGAGAAGTGAGACGCGACGACCGGGCTGGTGGTGGCCATTAGCCCTAACTGTGCCCCGCACCTAATGGTCAGCACCCAACAACGACGGAAGCCGTCCCCGCGCTTTCTTCCACTCCTGGAAGAAGGGGTCCTTTCTCTTTCCGCTGGAAGACAGAACTTCCATCAGCTTCCTTGAGGCCAACCATGGTTTCTCTCCCTCCCTCTTACTTCAATCTCTCCACCTGTCTACATCACTAGGTCTCAAATTCCACGGCCTCCAAACCCCAACAAACACCAGGCCTGCCTCGTGGCCCAGCCTTCCTGGCGGCCAGAAGTCGCTGCCCCTTCTTCATTGTTAAAGGCTCTTGCTGGCCTGCTTCCAGCTCTCCCTCGTGGGTCACTAGAGTCCTGAGTTGCCCAACCAAACGCCCTCTTATCTGTTCCCAGCGTCCCTTACACGCTTGTCACACCTGAGATGGATGATGCCATCCTCAGATGCCCACCTGCCCTGAATTCTGGTCCAACTTTCTAGCTCCTAAATGTCATGGTTTCCAAAGTTCTCTCTTCAGTCTCCTCCCTGTTTTCTCTATACTTTCTTGGTATCTTTTCTTATGGCTTCAAGTAGATAAATCTGCCTTCCTGGCATGAACATCATGAAACAGTGCCAATTCTGCATTAACTATTGCCAGGGAATTTCTCCATTTGTGTTCTACTGGTGTTACAGAGTCCACAAATGTTACTGAGCACACATATGCTAAGCACTCCTCTAGGTGCTGGGAAATAAGAGTAGATAAAATAAAAATCCCTACTTTGCAATCCACAAACCCCAAATTCTCTTCCCAGACGTGCCCATCTTCCATGGCTTTCTCTAATTATTATATAATAGTATCATTATTGTAGGCTCAAAACCTTGGAATCATCTTTGACTCTCCTACCCATTTAGAAGACTCCTATTCATGCCTTCATCACCCTTTGCCTGGATTTGTGTAAGAAGTGAATGGATCTCCTGCCTCCAGTTTGCTCCCTCTGATCTCTCCTACACATGGCAATCAGGTTCATCTCCCTCAACTACAGCTTCTTTAAAACCTTCAGTGTCTCCTGGAGGAAATCCAACCTCTTTTGCATGGCTTTCACAATGTGACCTGTCTTCCTTTGCAACCTTGGCTCCCAGCATTCCTATTTGGACCCCTTCTCTGCAGCCAGGCTTTCCAACCTTTGCCTTTCCTAATGCTTCTCATACACTGGAAAGCCCTCTTCCTTCACACTCATTTCTGTATATTGGGACAAAGTTACCCATGGTAGTTATTGATGTGGTTTACTGAAGTCATTAGTGGGGTTCACTGAGTGTTTCTAGCTCTCTACTTTCAGAACACAGGATAGGATTGCACTCCTGTGGCCATATGGATAGCTGTGGCCAAGGAAATATCAAATGAGGGGATACACACCACTTATAGGTAGGAGCATAAGGAGGAAATGCAAAATTCCCACACCTACTTCCTTGCAAGGTCATCCTGGGAGCACATGTTGATATAAAACCTCCGTCATCCTGTGACACTAAGTGGCTGCAGTGTGCAGAGACCCCTGTGACGTGCATGGAATGTGTAGCATGAATGAGAAGTAAGCTTTGAGGATGTTAAACCTTTGAGAGTTGAGGGTTGCTCATTATTGCAGCAAACCTAACCCATCCTGACTGATATTCTACCTCCTCAATGAGATTTTCCTTCCCTCTAAACCACAACTAGGTCTGTTTGTACCTCTACTGTGGAATTTATCACCTTTTCTTTGTATTCCTGTCAGTATCTCACTCATCTTTGAATCCTCAGAGCCTAGCACAATGACTAACATAGTAAATTGTGTCAATTTTATAATAGAAAATAAATCTGTTATCTTCCGTTATATAAAGCACTCCAAAGCTAAACAGAAGATATCAAAAAATGATTTTCTGCATAGTGGGACAAAATCACCTATGGTCCTTTGTAGGTACTACATTGATACTACAATTACCAGTGGGACAATTTGGATGATTGAAAGTAGCTGGATCCGAAGTAACATAAATGAGATGGCACTCATGTCACTAAAACCTGCTGTTTTGCTGCCAAAGGAGTGTCCCATATTGTCTCCTAGGTTCCTAGAGTGTCATCATTTTATTTATTTTGTTTGTTTGTTTTTAGTGTATTTTTCCAGGACCCGTCAGCTCCAAGTCAAGTAGTTGTTTTAATCTAGTTGTGGGGGGGGGGTGCAGCTCACAGTGGACCATGTGGGGATTGAACCGGCAACCTTGGCATTATGAGCACCGCGCTCTAACCAACTGAGCTAACCACCGGCTTTACAGCATCATCTTTTATCTCAAGGAGCTAATAAATGCCTTGCATATAGAAGGCACTCAGTGATGTCATTTGGACATAATACATATGCAGTGCATTACTGCAAATCCAGATTCAGAGAAAGCGATGCAGGTCAAGGGCCTTTCCCTATGATTGACATGTCTATTTACATTAAATGCATTTGTTGTAATCCTCACAACATTATAACATGTAAAATAGGTACTTTTATTCCTAAATTGTAAGTGAAGAAATGATTCAAACTCAAACCCAGATTTCAGCCTGAGGCCTGTTATCATTTGTGTGCAGCAGCGACCAACTTGCATAGCCTCCATCCCCATCCTCTTCCCTGCCCCCAACACTCCCATGCCAAACCAGCCATCTCTCTGGGGAGTCTTTCTCTTCTCCACCCCAGGACTCTGCCTGCTGGGACTGCTCAGAGGGCTTCTCCACTGAACCCAGTGACCTTGGGCCCAGGACCACTTACAGGGTGTAGAAGTATGGACCTGACCATAGGCCAGAAAACACTGGGAGAGAGTGAGACACATCAGGTCGACCCAGCCTAAGTTTAAAATCACCAAGCTCTGTTACTGTCCAAGAGCAGGCGGCAGACCCAACCAGAGCAGATTGTGCCAGGCCTGTGGGCAAATCCCACTCCTGCAGGGAGAAGTCTACAGACAAGGGGTATGGGCAAGGTTTAGAATGAACGGAGCAAGGCAGAATGAACCAGTTATAGAACCGCCATCCGTGAACGTATCTACATCTTCTGGAACAACAAGATTTATATATTTGACACCTGGTGCCACTTTGGTCTTTGTGCTGCTGCAGCTCTAGCAAAGCCCCGTGGAAGGTGCTTCGTGGAAGGTAAAAATGTACCTTGTAGATATCAGTTGTTTAGTAGCCACAAGGTGACGCTACCTTCTCCCTGGACAATCCCCACTCACCCATTACCCAGTGCACAGCTGTAGGACACTGAATGCTCTCCCACACCCCTGGCCTTTAAGGTGCCAGTCCACCAGCCTGAATCCTTCCCACTTCACCCTAGCCCACTTTGTCTCTTCTCCCAGTGAAATCCAAATCCAGCTAAAACATCGCTTCTGTGGAACTTTTTGCAGGCATAGTTAATCTCTTCTTCCTCAGTTCTCCCAGAAACTGGTACAGTCCTCAGTGAGAGCTTACATTACAGGGCCTTTTGATTTTCCCGGTACACATAAGAGCTCTCGAAAGTTGTTGCAAGAATGAACGGGTGAGGGGGTGGCCAGTTAGCTCAGTTGGTTGGAGTGTGGTGCTGATAACACCAAGGTTGCCGGTTTGATTCCCTCATGTGCCACTGTGAGCTGTGCCCTCCTTAAAAAGAAAAAGAAAGAAAGAATGGGTGAGGCCAGTTCATGCCGGTTCCCCAGATCAGGCTTCTGCTCTTGTGTGTCTTCACTTAAAATGTAGGAGTAAAAGCACTTACCTCATATATCATAATTTTATGAAGATTAAGCCAAATGGGTTTAATGTCATGACATATAGTTACACTTCCTCCTGTGTCACACACATAGCATGCACTCAGTAAGTTGACATGACACAATGAGCATAGGGAAAGGCTCTTGACCTGTGTCACTTTCTCTGAATCTGGATTTGCAGTAATGCGTTGCATATGTATTATGTCCAAATGACAGCACTGAGTGCCTTCTATATGCAAAGCATTTATTAGCTCCTTGAGATAAAAGATGACGCTCTAGGAACCTGGGAGACAATACGTGACACTTCTTTTGCAGAACAGCAGCTTTTAGTGCCATGAGTGCCATCTCATTTATGTTACCTCAGATCCAACCATATTAGTAAATGTCTTCATCATCCATTGAGCCAAACAGTTCTAAAGACATTATGATTTCTTTTTTCCTGTCCCGCCCACAAATAAAACAAGTAAATCATCTTGTCTGTCAGTTCTATCTCCTGAATGTGTTTGGGTCCCATTTACTTCTCTCTTTCCCCACTGCAGTCTCCCTATTCCCAGCCGCCATCACTTCCTCCCTGGACTGCTCATGGCCTCCTCAATGCTCCGCCTTCTTCCACTCGACTCCATTCAGATCCGATGTGGTTTCCTGAAAGATACTCAACATGCATCACTCCCTTCACAAAACACAAAGCTCCTGAAGGCAAGGTCAGTATCTGTTAGTTTCCCCAGCTCACGCACAAGAAGTGTTTGTTAAATTATTAAAAGAATAAATGAATAAGTGAAAATGTAAGCAAATGTTTTCTGTTATCGCTTAAAACTTTTTATTATTAAATGTTACACAAATATAGAAAACAGCATAAAACAAATATACAGCTTACTGGATTATTCTAAGGCAAAACCCTTGTCACCACCACCTGTGAGAGGAACACAGAACCCTACAGAGCCCAGCCCAGCAGACCTCCCACCTCCAGCCCTCCATGTGCCTGTCCACCAAAACAGTCCCTACTCTCCCCACTAAGAGCCGGCACTCCACTGACTTCCATGGGGATTGCTTTCTCATTTTTCTTTATGTGGTTTTTATCATCCAGGTGCAAATCTCTACACACTGCACTTTAGCTTTGGCCTACTTTTTTATTTGTCTCTTTGTTTTAAATATACCTTTTAGGTCTCTTTTAATCCAGAGGTTCCCACTGCATCTTTTTTGTCAAATCATGTGTTCTGCAGATCCCCGCCCCACACACACAGTCAGGATTTTGCTGATTCTATTCTCAAAGTGCAGTCGATTTTGTGAGTTCCCTGGCCCCTTGTATTTCCTGCAAATTTTAGTATCTAGAGGCCTAATCAGATAAAGGTTTGATTTTTTTCAGAGAAGAGCTTACGTCATAGGGGTTGGTGTGGTTTTCAACATGAGGCTCTTGTCTGGTTGTCTCTTGCTTTGTATCACTAGCTCCATGCTTAGATTCTAATTTCAGTAGGAAATGTGACCATAACATTTCAATTTATCATTCCTTGTTTATTTACTTGCTGGACTACTTCTTGTTTTGTTTTTCTTTTCCCTCTTCTACCATCCTCCCAGCCCCCATACCCTCTGGTAACCACTAAACTGTTGCCTATGTGGAATACTTCTATAAAGAGACATTTCTCATCTATGTGGATACTCAGTGCTAACATTTGTATAGGAAAGGAAGGAGAAAGGCATGAGTCTTTCCCTTTATTTAGTAGTTTTCAAAATATTAGGTTGGTGCAAAAGTAATTGAGGTTTAAAATAATTACAAAAACCCAATTACTTTTGCACCATCCTAATAATTAATTCCCGCACATCTTTCAAAGGGACCAATTGGTTTTTGCTTGTTTTTTCTGATTATGAGCTCTTGGATTTACACGTGTTTGATATGTTTTGGTCCATTGTCATTGTTAGGCTCCTTGATGTTCAAATTGTCTCCTCTTTGGCCAGTGGGAGCCTCTTCCACTTGTCTCTGAGTCCTTTTGACCCAATCCTACTCATTTTTATTGTTTCTGTGCTTTCTGGTAAGATGTTCCAAATTCATCTTATACATTTCCTGCGCACCCATTTCTTCAAGACATCCTCATGTCTTTTAGTGAAAAATGGTATTTCAAGACAATCATCTGGGCACAAGGTATGTTCATTACTACAGAGTTGGTCATTGTTTCTGGGGCTTTTGGTGAACAAAACTAGGAGTTTTTTGAAGAGGTAAAATACCCAAGTTTATATTGATACTTCTGATTCAAATATTGACTGAACTGATTCTTTTATCTGTAGTTACTTTTTTCCACACTAAGATTCCTTGCTCTCATGTCGTTTTTTTAGTCCTATCTCCTTTATTAAATGACTGTGACATGTACAGTTTTCTCATTAAAATTCAGTGAATTTGCCCAACCCACTCTTTGATAATAATTGAGTTTTTGTCATCTTGTCAGCTCACAAACAATAGAATACTCTAGCTAGTTTGAAGGGAAAAAAAGAGGAAATTATGAAAAGCTTCTTAGGAAACTCACAGAATTTCTGGGAGGGCTAGAAAGGCAAGAGGGGAAGAGACACAGCCAGGAACAGAGCCGACCACACCCCAAGGCTGCTCAGGAAGCCCCCACTGCTCCAGTCCCAGGGAGACCCCACGTGGACACCAGTAACGATACCACTGCTGACTGAAAACGCACTCCTCTAATGACATCCTAGCTAGAGAGAGGCCTGCGTCCTCTCTTTTTCCCCTCTTGAATAAGTCTTCCGTAAATGCACCTCACTGGCGATCCTAAGTTACATCTGTGCCCTACCTACAAGCCAGCTAAGTCGAGTTCTGGTTCCTGACTTGGGTAGGCAGAACTTAGAATATGGAAACCCTCCAAATATAGGAGGACTGCTAAAAAGACACCCTGGTGTTCATACACTGGGCAAATGCAGATGCTCTGAGCTGGTAGTCTGGGAGTGTGTCCTCGGAGCCTTTCCGGAAATACATTTTATCAGCCTGGGCTACTTACTTAGGGCTCTGTCTTGAGAGTATCACTGAGAATTTCCCTTTCTCTGACTTTCCCTGCCCTGTCCACATAATCAGCACATCCCATTTCATTCCTTCTCCCATCTGCTTTGTGTAGCTATGTCCAGCCCACTCTTTGACCTACAGTACTGATCAACCTACTCCCTGACCCATGTGGCCTACAGAGACTTTTTAAAAATCAAAGGATGTTGACTCATTTGCTTACATTCTGAGCTCAGTGCTCAAGTGCCTAGTTAAAGGAACTGAAGTTTTAATCAGATAATGTAAATATATGAGTGTGGATTTAAAAGATTCTTGCAACATATTATCTTCACTGCGATTGAAGATAATACTAATACTGCAAGAACAGAACAAGAGACTGGCCAGGACTGACATTTCTACTCCTAGTACAAACTCTTCAATGGCCACATTATCAGGTTAAAACAATTATCATCCGATAAAAAGTTGGCAAAAAGTTATAAGCTATCAAGACCATGGATTCAAGTTCACTACTAATGATGACATTGCTCTCTCCAAATGTAGGTTGGGTCATGAGGTGTTAATGAATATTATGAGGCCAACATGATTGATGAGACTTACAAATTAAATGTCCAGTGCATGAAGACAAGCCACTACAATTTTTTTAGTGCTTAAAGTCATGCAATAATGTAATTTGGCAATTTATAAAACTTCATTAAGGAATGATAATGTACACCTTGAGATTTCTTAATTAAAAGCCAAAGAAAAAAGCCATAAACCATTATAGAATCACTATTTCCTGCCACAGTAAAAATAGCTGAGGGACAATACACGGAAACAACATGGCAACACTGTAATCCATTCTTCTGTCAGGAAATGCTGTTGGAAGATGCATAGATTTGAAGAAACTAACCACACACAATGGAAGAGGATGGAAGGATCAGATAAAAGTACAGATGTTTCTATTGTTGACCGGGAGAAAGATACCAACCAATAAAGGCTCCTGGTGTCTAATTTGGCTCAAATTTACAGAGTAGCAGTTGTTAACAGGGACCTCTCATACAAGCCGCTCTTCAGAGAGAAGCCTGCACTGAACTGCAGGTCTGTGCTGTGTTCCTGCCCACTAAGCCAACCTTTATAAAGGAGTTCCTGGAACTGTATTTTAACCAATAGGACTGAGACTTCCCCATCCAATCAGAGCTGTGCAGCTACGGCCCCGTTTTCACCAACTAATCAGAGTTGTTCCACTTCAACTAATCAGAACAGTGCTTTTTGGACCAAACTGAAGATTTGGATTCCTCATTTGTATGAGGACTTCTCTCTGTATAAGTCAGCTCCCCTCTGGCTTGGAGAGCACATTTTTCCTTTCCATTGAAGACTGTGTTTCACAGGCTGAAACACCTAAGACCTCTCAGCAGAGCAGGCAGGGCAGAGCAGCCAGGAGCGGACTATACTTGAGCCGAGCAGAGCTGTCTAGCCAGAGAGGGGCGACACCTGAGGGTTGCCCAGGGCATCTCACAGCTGTGCTGTTCTATAGCTGTGCTGTTCCACAGCTGTGACATATCACAGTTGAGCTATTTGCACTAAATAGTTTCCTTCTTCAACACACCCCAAATTGGAAATTCCTGAATTGGTGACTGTCATGCAGGGCGGCCTGCAGGGTCTTAGCTTCCACTCCCCACATAAGAACGCAGGATGTGGTGAGACCAAAAAGGAACACCCACGGAGCCATAGGTAGGGGGTTCATACCACTATAGTCTCCCTGGCAGCTGGGTTGGAGACACAGGAAGCAGAAGCCACACGATCCGCAACCTGCAGTCCGCTTCTCTACCAACCAACCAACCCCTTGCTAACTGCAATCCGCGCTTGCCAGCCACCATCTCCTTGCTAGCCCCCTTTCTCTGCTAGCGTAGCCACAGCAGTTATATTAGTTGCCAATGGCTCACTGGTTACAGCTGATGGCCAACTAGCCACAGCTGATGGCCATGCAGTCACAGTTGATGACCATTTACTACCTGAGCCAGCACCCCTCCAGGTGAGGAGGAGAGCCTGGAAATTGCACTCCTGGCTCTGTCCCCATAGTGACAGTGACCATCGGTTGACACTATTACAGCTCATTTTATGGCCTGATATTTGCCAATTGTATTGATCATAAGCATACAAGTACTATATTTTTAGTCAGCCCTACGTACTGGCAAAGATGTTTTCAACAGTTAAAAATAATACCTAACATTCATTGAGCACTTGCTCTGTGTTGGGCACCAGTCTAGGTTTAGGAGATTTTCCTGTGGTCACTCACTCATGACCCAATCAAGTAAGTACTATCATATTCCACATTTTTTGATGGAGAAACTAAGGCACAGAGCAGTTAAATAACTTCCCCCAAGGTCACCAGCTAGTAAGTGGTCAAATTAAAAAAAAAGAACCAGGAAGAATGGTTTGGTGGCAGAGCCAGGAGTGCAGTTTCCAGGCTCTCCGGCCAGCATAGAAAGGGCCCTGCAGGATTTAACTGAGCAGTTGCTGGAGAAGGCAAGAAGCACAGCCAGCCTTGTGGGCTGGATGTTCCTCACCGCGTTGCTTCGTAGCACGGAGGAAGCGCTTACTGAAGCAGCCCAGGTATGGGACTTGCAGTCCCAGGCGGAGACACTGGAAGCTTGAGTCTGCCTGTTAGAGGAGGAGCCCCACAGTGGAGACTCTGAGGCAGAGGGGTCGATGCAAGTGGAAGCAATGTAGCTCCCCACCTTCACACCAGGCCCATCGTGCAGCAAAAGGTAAAGCATGAGCAGCCTTTGGGCTCCAGGGGCATTACTGCCGGCAACCTAGCAGTGACTGAGTTCACAACCTACACCCCTTACACTCCCACTGAGTTGCAGGAGCTGGGGAGGTGGTACAGACAGCGCCCTGGAGAGCCAGTCTCGGCTTGGCTACTATGTTTATGAGATGAGGGGGCAGACAACATTCTCTGCTCCCCAGACGAGATGGAAAAGCTAGCCTTCATGACAGTGCATCCGATTACAGAACTGCCGTCGGTTAAAGCCAAGGCAACCACACTCTAATGGAGTAGCTCACTGCTGCGGTGAGCACTGTGTGGGGACAGGCTGGCAAGCTGTCAGACACTGTGAGTAAATGGCAATCATATGCTGAACTTGCTGAAATCATCTGTGAAATGGGTAGGAGACATGTTATGTTCAACCCTAATATGCAGGGGTCTGGATGATGAGCGTTTTACAGCCAACATAAGAGATCTGGTTTTGGATACTGCCCCTGCAAATGCTTTTGGATCCTTGGTTGCCATTCTTATGCCCTATGTGGGGTGGCAGATCCATGAAGTTACCATTGCCATGGCAACCCTGGGGGATGTTGAAAGCCTGCTTCAGGGGAAGTTAAGATGTGAGGTCCAAGAAGCCAAGACCAGGAAACCCAAATCAGAAGCAAGGGGGCGAGGTCGTGAGGGTCAGAAAGTAAGCTGTACACAGATGTGGTATGATCTCGTGGCAGCAGGGGTTGATCGGGAAAAAATAGACTGACAACCCAATGCACTCTTGTTGGAACTTTGGAAACAGTTGTGTCCGGAACAGCAATTCCGGCGAAGCCTAAAGGAGAAATCTGGGAAAGCGCGACCCGTGTCCCTCCAGGACTTCATGTGGCCACTTGAGGCCGACTCCTGTCAGCTTATTAGGGGTGGGGCCAAGGTACCCGGTCAGAGGGGACGAGCAAGGACCAGAGGCCCGATGTGGAACTGTCCATACATTGGTCCCCTTCTAATGTGCAGAGGGATTTGGCCCTAGTTGACACTGGCGCAGACTGCAGTCTTGTTTATGGGAACCCAGACTGTTCCCTGGACCAGCAATCTGTATTGATGGCTATAGAGGAAAGACTGTGACTGTGAAAGCTGTTTCCTTACCACTGGGTATAGGAAGGCTTCCCCCTTGTACCTACAAGGTTTATGTCTCCCCCGTTTCAGAAGATATTCTAGGGGTGGACGTGCTACGTGGCCTCAGCTTACAGATGTCTGTAGGAGAGTCCCGTCTCTGGATCCGGGTGGTGAAAGCGGTGACACGCGGGCATGCTCACCACCCTCCTCAAGTGTTGCCGCAGCCCTGGCACGTGGTTACAGTGCGACAGTACCGCCTGCCAGGAGGGCAGGAGAAGACTGGTCGTACAATATTGGAATTGGAGAAGGCACATATTGTGAGGCCAACGCACAGTCCCTTTAACTCCCCAGTATGGCCTGTCAAGAAGCCAGACGAGACCTGGCGAATGACTGTGGGCTGTAGGGAGTTAAATAAGGTGACACCACCCTCGCATGCTGCAGTACCTTCAATACATGATTTAATGGATCGTCTGACTGTCAGCCTGGGAACGTATCACTATGTAGTGGACTTGGCCAATGCTTTTTTCTCCATTGACATTGCATCCGCGTGTCAAGAGCAGTTTGCTTTTACTTGGGACGGGCAGCAGGGGACTTTTCAAGTCCTTCCGCAAGGATACTTGCACAGCCCCACTATCTGCCACAGGCTTGTAGCCCAGGATTTGGCACAGTGGGGTCACCTGTCCTCTGTGGCCTTGTTTCACTATGTTGATGATGTTTTACTAACATCTGATTCTCTTTCAGATTTAGAGCAAGCAGCTCCCTCTCTTCTCCGCCACCTGAAGTCACATGGCTGGGCTGTGAATGAGGAAAGGTCCAAAGCCCTGGCTTATCTGTCAAGTTTTTGGGTGTTGTGTGGTCGGGTAAGACAAAGGTCATACCTGAAGCTGTTATTGATAAGATACAAGCATTTCCCCAGCCAACCAAGGTCTCCCAACTGCAGACGTATTTCGGTCTGCTGGGGTATTGGCGGGTGTTTATACTCCATTTAGCACAGGTAACAAGGCCCTTGTATAACATGATAAAAAAGGGGCTTCATGGGATTGGACAGAGGCTATAGAGCAAGCTTTGTTGCCACAGCTTGGCAGTGTCCGGCTGATGAGGATCAGCGACATACAGTGGTCGCTCTTACACGGCTGTGCGCCCTCTATGGGCGCCCCCAAGTCATTGAAAGTGACAGGGGTACTCATTTTACGGGGCAAGAAGTGCAGCGCTGGGCTGCCAGGATGGACGTGCAATGGTTGTTTCATACTCCGTACAATCCATAAGCAGCTGGCATGACTGAACGCTACAATGGCCTTTTGAAGCAAGGTCTCCGAGTGTCAAAACACCCTTCCACGATGTGTACTGTGCCTCGTGTGTATGGGACGTCCTGAGAGTCCTGAATGAGAGACCACAGAAGGGAGGGCCCGCACCAGTAGAAGCTCTGCTACATCGAACAGTATCTCCCATTCAGTTACAAGTTACCACCAGTGAGACTCTGTTAAAGCCAGGTTACGGCAGAAATGGAAACATTTTGCTGCCAGCACCCACATGCTTGAGAGCAGGAGAACAACAGCAACGGACTTGGCCCTGGCAGGTCAAAAGCCCCCACTGTCGATGGTTGGGCCTGATAGCCCCATGGGGAGCCGGTTCGACCCATGATTTGCAAGTGACGCCAGGGGTGGTGGCTGAGTGGCCACCGCAAGTGACTGTAGTATACGGAGGTCCCGATGCCAGGACGATTTTGCGGAGAACCTATGTGCTCTCACTATGGCCTATTATGGGGTCCCCTGTTCTGTTACATGTTGAAACTACGCAAGCGACCCCAAGCACTGCCATAAAGGTCTGGTACCACAAACCGGGAAAGGTGCCAGTGGCAGGGACCCTCCTTTCCCAGGACAAAAAGCTAGCATGTATCCTCCCAGATGGAAGGGATTTGCCATTGTTGGTTCCTATGACTATTTCTTTCCGTCAGTAGGTGCCTATGGGCTAATATGCTAGTGGATTGGGCCTGTACTTTTACTGGTGTGGTGAGTCAGTCATCTTGTCAGACCAGCACAGAACTGCCCATTATTAGTTCAGCACCCGGGTTGCTGTGGAAAATTCACCACTCCAGGTGGCAACGGCTGTATGGCTGGACATTGAGGGTCACCGCCTGGGACACTAAACTGGACTGAAACTTTTTCTCGTGAGCTGGGTTCCTGGCATGGGGCCCCTCGCAAAAGACGCTGGTTGCGTAGGGTGTGAGGTGAGACTCTGGAGGGGTGGAGTGTAGGGAGCAGTTTCCAGGCTCTCGACCTCACGTGGAAAGGTGCTGGCTTGGGCAGTAGATGGCCATCAGCTGTGATCAGATGGCCATCCGCTGTAACCAGTTAGCCATTAGCCACTAATATAACTGCCGTGGCTGAGCTAGCAAGCGTGGATTGCAGCTAGCAAGTGCAGTTAGCAAGAGGATTGTGGATTGTGGATCATGTTGATCCTACTTCCTGTGTCTCGCCCGGCTGCCAGTGATCCTGGGGTGCAGGAAGACCCCTCGTTGGGGTACGGTAGATGTTTGCTTTTGTGTCTCGACCAGCCACCATCAAGAATATAGTGGTATGAACCCCCATCCATGGCCCCGTTGTTGTTCCTTTTTGGCCTCACCATATTCTGCGTTTTTGTGTGGGGAGCGGGAGCTGAGTGCCTGCGTTACAGTTTCATAATTCCCATTTACAACATGATAGCTGACTCCTAAATTTTATTCATATTTTATGGAAAATATATTATGAAAAATTTGGGACAATTTTAATACTGATGAATTGACTACTTTGGAGTAAAGAAATATTTCCGGCTAAGATTTTGAGGCTAGTTCACATGGATACCATAAATGCACAAAATGCTAAAAACTGTCTTTGATGAAGTTATTTTGACAAGAATTAGGAACACTTAATTTTTTTCCCCCTTCTCCTCCTTTCCTCCCCCGCACTCCAGCTCAAGCCATTGTTTCTCAGTCTGGTTGTATAGGACACAGCTCCCTGGCCCATGCTGGTGTTATGAGCCTTGCACTCCCCCCGGCTGAGGCAGGTGGTTGCCGGTCATTGGTCGGCCACTTACAGCAGCTCACACTGGCCGCCGGCCGCTCCTGGCAGCACATGGCAGCCCACGGCAGTACATAGCAGCCCAGCCAACCTCTGGCTGCTCATGGCAGCCCAGTTCCAGGGAGAGCTGTTGTTCACAATCTTAGTTGTAGAGGGTGCAGCTCACTGGCCCATGTGGGAATCGAACCGGCGACCTAAGCATTAGGAGGATGGCGCTCCAACTACCTGGGCCACCGGGCCAGCTCTAATATTTTTAGTAAGATTGTAAGTGACCAAGAAAACATTTTATACCACACGGAGATTCATCTGGTGACAGTATTTAAAGAGTTGTTGAGCTTAAAGATGTTACTGGTCTGTTTTTTTTTTTCAAGCTAAAAAAAACCCCACCTGTTCTATTTTTCTAGAGAAACTCATGCTATGGAGAAATTTTAAAACAAGTCTGGAAAGATTTCCATTTCTGGGTAATCTTGCTGTCAAAAGTGATGTCTCAACTAAAAGACCTATTTGTATATTTAAATTTGGAAGTAGAATTGGTAAAGACGATGGGAAATGTAGTACTATAATAGGCACAGCCAATGAGGCGCTTCTTCCATTCCAGCCTGTTTTTGCAAGATATCTCTTCTGGTTTTTTTTTTTAAACACCTTTATTGAGGTATAATTGATATATAAAACTGCACATATTGGAAGTGTACAATGTGACAAGTTTGACGAATATATACACCCATTAAACAATCACTACAATCAAGAACTCTTTCAGCTTTAATAGCCATTAAATACAATAATGAAACATAAACTTTAGAACCAGACTTTCTAACTGCTCTATTTCAAAGTGTTACAACAGTTTTTAAAAAATAGTAAGTTATGGGGGAGCATAACTCTCCACTCTGTATGTATAAGTGGCACATAGTGACCTCCTTCCAAAGAGGGAAGGGGGAGGGGAAAAAACTTCACATTGGAGGAAATGAGCAACACTGCTTTCCCTCCCTTACTCCCTCAACTAAAGTCCATAAATTCATTCAGATTTCCTTAGTTTTCACTGATGTCCTTTTTGTCCCAGAATACATTGTATTTAGGTGTGTTCTTTTAAGACCCTCTTGACTGTGGCAGTTTCTCCAACTTTCCTTGTTTTTGATGATCATGACAGTTTAGAGGTACACTGGTTAGGTATTTTGTAGGAGGCTCCTCTATTTGGCATTTGTCTGATGTTTTTCTCATAAGACCCTGGGGTTATGTGTTATTGGGGAGGAAGACACGGAGGTTAAAGGGCCATATTCACCACACCATATCAAGGGAACTTGGCTGTCACCATGACTTGTCACTATGGGTGCCGGCCTTGATCACCTGGCTGAGGCACTTTCTTTGCTTGTACTAAAACTAGTAATATTTTATTGGACCCCAAAGGCTTTGTACCCTTAAAATTTGGGGGTAAAATTGTTTTATGCTTTCCAAGTGTCTATTTGACAGTATATATATATAATTTTTAAATAACTATACACATAAGGTACAGATTAAAAATGTTTTATTGATGGAGGTTGCTGCTCTAATCAGAAAGAGCCACTGACCTCAATATTTTAAGTTCAACCAGACCATTTTAGGTTATTTTAAGTTAACCAGACCTGAGTGAACTTGGCCAGACAACTCCAGAAGATTCAAGAAAGTCATGCCCCATTCATTTCAAGGATTCTAGGGGGGAAAAGAAGTATTGATTATGTCTCCTGTCCCATTCTCTTGATAACGGGGCTACTCCACAGTGCAGATGCACTAATAGTCTGTAACTGTTAAGGTCTGCTTAATACAAGTACCCACAGAGGACAGACACGATTTCCCTTTTTTTCATAGTAGGTAACAAAGCAACATACCATTCTCCTTGTTTTAAAAGTATTTAGTATCGGGCCGGCCCAGTGGCTCAGGCGGTTAGAGCTCCATGTTCCTAACTCCAAAGGCTGCCAGTTCGATTCCCACATGGGCAAGTGGGCTCTCAACCACAAGGTTGCCGGTTCGACTCCTTCAAGGGCTGTGCCTCCTGCAACTAGCAACGGCAACTGGACCTGAAGCTGAGCTGTGCCCTCCCACAACTAAGACTGAAAGGACAACTCGAAGCTGAACGGCACCCTCCACAACTAAGATTGAAGGACAACAACTTGACTTGGAAAAAAGTCCTGGAAGTACACACTGTTCCCCAATCAAGTCCTGTTCCCCTTCCCCAATAAAAAAAATCTTTTTTTTTTTTTTAAAAAAGTACTTACTATCCTTGGTCCCAGAAAAAAGAACCTGAAAAAAGAACCTGTTGCACATACCAGACTTGGGCTCTATGACCAGACTTGGGCTCTATGCTGAACAGCGTGGGACTTTGTGGCCATGTTATAACTGAAATGAGACAAGCCATAGGGCCCTTCTAGTTCCTTCCATCCATTTTGTCCGTGTCCATCACTTCTAACAAGGAACGCAACAGAGCAGCCTCCTTTAGAGTGGACCCCTGGAGCTCCCAAAACCTGAGGGACTCATCACATCCCAGTCTGAGTCTCCTAAAATATCAGTGTCACAGCAACTGAAACCAGAGCAGATTGCCAGGACACCCGGTGCCAATTTGTAACTGTGAGCAGACAGGGTAGTACAAGGACCTCGCACCCAAGTCAGCTGAGAGCTGTCATCATCTGAGACTGACAGCTAGGTAGGCAGGGCCACATTCCTGAGGGCACAGCTGAGTCACCAAGGCAGAAACCAGGAGGTAAGTTTCTTTCAATACCTGATGAGGGGAAGGGATGGAGCTGGTCTAGGGCGAGGCCCACCGGCCAGTCCAAGACTTACATAATTTCCATGACATTTTCTTTCAAAATGCAAAAACTCTCTCTACAGAGCAACTACATCTACAGATCTGAGTCAACCCGGGGTGAGGGAGATATGGGAGCCTGGTTGCCATTACATTCAACTCTAACCCTGAATGTCTCTGTACTGAGCCCATTTGGGTCATGAATGTGTAAACAGAAGCCACAGCAATTTCACTGGCCCCAAACTTCTCCCAGGCCCATTAACAGGAATGTCGGTAACAGACTGAATTCCCAGTAGTTGACAGGCACCAGCTTGTGAGGTGACTTCCATGACGTGGTGTCTTCCACGACTGACATGTACTGAACAAGGGACTGACTATAACAGCTGGTTTGGATCTCTGCTCCATCTCTTTCCGCTAGACTAGGAAAACCTCAGCTTTCTGTCCAGTAAGAATGCCCATGCTATAAAGGTTAAGACAACTAAATGAGACACTGCTTGTAAAGCAGCTAGCAGGTGGCAGGCACTAAAATAAGATAATGAATGCTAGATCCACACCTTTCCAGCTGATACTACACAGGGTCAATGGCTACACTCTTCCAAGCAGTGGCAGAAACTGGATTCAAAAAATAAAGTTTCACCTTTTCTATGACCGCTCTGGCCACGACTTGAATGGCCAATGCAGGAGGTAGAGGCAGATGGGGAAGTGCTAATCATTACAAAGAAACAGCCTGTTTAACTGGTTTGTCCCAAGGTGCTTCCTTGCCAGAGGCTCACAAAATGCGCACTCCCTATTACAGTATCCTAGGAAGAAACATCATACATGTACACGCGTACATTTACACACATATGTATGTATGTGCAAGATTAATTGCGCCATATATGTAAACTGGCATTACATTAAAGAGTGATGACTCTGAGATTAACCCGATTTTACTTATACGTGTAGCCAGACATTAAAGATTTAGTCACCAGTGTAAACCTCCCCTAGAACGAAGTGACTGTAAGCAGCTGACAGGTAAACAAACCTTTCAATGAGAAAACATCGCCTCCTAGTGGCAGGTTGTTTAAGAAACTCAGAAACGGAGACTGCAAACATTTCTCTGAAAATTCAGCCACAAGCTCCCCTCATTGTTTCCAGTATCAAGAAGCAAAGTCTCATTAATAAACATTGGTAGCTTAAATTAAATTTTGCTGGACAAAAACTCATGGCTGACTTTCCTTCTTATTTTATTTTTTAAGCTAACCTTGTACTTTCTTAAGTTTGATCAAACAAATGATCGCTATCCATTTACATGAAACCAGTAGCTCAAAAGGAAAACAGGTTATGTAGAGAAGGGAAGAAAACTAAAATTTTTCTTTTTTTTTTAAATTAAAGTTTATTGGGGTGACAATTGTTAGTAAAGTTACATAGATTTCAGGTGTACAATTCTGTAATACATTATCTATATCTCACATTGTGTGTACACCACCCAGAGTCAGTTCTCTTTCTATTACTACATATTAGACGAAAACTAAAATTTCTAACGTAAAAACTCAGATGGGTTTGCCATCATTAAAAAAGGGATGTTTAAAAAAACAGTAAGATAAAGCAAGCAGCCCTCACAAAATTTAAAAACATGATTATAAAATTCACAAGAAATGCTGAAAGGTAAAGAAAAAGCAATCACTCAGATTACAGAATAAAACTAAAGAAAAAGAAGCCATCAGGGAGGTCCAAGGTCTAACCAATTATAATTTTAGAAAACATGCAAAACACAGTGGAGGAAAGCTTTAAAGACATAATGAAAGAATATTTCTCTGAGTTAACAGACATCTGCCTTCAGGTTGAAAGCACTTCCCCTGTTACTTTCATGGAATTCAAGCTCAAGAGTCCAACTTGTGTGAGCAGACTAATCCCCGCCTCTGCCAGCAGCTTGGCAACCCATCGTCCTGGACGTAGGAGGGTTGAAACCATCACCACAGAATAATAAACCAAGGCCAATAAAACAAGGAGTCTTGGTGGAAGTTAAAGTATTTATTGATGTGTTTAAATTCTGTACATTCTCCACAGATCAGATTAAGGAGTTTGTAGGTAAAGTTTATCTGTGCATAGTGGGAAGAGACATGGATAAGGGAAAGGAGGGGAGAAGAAAAAAAAAAGTCACAAGGAAATAGAAAAAAATACACCACAGGTTACCAGAACCTTCAGAATAATAAGAAACAGCTGTGAGCATCAATGCCAACTATACAAGCATTACAGAGACTCGTGTGAAGGAAACAAAATCTTCACCACTTCCCATGGTGTCTACAGACCATATCAGGTGTAATTCAGAATATTCTCCTTCCACAGAAAGCAAACCTCCCATGGTCTCTCCCTGGCCACTGGCCGCCTGTAACTACAGTCTTCTCTGAGCGAACACCGATAAGGCTGGTGACGGGAGAGGGAGGGCAGAGTAGTCAAGGTACAAAGGGGGAGGGACAAGAATCAGTGCCTTCAGAGGGAATTGTCCAAAGAGGGGAAAGACAGCACATTCGGACATTCCTTGGGAGGGAAGTGAGCTGTAAAAAGCTACGGTAAATAAACGGTGGACAATGAAGTTCATATACAAACTACAGGCTAATTTCTGTGGAAGAACTGGATTTAGAAGGAAAGCAGTAGTGGATGTCCTATTCTGTATACATTAGGCTTGCTTAAAGATGCTGGAACTCAAATGCTTTTAACCTCCTTGGTGACGGGACTTGTGTGGAGACACCAAGGTACCCAGCAGTCGAACACCAGACTCCCGACATACTGGTCCTTTAAAATAATTTGGAGAGGGTATCAGATGTGCTTCAATGGTCTTACAGTTCCCTATTTCATTTAGTTTCGCAGCAACTTTCTGAAAGCTAATTTTAAAAGGGAATACCTCTAAAAAAAATAAAAACCAGGACAGTGAATGAGCCTTAAACAGTTGATTTATACAATGCAACTGGAACAAACCACCTGCATATACAGTCTATCATTGAAAATCAACATTTTCCATGTCTATAGAGAGCACGTGTGAAACAATACAATAGAAGTGGGATTCCTGATTAATTTAAAAACAGAAAACTACATCAGTCAAATATCTGCAATAGATCATTTTCTCATTTCATTTAAGGTTTATATATCATATATTGTTATATTAACATTTTTTTCACCCATTTAAAAGAATGGAAATTGTGATTCTACAGTAGTACTTTATAGTCTTAATGATCCAGGAGGTCTGAATGTAAGATGAAATCCTCTGGAAGTAATTGTTGGTCAGTAGTCGATCCCAAATGCTGGACTTCTCTGGCCCACCTGCACCATTGCACTCCAATGGGGGGGGCCACATGCCTTCTCCCACTTAAACCTGCATCTGCTCCAGGTATTTGTACGTCGGGTTTTCATAACCATGGTTCTGCATTTTGTTCAGGTGACGCTCTTCGGGGGTGAGCATTGGGTCGACCTAGAAGAACAAAGACTAAGGATCACCTAAGAGCATTGGGTCAACCTAGAGGAACAAAGACTAAGGGGCACCTAAGAAAATGGCACAGGACTCAGAAGACCTGAGCTGTTTGCTGTGAAATCCCCTGGGGACCAAAACCAGCCCAGCATCCCATTTCCACTGGGTGAACCAAATAAGAGCTGGTGGTGAGGACACAGGAGGACAAGAGAGAAAAGAGGAGGGGTCCAAGAGGCAATGCTTCTGAAAGCTGGAGTCCTAAAAGCTTAGTCCAAGTCAGAGAAAATAGTGAACTGAATTTCCTAGAACCACAGTGACAAGCAAGTCCCAGTTCTGCTACCTCCCATCTGGGACAGCCTAGGCGAGCACCCTGTAAAACAAGGAGTGGGCCGGGGGCTCTATCGGGTCTTTTCTAGCTCTTGGAATTCTACAACTGGGTCTGTGTCCGGCGGGAGATGAAACCAAATAACTAAGATATGCATCTAAACTAATTTTCCAGTGCATGTTATATTCCTTATTGGATTCATTTTCTAGAATCAAGAGACTAGACGTTTCCACCACCCACCAAAATACGAGTGACAAGCAGATCTAATTACAAATCAGCAAAAAAGATGAAACAGAAACAGCCTGCTGTGGCTCTTTCTAAATTTCTGTTGCTTTTTTCCCCATTAAAAAAGAAGAGTATTATTCCCAGTTCATCTTTTTAAGGCTTAATTCACTCATAATCGCCACTGTTGCCTGACCTATCATATACCTGGTTTGTTCCTTATAAAACAAGTCAACAACAACAGAGTATTAAGAGTCCTTCATTCTCAAATATCGAACATACCTAAAAAAGGGAAACACTAAGGAAATAATTGGAGAGAACAGTTTTCATTCTCTGCAGCATAAAATGCTCTTAGTTTTCTCACATTCACAGTCAAAGCCCAAATTAATGCTGAAAGTTGGCAACAGCCCTTTGTCATGGGATCAGCATCCTTCAGTCGGAGCCGACTTCCATACCGTGACCTAACAATCCAGTGAGTAGTCTACGTGATGTGCAGCGCCCAACAAGTACAGACACCTGAACTCCACACAGCTCCCAGCAGCAGGCAGCAAGCCTTGCCAGCTCAGAGCCAAGTCGGAAAAGGCTCAGCTACTCACCTCCACGATCCCATGGCTGATGGTGCCGTACTGTCTCTTCCTCAGCATAACTAGGCTGATGACTATGACCGTAGCAATGGCCATCGCAATGACCAACAGGCCAATGAGGGCGCTGCTGCTCAGACTGAAGTCCTCCCTCAGCTGCGCCACGGATTCCTAAAACAACAAGGCAGATGTGTGACAGTCCCAGTGACCATGGGCACAGCGTTAAGAGATGGCAGCCAAGAGGAGAGCAACTCAGTGAGAGCCATGCTTCTTTAGTGTGTCTCTAGAACCAACGGGAACCCCAAGAGCCCGCTTTCCAGGTAACCATCCACATGGGGAGAACTCCCACTTTTTCCAGTCTCCTTGGAGATTCTAATTTTAGATTTCTTCTCCAAAAGTATGGAAAACTGGGGATGAGGGCCCTTGATAACCTAAGACACCGGGCATCTCTCCCATTTTCTACTTGAATGAGATGTCAGGAGAGAGAAATAGCTGAGATGGACATAAAAACCTGGCATTAGTTTCTGGAGTTAAACACATACCGGTTCTTCCTCAAGGCCTCCAACTCGCTCAGAATTGAAAATCATTTCCTTAACATCCAGCGTCTCATCAATGACCTGAAACAGTATGAAAATGTCAGTAACTGGGATGAAGGGGAAATGTAGTATAAACATTATTCCATTTACTATTTGGTAGAGGGAAGCAGATGATACCCGATGGAAATACACTAATCAATCAGTTCTGCCACATTTATCTAAATCCACTCACCAAACCCCTACATGAAGGACCAAGTGTGACTGGAAAACTATTATATAGCAGTTGGTCCTTTAAGGGCTTTCACCTCCTTTTTCCCACAGAAAACTGTTGTGGAGAGATATTTCAGGACAGATTTCTAGGTTGAAATATCAAAGTCAGTGAAGGATAATCCAGAAATTTAAGTAAGAGACAATGCTAGAAGAATAATTAATAAGTGGTATAAACCTAAGGCAGTATAAGGACCAAACCCAGCTCTACTCCATTTGTCCCCCCTCCTTCTTCCACCTCTCCCCTGCCTCCCGCCACCACTCCTCTTCAAGCCGTTGTTTCTCAGTCTAGTGTGTAGGACACAGCTCCCTGGCCCATGCTGGTATTATGAGCCTTGCGCTCCCTCCCTCCCCAAGGTGGTTAGTAGGCGGCCGCTCACAGCAGCACTCGGCAGCTCATGCCAACCTCTGGCTGTTCACAGCAGCCCAGCTCCAGGGAGAGCCGTTGTTCACAATCTTAGCTGTAGAGGGCACAGCTCACTGGCCCATGTGGGAATCAAACTGGCGACTTCGGCTTTAGGAGCACGGCGCTCCAACCACCTGAGCCATTGGGCTGGCCCTCTACTCCATTTTCATTATAAAATCTCTACTCACTTGAAAATGGCCTCTGATAGTTCATTCATCTCTTCAGTTGCAAATGTATTTTCCCACATTTTCCCACAGTATAGTAATAATGAGCTACTGAAATATAATTATTTATTCCTTCTCATACCCAGATGCTAAACAATACAGCAATCCTGTGGGAGCAGCTGGAGCCCACCCATTTTCTATCATATGGAAAATGAACACATGGTGGCTCACTGGGAAGAATCTAAAACAATGTCACTTACTTTAATTATTCTCAAAATTAAAACAGGGCAGGGCAGAAGAGAGAAAAGGCTCACCATATTTTCATCCACTTTATTCTTACTGTTAATCACTTTCTCCTCAGCACCAATCAGTCCTCCATCCTGCTCTCCTATTCCAGAGCCTGTGTGGAGAGAGATCATAGCTGAGTTTCCCAGGATGGGCTGACCACAGAAGCAGCAAACACCCTCCTGAGGGCAGGGAGCCCCCACTGAATGCCTCCCCTTGTGACTCGATATGCTACTTGGTTCCCATTTTTGAGGACATACTATGGTCTATAAGGATGAATGAAACAGGCATTTTTCAGAGGGCCAATGGGAATAATGAAGAGAGAGTGCTTACTTGTATCCAACTTGGAAAGATGAAATACAAGCCTTTAGAAGAGAATGTTTATTATTATGAGAAACAGAAGCTGAATCCAAAGGCATTTTTACATGGAACACATGTAGCACCCTATGAGACATTACCGAGCACCTCCTATTATCCCACAACTCACTCCTTCAACACCTGGGGTTCCCTCAGGTGAATGGAACCACTGTTGTACCTGAAATGAATTTGCATGTTCGCCTCCAGCATCGTATTTTATCCCACAGGCAATTCTTTCTGCCTGAGATACCCTCCCTGACCTTAAACCCTTCCTATTTGTCCTTTAGTTGTATCTGCTCTTAGGAGACAATCCCAGGTTATAACATTTAAAATCTCCTGTGTCTCCAATAGGCTGTGATCCTCTCAGGGCCTAGATTATACAGTCACATCCTTGATGGTTATTAGTGAATGAACAGGAAGGAAGCATTCCACAAAGAGGAGGAATCCTGACACCAGGGTGGAAGGTACCTTTCTATAAATGGAGCAAGAATAGCAATACTCTTCTTGCCAAGGTCAGACGTGGCCTGAGCCAACGTCACTTGTGTGTGGCACTCCAAATGACAGTGTCTGAAGGTGCAGTGTGACTGAAGCCAGAAAAAACCCAGAGAGGAAAAGTGAGGAGCAACCCTCTTTATTTTCAGCTCCAAAGCATGTGATTTCTAGCTATCCTAAGAGTTTCTCATTAATAATAACATATACAGTGCTATATGAACATCTATGATTAAAACCTTTATAAATAGCTCAACCTGACAGCATACTCGGCATTGTAAGGTGACCACCTGCAAGTGAGGAACATTCCAGCATGAGTATATGCAAAGCACTGCTGTCCCTGTACTTGCCAAAGGCAGGCAACCATATTACTGGGCCAGCCACAGAAGCTTTCCAGCTTACAACTAGACTCGTTCTTGATGGGACAATTCATAACAACTACTGCAGCTGAACTTGCAGGCCAGCTAATGCAGTAGTAACTCATTAGAACGCAGCCTAAAATGGTGCATTTTTTCCCCTAAAGCTTTCATTTTAAAGAATAATTTCACAATTTAATTCTAGGGTAAGTTAAACCAGGACTGGCTTTTGTAGTCTCAAAATGACAACGAAACAGCAACACTGCCCTTGAACTATCTGAGAAAGGGGAACGGTGCTGCCTCAGCAAGGATACTCATGCTCAAACCTAATCAACTCTAATTCTGAGCTCTGTCCGTCAATTCTGAGCTCTGTCCAGCACTTTTTCTTAGGATCTCTTCCTCAAAATTTTAAAGGTCATAAGGACAGTATCCTATCTAAAAAACAATGTGGCACTGAACCCACTAATTTAAAGTCCTACTACCAGTCCAAGCTAGTCAAATACTTTTTTGGTGGTATATCCCACGTGTTTCTTAAACACTGACCAAAACCATTTTGGTTTTACAAAATGCATAAACAAGTTGACTTTAAAAGACCAAAAGTTAGTATTTAAATTATTCCAACTAATAACAGTTGACATATGAGGGGAAAAGCCAGTTAACATTCTAGAAAATTTATGTCGATCTAAAAGCATCTTAAGATGTGCTGTTCAGAGGCATGTTAACACACTGATGAAGAGGCATATCCTAGCAGAATAAAATAAAGTATTTACATAGAAGCGATTTTTAGAAGATTTAAATCACAGCCTTACGTTCTGAGAATAAGCTGTGGCACAAACCACCAGCACATTCTCAGCCAGGGAACCCTAGTAGTCCATCCACAATCCATCTGCCAAAGCCAAAGGAGCAGACTCATAGAACACACACTAAGAACACAAAACATTTCAACTAACTCAGTGACTCTTAGCAACTGTGGACTACCCAACAACCTGGGGAAATTCAGCAGCCAAAACTGGTATTTTATGTAACAGAAACAGCATAGGCTTTAAAGACAGAGGGAACTGGGTTCAAATTTTGGTTCCTCCACCTCTTAAACTCATGACTTTAAGCAAATCCTGTAATCTGTAAGACTTCTTCAACTGCTCAATCTATAAAAGAGAGCTAAAAATACCAACTACAGTGGGTTCAGAGGATTAAATGAGATCAAGTATACAAAACATTTAGCACAGTGCTTACATAATGTTACATTTTTCTGAAAATTGGAGATTCACTACAGCAAGAGTTCATTTGTCTCCACCTGTTTCATCCATCAGCTTCTAATACGTTTTGATTAATGCTGTAATTCAGGAGACATGAGACAACTGGCAACAGACAGTTGGGCACAGACAAAGGGCAAGGGATAGCTAAAAAGGGAAAAGATGTAAGTGGGAGGAGCAGAGAAAACAAGAGGTGAAAGAAAATGACTCTCCACCTGACCGTAAATTAAGCATATTTGGTCACATACTAGCAATTTTCAACCAATCTGTTTAACTTGGACATACTTTTAAAAGTCTACCCAGATTGAAAGAATTTATGAAAAATCTATTTTGGTTATTCTGGTTGTCTCTGGACATCCAGAAGGAAAACTCAGGACGGCCACTGTGTAACCAATGCCACTGACACTGGGCTCTAGGCACTGAAGATAGGGCCACTCTGGCTCCACACACAGCCGTGTCTGAAGAAATGAGGTGGAAAAATCGGTGATGTTATGAAACAGAACATGAGACTTCTGACACACTGGGGAAGTGACAGGAATGACGGTCTTTAAGGGAAAATCTCTGACAAACCAACCTTTTTTCATTGGGTGGTACAACTCCGGCTGGGTGTCTAGCAGAAAGGAAAACAATAAAAACAAAATAGCACAAAAGGAGATTAAGAAAGAAAATGGCTTCTTTCAAATGTCCTATCTTAGAATTTCTCCATAATGTGAACAAAAAGTATCCTTCCTTAAGAACCATGCCTGAGATATTCCATAAACAAACCAACGGTAAGAACTACAGCAAATTACCGGAAGGTGGGAGAGAAAGAAGCAGGTCTGTCTTGGGTCTTTTGGGGGAAATTTTGTGAGATTCCCAAATTATTCAGTTTAACCCACAAAGTTCTTTTCATTAGACAACAACAAAACCAGAAGTTAGTATCGATTGTGATTTTCTGAAAAGGAGACAAGTCCTAGTTCTGACAGGTCCAAATGTCCCGGTCCCAAATAAGCTGTGTGGGCGTGGCCGCTGTACAGCCCTCACGGAAGTGCAGGTTTTAGGAACACAGATAAACACTCTTTGTTTATCCACCTCTTTTCTCAGATTCTGTTGTATTATTGGAGGGTCAACTGCACTGAGTTGGTATTTCTGAGGTAACTAGTTGAGAAGACATGTAAGGTCTGAAGGCTAAGCTGGATGCCCCCTTCTCCCCACCTGGTGCTTTCCTCAGGCCTTCGTCCAGCACTAGGCTATCTGGTCAGAGGTGAGTAACTCCCTAGGCCTGCAGGACCAAACCAGCTTGGATTCAAATCCTTACTCTCCACCTACAAGCTACATGACCGTGGGCAGATACTTCATCTCTTTCTGTCTGGGAACCCCCAAATGGAAATACTCCAGTAGAGAATTATTTTGAGGATTAAAAATGAGAGCACCCATGACCAATGGTTAGCTAAAGCTGGCACAGCTGTGGCCACTATTTTTTCCATCACGGCCATCAGCAGCAACAGCAGCAGACAAGTAAGTAGAATCTAATTCCACACCCCGGTATCAGGGTACTGGTCTCAGCACCTTGTTTGTTTCTGGTGCAGAAGCTTTGAGAGATCCCTCTCGACATCAAGAATGAGCAAAGGAATAGAAGAAAGCATGCGTGACTGGGAGGAGAAACAGCGTCTTATCCCCACCTCATATACCAGAGGTGTCACCTTGAGCGAGTCATGTCACCGCTGTCCTCTCCATTACCTACCTCCCAAGACTATTATGAAAAGATAATGACATAATATAACATGAAAGTGCCATTTAAACTGTAAAATGACTTCCACATGTAAGGTATTACACACACTGGGGGAAGCTGATGGGACCAGGAAAATCAGTGGTATTTAAGCAAACCATCTATAAAATGGGAGAAATATTATTAACCTCATGGTGCTACTGAAACCAACTATCTGAAAGCACCCAGCATGGTGTCTACGCAGAGTAGGTGCTCAATGAATTGAGTCTCCCTTTCTCTGCCTGTCTCTCTGAGAAACACAGCCTCCCCAACACAACACAGGTTCAAAAATCTGACCTCCATTTTCTAACTGTGTTCTTCTCCCTCCATACCCTCCACCCCCACTGCCAAGAAATTGCACTGTCGATCATACACACCTTCGTTCTCAGGTAAGGACGGGAAGGGATGGAAGGGGTGGAATGGCGGGATCTCATCACTCTCTTCAGAGCTCACCCGGACATCCACGGGGGTCTCTGAGATAGAGGACGTGAACTGGTCCATGTCTGCACGCTGTTCTTGAAGTAGCTCATCTGACAAAGACAGACATGGCAGGGAACCAGGTTTCCAGAAAGATCTAGTTTCTAGGCATAGGACTAACAGTGTGAACAAGGCTAATTCATGTCATCATAGAACGTGAGACCTGCTGAGGGGAGCATCTCTCCAGCTCACAACAAGTTCAACAGCTGCCTCCCTCCTTCCTGAAACAGCTTCCCCAATTCTGTGGCATTGCAGAACCCCAGCACCGGGAACTCCAGGGCTCCAACCTGGGCACCTCTGTCTTCTCCATCGATTCACTCTGGTTAAGTAATTTACCTAATGGCACAGTTTTAAATATCACCCACATAGGACTCCCAAACCTACGTGTACCTACTGCCCGACCTATGGCTCATCAATCTACTAGCCGACCTTACACCTCCACGTCATATCCAACAATAATTTCTGTTTAACATGTGTAAAGGGAACACTTTACCTCGGTAAAATTTGGCACCACCATCCACTCAATTGCTCACAATGAAAACCTGGGCATTCTTTTTTTTGTGTTATCCTTGATACTTTTCTTTCCCTTACTCTCCCATCCGACCCATAGCATATCCTGTTCACCCTACTCTGAACCATTTCCTGAAGACCACCCCATCTCTGTCTTCTTTTTTTTTACCATCTTAGTGCACATAACCACCCTTCTCCTGGACTTTTACAGTCGCTTCCTGGGTGGTTTCCAATTTTAATCAACTCTCCACATAGCAACCAATTATTTTTTCTTTAATTCACGCTCTTTTTAAAAAGCGTAATCCAGATCTAGTCAGTCACTAGTTTAAAAGCCTTTAACAGCTTTCCATTATCCTGGAATAAAATACAAACTCCTTCATTTTGCTAAAAATTGCTTGTAACAAGTTGGCCTCTGCCTACTTCCTTTGGCCTCATTTCTCCCTCTTTGACCTACTCACATGTGCTGCCACTTGATTTAAACTCCAGGCCTCTGCAGTAGCCATGCCTATGCTAACAGCATTTTATTCTCCTTGTGGTCTCAGGTTACTACTCCTGAGACAGCCTCCCTGGCCTCCCAGCCATTCTCCACAATCTCATTCTAGTTGCACCTCCCTACACAGCTTTCATCCCCTTGTAATATTTGTTTTGCTGTGTTTTTCTCCTACTAGGACATGCGCTCCAGGAGATACTGTCTGCATGTGCACCATTTTACTCTGTGACACAGAGCAGACACATAAATACTTATTGAATAAACAAAGATGATAGAGACTAGAAGAGGACGTTGCAATGTGTGTAAAATAACTGCCTTGAAATATATCAACAACCAAGGAGGGAAAGGGTAACAGGAGACTCCCCCAGTCCCTTGCAATTTCACAGCCTAGGTTTTTCTTCCGGTAACAGAGTGAAGGTCAACGAAACTCAATGCTCAGAGCCAGTACTTGACCTTGCCACATAAGCTCCAGGGAATTCCAGACTTCTGAAACGATGGTGTGCTAACACCCAGCTTCATGGCATTGCCTGTGCCATTTCTCTAATCTAGCACAGCTGTCATTCTCGAGATTCAGCAAGAAGTCCCTCCTGACCTCAACACAAACACAGTCGCACCCACCAATTTCCTCTTGGATTTCTTGGGCTACATAAGGTACTTTGTAGAGCAGAGAGAGGCTTTGGTTCCTTCTTTCTTCAATCACGTGGAGATGAGTCATCACCTGGAAGTACAGTATGGCAGAGAAGCCTTGTCACCCAAACATCCGGCCAGGAGGGACATCCACACACACTTCTGCAAAGGCCAGCTGAAAAGGTATGTACGCTCTCTACAATGTCCAGCAAAGCTGCTGGTCAGAGGGAATGTATTAATCTCCACACAATATTTAATGACCCCTAACGTATAAGAATGTGTTCAGACTATGCGATACCCCTCAGTGACCTTAGAATTTATCCAGAGAGAACTCCAAGTTAAAAGAAAACTTAAAAATTTTCACAAGCCACTTGTTGATTTTTCATATGAGGAACTTACTAACTGTACTGAATGAGTTAAAAAGAACCCTAATTTGTACAATGCCAGGTACTCAATAATGTTTTTCTGAGTGAAAATGGGAAAGAGTCGACCAATTTTTACCACTGGTCAAATTAGATGGGGTAAAAAAAGAATGAAATCACAGGCTAAAAAACAGATTTGGGGGACATTCATGGATTTTGCTTAGTAAAGCAATTAACTAAAATGATTATCATGATGAAGAAGAGAACTAGTTTATTCCTATTTAACTAAATTAGCTAATCTTTCAAACATTTGCACTGAGATATAAATAAACCTGATTTTAAGGGGTGATAAAGGAAGACTTATCTACCACCTGTCTTCCATAGCTTACTACCTTTTCTAAATGAAAAGTTCCAAGGTTATTCACTTAAAAAAAAAAAAAAAACCATGAAAGCCGGTCACTTACTTTTAAAGTTTTTCAGGGTGGAAATGAAAGGTGATTTGGGCTAACTTCCACCCCAATGGCACAGTGAAGCATATTGTAGCTCCCCCTAAGCTACTGTCCTGCCTGGTTACACTTGGAGTTGTCGAGCTCTCCCAACAGAGGGCGCTCTAAACCAATGGATTAATTCTGTGGACTCGATGCCATTAACATGAAGGGTCAAAATGGAAAGAAAAAGTTAAATGGAAAGATGCTTTTACTGTAGATTGATGTCTCTCTGACCTTTAAAAGCAAGGATGAAGTAATTTAATTTTGTATTTGCCATTCTTTTAATCAAGTAAATTGATGGGAAAGCACAAGAGTGAGTGCCTCAGAGAAAAAATGCAAATGGAAATGGAAACATGGACCACCCACAGCCTCAGCATGTGTTGACACTGTTGTACTTCTTCAGATGAATTAAGAAGCCATTTGAGAGAGGATGGTTCATATACCCAATGAGGACACACAAACCACACAGTGGAATCATGGACATTAGTATCTGCATAGTGAACCCATGAGCTGTACAGCATGAGGTAAAAGCACGACATCACTCACACCCAAACCAAAGATGCACGTTGTAACAGGCTGAATGTATTCAGGGCTCTGTAGAGTCCAGATAACAGAATAGGTGACAGATAAAAGGTTAATGTAATTCAGAGGCCACGCTTCACTAGAATTAAGGGGTCAGAGCAGACAGTAAATATCACACAATAGAACTGGGTTCCTCCTGGCCCCGAGATTTTCTAAGGAGGGTTTTACTTGTGTGACCTAGTGTAGCACTATAATCTTGCTTGTAGATAACTCATTCTCTACTTGTTAATTTAATATACTGATCAGGTCTCTCCTTTCCTTCTACTCTTAACCACACAGGACAGGCTCCCCACCCCACCCCCCGTAAAATACTATACAGTAGTCTAGTTTTTCACACACAAAAAGGAAAAAATGATTACATTTTTAAAAAATCAAGTAGACCTGAAAAACCTAACCTGTCAAGATGCATGCATTGTTCCACCTAAGCTTCCTGGGAGCCAATCTAGGAGATTCTTGGCCTTTTCTCCTTCTCTTCTACTCCGTCCAGCTTAAAGGGAACCACTGAGCTCCAGGCCTATACCATATCCCCACTGTGGTCCCAGATCCATCCCCTTTCTACATTCTTCCCACCCTGTAGGAGCCCGAGTTCTTTCATGTCTCCCAACACCCCAATGCTAAAGTGAAGTCTGTATGTTTAAGGCCAGTTATTCTTCATCTTTATAGTGAATTAATTCTGCTTCTCAAGGGTACACATGGATTGATTCAACTTTCTATCATGAGATGCTAGTGCAGAGTTTGGCAGGTGAACAGGAAGCACATAAACTTCTGCTCAACAAATGGAGCAATAATAACCTTACTGCACTATTCCTAGACCCGTTGGGCAGATTTCCTTCCAATCATAATACACATGCGACAAGAAGCTAGGAAGGGGAGCTCCTGGGATGATGGGCAAGTACCCGCGCTTACAAGTGCCTCCCACATATGGTGGGTACTCACAATCAGCACAGTGCTGTATTTATAATATGGGAGGAAACAAAGTAAGATCAGTTATATCCTTACGACGCCCTCTAGGAAAACTAACAGGCTGAATTATTAGACTTCCTGATTCAAAAAGAGAGCTTGCAGTCTTGTAGGCAAGTTCATTTTCAATGAATACAAGAGATTAAAACTCAAGTTAATATATGGGCAATATCGAATTAGAAAGAGGGTCCAGAAACAAACTTTTGTAGATGACTGTAAAGAAAAGCTAGACCCAGCATAAGACAAAACCCAGGAATGTAAAAGTGTCTGTTTAAACAAAAACTGTAATGTACAAAACAAAAGAAACCAATTTTTAAGATCTGCTTGATACATTTGCTAAAAAAAGATTTCAAATATTAATTCTGGTGGTACCCTAAATCAGAAGTAAACTGACAGAAACAGACTTCAATTCAACATAATCATGCATTCCTGAACTTTCAGAAACTCTTTAAGTAGAAAGTACTTAATATAAAAAGTATGGAAAAGATATTTTAAAAATAGTAACTTTGCAGAAACCAAGTCTTGTACCTAGGGTGTCTGTGGAAATCAAAAATCATTTTCTAAGGCCTGATATCAAGCACAACTATCAGTGCTGTCCAACTGTCAGCCAAAGCAGCCTCTCCCCACTAGAAACACTCTCCTCTTATGTCTAGTGTACCTGGGATTTCATCTGGGCCGCCTTTTCAGGGTCGACAGCCAACACATGCTGGTAATGACGGATGGTATGCAGGCGATCTTTGTTCTCAGCACGGACGTAACGCCGCAAGGCCTGGAGGATGCGATGAGGCTGCAAGAAAGAACAGTTGTTTTATATCCAAAGACGAGGGAAGTGAAAACAGGCAGGAAAACAAAGCTATAAAGATTCACTAAGAATGTAAAGCGCAGTGAGGCCCCAGAATGAAAGCCGTACTTTTAAAAGCTTTCAGCTTGTCAAGTACCAAGAAGCTACCTTTCCAAGAAAAGTACCAAAAACTAAGTTCCAAAGTTATACTTGCTCCTTAACAAACAGTATTTTCCAGAACCTCTAGCCCACTGTCCTCTTCCAATGTGTACTCTGTCATTGGCTCAGCCTCCAACACCTTAATTACAAGCTAGGCGGTCCCTGTGTCACCCAGAAAAGATTTTACTTGCTTACCTAAGAAGGATATCTTCCTTTTCAATATTTTTCGTCCCCAAAAGCAAGACAGGTTAGAATTAAGGGGTAAAAATGTTTTGAGACCACCAGCACAAAAAGGTTTCTATATAAATTACCTCTTTCTTCATCATCTTATTTAGAATAGAAGTGGTTCAAAAGCTTTTGTCCATGGAAGGCATATTTTTATCTTTGAACCTAAGGCTGCCACAAAAATTCAGTAGCTGAATAACTACCAACCAATATCCTGAGGTTATGCTTTTTTGGTGTCAGATACTTCCATGCCACAGGTGGCATTCGTAGGCGTAGGTATAATGCTAAGCTTACATAAGCAGATACTACAACTAATACCTTTTCCTCCTTCCTCTTTCCTTACCTCTAGCTTTGCCAGAATTTGACATAAAAATGTCATTTTATTGACCTGTGTCATACATTGGTTCTACCCAAACAGTACTTCAGGGCAGGCGACACTTCATCAGTGACCTGCTCTTAAAATGACTCACCCGGGGCGGGTCAGACTGCAAGGCGGCCAGGTAGTTCTCCAGAGCCATTCGGCGGCGGTCGTTCAGCATCGCTTCCACTCGAGCCAGGTGGGTCTCCACCAGCTGCTGCTTCTCGCTCGCTGCTTCCTTCTCTAAAGCTTTCACCATAGCTTGGAAGTGCTAAACCCAGTCAGTAGGAACAAGATATATATAATTCATGGTACCTAGAGGAAGTCTAGGCAAACAACTTTAGAGCCCAGTGCTGCCTGGGTACGCTGGTAACCAGCTCAAAGAGTGGAGCAAGGAGAAGATCTAAGTATTGTATAAAGTAAGTCCTCACTTAACATCCTCGATAGCTTCTGTGACTTTAAGTGAAATGATGAATAACAAAACTAATTTTACCATAGGCTAATTGATATAAACAAGAGTTAAATTGCTACAATGATATTGAATGAATGGATGTGATTTGAGAACCTGCTGTACTTTATCTGATTTGTCAGGATGAATTACTTCCTTGTCTAACGACAGTATGGTAAATCGAGTGTCAGAAGGACTCCTTAGCATTTCCATAAGTGACATTACTCCTTTCTCCACATACTCTACAAGAAAAAGAAGGCTGTTGCTTTCCACATTGTAGCAAGGTGCAGACTTCTAAATCCTGAAACCACAGCCTAATAGGTGTATTTTAAAACATATTCCAGGAATATGGTGGGTTTGGCTGACTCATTCACACGGGAAGTCCTGAAGGGCAAGTTGTGATCTGTGAGGTGCCTGGCCATGTTTAAAGGTATAGGGATATTTTTGTTTGTTTTGTAAAAATTTTTTTTAAATTTTTACTGGGGAATATTGGGGAACAGTGTGTTTTTCCAGGACCCACCAGCTCCAAGTCAAGTCGTTGTTTTCAATCTAGTTGTAGAGGGTGTAGCTCACTGGCCCATGTGGGAATCGAACCAGTGAAGTTGAGTGTTATAGCACTGCGCTCCAACCACTGAGCCAATTGGCTGCCCCTAAAGGTATAGTTTAAAGCTACTGAATTAATTTCTTTGCACAGGATGCATTGGCTATCTAGAAATTAGCACTCGTAGATTTTCTAGGTGACTGATAAAAAGCAAAAGTGTTCTGATAAAGGTTATCATGAGAACAGAGATTTCAGCTAAACATAAACACCAACTGATTTAAAATGTTTAAAAATTTTATGAAACCCAAATCTGTCCTGTGGATTATTATCCCTATTCCTATCAACACCCCCTTCTAGTCAAGGAGAACGCAGTTGCTGCTCTGATTCTAAGGTTACACGCTTGCAAAGTTAGAGATGAATTGGTACCAGAGAGCTTTATTTTCTGCCTTTGACTTTCCAATAAGTATGTAAAAAAGGAATTCAGTACTGCTAAAAAAACAAGTCACAGTCTAAGAATGAAGATGACTGAGGACTTTTGCCAGGAAAGCAGAATTAACAAATGGAGCCCGGCTAAGGTTACTTCCTGGCATGAATTAGGTGTGCTCTGGTCCGGGATTTGTTTTCCATCTACCATAGGTGAGCTATTCTAGAGATCACCAGTTAGGGGGTGAAAAAAAAAGCAGGCCAGTTAAAACTTCCTTGTAACATGAGCTGTCAACTAAAAGGAGGTGTCAAACTCTAACTTCCTGGGACTCTGACTTTGACGGTACTTCAAAGGGTCCGGCTGGAGCTCTGTCCCTGGAGAATGCATCTTACCTGGATCAGAGTCTGTCTCTCTGCTTTAGGGAGGTTCTTCGCCTGAAGCTCAGCCTCTTCCCATTCCTTCTTTACCTAGAACAAAGGTCAAACCATTCTAACCAGAGAGTAATCTCTAAAACAGTCCCCCCATTTTCTAAAAATACTGCCAGGTCTTGAATCTAAAGTAGGAAACTGTGCAAAAGGAAATCACACACAGGATCCCTTCATGAGCTCAGGGTTGTTTTATTCATAAAACTATCGCCTCCTAAGGGCCCAGGCCTCAAATATCCTCAAACAGAGTCTCAATTCTCTGACCTCCTTGTGCTATAACATTGGGAAGGTTATTTAACAGTCTCTGTGCCTTATTCTCCTCACCAAAGAAAAGTGTGTGTGTGTGTGTGGGGGGGGTTAGTAAATACTTCTCAAAACTGATGTGGATAAACTACAATAATGAGCATTTCCCAAAGTATAAACCCAGCACAGGTGATGGGGCACTCAAGACCTGGCAAATAATTCTGCTTTTAATTTTCTTTTAACCCTTCTGAATAAGTCTAGGAGACAGTTGCACTATAGTGCTCACGTTGTTCTAACACTTAACAACCCTTTAAAAGAAAAGGACACATCCCAGAGACTCACAACCTTCACCAGGCAACAGGATCTAGCTAAACTATATTAATAATACATGCTTGCTTTCACTTAATATATTTTTATGGTTATTTTGTTCTAATGGTAAATGATACTAGCTTTCTATTTACAACAGTGATATACAGTTTCCTTCTTTAAAATGAAAACTTTTTAAAGCTAATTAATGGCAAAGAAAAACAACAAGAACATAATGGTTACTGGAAAAGTGTTCTGCAGAGTCTGGAACAGAGGGTAATTATGTTATCCTGGAGGTAGGAGTTGGGGGAGGGGAGGAAGCTACCCAGAAAGTAGCTCCCCTTATACTCTCACACCTTACCTGTCCTAGGTTAGCATGACGTTAGCATGACAATCTATCCCTAGATTGGTGTCCCTTTTCTTCAACTATGAAAACCACGTTACCCAGTGCCAAACACCATGAAGATAAGCGAAGTGCATAGGTTTACCCTGTCCATCCGGTTGCGGTGCCGAATTTCTAGCTGTTCCTTAGCCTTCTGGAAGCGAGCATGCTCATTATCATCTGCAGAGGTCTCGAAATACACATCGACATCATTGGTTGGCAGAGGAGTTGGGGGAACTGAAACAAAACGACAAAGGGTGTTCTCTTTGGGGGTCAGGCCCAATGTTGAAACTGCACAGTGCTTTAGGAAGAAAACCGAGCTCAGGACTGCAGAGCAGGCTAGTTTGTCTGGTATCACATTCGAAGTACAGGGTACTCCTATCTGCCAAGGCCCGGCTCTGTTAGATACACTGGTCCATCTTCCTCACATGATATTCATCCATCAGGCCCGTCCA
Source organism: Rhinolophus hipposideros (assembly GCF_964194185.1). Taxonomy (NCBI): domain Eukaryota; kingdom Metazoa; phylum Chordata; class Mammalia; order Chiroptera; family Rhinolophidae; genus Rhinolophus; species Rhinolophus hipposideros. The sequence continues at coordinate 29,339,598 of NC_138070.1, read as the reverse complement.
GGCCCCCTGGTAACTGCGGCAGCAGCGAGGCATCTACTTAGGACTCCAGGAGCAGAAATGGAGATCACTTCTTCTATACCATCCCTCAGTTCTTGAACTCTTAAATGCTAAAAAATAACTACCTTATTGCTAGCATCTGACCAGAGACGAGGGCTGAAATCAGACCCGTGGAGGCACTTCTACAAATTCTCCATTTTGAAAGGAATTTCAGTGCTCAGGTTTCCTCCTTTCTTCTGGCTATTTTTAGGTTAGAACTTACTTTGGGGAACTGATTCAACTGAATGTTCTTTGCATATGATAGACTAGGTAGAGAAAGTCCAAACCGCTCTAGCTACTGTCCTTCAGTTTTCAGTTATCAGTGAAGGACTCTTAGTCCCACCCCCAATAACAGAGAAACAGGGATAAAACTACGTTGCAAGGACAAAGTTGCTATATTTGTTTGACAAGGACTTACCAGAGTATGAAGATACCTTGAGATAGTCAATCCATGACATTCATTGGCTAACAGGCTATCACCCAGAGAACAAACCCATTAGAATAACCACTCCTCACTGATAGTCAAACATAGATTCTTATGGCTCCAGGCAAGGAAATATCTGCAGAATGGAGCTTAACCTCATCAAGGAAAGGACTGAGATGACAGGTTAACTTAGTCAACCTCTCAAGAAATATCTATGAAAATTTATTAGTCCAGTTCACTCGAGATTTCCCAAGCTAGGGAGGATGACATGCAACTTGCTCTATCATGACGTAATGTTAGAGCTAAGTGTGTAGCAAATGCCCACATCCAATGAATTGTAATCCAGAAACAAATTCACCTAAGTTCCAGAATTGCGTCACTTTATGTAACTTGAAAACAACTGATTAACTGACGAATTTAACTACACATGCGCCAGCCACTCTAAAGTTTCCCATCAGAGCGTCTTTTATTTACTAAACCTATGAACTACAACTAAAATCTCCCAAAGAATATCTGGTTGCTATTATACATACATTTAAGTAGAATCTCAACAGCCAATTTTCAGATTAACTAAATTAAAATACATAGCTTCACAAATCACATTCCCCATGATACTCCAAAGTTCAGCTAGGAGAATTTCAAAGCACAGAAGTCCACCGTGACACTAAGCACGTCGCCGCACGTCTGCAGCTTAAAGGCTTATGTGTTGGAGACAGAGTCTTTGGTTCATATCACTGGGCTGGATAAAGATAATACCAAACACAAGCTTCCTCCACCCCCTGGGAACAAAGGGGGAAAGAGGAAGTAGGCCTAAAAGTTTGGTTCTGAAGATACGATTGGCTCAGACCTAGAACCACATCTCCTGTCCGTGTGAAAATAACCAGCTCATTCACCCATTGCAGTCCCCTTCAAGGAGGAACACCAACTTGACCACGGGAACAGTGATGCTTCTGGGCTTTCAGAGCACTCCAGCCAGGGGCCCCACAAGTACGTGAACACATGCCTCCCCTACCTCAAATAATAGGAAACCACAATTTTGCGGACTTCATTAATGCCCTGAAGAACTGCCATTCCACAGTGTTGTGGCACTACCTCTCTGATCCTTTGGGAAAAGGACACCATCTGCATACTCAGCAAGATCTTAACAATCTGTGATTCCTCAGGCTTCAACACAAAACAAATGTCTTGTTGCCTCTTAGTTTAAGTAATTTTATAAAGCAGGAAATATCACAACAATTTCTCTCTATACATCTTTCCTGAATAAAAAAGTTTCTGCCCAAGTTCCCTAAGAACTCATTTATTTACCACCTTTCAGTCGTCTCAAATCAAAATAGTCTTTTCACAAAGCAGCAGCTGGAGTGGAAGTGCTAAAAATATACCATATTATATTAAGATTTCAAAAATGTTTTGGTGCGGGGGAAAAAAGAGGGAACCATGAAGGTAATCTGAATGAAAAGACATCAGAAGCTACAGCCAAATACCAGGAACAAGCAGCAACTCATTACTCTAATGCATTTCAGAATAGGAACCAAGAAAAGACTGCCTGCCTTGAAGATTTTCCAAACACATGGGTTGGGTTAGTACTGCAAGGTAAGAGAAAGAGAGTCTTAAAAAGGAAAAGGGGTAACCATGGAGAAAAGCAAAACTTTTCCTATCTAAGTAAACCCAACTGAACTGAACCACTGAGTTTCCTTTGACCAAAGAACACACAAACTAAAATTCCTTCACTACTTAAAGCTCTGCATGAACCAGTGTTGCCAAAATATTGGAGAAAGAGACTTACTACCACTTAGCTGCAGAGCTCACGCCTGAGAGTGCATAAAGCAAAATATTTCAATATTTTGGACTCCCAAAACTATCCCCATTGCCACTGCTTTGGAGAGCGGGCATCATGGAGGTCAGAGACAGGTTAGTTCAAAGACAAGAATGAGAGGAAAAGCCCGGAAACAAGCATATGCAGAACTCATGGCAGATCTGGTTACCCTTTCGTGCCTTTCAACTAGAGACAATCAAGGGCACGGCTGCCTTCCCAAACAACACAAAGCGCACTGGGCGCCTGCAGACTACACAGTGGGATGAGAAAGAACAGGACTCTGGGCACTCTGGGGGTACCAGGAAGGGAACACACCACCACCACCACCACCACCACCACCGCCGCCGCCGCCGCCGCCACCACCAGACCCACAGTGAGCACGGGACATGGAAAACTGAGCTTACAACTACCCACAGGAAAGCAAGTCTAAATCTAGAAAGCACAAGATGAGGGAAAAACGACCGACAGCAAACACCTGAGTGGGCAGGGAGCACTACACAGATGCAGTCACGAGGACGGCTGGGAAAGACAGAACGCTGGACAGGACGATCTGCTGCACAGAGCCAGCGTGGTGGGACTTACTCATCGTTTTACACACAGCCATACAATAATCCTCAGACTCAAAATTGTTCCTGTTGCCTCCGCAGCCGCCATATATAAAGCGCACGCACTTTCCCTTGGAGAGGTCGAAGTACCAACGGGGCATCACGGCCCGGCAGGGCCCCGTCATCGCCTCCTGGGAGCAGACAGCTGTGTGGAAACGGTCAGAATGTCAGCAGGACAGAGGTAGCAGCTTCAAATGTTTCACAACGCTACAGACTGCAAGGGCTGGGCCAGGTGAGGAGGAAGGACCAGGTGACACTTAACAACAGTGAAGGCTAAGGTGAGACAGAACCTGATCGCCCTGGCTGACTATCTCACCAGCTCGAGCCAGTCATTTCTGACGACGCATTCCTTTTCCATTCGGAGGCAATATAGTCATTTATGAATTGAAAAAAAATTTTCGTGCTGTCTTGAGTCTAGATTGATGTATAGGTTGACATAAAGAATTTCCTTATTTCATAGCTCTGTGGGCCCCACATTTCTGACCAGTTAGGTGGAGATATGTGCCTGATTTGTCTGTCTTGGTGGGGTCAAGGCCCAAAGGAGACAATGTAGGTGAACAGGTAGCATCAGTAGTGATGACAATAGTAACCGCTACTTAAGCACCTAGAAAGGATGAGTGAACATTTTTAAGTCCTCCAAGGTGAATCATAAACTTCTAGACTCACTAAGTAATTTCTCCCTAGGTGGTCCTAAATAATTCCTTAGATCTTAATTGGCTTCAAATATACAATCAGCAGGAGGCTCTGTGTAAATGGTTCTAGAACTGTCACAACCTTTTCATAAAATTCACAAGATGAAAAAACTGTGGGTCCCAATTCCTTACCAATAGGCCATTAAATTCCACCCTCCCAGTTACAAACATCTTTCTAATAGATAAATAGGGCAGCCTACAAATTGGAACACACTCAGGAAAAGAAGAACCAAGAAAGTTATTTCCACTCCAGAAGGTAGGGGCTTTAGCAGTAAAGCCCCTTTAGAGGAGGGGGGCTCCCCTTCGGGAGAGAACATTTTCAGGCTGAATATGGAAGAAGCCTGCCCCAGGGTAGACCATGTGGTCTCTCTTACTCTCCAGTTAAGTCCTTACAATCAAAAGGTAGTTTTCTGATTCAATTCTGCATCTGTCCCTGGACGTGACAACTGGCAGACCCTGAGGTGGCCCAGCGGCCCACTGCCAAGCTGGCATCACCAGCGTGCTGGAGCGCTGACTTCCCCTTCAGTGCACAGAGGCACCACCTCTCCTTCTGTGACTTACCTCTGATGAATGCAGTCCACAATTCTAAGTAAACAGTTACCATACGGGTTTTACTGCGACTGCTCCACATCAGGTTACCTTTAACATCGTGAGTGATTTCCTTTTCTGAAATGGCCCCATCGCTGCTGGGTTCCGTGGGGTTCTCTTCGGTGTAGTCATCTCCTTTAAAGGTGTCGTAGTAGTAATCTCGATCTTCCACCACTTCCTCCCCTTCGTCCTCATCCTTGTCGTCGTCCTCATCCTCGTCGTCCTCATTATCCTCGTCCATAGCTGCTTCTGTGAAGTCTTCCAAATCTGCTTCGGTAGGAAACTCACTAAAGGTCACAATAAAAGAGGAAGGTTAGCCAATTCCTATGCACAAAGCACAACAATGACTCCCTTCCCTATTCTGAAACACACAAAGAGACAGGAAGTAAGCTCAGCTCGCATTTAGCTGCGCCACTAAGGCCCTCGGCCCAGCTACGTCAGCAAATAGGAAGAATTAATGAACAGGGACCACATTAACCTGTAGAAAATAATGTGGCCCAGAATAACATAAAGCCAAAAGCCACTGGTTCTCCCAAGATTGGCTCCAGCTGGAATGAAATGCAAGCTGGCTCAGCGCCAGCACGAACAAAGCAATGCCCACTGCATCCAGAAATGAGAGACCAGCAGCCCCCAGCTACCAACAAAATAACCTCACGGGCTCAGCACAAGAGTCACCTTTTATAAATGTCATAGTCTTCCTCCTCGTCCTCCTCATCTTCCTCCTCCTCATCTTCCTCCTCTTCTTTTGACACGGTAGATTCAATGATCTTAGTCTGAGGGCAGCACACATATTCGGTGCCATGGAACTGATCTACTCCACAAGGGAGCAGCATGCCGTAGCTATACAAGGTCATTCCCTGAGTCAGACAGGCCTAAAAGAAACCCACAGACCCACATCAGGACACACCCGATTCCCAGCTTTATCCAAAAGAAACCCTTATCAAAACACTATGCAATGCTTTCTCTTGTGGACACATAGATTTTCTGTCAAAAAGTTGTGATGTTATCACTTTAAGAAGATTGACAAATTTTGCTTGCAATGGGCAAACAACATTGCAGCCAAAAATAATAAAAGCCCAAAGCTGGAAAAAATTAAGGGAAAGGGAGTTTCTTCTAGTAATTATCAACACCAGTTAGGTGGCCAGTGATCACTTACATTCCAAACTTGTGAGGGGGAGCACTGCTTCAGAAATTGACCAGTTTGACCACTGACTGGAGAACCGACTTAACTACAGAAGACAAGTGTTAAGAAAGGGTATTATTTCTCACCACTAGAAGAATGAAATGACATCTAATCCTGTCAGTGTATGTGTCCAGACACAGTTTCTGTCATTGGTCATTTCTTCCTTGAGGCCTGAGGGTTTAGGATAGCCTTCTTGGGAGCCCTGCCGACAGCACCCTTGCCTAACAATCTTTTTCATATCCTTAACTTCAGAGGCTGGAGTGTCAACACCATACTTCTTACAAAAATATCTATTCTTCTCCCAGATTATTTTTAAATTAGAAGATACAAGTAATTATAAACTTTGAAGGGAGAAAGGGAAAATAAAGAAAATTACTTTAAAATCGTGGTGAGATTTGGAGGAAAATGCTATTTTCTCTCCTAACAGAAAAAAACAACACTTCACTTTTTCAGTCCATTCTTTTACCTCTTTGACTACAGTGTGCCAATGCTGGTGATTCTCGCACACCTCCATCCGCTCTTTGTGGAAAAACTGGCACTTTTCTGGAACTAGCAGAACGTCACTTACAAATTCGCCCACTGGAAAAGAAACGCTTTGTGAGAAGCAAATCTGAATCACAGTGAAGATGACCCTTACTGCAGATTATGACAGTTGCAGTCAGGTGTAGATAGGTTCAGCATCTGTCATCTGCAAAGGCCAATTGGATGTTACAGCTCCAGGCAAGCAGCCACAAGAACTCAACTTTCCATTATAGCCACGATGCCTGGAACTTTCCTCACTCTTCCCTGACTCTCCTCACAGTCCTGCTGCAGTGCTACCGCAACACATGGTGGGGGAGTAGGAACAGGATCCCCCCTCCATGACCTCCAAAGCACACACAGGTACTTTCCCCCCCACCTCTGACTTCACATGCAATAATCCCAGCCTCTTACGTCTCTATTTCTGCCCACACTGGTGCTAATAACAAAATGCCCAGGAAACTAAGAGTGGGTAACCTCCTACACTACAGATGAATCTTACTTTAGCCCTTTGTGTACCTAAAGACACCTAGCTCTAAGACCAACCATCATTGTAACTGATTCACGTAATCATCAATGGAAAGCTAATTACCAAGGGAAACAAGTGATTTGGCAATGGAAAACTGGTGGACACGACCGTAACCAGGTGACCAGCTTTATATCCCCAATCATGGACAAGGTGACATATACGATGTCCTAAAAAGAACGTATTACCTACACAGTCTTTTTGCCAAAGTATGTCAAATCATGATAATACAATAAGGCACAATAAGACAAATCATGGTAACACAATAATACAAATTCAAATTCAGGGATATTCGGTTAAACAAATGACCTAGACTCTTTAAGAATATCACTGTCATGAAAGATTTTTTTAAAAAAAATAAGCCTTAGGCACTGTTCTAAATCACATATAATGTGTGATCCTTTTTAAAACGAAGCTGTAAAGGACATTCTTTGGACATTTAGGGAAATTGTTCCAAGTATGATTGTGATTACTGTATCATAGTTATAGGAGAATGTCCTTGCTCTTAGAAGAAACAAGCTGTAGTACCTGGAGGTGAACTATCATGATGTCTCAACTTACTTTCAAATAGTTCAACAACAATGAAAAGTATGTAAGACACGCACACACACATACATAGTGAGATGGATAAATAAGGCAAAATTGGAGAACCTATATAAAGGGTACAGAGGAATTCACTACTACATTTTTTCTATAGGTCTAAAACTTTAAAAATAAAAATCTGGAGGAAAAATACACATAGCTGTTTAGAAAAGAGAATCCTTATCTTTTAAAAAAATTTATAGGAAAAAAATAGAATCTGTGATTTGTTTCCAGATAAATCAATCGGGTAGGTGGGAGCAGGACCATAGATGAAAAATAGGAGTGGTTCACGAATTAACAAGTTATACACCTTGACAGTGGGGATGTGAGGGTTAATGGTAGTGTTTTCTATGTCTAGGTATGTTTGTAACTTCCATATAAAAAGCTAAAAACTTATATATCACCAGATTCTCACCCAGAGACTCTGATTCAGTAGGTCTAGACTGGGACGCAGTACTTTGCACTGAGCAAACAAACACCCCAGGCGATTCTGGCGCATCGCCGATATGCTCCCACAGGTTGTACGTGGCAGGAAAACCATAGGAAGGAGAGACATGTACTTAGCCCAGGGAGAGATGCAATGTAAGTCGGGGCAGCAGCAGGAAGCAGGCAAACTAACTTCTGAGGCTTAAAAAGGACAGTGTAGTGAGAAAGTCATCTGGCCTCAGAAAGGTCTTAGGGCTCTGAGCTAGTGTGAAATCTATGTAGACCCCCTCCCCAGCTTTGTCATCATTGCCTGCTCCTTCAGGACCTGTCGGCCTCATCCCTGGGCAGGAGAAGCCAGCCTTTCTACTACCCAAGTGGCAAGTAAAGGAAGTCCCTGATCTCCTATAAGGGGAAGATCTGCTGACATTACAAGCTGGAGCAGTAAACACTGCCTCCCCGTATTACACATGGGGACTGAGATTATTCATGGCAGTAAGATTTCACTATTAGCATAGGGATTTCTGGGGCCAAACAGCTCAATCTGACACAAATGCAGGAACACAAAGGTACGTTAGACTCATGTACAAAAACTTTACCAATCAACTAGATTACAATCAAAGCTTAAAAAAACAAAAATCTCCTGGTAAACCAGGATTTGCCTCTGCTAGGAGAGACACCCCTGATACTCAACGAAAGTAGCAATCACAAAAATTCTGCCATCCAACCACCAACTCTCATTGTTTAATGTGACTACTGTGTATTGACGAGGTGAAAATGTCCTTTGGTTGTCTTCACACCACAGTGACACTCCCTGTCCAAATCTTCTTCCAAAAATAACCAAACACAAAAACAGTCCTGGGCTTGCACAGCTCTCTTCTTTTAGTCCAGGATCCTGTCTATATATAAATGTCAGAGATGACTAACTCCTTCCCCTAAATACCAGCAGTTTTGCTTCTTCACACATCACCAACTCTGTCTTCTCAGATCGTCCTATTTATTTATTTAGATAAATTTTTACAGATGAAGAGGAGGCAATTAGTAGTAACGTGAGATATAAAGGCTCATTTTGAGGAGAAAAGTGAACTGTCACTTCTCACCGAATATACCACGCATCAGTTAAGAGTCACACTGATGGGTAATTAAGCATGCTCTCAGAGGAGAGCAGAGTTGAATGACGTGAACACAGACATCTCCAGACAGTGCAACATCAGATTTGATGCAAACACTGCTAGCAACCTACATTCATTCTCAAACTGCTTTCAAGCGTGCTAATCAAGACACATCCTTCCCCTTAACCTCGAAAAAACAACAAAAACAGTACCTGCATACACAGATGAGGCCCCTGGGAACATCCAAACCAATTCATAGAGGCACCCAACCAACACAGACACATCCTGTTTTCTCCCCAGCTCCCATCTTCTCACACTTCTGGCTTGCCTATGATTTGGGTTTGCTGGGCAGCAGTATTGAAAAGGGGTTTCAGTATTGAAAAGGGATGAAGATAATTACCTGCTACCATCTCTTTCCCACAAGTATTCATTTTAATATGTATAAAAGGACTCACTATGGTTACTCTGATGAATAAAATGTATAGGACTCTCACTTTTTACTGCATTAATTTTTAGTAGTTTGTTATGTTAAAAGAATTGAGAACGGTTGCATAATTCAGTGAATGTATGATAAAGCATTACACTGTATACTTTAAAATGGGTGAATTATACAGTATGTGAATTACATATTTTTAGTACAGTTTGTTATGTTAAAAGAATTGAGTATGGTTGCATAATTCAGTGAATGTACCATAAAGCATTACACTGTATACTTTAAAATGGATGAATTATATAGTATGTGAATTATATCTCAACATACCTATTCACAAAGAGCAGAGACTGATTATTTACAGGGGATACTGAGAAAATTAAAAATACATATTGAAGACACTGGAATTGGAGGTAGCAACATGAACTCATTGTTTTTAATAGATACATACAGAAATACAGATTTGTGTGTGATTGTAATATACACATACATATATTTCTTAGCTCTGTCTCCTGAGTGGGCCTAGAAGCAGTAACATTGTAATAGCAGTAGACAAACCTAATGCCCAGATCTTGGCAAATCTAAATACCCTTCCCCTTCATTTAGGGCAAATCTAAAGTCCTAAATGAAACCAGGGCTTCTTAGAGAAATGGATGACTCCAGGGGTGGAGTAGGCAAAACACAGGATGAGCCTAGAGCAGGGGTGTCAAAACTGTGGCCCATGATCCATTGTTAATTGGCCTGCAGCAAATTCCAAAAGTATATTTAGTTTACTTAAATAAACCAGGTGAGGCAATACGTACTTCACCTCGCAGGCCCGGTTGTGTGTATATTTTACCGCATATGGCCCTTGGTGAAAAACATTGGAAAAAGTTTGGACACCCCTGGCCTAGAGCACCTTTTTGTACCAGAAAGTAAGGACGCTTTCAAAGAATGACAGGGACATAGTAAAAAGACACAAGAACTAGAATAAATGGGCTCCCACTGGCACAATCTGAACAATTATCCCATAATGAAATAAATAAATGAATGCATACAAATCTTAGTCAGGTGATAAATGTTAACACCGGCAATGAAACAAACTGATACCATGCAACTCCTAATACCGTACGAGGCAGCGAGAACACTTCTGTGGCAGTACTCTGAAAAATGCATAATGAAAAGGATCCTAAGACAAACTCAAACTGCAAGGCATTCTACAATGTAACTGGCCTGTACTCTATATAAAAATGTCAAGGTCATGAAAGACAAGGAAAGGCTTTGGAGAGAAATAAATGCAACATGAGATCCTGAATTAGATTCTAGTGCTATTGGAACAACAGGCGAAACTTGAACAGGGTCTATAGATTAGATATTGGATAGATAATTTCCTGATTTTGATGACTGCACTATGGTTATATGGAAGAATGTCCTTGGTTTTAGAAAATACACAGTAAAGTACTAAGGGATAAAAGGACATCCTGGCCGGCTGGTTAGCTCAGTTGGTTAGAACGCCATGCTCTTAACAAGGTTGCCAGTTCAATCCCCACATGGGCCACTGCGAGCTGCGCCCTCTACAACTAGATTGAAACTACTTGACTTGGAGCTGATGGGTCCTGGAAAAACACACTTAAAATAAATAAAAGTTAAAGAAAAAAAAAAGACATTCTGCCTGCAACTTAAATGATTGAAAAAACAAAACAAAACAAAAACAGTGTGTGTGTGTGGGGGGGGGGGGACAAATGATAAGACTAATTTTACCATTATTAACCAAATGTCAACAACTAGAAAATCTGAAATCTGAAGAAAGGGTATACAAAAGCTCTTTGTACATTTTTGCAACCATTCTGTAAACCATTCTGAAGTTATTTTAAAATTAATTACTTCTAATTTAAAAAGGCAAAAGTAACTCTAAAAGACCATCACCAAAAGGCTTTCTAAGGAATCTATAGTAAAAAAGGAGGTGGTGATTGCTGATTATTAACCACTGTCAGTTCTACCTCGGTACTGTAAGGGGAGGCAGGGTGAGGACAGCAGGAGACGTTATTAAATCATGACAAGGAAGAATTAGCAATATTTCCTTCCTACGACCTCCTTTAAACTCCAATCTGCTGGTCCCTCACTACCTTAGGCTCAGGCAAACTGTATTCATTTCAAAACACAGTTTTTAGGGTAGCTCTACTCACTGGTTAAGAAACTGTTTAAATGGATACTGGTGTAAACACAAGTAATTGAATTAAGTAACATCAAAGACTGTATAATAAAGAAAGACTGCTTATTCAGTGACCACAATGCAAAGAAGTTACTGAATGGTTTATGGTCAAACCGTCTTTTATGCATTTAGTTAATGACAATATCATTTCATTGTCTGGTTCTATAACACACGGATAAATTCAAGCTATAGCATTTGGAGAATAAAGTAAAATAAAATTGTTGTGTACTAGCTATGGTTGTGGTCTTGTCTTGTAATTATCATTAAGAGTGTATCCTATATTCTAGGCACTGTCATGGTGCTGAGCGGACAAAAGACTAAAGCAGGGTCCTTGTTTTCAAGGCGTTTACAACAGTTGGAGAAAGATACATAAACTGTATCTTTTACATAAACTGAAAGAGACATCACTGTCCAGTGACAGGTGTAATGGCAAAAACAAGGAGAATTTCAGAAATCTAGATATCTAGATAGAAAATACAACCAGGAGGAAAGCTTCCTTTAAAAGAGGCATCCCCTGAGCTAAGTCTTATAGGGAGAACTCCCCAAGAAAAGTAAGTAGAGGCAAGAAATTCTAAACAATGAGAACTGGATGGTAAGTGACCAGGAGCCCTGAGACGAATCTAAAGCACAGAGTGGGAGGGTGTGGGGGACTCAGTAGAGCTAAGCAAGAACCACTTTATGGAATTTTTCAACCCATGCTAAGGAGCTTAATTAAACATTACTTTTTACGTGAAGAAGACCTACAAAAGGGTTTTACGTGCAAGAGAGACAATTCAACCTTCATTTTAGATCAGAGGGCAATAGCCTGGACAACAGAACTGAGAAACATGCATAGAGGCCATTGTCAGAGCCTAGGCAGGACATGAGGATAGGCTGAACTAGAGAAGTGGGAATCAGATGGAGGAGGATCTAAGCCACAGGTTCCCAAACTTTCTAGCCACAGCACCCTGAGTATCTCAGTAATTTTTTCACAGCACCCCCAGACCAAAAGAATACCCCAAAATTAAGTAGTTAGGTCCAACAATTTAATAAGTACTTATATATCCTAACAACTTAGTGCCTGCTGGTCCCTGTGGAACTCCTCCAACGTTGCAATTGATTGAACACCATCAACTGTATTTCTTCTACAGCGATTTTGTGTGATGCTGGCTTTTCATCTTAGGAACCACTAAAATACAGCTCCAAAAAGATATGTGGTCATAGAAAGGAATGAAATGATGCGGTGTTGAAACTGTGACTACCTCAGCTAGCAGTTCATAGGACGTCTGATAGATGTTTCCCTTGAAAATCAAAAATATCCCACGATGTCCCTGTGAGTTTGCGGCCATGTCATGGAGTGCTTCGGTGCAGTTTGGGAACCATGGATATAAGCCATATTTAAGAGGTAACAATCAGGCTAGCTTGAAAACTGACTGGATGTGCAGAGACATAGGTTTCCCAGATCTCAAGCTCACAGTTCTGGGTGGGTAGTGGAACCAGCAAGAGACAAACACACAGAAGGGGACAGACCAGGCTGCAAAGTCTTCAGGGATAACAGTGCAAAGGGCAGAAATGATTCCAAATACTGTCTATCTACAAATATTCAGGAATATTCTCGCTTCGTTTAATTTGAAAATTTTATAGAGAATAAATGAAACCTCTGGAGCCAGAAATTTCTTAGAGCCAAATAGAAAGAACATCCTTAAACCACATCATACAAAACTTTATCAAGTATTGTACTGCCATAGCATGGTGCTTCAATTTTAAAGTAAATGAAGTTAAGCACATGTAGTGTCTCTCTCTACCCCTTTTAAAACAAAGTAATTGCTACATATTTTAAATACTATTATTCAGGTGCTGGCACTTCCTGTTATTTTTGCTACATGTAAGGATGATAAAAGCAATGTATTCCATTTTAGGAAAGGTTTTAATGAAGCAAAGGAGAGGAATAAGTTCAATTCATGGCTAAAATTAAATACATCCATAGAACTACCCAGGATGTCTATGTTAATACCATACCAATGTTAATCCTATCACGGATCATCTAAAATAAACTGCTTTTGCCTTTTTAAGTTTCTGTGACCAAATCTGTTCCTAATCACCCAGACTACAGATATGTGAGTGTACTTCAGATGTGTCAGTGATGAGTAGTTAGGATGAATACATTAACTAAAAGCATTTGAAGCAACAACTCTGTTCTGGGTAATAAAATGTTACGGTTTTACTCAAGTTGGCTCTGACTGTTAACACCAATCACACAGAGTCCTAACACCCTTCCCAGCCCTCAGAATGGCAGGCAGCACAGGGCCTAGCCTGGGCATGCCCAAATGTCTACAAGCACCCAAGTGACTTCTGAAAACTACCACAAGTTTCGTCTGGTTAACAAGACAGGATTTTGGTACCTTGCAAAATGTGGGTAGGATGAGATGGGGGAACAGAAGATTCTGTTCCTTGGGCTGCTTCAGTACCACTCCACTGTGACTGTAAAACAGTACTTTCAGGCTCTCCCTGGGAGGCAAAGCTGGGCTACTCTGAGGGCAGCACTCTCAGTCAGTGCCATGGAAAAGACTCATCCGTAAAAGACAGAAGGATGCTCAGAATGGGAGACGGAGAGTTAGCGACCATCCAAGACAAGTCAACGACTGAGAACAGGAAGCAGTCAACATTCAAGGGAAAGGCCCACAATACGTTCCTGCAGCACCCAGCTTCTGAACAGATGTAGGTATTTCACTGTGAGTCAAGAGAAAATTAAATTTAAAAACGAGGGACCCCACCTCGTGAGAAGTACCCACCAAGACACTTGAAAGGGATCACAATGTGGCTCTTGCACTGCTTTTTGTCCCTCCGACACCAATTATCCACACTGACTGGCTGGTTGGCTTCCATCACATTATTGATCTGGAGCTCTGGATACATCTGCAAGGGAAAAGAGCACATCCACAATTAAATGGCGTGGTCCAGAATAAATGGACATTCACTCGCACGTGAGGATGAATATCTATGTTCAACTCAGCGTCACCATTATCCTATATAAATCTCAAGTTCCACTCTGCTGTCCCTGGCTCCAGATAAACTCATCAAGTAAAAAGATAATGTAAAGATTAGTTTTCTTGTGACAGGCAGATTTCTGACTACCTCTAATGCATTCTCTTAAAGAAAGGAATCTTTAAGGACACAAAAAAGCTGCAAGCTTTCAGCTCAGTAAATCTATTACGTATCAAGGCCACTTGTAGGGTACAGGTAAGTAGCTGAGTTCATGAACTAAAACATGTTAGAGGCAAGTCTATGGAAACGTCCGTTAATGAAATTATAAAATAATGCTTCAACCCTGGCCCACAATGCTAGTCTTGGTTATGTAAGAAGTTTGCATATTTTATATCCTTTTCAAGGTCACGTTTTGACCCCAACCAAGTTAACCAGACCTGACATGATCGCTTACAGAAAGAGGAAAACACAAGCATACACATGACATGTTTTGCTTCACATCTTCCCATATTAAGTGGGAAGCCAAGAGAACCAGGCTGCACTTCTGCGGTGTGTGTCAGGCTTCTGCAATATTCCTTCCTGAAAGAACTGAAGTCCACAGCACACACACAGGCACAGCCTTTGAGAAGTCTTAATCACACCATACACTTAGAAACAAAGGCCCCGTGTGCCAGTCACTAGCAACTTGGTCTTCGGTGAAGGGAAGAATGACAGAATATCCATTTCGAAGGTAAGCCAGTTCAAATTTGACCCAGAAAAAAAGCAGTTTTAACTTTCTGGTAACACTCTTACCTCCTGACAGTACTGAAGAACTTCTTCTTTTGTTCCAAAGCAGCTCTTCGTGCCTGTTGGGTCAGGTTCCCATTTCCCAGTCTGAATGTTCACATGCATATTTAACTTCCCACAAAACATTGCAATCTGAGGCTCAGCAACAGCAAATCCTGTTCCAGCATTGGCTGCAAGAGCCTACCAAAGGGGAAGAAAAAAAACAGGTTTACACCAAAAAGGTTGGCACAAGGGCACAGGCATTCAGAGGTTTGTGACAGTAGAACTTGATCTTCAAAAAAATCTTTACTGTTTACTATTTTTATCTTTACAAACAAATCATTCTCCTAGATGGCAGGCCAGAATAAAAATGACCTTTGGACCTATGGGATCAAAGTGAAAGGTCAATGGGAAATTTAACTCCTACCCCCCATCTGGATACTTCCAGTTTGGGAACCTATAATCCAACTATGGTCTCTTCTAATACAAGCAAATCTATTTTCCATTCCTTAATATATCAAACCACAAAAGTATAGGATGGGTAAAGCTCCAGTAAATTTTACTCAATTCATTCACACAACAAAATTTTATTGAGTAACTACTATTATGCAAAGCAACAAGCTAAATGTTTACACAAGGGTAAGCAAAATGTTATGGCCCCTGCTCTCATGGGGCTTATGGTCTAATGCAGGAGACAATATTCACACCAAAAAAGTGTGATCACATTTCCAGACATCTTAAGAAGGAAAAGAACATAGCAGTGAAGAAGCATATAAAAGGGACTTTGCCTTAGGCTTGGTAAAGTGATCAAGAAAGCTTCCAGAAGAGAATGGCACTTGCTAGAGCTTTGAGCATATGTGGCAAGAAGGTGGGTAGAGAAGGGGAGGAGAGGCATGCAGGGACAAGAGGACAGTCTGACAGTCTGTAGACCAAGAAAAGATTTTGATCTTTATCACTGAAAGTGTGAAGAGGTGTAAAGCCCAAAGTTAGTATTTTCAAAATGTAGCTCTTATGCTTTCTCTAATTTCAGGGTAAACAGACTGGCTGCAGGGGAATGGCTCAGGAAGCTGGAGTTGCAGAGTCCTAGAGAGAGATACTGGTATTTTGGTCTAAGGCAGGGTGGGTGAGAGGAAGATGTCACGTCTAGCTTTGATGATGTCAGTCATGGAAACAGAACACTGAAAGGGATTTCATGAACAATTTTATTTCGTGTTAGGTAAAAATAATCAAAGCACAAGTCTGTCTTTGACTAGTATTCGCTTCTTTGGGAAAGACTGTAGCTATTAACAGGTCACAAGTTACAGGTGAGAGCTAACATCTAGGCACACAGTAAGGCTCCCGCAGGGTCTCTTGCACTAGAAAAAACACAGGCATCCCCGCATCCAGAAATATGCCAACACACGGTTACATCCACAGGGGAGTTTCGTGGTCTGCCCTAATGTAAAAGTTCTTTCAAAATAAAAATTAAACAGCTTTGTTTTTAAATGTTAAAACCTGGGGGGGGAGGCAGTGTTAGATTGTGTGGTATCTTATATTGTTCTTTTTAAAAAGAGCAATGAACATAAAATGGTTTTCCTATAGCAGCAAGAGTAGATTTAACTTAAAATATATGGGAAATGTATGCTTTCTAAGCAGCTCTTAGTGATCTATGCTGATGGCCAACACAGACATGAAGAATGATCCTTCCAATCAGGAGGCTACATTTGATTTTGAAATGCATTTATGATCCTTTTCCAGGACAAATGTACCACCTACACAGGTTTTGCTTTGAAACTTATGAAAATTAGCCTGCTTTCTACTAGTACAAGAAAAGGAAGCATAAACACTTGTTGGATAGCTGGGAGAAAACTAATTTGGAAGTAAAATGCTGCCTAGATCAATCACGGTTGAAAAACACCAATTAAATCCAATGAGGAGAATAATTAGCAACTTTATTAACTAGAATCGATTTGTAGCTCTGCTGTAATAGTAATAATCATTTATTAAAGTAAAAGGCAGATTCTAAGCCTTCAGTATAACTGCACGTGAAGCTACAGAATGCGGTGAAATGCTGTCTCCCCCAAAGAAAGAAAAAAACATTTAAACATATCTTCGGAAAGGAACACACACTTATTTATAGGTAATACTCTAACGGTGTTGAATCAAAAGGAATCATTAAAAGGCAAAAGGGTGCTCAAGACAAGTATGTTAATTCTCACAATGACATGAAGACATGCACCAAAATGCCTCTTGTGTCGGCCATTCTTCTTTTGGGAGCCATATCTAAGTACTATGGCTAGAAACTCTGATTATGATATGGAGGAAAATAGGCATATATAAAATGGGTACACAGAGAGACAAAGGCAAGGAATTCCCAGGGACATTTCTGGGTATTGAAACCAGTGCTCTCCCCAAATTCTTTCCTTCCTGCTTCAAAAGCCCAGACAGAAGCAAATGAGGAAAACCCAGGAAGACATAATAAATATGTAAGCAAGAAAGCTAAAGGGACACGTCAGAAAGGAAGTGTTTCCTAAACTAGCTATAGATGCACTAAGACAGTCAAATCTGACAGATGCTGAGCAGTATTTCCTAAATTCTCTGTGGCCTTGTATTATTTTAACATTAAAGGCTGCCCTTAACCAGTAGAATTTCAGGTGTGGTGTTTAAGTTTTCAGAAGCATGGGGGGGGGGGGAAGGACGAGGATGGGAACATTTTACTTCAATTCCAAAAAATGAACACAGGTAGGGCACAGGGTCAGTAAGTTATGTGAGGTCACTCGAGCCACAGCGGTGGAGTGGTCAAAACTGCACAGGCAGCCATTTATCAGCACCAAGGATTATGTTCCACATGTTCCTCATTACGGCTGTTGGCTAAAAGACCACAGAGCTCCAACTGTATAAATGTTCAGTTTATGGGTCAACCACTGAGGTCAATACAGCAGTGGTAAGTGCATTTGATCTCTGTGCTGAGATGGTCAGCGTTACCTTCCCTAAAGAGAATCTAAAATACCAGAGGTTAAAGCAACAGGAAGAGGCCACTAAGCAGCGGACAGCTCCTCACATCAGTTACCACCAAGAAAAAGGAGAGTAACTGGAATCATTCCAGACAGCTAATATGCTATAGTGATTCACTTTTGAGTTCAGAAAGATTAATCCTTGTGGTCATAAGAGACTCTCAAGAAGGTATCATCTGAAACATAAAAAGCCTCTGTGGACCATGTCTAGGAATCAACTAATCAAACATACCCCAACCTTATCTAGAGTATAACACGATCTTTTTTTCTGTTATGTTTGTACTGCATTACTTTGAAAATGCTCTTATTTAATGTGCTCTCCATTTTCTTAAGCACACACTGTGCCTTGATCCATTACATCAATGTATAAATCAATCTGTTTCCTAATCTAACATGTTACAAATGGGATTTCACTGCCACGTCAGCACTTCTGATATCCTGTGAACCTGGAATCCGCTCTGAAAGAAAATTAATGCCCTATGCTTTGGCACTTAAGCCAGTCCTTGTGATCTATGCACACTGCAGTACTTTGAAGGCTTTGAAAACAAATTGCATCAATTGCTTTCCCAGCCCAGTGCTTCCATTTTACTTAATAATTCATTCTTAATAAGAAATTCCATCTTATTAATTTGGCTCTAAGAAGAGTTTAGCTATCTAAGGACAAATTCAACTTGGTAAAAAGTGCTTCTAGTAACTTGGTTGAAAACCTGAAAGCAATAAATAAATCTCTATCTGAACCTAACCTTTAGTCATCACTAAGAGACACAACTCCTGGGCCCACCTAAGCCCTACCTCCTTTCACAGAGTCACTCTGGACCAATGCAGCCTCCCAATCCAAGCCAACATGTACGCCCGTTACTCCTTCCTCACTGAAGCTAGTGCCCCAGAATCTAATCTGGCTCCAGTTTGTGAAAGTGCCTGCAGGGGAGGGAGCTGATTCCAAAGAGGATTTTATCCTATGACTAAGTGAATCATGTTTCCTTGGATAGGAAGGTGCGGCATCACAGCTACTCAATTGCCCAAGCTTCACCTTGGGAAGGCAGTTCTAGTTCTAATAAACACTGAACGAGCAACTAGTTACCTCCTGAATGACAGAGATATCGGAAGACAACAGCACTCTTACTCAAAGACCCTTTTTAAAAACTGTCAAGTCTGTAAAATGACAACCTATTAATGGATGTAAAAACCCACTATACTAATGCATTCCTGTTTGTTCAAAGTGCTAAATGCTACTTCACAATTCATAAATTCAAATGACTTCTGTGTCCACAAACCTGCACCTAAGATTTACTTGACTGAACCAAGTTTTTAAAAATCCATGGTTTCACGGTAGCTCCCCCCAAGGTATTTATTAACTACAAAAGGTAGGACAAATTACTTCACAGTGAAGGCACCAACATTATCCTCACCAGCAGTAAGACATTTAAGAGTACCGATGGGGAAGGACCGAGTGACTATTACAGGCCGGAAAAGGCTAAGGAGAAATGACAAGTAAATGCAAAGTGGGGGTCTGGGGACAAGATCGTGGAACAGGAGAAGGACATTAATGGGGAAACTGGCGCAATTATTGGAATAAGGTCTGCAAATCTATTAATAGCGCTATACCAATGTTAATTCCCCCAGTTTTGATACCTGCACTGTGGTTATATCAGATGTTAATATTAAGGAAGGAGGTCTACAGGTATGGGGAACTCTGTAGTAGTTTTGCAAGTGTTTTTTTTTTAAATTAGTTCAAAATAAAGTGGTTTTGGTTTTTAATCTTCTTCATTACCTGCCTTAATTTTAACGGCTATTGCACGGTTCCAATCTGTCAAAAAGAGAAGACACTCTTTTAGGTAGGGCAACTGGTAAGTATAATCAGAGCAGGCCCAATACATGAAAAACTTACTATTTATTCTGAACACGTGGCTATGCACCATAATGTAGTAAAACCCCCTGTGCACAAGTATTAAATTTGGTATCTCTCCAACGGAAGGACTATAGCAATTTTGCCCAGCGTCTAAGACATAAGAAAGTCCTGTCAAAGCGTGCCTATAGTTTGGAGCCTTCAGAGTATCTTCATCAACAGTACCAAAGTGAAGCTTTCAATTTTAAAAAGTCCAAGCTTCAAACATTTCAACTCACTATCATTATTATTAAACATTTCCCAGTTTTAGCAGCAAACAGAAAACCTGTCCTTAAAAGTGACAGTTTGCATTACACCAGTTGAAAATCCTTGGTCTTTTTTTACATTTGAACTTCATTCTGACTAGAAGCTGGTGAATTGGGTTTAGGAGGGAATAAACTCCAAATGTAAAAAGGCCATTATCCTTCCACTGACATATACCAGCTGTTAGGTATTATTTTCATAGGCAGTAATTTATACAAATCATCCCTGCTTGTATTAGAGCTCTAAATATTAAAGTATAAATGAGGTATCATTTTCAAGACTTGAAACAGTTTAGACTGTCTCCAAGGCTTTTTACACCGGCACCAATATTTAAGACGGGTCTTTCTGTATGTGTGTCCAAGATGACAGCAGGAAGTCTTTTATAAATGAAGTTATTAAAATACATAAAATACTTTTATGTAAAAAAACCAAGATGCAGAACAGTGTTTATGGACTAAAATTCTCAAGTGAACAGCTTCTTTACTGGCTCATTTCTTTCCAATTTCCCATAAAAAAATAGGAATTCTACGAAACTGATTTCCACAGGTATGCAGACACTAGGGATATGCCTTGTCCAACCATTGGTCTTCTGCTTATTTCACTCCAGACCTCAGAGAAAGTGCGTGATGCTAACAGCATAGGCTTTAAGAGGCAGACAAACTGTGACTGAGTTCCAGCCCCATCACTGACTAGCTTGCCAGCTTTGGCAGGTCACCTAACCAACCGGGACCTCAGTTTCTTCACCTATAAAATGATGACAATAGTGACTGCACACCACAGTGTTGTTTTGAGGTTTAAATGAGTTAACACATGTAAAGTACTTGAAATAGTGCTCGTTACATCGAAGTTCTTCAAGTGTCCGTGGCTATTATTACCAGGCTTTAAATTTCTTTATCTGCAAAACAGGGCTACTAACATACATATTCCTCTCAGGCTTGTTTTGGGGATTAAATTACAATAATGCACTAAGCATAATGCTGGCCTCAGAGCAAGCACTCAGATGGTAGCATCATTATCACAAGGCTGGCTCCTGAAGATTTAATTCTCTGGCTCCAATTACAAAGAACTGGGGCTTAAATCATGGGCACACAGGGAAAAACATGAAATCCTCACGTGACCAGTCATCCTCCCCAAATCCAGGATGGCATGAAATGGGCTTAAAAGACTGCACATTTCTTTTTTGCCTATTAAATTGGACATGCCTTAGGCTGCAACAATACTCTATATTTTATTTTGTGGGAATTCAGTCACCAAATGCTTACACGAACAATTTAATACTGCCCTACTATTTAAAGGAAAATCACCGGGAGCTCTGGCTTCCTGGCTCTGGTCCGGCTTCCGTCTGGCACGGAAGTGAGTTCAACATGAATCTGCAGTTACTACTGAGACACTGTTATGATCAAAAGAGCACTATGTACGTTATTTCTCTAAACGCATTTTCCTGAGGGATAGTCCCCTACTTACCAGCTATGCAACCCTCCTGGAAGTTATTTACTCACTCTCTCTTGACATTAGTTGTTGCTTGTGTGCAACATAAATATGGCGCTACCCAAACATTAGTTATTACAATAAATGACACCTACAATATTAGCTTTGCATTTTGGTTCACATTATAACAGATAGAACTCTCCTTTCCTAAAACTCCTGATGCCTAAGAAACATGGCTTAGAAACAAAAGGACAGCATCCTCACTGAATAAGAATCTACATGATTCCAAAGCTAAGCAGTAACGTGTCATACTTTGAAGGCCTGCTAACTGCAGGTCAGAGAGCCAAGAGGCTTAAACATTAATATAGGATGATCTAAATGGTGTGAACTTGGGCTTAACCTTTGAACTCACTGGCCAGTATCACTTAGGCAGTTATTTACTAAGGGTGTGCTAAACAGTGTGTGCAAGGTTGGGCGGAATGTATAGAGAGATGTTTCCTAAATCTTCAAAGGGTGAAATGATTCCAGTAACAAACACTCAAAAGTACTACTACTAAATATTAATCGTTAAATACCTTCATTCTAAATCATTTTTACTGATTTGCAGAAGACAGAAATAATTCAAATGATGGGAGGTTTTCTGCAGAATATCCAAGCACAAACCTGGCCATAGTCTCAGAAATTATAAGCATACTTCTGGTTGATCCAAAGCTCTATGATATTGCATTTAGTATTTGAAATGCAGTGTCACAATCCTTAAAAATTAGGTATTTCTTTACCATATTTCATGTACTTGAAATGTAGTAATTTGCACCTTTTAAAGAAGTATTCTATTCTTCAGATAGATCCATTTCACTAAAATAAATATTCAACCTAATGACTTTTACCTAGGTTAAGGTGGGAAACTATCCAACATGTCTACTTTGGCTGAAATGTTGACTTCCAGATGCTACAACCACAAACATGAAAGGCCAATGTCAGAAATCTGAAATTTATTCCACGGGATCTCTTTTCCTCCAATATATCCAGGAAAAGAAAACAAATCCATGCTGCTGAAAACATTCATGTTTTAATATGTAGGATGGTTTTTACTAGTGTTTTAAAGCAAGGGTTCCCTAACACTCACTAGGGGGGCTAATCAGGTCTACAACAGATTTTAAGTGACCTGAAAAATAAGAAAAGTCTAGAGTGCACGTGTATGTGCACACATGTCTAGGAGTGTCAGGGTATAGAGCCGCTAACTGTTCTCTCGAGAAATGACTGTCCTGAATTCTAAGATTACTTTCTTTCCATCTTTTGTTTTAAAATGTTTTTCATAAAACGATGGCAAAAGTAAGTAGGTAGTCATTTTAAAAAATATTCTGTATTATTATTAATAATTGACAACCTTATCTATCTAAAAATTTTTTCTTAGTGTTTATAGCCCATGAAAACCTTTATTTCTAAGGGTCTGTGATGCCGAAAGGCAAGAAAGGGCAAAAATTCTTAGGTGAATAATCCTTATCTCTGTTTATAAATAGAAAATAAGACAATTTTCCAAAATGACTTTCACAGAGCAGGGAGAGGCAAATTCCCATTTTAAAACATAAACAGCAACTTCTATTTGCCATTCTGCTAAACATTTTACTATGTTTACAAGGTACAAGCAAGATTCAGATACCAATCTTGATGTAACGACTCACTTTTAATTTCTAATATCCATTAAAACAACTGTGAAGATAACAAAAATATGAAAGCGCTCCACCCTCTCCAAGTTCAAAGCAAGTCAAAAGGCATCTTTCCTATGATTTATGAAGCATTTAAATTTGAAAGTAAATAGAGGCTGTAGTATCAACTCACACCAGATCTGCTTGCAGACAATAATTCTTCCGGTCTGGGACCCATGCCCATGTGCATTATTGTAATTATCAGCAATTTAAAAAAATAAAGTAATAAAGCCAGTTTGAGCCGCTAGTTAGTATGTTTACTGCAAGCTACCATGGCCATTAATTAGCCTTCCTGGGTTCAAGCCACCTAACTACTAAATAAGCACATAAAAGAGAGCAAAAAAAGTAGAAAGAATGAATAAAAAGAACATAAACGTGTGTGAGTGCAGGCTCACACAGATACACACACACATACACACTGGGAAGTATAACAGCACTATTGTTCTCCTTGTCAGGTGGGCCGCTGGGGAGCTGTGTCCACACCCTTGCCCTCCATGATCCGTTCTCCCCACAGCATTCTAAATCATCTTAGAACACATCACTCTTTGGTTCCAAGAGATTCCAACTCTTTAACAGGACTCCTGCCTCACCCCATCACCCCACCTTGTGCTCAGCACCACCCTTTGTGTCCCTGTGTCCACACACCAGCCAGGGTCTTTCTGGCCTCAAGCCTCTCCACCTAGAACTCCCTTCCCCTGATCTTCCCTAAGCAGGCACATTCTCACCTTTCAAGACTCTCAAAGGTCAAATGTACATCCTCTGAGGGGCCTTCCTGAGGACAATCCCCAAACCACTGCTGTTTTACTTCCCCCTCAGGCAATCTGAAACTACTTGTTCACTCACCTGCTCTTTCCAACTCCCTCCATGAGAATGTAAGTCCCTACGGTGAGACCCTCATGTTTTTCTAACCACAGTATCTGGAAACAGCACCTAGAATATAGAGGTAATCATTTCCACTAAAGTGACTGTCCGAATCTAAAGCCTGTGTTCCTCCTGGTTTTTATCAAGACATTTAGTTAAAGTACCATCAATTAGCAGGTATCACTCAGAGGCAATTCCTAAATGATTAACACTGTGCTAGTCTTCATATAACTAGACCGATAATGAATGACAAATTAAAAAGAAACTTATGCAGCATGGCAAGTTTTTATTTTTATTTATTTCGTTATTTTTTTGGCAAGTGAATCCATGTAAACAGCTTGAAATGCCACATAACACAAGGCTCTTGGAGGAGGAGCAGTCCTGCAGCCCAGGTGAGCACACCTGTCAAAGGGAGCACCACCTCTGGCCCTTTCATGTGCTGTCTACCTCCTCATTTCCAAACATGCTGTATTTCTGTTTCTTTTCAGTCCAGACAGTATCAACTTCCTATTAGAAAAGGATTTAACTCTTAAACCACCATACCCTATGTTCATCCGCCCACGTCCTCTTGCCCGTTAAGTCAAATCACTGCGCCAATTTACATTATTATAACATAAAAATGTACTGATTACAGTTCTTTTCTTAGGTATCTACAAGGTCTGACAATTAAGTTTGCGAACTCATCCTAGAAAAAGTGCTACGTACCTCATTGCTGAATATCACTACCGTCACCTTCCAAGAACTCCCCTTGGGAAGCTATGCACCGACGCCAGCGCCTAGTCCACCCTTCAAAGCAATTTTGGAACTCTTTTCCTGGAATGGCCCTCAGAGATGTAGTCGTATTACCCTTGATGTCCTGAATGTCATCAAAATGTCTTCCTTTCAATATTTCCTTTATCTTCGGGTAAAGAAAGAAGTCATTGGGGGCCAGATCAGGTGAGTAGGGAGGGTGTTCCAATACAGTTATTTGTTTACTGGCTAAAAACTCCCTCAAAGACAGTGCTGTGTGAGCTGGTGCATGGTCGTGATGCAAGAGCCATGAATTATTGGTGAAAAGTTCAGGTCGTCTCACTTTTTCACGCAGCCTTTTCAGCACTTCCAAATAATAAACTTGGTTAACTGTTTGTTCAAGTGGTACAAATTCATAATGAATAATCTTTCTGGTATCAAAAAAGGTTAGCAACGTCATTGCAACAAGTTCGTGAACTTAATTGTCAGACCTTGTCTTTTCCCATTTTGAGTCCACAACTGAAGTCTTTTATTTGCTTGGTTTCACAAGTACTGATCATTAACACTCAAGACTGTCAAGAAGATCTGTGAAGTTCCTTTCAATGCAGTCATATGCGTTAGGTAATCTAACAGATTCTATTCCTTTTTTTCTCCCTCGACCCACCATTTTCCTGCTTCACCTACACATAGGCTTGAGCACAGCGACCATTCCTGGGACTTTGATTATAACCATCCTGAAAATTCCTTCCACTTTTCTCCTGTTTTCTGACCCAAGACCTTCCTCTTTCTTGACTCACTGCCTATTTTAGTGGCTTACATCTTCCTGAGAAAAGGTATGTGAATGGTTAAGTTTCAAACATAACAGGTTCTCAAAACAAGTTTCTATTTTATGCACAGAGTTTATTGGTAATTTGGTTAAGCACTAAATTATAAGCTGGACAAAATTTCCCCTCAGAATTCGAGATATGGAGATACTGCCTTCCAGCACTGCTGCTGATAAATTTAAGGCCCATTGATTCCTGATTCCTAATCCTTTAGTTCTTCCCCCCCCCCCCCCATATGGAAGTAAATTCTAAGATCTTACAATTTCTGGCATTCTGAAATTTGAACGTGTGGTGCCTTGGTCTGGGTTTTCGTCATTTGCGTACCTAAGCTCTCAGTTGGGGCCACATCAACCTGGACACACTCAGTCCTGTGTTTCCTCTGTGCTCGGTATGAAACTTTCATCAGCTGCATCTTGGGGACCTCCTATATCTATCAATCCTCTATCTTTCTCATCTTTTCTAGTGTCTTTTCATTCCCTCTTTCAGAAAGATTTCTATATTTTTAAATTTCTGGTGTCATGTTTCTAATCTCCAAGAACTCTTCCTTGTTCTCTGAAAGCCATATTTTATTGCAAACTATTATTTCACTGATGTAGTACCTTCTCCTCTTTGAGGTATATATCAAAAACTCATCTGAAGTTATTTTATTTATCTTCCTTGCATTGTCTTCAAGTTGCCTTTTCCCCTATCTGTTTTGTTCTTGTTCATGTTCAAGGTGTTCCTGAAATACCTGGTGATCCTAAACCACCTAATCCATTGACTACTACTAAGAAGGGAACACTGAAAAACTGGTTAGAAGTTTTCTGTACATGGATTTGTCAACAAGTGACTCTCATTCCCCTCTCCAGAGAAGAATCCTACACCCTGACTGGGGCCCATGAGCCTGGCTGTCAGGGACCTGGGGGCCTAGTTAGGGCGATTTTCACCTCTCACTGCCTCATCTTCTGCTGGGCTTCCCACTGGGAGTAAATCTTAAGTCTTCCTGGGGTGAAGAGTGGGGGAGGGGTATTGAGGGGATAATCACTCACATTTAGTGTAAACCCCTTCCCTGTTACTGGCCTTACCTACTCAGAGCCCTGATGCTTTCCATCCTTCATTTAAGTTCTGCTCTGCAAATTAGTTTGCTTTTATTTGGCTTTTCCCTCTGCATTTAGGTGTCAGCTTTTTCTGCTCTACTAGCTCACTTACTCAGGTCTATCTGCTTTCCATCTTTAAGACTTCTGTGGCCATCTTTCCTTCTCTCCAGTTCTCTGTACTTGTTGGTTTATTCATATGTAAATGGATGGAAAACTAAGCAGCATTCTCTCATCAGGACAGAGCTAGGACAACTAGAATCTTCTGCCTGCATCGTTTGAGGTGCAACAATTCAAAGCTACTATGAATATATTTGAAAACTGGAGATGGAAAAGTATTGACAAGATCACAAGCTTTTATTTTTTATTATTTAAACATAATGCCAGTTAAAAAATAAAATTGTTATCTTTACTCAAATTATTTCACCCTATCACTTTACAATTATGTTACAGTCAACATGCTAGTCACTGGGCATTATGGGTTAAATTGTGTGCCCCCAAAATTCATATGAAGTCCTAAACCCCACTACCACCAAATGCGACCCCATTTAGAAATAAGGTCATCACAGATGTAATTATTTAAGATGAGGTTATATTGGAGTAGGGTGGGCCCATAATCCAATATGACTGGTATCCCTATAAAAACGAGAAATGTGAAGACAGACACACCCCCGCAGGGAGAACACCCCATGAAAACTGGAGTTAAGAAACTACCAAAAGCCAAGAAACTACCAGTAGCTAAGAGAGGCCTGGAACAGATCCTTCTTTAGCACTTTCAGAGAGAGCATGGCCTTGCCGACACCTTGATATTGGACTTCTAGCCTCCAGAACAGAACAGGAAGACAATAAATTTCTGTTGCTTGAGTCACTCGGTGGTACTACATTACAGCAGCCCTAGCAAATGAATATACAGGGAAAACTAGTAAGACTCAATGTATATATTGGGGGAGCTCATAGTCTTTAGAGACAGGATCCAGACATAGAGAAACCCAGAACTACAGTAAAACACATGCATTATGAATGAGAGGTGAGGAAGTGAAAACTGAGAGCACTGTAAGCTGAGAAGAGCTACAACAGAGGTGGGCACAGGGCTTAGCACAGAAGAGAAACAACTATGGGGCGAGGTTCAGGACAAAGTCTTCATGACCTCTTCTCCACAGAAACCGTGCTTGGGCTCTTCAAGCATGAGTTATGTACGACCTTGCTAGGCATATGTTTTCGGGGGGGGGGGAGCAATTATGGAGAGACAAGGAGACCAGTTAGGAAGGCAATGAATTCATCCAGGAGAGAGGTGATGAACAAAAAGGCATCAGTGGGAAAAGGACAGACTGGAGAGATGTTGACAGGATTTGTACAGGGGACAAGAAGGGTCACAATGATTCCAACTTTCTAATTCTGACAACTAGGGGAGTAGTGGAATTAATAACCAGCAGAGAAACTGAAGAGGATTGGTAGGGAGGGAACAGGGGATGGAAGATGGACAGATTTTAGATTTGGATGCGTTGTATTTGAAGTACTCAAGGTTACCCAAGTGGCAATAGTGGAGGTATTTACTAGACAAAAACTAGCGAGTAATGTGGGCTGGAATGATGAATTTGCACTTCAATGACAGGCTGAAACAATTTTAAACCCAGAGATTAGGTAGGATCATCTGGGGAGACTGCAGATGAAAAGGAGAAAACAGAACCGTAAGAAATATCAACATTTAATAATGGGCATCTACAAGGAAAGTCCTTGCCGGAGGGAGAAGAACCAGGAAAGGTGAATCAGAAGGAACTGAAACGTCAGCCCGAGATTTCAGTGGTTGTAAGAGCACTAGTCACTTCAAGGTGGAGGGAGTGACAGAAACGACCATGTGAGCCCAAGGAGGCACAGGAGATGAAAGGAAATACAGTCCGAGTAAACAAAGAATGGAAGTCTACTTTTCCAACGGTCTATTTTATGAAATCTAAATAACAGGTATTTCCTATGAAGATTAGCATCCAAATTGAGATGTAGCTGTAAATGTAAAATATATGCAGAACTTCAAAGATTTAGTTTAGTATGCAAATTTTTTAAATGTAAAATATCTCATTAATTTTATTACATGTCAGCTTTATAAATGACTATCCATGTTAAAATAATATCTCATCAGCTATATTGGGTTAAATAAAATATACTGTTAAAACTAATTTCACCTATTTTTGCTTTTTTTAAAAATGCCAATTAGGAAAATTTACATTACACATATGCCTTGTATTTATTTCTAATGTAAAGTGCTGTGTTAAACGTTCAGTTAACATTATGCTATGAAAGACATAATCTGAATGACTTTTTTTCTTTCACCTGTAGATTCCATTTAAATACGCTTTCCTTTCTTCCATTATGAAGGCTAGCTAGGGTTTCTGTTAATTTCAAGAATGCGGTACTTGAATAGCTCCTTGAGAAATCCTCATGATGCCAAGAGTTAAATAGGTAACCGCCACAAAGCTTCTCTGAAGAGGCCAGGCTAGCTAGTTCAAGAGACAAGTGGTTACAAGTAAAATAACGAACAGAAATTAGACAGGAAAAGGGATTTCAAGACATTTCTTCTTAAAAGGGATTTTCTATGGGTTATACGTAAGTGGGTTAAGTGCCAAGAGCCAAATGTCTTATTTTATTCAATTGCTGGGACACACACACAAACACACACACCATGCTCTCCTCCATCCCCCACCTCTTTAGATTTACATATGTGTATGCCTGGTTGAAACAAACCAACCCTCTCCCAAGCTTCTAACAATCACAGAACAAAATCCAAACATCTTCCAAAGATAAAAACAAAAACAAAAAACCCAGAACAGACAAAGCATATATGATATGATGTTCGTATCACACAGGAATTGCTGATTTAATTATTTTTGTTTTAAGTCAATAAACATCTGTAAGGGCGTTATGAGAGTAGGCTCCCTAGATAAACAAAATGAATGAGTCACAAGTCCTCAACTGTGTGGAGGCTTGGCCTGGTAGGGGAGACAGCATGTAAACAAAATAATGCTAATAAAAAAGGAAAGATTCTCAAACTCTTGTCATATAAGAGATGCCCAGTCACATCTGACCGTTTCCTAAATGCAGCTAAAAGTTAAGCCACAATGAAAGGTACAATGATGGTATCCATTTTCTATAGGCATAATATTATAAATTGGGAGTCTATGCCTAAACAAACATGAAAATAAAGAGAAAAAAGAGCAGATACCAATATTGTTATAAACTTAAGTATCTCAATCATGAAAGTTCTTTTCAAGAGTTTCCTTTATGGGCGAGAGTGGCTGAAGCTTCTTAAAATATTTAAATCTCATGAAGCACAGAAAGAAGATGACTTCTTTCCCTTGAAAACTTCCTGGAGCAAGCATTAGTACCTTCTGCTGCTCTAAGCACCTTGTGTTTCCTTCAAGTTTGCATGCCTGGATGATTTTCATTGCCAATTCATTGTAGTACCTGAATGCCTCAATCATGTCAAGGAGGGAGCCAGGCATTCTCCCAAAGACACATGTTCAGTGATCTCTTACTCCCAATTTCAGCTAATTTTTCTGGAAAACTTTGCGATGTTTCTGTACCAGTGCTTGTAGACTTCCCCTGAAAATTAGATGATTTTCTTAAAATCCATCTAATCTTTTTTTTTAAAATGGAACAATCAATCAAACCATCCTTTCCTTGTGCCAAAACCTTCTTCCTTTGATGATTTACAGACATTGCACAGACCAAGTTTAATCAATTACTCTGTATAACATGTTAATCTGAGTTCAGGCATTCCTTAAAAGCAAATCAATAAAAGGCAGATGAGAGCATGGCAACCATCAGCAAATTCCAAACTATTATATTTTGAATGAAAAAATGACAACCATCTTACTAAATTGATTTTATATATTTTATAGTTAAAAATTCCCAAATAGTCTTTATTCTTCATTTTAATATATCACTACAATCCACAACCATACATATGTACGTATATATATATGTTTATGTATACATATATATAGAAGACTTTTTCTTGAAAATTTCCTAGAGCAAGCATTAGTATCTTTTGTCTGTGTGTATGTATATTTGTTTATATATGTGTATATATATGTAATATGTATTTACACATACATACTTTATATATGTATGTATATATTTTAATACATTTTCTTCCTTTCTTAAAATGTGTATATATATATATATTTTTGGTACCCTGTGTATATATGTGTGAAAACTATTAAAATTGTAATGTTCAATATATATCAATAACAAAAGATGAACACAAGTCATGTGTATACACTTTTCTGGCAACCCCAGTACATGCATGTATATGTGTATATGTATAAGTGTCACAAGTACACACTCACACAAATTCAGTAATTCTTAAAAATTCACCCCACAAGAATTGAATATGGTTTGAGAACACCAACAACCAAACCAGTTAATAAAAAACTAGCTCTACTAAAAGCAAAGTGTTTAATGTCCTTGGTAGCAGTTAGATTATCCTCTAAATGATGTATCAACAGAAACATTGTAGGGAGAAAGAAGAAATTATTTCTGCCAACATACATACGCAGTGACTTTACAGAAAACAAAAAAGCACTGTGGTATTTAAGCACTGTAGTAAATTTCAACAGCTATGAGAATCTGTGCGGCACACACATTTTGTTTAGAAAAATCCCTCCTTGCTTTTCTTTTAAATAGTCTTACAAAGTCATTAGTACTAGTTCACCTTGAACCCTTTAAAGACTGGCAGGTCAAACAGCTGCTTAGGTCTACCGTGTTCCCCCGAAAATAAGACCTCGCTGGACCATCAGCTCTAACGCAAAAATTAATATAACATCCGGTCTTATTACTACTGTAAGACCTGGTCTTATTTTATGATAATATAACATAAGATATAGTATAATAAATATAATGTAATATAATACCAGGTCTTATATTAATTTTTGCTCCAAAAGACGCATTAGAGCTCATGGTCCGGCTAGGTCTTATTTTCGGGATAGTATTAATATAATACTATCTGGCCACTTACTACCAAGCCAAATTTGGGCAATTCATGTTGGCTTTGTATTAGAATGATTCTCCTTCACCCTCCTCATCTCTTGGGACAGCTACTAACAAGCTCAATGGAAAAAATTTTGTAACTTATTTCTAATACTTATTGCCAGGATAAAAACAAGTGTTCATATTAGGTTAAAGTGACTTCTTTGGCCCTGTGGAAAAACTGGTTTCAAACATTTCCAAACACATGTAAGACTAACAGTTACCTACATAACATCATAAAAGCCTTATCTTAGTCTCAGTAATGTTTAACATGATAATATATTTTACTTGGCCAACAAAGAACTTTTCCTATGCTGGTATAAAATGATGTGATCTAATCTATATTTGTATAAGACACTCTACCTTTCTGATCACTTCTTTGTCTCTTTACTCTCTTCCAGTCATTTTCTCCATGTGACTCCAAATGTTCCAAATACTGATGTGATATCCAAAAGAAATTTACCTTCACAATTACCAAGTAGAAAGAATGCTAAAAGTAGTTTATCTATAATTTGATCTTCATGATAAAGTTTACTGAAGCAAACTTCATTACCTCAAACTTGACTAGGAATTTATATTTTATTTTCTCCAGCTTTTCAGAGACAGACATAGATGCTGCTTACAGAATTATCAGATCACCACAGGGACATTTTAATAATTATCCATTCATCCAAAGAGATCAGTACTGCTGCAATATGCCTGCCACCATTCTGTGACAAGTTCAGTTTCTTCACTGACTACATATTCACATGTAAACCCACATATAACGTATCAGCTTATCTGGGAGCTTACCGGGTTTGAGTCTGTGCTTTGCATTTAATCTTTTAAAATCAATACTTAAAACATTTTAATCTGCTTTTAATCTGTCCTGACTAGTTCCAGTGTTTAAAATCAACATTAGCCAACATTCAGTCTCAACAACTTGTATCAATTCGCAAGATTAATCTTTCAAAATAATAGCCCAGAAGAATATTTTATGAATATAGATCCTGTGGAAGCTAATCAAAATTCAAATAATCATTTTCTTAAGAGTTGCCATGGTAGGGGGGAACAGTTTCTATAAAGAAGAACATTTCATATAGCATTAAGCAGAAATCCTCTTCAAAAGAGGATGGGGCCAGGGCAGAATCTAACCAGCCAATCAAAAAACATTAAGTTATGAGATGTGGTTTTTAGTTCATTTGAAATCTGCCATAAATAATAAATATTTATTGCAAGAGGTGATTTCAAGCCAACTTTCTCTTTCTCCTCTTTTCAACAAAGGTTGAAACTGTAACAGGAACATACAGGGGTATAAAACAAAAATGGCAACGCACATTCAACCTCCCTCAAGCAGACCATAGTCTCTGACAACTAAAGGGGCCTGCTGCTACTGAAGCATT
The DNA here is from genome assembly GCF_964194185.1 of Rhinolophus hipposideros. Lineage (NCBI taxonomy): Eukaryota > Metazoa > Chordata > Mammalia > Chiroptera > Rhinolophidae > Rhinolophus > Rhinolophus hipposideros. The sequence continues at coordinate 29,306,578 of NC_138070.1, read as the reverse complement.
GCTGCCAGATCTTCCACTTTCTTCAAAAAAATGGAAAGGAATTTATATATTAGAATGCATGTCATTTGGAAATGTTGATGTTTAACTTAAATTTAAAATACAATGAAGCCATGCAATGGTGAGAGCATGCAAGGTTTTCAATCTCTGCTTTAGTTTATGTACCAAGCATCACAGTTAGGAGGGATGGCAGTTAATTTTAAAAGTGTAAAATTCATCAAACACCTAACACCCATAAGTCATAGCATAAACTAAAATTAATCATATTCTGTCAATTTTAAGAAATTTGATTACAATAATTTACTTTAAAGACCTATGGTATTTGAAGATTGGAAGACTTAATATTATTACAATGACAATGAGACAAAGCAATATGCTAATTCAATGCAATACTCATAAAAATCTCAACAGCACCTTTCACAGAAATTTTAAAATCCATCCTAAAATTCACGTGGAATCTCACAATCTTGAAAAGGAACAAAGTTGGAAGATTCACACTTCCCAATTTCAAAACTTACTACAAAGCTACAGTGATCAAAACAGTGTTACTGGCATAAAAAACGCATACAATAAAACATACATATAGGACAGCTCAGAAATAGTCTCACATATATATAGTAAAACGATTTTTTATAAGGGTGCCAAAACCATTCAATAGGAAAAGGAAAGTGTTTTCAACAAACATTGCTGTTAAAACTGGATATTCACCTGCAAAAAAATGAAGTCGGACCCTTATATTAAATCATATACAAAAATTAACTCAAAGTGAACCACAGATTTAAACCTAAGAACTACAGAGATCAAACTCTTAGAAGAAAACAAAGAAAAGTCTCCATGACATCTGATTTGGCATTAATGTCTCAGATATGACACCAAAAGCACAGTCAACAAAAGAAAAATAGCTAAATTGGACTTCATCAATTAAAAACCTATGTTCATCAAAGGACACTATCAAGGGAGTGAAGACAACCCACAGGATGGGTGGAAATATTTGCAAATCATGTATCTGATAAGGGATCTATATCCAGAATATATAAAGAACTCCTACAACTGAACAACCACCCTCATAAAAACTCTATTCAAAAATGGGCAAAGACTTGAATAGACGTTCCTCCAAAGAAGGTATACAAATGGCCAACATGAAAGATGCTCAGCATCACTAATCATTAGGCAAATGCAAATCAAAACCACAATGAGATACCATGTCTCACCCACACTAGGACGATGGATGGATAGATGGAAGGAAGGAAGGAAGGAAGGAAGGAAGGAAGGAAGGAAGGAAGGAAGGAAGGAAGGAAGGAAACAAGTGTTGGCCAGGATGTGGAGAAACTGGAACCTTTGCACATTGATAGTGGCAATTAAAAGGGTACAGCCACTTTGGAAAACAGTTTGGCAGTTCTCAAAAAGATAAGCATGTTATTACCATACGATCCAGCAATTCCACTTTTCAGTACATACCCAAAGGAACTGGAAGAAGGAACTCAAACAGATACATACATGTCCAACAATGTTCACAGTAGTATTCTTGACAATAGACAAAAGGTGGAAACATCCCAAATGTCCATTAACAAATGAATGGATAAACAAAATGTGGAACATATACACACAATGGAATATTATTCAACTGTAAAAAAAAGGGAAAACATTCTGATACATGAACCTTGAAAACATGCTAGGCAAAATAAACCAAACGCAAAAGGACAAACATTGTATGTTTCTCCTTATACGAGGTATCTGGAGCAGACAAATTCACTAAGAGGTTTGCATAGGCTGAGAGGGAAGAGGACAGGGAGTTATTGTTTAATGGGTACAACTTTTCCGTTTTAGATGATGAAAAATTCTGGAAATGGAGAATTGATGGTTGCACGAGGTGAATGTACTTAATGACACAGAACTGCACACTTAAAAGTGGTTAAATTGTTTAATTTTTTGTGTATATTTTATCACACACACAAACAAAAATCTATGGAATTTGAGTTGTACAATTTAGAGAAATTTTTATCTCGTGGCTGACAACGTAAACCGTCTGGAAGTAAACACTATAAAAAAGGTTTAAAAAAACATAAGCTAAAGAAATTTATTTTAAATGACTAGAGAAGTGTTGACTATCATTTTTCCAACAATAGAAAAGGTTTCTTTCATTTATCATTTTAGGAACCTTATGTTGCCTTCAGCTAGTTATTAGTCCTATGACAATACCTTGCTTAGAGCAATCTAATTGTGTGCCTATGATGATGACTATGAAGAACCTCAAATAAACCAATTACCACAGAAAGTCTTCAACTTTTAAACAAGTTATATCCAAGGTTTCTTTTAAATGTCAACTTAAGATACAGCAAATGGATTAAAAAAGGTATAGCCATTAATATTGTTTACATTAGAGAAAAATTAAAACATAAATATCAAATGAAAGGAATGAATTAAATATAGAACAGGAAGACCCTTGCTCTTACATATAATGTAGTCCAGAAAAGGTGAACAACTTTAAAAGATATGCATGGTATTTAGGGCTTCTGCTACTAGAAAGGTAGTAATTTGTACAAATCTCAACTATTCCTAGTGTTTTAGGGGGAAAAAAATCCTCGAAAACTTAATTCTACTACTTTATAAACATTCCTTAACTTTTCCTACATAATTGAGCCCACTGCATTATTCACCCAATTTTAAAGACTCTCAACCTAGAAAGCACCAAATAAGCACTAACTCCATCAAAACATATGCTTCAAATCAATAAAATAAGCACTTTTCCCATTTTTTCCACTCATTATCACAAAATAAAGGCAAAATGCAATCAAATATTCAAATTAGTTTCAATTCTGCTGGCAAATCTCCAGCCACTGGCTGGTAGGCAGCATCCTTATGCACTAACTCAAAATGCGCAGCAACTTTAGTAACTCCAAATTCAGTGCAGGGAAGGCAACTTAGAGTGGTACATATTGCACATTTAAAAATGCAGGGAGTGGAGGAGGACGGGTGGCTCAGGTATTTAGAGCACAAGCTCTGGGCAACGGGGCTGCCGGTTCGATTCCCACATGGGCCAGCGAGCTGCACCCTCTGCAGCTAGAATGAAGTCAATGAGCTGCCGCTCAGCTCCAGGGAGGCCAGATGGCTCAGTTGGTTGGAGCATGTGCTCTCAACCACAAGGTTGCCGGGGCTGCGCCCCCTGCAACTAAGATTGAAAGGTCAACAACTTGACTTGGAAAAAGTCCCAGAAGTACATACTGCTCCCCAATAAAGTCTTGTTCCCCCTTCCCAATAAAATCTTAAAAAAAAAAAAAATGCAGGGAAAGGCCACTGGCTCAGGCGGTTGTCTCCCTGGAGCTGGGCTGCCAGGAGCAACAGGAGGTTGGCCTAAGGGCTGCGCTGGGCTACCTGTGACCAGCTGTGAGCAGCTGACCGACTGCCTGGGGTGGGGGTGGGAGGACGTAAGGCTAATAACACCAGCATGGACCAGGTAACTGTGTCCTACACAACTAGACTGAGAAACAACGTCTTGAACCAGAGGGGGTGGGGGAAGGTGGAAGATGGGGGAAAAGGATAAAAATAAATATGTAAATAAATAAAAACCAGGGAATTCAAAAGCCCCAAACCATAAACGGTGACTGAACTAAAAGTGATGTTGTAAAATACTTAATGGCTTGGAAAGTCATTCAATATGTCAAACAGGAGGGGGATGATAGGTTATAAACACATAAAGGGAAATCCACTCTTTAAAAAAATAAAGATGTACAGAAAACAAAATTAGAAAAATAAAAAAATTAGTTATCTGGATAGTAAATTAGAGTTAATTTCTTTTTTTTGAGGGGGGGGCTATACTTTTATTTTTCAAGCTTTTTCACAATGACCTCATAATTCTTTAACACATGATACACACCAAGTCACCATAATAATTTATAGAGTCAATTTAGAATCTTATGGTCACTTTTAATGAAAGATTATAAGAAGTACCAAAGAGGTCCCTTAGATCATACATGTTCAAGTCATAATGTACAATTACTGTAAATCTAAATCCCACGACGTGATAGTGGGTTGGTAGTGAACACTGAGAAACAACCTCAGAAGAGTTTTCTCTTTACTTTCTAATTACTAAGAATCAACTGCAAATTTTTGTTTAAATGTTGACTGGTAACCTTCTCCACAGACCTTTGGTGCCCCATGCCACCCTAGGATATCTCTTCCCCAGGCATCTGACCCAGCCACTTGGTCTACCAGTGAGTATAAACTTGAAAGTCAGTTCATCACATACTGACCTGTGACTTTGGTCAAGTTACTTTACCAGTACATGCCCGTTTCTCCAGATCTATAAAACAAGGATAACCATAGTTCCTGTTTAAGGCTTCAATGAATACATGGAGAAAACTATACATAGTAATTGTACCATAATTGTAACTTATTATTATATTCCAACCACCACCAGAATCTTCCTCTCTGTTGCTGCTTGTCTATTCTTCCTTAATTACCTAAAAAGTCACTAGGCTTTCTCTATAAACTCTTAGTAAATATCTAATTTTGAGGAAACTAGCTTTCAATTACAACTAGGTAATTTAGACCAACTCTCCTAATAAGGACAACTAGAAAAGCAATACAAAATACTTTAAAAGCAAGTGCTTAAAGGCAATAGGGATCTTAAAAGACAGTGAAAATTTACTAGGTCAGTGCACAGGGTTGTATGGAAACCCAAGACGGTGAGTACAGCATGCAGGGCTTTTTTTCTTCTCCTGATGCTGAAAGATTCTGAAGAACTTAAGTACTGCTTCTGATAACATGGAAAGACTAAAGGAAAAGGGACTTGGAGTCAGGGTGGGAAGGAGCAGATAAAGGAAACATACTTGTTTGGAGAGGATATCGCAAAGCAGGCTGAACTTAGAAGGGTAACTCAGAAACTGACAGGACTTCACAGAGACTGCAGCTCAGCTTCCAATCCTCTCAATCCATGAAATGAGAATGAGATCCTGGATTACTACAGTGTCTTCAAGCTCCAGGTAAAAGCAAAGCATATGCTCTCTAGAGCATAACATTGGCCTAGGCCTCAAATTAATCTTTAAGCATCTGTGTAAATAAAATGTCTGGCACAAAATCAAAAATAACTTGACAAACATAAAGACAAAACAACATGAATTAAAACCAGCTGAAACAGACAATAGAAAAAGACCCACAGGAGGACCAGACACTGAAATTCAGACAGACTTCGAGTATGCTTATCATGTCCAAGGACATAAAAGACAAAAATCAAGAATTTTAAATGCGATCCAGAAACAACTGTAAACGCCAATGTTAAATTATAAAATCGAAAACTACTATAACTGACATTAAGAACTCAATGCATAGAGTACATCGTAGATTAATTATAGCTGAAGAAATTATTAGTAAAAAAAAAATAAATAAATATTTTAAAAAAAGAAAGTATTAGTAAGCACAAAGACAGGTCAAAAGAAAACCTACCAAATGAGACGTGGAGAGACAGAGGATACAACGACTATGTCTAAGATGTTTGTTTTTGGAGTCCCGCAGAAAAGGAGAGAATTAGGCAGAAGCAATATTTAAACAGATACTTAAATAGATAATAGCTGAGAATTTTTCTAAAACACCAAAGCACAGATTCAAGGAGCTCTACAAGCAGCACACAGTTGATCAATGAACACAGGTTTGAACTGCTTAGATGCACTTACACGTGGACTGTTTTCAATAAACACCTGTTGTTCTCAATCCATGGCTGGGAGTCCATGAATATAGAGGGCCAAGTGGGCGCCGGTCTACATCATCTCATACAGGGATTTCAGTGTGCATGGTGGTCCTGCACCCAATCCCCCATGGATACTGAGGGTACTTAAAATTAGGGGAGTTAAGTTTTATGTGGATTTTGGACTGCATGGGGTGGGGGTGTCAACACCCCCGACCATGTTGTTCAGGGTCAACACCCCTAACCCCCATGTTTTTCAAGGTCAACATTGATTTTTTAAATCCACATCTAGCTTATACAATAGTAAAATTACTGAAAACCAGATTCAAAGAGAAAAAGCTTAAAAGCAGCCAGAGAGAAGGGACATATTACCTCTAAAGGAGCAACAATTACAGTGTTATTGATAACATTCAACATGACAATACGGATAACATTAAATATGAGCAATAAAGATCTTTAAAATGATGAAAGAAATTCTATTACCAATGAACTTATCTTACAAGAAAGACAGTGAAACTAAATGTCCCCAAACACCCTACCTTTAAGAAAATTCTGAAGAGTGTTTTGGAAGACAAAAAAATTACCCCAGGAAGGTCAGAAACACAAGAGGCATGAAGAATAACAAAGAGAATATGTAAATCTAAATGAGACCCTCTCAATCTCATTGAAAATTTGACTTACCCGAGGAGTTTTTAAGAAATAGTCATGCACTGCTTAACAACAGGGATCAGGTCAAGAAGGGTGTGTTAAACAATTTCGTCGACGTGTGATCATGCATGGAGTGCACTTACACAAACCCAGATGGCACAGCCTACTACTACACACCTACGCTGTATGGTACAACCTATGGCTGCTAGTCTACAAGCCTACATAGTGTTACTGTACTGAAAACATAGGCAATTGTAACAATTGTAAGTTGTTACACAATTCTAAGTACACTACTTTTACAGGCCTGGCAGCACAGTAAGTTTGTTTACCGCACATCACCACAAACAAGTGAGTAATGCATTGCACTATTAGGACCAGGTCCCCAGGAAGGTGGCTGAGGCCCTGGGGGAGGCATGTGCCTTCCTGTTTGCAGGCAGCTGGCTCCTCTCCAACTTCACCGAGAGCCATGTGCAGTGTAGAAGGGACTGATGGAGCACAATGGGGAGAGACAGGGGAGAAGGAGGGAGGGAAGAAGAGGTGGGCCCTACAGGCAAGATGCATAACATGCAACAGGCCACCTCCGACACTGGATCGCATGGTGTTACAACGTGAAGACAGCTACATCACCAAGCAATAGGAATTTTTCAGCTCCATTATAATCTCATGGGATTACAACGGTCCTCAACCAAAACGTCGTTATGTGGCACGGGACTGTATGCCTGACCCTCCCCCCAAGAGACCCAAAAGTAATTTGACTGAATTGAAATCCAGGCATCCATGTTTTGTGAAAGTTCCCCAGATGATACCAGTGCGCCTCCAGAGGTGATAACCACTGATTTAAATTCATTTGGCTGTATAAAACGTAACTTCTATAATGTCTCCTGGGGTTTAAAACGAAGTTCACATATATGACAACAGTGGCAAAAGTACTGAAAAGGGAGTTAAATAGAGTTCAAGTGTCATAAGGTCTTTCAATTGTCCAGGAAAAGGGTAAAAATACCAACATACTTAAGACATTGATAAGCGCAAGTTATTGAAATGTCTAAAATAACCAGTACAGGAATTTACACACACACTCACACATGTGGTCTGAAAATTAAGTTCATGAACTCAACCTAGACAAAGTGCTACATACGTCACTGCTGAATATCACTACCTTTGAAGTCCTCCCCTCGGGAAGCTATGCACTGACACCAGCATCTAGTCCATCCTTCAAAGCAATTTTGGAACTCTTTTTCTAGAATGGCCATCAGAGATGTAGTCATATTACCCTTGATGTCCTGAATGGCATCAAAATGTCTTCCTTTCAGTATTTCCTTTATCTTCTAAAGAAAGAAGTCACTGGGGGCCAGATCAGGAGACGGAGGGTGTTCCAATACAGTTATTTGTTTCCTGGCTAAAAACTCCCTCACAGACAGTGCCGTGGGAGCTGGTGCATTGTCGTGATGCAAGAGCCATGAATTGTTGGTGAAGAGTTCAGGTCGTCTAACTTTTACACGCAGCCTTTTCAGCCCTTCCAGTTAAACTTGGTTAACTGTTTGTCCAGTTGGTACGAATTCGTAATGAATAATCCCTCTGATATCAAAAAAAATTAGTAACATCGTTGCAACAAGTTTGCAAACTTAATTGTCAGACCTTGTGTGTGTGTGTGTGTGTGTGTGTGTGTGTATCCCCACATAATAAGAGAAATAAAATAATAACCACTACCAAAGGAGTTAAGTAAAGAGACAAGCATAACCTAAATTCCAACCAATTGTTGGATGAAATGGGTAAAGAAAATATGGTATTTTCTTTACCATACACATATACATTTCTTTACCACACACATATACACATACAGAATGGAATACTATTCAGCCATTAAAAAAACCCTGTCATTTGCAACAATATGGATGGACCTTGCGGGCATTATGCTAAGTAAAATAAATCAGACATAGAAAGATAAATACTGTATACTCTCATTTGTATGTAGAATCTTAAAAAAAACAAACAGACACACAGAACAGATTGCTGGTTGCCAGAGATGGAAGATGGAGATGGCAAAATGTGTGAAGGGGGGCAAAAGATACAAACTTCCAGTCATAAATAAGTCCTGGGGATGTAACATATAGCATAGTGACTACAGTTAATACTACTGCATTGTAAATTTGAAATTGCTGAGAGCAAATCTTAAAAATTTTCATAAGAAAAAAATTTAATTGTGGTGATGGATATTAACTACCGTGTTTCCCTGAAAATAAGACCAGATCTTATCATTTTTTTCTCCAGAAGACGCATTAGGGCTTATGTTCAGGGGATGTCATGCTGAAACATCATGCTAAGGCTTATTTTCCGGTTAGGTCTTATTGTTGGGGAAACAAGATAGATTTTATTGGGGTGACCATTTCACAACATATACAAATATCAAATCATTAAGCTGTATCTCTAAAACTAATATGTTACGTCTATTATATTTCAATTCAAGAGAAAGCAACAAAACTGGCAGAACCAACAAAAAGCACTAAAGAAGGTAAATGAAAACTCAAGTACCTTAGCAATCACATTAAATGTAAATGGACCAAATATAGCAGTTAAAAGACAAATATTGTCTACTAAATTAACAACAACAAAAAACCCAACCATAAACACATTTAAAACATAAAGACGGAAATATTACACAAAGTACTAATAAAGACAACTACAAAGAAGGAAACTATATGAGAGGTTCAATACTTCCAGAAGAGAGAGCAATTTTAAATTTGTATGCACCTAATAACATAGCCACAAAATAAGGAAAGCAAAAATTGGTAGAACTACAAAAAGAAAAAAAGACGCAGTGGGAGATTTTTAACACACCTTTCTCAGTAAGTCAAAGAAAAAAAGGAAATTTTTAGACTCATTATGAACAGGCCATAAGCTGAGGTCATGGGATCTGAAATATTTAAAGTGGATAGAAAACTGTTTCAGCAATACAAACAATTAAGTGTGTTGTTGTGGGTAATGGTGCAATTCATAAAACATGTCTCCTGATATCCTATATAATAAATGTCCATCTGAGTAGGTACCATTTTTGACAACTATACAGTCACAGTTATGATTGGTAGAGAGCCAAATACTCTTGGACTTTTTGATACAACAGGGTAAGAGGATTATGACAGATTACGACCACTGAGTTACCCACAAACAAATGTATTTCTAGTCTGTTTTCCAGTGGTCTCTCCATCCTCATGTGAAAATGTGAAAGAAAAGTGGGTGCCTGAGATAACTCAACACTACTTAAAGACTCCTTTCTTGCTTGTTGGGACCCAAATTGATCTAAGAGATGACCCCTCTACAACTGAGAAACTTGCCAAGAACAAACAGAAGCCTGTCACTCCAGAGACTGCTAAAAAGCTGGCTGGGGACCTGAAGGTTGTCAAGTATACGGAGTTTTCTGCACTCACACACAAAGGCCTAAAAATGTACTTGATGAAGCAATATAGGCTGCCCTAGAACCTCCAAACCAAAGAAGAGGTGTGTGCTGCTATGAACATCTCTTCAGAGTCCTTTCTGCACACCTGGTGTTGACATCATACTAAAAGCAATGTTTAAATCAAACTGAAGATTAAAAATTAAAATTTGTTTTTGCAATAATGACAAATGCCCTGCACCCACCATCATGCACTCATGTGTGACAAGGCCCATATGTATGACTCCTTCCCACCCCCAATATTAGTTCATTTTAAGTAATTGTGTATTGTCAGAAAAGTGACCAGAATTAGTTTTTGTTTTGTTGTTTCAATTTTTTGTTGTTTTTTGTTTAAAAGCAAGGCATGCTTGTGATGACTGTAACAGACTTCTTTGGGTTGTTGAAGCTGCTACCAGGTGCCACTCTGGAGAGTAATTTGGGACATCTAGTGTTTTGTTTTTTTGTGGGGTGGGGAGTGTGTGTGGGGTTTGTTTTTATTTAGTCATTTAAAAAAAAAAATTCATTAACCATTAGATAGCCCCTTAAGGAGAGGAGGATGGAGTGATTCCACATTCCACTTCCTAGGTCTAGTTTTTTTTTAAAAAGTCACAACGGTAAATCTATTTTTTTTTATTTGAATGATAATGAAAATATTACATATCAAAACTCGTATGTTATTTAAGGATATGAATTTACAACTAGTAGACAAATTTCTGGAGCTCTAATGCACTGCATAGTGAGTACAGTAAACAATACTATATTATAAACTTCAAAGCTGCTAAGAGACTAGGTCTGAATTGTTCTCACCACAATAAAGAAATGACAATTATGGGAAATGATCTGGTATTAGCAAAGAGTATGGAGTAAACATATTGCAACACATAAATGTGTCAAATCAACACACTGAACAACTAAAAACTTAGAAAATGTTATTGTTAATTATAACTCAATTTTTAAGAAATAAATAGGAAGGTTTAAAAAAAAACCTTATTAACTACAGCCAAAGCCCTACTGAGAGCAAATTTCATAGCTCTGGGTAAGTATATTAGTAAACAAGGGTGAAAAAAGTTGAATTAAAGCAATCATCTCAAATTGTTAGAAAAAGAACAAAGCAATGAACAGCAGAAAGAAGGAAATAATGACAAAGAGATAAAATGTAAAATAAACAACAAAGAGGATCAACAAAATGCAAAGTTGATTATTTAAAAAGACTATTAGGAGGTCCAAGATGGCAGCAGCACAGGAGGATGCTGAACTGACCCCCTCCCATAAGCAAACTCAAATATACATGTACCGTGTTTCCCCGAAAATAAGACCTAGGTGGACAATCAGCTCTACTGCATCTTTTGGAGCAAAAATTAATATAAGACCTGATCTTATTTTACTATAAGACTGCGTCTTTCTAATATAATGCAATGTAATATATACCTGGCCTTATTTTACTATAAGACCAAGTCTTACACAACATAACATAATATATGGCTCGGTCTTATATTACTTTTTGCTCCAAAAGATGCATTAGAGCTGATTGTCCACCTAGGTTTTATTTTTGGGGAAACACAGCATATATAGAACAGTTACTCCTGTGAGAAAACAAAGCCAAATGAACAGCTTCTGGAAAACAAACAAGAGAAAACACAACTAGAGAAGGTAGGAAACTGCAGGAACTCTCCTGCAGCTGTGGGAACTCTCCAGGAGCCGCCAGTGAGCACCACTGCTCCCCTCCACTTCCAGCACTTTGCAATTTGCGAGCACTGCGTAATTTGTCTGCTTTGGAACTTCCTGCACAATGAACTGGAGGGCATTCTGAGCTACAATGCCCAGAACCTTTTTCCTCCTAACAAAGGGAGCAAACAGGGTGTGGGTGTGGGGAGAGGGGGAAGGGATTAAGAGGTACAAATTGGCAGTTACAAAATAGTCATGGGGATGTAAAGTACAGCATAGGGAATACAGTTAGCAGTATTGTAATAACTATGCATGGTGTTAGATGGGAACTGGATTTATTGGGTGATAACTTTGTAAGTTTATAAATGACTAATCACTGTGTTGTACACCTGGAACTAACATAATATTGTATGTCAACCGTAATTGAAAAGTTACCAAAAATTTTTAGAGAGAGCAAACAGGAACAGCAGAGACCTGGATTCCCTGCCCAAAGCTGCTTTGGCTCAATAGGCCAGTGTCCCAGACATCTTGGGCACCCACTCAGGCCCCACCAGCCTGCCAAAATCACCGGGCACACACAGTCTACACAGAGGTCGTTTCTACATAAAGCCACTTTTTCAAGACTGGGAGAGACAGCTGTTTTGTCTAATTGACATAAACAAACATAGAAAATTAAACAAAATAAAAAGACAGACAAAAATCTCAAATGATGAGCCGGCCCGGTGGCTCAGGCGGTTAGAGCTCTATGCTCCTAACTCCGAAGGCTGCCAGTTCAATTCCTACATGGGCCAGTGGGCTCTCAACCACAAGGTTGCCGGTTCAATTCCTCGAGGACCGCAAGGGATGGTGGGCACCGCCCCCTGCAACTAAGATTGAGCACAGCACCTTGAGCTGAGCTGGATGGTGGCCTCCGCCCCCTGCAACTAAGACTGAACACGGCACCTTGAGCTGAGCTGCCGCTGAGCTCCCAGATGGCTCAGTTGGTTGGAGCGCATCCTCTCAACCACAAGGCTGCCGGTTCGACTCCCACAAGGGATGGTGGGCTGTGCCCCCTGCAACTAACAAGGGCAATTGGACCTGGAGCTGAACTGCGCCCTCCACAACTAAGATTGAAAGGACAACAACTTGACTTTTAAGAAGTCCTGGAAGTACACACTGTTCCCCAATAAACTCCTGTTCCCCTTCCCCAATAAAAATCTTTATAAAAAAAAAAAAGACACATTAGAGCTGATTGCCCAGCTAGGTCTTATTTTCGGGGAAACAGGGTATACTACAAAGCTACAATAATCAAAACAATGTGGTACTAGCATAAAAACAGACACATAGATCAATGAATAAGAATAGAGCCCAGAAATAAATCCACATCTATATGATCAATTAATCTATCACAAAGGAAACAAGAATAAAAAGTCTCTTCAATAAATGGTGTTGGGAAAACTGGACAGGTATGTGCAAAAGAATGAAAATGGTTCACTTTCTTACACTATATACAAGGATAAACTCAAAATGGATTAAAGACTTAAGTGTAAGACCTGAAACCATAAAACTCCTAGAAGAAAACATAGGCAGTAAACTCTTTGACATCACCCATAGTAATATTTTTCGGATATGTCTCCTCAGACAGAAGTTAGAAAAACTAAACAAATGAGATTACGTCAAACTAAAACGTTTTTGTACAGCGGAGGAAACCATCAACAAAAGAACCTATTGAATGGGACAAAATATTTGCCAATGATACATCATCCATTAAGAGGTTAATATCCAAAATATACAAGGAACTCATACATCAACACCAGAAAAAAAATCTGATTAAAAAATGGTCAGAGGACCTAAAGAGGCATTTCTCCAAAGAAGACACAGATGGCCAACAGATACAGGCGTATGAAGAGATGCTCAACACCACTAACCATCAGGGAAATGCAAATTCAAACAATAAGGTATCACCTCGCACCTGTCAGAATGACTATCTTTAATAAATCAACAAATAACAAGTGCTGAGAAGGATATAGAGAAAGGAGAACTCTTGTGCACTGTTGGTGGGATTGTAAATTAATGCAGCTAGTATAGAAAACAGTACGGGGATTCCTCAAAAAATTAAAAACAGAGCTGCCTTTTGATCCAACAATTCCACTTCTGGGTATTTACCCAAAGAAAACAAAAACACTAATGTGAAAAGATATATGTATCCCTATGTTCACTGAAGCATTACTAGCTCATAGCCAAGATATGAAAGCAACCTTGATGCCCATGAATAGATGAATGGATAAAAATGTGGGGTGTGTACACAAATACACACGTACACACAATACAGTATCATTCAGCAATAAAAAAGAATGAAATCAAAAAAAAAAAAAAAAAGAATGAAATCTTGCCATTTGTGACAACATGGATAGACCTACATGGTATTATGCTAAGTGAAATAAGTCAGACAGAGAAAGACAAATACCGCATGACTTCACTTATATGTGGAATCTAAAAAGACAAAACGAATGATCACAAAACAGAAACAGACCCCTATATAGACACACAGAACAAGGTGATGGTTGCCAAAGGGGAGGAGGAAAATAAGAAGAAAAGACTATTAAAAAAGACAAAAATAACCAAAGTCAGGAATGAAAAAGGGGGATATCACTGCAGAGTCTACTGACATTACAAAGACAATAAACATATTATGAACTTCAATCAAACAGTCAATTTAAATAGTCCAATGAAATAAATTACAAGAGAAACCTAACCAAACTTACACAAGAAGGTATGAATAATCCCATAATTAGTAAGTAAATTTAATCTATAATTAAAAACCTTACCAAAGAAAATTCCAGATGGCTTCACTGTTTTTACCAAACATTTAAGGAAAAGATAAAACATTCCAGAGAATTGACAAATGATTTAGATTTATTGTGGATTTAGATTTAGATTTAGATTTATCGTGGTGATCATTTAGAATATTTATAAATGCTAAATAACTATGCTATACACCTGAAACTGTCTACAATACTTGAATAAAAAAAAAGTATAAGTATTCCAGAAAATATAAAAAGAGGCACTGTCCCTCCAACTCCTTTTGATACATATATTATAAAAGAGAAAAATTATAGGTCAAACCCACTTGTGAGCACAGAAGCAAAAATCCTGAACAAAAATTTAATAAGCTGATAGTGAACACACAATGGGATTTATAGATGATGTAATACAGAACTGTACACCTGAAATCTAAGTAACTTTACTAACAATTGTCACCCCAATAAACTTTAAATTAAAAAAAAAAAAATTAGGGGACCGCCATCTTCCAGTAATTCGTCAAAATGACCAACACAAAGGGAAAGAGGAGAGGCACCCGCTATATGTTCTCTAGGCCTTTTAGAAAACATGGAGTTGTTCCTTTGGCCACATACATGCGAATCTACAAGAAAGGTGATATTGTAGACATCAAGGGAATGGGCACTGTTCAAAAAGGAATGCCCCACAAATGTTACCATGGCAAAACGGGAAGGGTCTACAATGTTACTCAGCATGCGGTTGGCATTGTTGTAAACAAACAAGTCAAGGGCAAGATTCTTGCCAAGAGAATTAATGTTCGTATTGAGCATATTAAGCACTCTAAGAGCCGAGATAGCTTCCTGAAACGGGTAAAGGAAAATGATCAGAAAAAGAAGGAAGCCAAAGAGAAAGGTACCTGGGTTCAACTGAAACGCCAGCCTGCCCCACCCAGAGAAGCACACTTTGTGAGAACCAATGGAAAGGAGCCTGAGCTGCTGGAACCCATTCCCTATGAATTCATGGCATAAGTGTAAAAAAATAAAAGACCTCTGTAAAAATAAAAAAAATAAAAAAAAAAAAAAATTAACAAACCAAATTCAAAAAACAAATAAATAAATAAACTAAGTTTGGTTTATTTCAGGAATGCAAAGTTGTTTTCATATTTTTTAAATTAATATATTTCACACTATCAAAATTAAAGAGAATGGGGGAGGAGGGTTATCACTTTGTGAGGGATGTAAATGTCTATTACATTGTTTTGTACACCCAAAACTAACTTAAAAACAATTTAAAGAGAAGAACCATATGATCATCTTAAGAGTTGAAAAAAAAGTGCTTCCCAAAAATTAGCATTTATTCATGACAAGAATCTTCGGTGAACTTAGAATAAAAGAGCTCTTCCTTAATGTGATAAAGGGTATGGTATCTACAAGACACCTACAAGTATCATGTGAATAGTGAAATACAGTTTTCCTCTGAGATCAGGAGTTAAAACAAAGATATAACTAGCTAATACCACTTCTCTTGAATGTTTTACGAGAGTCCTAGCAAATGCAGCAAAGAAAAATAAATGAAAACCACAGGATTGGAAGGAAAAAGAAAAACCTCACAATTCACAGAAATTTTCAAAATTACTGATAAATTATTAGAATTATACACAAGCTTAACTACCGGATACAAGGTCAATTTGGAAATATATCCATAACAAAATGACAACCAAGAAGTTTTTTAAAGATGCCATTTTCAACAGCATTTTAAAAAAATCAAATATCTATTAATAAATCTAACACCAGATGTACAAGCTCTCCATGCAAAAAGTATAAAAATATTGAGGATAACTAGAGAGGACCCAAATAAAGGTATAAGCCATGTTTCTAGATTGGAAGACTCAATATTTGAAAAATGTCAATTTTCTCCAAATAAACCACAGGCTCAACACAATCCCAATCAAATTTCAACAGGTGGTTGCTTAGGGTCAAGTGTGGCAAGTATATATGGAAAGAAAAGGGTTAAGGGATAGTCAAGACACTACTGAAGACAACCAAGGGCTTGCTCTATCTAGTAGATATAAAACCACATAATCTTTAAGACAATGCGGACTTTTACTAGGATAAAAAACAGCAATGGATTGAGAGGCCAGAAACAGACTTACCCATACAGATAATATAGATGTTATCTATAAATTATTATTATTAGATAGATAAGATATTATTATTAGATTATTATCTAGATATTATTATCTATATTATCCATATAGATATTAGCCACATAGATAACAACAAAGGTGTCATGGAAGAAAAGAAAGAACAACTGTGGGGACAGAGTCCCAGAGAGCAAGAGGTTCTCTCGGCCTCATGTAGAAAGGTGCTAGCTCGGGTAGTAGATGGCCATCAGCTGTGACTGGGTGGACATCAGCTGTAACCAGTTAGCCAATAAGCCACTGATATAACTGTCGTGACTGGGTTGGTTGGTTGGTGGGCAGGCAGGAAGAAAAGTGGATGGCAGGTTGCTGATCAGGTGGATCCTGCTTCCTGTGTCTCGTCCAGCCGCCAGGGAGACTGGGGTGCAGGAAGACCCCTTGTTGGGGTACTGACGGATATTTGCTCCCTGTGTCTCCAACCCAGCCGCTAGCAAGAATATAATGGTATGACTCCCCTATCTATGGCTCCGTTGATGTTCCTTTTTGGCCTCACCATATCCTGCGTTCTTACGCAGGGAGCAGGATCAGAGTCCCTACATGACAACGACCTTGACAACAAATGGTGCAAGCTGGATAACCATATGGTATAGACTAGATATCCATATGGAAAAGATAAAAATTAAAAGACTGATACTTCATAACTATACAAAAATCAGTTCCAGGTAAACTGTAGCTCTTAATGTGACAGGGCAAAACAAAGCTCCTAATCCACAAAACAGAAGAGTAACTGTTATATCCTCAGGGTAGGAAAAGACTTCTCAAACAGGACACAAAAGCACCTATCATCATTTTAAATAATTTTAACAGTTTTGAGAGAAAACTGACAAATTAGACATTAAAATTAAGAACTTTTCAGAAAACATCATTAAGAGTGAAAAGGCAAGCCACAGAGAGAACAGCATTATCTCAATAACCTCAAACTGGAAACACACCAAATGTCCATCAACGGAACAAATTGTGGTTTCTCCATACAATGGAATACTACATAGCAAAGGAAACAAATGAACCACAGCTACACTCAATAATACAAATGACTCTCAAAAACATGTTTAGTAAAAGGGGCCAAACTGTATTTCAGTAAAAATACAAACTGAAGGATTTCATTTACACAAAGCTAGAGAACAGGAAAAATTAAACTAGTGTTTAAGAATGAATGTTTGGGCAGTAAAACTACAAAGAAAAGCAAGAATTATATACAATAAAAATCAGGGTAACACTGACTGGGGGTGGTATTTCTTGACCTTGGTGGTGGTTACGCAAATATCTGATTTATAAAAACACACTGAGCTGTATATTTTCTTCTTTTGTGTACTTTTAAATTTAAAAAACTCAAAAATACTCAAGGGCATCTAATGTTGGGTAGGGAGGGCTTCAATGGTGCCTTGTATGTTTGGCACCTTCAGAAATATGGGGCTATCCTTACTTACAGTTCCAGTATTTTAAGCACACTTACCTTCTAAAATCATTATAATAAATTGTAAAACAATTGAACACATTGCCCTGATAAAATAAATATTGATTAGAACTCTTAAGAGCCAGAGCAAGTTTCTTTGGAATCTATAGAGATAAAAGGAGTCTCTCTCAGCATGAAAACATGAATGGAAATGCTAAATTCCCAACTCGAAATTAAGAGTTACCTCTGGTGGGCCAGCCCGTGGCGGTTGGAGCTGCATGCTCCTAACTCCAAAGGCTGCCGGTTCAATTCCTACTTGGGCCAGTGGGCTCTCAACCACAAGGTTACCGGTTCGACTCCCACAAAGGATTGTGGGCTGTGCCCCCTACAACTAACAACAGCAACTGGACATGGAGCGGAGCACTCCACAACTAAGATTGAAAGGACAACAACTTGACTTGGAAAAGCCCTAGAAATACACACTGTTCCCCAATAAAGTTCTGTTCCCCTTCCCCAATAAAATCTTAAAATCTTAAAAAAAAAAAAAAGTTATTCTAGAAAGGAAGGTTAATAAGATAGGGAAAAGTTTGAAGGCCTTTCTATTATAATGTTTATATTTCAGTTCTTCCAAAAAAAAAAAAAAAAAGGCTAAGACAAATATGTGATAAAATTTACCAAAATGGGGTGGTGGATAAATGAGTATCTCTCATATGTTTACTATACTACGTTGGAAACATTCATAATTAAAGGAAGTAAAATAAAAGGTCCTATACTCTTTTATCAGCTCATTTTCCAGGTAAAAATTCCGCTTCAGCCTAAGCAAATCATCTCTTCAGCCTTCCAGAGACAAAGTACAAAATATTCTAAAGTATTTATGTTCTTTACCACCACCAAATTCCATGTTTTCTTCTCTAGGCCAAATATTTACTTTATAGTTCATCCAGTTTCATGTCAAATTTTTCATATGCTTCACCATTCCAGCCATTTTATTCTGGATGGCAATATTCCTCAAAATGAAGAACCACGATCCTAATAAATGCACTATATGAGAGGTTCCTCCCATCTCATTTTCACCAGCCAACTTTCAACTCGCGGATAATTCTGGTAAGAATAAATCAGTTCTTTTTCTTTCCAGCTTGTCTGGCTATATAACCTCCCAAATGGAGAATGCCCTTGTACCAGACATTGGGTTATTATCTGCCGAACGTCCATAGCTCTCTTTTCCAACAGAACGCAACCTAAAGTCTAAGCTGATCAGGGAGGGACCATTCCCCTGCCTATGTCTTGTTTGGCTAGAAGCATCTGATACAATTCTGTCTGATAAGACTTGAGGTGTCTTGTGCTGGTCGGGTTTGATAAACGTTTCTTTACTCTTAAAAGGAGATATACAAGAAAAGATACTTTCTTCTTCCCCTGGAGTTACCACATCAGAGCATGTCCTCTAAAACTACACCATGCTGCAACCACCAGGCAACAGACTGAGGAAGGCACAGTACAAAGAGGGTGTTGAGCTGCTCCTACAGGTGCCCCACTCCAAACTCTGATTATCTTTTTTCTGGACTACAGTCTTATCCCAGTCATATTGGTTACTGAGTCAACCTTTTCCTAATGTTTTGTCTACCAGACAGTGATTGTAAATCTGGTGCCAGCAGCCTCTTCTCTTCCAAATAATCCCATATCCTGATTTTCGTTTGTTTGTTTCAGGTGTACAAAACAATGTAATAGACATTTACACCCCTCACAAAGTGATAACTCCCTCCCCCAATCTACTACCCCTCCGATATCATATACAGCTGTTACAACTCCATTGACTCTATTCCCTATGCTGTACTCCACATCCTGTGACCATATATATATATATATATATATATATGTATATACAAAATTATGGTTGACATTCCGTATCATTCAGCTTCAGCTTCAGGCCTACAGTGCAGTGGTCAGACATCTACATCATCCCTGAAGTGGTGTCCCTAACAAGACCATCTGACCCCCTACAAAATCTTTACAACATTACTGATTATGTTCCCCAAACTGTATTTCGTTATCTTCCTGGCTATATTGTGATTACTAATTTGTACTTTTTTTCTTTTGTGTCCTGTTTGAGAAGTCTTTTCCTACCCTGAGGATATGTTATTCTTGAGGAATATTGGGGAACAGTGTGTTTCTCCAGGGCCCAACAGCTCCATGTTGTTCTTCAATCTAGTTGTGGAGGGCGCAGTTCAGCTCCAAGTCCTTGCAGTTTTCAATCTTTAGTTGCAGGGGGCGTGGGACCACCATCCCACTGGGAAACTGAACTGGCAACCTTGTTGTTGAGAGCCCGAGCTCTAACCAACTGAGCCTACCGGCCACCCCACTAATTTGTACTTTCTAATCCCTTTACCTTCTCCCCCAGTCCCAACCCCTCCCACCTAGCAACCCTCAGTTTTTCTTTTCCCTGTATCTCTGAGACTTATTTCTGTTTTGTTTATTCATTTATTGTTCTTTAGATTCCACATGTAAATGAGATCAGTATTTGTCTTTCTCTGTCTGACTTATTTCACTTAGCATAATATTCTCTAAGTGCAGCCATGTCACTGCAAAGGGTATATTTCATTCTTCTTTATGGCCGAGTAATACTCCATTGTATAAATGAAGTACCAGTTTCTTTATCCAATCGTCTACCATATCCTGAGTTTTATAAGCCTCCCCACAGGGGGTCACATTTTCTTAAAATTTTTGTCAGAATACAAAGATAAAACAAGCTGACTATTAAAATATAAAAAAGAACTTACATATTATATTAAAAGGCATTAAAAGTTTTTAAAAGTCCATAGAAAACGTAAAAACAAAGTCATCTGTAATTATATCCTTCAAACCACTGTAAGCAGTTTGGTATATTATGTTATAGCTTCTATGAAATTAGTTTCTTTTAAGGAAAATATTCCTGTCAGGGTTTCTTGGTAGTGAGGAAGATAGATAGCCGTGCATAAAAAGAAATCTGCAATCAAAAGGGAAACATTATGAAACACCCTGACAGAGGAAAGAAGGAGCAACAAATACAGAATAGCACATACTGATTCATACCCTGGGCCTTGATGCATGACTTTAAACCCTTGGCCTCTAAAGACTCCCTTTTTAGGTGGGAATAAGAATACCTACTCACCAGACTGTTTGGGAACTTATATAAGATAATGTATCCAAATGAGTTCTGTTGGGACTTTTTTGTTTGCTGGAGTTATGTTTTGTTTTTCTCCACCTGAACATAAGAATCACCTGGGAGCATTTGAAAATGAGAATCCCCCCCCACCCCAAAAAAAAAGAAAGAAAGAAAGAAAATGAGAATCCCATATGTACTCAATGAGAATCTCTGGGAGTGGGGCCTAGAAATCACATGCAAGTACATTTAGTAGAGTAAAAAGCACTTCGCATTGTTTTTAGCACTATACTGTTTACAGTCTAACACCAGTAGGATGAATAACAAATAAAAACTCATATTTTAAAAAGATTACAGTTATGTTTAAAAAGAATTCATTTAAAAAGACTTCATGATACTACTTATGTAAGAAAAATTCTCTTAGCAAAAGTAATTATTGTTATACTTGATACAAAGGACTGGAACTCATTTTTACTTAAATGCGCCTCCATGGTTCAACTTCCATCCCAGGCCATAAATCAACTACAATAAATTTAATTAAAGCATCAGAGTAATCTAGTTTATCTCACTAAAAAAAAAACTCATGAAAATTGGATTGTGGGCAATTTCAAATTCTCTCAAATGGCCCCCTCCACAGAAACTACAATTACTGTACAAATATTTAACTCTACTTTTTTTTTTTAACTTTTATTTATTTTAAGCGTGTGTTT
The DNA here is from genome assembly GCF_964194185.1 of Rhinolophus hipposideros. NCBI lineage: Eukaryota > Metazoa > Chordata > Mammalia > Chiroptera > Rhinolophidae > Rhinolophus > Rhinolophus hipposideros. The sequence goes on along the minus strand of NC_138070.1, from coordinate 29,284,962 downwards.
CCAGGACCCATCAGCTCCAAGTCTAGTTGTGGAGGGTGCAGCTCAGTGGCACATGTGGGGATCAAACTGACACCTTGTTTTCAAGAGCACTGTGCTCTAACCAACTAAGCTAACCAGCCGCCCCATATTTATCCCTATGTTTCATCACACAGAAAACTTTATTTTCTTTCAGTCTTTCATTTTAAGACAATTCAAAATAATTGTTAGGTGCCAGCTTCAATACGCAATATATGCCACTTTTATAAAATGCATTACTGATTGCTCTAGGACATACATCACCAAAATGTTTACAATGAGGTTTCCCTGTATAATATGATTTCAGATTACTTTTCATTCCTTGTGTTTACATGTATTTTTTATTTTTACAATGAACATGTACTACCTACATAGTATTTTTTCTATTGTTTAAAAAGAAAATGTAAAAGCCCAGGGCGGCCTGGTGGCTCAGGTGTTGGAGTTCCGTGCTCCTAATGCCAAAGGCTGCCGGTTTGATTCCCACATGGGCCAGTGGGCTCTCAGCCACAAGGTTGCTGGTTCAACTCTCGCAAGGGATGATGGGCTGTGCCCCCTGCCGCTACAAGGCACCTGGACCTGGACTTGGAGCTGAGCTGCGCCCTCCACAACCAAAATTGAAAGGACAACAACTTGACCTGGAAAAAGTCCTGGAAGTACACACTGTTCCCCAATAAAGTCCTCTAATAAGTCCTGTTCCCCTTCCCCGATAACATCTTTAAAAAAAAAAAATGTAAAAGCCCAAGAATTCAGTAAGGGTAAATAACATAAAGAATCTTGAAAGATTTTCAAGTTCGGATTTTCCAAAGTCAAACAATATCATATAAGTTTAAAAATCTGATTTTTATATTTGGAAATAATAACCCTTCACGTATTACTGCCAAGAATTCTAAGCTCTTCAGCTTTAAAAATAACTATGTTTTCAAATGCTATAAAAGATATCATCAGGTCAGCAGACAAACTAGAATATAGACAGTATTTGATCTGATCATTCTATCACCATCAAATTTTCTTAGGTTGATAACTGTACTAAGGTTATGTAAGACAATGTCCTTGGCTCGTAAGAAATACTGGTACACACCATTCTTGGGAAATACTCACACACACCGAAATTTTCAGGGGTAAAGGGGCATGATGTATGCAACTTACTTTCAAATAGCTCAGCAAAAAATGCATAATAATAGAACAAATAATAAAGCAAATGCTAAATAGGGGGAAATGTTAACTGGTGAATCTGGGTAAAGGGTATGAGTTGTTTGTACAATATTTGCAATTTTTTGTAAGCTTGAAATTTTTTCTAACTAAAATTTTTAATTGAAAAAAGTAACAAGACAAAAAAATAACATTTAAGATTGTCCTAATAAAACTCTTAAGATCATGCTGGACCAACTTCAAGCAAGACTTTACTGGGGGAAACCTACTAATAAAAATACTCATGCAGAACCAACTGTAAGCAAAACATTAAATTAGCACTGTCCTGTAGAAATATAGTATGAGTCATATATGTAGTATTTCCTAGTAGCCACATTAAAAAATTAAAACAAGTAAAGCTAATTTTAATATATTTCATTTTGCCAATGTCTAAAATATTATTTCAATGTAATCAATGTAAAAATTGAGATAATTTACATTTTTTTCATACTAAGTCTTCGAACTCTGGTGTGCATTTTACATTTACAGTACATCTCCATGCAGACGCTAACTATTCATAGGAAATACTTGATCTGCATTTAGATTTCATAAAATGTAGTTTAAAAAGTGGGTTCACATAACTAAGTTGTTTCAAACATAGAAGTTTTCCAATCACCAATTTGAATGTTTTTAAATGTAAATTAATATGCAATGAAAAATTTATTCCCCAGTCATAATATCCACACTGCAAGCTCAGTAGCCACATGTGGCTACATTACCGGGTAGCACAGCCTTAGGTGATGAAACAAATCCCTCTATTAAAGGAAGACCTGATTTATAAAACTTAGTTTACTATGTTTATCAAGAGACTTTTAACAGTTATGATAAAATAATGACTGATACGCCTATCAGAACCAGACATTCCCTATACCAACACTCAAAAATACGAACACAAAGCCTTCTTTATCCTCTGCTGCAGGTGTCATACTTTGAGTTTCCTGAAATGGGCTATTAAATGGCCCATTTATTTTTAAATGTGGGAGAAAGAACTCAAGTTCTGGCTCTCAGAAGCTTCAATGTCCACTGTACAGAGTGCAGAGTTTCAGCACAAACACCGTTTGAGAATCCCAAATGGGAGCATGCACACTACAGGACTTGTCCCGGATTTAAAAGAGGAAGTGACCCTGAGTACAGAGGTGGTTTTTCTTTTTAAACAGGTGTAAGAGATTAATTCAGTCAACACCAAGCAACACTAAAGATTCGCCAATCAATAATTCTGTGCCAAGCAACTTGATCAGGGTTTTGGCTAGAATCCCTTTGGCTAATCTCAATGAGGACCTTTCCAAAGACATCCCAATTTAGGCCATTCTCATCTAAATTAAGGCTTAGGCAGTCCTTTGCCTGACAACAACAAATAAAGAAAAAATATATACATGCAAATATAATTTTGCCTGCTTGACAAAGGAAAAAATATTTGAAAGATAATTTAGTGTGGGCAAAAGCATAGTTCCAAAAAATAGAAGTTAACTATAAAATAGCATTTAAAAACCATTTTAGGGAAATGTCTAATTCCTACTTTCTGCCTAGCCAGAATTGCCCACTTAACAATGTTGTGGGTAACATCACATTTAATCCACAACAACCAATGCTAATAGTTAGCCCTTCTTTCCTTACAGGTATACAAGTGTTAACATTCTGCTTCAACTTGAACGGATGACGTTCTTTATAAATGATTAATCCTTTATTGTGAATTCACTAGTGCCTGAAGTTACTCCGACCCCTGGGAAAGTGAGGTTAAAGAGTGTGAAAAATGGTTTTCGACACCCTGCGCCAAACCTTAAGGTCTATATTCCACATAAAATCCTTTTTTCCCTTCCCCTCCCATCCCAGTGTTCTAGCTTGATTTCAAGGGACATATTGGGAATCACAGATATGAATCTAACCATTGTGTGGAACCTAAATTAATCATAATCAAAAAAGCATTTGTATGTAAATATTAACAATTTCTATTTGAAATTTAACTTCCTTTTTTCCCCTAAAGACTCATAAAACTTGAAGCAGAATGAATACAAACGTTTTAGGCCATTTCATTGGAAAAGGTTTGTTTTTTATTAATTTTACCTGTGGAAATACTTAAACATTCTGTAGCAGAACACATTCTAACTTGGGGGGTTTTATTAAAAAGTTCTGTCAATGAGTACGTAATCAAATCCAGTCTCACTTCTCTCTGAAATTAACTCAATACGCAAAATCAATTGTAATTTTAAAAATAGTGGAGAGGGAAAAGAAATCAACGACACCACCAGAAACCCACATTCCAGTCCAACAGTTCAAGTGCTATCTGGAGAAAGCAGGTAAAAACAAAGATCCCGGTCTCCCCAGAAACAAAAAGGTTTCTGTGAAGCGGCGGCGTCCAGATACGCCGCAGAACCCACACGGACCTCAGCGACCCGCCTGTTCCCGCGGCCTCAACTCCAGAGAATCGTCCATGAATCCAGGCCACTTACCCACCTCGCAGCACAAAGATGTTGACAGGGTTATCAGATGCAGAATTACTTAAATTCTTGCACCAAAAAAGTAGGATTACACAAAGGAGTTTTTACCTTCCTTACTCGCGGAAAGTCACTCTAAAAGGGAGCAACAAGGGCATCAGAGAGGGGTTTCCCTTGTGTATTAGACTCAGGCAAACAGCTATACGTTACAATTCCTCTCCAAGGCCTGGTGCCGGCGCAGTGGACCTCCTGGAGAGGGAGACGGGCGCGCAGGAAGCAGACACACCCGCGGCCGGTGCAGGAGCGTTCTCACCGTGCAGCCCAAGCGCACTCGCTCCACACCGCCGCACTTCCACGGGCCAACCCGGGAAGCTGCATCCTACAGCGGAACCCACCTCGCCAACAAAGGCTGCATCTGCCGCTTCCCGGGAGAAAGACCTCCACCGTCCGGGGGGAGCGCGCTGCCCCCTCGGCCCCGGGCCGCCCCCGAGGTCCAGGACTGCAGACCAAGGTTCGCACAGTCCCGGGGGAGGGCGCGGTGGGCTTCTGGGTCGCGCGGGGTCCCCCCCAAGAAGATTGTGGCGCCACGGGAGGCATTGGGCAGGGACCGCCGGGGCGGTCCACCGCCCCCCGCAGCCCGGATGCCTTTCATTTGGCCTCTGCGGCGGCGGAGGCAGCCCGACCTCCAGCGCTAAGCACTGCGCCAAGCAGGGGCGGGGGAAGGAGCGCCAGACCCGCCGCAGCGCCGGACCACCACCTCTCCCACGTGCCCACCCCCGGCCCGGCCAGTCCTGGACCCCGCGATTCTACCGCCTCCCGCAGGCCGCGCTCCCACGGCGGGCGAAGGAGACTACGCTCGGGCGCTCGCCCGCTCCCCACCTCGATGTAGCCGGCTAGTGCCGCGGCGGGTACCGTGAGCCCGAGCAGCAGCAGGACCAGGAACCTGCCCGTGGCCGCGGTCCCGGTCACCGCCATCCCTCGCCGGGTAGCTCTGACGCTCCGCTCTCACGCTCACACACTGGTACTAAAGAGCTTCCCCACCGCGACCCAGAAGCATCTGAAGCCCTTTCGCCGCCGCCCCGGGGGTTTTACACCAACCGGAACTGACTTCACAAAACCACGCCTTCCTTCTCCACCGCCCAATATCGTCTCGAAGAACTGCACCAAGACACTGCCCCTTGTTCAGCTCAGACCCAATCAGGCACCAGATAGGCTGCCCCCTCCCACCCGCCCCAGCCGCGCGCCCCCGCCAGGCCCCGCCCCCAGGTCGCTGATGGCCCCGCCCCCGCCCGACTCGGCCGCGAAGCTCAGGGGTGTGAGCGGGTTGGGCTCGCGGTCCGCCTGGGCCCTAATGGGGGCTTTCTCCACCCTTCGGCACCCGCGTGGTTATCGGTCTGCGCTGCGTTAGTCAGTGTGCCTGCAGCCTTCTGATACGGGCATGCCTCGCTACCCCCCAACCTGCGGGGTATTTTTCAGATTTTTGGGTACCTCCCTCTTTTTGGTTCTGAAAAATGGTTTTATTAAAAGCAGGATTAAAAAAACAGGATGAGTTTTTCCCAGTCCTGGCAGGTTTACCGAAGGCCCTCCCCCGAAGCAGGGCAAGGGTAAATGAGGCAGTTTCCTCCTCTCCCGACCCCTGCGCAGGGCGCGCCCCTTTCCAGCGCGCGGCTAATCGGGAGCCGGCTTCGCCCTTTCCTCGCGGCTGTACCAGGCGGTGTTTTCCAGGCTTTTGACCTCTGTTCCTTAGGCCCTATCCTTACCCTTCCTTCCCAGCGGCCACTTGAGCCAGAGTTAGCTGCCTCCCACTGGAGACCAGTGGTGCAAGGAACACGTTTGACCTTAAAGCCCAGGTCCCTTTCCTGTGTATAGGAAAAGATCGCTTTTCTTTCATCTTCAGGTTTAAGATCACTGGCAAGAGACCTGCTTCTCTGTATTTTCTTGCTCTACTGCATTTCCACTTCAACTGGAAAAATGTTCTTCTGCTCCATTTCACAACTGGCACGGCTTCACCACGGCTTTGTTTTCTTTCAATAGCCCTGTGATTTATATCCCACCCTCTGTAGAGTCCTTGCTAGTCCCTTTAGGTTCAACCAAATAAGTAGAGAACAGGGTCTCTACCTCAGGAAACAGTAAAAAGGAAGAGATGGTGTCCACAAATTAAACAGAGTGGAGCAATGAGAAGAACGCTGGATTTTCCAGCCTTACTGCGTGACATGCACAGTTCCCGGTGGATTAACAGAGTCTGCCCCATTCCCTAAAGACACCCACACCTTTCCATCAAGGAGCCTTTCCTAGGCCTGCAATATCCGCTCTTCACCATCTATCTACCTGTTGAAAGCATTTGCATTCTTCCAACGCTCCATTGGACGTAATGTCATTCTCTTCTGAATCCCCAGACTGCTGTTTCCCATTGTAGCACTTGCTCCCCTAGTTATTTCCATACCTCTCTTATGCCACTGACAAGACTTCAGTATGTCATAGTGCAGTGTCACTGAAACCAATTATGCTGGGTTCCAGTCCTAGTTCTGGAAATGTTGCTGTGGACTGAATTATGTGCCACCCAAAGTTTATATACATTGAAGCCCTAACCCCTGCGGTGATTGTATTTGGAGATGGGGCCTTTGGGAGGTAATTAGAATTAGATAAGGCCCTGAGGGTGGGGCCCTTTGATGGGATTAGTGTCCTTATAAGAAGAGACCAGAGAGCTTGCTTCTTCTTTTCACCCTCCCCTCAACCTTCTCACCCTCATATGAAGAGATAGTGAGAAGGAGGCCAAGAAGAGAACTGTCTCAAAGAACCAAATCCAGCACCATGATCTTGGATTTCCCAGCTTCCACAACTGTGGGAAATAAATTCCTGTTGTTTAAACCACCCATCCCTTATGGTAGCTGCAGCTGATTAGTACAGCTGTGTAACTATGGGCAAGCCCTTCATCATTTGGGCTCTCTTTCCTTCTCTGTCAAGTGTGGATATTAAAAACCTGTCTCACTTCACCAATTTGTGTAATTCCACGAAGACTGAATGTACAATAGTGAAAATCATTAAGAAACTTTAAGGGGTGAAAGGAGAGTGAAGCAACATGTTACCGAATGCAAATTTCTCTGAAAGTTATGTGTGGAAACAATATCAAGTGACTGCGCAAGTCCCAGTTCTGTTGTGGAGCCTTGGGTAAATCTTATAGTACCTCTGGGGCCTGTTTCCCTGCCCACAAAATCAGGGACTGAAACTCAGGGATCTCTAAATTCCTATAAATCTAAATGCCACGAAAATAAAACAAGTGAAATTACCTGAGTTCAGGGCAGTGGCTTCACTATTCATGCTTCTGGGGCTGTCTGTTCAAGACTGAGTTCTAATATCATGGGATGTGACAAGGAAATATAGAAAAATGATTTAGGGAGTGTGCAATTTAAAATTAGTTAGGTCCTGAAAGAAGTTTATTTGCATTTTCTGGTCACGGAAGGATCATTAATAAGAGTTTATTGCCCTGTTCATCAATGTTCTTGACTTTAAAATGTTACCCCATTTTTATTACATGTCACTGACAGGCCCATACCTAGTCTTGCAGTTCTCAAACAATAATTTTTCATCTTAAATATGCTCATATCACTTACCAAGTCATATGAAGAGTACTGTGCTTTCATTATATCATCTTTTGGGCATAAAAGTAAAAGGTCCTAAAATAACCTCCTATTTTCTTCTATCTTCTTAAGAATCAGACTTTCTCCTAAGAGTTCTCTTCCATGTGCACTTAAGATGTGTGCATTTCATTGTTGGGGGGAAAAAGTAAACTTTATGTCCCTAAATGTATACTTGTATGAATAGCACGCACTCATTCATTTGACACTTAGTTATCCGACACCTATTCAAGTGAGGTAAACCAGGCTAGGGTAGTTGCTCCCAAATCAAGATGCTTTAAATCAACTAAGAAGTTTTACGAAAAGGCAAATTCCTAAGCCCCTACCTCAGAAATTCTGAATCACTAAGGCTAAGCTGACATAAAGGCATTCAGTTTTGTTAAAGCTCTCCAGGTAATTCTAATCCACTAATACTTTTGAGAGTTTGATTTTTTTTTAATTGGGGAATATTGGGGAACAGTGTGTTTCTCCAGGGCCCATAAGCTCCAAGTTGTCCTTCAATCTAGTTGTGGAGCGCAGAGCTCAGCACCAAGTTCAGTTGCCATTTTCAATCTTTAGTTGCACGGGGCGCAGCCCACCACCCCATGTGGGGATTGAACCAGCAACCTTGTTGTTGAGCGCTCTCGCTCTAACCAACTGAGCCGTCCGGCTACCCTGAGAGCTTGATTCTTGAATATCATGGACCAGTTTTTTAAAAAAATGGTTTAATTGGAGTTGCTAATTTTAAATTACCAATGTTATCGTTTTCCAAATAAAACATTACATTAAGACACAACTGTGTATTATCACCACTGTTTCATTAAAGAAAGAACATTTAACCAAAAAAAAGTTAAAATGGTCATAATTTCAAAATTTAATAGCTAGATACCGTGTGATTTTTTTGACCACTCAATACATTGCCTTTGTTTCATTACAAATCAGAATGGTGAACACTTTATCCTGGAACAGTCCCTGTCTAACACAGGTGTTGTAACATTACAGTACAGGAAATAAATATGAATTGGTTGTATGCCTTGGTCACGGCCTATAACAGGTAGTCTTTAAATAGGCCATATCTAGAATGCATCCCCCTTCAAATCCACCACCCCCCATCCACAATGAATTCAGTATTTAAGATTTGGTTCAAGTGTCATGGAAGTTTTCTGCTCTTCACCTTCTTCTCCGAAACTGAGTTGGTGCACCTCCTTTGTGCTCCCCCAAGTATTCTGTATATACCTCTGACACACTATTTGTAAAATAAATATTAATCATTTGCTTTCTTTACTGTCTCCTTAATTACACCATGAGTCCCTTGAGGGGAGGAACCATGTTTTGTTCATTTCTTTCCCTTCACAATCCAGCATACTAGTTGTACTTAATAGGCATTCAAAAAATATTTGCTGTATGAACACATAATTAAATGAGCTCTACAATCTGGCAGAGAGGATAAAACTGTGCATACATAAATATAGTTCTAGGTGGAAAGTCATATATGGCCTAAGAGGAGAGTCACCTAAGTTTTTTAGGGAATGAAGAGGAGGAGGAAGCTGGTTACATCTGGTTGAGGATATGACGCAAGGATAACAGAAATTATATCTGAGGTTTCCTAGGAATATACACAGTAGTGCATATATGGTATCAAGAGATGACAAAGAACATAGAAGGAACAATGTGAGCAGAAGCCTAGCACTGGAAAAACATAAGGCAGGTAAGAGAAAATGTCAATATTTTACTTAATGGAAGCACAGTGTAATAAATAGCAAAGATAGGATGATAGGTACTATCACTGCCTAAAAGGATACTGAGGAGCCATAGTAATCTTTGAACAAAGATATAACTAGCATTGGCTTTTAGGCAAATTAAGTGTGACATCTATATAAGGAATAAACTAGAGCTTAGAGGCAAGGAGGCCAGCTAGGAGCCTTTTGCGAAATTGGGGAAAGAGTACACATGAGTAAAACTAAGAGAGGTGCAGTGGGATTGGAAAGGTAAATTGTTGGCCCCAGGAGCCAGTAAAACAGAAGGGGAGGAGGAATAAAAAGAACCTTAAGTGTCCAAACATGGTGCCTGGGAGAATATGGTAATGACAATGTCATTGGCAGAAATGAGAAGACTATGGAGATGGGGAGAGAGCTGAGATGATGAAATGCCAGAAAAATCTCCAGCATGAGGTGAATAGTAATTATTTTGAATAAAGCTCAGAGAGAGCTTGGGATTAGAATTAGAATTTGGGAAGTCATCTAGCCAAAAGTTACTAGTTAAATCCACGAGATAGCCAATGGGGACAGCAGCAAGAGAGGCAAAAAGAAACCCAGAAGGATACATTATTTTTCTATTGAAGCAATGCTCATCATCACAGCATAGAGTTAAAAGCTAGAAAAGGCCGAGTTGGCTGAGGACTAAGAAAGGAACACTGAATTTGGAGACCATTGAACTTGGTCATTGGTCATTTCTATGTAAGGATAACACCTTTACTTGCAGTAAGTAAAGGTTTAAGTTGCTCCTGAGGGAGAGCTAACAAGTACAGTTGTCTCTTCTGTTTCCTGTTGAAAGAGCTCACTAGTACAGTAGCTCTTATGAGGTATGGGTGGAGAGTTTTGTTATTGTTGCTGTTTGTCATTGATAAGAAGGCACTGGGAGAAAGGGAGAAACTGAAAATGCAAGACAGACCATTGAGATTTGTAAAATGAGTATTATCTTCATTTTAAAGATGAGGAAACTGAGGCTCAGAGAGGTTAAGTAATTTGCCCACAGCCGAAACCAGTAACCAGCAAAGAAGGAAATTGAATCTTGGTTTGTGTGTCTCAAAGACTTAAGGTCTTCTGTTCACAGGATGCTCACCAGCTCCATACCAGATGTCAGAAAGTATTAGTCTAATAAATCCCTCAGTGGAGACATGGAAAATGTATCAATGACTGGCTATTATTTTTGCTTGCATTTTTAAAGTAGCTTTGTGATATTCTGTAAAATCACATTTTATAGAGATGCCACTCTATAAAAATGTTACTCAGAGAGTTAGAAAGTTACCTAGCTGTCCCAAATTTCTCTTCTGCTTAGATGGCTTCCGTATTCCCTCTGTTACTGATGCTGAACAGGTGAGTCACTTCTATGAAGGACATTGGGCTTGAAGCAAAACAGGTTAACCTCATATGATTTACACCTTTACCACGTGACTAGATAATTAAGATTTAAATATTTTAATTTGAAAAGCTTTTCTTTCTACCTCCTACTGGTCTAGACTAAAACAAGGTTCTGGTTTTCAAATAAGTCAAATAGACAAAAAGATCAAGTACTTAAAATCAAGACAGAACACCCAAATTCAATAATGCCAGAGAAGGGTCTAGACATAGGAAAGAATCTGGCCCTAAAGTACACCTGTAAATATCTTTTGTTTCCAAAAATAATATTGATTTAGCTGATTACAATCTGGGTATGTAGGTCTGTCTGAAATACAATGCTTACAAAATAATTTTGAACACACTACACATATACTAAGTTTTGTTTTCCTGGTAAGCTCGTTTAGAGGCTTAAAATAAAGAACGTTTGTAAGACCTAAAACTTATACACTCTTCGGTGCCCTTGTAAAGACACACAATGTAAAATTGTTAAGGTCCCTTCCAAGGCGCTGGAGGAGACTGAAGAAAAAGAGTGGCCCTGAAGCTATGTGACCCTGTTTATTTACCTACTTTCATTTGTTGTCCCTGAGTGTTTATTTAAAAGAAGCCATCCCATGCCTTGTACTTAGTCTGTTTTGCCTCTGTGCTATAGCTATTTTCTCAGCTGTCCAGAATGATGCCACATTTTTTAGCGCTCTCATTTGGTGCTTCTTTGAATGATTTCTTTTGCCTTCAGTTCAGAAAACATAAAATGATGATAGAAACCTCAGTGTTAGGAATAACTTGCACTCAAACTTCTTACTCTTGGTGATTTCCTCATGGTACTTACTTTTCAGAAAAGCTGATGTGAAATTACTCAGCTTGAGAAGCCCCAAATCAAAGAGTTTGAAGATATTTGTGTCATCTTTGCATCCTGTGCAGAAGTCCTTCCTAAAACATCCATAATGGAAGGGCAGAGAAACTCATAGCTCTATGATCAGAAATTTTGTCTTTTTATTGAGCTACTCTTCATCACATATTTGAAGATTGTTGTCATGTCCCATTCAGCCCTCCCCATTCTCAAAGTGTTTTTTTTTTAATGTAAACAGATTCGTTTCTATAATCATTTTACTTGGGACATTGTTTCTAGACCTTTTTACTATCTATGTGCATCTGTATATGTTCCAATTTACCGCTAAAAATGAGACATCAATGCCTAAGTCACGTAATGATTCATTCAATAGATACTTGTTACAGCATGCCATGTGCTTTACTTGGGATATAAAGTGAAATATGATGTGCTTCTTATTCTCAATTTGATTAATAAATAAAGGATCTTTTTGTTCAAGTGTTATGATAACAGGGAAAATTTCCCAAAGGAGAAGATGCTTTAACTGCGTTTGAAACTATAGGAGTCACATGGACAAAGAAGGTGGCTATGATTAGCAGATGTCAGCCAAGTGGAGGACTCAGTCTGAGTATGGACAGGGCAGCACGAAGCAGCATGACCCCATTTAGGAATGACAGAGAGAAGAGAGACCGTGAGAAACAAAGATGCTGAGCTTAAGATTTTAAACTTTATCTTGACAGCTGTGGGGAACTACTAAATGATAGTCAGATTTGCATTTTAGGAGGATAACTCTGTCAGCAGCAGGACAGTCAGAATGGGCCAGACCAGGATACTGTGAAAATAATCCAGGGGAGACATAGTGAGAACCTGGACCAGGACAGAAGAAATAGAAACGCGGAGGAGAGTGACATCGGGGTTAGAAACTGCCCCACCTGATGACCTGAGAAACACAGAAGAAATGCACATTGGAGAGAAGGTAGGGAATGGCAGCCGATAACACAGCGGTTAAACAGGGACTTTAGATTCAGATGAATTTCAGGTTGTGTGACCTTAAGTGATTTAATTTCATCAAACCTTAACATTCTGTTTGCAAAATAAGATAATATCACCTTTTCGGCAGGGATCTCATACAGACTAAACAATGGATAAAGCGCTTACATGTTTTATCCAGTGCATACTACATAGCAAGTGCTTGATACAGTAGTAGATAATGGTGGTTAGTTGTTTATGGTGATGGTGATTATGCTGGTGCAATTCAGCAAAATAGAGAATTCAGCAGGAAGAGCAAGTTTGTGGAAGAGACAATGATATTATAAGAGGAGTTCATATTTATATAGTGCTTTTTAATTTTCACATTTCTTTGGTATCCATGATCTCATTTCATGTTCAAAAGAACTCTGTAAGACTTATTTATTTCATTGCTAGGACTCCATTTTAGGAAAATAATCCAAAATGAGAATAAATAATGGAAAATGTTTATGAGATATGGTAAATTTTTTAAAAAGCAGAATGCAAAATTTTATATATAGAATAATTTCAATTGCACATTTAAAGAAGTCTAGAAGAAAACCAACACATGAATTTTTTCTGGATGGTTGGATTGTAAATGATTGTTTTATTCTTCTTAATATATTTCGGTGCTTTTCTAATTTTCTATAATGGATATGAATTACTTTTATAATGGAGTGATACTCCTCTTACACTCCTCTTTTGTTTTTCTTTGTCTTATTAATAATGCCTTGTTAAATAGATAGCTTAAGCATTAGCATTATCTCCATTTTATAATACTAACATTTCTATTGATAATAATAACTATAACTAACCCTTAGAAAGTACTTACTATGCGCCAGCCATTGTCCTAAGTATCTTAATAGGTATTAGGTTTAGATATGAGTTTAGAGTTTATTAGAATTGTCTCATTTTTATGTGTTTGGCTGTAAATAACAGAAATGTGAAATTGGCTTAAATAAAAATGGCATTTATTGGCTTACATAACTAGAAAAATGTAGAGGTGAAGGGGTAGAGAGCAGGCACGGTTCCGATCAGGACTTCCACACACATCTCTGTGATTCTTCTGGTCCTCATGTGTCAGCTTCATCCACAGGCTAACAATGAGTTATCCGCAACAATTTCAGATGCTACGCTAAATCAACACAGGACATGGTCCAGAAGAAAAGACAGCTCCTGCCCCAGCCTTTCAAGCAAGAGTCCTGAGATTCTCTGGTTGAAAAATTTAGGTAACATACCCATTCCTGAATCAATAACTGGGAGATGGAGGGGAGGGGCAAAAATACAATCTGCTGAGTGTCTTAAGTCAACCAGGACCTCCCAAGGATATAGAGGTGAGGAAAGTGTGAGGGAGGGGTGATAACTGAAAATCAAATAGGAAGGGAGAATTGGAGAAAGGACATTAGGTAGGAAATAGACAATGTCAGTGACTATATTTCTCAACATTCATTTTAGTTTGGATATTACTGCCAGGAAAACCTCATCTTTTCCCCTTCCAAACTGTCTTTCCTGGGATCCTTATTTTGGTATTCCACTTATTATTCTATGCATCATTAAATACATGTTGTTTAGGTAGTCTATGAAACCGCACAGCTTTAAATTACTTGAAAACCTTTGAGTCGAAGGTAAGATGTAGAAAAAGCTAATATAACATACCCTTCTTCTTTGACTTATTGACAGTGTTTGTTTGTTTGTTATTTTAATTAAGAAATGTCAGAGAGTGAGCCTCGCTATCTCAGGCAGAGCCTCACAGAGTAAGAAGGGTTTGATGGAACCCCAAGTTCTGTTCCTGTTTTATTGTTTGTTGTTTTGTTCTGTTTTTATTTTTTAATATATAACAGCTTTATTGAGAGGTACTTTACATACCATACAATTCACCCATTTAAAGTGTATATAACTCAATGGTTTTTAGTACATTCACAGAGTAGTGCAACAATTGCCAATTTTAGAACATTTTCATTACATCAAAAAGAAACTCTGAACCCATTCGTAGTCAGTCTCCATTCCCCCCTGCTTCCCTCCCCCAAGCTTTAGGCAACCACTAAGTTACTTTCTGTATCTATGGATTGACCTTTTCATATAAATGGAATCATAAAATATGTAGTCTCTGATGACTGGCTTTTTTCACTAAACATATTTTCAAGGTTCAACTATGTTACAGCATGTATCAGTACTTCATTCCTTTTTATTGTTATATATATTCATATATATGTTCATTATATATATATGTATGTGATATATATGTATATATGTATATATATATACACATATATGTATATATATATACATATATATATATGTATATATATATACCACATCTCATTTAACCATTCATCAGTTGATGGATATTTAGGTTGTTTCTACTTTTTGGCTATTATGAATGACGTGTTTATGGACATTTGTGTACAAGTTTTTGTTTGGACATATGTTTTAATTTCTCTTGGGTATATACCTAAAAATAGAATTTCTGGGTCACATGGTAGTTCTCTGTTTTGTAGGTCTTATCAGAGCCCATAAAATACTACTTTAAGGTAACCAAACTCAAAAGAGATTGCTATGTAGAACTAAAAGATAATGCATCCATTGACAATGCGGTTACAGATTTCAAGAGATCAGAATATTCATACTAGCTATTTGGGGAATATCCTTTTCGATATCAGGTATATAAGAAACTGAAAATTACTTCATTTAATTTTTAATTTAATACAACTGTCTAAGGCTTAGGGAGATTAGATCATTTTTTCCAGGTTTCATAGAAATTAGGTGAAAACAATAGGATTTGAACCCAGATCTTCCTCTTTCTAGACCTGTCTCTCTTACCCCTTTTGCCATGGTAGTCGGATATATACGAATGAATATTTTCATCCACTGACTGCAGATGGAAACTTCCAGAAAGGAAATTTAGGAAAGCAATGTACATTTTTATATTTTTTTTGTTTTTCAAGAATGAATAACAATGGGAAATTTTTATACATACAAATAATATCATTTATATTGTTATTATTAAATGCATAAAATAGTCAAAATACCGACTTTTGTTTTTTTGTGGATTTCTGACACATTTTGGAAAAAAAGACTTGAAATCAATTAATGCAGCGAAAGAGTTAAGCACTAGATTAGACACATACTCCTTAAACACCACCAAATATCTCAGTGCTCATTTATTAGAAATGAGTATTTCCTGTATTTTCATCCACAATTATATTCCCTCTGCCGGTAGCTATTTGAAATAAACATCTGCTCTCAGTAGCTTTACTCTCAAAAGGTGACCTGATATCCAAATTCTGGAGGCACCTTGATGTGGCTTTCTTTCTACTGACTCTTGTTCCTAATCACATTTTCTGGCATACCTCCTTAAAAGCATAGTCAGCAGCATTCAAAGCAGCTCCTGGACTCCTGCCCTACAGGGACGTTTGATGATGACTGTACTATTTTGAGATAAAAAGGGTTCTGCATCCAGCAGTCCAGAAACATTCTAAATCAGTCTTTAAACCCCTCATTACATTTTACATGATGAAGGCTGCTGAAGACTTGAGTTGTTTCCAGATACACTATTGTAAATCATGTCTCACTCCTTTTTGGGATGGGCTGCAGACCATACAAGGGAGTTATTCACTGTGTGGTGACTAACCTCACTGTCATATCTTCAGATGTTGCTAATCTTGGAATGGCCAGATTTGCTCCAGATCTTTACAGAAAACCAGGGTTGTACCATCTGTACTTTGCTGGTATTCACACACTAAATTATACAGCCATGATAAAATATTATGAAATGAAGATTCATCTTGAGAAGTTTTGTTAAATTTGTTAGATGTGGTGTGGTGATGTGAGAAAAAATTTTTTTCCTTTGAAATGCATACTGAAGAGTATCCAGGGGTAAAATCGAAAAGTAAGAGGTTGCCCCTAAAAGAAGAGCCTGTGAGAAGCAGACAGAATTGAATATTTGATGCAAATACAGTTGATCCTTTAACAATGCAGGTGGGGAGAGCAGTTAGGGGTGCAGACACCCAAAAATCCATGAACAACATTTGACTCCCCAAAAACTTAGCTACTAATAGACTGCTGTTGACCAAAAGCATTATCAACAACATAAACAGTCTACTAACATGTATTTTGTATATTACATGTGTTATATACTGTATTCTTACAATAAAGTAAGTTAGAGAAAAGAAAATGTTATTAAGAAATCATAAGGAAGAGAAGATACATTTACAGTATTTATTGAAAAATTCCACATATAAGTGGACCCGCACAGTTCAAAACTGTGTTGTTCAAGGGTCAACTGTAATTTTAAAGAGCATAACTATTACTTGAATCATTGAGATTTGACTCTGTGTGCAACCTTTCAGATCTGATAGAAATTATGTACACTGAAGTGCACAGAGAACAGTAAAGATAAATTATGAGGCAAATGTATCAACTGACGTGTTTGATGAGGATAAGTGATCCTGAATACCAGAAGATCAAGTTAACATCACCAAATAAAAAGATTGTAACAGTTTCAAGTCGTAAAGACTGATGTATGGGGCAATAACCCATCCTTGCAAGAAAAGTTATTCTATAGTGGTTGTTTTTAATCTTTTGCTCTTGGCTGCTGCCCTAGATAAATTAAGGTTGAAGCTTTCAGGATCTATGAGGTTGAATTTACAGAGAGAAACGGTGCAGATAGGTCTAAGGATTTGTGCCTTCAATGATAGGTTTTCTATATAATTTCGTGCCATTTTGCTTAGTTCTTTATTAAAACAAAAAACTGGGGTGTTCAATCCTGAGTTCTGTTTTATCTATCACTCAGCTATGTTATAAGTCAATTCTGATTTGAGTTCAGAAGTATCTGATGAAAACCAAACAAGTGAGCTCTCAACCACCCATCTAACTTTATGTGTTATCCATGACCACTTATTACTCAAACTGCTACCCCCATTTTTAGCCAATCCCTTGAGGAAATGGAAGGAAGTATTTTTTAAAAAGTCAGTTTTACGCCTGGTTGAGAAATTCTGCCAAAAGGAGACCTGGGAGAAAAGAGAAGGAACAGGTAAGACATAGAGAAAATCATGGTGAGACAATTAGTTAAAGTGAACTTTGGGGATTGTTTAAGTTCCACTTTATATCAAAAACTAATGTAGTACCACTTGGCTTGTGTATGAGTATGCTTAGTAAATACCTCAAAACTTCCTTAGAGTTAGTAACAATTTTTGCCTGCCACTAAGTCACTTTGAATTATTGAGCATTAATCAACATTAAGGAAAACTAGACATTCTCAAGCAATTGCTGACACCTTAAACATTAACAGCCTATAGCTACCAAATTCCTGGGCCAAAGATATTCTATATTTGTGTGGTGATAGTATTTTCTAAAGCTAAAATTGAGACATATGATCAGATAATGAGATGAAATATTTTAAATCAGACTAGCCACCATACTACTTAACAGTTAAAATAGTATTGAATAGTATTTTCCCATTCTATACCCTGTTCGTAATTGCTTTCACTGTTGTGTATTGGCCAACCTTGACCTTAATCAAACCCTTTTATTCGGGTAGAAACCAACACAAAGAACATGTATGGGGGGGGAGGGGAGAATGTGCAGAAATAAATAGTGTAAAATAACTGGAAATCATGGTGTTTAGATATTAATTTTCTTCAGTAATGTTAGGTCATTATTTTTAATAAAATTTATTTGTTAGAATAGTTGTTAGGCCATTTTTAAAAACTAGTTTACAACTCTGGTACATCTGATTTGCAAGAACAAAAGAAAGAAAAGCAATCTGCTATATTCAGCATTGGGAAGATTATTCTTAGAGTATTGTATACAATTTTGGTTTCCCTAATTGTTGAGAAATGTGCACAACTTGGGAATGGTCCCCAAAAATCAACCAGAATTTCAGAGACTAGAAAATAAGCCATATGGAATTTATCTTCCAGTTATACTCACACAAATGGGAAATAATGACTTTATTATTCATATTATTCGTGTTTATTCATCACAACATTATTTATAATGACAAAAGACTGGAATCCACCTAAAAGTTGATCAACGTGAGGCTGGTTGGGTGAATTACAGTGCAGCTGTGCAATGGAATTGACGGAAGCTATAAAAAAGATTGAGGAAACTCTATATTGTGTTAGGGAAAGATCTCCAAGACATATTGTTAAGTGAAACAAGTTCAAAACAGTGTATGGAGTATGCTGGCATCATATTAAAAAGTAAAAGAAAGGATGATATATACTTATATCTGCCTGTGTGTGATAAAAATAATCTCTGGAAGAATACACAAGAAATCAATTAGGGTGATTACTTATAAATGTCAGGTGGGAAGTGAAATGAATGGGAGATCGAGGAGCAAAGAGACTTTATGTTATACCTTTTTATACTTTTAGATTCTTGCAAATGTGTTACTTACTAAAATACTAAATAGATCATTTTAAACAAACAGCAAAAATGAAAAGAAATAATACAAAAAATCATGAGAGGGATGAAGCATCCACATTTATGAAGAACCCCAAGTAATACATCTTATCTAAATATCTCCATAATCAGTATAAATTACCATATGGTTAACTCGATTGCAAAGACAAACAATGAATGAATTGATTGTGCCATAATATAGTTCACTCATGATTCAAAGACATGGCCCTAATTCACAAAAGAGAAGATTGAATTAGTAACTGATTTTTCCAAAATGATAAAGAATTAGTCAATGAAAGAATAATACAATTCACTATTCCCTGGATCTAATAATATTTATAAAGCACTTTACCGTTAGCAAACTGCTTTCACATATATTTTCTCATTTGATCCACCTTTACAAAAACATTATGTGGTATGTAGGACAGTAATGTCTATTTTTCATTTTATAAATACAAATAAGAAATCGGAATAAAGAGAAGATGAACACTTGCAGATTTTCTCCGCCAACAGGACAGGATATTTGCAATTGGAACTAGCTTGAAAAATGAGGAATTATATGATCACTTGCCTTGCCAAGTCACTGGACCCCTTAGAAATACTTATAGCTTTAAAATACTTCTACTGCTTTTTGCCCAGAATCATTTCTCAATTATTTATTTTCCTTTGTTCTGGTGCAGAGATTTAGCCAAATTTCTGACTTATCTCATTTCTTCATAGTAAAAGGCATAGAAAACCTTTTTATTTTCCATCCTTTCCATGTTAAATTGTGATGTAACAATTATGGAAGAGAGCTTGTGAGAGTACAGATTCCTGGTACCTCTCTCCAAAGGTTCTGAGTCATTGACTCTTAGGTGGCATCTAGGAATCTGCTTTTTTTTTTTTTTTTTTTTTTGTAAGCATGTGATTATCCTTATACAGGTGGTCTGAGCATTGTCCTACATAATACGTTCAACAGCAAGTGACTAGTTATTTGTAACTCAGTGTGACTGATTAAAATCAGTCAGATTTTCTTTCCAAGATCATTACTGTTTCTGCAAAGTGACGAAGGCATGGAGCTAGAAGTAATGATTAGCCTCTAGTGAGTTGAAAAGAAAGCTGTGGTGACAGCACAAGTGCTAATATTTGCCTAGCGTTCAGGAAAAGACTTACAAAATTAAATTAAAACTCATCAGATTTATTTCCTTTACTTCTGGAAATCTGAAAGTATGAGATTGAACTCATCTTGGAGGGTCTGAGCAAGCTGCCTATTTGCTTCAGAGGAGAATTTTAAGTGTTGACGATGTCTATTAAAGACCTAAGTGGTTTGAGATTTGGTTACCCTGGTGACTGCCTCTCTCTGCAGCGCTGCAGCAATTTGAGATCTGGTAGAGCACATCAACTTACAGGTTCCAAATTCCATCTAGACGAGAGGGAAATGAAAACCACCGAGGATGCATCATGGAGGACCCTGTGTACTTCCTCCCCACTGCAATCCTGGAGAAGCTCCAGCTTGGCTTTCTTCAGAGTTTGGACCAACATTTATCTTTCTTCAGCTGGTTTCTCCATAAGAGAGAATTTCATGAAAGCTGCTTTAAAATTATTTAAAGTAGCTTAATGCCTTAAGCACACATTTGTCATTGGCTTAAGACTTTTATAGTTTTAAATAACTTTCTGAGTGTTTTTAACTTTGTACTCATGCCCCAAGGCAATTATTACAAAGGACATACTTTTATTAATTGAAATAATAAATACTTTATAGGTGCTCTAATAAAGTGTGGTGATTTAACGTTTAAATAGTATATTGACTCATTCTGGAACAGCCATAAAGCACATTTCTATAAAAGCCAAATGGAAAAATGCAGAGGGAGAACAAACCCAACAAAAAATTCAATAATGGTGCACTAGGTGAGATCACAGAAACAATAGAGAGCATTGTAGGAAAAATCTCCTCATGAGTTTTGGAAAGACATATTCACCAGGAATTTCATTTGCTAACTATTTTTCTTTGATTCAAAAATTAGCACGTGTTAGCTTATCTTGTTGCCCTGTCGGTAGAGTATGTCCTCTACGTAAATAAGAGTCATTCTGAGCTGTAGCCACTGACAGACCTTATGAAGTCACTGAATATATATTGGCCAATTTCTCCACACTCGGCCTCTGTTAGTTGACTATTAGTCTGATTTCCAAGAAGGGAATAGATAGATACAGTAACTATAAGCTTGTCTAAGGATAAAACTGGATTCCTATTACATTTGCTTCAAATCTTTTTAAACTCTCCTTCACAAATAAAATAGCAAGGAGCCTTAGAAGGGTGGATCTACTTATGTCTCTTGGTGAGATCTTGATCTGAAAATCTTGTAACAGCTGAAAGATGTTGGCCAGGACAGAAGCCTGAGAGGCTTGCTAGAAATAACAGTCTCTACGGAAGAGTGAAAAGGGCTCTCATTAGCTTGCTTTGTCTTTTTCATTCATGTATTACCCCCAGTTTCCTCATCCTGAGTTGCACACACAGACATTTTTCAACGTTAGGAAGATGAAAGTAGGCAATCTGGAAAGTGTAGGAAACAACCATAGCGGCTGCCATGTAATTCCAGACCAGCGTTATCCAACAGCTCTTTCTGAGATACAGCCATGTTCTACATCTGTGCTGTCCAACACAGAAGTTACTGAGTACTTGGAAATATGCCTAGTGTGAGTGAGGAACTGAATTTTAATTTTTTTTAGTTTTAATAAATGTAAATGTAGCCACATGTGACTGGTGGCTACTATGTTGGACAGTGCAATTTTAGACTTACGGGTGGCTTTTTCAGATATTAGAGGGCAAATACAGATTTCTTGACAGGTTGAGTTGAAATCTTTACCTTGATCAACTCCTGAGTTTGAACCCAAACTAAAAGAAGAAGGTAGTTAAAAAGTGAAAAGGTAGTGAGAAAAAAAAATCTGTTATTGAGATAGGAGAAAACATATACAATTAATTCTAAACCAAGTAGAAATGATAGAAAAGAAAAATTTAGATGATCACCTGAACATACAATGCTGAAAACCAACTTTGCTTTGTAGTTTTTTGAAACTGAATGAAGTGAATGAGCAGATAAATTTGGCATTATGTAACATGGTGAAATATAAATGAAAAACAAACACCAGGCAGGCCTAAGTGGATGTGGATTAAATTAAATATTTACACTCTACACAACAGAGCTTTTGTAAAGGGCAATTTTATAAACCAGAAACTTTAATAACAAAAGAATGGTGGGAATGGTTTTATTTTGTATAAGACCTGCTGTTTGACACCTAGGCCAAAGGCCAGCTGCCAGCAGGTGCCTTAGGTATCACAAAATAAAATGATTCAGTTGTGTTTATCTGTATTAGTGTGTATAAGAGAATAAAAAGATGGGTGGTACGTAAACCAATCAATGTTGATATTAGTTGTTTTAGTTAAGTTTTGTTGTTGTCATTGCCTTTATCCTTTCTGTTTTCTCCAGATTTTCAGCATTGAGCTGAAACATTACATTTTTTTTCAAAACAGAAAAGCATAGAGAATAATATAGTAACCATTCATGTGCCTACCACCCAGATTGAACAGTTGTTCATAAGTTGTTATATTTGCTTTGACTATTTCTTTAAAAAAAAACAAGAAAGAAATAAAACACTATTAACTACAGCTGAAGCCCCTATGTACCCTTCCCCAGTCCCTTTGTTCCTTTAGCATAAGTTTCATGTGTTTTTCCACACATTTGTACTTTTCCTACACTTGTATATATTCATGAACAACGTATAGCACTATTTTAGTGTTCTATAATTCATAATGTTTTCCAGAGAAGACATACAAAAAGCCTATAGGGACATGAAAAGATGTTCAACATCATTAATCATTAGGAAAATGAAAATCCAAACCACAATTTGATGTCATCCTACACCTGTTAGAATGGCTATTGTCAAAAAGACAAGAGATAACAAGTGTTGGTAAGAGTGTGGAGAAAAGGGAATCCTGTGCACTATTGGTGAGGATGTACATTGGTGCGGTCACTATGGAAAACAGTACAGAACTTCCTCAAAAATTAAGAATAGAAATACCATATCATTCAGCAATTCTACTTCTGGGTATGTATCTGAAGAAAAACAAGTCAATATCTCAAAGAGATATCAGCACCCCCATGTTTATTATAGCATTTCTCACAAATAATCAAGACATGGGAGCAACTGAAATGTCCATCCATAGATGACTGGATCAAGAAAATGTGATCTATAGTTACAATGGAATACTAATCCTGCCTTTTGTGACAACATGGATAGACTTTGAGGGCATTGTGTTAAGTGAAATAAGTCAGACAGATAAGGACAAATACTATATGATCTCCCTTATATGTGGAATCTGAAAAATCCTGAACTCAGAAGCGAGAGTAGATTGGTGGTTTCCAGGAACTGAGTTGTGGGGGAGTGGAATGTTGGTCGAAGGGTACAAACTTCCACTTATAAGATGAATAAGTTCTGAGGATCTAAGGTACAACATGGTAACCATAGTTAACAATACTGTACTTCATACTTGCAAGTTGCTAAAAGAGTAGATCTTAAATGTTCTCACCACAAAAAACAAATGGTAATTATAAAGTGATGGAGATGTTAACTAACCCTACTGTAGGGTTATGCGAGCATATTTCACAATACATAAGTGTAATAAATCATCACTTGGTACACCTTACACAATGTTGTATGTTGTATGTTTGACGAGTTGCCGAAGGCTAAATAGGTAACAAGGAAGAACCTGAAATCAAACTCTGGCCATTGCAGGCAGGAGTTTCTGTACCACAACACTTTCCCTCCTGTGGTGCCTTGGGAAGCTCAAGCAGTGCAGAGTGCTGGGCAGAATTCTCCCTTGCTGAGGAGGGAAAGGCAAGAAATGAGAAATCAGTAAGGCAAAAGAAAAATAGAGCAAGTGAGAAAAATAGTCATTTTGGTCAGGTATGTAGTGTTACTAACTTTTGCCCTGGATGTCCATCACTTGCAAAAGACAGACCAAAGTTTATGAAGATTGAGAGGAGAAGCAGCTTAGATATCTTTCCACCGTATTTTCAGTGCCCTGGTTAGAAACCCTAGGGTGGGAGAGTAGGGCTGAAGGCAACTCTTTACTTCCCCCTAAAGCAGTGTTTTCCAAACTATAGGAGGTTCTAAGGATATTTTCAGATGTCCCAGTATAGGCATTTGTTGGATGAAGAGATCTTTTTAAGTTGTTTTTATCCTTCTCTACCTGGTGTGTTGAGTAGTCTGAACCAAGTGGAGTACAAGCATGAAATGTTTTCTTTTCTACCTTTTGCCATGCTCAATAAAATCCCCTTTTCCCTTTTTTTTTCAGAAAAGAAGGGAAAGGGGAAAAATGTCTCTTCCCTACTAAGTGATGTCTGATCCTCTCTTGGCAGCATTGCTTCTCTGGCTAAAACTCATTGATTATTGATATTCCCTTGTTCCAGGCATCCAAATTCTGATTCTCACATTAGAGTGACAGTGAGTTTTTCAGTGGGCATTGCATAGTTCCCTGACAGCAGACGGTCACTCTGGCTTCTTCTTCATTCTGACCACTTCAGCTGTCCCTCAGCTCCCTTTCCCAGGGGTCATGGCTAGGGATACAATCAGACTCCTCCAAGGCCTCTGTCTCTGCACCCCCTGCTGGGTTAGCAGCTCCAAACTGGGAGACTGATCCAACTTCCAGTGAGGAGAGATGCCATCGTTCTCACTATTGTGTGATCTCTGTTAGTGTTCTCTCAGGCTCCTCACTGCCTCAGGCCAAATCACACTACCTCACAGCAGACCAAGTCTGAGGATTCAGGCCTGATGATTTCCCCAGCCCCTCTCCAGGCCTCTGCTTTTAGGGACTTAAGGATGCATAATGAAAGAAGCATAAAGTAGCAGGAGCAGGCTCAGCTGCCTCCTGATAAGCCCTAAGAAGGTATCCGACCTCTATTGTTTTCAACTCTCTATAGATGATGGGGTCACAAAAAACCTTTTTTGTTCTCAGCCTGAGACCTCAGTCGCTGGTTCCGATTACATCAAAGAGAAATTCTCCTCTGTCCTAGTATGCCTAAGTCACCTCTCTATAATTTTTAGTTTCCTTTCTCAAGCAGAGAGAGCAAGACTTCTTCAGGTAATGGCTGCCTACAGACTAAAATCATTTGGCTTTCCTTGTGTTTATTTTCACAATGTATTTTGTGACAAATGATACTGGTTTTCCATTTACCATAGTGATATAAGGTTTTGTTTTTAAATAAACTTATGTAAATTGTTTAAAGCAATTTTGTTTTAAAGAAAAATATTTGGTTGATAATTGTACAGATAGTAAGTAGATATGGAAAAGTAGTGAAATTGGCATTTGAAAGACTAAAGTTTGTGAAACTTAGAAATGTGCCTTAGAAATAAGAGTTAAATTATAATAAAACAACAGAAGGAGAAATTAAAAAAACAATCCCATTTACAATTGCTTCACAGACTATAAAATACCTGGGAATAAATTTAACCAAAGAAATAAAAGATCTGTACTCAGAAAATTATAAGACACTGAAGAAAGAAATGAAAGAAGATACAAACAGATGAAAACACATCCCATGTTCATGGATAGGAAGAATTAATATAGTTAAAATGTCCATACTGCCTAAGGCAATATACATATTCAATGCAATTCCTATCAAACAAGGACATTTTTCACAGAAATAGAACATATAATCCTAAAATTTATATTGAACCATAAAAGACCCCAGATAGCCTCAGCAATCTTGAGAAATAAGAACAAAGTGGAAGGTATAACGATACCTGACATCAAATTATACTACAAGGCTACAGTAATAAAAACTGCATGGTACTGGCATAAAAACAGACACATAGATCAATGCAACAGAATAGAGAGGCCAGAAATAAATCCATGCCTATCTGGCCATTTAATTTATGATGATAGAAGCAAGAATTTATGGTGAGGTAAAGACAGTCTATTCAATAAATGGTGCTGGGAAACCTGAACAGACACATGCAAAAAAATGAAGCTGGACCACCTCCTTACACCATATACAAAAATAAATTCAAAATGGCTTAAAGACTTAAATGTAAGATCTGAAACCATAAAATTCCTGGAAGAAAATATAGGAAGAAACTTTACAGACATTACCCGGAGTAAGATTTTTACTGATATATCCCCTCGCACAAGGGAAGTAAGAGAAAAAATAAACATGTGGGATTACATCAAACTATAATATGTGGGATTACATCAAACTCAAGTCTTTTCACAGCACAGGAAATCATCAATAAAACAACAAGGGATCCTACTGAATGGGAAAAGATATTTGCCAATGACATATCCAATAAGGGGTTAATATCACAAATTTATAAAAAAACTCACTCAACTCAACTCCAAAAAAAAACAACAACCCAATTAAAAAATGGGCAGAGCACATGAAGAGACATTTTTCTAAAACGGACATGCAGATGGCAAACTGACATATGAAAAAATGCTCAACCTCACTAACCATCAGAGAAATGCAAATAAAAACCACAATGAGATACCACCTCACCCCAGTCAAAATGGCTATCATCAATAAATTAACAAACAACAAGTGCTGGCGAGGATGTGGAGAAAATGGAACCCTTATGCACTGTTGGTGGGATTACAGATTGGTGCAGCCACTATGGAAAACAGTATGGAGATATCTGAAAAATCTGAAAATGAAACTACCTTATGATCCAGCATTTCCACTCCTAGGTATCTATCCGGAGAAATCAAAAACAATAATTCAAAAAATTTATGCACTCCTATATTTATTGCAGCACTATACACAATAGCCAAGACATGGAAACAACTGAAATGCCCATCGGTAGACGACTGGATTAAGAAACTGTGGTACATTTATACAATGGAGTATTACGCAACCATGAAGAAAGAAATCTTACCATTTGTAACAACATGGATGGATCTAGAGAACATTATGTTAAGTGGAATAAGTCAGACAGAGAAAGACAAATACCATATGATCTCATTTATATGTGGAATCTAAAGAAGAGAATAAGTGAATGAACTAATCAGAAACAGTTTCGGGGACAAAGAGGAAAAACTGAGGGTTCCTAGATGGGGGGGGGTAGGGATAAGGGAGAAGGTGAGGGAATTAGAAAGCAGTCAGTAACCACAAGATTGCCACGTGGTTACGAAAGTTAATTTGGGGAAGGTAATCAATAATGTTGTAAAGATTTTGTAGGATATCCGATGGACACTTGTCTCATTAGGGAGACCACCTCAGGGATGATGTAGATGCCTGATCACTGCACTGTACACCTGAAGTGGAAGCTGAACAATAATGAATGTCAACTACAAGTTTATATGAATATACTTACAAGAAGCGGAGCACAGCATTAGGAATAGAGACAGTGGAAATGTAATGGCTGTGTGCGATGTCAGAGGAATAGTGGATGAGGGGAGGGGGGTCCACACAGTGTGAGGGATATAAATGATAAACGTCTAAGTATTACTTTGTTTTGTGCACCTGAAACTAATTTAAAAAACAATGAAACCAAAACCTCCCACTTCCTCAGTACTGATGTTTTCAGCAAGGAATTGAGAGATGCATCATAATCCAATGGCAAATATATATATATACATATATATATACATATATGTATATATATATATATATATACATATATATATATCCAAAAAAAGTATACACATTTTAAGAAAGGGAAACTGTATTAAAATTGTAATACTAAATATATACCGATAACAAAAGATGAATACAAGTCACATTTGACATCCGCAATTACAAGAGGGCTCAAATTACAAGAGAGCATCAGCATCCAGACACTTCTGATTACGGTGAACTACTACTTGAACAACGTTGACCAAAGTGTCCACTGTATACATTTTTTTTGCCACCCCCGGTGTGTGTATGTGTGTGTGTGTATGTGTGTATATATGTATGTATGTGTGTATTTCAAGCAAAATAAAAAATATATTGAGATGAATGTCAATCAATATGGAATGCTCTTTTAGGTAATTCCACTCCCCTTCAATAATATCTAGTTAACTTGTTATTACTCCTAAGTAAGTTTGGCTAGACAGACCCATGGGAAATATCAAAGTCATATTTAGACTTGTTTCTGATTATGGTGATACCAAACAATGGAAAGACTTTCAGCCTGCTATTCAGTAGACCAGATGATGATAGCAAAGAGAGGTAGGTGAACCAAGGGACTTAAAAGAAAATAATGACTCAGACTATTTTGCCTTTGCCCCTTGATACATGCCTGTTCCTTGTTCTGAGAGTTAAGTAGCCTGTGTTAAAATAAAAAACAAATGGATTGCCGGTTCGACTCCTGCAAGGGATGGTGGGCGGCACCCCCTGCAACTAGCAACAGCAACTGGACCTGGAGTTGAGCTGCGCCCTCCACAACTAAGACTGAAAGGACAACAACCTGACTTGGAAAAAAGTCCTGGAAGTACACACTGTTCCCCAATAAGGTCCTGTTCTCCTTCCCTAATAAAATCTTTAAAACACAAAACAAAATAAAACAGAAAAACAAATGGAGATTAACCGTGAAAATTCCCTAAGCAGACAAAACCAATTTAGTCAAGCAAAGCTTAAATTTAACATATTTAACAAGACTAACTTGACCTGAATCATTTTTGTTTATGCTTCTAGAAATCATAAGCAAAACTTGAACTGCTTGCCAAGGCTGATATGAAGTAACCACTGACCAATTCCCTATCATTTAAAAAAATTCTAATGTTATAACTGATCACTGTGAAGAATAAACAGTCATTTCTTTTTCACTATCTAAGCATCTCTGCAACAATATACCCCTGAGCCTCATTCCATGTTTTGGTTTACAAACAGCCTTTTTTGGTGTGCACACAATAAACTTGTACTAATTACTAAAAAAAAAAAAAAAGGAAAGAAAAGAAATGAGTTAAATTGAGCTAAAGCATGTAATGAGTTTACCAATAAAGGCTTATTAAATGTTAATAGTTCACTATAGTGCTGAGTATCTACCGTGTTTCCCCCAAAATAAGACCTAACTGGACCAGCTCTAATGTGTCTTTTGGAACAAAAATTAATATAAGATCTGGTCTTATTTTACTATAATATGAGACCAGGTCTTATAATATAATGTAATGCAATGTAATGTAATGCAATGTAGTATAGTATAGTACAGTACAGTATAATATAATATAATATCGGGCATAATATAATATCTGGTCTTATATTAATTTTTGCTCCAAAAGACGCATTAGAGCTGATGGTCTGGCTAGGTCTTATTTTCGGGGAAACATGGCACTACATGCATGGTAGGTTTTTAAAAACAGCTTTATTGAGGTTTAATTTATATACTATAAACTTCTACCAGTTTAAGTGTAGATTCAATAACTTTTAGTAAATTTACAGTTATACATCCATCACCACAATCAAATTTAGAGCATTTCTATCACCCCAAAAATATCCCTCGTGATCATTTTCAGTCACTGTCCTTTTTTCTCCCAGCCCTAGGCAATTATTGTAGTCACACAACAGCCTAGCCAACTGTCCCTTCATGTCTTTCCTTAAGGAAAGAAGAGTTTGTGAGATTGTGCCTTTCTGGGACTCTGTTCCATCCTTGTGTTTACACCTTATGTCTCTCTGTCTGCTCCCCAAAAGATGGTTTGCAGCCAAAGACGGGTAAGACATCTCACGGGAGATACAACCTAAGCCAGGCGGAACCGAGTGGGGACCCCAAACGAGCTGCCTTGGACAGGTATGGGAAGGGGCCTTGCCTCCCCTTCCCCCTGCCTGGGAAAGTCTGTTGCCGGCTCTGGCTTTCCCCTTGGACCTGTTTCCACCTTCTCTCAGCAGAGTTGTTACAATGTGAAAGACTTGATCCTGAAAAGGTACATGCTTTAGGTACAAAACATCCTGGGACCTTGTGCTTCAGCTGTTTACAGACAAAGGGTGATTGGAATAAACATTTTCTGTTATGAAGTCTGAGCCTCACAGACCGTGTAAGAAACAATGTTGCTTTCTTGTAGTTGTAGACCTATCAATAAAAACCTCCAGCCAGCTTTATTCTGGGCTCCAGTCCTCTGAGACTGAGACCCCTGGCCTTCGGAGAGATTTAACTGCATTAAGTCTCTGGTTGTTTCTTGCTTAAAACTTAACCCAAACTGCCCCTTCTCGCACCCTCACTGCCCTTGTTGTGCGGGAGGCGACAACTATAACAGACTTTAAGTCTCCAAAGATTTATCTTCTCTGAATTTGCCTTTCCTCATGTAAATGAACTTACATAATATGTAATCTTTTTTGTCTGGCTTTTTCACTTAGCATAATGTTTTTGTGGTCCTCATGAATAATGCTGTGATGAACATTTACACACATCTTTGTGTGGACATATGTTTTCATTTCTCTTGGGTAGATGCCTAGGAGTAGAATTGTATGGTAAACTTCCATTTAACTTTTAAAGAAACTTCCAAACAATTTTCCAAAGAGGTGGCATCATTTTACATTCCTACCAGCAAAGTATAAGAGCACCAGGTGTTGCATACATATTCATTTGCATAGATATGTGTGATCATAACAGCTGTTTCATAGGTTGGAAACCTGAGGCTGAAAGAGGTTAACTGACTTGTAGGAGGTCACACCTCTTGACAAAGCCAGTATTCAACCATATCTGATTCCAAATCCCATTCTTTCCTATGGGACTAGGTTCTGTGCTTTGAGTTTGTTTTCTTCAGCAGAGGTGGGGACGGGTGGTGTAGTAGCTTTTCTTTTGCCCCAGGAGTATGAATGGAAGCTGCATTAGAGCAGTAGGTGAGGAATGGGGCCTCAGGCTAGGGAAGGAGGGCTGGTCTTTCAGCTGCCTGGCCCTGCATACCAAACCCCAGAAATGATTTATATGACTCACTTATTTCTTTAAGTTTATATGAAATTTCAATCCTACTTCATGATGACACAGCAAATGAACAAGCTGGGCAGGAGAAAGAGGTCCCCATCACCAGGGACTGTGATGGTCTTGTAACCACTTGGCTGGCCACAGAACAGGGAAAGGAGATTTTTGCTTTCCTGTTGTCTATGAGTCAGCAAGTAGTTAGTTAGTTACTGAAATCACATCCGCTAACAAGTCCAGGCAACTGCTGACTGTGTTGTTCCCACCGCCTTGTTTTTTATGGTTGGTCAAAACATAAACTGCAGGGTGTATAAACCGATTACATAAAGACATGGGAGACATCATAGTCAAATTGAAAAGATCAAGCAAGAATAGTTGCTTCCTATAATTGTATTTTTAAAAAATGTTAATTAAAGTTTATTGGGGTGATAATTGTTGGTAAAGTTACATAGATTTTAGGTGTACAATTCTGTAATACATTATCTATATATCACATTGTGTGTTCACCACCCAGAGTTAGTTCTCCTTCTATCACCATATATTTGATCCCCCTTACCCTCATTTCCCACCCCCCACCCCCCTTACCCTCTGGTAACCACCAAACTATTGTCTGTGTCTATGAGTCTTTGTTTCTTCATTTGTTTGTCTTGTTCTTTTCTTGTTTTCAGTTTTATATACCACATATCAGTAAAATCATGTGGTTCTCGACTTTTTCTGTCTGACTTATTTTGTTTAGCATTATAATCTCAAGATCCATCCATGTGGTCGCAAATGGTACTATTTAATCTTTTCTTAACGCTGAATAGTATTCCATTGTGTATATATACCACAACTTCTTTATCCATTCATCTATAGAAGGACACTTTGGTTGTTTCCATGACTTGGCCACCGTAAGTAAAGCTGCACTGAACATTGGAGCACATATATCTTTATGGATAAATGTTTTCAGATTTTTTTGGTAGATACCCAGGAGAGGGATTGCTGGGTCATATGGTAATTCTATTCTTAATTTTTTGAGGAACCTCCACACTGCCTTCCATAGCGGCTGCACCAGTCTGCATTCCCACCAACAGTGTATGAGGGTTCCTTTTTCTCCACAGCCTCTCCAACACTTGTTACTATTTGTCTTGTTGATGAATGCCATTCTGACTGGGGTGAGGTGATATCTCATTGTGGTTTTTATTTGCATTTCTCTGAGCATTTTTTCATATGTCTATTAGTCATGTGTATATCCTCTTTGGAGAAATGTCTCTTCAGGTCCTCTGCCTATTTTTTAATTGCATTGTTTGCTTTCTGGTGTTGAATTGTATGACTTCCTTGTATATTTTGGATATCAGTCCCTTATCAGAGGCGTTGTTTGCAAAAATCTCCCATTCAGTTGGTTGCCTCTTTATTTTGTCGATGGTTTCTTTTGCCGTGCAGTAGCTTTTCAGTTTGATATAGTCCCATTGATTTATTTTATCTTTTACTTCCGTTCTATCTTTGGTTTTCTGGTAGGACTGTATCTCCATTATTTCTTTGCCTTTTCGTTGCTGTCTATTTTTTCAGTGTGGTGGTAATCTGTGATATTTTCCCTCTGTTTCTTCTTTTATTATGTTATATATTTCAGTTCTAGATTTTTTTTGAGTGGTTACCATTAAGTTTATGTAAAAGAAAGTTTCATATTTAGAGTATTCCATTTTCTTCAGCATGCTTAATTTCTCCATTCCCTTATGCCGGTTCAGACCTTTACTCTCCTTCCTTTTATGTTTTTGTTGTCACAAAGTATTCCTATTTATGCTATGAGTTGATTTTTGTGCTGCAGTAGCAAGTTGTCTTTTCCCTCTTTTTCTTTGTTTTTTTTCTTCTTTACTCTGTACATTATCTTTAAGTGTATAGTATCTTATTTGGTGTAGGGGTTGCCATTTCCTGCTTCTGTCTGTCTGTTCGTAATACTACTCATGGTTTTGTATTGTTTTGCTTTTTTGTTTCAGGTCTCACCTTTCAGTTGCATGTTTCTTAGTCTTGCCTGTCTGCTACACAGGGAGTCCTTTGTGGAATTATAGTTCTTCAATTTGTTGTAAATTCCAGGGGAGATTTCAAGAGGCTCACCTCACACCACCATTTCTATAATGTCATTGGCTTCTTCCTATAGTTTTAAATTCAGCAGAATATTAATAAAAGTCTGTCTTCTCTTATTCATATCTTTCTGCACCACCGTCTCCTAGAGCAACATGTTAGGGTTAAACAAGCAGGGAGTTTGACATTTTCATTCATTCATCCTTTATGCAGGGGCCATGTCTTGTTCAGCTTTGTGTTTTCTGCAGTGCTTAGCTTGTTTTCTGGCAATATCAGACCATCATATCTCACCTGGACCACTGCAATCGATGTCCCAGTAGTTCTGCTCCATCCACATCTCCTCTATGCAGTCCATCTTCCACACTGTCTCCTGAATTATCTTTCTAAAACACATTTTTTTATTCAAAGAGAAATGATGACTTTTTATTATTTAATTAGATTCATGGTGTTGCAAATATGGCAAAGTTAGGCCCATATATGTCTGTGTATTTAAAAATGCCCACTGATTTATGGTATGGCCAAAACAAAGGAAAAGAAATATTTTAAGGCTGTCTATTGCTGTGGAAAAAATTCCATGCTCTTTAGTAGGTTATAAAAGACCATTTGTAACCTGGCTCAGCAACCTGCAGTTTGATTTCTCACTGTTCTCTTCCCCTCTCTGCTCTATCTAAAAGGACCCCTTATTTACTTTACTTATATTTTCTAGCACCTATGGCAGACTTGAACCTAAAGGAGTGTTCAGTAAACACATCTTGGTAGATTGATAGTTGTTTTGACCTGTTAAGAGTGGTACTAATTCTATAAAGCTTCAAAGGAGACTTCAACCAATTCCTAGGACTTTCTTCATAACAGAGGATATGTAAGAAAGGTAAATAAGTGATGCATTTTTCTTCTCCTCAGAGTAGAACCACTGATTTGTTCAATCTGTGTCTTAAATTTTTCAAAAGGTCAATTCTCTATTTTAAAATTGCCAAAGTGTCCACCTCTGAAAGTGGAAGAAATTCATAAAGAAACAGTGACTGCTAATTTTCCTAACATTAGACAGTTTAGTGAAATGTAATTAAACAGGCTTTAATGGTTATTTAACCTTGAACCACTAATTATTTTCTTAGGAAAAGAAAGAGACAGAAAGAGAGAGAGAGAGAGAGAGAGAGAGAGAGAGAGAGAGAGAGAGAGAGAGAGAGAGAGAGAGAGAGAGAAAGAAAGAAAGAAAGAAAGAAAGAAAGAAAGAAAGAAGAAAAACATAAATGAAAATCTCTATAGGCTATTAAAGATTACTCACACTTTACAAACTACATGAGGTCAACATTTAACAGTTCTGCCACTGCTATTCTGGGAAATGAAAATGGATTAGTGGGAAAAACACTAAGAGAACTTAAAATTTAGCCAATTTCAGATCAGCATATACATTTGCAAAATTATTGCTATATTAATGATTTTGCCATCAAAAGGTCCTATTCTATTCTGCATTTGACCACACACCTGAGCAAGCTGACATTATAATAGAATTCATCAACAAATCCCTTAATTATATATTTACAGGAGTTATTTTAAAACTGAACCATGTACCAAAAAAAAAAAAAAACCTCAAAAAAGTTTGTAGCAAATTTGAAAACAAATTAATAGTCATCATTGGTGAAGGGGTTCAGAACACACCTTCCCAAAATGTGCCACTTGAACATGTAGACTATTTTGAGCTGAAGACAATCAAGACCCAGCAGATTCAAGAAAACTTTTACCTCTCCATTTTCTGCCTAAAAGAATTCATATAGGGAGCCTGGTTCAGAGAGAGAACTATTACCAAAGATAACTTTTTATCTGAATTACCTATCTGTATGGTAGGGCAAACATCTAATTACCAAACATGTGCCAAACATAGCAATATGGTCCTGTGAATTGCCCTCCATTCCTTGGAAGCCTCAGGCCCCTATTCCATTCTTTAGCTCAGGATGGCAGATAGGCCTCAACTACTCAACTGCCCTGAAGTCGCATATTTTTATGGGTCACCATACATATACATGTAATTAAATTTTGTGTGTGTGTGTGTGTGTGTGTGTTATTCTGTCTTATGTTGATTTTATTATTAGACCAGCCAAAGAATCTGGAAGCATGGAAGGAAAAGTTTTCCTCCACTGCATGGGCAAAAGGCATAAAAGACAGATCACAAAGGAGGTGATATGATTAATAGATAATATGGAAAATTCACTCAATTTGAACTTCACCAAAAATCAAGATACCACCTTTTGTTGACCAAACTATCCAAAGTTAAAGAAAAAATTGGTAATATCATCCATGGCTGGTGAGTATGTGATGAAACAAGGAACTAACATATTACTGGTGGCAATTTAAAATTGGTACAATCCTTTTGGAAAGCTATTTGGCAATATGTGTCAAGGATCTTAAAAATGCTCATGCTTTTTGGAAATTTCAGTTTTGGGATCTATACTAAGGGAATAATCCTACATGAGAAAAAATATATATATATAATATGCAGAAAGATATTTGTCAAAACATATATACAGTTGCAAACCACCTAAAGATTCAACAGTTGGAGAACACAAGAGAGATTATTGTATACTTATTGATGAAATAACATATAGCTAATATGAATTGACATGGGTGACTCTCTGAAACATAATATTGAGAAGAAAATAAAAGCAAGTTGTAGAATACATACTGTATGATTCTAATTATGTGATGTTTGAAACATGCA
Source organism: Rhinolophus hipposideros (assembly GCF_964194185.1). Lineage (NCBI taxonomy): Eukaryota > Metazoa > Chordata > Mammalia > Chiroptera > Rhinolophidae > Rhinolophus > Rhinolophus hipposideros. The sequence continues at coordinate 29,249,719 of NC_138070.1, read as the reverse complement.
AATAATACAACATATTACTTAGGGATACATTTTTATGTAGTAAAAGTATACATAAATGCATGGGCTGAACAGTCACCAAATTTAAGTACGTAGTTACCTATGCTAGAGAGAGAAAAAGCTACCAATGAGGAAGATTACACAGAAGGTATCATTGCAGTGGTAATGATTTATTTCTTAGGCTCTGTGAGGATTCATAAATTTTCATTCTACTATTCCTTATATCTTTTTGTACTTCTTAAATGTTTCATCATAAATTTAAAATATATAACTATTAAAAAGTTACATATAAATCCAATCTAATCACATGGAAAGTATTTGTGCTATAATTTTAAGTTAAACATATTCAAAATGGTGACAACTATGTGTTATAAAAGCCACTTAGAAACTAGCAAAGGAATACCCCCAAAGTTAACACCTTTCCCTCCAGATGCTGGTGTTATTACTTCCTTATTCTTTTAACATATTTTGTCAATTTTCTTTTATGTTTGGCATTGTACTATAATTGAAATTATAATTTTTAAAACCAAGCATGATATATTTATTAGGTATTGAACTTTTGGTACTATTATATTGCATTTCATCTACAACTAAAATACTTGGTGGGTTGATCATAATCCAGATATAATGTAATGAGTGCTCCTGCGCTACTTAGCTTGGAATCTAGCGTTATGTGAGAGATGTAGTCTGCAGAAAGTATATTGGAGAGAAATGAGGTTAACAGGTACTCAAGTTGGTTGACAAAGGAGTGTGAAAGCTGGGTGGACCAAGGGTTGCTGCTATAGGTTCATTAAGTTTATGAGGAAGACTATTCTGATAGTTATAAATAATTGAGGTTATATTCCAGTGAGACTTAAGTTAGCAGCAAGTTTCCTCATATGCAAAGTGTGCAACATAAATTAACTTTGTTAAATGAAATAATAAATGAATGGAAGAATAAGTTGGGTCAAATATTGAAATTGAAGCTCTTAACTCAAGCTTGGATATTAGAATATTTTCATAATTTCCAATGAATCTTAGAAAGACCATGGTTGTTTGAGAGGATCTGCTTTAACTTCTTCATGTTGAGCAAACTAAATTCCAGCTACGTAAGCCAAAGAATCAAATATTTTGATTTCTTTAGTTGCATTAGTTCCTGTGTCAAAATAAGAACAAACAGTGCCCTAAAAATTTCACAGGAAAATACAGTAGAAATTCCTTGGCCTGTCCTTTGCCAGTCATAGAAAACTCCTGACAATCTGGCTCCAACCTATCTTTGTACCTTACCGCTCACTAATCCTGCAGAAAAGCATGGAGTTTCTGCTATACTCTGCCTTACTACCTCCCAACTGTATTGACACTTTTCTCCCTCATCTGTAAGGCTCTCGTCTGTTCTCTCTGTCCATATTAAAAAGCTTCATCTTTCAAGGAACAACTAAAGTACTTGGTGGGTTGATTAAAATCCAAATGTAATGCAATGAGTGCCTTGATTTGGCCGACAGTGTGGAAATAAAGCAGAATGCAAAAAGCTTGTGCTTCAGATGGAGAAAAATGGAGCCGTGGATGACGATAATGATGATGATAATGGTAATAATAATAATAATGACAGTGATAACTAAAATTTATTGCATGCTTACTATGTGCTAGACCCTGTGTTAACTATTTTTATATTCATTATCAACTTAATAATATTCTTAATAACTGAAATAGTATATTAGTCAGGATTGTGTTACATGTAATTGAAAACTCTATTATAAGAGTTTAAAGAAGTCAGGTTTTTTTTTTTCTTCTTCCACTTAATAAGGAGCCCAGTCCAGTTTTCTGTGTGACTCAATGAGATCTCCAAGAATCGAGGTTCTTCTGTCTTCTTTTATCATTATTCTTAGCATAGCTTTCATTTTCATGGTCATAGTATCACTGATACTTTTCCAGACAATTGCAGCTTCCTCCCTGAGAGAAAGGACATGGATAGCTCTTCTCAACAGTTTCTACTGACATCTTTTTGGTCAGAACTCTATCTCAAGGTCACCTCTATTTGCAAGAGAGGCTGAGATCACCACGAAAAATTTTGTTAATAAAGAAGGAGGAATGGTTATTTTGGTAGATAACTCTTAATATTATCTTCATTTTCTACATGAGGGAAATGAGGCATAAGAATGTTAGGAAGTAGGTCTGACAATAGAGCCCATGTTATTAACCATTTACATTATATGGCATTATTTTGAAATGGCTTTGGTCCTATTCTCCACTTCAGATGGGATGTGAACAATATTGGAACACACTTTGTACCTCCTTTCCCATCTTTGGTAGATGTCAGAGGGGAGGCTGTAGGTTTTAATTAGGGCTGGAGGGAAGAAAACTAATGTCGTTCTTTATGTTCTTTCCCATTTGAAATCCTGGAAACCTTAGGAAACAATAGAGAGGATACTTTACCAGGACTTGGTAAATGATTAAATATGAAGCTTGACATAGACTCAAGCAAAATCTTAAAGTTTTGATCACAAAGCTGTTTGGATACTGGAAGATACATATTAGCAATAAGGGGAATTGTTAGTTTGATTTTTTGTGTTAAGTTTCAGATGTCAGTAAAACTTCCAGATGGGTATTGATGATCGTGGGTAAATCTATCATAATAAGCAAATGAGAAAAAAAGTAAGGTGAATGTATAAGAAAGAGATGATCCTGACCCTATTGGAATAATAAAATGTATTTGTTTTCCTATTTCTAAACCCATTTATAACAAAACTTTATATGCTTGAGGACGAAAAAGAGAGGGCAGCATTTCAGTCTTGAAGATAATGAAACCATGACTTCATTTTTTAAATGATGAGGAGCATCATCAATTTACAGCAATGGCCTGTACTTGGGGGACAGATCACATCTTATTAAACTCTTTCTGTAGAATCAATTCTATGGGTGGGGATTGGGGGACGGATGGAAGTGATAAGAAAAAAATTCTGAGACATTCTAAATTAAATTACAGCAGCTGGAGAGTGAGAGAAAGAGACAGAATTGTTCGTCTGTTAATGGCTGTGGGTCAGCTAATAAAAGACCTCACAAAAGACCAAAACATTCCTGTTTTGCCTGTTGGAATTTAAGATTAATTTTCAGGTGGCTATTTCTGCAGGTTACTTTAGCCAGGCACCATCTAACTCCAGGAGCCTCCACTTGTTTACACTTGGACTTTCCAGACTGCTGCCCACAGCCAATCCACAGGACCGGACATTTCTTTATGTGGACTCTGCTCTCCCAGAGCTAGCCTGCTTCACATTCTCTCACACCTCTGCTTACAGCTCTTGTAAATTCTTTCTGACTACCTCTTTTTAACCCTTTCCCCCTACTTGATGTGTAAAAACGCTTGCAAAGCTCTGAGATGACACAGACATGCTGTTTTTTCTGCCTAGCTATGATGCTGGTAGTGTAGACTTCATGAACCAAGTCTTTTGGCTGGTACTTTTGGCTCAATAAAACCTTACTTAAAAAATGACTTCAGTGATGGAAGTTAAAGATTTCTAAATTAAACAGAAGAAATACAAAAATAGGAAATTCAGAAAGTTTCCATCATACATCATGGATGCATCATATATACATCAGCAAAAATCAGCTTCAGACCTTCTAAATGTTAGGAAATAGTGGGGCATGGTGTAACTTTTCATCTCATGAATGTACTCTTTATTGTGTTAAAGAGAAAATCACAGGCCCAAAATGGCATCATTTGTGCTAAAAGTTCATGATACCCGACCCAGATTTAATACGTGATCTAATTGCAGTTTCAGCCTCTCCCAGAAACATGATCTTAATCAACTAGCCTGGAATTTTCTGGTCAATCAACAGTAAGGTAATCTGTCACTTAGGCCCTCTCCATCCCCATAGAAAGGAGAGGGAATCTGCATGATAAAAACCCTTCTGCTCTCTTCCCCCCAAATAAAAATTGTCTGGGTCACAAAATAATCCTCTTTTCTTTTGTTAATCGTTTCTTGTCCCACCTTTCTTCCTATAAAAATTTTCCATTTTGTATAACCCCTCATAGCACACATCTAGTTGGGAGATGGGATCATCCTGCCCAATTCATGAATAGCTTAATAAAGCCAATTAGGTCTTCAGATTTACTTGGTTGAATTTATTTTTTTGACAATTCCTAGTATGGCCAAAGTAATGCCTGGTGTTTCCTATCTTTGTTGAACATTAGGGTTTATTGACAAATACAGTGAAGTATTAGAGTCTTCTGAATGGGTGAAATTTTCTGAACTCAGCATAAATCCTCTTTATGGAGTCATATTTTTTGCTATTACTCAAAATGTGCTCCATAGACAAGCAGCAACAATATTATGGAATTTGTTAGAAATGCATAATCTCGCACCCCAGAATTTCTAAATTATAATCTGCATTTTAAACAGGATCCCCATGTGATTCTGAATTATAATCTGCATTCTAAACAGGATCCACATGAGTGAAAATTAAAATGTGGAAAGCACTGATGTAGCCAATTAAGAAAGTCTACGGAATTCAACATACAAGTCGCTTGTTTTTCAGTCATTATTACATCCCATAAGTCTTTATGGGATTTTGGTTCCTTGGAATGTGCTAGAAACTTTGAAATCTCCCCTCAGAAAAAATGCACATATGAAGTTTGTTGTGTAGGAGACCCTGCTCGCTGCGCAATTTGTCTTGCGAGGTGGTCTGTGGGGTCTCTGCTCCCACTCCCCACAAAAGAACGCAGGATATGGCTAGGCCAAAAAGGAACACCAACAGAGCCATAGGTAAGGGAGTCATACCACTATAGTCTCACTGGTGGCACTGTAGTCTCACTGGAGGCTGGATCCACACCACCCGCAACCTGCTGTCCGCTTCTCTGCCTGCCAACCAACCGACCGACCAACAAACACAGCCACAGCAGTTGTATCAGTGGCTAATTGGCTAACTGGTTACAGCTGATGGTCAATCAACCACAGCTGACGGCCATCTACTACCTGAGTCAGCACCTCTCCACATGAGGCCTAGAGCCTGGAAACTGCTCTCTGGGACTCTGTCCCCACAGTTAAACATGGTAATTTGCACAAAAAGTTTAGAGAGATTCATAATCTCAAGATTAAAACTTAGGGTTTTATTTTTCCCCTCTAACTTGGGGTACCACTGTGGGGACAAAACCCCAAAAAACAGTTTCCAGGCTCTCGGCCTCACATAGAAAGGTGCTGGCTCGGGTAGTAAATGGCCATCAACTGTGATCAGATGCCAGCAGCTGTGGCTAGTTGGCCGTCAGCTGTAACCCGTAGGCCATTGGCCACTAATATAACGGCTGTGGCTACGCTAGCAGAGAAGGAATGGGGGCTAGCAAGAAGATGGTGGCTGGCAAGCGCGGACTGCTGTTAGGCAGATTATGTAGATCCTGCTTCCTGTGTCTCCAGCCAAGCCTCCAGCGAGAATATATTGGTTTGACTCCCCTATCTATGGCTCCGTGGGTGTTCCTGTTTGGCCTTACCGTGTCCTGCGTTCTTGGGCGGGGAGTGGGAGCTGAGACCCTGCACGACAAATGGCGCAGCGAGCGGGGTACCCCGCGCCACAACCACTTTTCAATAATTCACATGAATAGACTGAATGACTATGGTATGAAGACATAGTCCACAGTCATTCGCCAGGGCTGTGCGTTAGCCTCTCAACATGTGCCCTCTCTGCAGGGTGAAGGCTCCAAGTCCTCCCCAACCTGGGGGTGAGGGCCTCAGCAAGCACTTCCCAACCCACAGGGCTGCAACGACCTTCGCTTTCTCTGGCCTATGCTGTTTGAAGAACCATCCACGTCTTCTCACCCCTCTACAGGGGTCCAGATCTCCAGCAGCTGCTCCTCCTGGTCTTCTGGAGACTGAGTGTTTACACGCACAAATTGCTCCAGGGAGCTTTGGCTGGCACCGTAACCTGCTCACTGCGCCATGTGTTATGCAGGGTGGCATGCGAGGTCGCTGGTCCCGCTCCCCACTTAAGAACGCAGGATATGGTGAGGCCAAAAAGGAACACCCACGGAGCCATAGATGGGGGAGTCATATCACTATAGTCTCACTGGTGGCTCCGTTGGAGACACAGGAAGCTAGAGCCACACTATCTGCAACCTGCCGTTCACTTGTCTCTGCCAACCAACCTCACTTGCTAGCTGCAATCCGCCGTGCTAACTGCAATCCGCTCTTGCTAGCTCAGCCACCATCTTCTTGCTAGCCCCCATTTGCTGTGTCTCCAACCCAGCCGCCAGCGAGACTATGGCTCCATGGGTGTTCCTTTTTGGCCTCACCATATCCTGAATTCTTATGTGGGGAGCTGAGACCCCGCCTGACACCTGCCAAGGTTGCTTTTGACTCTCACTGACAGCAGGAAACACAACTGAGTGATCTATGATTCCCTTTTCTCTGATCACACCTGTCAAGTGGAGTGGCTTGCGGGTCTCAGCTCCCGCTCCCTACACAAGAACGCAGGATGTGGCTAGGCCAAAAAGGAACACCCATGGAGCCATAGGTAGGGGAGTCATACCATTATAGTCTCACTGGAGGCTGGATTCACACGGCGTGTGACCTGCTGTCCGCTTTTCTGCCAACCGACCGACTCTCCTTGACTCCCACTCTCGACTCTCCTCTTGACTCCACTCCCCAACGCAGCCACAACAGTTATATTAGTGGCTAATGGCTAACTGGCTACAGCTGACAGCCAACTAACCACAACCGATGGCCATCTACTACCTGAGTCAGCACCCCCCCCACGTGAGGCCGAGAGCCTGGAAACTGCTCTCTGGGGCTCTGTCTCTACAACACCTGTTGGTTCCAAAGTGGTTTGTAAGTCGCAGCTCAGCAGCTCCTGTATATTTTCACTTGTGAGTAAACTACAAGGGTAGCTGGATTGCTAGTTGTTTATTTGAGGTCACTTTTTAAGCAGAAGTCACAAGTTGCATTAAATGTAGTCTGTTTTAAACAAACTGTGGTCTTTTGATAACTTTTTCCTTCTGTTTATGATTTAGCTTCACTTCTAGCTGAACAATGATGGAGAAAAATGACAGAAGAACATGGCAGTGGCTAGAAGAGAAAGATAACTGCAGACTTTAGCCAGCGGTGGGAAAAAGCAGTATTGGGGAGCAAAATGAAAAAAAATAAACACTGGTAGATTAGACTAAGAAGATGTGAATGACCAGTTTTCAAAAAGATAGCTTCCAGAATACATTAAAGAAATTATTTTCTAACAATTTTCACCAATGAAACATTCAGAGCATCTTTTTTAATTTTAATTTTTGGTTTATTTAAAGCATAATTTTTAAAAATCAATGAAAGGCAATTGCTATTTTGTGTTAACCCCCTTTTTTTGTATAGTGTTCTACAGCTTGCCAACAGCGCCTTTCATATGGATAGCCCCATCTGATCTAAATGAGATTGCAAATATTACATTGGTTGACCAAGCAGTAAACTGGGATAAGTCTACTGCTAAATAGGAGAAAGGAAATGGAAAATTTTTAAAAAAACAAAACCATAGGCAAATGTAGCAAAGATTAAGAGCCACAGAAACATCGTTCTAAATATTTATGGGTAATCCATGAATAATCCTCAGAAATAGATATTGCTGACGTAAATCAGATGAAAAAATTTGGAGGAATTTTTCCAGCACATATGGCAATAAAGAAGAGTAAAATATAGTGATATTGTTACCAGGGATATGGAGACATAATTTTAAAGACTGAGAGGAAACAGAATGCCATTGGTTAGAGAAATAACGCTCTGTTAGTAAGGACCACATTTGTCTGACTATTAACAGGAATGAATGAGGGGAAAACTCCATTGTACTCTAAATTGCAATAATGATACCTCATGTTTGGATTTTAAGTTGTCTGAGCTTATTGCTCCTTCTCAGCAAACATTAACAAGGGACAGGCCCTGCATAAATTTAAATTTAAGAAGGACCTTCCTGCCTCCTTAACAATGTTTTTTATTTACTCTACTCCTGTGGTCATGGAATGTAAATATTCTCTTAACTTATTATTTTCTTTTTGCAAATCAAGTTGTTGTCCTTTCAATCTTAGTTGTGCAGGGTGCCGTTCAGCTTCAAGTTGTCCTTTCAGTCTTAGTTGTAGAGGGCGCAGCTCAGCTCCAGGTCCAGTTGCCATTGCTAGTTGCAGGGGGCGCAGCCCGCCATCCCCTGTGGGAGTCAAACAGGCAACCTTGTGGTTGAGAGGACACGCTCCAACCAACTGAGCCATCAGGGAGCTCAGCGGCAGCTCAGCACAAGGTGCCGTGTCAATTTTAGTTGCAGGGCGTGCTGCCCACGATCCCTTGTAGGACTCGAGGAATTGAACTGGCAACCTTGTGGTTGAGAGCCCACTGGCCCATGTGGAAATCGAACAGGCAGCCCTCAGAGTTAGGAGCATGGAGCTCTAACCGCCTGACCCATCTGGCTTGCCCGTTAACTTATTCTTTTAAAATAACCAACAGAGTTTAAGAATTAAGCAGGATTCTTTCCCCTCAAGGTCTCTTTTCAAATTCTAGTGTGATATCTGTCATGCAGGGTGGCATTCAGGGTCTCTGGTCCTCCCCACATAGCACACAGGATATGGTGAGGCCAAAAAGGAACATCCACAGAGCCATAGATAGGGGAGTCATACCATTATAGTCTCAATGGCAGCTGGGTTGGAAACACTGGAAGCAAGAACCACACTATCTGCAACCTGCCGTTCGCTTCTCTCTGCCAACCAACCTCATTTGCTAGCTGCTATCCTCCGTGCTAACTGCAATCCACTCTTGCTAGCTCAGCCACCATCTTCTTGCTAGCCTCCATTTGCTGCTAGCGTAGCCATGGCAGTTATATTAGTGGCAAATGGCTCACAGGGTACAGCTGACGGCCAACTAGCCACAGCTGATGGCCATCCAATCACAGTTGATGGCCATTTACTACCTGAGCCAGCACCTTTCCACATGAGGCCGAGAGCCTGGAAGCTGCACTGCTGGCTTGTCCCCACAACATCCAATTTCTTTTCATTTTAGTCAAGACAAACTTCAAAATTTTTAAGTTAAATTTTTTATTTCCTCAAGAAGAAAAAATATTAATCACTAATACCTACAAATGTAAACATTGCTGGTAACTAGGTTTCTAGAAAAAAATACTTTTTAGTTTTGTTTGTTTCTTCACAAAAGTAAACAACACACGCAAATATTTCAACTATTCCGAGGACAGTCGGTCGAGGTGAATTGGTCGGTTGGCAGAAAAGCGGACAGCAGGTCACACGCCGTGTGAATCCAGCCTCCAGTGAGACTATAATGGTATGAACCCCCTACCTATGGCTCCATGGGTGTTCTTTTTTGGCCTAGCCACATCCTGCGTTCTTGTGTAGGGAGTGGGAGCTGAGACCCGCAAGCCACTCCGCTTGACAGGTGTGATCAGAGAAAAGGGAATCATAGATCACTCAGTTGTGTTTCCTGCTGTCAGTGAGAGTCAAAAGCAACCTTGGCAGGTGTCAGGCGGGGTCTCAGCTCCCCACATAAGAATTCAGGATATGGTGAGGCCAAAAAGGAACACCCATGGAGCCATAGTCTCGCTGGCGGCTGGGTTGGAGACACAGCAAATGGGGGCTAGCAAGAAGATGGTGGCTGAGCTAGCAAGAGCGGATTGCAGCTAGCAAGTGAGGTGGGTTGGCAGAGACAAGTGAATGGCAGGTTGCAGATAGTGTGGCTCTAGCTTCCTGTGTCTCCAACGGAGCCACCAGTGAGACTATAGTGATATGACTCCCCCATCTATGGCTCCGTGGGTGTTCCTTTTTGGCCTCACCATATCCTGCGTTCTTAAGTGGGGAGCGGGACCAGCGACCCCGCATGCCACCCTGCATGACACATGGCGCAGTGAGCAGGTTACGGTGCCAGCCAAAGCTCCCTGGAGCAATTTGTGCGTGTAAACACTCAGTCTCCAGAAGACCAGGAGGAGCAGCTGCTGGAGATCTGGACCCCTGTAGAGGGGTGAGAAGACGTGGATGGTTCTTCAAACAGCATAGGCCAGAGAAAGCGAAGGTCGTTGCAGCCCTGTGGGTTGGGAAGTGCTTGCTGAGGCCCTCACCCCCAGGTTGGGGAGGACTTGGAGCCTTCACCCTGCAGAGAGGGCACATGTTGAGAGGCTAACGCACAGCCCTGGCGAATGACTGTGGACTATGGGGAATGGCCTTCCATCGTTGATTTGATGGACCGCTTGACTGTTTGCTTGGGAACGTACCACCATTTAGTGGAATTGGCGAATGTTTGCTTTTGTGTCTCAACCGGCTGCCATCGAGAATATGTAAGCACCTTGACTGTGAGTTGCTGTTGTTCCAGCATGGTATCCTGAGAAGCCCAGAGAGAGGGGCAGTGCCCTGAGAACTCTGGCTAAGTCCAGGAAGTTTGGCTGTGCCCAGAGAGAGTGGCAGTGTCCTGAGAGTCCCTGGCTGTGTCCAGGAAGTCTGGCTGTGCCCAGTGAGAAGGGCAGTGCCCTGAGAGGCCCTGGCTGTGCTTGGGGAGACTGGTGGTATCCTAAGAAGCCCAGGAAGTCTGGCTGTGCCCAGAAGGACTGGTGGTGCCCTGAGAAACCCTGGCTGTGTCCAGAGAGCCTGGCTGTGTCCAGGATACTGCATTTACTTCCAGGCTCCTTGCACAGGGCCCCTTGTGGAAGACACTTGTCACGTAGATTGTGAGGGGAGACCCTATAGGGGTGGAGTGTGGGGACAGAGCCAGGAGTGCAGTTTCCAGGCTCTCGCCTCATGTGGAAAGGTGCTGGCTGAGGTAGTAAATGGCCATCAACTGTGATTGGATGGCCATCAGCTGTGGCTAGTTGGCCATCAGCTGTAACCAGTGAGCCATTGGCCACTAATATAACTGCTGTGGCTACATTAGCAGACAATGGGGACTAGCAAGAAGATGGTGGCTGAGCTAGCAAGAGCAGATTGCAGTTATCACAGCAGATTACAGTTAGCAAGTGAGGTTGGTTGGCAGAGAGAGAGTGGACGGCAGGTTGCAGATCGTGTGGCTCCTGCTTCCTGTGTCTCCAACCCAGCCACCAGTGAAAATATAGCGGTATGACTCCCTTATCTATCGCTCCGTGGGTGTTTTTGTTTGACCTCACCATATCCTGCGTTCTTATGTGAGGAGGGGGACCAGAGACCCCACATGCCACCCTGCATGACAACTATAGCCGAACTTTTTTCACTGTAATTTTCGGTGTCTAGTGTTTGGCTCTGCTAGCTTCAGGTGGACGAACACAAAGACTTCGCGGTAACACCACCAGAAGCTAGGAAGAGACAAAAAAGGATTCTTCCCCAGAGCCTTCAAAGGGAACGTGGTTCTGCCAATACATTGATTTCAGATTTCTAGCCTCTAGAACTGTGAGAGATTAGATGTCTATCTTTTAAACTATCTAGTTTATGCTGATTTGTTCCTAGGAAACTAATACAGATATTATTTGTGTTTTGAAGTATTTAACAAGAACACTTCCACTTCTTTTCAATTATGATTGTTAAAAAACAAAATTCAACCAAGTGAATTTGAGGATCTAATTGGCTTTATTAAGCGATTCATGAATTGGGCAGCACCCCCTCTTGCAACTAGAAGTGTGCTATGAGGGGTTATACAAAATGGGAGGTTTTTATAGGAAGAAAGGTGAGCAAAGCAGCTATTAACAAAAGAAAAGAATGGATTGTTTTTGAGCCCAGACACCTTTCCTTTGGGGGAAGAGAGCAGAAGTGTTTTATCATGCAGATTGCCTCTCATTTCTATTGGGATGGAGAGGGCCTAAGTGACAGATTACTTTACTGTTGATTGACGAAAAAATTCCAGGCTAGTTGATTAAGATTAGGTTTCTGGGAGAGGTTAAAACTATAATTCGAGTAGGTTTTAAATCTGGGTATCATGGGTTTTTAGCACAAGTGACGCCATTTTGGGCCTGTGGTTTTCTCTTTAACATATTTTAGAAAATTAACAAGCAATGAATATTCTTTTATCTGTTGAATACTTGCTAAATGTTTATGTATTTTAGTTTTTAAATGTCTATATATGCACATACATGATTTTAATATAAATCCATAAATATGATAGCTATATATGCTACATTTTGTGTTTTTTATCATGCAGGCTTTTTTTCTTTTTTTCTTGGTACTTTCATCCTCTTCTGCTCCTCCATCCACATCGCCCAACCCCACATATTCTGCCCAAACCCACATATTCTGCCCAAACCCACATATTCTGGTAACTGTTCAATATCTATTCTCCATGCTCAACCATATGGATAACACATATGTGTTATACATGTAATCACAAATATGCAGATATTTGCATGTACATATATATTTATATACATGCATAAATATACAGGGATTTTTCTCATCATCTGTTTTTCAGAAATGAAATATTATACATGTGATGGTCAGTTATATGTGTCAACTTAGTTACCCCATCAAACACTAATCTAGGTGTTGCTGTGAAGGTATTTTGTGGATGTGATTAAAATCCGTAATCAGTGACTTGTAAGTAATATCCTAGATAATCTGGGTGGGCCTTATCCAATCAGTCAAAAGGCTTTAAGGGCAGAACTGGGAGTTCAAGAAAAAGAAGAAATTCCACCTATGAACTGCAGATTCAAGTTGTGCCATAGATTTCTAGCCTGCCATTCCTAACTATCTGCACTATGGATTTTGCACTTGCCTAGCCAGCCCCCACAATTGTGTAAACCAATTCCTGCAATAAATCTCCATATATGTCCATACTGGTTTTGTTTCTCTAGTTCAGTTCTGACTGATACAACACATTTTTTTCATTTTGCATTTTTAAATCAACGTTATTTCTTGGAAATCACTCTAAGGCCACTGATACAGCTATAGTTCATTCTCTTTAATCGCTGCATACTGTTCTAGGATATGGATGTACCATTACATTTTGACTGGTTCCAGTTTTATACCATTATGAAAAACACTGCATGAAACACCTTATATTGGTGCTTTTCTTTCTTCTGGATAGAATCCCAGAATGGAGATTGCTGAGTTAAACGATTATATAGGTATCTCCTATAATATGTATAGACATATATACATATCTAATTTTAATTGATGTTACTACCTTGCTTTCCAAAAAGACTGGAACAATTCATAATGCCACTAACATTATGTGAAAGTATTCTAACAATACATGTTACTGTTATTTTAAATTTTTTCTGATAAATATAAAGTAATATCTAATAATTACTTTAATTACCATTTCCCTGATGCTTAAAGTTTGAATATCTTTTCTTATGGTTTTGGGCATTTGGATTTGCTCTTCCCTGAGATTTTCTTAATACCCTTTGTCCATTTTACCTTTGGGTTATGTGCCTCTTCTTATAAATATATAAGAAATTACTCTTTGTTGTCTGTATAGCAAAAATTTTAATTTATGATTTATTGACTTTGTTTATGGTACATAGCCAAAGTTTTTATTTACATGTAATTAAAATATGCCTATTGTCTCCATATAGCTTTTTTTTTTTCTATTACAGCTTCTTGATTTCATATCCTGGTGTGGTGAACAAGGTCACAAATATCCCTACAAGAGATGGTACACAGAGTATGCTAGATTGTCTTAGAAGATTTTTATTGTTCTATTGTTATATTTAACTCTTTTAGTATTTTTGTTTATATTATGTTTACCTAAAGAGCCTAAGGGACTTTGATAATCCTAACCACATTGTAATCAAAATGAGATTAAATTTTGTTTTTCAAATTCTTAACCAATTTAAAAAATGTATTTACTTAAAATTGTCAGAAATTCCAAAAACAGTATTAACAACTTTCTTGGGGGTATAACTGATATACCAGGTGTGATTAAAAAAAGATACGGTGAGTCTGTCAGCGCCGCCGGAGAGGACGCGCGGGCCGTTGCCGCGCTGGCTATGGCGTGCCGCTCGCAAAGCCCCCCCAGGTACCGGAACCGCAGCGACCGCGACGCCAGCCCGCCACCCCCCGCGAGATGGAGCCTCGGGCGCAAGCGCAGAGCCGATGGCAGGCGCCGGACGGCGGAGGACGCCGAGGGCCCTGCAAAGCCGGAGGGCGACCGCAGACCTGACAGCTTTACCACTCCTGAAGGCCCAAAGCCCCGTCCTAGATGCACAGACTGGGCCAGTGCAGTCGAAGAAGATGAAATGAGGACCAGAGTTAACAAAGAAATTGCGAGATATAAAAGAAAACTCCTCATAAACGACTTTGGAAGAGAGAGAAAATCATCATCGGGAAGTTCTGATTCTAGGGAGTCTGCATCTGTAGCGCCCGCCGACTTGGAGACAGATGAGAGTGTCCTGATGAGAAGACAGAAGCAGATCAACTACGGGAAGAACACCATCGCCTATGATTGCTATATCAAAGAAGTCCCCAGACACCTTCGACAGCCTGGCATTCACCCCAAGACCCCCAACAAATTCAAGAAGTACAGTAGACGATCGTGGGACCAGCAGATCAAGCTCTGGAAGGTGGCTCTGCATTTCTGGGACCCTCCAGCTGAAGAAGGATGTGATTTTCAAGAAATACATCCCGTAGACCTTGGAGCAATGGAGACCGAATCCACAGAAAGCAGCTCCGAGTCCCAGACCAGCTCCCAGGATAACTTTGATATGTACTCTGGCACACCCACCAAAGTTAGACATGTGGACTGCCAAGCGGAGGACGAGTTTGACTTGGAAGCTTGCTTAACTGAACCGTTGAAAGACTTCTCGGCCATGAGCTAACTGGTGCCCTGTGGAGACCACTGACATCTCCCGGCTAGGGGAGGGCCAGCCAAGCATGCATGGTGCCTTTGTAACCCGTGCTTTCTGTTAATAGTTTATTATGTCGTGGTGAATCGTTATTCTTGCCTTATTTTCTTAAGAAACAATTTTATGTATAGTGAATGTATTTTGCATGTTTTAAATTGTAAATGGAACTAAATCCAATGAAAATTGAACTTGAAGCAATCTCACAGCAAACTTAATTTGCTTAATCCCTACCGTCCAGACAAGCACACTTGAACTCGTTTCCACAGTGTTTTAGAAGTTAGTTGTCAGATGGTGGGTTTGAGTTTAACTGGTGTCCACGGGCTCAGTCTGGCATCAGCTTTCTTTACTGGTATCTGAGTATTCTCGCAACTGGATGCATTTCATATCTTTGTGGAAACGTAAGTTGGTTTCTTATCCATATGGCAAGGTGGCTTTTTCCCTCATACAGAACACTGAATAGCTGAAGATGTTGAGCTGTTAAATGAATAGATTTTATGTAAGTTATGCGATCTGAATTTGGTACTTGTAAATAGCGCCAGGTAGGCATTCTACCAAGAATACTTCGAGTTAAGGCAGCAGTGGGATTTTGGAAGAACGTTTTTTACACAGTTAATTTACCATGTAAAATTGCTGTAAATGAGAATGTATACAGATTTTCTGTTCAAATATCCAATTGTAAACTCCTTGTTGAGACTGTTATGTTTCTATTGCTTTTGTATGGAATGACATTGCAAAAATAAAAAGTAAAGGACCTTAAAAAAAAAAAAAAAAAGATACGGTGAATGCTGCTGTTGATTGCCATCCAATGGAAAGGCAGGGATCTTCAATACAGAAAGCAGCACGAGGAACCTTAGTAACTGTGTGTGACAAGTTTCAACTTGTTCAGTGCAGTCGGCTGTGAGCTACATTTGAGAGAAGGTGTGTTTAAAAGTGTGGCTTAAATCATGGATCATGAACAATGCATGGAATTTTGTTTCAAATTGCAAAAAAGTGCTAAAGAAACACAGGAAATGTTAAAATTAGTTTATGGTGATGCTGTAGTAACCATGCTCTGACACCATGCAACTTCTGGCCCTTCCCCAAAGTCAAAATGACCATAAATTGCAAACATTTTAAATTGATTCAGGACATTGAGGCAGCCAGAACAGCGCCAATAAAAACACTCACGAAAGAGGACCACCAGAACTGCTTCAGAGCAATGGGATAAGTGTGCTCAAAGCAATGAGGAGTATTTTGAGGGGGATTAATGGCAATGTGTATTTTACTGTAATACATTTTTTAAAAAGTTTATTGGGGTGACAATGGTTAGTAAAGTTACACAAGTTTCAGGTGTACAATTCTGTATTACATCATCTATATATCATATTGTGAATAAATGTTTTTATTTAAGCATTCACTGTATTTTGTGATCCTACCTTGTACTTTAAACTGCACATGTTCAAAGTGGGCAACTTAATAATCTTTGAAATATGTACATATCCATGAATCCATCACTGCAATAAAGAGAAAGGGAATTACTCATCATCTTCAAAAGTTTCCTTTTGGACCTTTGTAATTCTTCCCCATGCCCCATCCCTCCAGGCAGTCGCTAATCTGCTTCCTATCACTACAGATTATTTTGCATTTCCTGGACTTTTATATAAATGGAATCATGAGGTGTGTACTGTTCTTTCTTTTTTTGGTTTGGCTTATTTTCCTCAGCATAATTATTTTGAGATTAACTTACATTATTGCATATATTGATAGTTTATTTCTCTTTATTGTTGAGTAGCACTCTATTGTATGGCTATACCACAATGTATTTACCCACTCACCTGTTAATGAAGATTCTGTTCAGTGTGGGTTCTCAGATTCAGAGAATTGTTTGAACTTTGAGAGTAGGGTTTTCTACATATTTTATATTCGTGTTTATTATCTGTCTGTGTTCTTGCATGTACTATAAGCAGTATGATTCAAGAGAAGGCTTTTCCACCCTTAGTACATTCATAGAGTGTTTCTTCTATGTGAATGTTGTAATATTTAATGAGGTATAGCTTCTGCCTGAATATTTTTGTATATTCATTGTATTTGTAGGGCATCTCTCAAACATGAATATTCATTTACCATTGAATGCCTTCTCACTCTACTTATATGCACAGGGTTTATCTCCAGTATGAATTCTCTAGTGTCTAATGAACTTGACTTCTGAATAAAAGCTTTCTCATACTTACTACATCCATAAACTTTTTCTCTTGTATGGATTATTCGACAAATAATGAGGCTTTTCTTTTTGGCTGAAGATTTCCCACATTCATTACATTCCTAGAGTTTCTTCCCAGTATGAACATTTTGATCTTTAATGAGGTGTTACTGTTACCTAAAGACACTTCCACATTGATTACATTCAGGGATTTCTATCCAGTATGAATTTTCTCATGCTCTGTGAGATCTGATGTGTTACCAAGGCTTTCCCACTTTCTTTATATGCACATGGTTTCTCTCCAGGATGTTTTCCTTCGTGTCTACTGTCTTGACATTTGAATAGAAGCTTTCCCACATTCCCACAAAAGTTCTTAGAATGGTGAGTATGAAGCTTTTCTATTATAGCTGAAGTCTTTGCCACATTTATCACTTTTCTATGATTTCCTCTCTATATGCATTCTTAAATGTAGAGTGAGAGATGAGATTCAAGAGAACATGGGAAAGAAAAGAGAGAGAACACTTGAATTGACTATATTCAGCACACGCATGAATGCACACTCTCCACTTCGCATTTTCTCATGATCTCTGAAGTATTGCTTCAGGCTACAGGTTTTTCCACATTCATTATATTCATGAGTTTTTCTCCAGTATGATTTTTTTTTTAATGTTTAAAGAGATTTGATTTGACTGGATGCTGTCCAACATTTCTAACATGCTACAGTTTCTCTTATGTATTAATTCAAAGGTATCTGTTGACATTATATTTCTTAGAGAAGACTTTTCGCACAATGATTACCTTTAAAAAAGATTACTACAAATAGGATGAACCATAGCATACTCATTATATTCATAATAATTCTTGCTTACACAACTTCCCTCATATTGAAATCTAAATTATGGTCCAAAATTTTCAGACTGAGTCACACTCATAAAGGAGTTTTCTTAAAGTAACAATGTTTGATGGAAAACATTTTTCCATTTCATATATTTTGTCTTTTTCCTTGACTGTGTTTCATTAACAAAGGTACAACTTAATTTAAAGTCTTCATTTTGTTTTTCTCTCTGCTAATTCACTTTCCAGGCTTCCTCTGGATATCACCTCTTTTACAATTCTTTCTTCAACATCTGTGACTTTATCAGTTTGAATTGAAAGTGATATCCAGTTTTGTGACTTAAGATCTTTCAGAGTCTGGGTCACGAACAAAGGCAGATACTCAAAAATAGCAAGTTCTTTTGTAGTTATTTTATCTATTAAAGAAAAAAGGTGATTTTACTTTTTACTCCATAATAAATGTGTCTGATTTTATATAAAAATCATATTTAATTTTTTTTATTTGCTCAATACCTTAGCCGTTTCCTTTCAAATGTTAAAAGAGAAACCCAAACCCAAAACTATTGCCTCATAAATGTCCATAATCCCAGCCATCCACATTCAGATACTCCCTCCCCAAACACACAATCTTGTACCCACATAGTGTCTTGCTTGCTTTATAATGTTTTAGTTTCCTGTGGCTGTCATAACAAAGTACCACAAATTAGATGGCTTAAAACAATAGAAATTTATTGTCTCACAGTTCCGAAAGCTATGAAAGTGTCAGAGCAATGCTCCCTCTGAAGGCTCCAGTGAAGAATCCTTCTTCTCCTGTAAGCTTTTGGTGGTGGTTGGCAATCTTTCATTTTCCTTGGCTCATAGATGTATCATACTCCATCCGTGCCTCTGTCTTCATATATCCTTCCCTGTGTGTCTGTGTCTCTGTTTTCTCTTTTCATAAGAACGTCACTAGGTTAGGGTCCAACCTATCCAGTTACCTCATCTTAACTCGTTATATCTGCAAAGACCCTATTTCCAAATAAGGTCAGTCACAGATCCCAGACAACGACTTTGGAGGGCACTATTTAACCCAGTACAAATGCCAAACACCCACGTAGTCACCCACACCTGGACCCTCTTTGGCTTCCTCCTGAACCACCCTTACCTAAGTGTGAAGCTCTGAACAACTCTAGCCTGGTCACAAACTCCTTGACTATTGCTCTGCAGTCCACCCAGTTCTAATATCAGTCAATCAGTCATCCTCTTTCCTCACACTGCAGACCTGAAGCCAAATGGCTGGTGTGTTTTTTTTTAAACTATTATTTTGTTTCACTATTTGAACTTATAGAAAAGTTGCCAAAATAGTAAGATAATTCCTATATACCTATCATGCAGATTCCCCACATGTTACGTTAACATTTTTACTATATGGATATGTATTTTTTGTTTTTCTGAACTGTTTAAGAAGAAATTGCAGTTACATTTCCCCTTTAAGAAGAAATTGCAGTTACATTTCCTAAAAGCCTGGCGATATATATATATATATATATATATATATATATATATATATATCACTTTAATTTCCATTTCCCTGATGCTTAAAGTTTGAGTACCTTTTCATGTGGTTTTGGGCATATATATATATATATATATATCCAAATTAAATGTACACAAGTGGACACTTCAATCAATGTTGCTCAAGCAATAGTTTGCGATAATCAAGTGTCTGGATGCTGATGGTAATCACTTTGAGCACCTCTTGTTATTGCAGAAGTCAAACATGACTGTATTCATCTTTTGTTATTGGTATGTGTTGAGTATTACAATTTTAACACAGTTTTCCTTACTTAAAATGTGTATACATTTTTTTTGTCCCTCTCTGTATGTATATCTCCACAGCACAATGGTCAAAATCAGGAAATTAACATTTATACAGTATGATCTAATCTACAGATTTTACTCCAACATGACCAGTTGTTCCACTAATGTCCTTTATATATATATGTATATACATACACATACACACACACACACACACACACACACACATATATATACATATATATATATAAAAATGTTCTTTACCGGTCCAGGATCCAATCCAGGGCACATATTACATTTAGTTGTGTCGCTTTAGTCTTTGTTAGTCTGGAACAGTTCCTCAGTGTCATGCAGGGTGTCATGCGGGGTCTCAGCTTCTGCTCCCCACATAAGAACGCAGGACATGGTGAGGCCAAAAAGGAACACCCACGGAGCCATAGGTAGGGAAGTCATACGACTATGGTCTCACTGGAGGCTGGGTTTACATGACGTGCGACCTGCTGTTCGCTTTTCTGCCAACAGACCGACTCCCCTCAACTCCACTGTGCAATCCACTCTTGCCAGCCGCCATCTTCTTGCTAGCCCCCATTTTTTCTGCTAGTGTAGCCATAGCAGGTATATTAGTGGCCAAAGGCTCACTGGTTACAGCTGACAGCCATCCAGTCACAGTTGATGGCCATTTACTACCTGAGTCAGCACCTTTCTATGTGAGGCCGAGAGCCTGGAAACTGCTCTCCAGGGCTCTGTCGCCACACTCACGCTTTCTTTATCTTTTATGACATTAATATTTTAAAGGTGAGTATAGGCCAGTTATTTTGTAAGATGTCCCTCAGTTTGGGTTTCCGATTGATTCCTTATAATTAGATTCAGGTTATTAATTTTGGGCAGTCATATTACAGAAGTGAAGTTGCAACATATATACCAGTTGGTATCTATGGATCTCTCCATGAGGATACTAACTTTGATCACTACATGGTATCTGCCAAATTTCTCCACTTTAAAGCTATCATTTTTTCCTTTGAAATTAATATGTATCTTTTGTGGAGTTATTTTGAGACGATGTTGCTGCCAAACCATGAAATTTTCACTTATTAGTTTTAGTATCCAGTGATAATTTTTGATCGAAAAAAATTAGTAATTGTTATGGTTGCTGCCAAATGTTTTTTTTCCCAGCATTCCTTTTTCCTTTGTTAGTTTGCTTTCCTCTGTAATGATGAGTTTTCCCTTTTTACTCATTGACTTTGTTTTTAACCTTTGTAGATGCCTCACTCTGTTGCCAGCTCTGTGAGGCATTTTTAAAAAGTCTTTTATAAATAGCATACACAGCATTCTAGTTGTTTTTATTGGCCTATCTTATCTGCTATAATATTGGGAACACATGTCACTCTCCACCTCCCATTTGTTCTTTAGGCAATTCCTACTGAGTTTCCTAATCGTCCCCTGAAGCTCCTATTGACAAGTTACCAGCTACTTTCACCTCCATTTTTCCGGATCCATAGGTTATCTGTCTTTCTTTCTTTACCCTCAGCAACATTAGCTGCAGCTGACTACTACATCCTTTTGGAAACACTTTCTTCCCTTGGCTTTTCAGGCACCATCTTCTTCCTTCTCCTGTTTCACTCACCATTCAAAGTGTCTTTTGTTGGCTCCCCTCCTGTCTCTCATCTCGAAATTCCCAAGACCTCTAAGCTCCCAAGGGCTTAGTCCTGGACCCCCTTGTCTTCTCCATATACTCTCTCCCTTATCTAATCCTTCTGAGATGACTTTATCTAATTAGATTCCATGTAATCCTATGTATTTAAATACAATTTATTGTCGATAAATCCTAAAATTGTACTGTAGCCCTGATTTCTCCTTGAATTCCAACTGCCCTGTACAGTATGTCCAGTTGGATTTCTAAAAGGTATTTTGTCATGCAGGGTGCCATGCGGGGTCTCTGGTCCCGCTCTCCACATAAGAATGCAGGATATGGTGAGGCCAAAAAGGAACATCCACGGAGCCATAAACAGGGGAATCATATCACTACAGTCTCGCTGGCAGCTGGGTTGGAGACACAGGAAGCAGGAGCCATACTATCCGCAACCTGCCATCCACTTCTCTCTGACAACAAACCTCACTTGCTAGCTGCAACCCACCGTGCTAACTGCAATCCACTCTTGCTAACTCAGCCACCATCTTCTTGCTAGTCCTCATTTCCTGCCACGGCAGTTATATTAGTGGCCAATGGCTCACTGGTTACAGCTGACGGCCAACTAGCCACAGCTGATGGCCATCCAATCACAGTTGATGGCCATTTACTACCTGAGCCAGCACCTTTCCACGTGAGGGCAAGAGCCTGGAAAATGCACTCCTGACTCTGTCCCCATATATTTCATCTTAGTTTTGTTTGTTTTCTTCTAAAAGATATTTCAAACTTGACTATAATAGAACTCTTAATTATCTAACCATTTCTCTCCCAGTCATCCCCATCAACATTTACTTAGTCATTCAAGTCTCGACTTTATGAAGATGTCATTCTTGATAATTCTCTTCTCATTACTTATCTATTTGCAAGTTCTGTGGCTTTACCTCCAAAATATATCTGGTATCCATACACTTCTCCCCATTTACACTACTCCTATTTTAGTCAAGAAAACCATCATTTCTTGCTTAGAGCATATTGAACAGACCCCTAACTATCCTTGTCTCTTGTTTCTTGCCCCTCCCCAACATAGAGTAGCCAGAGTTATCTTTAAAAAAGTTATATCATACCCCTGCTTAAAACCTCCAACTACTTTAAATTGCACTTAAAATACAATAACAATTCCAATACTATAGACTTCAAAGATTTATGTGGTCTGGCCCTTGCCTATTTTACCAAGTTTTCTTGTATCACCTGTCTTGTGGTTCAGCACCTTTAGCCTTCTTTCTATTTTTTGGTGTGTTAGAGTGAAAGATCCATAAAAGAGGGATTTTTATGTGTTGTGTTTTTCCTTTAGTCTATATCGTTAATCGATGAATCCCAAAGCACCTAGGTCAGTGTCTGGCATATCATAACCATTCAATGGAAGAATGAATGAATATGTACATTCTATGCTCCCCGCCCCCATGCCTTACATTTGCCTTTCTCTCAGACTGGAATGGTCTTCAAGATCTTAGCATGGCTGGCTTTTTTTTCATCATTCAAGTCTCAGCTCAAATGTTGCTATCTTAGAAAGGACTTCTTTGACACCCTATTTAAATTGCCAGCATTCCCCACTCCTTTGCATTTTCCAGCTTTATTTTCTTTATAGCACTTATCATCACTGGAATTATTTACTAATTTTCTTCTGTTGCCTCCACTAGAATGTAACCTCCATTAAAGCAGGGACTTTTTTTTGTTGTTGTTTCCCATTCTATCTTCATTGTTTAGAACAGTGCCTGGACACAGCACATATTCAATAAATACTTGTACACTGAAAAAAGTGAATTTTACTGGGTATACATTTATATGAAATGCAGATTCATGAGTCTCTCCAGACTTTTTGAATAAAAACATCTCTGGGATCATGTCTACCTGTAATTTTGTGCACTCTGAAGTTTTAGACCATTTTTTCCAAATCCATGAGGGTAACTTGGGCTCTCCAGTCCAAAATGCCCCATTTCTCATGGCAAGTTCCCCTTCTGGGTTCCTTGGTATCATTTCTGGTCAGCAGACCTCAGTTGGGACCATGTCAATCTGTCAGAAAGGATGCAATATTGTTAGATCTTAAAATGGGAGAAGTTATCTCAAGAGGCCAAGGGATAGAAGAATGAACCTGTCCAACCTCTGGCATTGTTTGTCTACTCACAGCATTAAAAGGGAATATTCGAGTGACTTTCTTAACCAATATAATCTTTCCTAAGTCATCTGACTTCCGTGTATTCATATACCCAGTGAAAAGTTAACGTCTCTCACTGTCACTCTTAAATGTTAAGGTCTGCCTCATCAGGCCCCAATTAACGCTTTCTTTTTAATTAAATTCAACAAGTGTTTACTGATAGCCTTTATTCTAAGTCTAGTGCAGCCTGCACAGAAGTCTGTGTAGGAACAAGACATAGTCTAATTATTTACCTACAAGGGAGCTCCCATAAGACTATCATTTGATTTCTCAACAGAAACTTTGTAGGCCAGAAGGGACTGGCAAGAAATATTCAAAGTGATGAAAAGCAAGGGCCTACAACAAAGATTAGCTAACAAAGCTATAATTTGGAAGTGAAGAATAGATAAAGAGCTTCCCAGACAAGAAAAAATTAAAGGGGTACATCAATACCAAACCAGACTTACAAGGAATTTTAGAGGGACTTCTGTGAGATGAAAAAGATCAAAGATATGAATAATAAAAATGGCAATAACTACATATCTATCAACAATTACTTTAAATGTAAATGCATTAAATGCTCCAATCAAAAGGTAGGGTGGTTGAATAGATAAGAAAACAAGACACTTATATATACTGCCTGTAAGAGACTCACTTCCGACTGAAACATACATACAGATTGAAAATAAAGGGGTGGGAAAGATACTTCATAAAAATGGACACAAACCAAAAAAGCTGGGGCAGCAAAACTTATATCAGACAAAATAGACTTTAAAACAGAGGATATAACGAGATGAAGAAGATCCCAGTAATCCCACTTCTGGGTATTTATCCAAAGAAACCCAAAAGTATACTTCAAGGGGGCATGTGCATCCATATATGTTCGTTGCAGCATTATTTATTTATTTATTTATTGGGGAAGGGGAACAGAACTTTATCGGGGAACAGTGTGTACTTCCAATATTTTTTTTCCAAGTCAAGTTGTTGTTCTTTCAATCTTAGTTGTGGAGGGCACAGCTCAGCTCCAGGTCCAGTTGCAGTTGTTAGTTGCGGGAGTTGAACCAGCAACCTTGTGGTTGAGAGGACGCACTCCAACCAACTTAGCCATCCGGGAGCTCAGCGGCAGCTCAGCTCAAGGTGCTGTGCTCAATCTTAGTTGCAGCATTATTTACAATGGCCAATATGTAGAGGTGCCTGGGTGTCTGTTGATAGATGAATGGATAAAGAAGAGGTGATACATGTATATAATGGAATATTGCTTGGCCATGGAAGGGAATGGGTTCTTGTCATTTGCAGCAGCGTTGATAGACCTGGAGGGTGTTGTGCTGAGTGAAGTGTGTCAGACAGAGAAAGACAGATGCAATGTGATTTCGATTATATGTGGAATCTAAAGAACAAAATAAACAAACAAAGTAGAAGCAAACTCATAGACATAGAGAACATTTTGATGGTTACCAGACTGGAGGGGGTTGGTAGTGGGTGAAAAAGAGGAAGGGGTTAAGAAGTACAAATTGCTTGTTACACAGTAGTCATGGGGATGTAGGGTAGAAAATAAGGAACATAGTCAATAATATTGTATTATCTATGTACGGTGTCAGATGGGTACTAGATATATCTGGATGATCACTTTGTTAAGTTATAAAAGTATCAAATCATTATAAATGTTAATTTGAAACTAATATGTCAACTGTATTTGAAAAATAAATATTTTTAAAAAGACATGGTCTAGTCATCAAGTTGCTTAGAAGCTAGTAAACTGTCCTGAAGTTTTAAAAACATAATGTTCTCCCATTTTTTTCAACTCTGTTTCCAGTTTTTTAAATAAAACAGTAAAGGGTATGTAGTTGAATGAACTTTATGCTCCCCTCCTCCCCTGTGGGTTTTCCATTCTCCCCTTTTGCTTAGTTGTACTCTCTTTTCCTTGGTTAGCCAATAGTTCAGTAATTTTATGTTTTATCATCAATACTTTCTCATTTAATCTTCAAAATGATGTAGCCAGGTAGATTTCATAGATGGGAAAACTGCTCAGTGAAGGCCCAAAGGTTCAAGGTCTCTTTGATATACAGCTACCATTCTTATTAAGGGTGATTAGAGCTCAAGGGTGTCTTGCTCCAAAGCTTGACTTTATTTTCATGCACCGGGCTGCCCTTTGGGAATAATTTTAAGGGATGGCAGGATGTGGAAGTCTCAGGTTAAGAAAGGAGTTAAATCACTGATTGACCAGTGTTGAATAACACTTCATGTTCCGGAATCATTTCCTTTTTCAGAATGGTAAGGGCAAAGGAGGCGCAGTGAGGTGTTCCAGGGTTTGGCAGGGACTGAACACAGAGCCGGCGGGTCCGAGGTGGAGGGAAGCGCCGTCATTCCTAGGAACGACCGGCCCCCACGGCACATTCCGACCATACTAGAGGCCGGGAAGTGGGTTTCCGCGCAGACCACCGGTTCAGTTGCGCGCCGGGCAGGAAGGCCGCTTCAGGACACTGGCCTCTTGGGTGTGTGGGGGGCTGCCTCCGAACTCCAACCAGCAGTCCAAACTCTCCACCTGGGGTCCAGAGGCCGGACATTTCCCCGCCCCGGCGCCCGCAGGTCCCTCAGAGCTCAGTCGACCCTGAATCATAAGAGTCGGCTTTTCTGATTGGCTTAGAGTACAAACGCAGGCGAGCGCTGCCTGAGACTCGCTCTTTGATTGGGTTTTAAAGGAACAGCAGAGCACGAAATAAAGAGGTCTTCAGTCATTGGGCCATCGTGCGAATCTCCTTTTGGCTTTTCTGCCGCCTGAATTAGCGTCTCAGGATCTTCGTCATGAGTCTTAAATCTGGGCCTGTCAGTTTGCCCCAGCATTACTTGTCTCTAGGCAGGGCATGGAGTTTACAGAGTTCAACCAATCACATAACGCCGAGATCAGGTTGCCAGGCAGATTATGCTAAGGAAGCCCCGCCTTTTATACTGCTCCCACTCTGCGGCGGGAAGAACCACCTGGAGGTGGCGGGGGGGGTTTGATTTCCATCACCCCTAGGGAGA
The DNA here is from genome assembly GCF_964194185.1 of Rhinolophus hipposideros. Taxonomy (NCBI): domain Eukaryota; kingdom Metazoa; phylum Chordata; class Mammalia; order Chiroptera; family Rhinolophidae; genus Rhinolophus; species Rhinolophus hipposideros. Next base: position 29,223,343 of record NC_138070.1, on the reverse strand, counting down.
GAGGATCGGGGACCCGCTGATCTTCCAGCTCCCCTCACCCAACGTCGTGTAAGTACCTAAAGGATTTAGGGAACCGGATAAGCCAGCGTCCAGAGTACCCCACCGGCTGGGAGGGTGTTTCGTCTTTGCTTAGTCCCACCCAAAATGGCGCCAAGCTCTTTCCGCGTCTCAGAGCCCGGCCGGGGCCAACCGACCGCGGACCCGGGTGGGGGGGGAATTGATGGTGGTGGTGGGGGGGAGAAATCCCGGCGGCACCGCCCGATGGTACAGTCCAGCCGGGGCTGGGACGCGGCACCTCACTCGGGGTGGGGGGTCAAACCATCTGCACCTTCTAAGGGGAAAGGGGCAAAACCCCCTAGAGGAGTCCCTCCGGGCACTGCGTTTCGCCATGGCTTCGGCGCCGCTTCGCCCCTGCCCTCGCCGCGCGCAGCCTCCCCCCTGCGACCCCCGAGTGGCTCGCACGCTCCGCCGGCCGCGCGCACCTCTCCTCCCCTGCCTGCGTTGGTTGGGCCGGGACGGCAGTTGGGCGCCCGGCGCGCTCCTGCGGCGGCGGTTGGACGGGCGCTGGGGGTGCGGCGGGCCGTGTTCCCTAGCCCGGGCCGGGGGCGGCGCGGCGCGGGCCGCGGGGCTGTGCGGGCAGCTGGCCCGCGCCCCGGAGGGTCCTTCGGAAGGGGCTCCTGCTTTGTCTCGGGAGGCCTCGCCGCCATCTGCTATCGATTGCGGGTTCCCCGTCCCCTGTTTACGAGTGGGCGTCACCGGGACCCGGGGAGGCCCCGCTTGGAGGGACTTGGGGATGGCACGTTGGGGTCGGTTTTGGCACACGGGGGCCCGGGTGCGCTGGGCGCGGGCCGAGGGCCACCTTGGCTCGGCGCTAGTGCGAAGGCGGGCATCAGGCCTCTGGGGAGCGGGTGGACGGCGCGGTGGTTTCCAGCCGGTCAGCACCTTTCATGAAGTGTCTGTCGGTCTGTGGCCTGGTGTCAGGTCCCCCGTCTCACGGAAAGTCGACGTGGCGCTGCGGGCGGTTTGCGGGCGGGCGTGTTTCGCCCGGCTTGGCGGATTTGTTGGATTTCGGTCAACTTCCAGTCGATAATTTGTGTGTGCCTGAGCACACGTGGTGGGGGTGCTGTCATCGAGGACCGTGTGTGATGAGTCCCACCCAGGCCACCCCGGGGTCTGACTCGCCCTCGTCTGTGCAAGTCTGGCCGGGCTCATCATCACTCCCCAAAGCTCTTCAGTACTTAACTTGTATTAAAAATAAAATCACTCGGCACTGTTTCGTGGCCTCTCTTTCTGACCGGTTCCTTGGTGATCGCTTAGCTTTTTGCTGTGAGCCCTTTGGCCGGAGGAAGGTGTACTGTGTTGTCGGTGCTCTGCCCACTCCATCCCCGGCATCGCAGTAGTTCCCACGTATGTCCCTTCTTAGATGTTGCTCCAGAATTGAGAAAACGAAAGGGGTCGCTTAGGCAAAGCCGAGTTGAAAGCAGTGTTGATTCAATCTGAGATATTTGGAAAGTAGCTTCTAGCTTTACTCTTTTTAATAAATTGAAGTGAAACACATAAAACCGAACCATTTTAAGGGAAACAATTTAGTAGCAGATTTACATTGAAAAATTTTGGACCGAGACGTGTCCTCCACCTTCTGAGTCCTATTTATTCCCTGAGCATCCACTCTTGGCTCTGCCCTGTTAGTTTTGTCAGGGTGCTCAACCGCTCTCTCTCAGCCATTTTTAGTTTAATGTGTTGCAGCATCCTCCACCAGATAGTAATGTATGCGTCGCATACATATTGTACATGTGAATGTAATTCAGTGCGTATTATAAATCAGGCAAAATTCATGTCTTCAAGGGCCCTGACTGCTTTTTACTTAGAGATTATGCTGGTATAAGGGATAGCATAATCCAATGTAATCCTGAATTGATTGACACTACTTCAATTTCCACTTGTCTAAATTTATTTTTTTCTTTCACTTTTAAAAATAATGCAAGGTCGTTGTAGAAAACAGAAAATGTAGAAACCATGTAAAAAAAAAATTACCTAAAGTACGATTTCCAGAGATAACCTCCGCTGATATTTTGGTGTGCTTCAAATCTTTTTCATGTGTGTGTATAAAACATTTTTACAAACTTGTCATCATGATACTTTTTTTTTTTTTTTAATGTCGATAGGTGCCTAATGACTTCATTGATAATTTGCCACTTTCAGTGGTTTTCCCCATTACTTGAAGGGGGGCATCGTGAGATCCTCTGAATTAAAAGAATTACAACATTTTATTTTACCTTTTAAACACATAATCTAATGGGATAGGTTTCTGAGTAACAAGCAGATTTAATCAAAGTGTTGAGAAATATTGACCTATAATGTTGATTTCCTTAATTTCACATTTTAAGCACTGGTAATCATATGGTAACTATATAGTTTCATTTGGCAAAAATAGTAAACTATTAAACATCCTGTCACTGCAATGTTTGAATTGTTTAGTCAGAGTTTGTTTTAAAGTTGAAGGCTGATGTCCTGTGACCTATTACCACTAAAATACGGTCTTCCCCCACCCCACCTCCTTTCCAAAGAGTATAGACACACCCTGTCTAGCAATTTGTTTTTTCAGAAGCAGTATTTATTGACTACTGTTTAAATTTATCATAGGTATTTTAATAGATTAGCAAGTGAGAATTTGGTCTGGTGTCTAGAAAGAGCCAGTGAGTGAAGAAAAAGCAAATATTTGCTAAACAAAGTCTGCAGAAAGTTTCTGCCTGCCAGCTAAGTATGGTATTGCAAGCGGCAGGAAGGTTGAGAGGGGAGGTTTTTCTGACTTTATTATTTTGGTCATTCTCTGCTGAAGCCTTCCTTTCCCTCTTCTGGCATTATACTGTTGACGAGATTTAGTTGAATCACTGCTAAAGTGTATCTGGCCTCTGTCCTTTTACTATCAATGTTATAACCCTAGTTTGAGACTTACGTGGAACATTCTGAACTGGTGCCTTTTCAGTTTATCTCCTACAGCTCCTTTTGTGAGGTTGATACTGTACTGAAACATTATTTCCGTTCCCTTTTCAAAATCCTTCAGTGGCTTTCCATTGCCCATACTTGTGTAGATTTTAAATTTGTTCAAGTTGTGGAAAGCACCTAGAAGTAGGTCTTTTGGGATAAATTTTAAATACTTTAGAAATTGGGCAGAGGTAATGGAGAGAGAGGAAGGGGTTTATGGATATTCCCAAATCACAATGATCACTGATTAAAATGTGGAAACAATCATTATGAATTCAATACCATGCAATATTTTAAGAACACCAAACATACAGATTGCTAAAAGATTACTATCTTTGAAGGTAATCTGTTGTTGTTATTCATTTCTTAGTTGAACTCTCATTTCAACATTAGAATATTGGAACTACATACTTCCTTTCTTTACCCAAGTCTGTCACTTTCCAGGTCCTGCTCTGATTGTAACCCACAGCTTCTTTCCTGCTGTGATCTTTGAAGGGCTGTTCCTTAGTTCTGTGCTGTCCAGTGTGGTCTATGGAGCACTTGAAATATGCTACTGTGTAAATGTGAAGTACACACCAGATTTCGAGATTTAGTATGAAAAAAAAAAGCCAGAGTACTTCAATTTCTAAAATATTGATTAGATATTGAAATAATATGTTGTATATACTAGTTTAAATAAAATACATTGCAGTTAATTTTTTCTGTTTTTACTTATTGAAAGTGTGGCCACAAGAAGATTTATAATTATGTATGTGGCTTGCATGACTTCTATTGAACAGTGCAGGCTTAGACTTAGTCCCGTAGGGATGGGTCTTCCCAAGTATGTAGCACTAAGTCCTCATACAGTGTATTTATCTTTTTGTTTCTTTAGTTCAACTGATAGATAGATGTCTGACTTTTTTTAGTGCTTATGTTAACTCCTCCAGAAACATTACTCTTTTGAAGAACACCTTAATCTTAACAACTTCCAGAGAATTGAGTTAACTGTTACTGAATGAATATATTCAATTAATCATTTGAACTTAAAATAGTAAAATGACATCTGTTGAGCACATAATCCATTTGAAAAAAAGTTGAGCTAAGCACAAGCAGCTGAATTTTCCCAAACTTGTCTGCAACTTATTGATTTTTATAGCGTACCATTTTTCAAAGATTTAAAGATTTCTGGGAGAAACTTGAGAAAATCAAGCTCACATTTTTTTCTCTTGTGTGATTTAGGAAAAGGCCACAATTGTTTGATTTTAAGTGTGGAACACTTGGACCAGCTTGTGGGACAACTGTCCTTTTAAACACAATTAAAGAATCATAGCCTACAGAAAAAAATCAGATTCTTTTATACCAATATTTGAAAACATTGTCAATTTTGCTATAACTGACCTTTGTAGATGTATTTCCTTTTACTACCCTGTGTGGAGGTTTGATATTGTATAGCATTTAACAATGTGGGGTCTGGGGGTAAAGGAACCTAGATTCACTCAGTTGATTAGCTATGATCTTGGATCCATTACTTCCGTAAGCCTTAGTTTCTTTTTTGTGTTCACCACCCAGAGTCAGTTCTCCTTCCATTACTATACATTTGACCCCCTTTACCCTCTTTTACTATCCCCCTCCCTCCAAGCCTTAGTTTCTTTATCAAATCGTTTAACTAGTTTCTTAATTATGAGGATAATAATAGTACCAATCTCATAGACTATGTAGGAGAATGCTTATCACTTACCATAATAGTATAAATGCCTCAATAACAAAGCATATAGCAATTGTGTCTCAGTAACTGTTTACTGATTTTGAATCCTCTGCTTTAGCCAAACTGGTCTTTCCATTTTCCCTACAATATTCTGGGGTGTTCCTTCATGTTTTCACTCCTTCATTTCTCAAATGGAATGTTCCTCTCTGCCCACCAAAATCCTATCTACCCTTCTAGAGCAGTGATTGGTAAACTTTTTTGGTAAAGAACCAGGGAGTATTTATCCGAAGAAATCCAAAACACTAATTTGAAAAGATTTATGCACGCTTATGATCATTGCAGCATTATTTACAATTGCCAAGATATGGAGGCAACCCAAGTGGCTGACAATAGACGATGTGAGAAAGAAGATGTGGTACACATACACAATGAAATGTTATTCGGCTATAAAAAAGAATGAAATCTTACCGTTTGTGACAACATGGATGGACCTTGAGGGTGTTATGCTAAGTGAAATAAGTCAGACTGAGAAAGACAAATACCATATGATCTCACTTATATGTGGAACCTAAGAACAAAATAAGCAAATAAAACAGAAACAGACTCATAGATATAGAGAACAAACTGGTGGTTGCCAGAGGGGAGGGGCATTGGAGAGCTGGGAAAGAAAGGTGAATGGATTAAGAAATACAAATTGGTAGTTACAAAATTGTCATGGGGATGTAAAATACAGCATGGAGTGAAATAGTGTTGCAATAACTATGTATAATGCCAGGTGGGTACTAGACTAATGGGGGGTAAATTACTGCATAAATTATATAAATGTCTAACCACTATGCTGTACACCTGAAACTAATATAAAATAATATTGAATGTCAACTGTAACTTAACAACAACAACAAAAGAACTAGGGAGTAAATATTTGTGGCTTGGCTGGTGATATGGCTCTTATCACACCTACTCTCCTCCACCCACATATTAGGTTGGTGCAAAAGTAATTGTGGTTTTTGCAGTTATTTTTAACCTTTTAAATCGCAATTAATTTGCACCAGCCTAATAGTATGAAAGCATGGCTGTGTTCTAATTAAATTTTATTTATGGACCCTGAAACGTGAAGTACTATAACTTTCATGTGTCACAAAATATTTTTAGTCTTTTCAAGTATTGTATTTCCTTTGTTGTTTTTTTCTTTTTAACCATTTTAAAATGTAAAAACCATTTTTAGGTCACAGACCATATAAAAGCAGGTGTTGGGCTGCTCATGGGCTGTAGTTTGCCAACCCCTGAACTAGAGCTAGTTGAAAGCACGTACTCCTTGCTGAGGCCCTGTTGACCACATATTTGAAAATGATCCCTTTTGTCTGTGAATATCCTACAAGAATAGTAACATTTATTGAGTGCTTAATTTGTATTGTGTGGCAATCATTTGTGTTTATTTCTTGCTTCCTGTTGAAGCTATGGATATTTTTTAGCCTCCTCATACAGAATGCAGTACAAGAATGCCTTTTACTTATTGGATTCTAAAATGTTTGGAGGACTAATGGAGTGAATACAATTAACTTAAGATATTCAAAGTGATTTCTGAAGTTTTCCATCTTCAAAATTCTTATTTTTGTAGGCAAATCCTACCATTTGCCCAGCACTACTCGAAGATTTGGAGGCCAATCTAAGGTGGTTATTTTCAGTCTTGCTGCAAATCATGATTACAGGGAACCTTATAATGTCCTTCTGCTAGTGGGACAACTGTAATTCCTTTGACTATTGCTTTGTGTTTGACTAACTTTTTAGTGTCTTTTCTAAGGCACCTGTTTATGTTTAATCTATAATGTGTGACATTGACAGGACAGTGTGGTTGGTAACTACTTTACAAAGGGGAAAAAGGAGATAGAAGTTTAGTGAGTCATGTGAGAGTGGTGGGAACCAAGACTAAGGAGCAAGGTGTCTGGATTTCTCAATCTCAGGCAATGGTGTGTATGTTAATGAGATTTCAGTCTCCTACTCATCATTTATTCATCTTCTTTTTCTCTTGAAGTTGACGAATTCAAATTACTTAGGGTTTTACTTACTTCATAATTTGATAACTATGAGGACCAATGATCAATAGATGTTTAGGGTACTTGTTTATGTGACTGCAAGTTTTCTTAAGTACATTAAACCTGTTGGAGTGACATGTGACGTAAACTACAAAACAGTAACTCTGGAATGAAAACTAAATTATGTAGCAGTAATTGTGCTTGATGAGCTTTGTTTCATTTCCAAACTTTAAGAAAGTTTATATTCTTTTATATATGTGTGTGTGTGTGTGTGTGTGTATATATATATACATGTATATATATATATATATATATACACACTTATCCCAAACTCGAGGTGTCTCATCAAAAATATCTTTTATGCATTGTTTAAAAAATTATATCTTTTTTTTTCAGATTCATGGTTTTCAACAGTTATAAGCTGTAGGAGACGTATTTTAGTCTAACAAAATATGTATAAGACCTTTACAGAAAAAATTCTAAAGCTTCACTGAGTGACTTTAAACAAAACCCAAACAAATAGAGAGACACTGGTTCAAGGATTGGAAGATTGATTATTGTAAGGTGTCTTATACTGACATAGATTTAATGTAATTCCAGCACATTCAAATAACCTAGACAAACTGATATGAAAATTTTTGTCAAGGCCCAATAAAAGGCAAGACACTCTTGGAAAAGAGAAAGAAATTGGGAAAACTTCTCTAATAGAGATCAAGAAGAGCTATAATAATTAAGACTGTGTAATATTGGCACCGAGATAGACTAATAGATCAATAGAGCACCATAAGGAGTCCAGAAACAGTTTCACACATATTCATGATTTATGACCCAGGAAGCATGGTACATGAAAGGCAAAATAATAAAGCTTTTAGAAGTTAATATAGAAGATATTCATGACTTCAGTATAGAGAACGGTTTCTTAAATAAGATGTTACCTGCACTAATAGAATAATGGGCAAGAGTCTTCAACAAGCACTTCAGAAAAGGAGAAATCTAAATGTCTAATAAACACATAAAAAAGTGTTCAATCTTGTTAATAATCAAGGAAATGCAAATTATAACCACAGTACCATGTTACTCTACACCTAAGTAAAGTTGGTTATACCAAATCCTGAAGCTGTTGAGCAGTAGGAACATTCATACCTGGCTTGTAGGAATATAAATTGGTCTGACTGCTTTGGAAAACAGTTTGGCGTTACCTAGAAAGTGAAAAACATGCAGGCTCTAAAGCCCAGCAATTCCACTGTTAGAGAAATGCATAGACATGAGAGAACCAGAAAAAATATTCGGAGTAATCAGTTTTCCTGATATGAATTGATTCAGTTAATATTTCAGGGCTGCTGTGTTCTGTTCTGTACACACAGATAGCTTTCTTTTTTTTTCACATGATGAATAATTGTTATTTATATTTTCTCTTTCTGCTGAATAATCTTCCAATCTGTTCTTAAGTTCCTAAAGAACTGAATATTTAATAAATCTTACTGTGTTTTTAAAAATTATTTGAATATTTATAATGGCACCCCTCACTATAGCTTTGGAGTTACCTCAGCTCTCTGGCTGTTGACTAATTTGCTTAGTTAAATCTGTTTGTGGGTTTGGTGAATTATAACCTTCTCTGGTTCCTTTAAGATCAAGCCTAGCCTTGTGATTGCAGTATCTGGTGGGAAATCAAGGGGGTAGCAGCTGGTCCAAGCCATACTTGGATTCTGGTAGCTTTGCCTAGGAGGAAAGCTGTGCATCAGAGAAGGAAAAAGATCCCTGTACTAGAAGGGAGTTGGGTTCAAATAACAGTTATCAGTGTTATGACCTTGGACAAATAACAGTTTTTGGTTGTGAGAATTAAGTGAGATTGAGTATTTAAATACTCAAGGCGTCTTAGTATTTAAATATTTAAATCTTAGATATTTAAAGACATACTGAGAATTTAAATACTCAGGACAATTCACAATGCCTGGCATGTGATCGGTGCTCAGTAAATGGTAACAGCTATAATTATCACTAACTATTCTACTAGTTGTTTTTTAAGTAACATCGAATTTCCACAGTATGCTTTTTCAATCAGATAAACTATGATTATGCTGATTTTCAAAATAAAGAGCATCTGTTAGGGGAGTCTAATTTTGTGGTCTCATTTAATTCCTTCACTGGATTTGCAAATGTGCCCAACGTGTTGTGGACTACATCTGAATGAAATGGTCCGGCAAGTGTTTGCAAAGATGTGGCTGAAATTTCTAAACAGGAACATGATGCCACTATTTCGTCTGTACTTATGGAAGTAAATGCTAATCACATAATTTTAAAATTCTATCAATATTAAGTTGAAATATACATATTTTCTAGTGAAATATATCTGTTGAGAACCCTTGTCTACAGTTAAGAGATACTTATTCCCAAATCAATTGTTTAATAATAAAAATGCGTTAAAAAGTCTTTTAATTGGAAAGTAGACTTTTCTGGACAAGATACCCTCATGATCAAATACTTAACCTGTGGTGATCATACTTTAGTTATCAACATTTGTGATACATTCTCTACCATTGTACTATACTGTAACAAACAACCCACTCTATCTTAACACTGAGCCTGTGAATTAGGTAAGATAGTTGCTATTATTCCAGGTTAAGATAAAGAACTTTTACTTGCCTTCATATCCAATATTTTCCTACTACGCTGTACTGAGAAAATACTTTAAGAAATTCCTGGCTTGTAGAAGAAGACAACTCTGTATACTAGACCAGTAGACGCGGGCAGACTATAGTAGTTTTATTAAGATGTAGGAGGTAGAATTTAGATTACAAGTCTTAATTATATGCCAGTAAGATAGATTTTTTTAATGAAGGCAGTAATAACTGCCTCACTTGTTAATCAAATGCTTGTTTTTGACCATTCTGTGTTTCATATATAACTTTGCAAACAAAGAAGTAAGGTTGAGGAATGAAAATTTGAAAATGAACAAAAGATGAGGCCCACATTAACCTGTTCACAGGGGGAGTGAACTGGATATAAAGGGAATTACTTCAAACCAATATCAATTTGCTGCTTAGTCCTGGGTCAGTGCTATGGTTCAGTCTATTTGAACAAAAGGCTGTATGTTCCAGGAGTTTGAGGTAAACACATTGTTACACGGGTTTTCTCTTGTATTTTATACATAGTGTTAAATTAGGAAAATTGTGCTCTAGAATAATTTTCTCTAAGCAATTTTAAGATTCTTTTTTTCCAGTTAAAACATTTTAAAGCACTTGAATTTATTGAGGAAGTAGTTTACACTTAAGATTACGCCCCTTTACATTATCCCGTATTTTATGCTAACAAGTTGGATTTGTGATTGTCAAATCATAGTTACCACCCAGAACCATCTGTAAGAAAGGCTTTCAGGGCCCCAGAAGACCCACCTGCAAGTCTGCTATTTAGTTACTGCAATTGCTAGTGCAACAAAAGAGCTTGAGATATGTGGGCCAGATAGCTATCTGTGTACAGGTGTGCCAGGGCCACAGATTGTGCTTGTACCCGTCATTTGTCTTGTGAATAAATGCCACTGTTCAAAAAGGTGCTGGAGGAATTATGCTGAGAGCTATGTGAATCCATTATCCATAGTTGAAAAACAGGGATGCACAGTATGATTTGATGAGTCATTTATATCAATCTTTGAGTCTTTAAATGTTCCTCATAAATCCACATTTACATACAAGTTATTTCAAATATTCTTGATAAATGTGTGGAATAGATTTGCATGTTATGCAGCAAAGGGAAGCTGGAAAATCAAATGCCCATGAGAATAATCTGGTTTGCAAGGAAGACCACCTCAATGAACAACCACCCAAGTCTTTTCAGAATTCTAAGACATAAATTACCACAAACATATTAGGGAAACTGGTAAGTTTTTTGGTTTTTTCTTTGAAGAAAGGTTTAAGGCTTCTTGCTAAGTTTTTGTTTAGTAGTCAAAATGTCTTTTTTAAGGTGAAAACTTTGGGCACTGAACGTTTGTGTATGAATATCTATTAATATTGCTAAGTTGAAGTAAGAATTCAGAGCTCTAATCTTTGCCTAGCGCAGTTCTTGGCCTTGTTATAATCAATCCCTTAGATTACTTCTAGAATGATTTTCCAAAAAGAGTTATTGGCCATGATAAAATATTTTTCATTCCTTTTTGTGGCAGAGTTAGCTGGATCTGGCTGACATCAGAATCTCCTGGGGAGGATTATAAACAAAGGTTCCTGCTCTTTTCTCAACCTCTGTAGTTGTCGGAAGCAAAATTTTCAGGAGTGAGACTCTGCAATTTGTGTTTTCTCCTAGTTCCCCAGGTAATTCTGATACAACCAGTTCATGAAGTTTGGGAATTGTAATTCTTCAACTTGAAGTCTTTTATAGGCCCATTCTAATTACTGTTTGAGGCTTTTCTCTCTCATAGTTACTAGTCCCTGAACATGTCCTAAATTTCTCTTGCCTCTGGAACTTTCTCAAGTTGTTTTCATCAGAAATGCCTTTACATTTATTGTAGTAGCAAATATTGTTCTGTCTCTCTCTCTCCACACACACACACACACACACACACACACACACACACACACGTTCTTGATGTTTATTGCCAAATTGCTCCTAGAAGGTTTGCATTGATTTAAAAGCCCACCTTTTTAAAACAGCTTTATCAAGGTATAATTCACCATGAAATTCAGTCATTTAAACTGTACAATTCAGTGGCTTTAGCATATTCACAGTTAGGCATCTGTTACCACAATGCATTTTAGAATATTTTCGTAACCCAAAAGAAACTCCACATCTCTTTAGCCATCACTCTTTAACTCCTCATTTCATCCCAATCCTTAGGCAACCACTTATCTACTTTGTATTTCTATTGATTTGCCTATTCTGCAAATTTTATATAAATGGGATCCTTCAGTATGTGATTAGGTCCTTTGTGATTATTAGCTTCTTTCACTTAGCAGAACAAAGTTTTCAAGGTTCGTTCTTGTTGAGTTTATCTGTATTTCTTTTTTTTCCCTGAGTAATATTCCATTATATGGATATACCACATTTTATTTATCCATTCATCAGCTGATGGACTTTTGGGTTGTTTCCACTTTATAGCTGTTATGTATAATGCTGCTGTGAAAATTCATGTACAAGTTTTTATGTGAACATATGGTTTTATTTCCCTTGGGTTTATTATACTTTGGTGACAAATCACTGGGTCATTGTGTAACTATATTTGGCCTTTAGAGGAAACATCAGATTGTTTTCCATAGTGTCTACATCATTTTACATTCTCACCAGCAGTGTGTGAGGGTTCTAGTTTCCTGCATCCTTACCAATACTTGCTATTGCCTGTCATTATGTCAGAATTTTGAATGAAATTGAGAAGATTAAAATACACTACAAAAATGAGCATAATAGGAACTAGAATAACATTAACAAAGGCAATTTTGTATGGTTAGTTGACATAGCATAAAAAATGTTGTCTAGTGTTGTGTTTGGAACTCTCCAAACAGTAAAAAAATATTTTGCTGAAATTGAGGCTACAAAATCGAACTAACATATAGTCTATGTTCAACTATAATTTTGAATCTACAATATCCTGTACATTTCTTAGCTGGACAAACCTTTACTCTTAGTGGAGAGTTTACAATCTGTATGACTTGAATTTCAAGTATATTCTGTTTACACAATAGCAGGTAAAGAACCTGAGGTGCTGCATTCCTTTTAACCCTAGAAATGAACATGAATCGTTAGGGTATATTAAAAATTATATTGGCGTGGCTGGTTAGCTCAGTTGGTTAGAGCACGGTGCTCTTAACAACAAGGTTGCCGGTTCGATCCCCACGTGGGCCACTGGGAGCTGCGCCCTGCACAACTAGACTGAAACAACTACTTAACTTGGAGCTGATGGGTTCTGGAAAAACACACTTAAATAAATAAATGTTAAAAGAATTATATTAATAACCAGAACAACCACAACAATGAACATTTTCCAGTGTTTTCTTTTTGCCTGTTGTGGGGTTTTATTTCATAGTTTCACCTTATTATTTCATAGTTCTGCCTGAGGGAGTAGAACTATTATTACTGTTATTCCCATTTTTATAGAGGAGGGAATTAAGGCTTGAGTAGTAAATTAACTTGCCCTTGGTCATGTAGTGAGCAGATAGTGGTTGAAGAGCCTAAAACAGGCTCTGGTTTTGGAGCTCAGTTGTCTGTCATCCAAATTCATGCAGCAGCCCCAAATTCATGTGGGGGTAGAGGAAGCCTGATCCATAGTAGGCTACTGGAAGGTCATGTTAAGGCACCAGGTTTTGCATAAGGGCTTTCCATGGGCCTGTTACACGAGAGAATACTGTTTATGTGAGATTTGTGAGATTTCCAACATTTCTGATTGTTATCCCTGAACCTCTGCCCATCCTGTTAACCAAAGCAGGTTGGAGGCCCCCCTGGAGGAGTGAGATGTCTATTCTAGTCCCAGAACTACCCTACCACTGAGCTTGGCTGTGCTAACTTAAGCCTGCTTTTTGACCACTGTGTGCTGAACTCTGTATGTAATGGGGATGGTGATAACTGAATTAATGTTACAGTGTTGTCGTGGCATGGCACAAGATCATAGATGGGAAAACTTGAGAAACTGTACAGTTATACATCAAGATATACACCTTGAGTTATGATAGCTGGACTTCTCAGAAATTTTTTTGTTTTTTTTTGAGGATTTTTTCTAATACCATATTTGGTTTTCAGTGTATTAATTGCATTTACAAGGACTGTTATTTTTTTTAATTACTTATTTTTATTAGTTACAGTTGACATTCAATATTATTTTATATTAGTTTCAGGTGAACAAGGACTGGTTTTGATTTTGATTTTGTGTACCTTGGGAACAGCTGAATTTCATGTACTTTTGCAGTTCTGTAGTTGGTGGGAGTTCAAGTTCCCTCAGAATATTCTGATTTGCTAGTTTATAGTACTAGATAATGTCACGTGTAATTTACTTTTCTCTCCCTGTGTGTTTTTTTTATTTCTTTCTAGCTCATTAAAGCTGTTACAAAGATTGATGTCTATATATACCTAATTTCTTAACTGTGGAAGCAGTTGTGTACATCATTCTTATCTATGAGAATTCATCCTAAGAGGGTTTTTGTTAAGTAACAAATTCCCTCCTAAGGCAGGAGAAGACTGTACCATACGTTCATTCAAGAAAGAGCTGTTGACGGCCTGAGGTGTCAGGCATGGTTCTAGGTGCTGAGGATGACGGTGCCCTCATGCAGTCATTTCGGGGATGGGACAGACAATACAGAAATACATACATCACTTAATTGATGATAAATTCTTTGCAGGATATTAAAGCAGAGGAATGTGAGGGAGGGTGAACAGGAGAGGCCTACTGAGGAGGTGCACGGATTCTGAGATTTGAACAAGGAGGAAGTTGTCAAAGCATCCAGGCAGAGCTACTGCAAAAGCCCTAAAGGCTGGAATGTGCTCCAAAGAAATGGAAACTAGGAAAGAGAAGGGGGGGTGTGTGGGGGGAGCCTGGCAGTACAGCCACTAAAGGAGGCTATGAAGAGGCTGCCAGAGATGGAAGGAAACCAGGGAAGTTTCCTACCAAGTGTTAGGAGATAAAGAGTGAAGAAGGGTATGGATGGTGCAGAGAGGTCAAGTAACATGAGAACCCTAGGAGTGAGCCTTGGATTTGACAGTAGACATTTTAAAACGTGCAGTTTCAGGGGAGTGGTGGGGATGAAAGCTCAATTGGAGTGTGCCGAGGAAGGTCTTTGAGGTGAGGAAGTAGACGGACTGTAACAACTCTTCAGAATTTTTATTGTGTGTGAGAATGAGCAGACGGTGTGGTAGGTGAGCATGAAAGTGAACTCAAGGGAAAGTTTTGTTTAATGTAAACATTTTATTGAGTATGACAAGTTTAGAAAAGTACACACTTTTTTATTTTAATAAATTAATAATAAAATTTGAATAAGTATAGGAGATACTCTGCAGATTTACTGATGTGAATGCTTCAACAGGGAGGGAGAAAGTGGTTTTGCAGAAGACTCAGGTGAAGTGCTTGAGGGTACCGGAAAGGCCCGCTCCAGAACCGCTAAGTGGAGAGGTTGGTCTTTGGTAGGACTGGGGACATTTCCTCCGTTATAATGCATATAGAAGGAATATTTAATTTAATCAATTTAATTTCAAAGTCAGGATAATTAATTTTAATAACAACACAATGTTTTTGCTTGGAAGTCCTAAACTGGAATTCAGGGTCCACCAAGGAAGAGGCTCCTTAGGAAACACCTCAAAATCTCTATTGTAACTCCTGAAAAATCAAACCCAGGAGCAGACTTAGTCTTCTAGGCTTACAGAGTCTGAACCAGCCTGGAGTCACCGTGGTGGGACTGAGTGCCTGCCCTCCTGCCATCTTACAGAGGATAGGTAGATAGATCATGGGGGAAGGTGGTGGGTACCTCTGGGGGAGGGTGCCACGAGGCTTTCAGGCCACTGTGTTCTATTCTTTGATCTGCATGCATTTACTTTGTGAACATCGCTCAAGTTGGACACTAATGATTTATATGCTTTTCTGTAGGCCTGCAATACATTTTGTGGCTTTGAGGTTTGCACCTGAAATCTTATGAGAGTAAAATAGCGGACTCCTGATAGAATTCTCTTTGAAATTGCCTTCACATTTTACCAGCCAACCAGCTATTCTTTGTAAAAAGAAAAAGGCAGACATCAAGGTTTATCATTCTTTAGAGCTCACACTGAGTGCTGGTTCCTTTTGAACTCTCAAGGATTTTAATGGAGAATGGTCACCCTAAGGCCCCCAACAAGTCTCTTAGCCTAGGTTTTTCTTTGTGTGAATGGGGAGACTTCTTTTCAGTGACTTGATGGAGTTCTAATGCATTGCTAACAAACTATCAAATGGGATGGGAGGATCAATCTTTGTTTTTTTGGTACATGAAAAGTTCTTCTCTGAACGAGGGGGAAAAAAGCCCACATTTCTTGGGTTGATGTGAAGAAAGATTTGCTTGCATGCCTCTTTTGAGGCACAAGAAAGGAGTGCCAAATCCTAACTAGAAAAAAGAACCTTTTTTCACAGAAGAAAACCTTTAGTTGATAGTCTCTGAAGCCCTTTTTGTGCACAAGAAAAGTAGGAGGAATCATTGCCTGGTGTGAAGATTTCAGCATAGGAAGTGGAAGGACAAAGGGACACAAACAAAAGAAGGCCAAGGTTACCATCTCAGATCTGCCTGACACTTCATCCCTTGAATGCTTGTGTCATCTTATGTTTTCTAATCTGTTTTTTTTTTTTTTTTAATCTTAGTTCAATTCTCTTCTGGTTACACAGTATCATCTTTGATGATGGCCAGAAATAAATTAGGAAAATTTCTTTAAGTTACATTCTACCTTAGACTGTACAGCCAGCTCAGTCTCATAATGTTAAAAATGCTGCTTACTCTGAAATTTATCTGTCATTATCCAGTTTCTGAAGGTTTTTCTGGGTTTTTTTTTTTCCAGTGGCATAAAATTTTATCTGGAGTTTTTCTGCAATCTTAAACATTTCATTGTTTGTTTCATGTCAATATTTATCACAAATGTTAAATGTGAATGGCAGCAGAAATACCTGGAAGAACCCATTATTATCACTTTCATTCTTAATCTTTGCCCTTAGACCTCTCTGTTTATGCGGAAATATTCTGAATCCATAATGGCCTAATTAAGAACACTTTTTAAAAATTTGGAACCTAGTCAGAGGCTTATTGTTATTATTTTAAAAATTTGTTGAAAGCCTGGTTTCCTTGCTTATTTACTTTCCCAGAAACCTTTAGGTCCTTAGGCATATTTCCCCTAACTAAAATTGTTTTTATTTTACTTCCTAGAGGATTTAAAAAATATTTTAGTCCTATTACTCCACCTTCACTTGTGGGTTTCCAGTAGCTCTTCAGCTGGGGTCATAAGATGCCACATGGAGGGACCTCAGGCTGACCAGACCCACGGCTGTGAGCAAGTGACCTCGTCTTTCTCCAATGTCATTTCCTCCTTTGTAAAATGTACAACGATACTGCATCAGCCCTCTCACAGGGTGGAAGTGAAGACCGAAAAACCAACAACAAAAAAAACAAACAGTGTCTGTGAGAGTACTGGGAAAACCTTGCCAGGTTCAAGTATTGTTGTTATTTTGAACTACTCGTTTGTACTTTTGCTCACTGCTAATAATTTGCTGTGAATTTTTAAAATTGAGAAACTTATCTGATGGATTATTTGGGCTTCCTTTTCTTAGCAAGAATGGGGAATTTGTGCTAAAATCTGTACAATTTTGTTATTTGTCCATTGCTACTTCCACTGCCAGTTCTTGTTCACCACTTAGCACTAAGTCCAGTATATTTTTTCTTTTTTTTTGAGTTATAAAACTATTTGTTCCAGAAATCAGTTGAATGTAAAATCTCTACTTGCCCTTTCAAGTGAGTGAACATAATAGAAGCCCTTTATTTTTATTCTACTTGGTCTAATTTTGTATCTCTCAAATTTAATATAACACTTCAGTCATGCGGTGGTTATCAGATGTTCAAAGAAGAGCACTTGTTTATTGTACTTTTAAGTTTCCTGAATTGTGAGGCTATGTGGTAAAATATACATAAAATATGCATTAAACGATTTCATTGGTGCATTGTGGACATTATATTAAACAGGTTGGTAAGTGTTAATTGCTTAGACCAGTCTAGCATGTGGTAGGTATCCAATACCTGTTAGCTACCCACATATCCTGCCTCTGTGAATGGCCCAGTGCCCAAGGGGCACCGTGCCAGAACCAGAGAACTATGGTTGATGGTAGGTTCTGCAGCTAGTGGGATTGTGAGTTTCCCAAACCTTGCATTAAAAATGTGGAGTGAAACCCAGAATCAGGTCAGGAGTCAGAGATCGAGGAAATAAACCCAGAACCAGCACCTAGAGTTTGTGAGTTAGAAACTGCGAGGTAGGGAAAAAAGGAGCAGTTGAGTGGGTCAACAGGGTAGTCTGTGGTGACCGACCTTTAACAGGAAAGTGAAATGGACAAGGACCTTCCTTTGTACCTTCCTGTCTCTAACCCCCACCCCCCAAAGTCTTAGAAGTAAATTATGTGGGTGAGGTATTTGTACCCAAGAAGTGGGAAGAATGCGACTGAGATGTGACAGGACATTGGCAATAATAGCAATCACTGCTGTTTATTGTTCACTTCCTATGTGCCAGACACTTTGGTGGGTGGTTAATATGGTAGCTACCCTGTTTCAAGTAAGGAGCTGATTGACTCTCAGGCATTCCAGGTGGGTGAATGTTAAAGATTAGTTCATTTGACCTGAGCTGAGAGTGATGTCAGGATGACCACAGGTTCAATTTTGCTGGGCAGAAGGACCAGTGGAGGTCACGATTCATCGTGCATGTGAAGAGTAGGGGCTTCTGTGTGGCCATGGGGTTTATTCATGATTGTGATGGGAAAGGGACCAGTGAAGTCCCACCTTCACCATGGAAGGATAGGCTGGCAATTACTACTGGGGTCATCTATAGCATGTTTAATTTTAATATTTTTTATTGTGGTAAAATATGCATAAAATAAAATTTACCATTTAGCCATTTTTACATGTATAATTCATTGGCCTTAAGTACATTCACCATGCTATACAACCATCACCACTATTCATTTTCAGAACTTTTTCATCATCCTAAACAGATACTCTGTATCCATTGAACAGTAACTCTCCCCAGCCCCTGGTAATCTCTTTTCTACTTCCTGTCAGTATGAATTTGACTACTCTAGGTATCTCATATAAATGGATTTATGCAATATTTGTCTTTTTGTACCTGGCTTATTTCACTTAGCATAATATTTTCAAAGTTCATCCATGCTGTTCCATGTATCAGAATTGCCTTCCCTTTTAAGACTTAATAATATTTTATTGTATGTATATGCCACATTGTGTTTATCCATACATCTGTTGATGGCACTTAGGGCATTTTTAGAATTGTGTTATCAGGGTCCCATTGGTTCTCAAAAGGTCACTGTACTTACCTAGGCAGAGAATGGAGGGAGCGTAACAGGTGTCCCCTCCTTCAACTCTGACTGTAACTGCTGAGTTTATTTTACTTAGGAAATCGTTCTCATGGGAATAATGTTTTAGATTGTTCCATTTGTATTTTTCTAACATATTTAACAGTTTTTTTTTTCAATTACAGTTGACATACAATATTTTATTAGTTTCAGGTGTATAACATAGTGATAAGACATTTATATAACTTACAAAGTAATCACCCTGATAAATCGAGTACCCATCTGATACCATAGTTATTACAATATTATTGACTATATTCCTTATGCTATACTTTATATCCCCATGACTGTTTTGTAACTACCATTTTGTACCTTTTAATCCCTTCCCCCACCTTCACCTATCCCCCCAACTCTGCTACCATCTGGCAACCATCAAAATGTTCTCTGTATCTATGAGTTTGTTTCTGTTGTGTTTGTTTATTTTGTTTTATAGATTCCACATATAAATCAAATCATAAGGTATTTGTCTTTCTCTGACTTATTTTACTCTGCATAATACCTTCTGGGTCCATCCATGTTGTTGCAGATGGCAAGATTTCATTCTTTTTTATGGGTGAATAATGTTCCATTGTATATATATGTACCGCATTTTCTAATTCATTCATCTATTGATGAACATTTAGGTTGCTTCCATATCTTGGCTGTTGTAAATAATGCTGCAATGAACATACAGATGCATGTGTTTTTTTCAAATTAATATTTTGGGTTTCTTTGGATAAATACCTATAAATGGAATTACTGGGTCCTTCTTTGTCTTTGCTTTAAAGTCTATTTTGTCTGACATAAGTATTGCTACTAGAACTTTTTTTGTTGTTTCCATTTCCATGAAATATCTTTTTCCATCCCTTTACCTTCAGTTTGTATGTATCTTTCCATCTGAAGTGAGTCTCTTGTGGGCAGCGTATGTAAGGGTTTTGTTTTCTTATCCATTTAGCCATCCTATGACTTTTGGTTGGAGCATTTAATCCATTTACATTTAAAGTAATTGTTGATAGATATGTAGTTATTGTCATTTTATTATTCATATTTTTTATCTTTTTTTCCTCTGTCTTAAAGAAGTCTCTCTAACATTCCTTGTAGTACTGGTTTGGCGGTGATGAACTCCTTTAGCTTTCTCTTGTCTAGGCAGCTCTTTATCTGTCATTCAATTCTAAATGACAGCATGGCTGGGTAGAGTAATCTTGGTTGTAGGTCCTAGCTTTTCATCACTTGGAATATTTCTTGCCACTCCCTTATTGCCTGCAAAGTTTCTGTTGAGAAATCAGCTGACAGTCTATGTGAGCTCCCTTGCAGGTAACTAACTGCTTTCCTCTTGCTGCTTTTAAGATTCTCTCTTTGTCTTTAATCTTTGGCATTTTAGTTATGATGTATCTTGTGTAGGCCTCTTTGGGTTCATCTTGTTTGGGCTTCCTGGGCTTGTATAACTATTTCCTTCACCAGGTTAGGGAAATTTTCCATCATTATTTCTCCAAATAGGTTTTCATTTCCTTTCTCTCTTCTTCTTCATATGATGTAAGTGTTGGTGTGCTTGATGTTGTCCCAGAGGCCCCTTCAACTATCCTCATTGTTTTTCTTCTGTTCTGATTGCGTGTTTTCTACTACCTTATCATCCAAATTGCTGATTTGATTCTCTGCTTCATCTAATCTACTGTTGATTCCCTCTAATGTGTTCTTTATTTTAGTTATTGTATTCTTTATTTCTGTTTTGTTTTCGATCTTCATTTTAATGTTTCCTATCTCTTTGTTGACGTTCTCCCTGAGATCACTGAGCATCCTTATAACTGAGGTTTGGAAGTCTGTGTCCGGTAGATTACTTGTCTCCATTTTGTTTAGTTCTTTTTCTGGAGTTTTGTTCTGTTCTTTTATTTGGGACATATTTCTTTGCTTCCCCATTTTGGCTGCCTTTGGGTGTGTCATTTGTGCAAGTGGTTGGGTGGTGCTTTGGTCTGGTCTGAAGCTGGCCATTGGTTCTGGGGCCTCTTGGGAGGGGCTCTGGTGCAGGCCAAGGTCAACTGCTGCCTGTGCCCTGCCCATGGCCACTTGATATGAGCGACAAAGTGATCTGCAGATGGTTGACATTTATTCTGGGCTTAGAGGTGTCTGGGAGAAGCTATGCTGTGACTGAGGCTGGCTGCCACCAGTGTTGGGCTTGTGGCTGCTTATCAAGAGTTACAGGGCACACTGAGACAAGATGCTGCTTGTTTGGGGTTTGTGAACCTTTGAGAGGTTTTAGGAATGTCCACAGCATGAGCCAAGTCAGGCCGTTTGTATGGAGAAGCCACCGGAAATGGCTTTGGTGGGCCTGCAAGTTGAGTGGGCAGGGTCTCAGGGAATCACCAGGGTGGGGCAAACAGTGTTAGTCAGGTTGATGGAGACTCAGATGTGGGGCCAGACTGTGTGTGTAGGCTGGGTGGGGTGTGGGCTCAACAAATAAACAGTGGTTTCTGCCAGTATATCTGTCTGGCAGAAGGTTGTGCCTCCAGCCCTTGTCCTCAAACCAAACAATTCAGTTCCTCCCCTTAGGTCCCTGGCACCTTTGAACTGTCCCAGCACTGGAGCTCAGAGCAAGTGAATCTGTCAGTAAGTCTGTTTATGGGCCCTTTAAGAGGAGTGCCTGGGACTCCAGCAGCCCTCTGTCTCACTCAGCCTTAGTCTTTGCTGGTTTTTACAGCCAGAAATTATTGGGACGTCTCTTCCTCACACTGGAACTCTTTGTTGGGGAACCTAGTGTGGGGCTGGGACCCGTTGCTCCTCAGGGAGGACCTCCGGAGCCAAGATAGCCCTCCTGATTTTTAACTACTACACGTGGGTATGGTACCAGCCCACTCCCCATCTCCACCCCTCCCACCAGTCTCTAAGTGATTTCTTCTGTACGTCCTTAGTTATAGTACTTTCTGTTCAGTTAGATTTCAGGAGATTCTTAGTGATGGTTGTTCTGTAGTTCAGTTAAAATTTTGAGGCGGTCGCGAAGAAGGTGAACACAGCATTTACTCCACTATCTTGACCGGAAGCCCTAGATTGTTCCACTTTCACTTCTGATTTTTACCCAGTTAGCTCAGTACAGTCTGATTCATTTTCTCTCTTATTCTCTCCTTTCTCCCCCTTACTTCTCTCCCTATTGTGCTTGTTTAGTTCTTGCTTTCTTAGACTCCCCCATCTCTATTCTTTTTGTCCTCTTGCCTCATTTCCTCCCAATCTTATTGTTCTCTTCTAGAATACTCTTGTTCTGTTTCTTCACTATCTTCCTCTCTTCGTTTTCTTATTCCTTCCTCTCTTTCCCATTGTTTCTTTTTGCTCTGCTATTTTTAATTTGTGACTCAGAATTGACCCTAATTATTATTTCTTTAATTTAACATATAACATGCTTACCATAATCTAGACTCTGTTCTAAGTACTTTGCAAATATTAACTCATTTAATCCTCTTTACAGTTCTTTGAAGTAGACCCTATTCTTGTCTCCATATTACAGATGATAACATTGAGTCACAGATTGGTTAGGTAATTTGTACAAGGGCCACTCTTGATGAGGGCTGGAGCCAGGATTGGAATCCAGGAATGTGGCTCCAGCATACAGGTCCTGACTCACTTCACTCTTTACTGAATGCAGGAATGCAGGTACCCAGCTCAAGGACAGAGGGGTGTTGTAGTTCAAGGTCAAATTAAACATAAGAAGTGCTTGTCCCACCAAGCTCTAAAATGTTTAGAAGTACTATATTCAGAAGTCTCATCTTACATTTTCATAAGAGTTTTTATCTATTTTTTTTCTTATACTAGTTAAACCTGTATTTTTTCAAGTACAATATTAAAAAATAATTTAATCTTAATTATAGAGCTGAAAAGTATTTTGATTAACTTATTTTATAAAAAGGTGACTGATTTGCCTTAATACATTTAGTTTTGTTTTCTAGCTATGTTTAATAATTGACATTGTAACAGATGGTTTCTTAAACTTTTATTTCATCTAAATTAATTTTATTTCAGTTAAATTATTAGTAAATAAAGTTTTTGTGTTATTCTGAGAATCAAAATATAATGTGTAACATAACTTTAAAGGACATATACAGTCAAAGTACCATCACTCAATTTAAAATGAACAATTGGAACTTAATTCATGTTTAAGTTGCTCATCCTTCATGGGAAGGAACTTCTTACTTCATTGATTTCCTTAGATCAGTTATATAGGTCTTCATTCATTTGTACCAAGTAGTTTAACTTAATTCATCATTTTTTGGTTCAGAGACTTGGAACATTCATATAGAATTGTTAATATGCTTACATTGCTTAATTTTTATCTGTTTTTATCTCTGTAACTTGCCTAATTTGAGTTTTCATATAACACTGATTTTCTCCTTCATTAGTCTGCATCAGACTTTTCTTTGACGTATAGTTTGTATTCTGAGGTTTTGTAATCTCATAAGACTTAACTCTGAAATTCCTAAAGTGGATATTTTGTAATGTGCTAATTCATATCTAGAACTTTTGTCTTAGGCAAAAAGAAACAAATGTCCTAAAAAAGTAAAGGAAAGCAAAGATCTATTTTCTTAACACGGAGAACATTTTTATTTAAAAAAAATTGAAAATCTTTGTCTCTTGCTGAGTGACCACCCTTCAAAGGTCTTACACAAGTTTTATATTCAGCTCACCCTGTATAATAGAGTCTTATTTATTTCTTTATTTAATTATTTTCCCCCTCTTCTTCCGCCTCTTTTCACCCCCTCCAGTTCAAGCCATAGTTTCTCAGTCTAGTTGTGTAGGACACAGCTCCCTTGCCCATGTGGTATTATGAGCCTTGCGCTCCCCCCTACTGAGGCAATCGGTCATCAGTCGGCTGCTCACAGCAGTTCATGGCAGCTCGTGGCAGCTCTCGCTCGCTGCCGGCTACTCATGGCGGGACATGGTAGCCCATGGCAGCACTCAGCAGCCCCCATGCCTCTGGCTGCTCACAGAAGCCCAGCTCCAGGAGAGCTGTTGTTCACAATCTTAGCTGTAGAGGGTGCAGCTCACTGGCCCATGTGGGAATCGAACCCACGACCTTGGCATTAGGAGCATGGTGCTCCAACCACCGGAACCACCTGGCCGGCCCTATAAAGTCTTAATTAGCTCGTAAGTAGGGGTTACCCACTTTTTTTTTTTTTGTAATTTATTCTGCTTGCCTGCTTTTATTTTGTTAGACTATTATGATGGCTAGCAATGCTGTGTTCCTTGATTTGGGCTACACAGTTCAAGACTGTTTCTATAACTAGGAAGTTAAGGATAGGAAGCTTCAAAACATAAAAATAAGACTAAGGTAAACAGTTTTAGGCAAGGTAAGGAGTCTCCGGTTCAAGATTCACCTAAATCCTTTCCACAGCTGATCAATGACAGCAGTGTGGTGTAGGGGTGTGAGCTCTGAAGTCTCAGGCCCTCATTTTTGTGCTGTTTTCCATTTGCTGTGTGACTTGAACTGATTCATTTAGTCTTTGTGGTTTTGAGTTTGTCATCTATAAAATAGAGATTGCTCTGGTTGAGTGGTTCTCAAACTATCCTCTCCTAAAACACTAGTGTTCTAGAGCTGAGCCATGGTCTTCTTTCATTTAAATAAAAATAAAAGATAGAATTTTCTTATTTTTGTGGTTTTATCCCATGCGATTTCATTAACCCTTTGTTGCTATTGCTGCCAGTCATCTTTGCCCAATGAACAAGTAGCAAAAAATGTTAGTGGAAAACTTGGGAATATCTAGTTTTGCTTAATTTGATAGTTTTAAGAAAAATTATAAAGTGATGTTGGATGTGATTTTTTATATAGCTCATGTAATGGATCCACTTATGCTGGAATCATACCCCAGGTCAAGTGTCCTTAGTTGATGGGAAGAGAAACGGTGTCAAATAGTGGCTAACCATCTGGGCTCTATGGCCAGATTGCCCAGACTCGTATTGCAGCTCTGCCTCATATTAGCTCTGTTACCTTGGGCAAGTCACTTAATCTCTCACTTTCTCAGTCCCTCACCTGTAAGTGGAGATAATAATGTACCTACTTCATAGGTTATTGTGAGGATTAAATGAATCAATACATGTAAAGTCCTCAGAACATGTCTGGCACATAATAAGTGCTATACAAATGCTAGCAGTTATTATTTTGTGATGTAAACAATGTATTAATAGGTTGAAGGGAGGATGAAGAAGGTGAAGGGGGTCAAATTTATGGTGATGGAAGGAGATGACTTTGGGTGGTGAGCACACAATGGAGTATACAGATGTTGTATTATAAAATTATACATCTGAAACTTATATAATGTTATTAACCAACATTACCCCAATAAATTTAATTTTAAAAATACATTAATATTTCATGGTGCTCAGAAAAGAACACTGACCTCATGGGTCCTGTGTTCTGAACATATTTGAGAACCATAGGCCTGATTTCTCTTGCAGTTCTTTTTTTTTTTTTCTTTCTTTTTTTTCTCTTGCAGTTGTTAAATTCCATTATTCTGTGTCATAGAATTGGGTTGCCCCTGATATTTCTTCCCCCCTTTTTATAACTCATTGCTTTAATGAATATGTTTTTTACTCTATACATAGAGAGAAATTACTTTTTTCATTTACCAAGTGGAATCTAATCTTAAATATGATTTCTGAGGGGTTTCCTTTCTGTTTTGTGACATTGTAGGTGCTTTGTGTTATGTACATTAATTACAGTTGTTATCTATTATTGAATACCTGACATACTTCAGTTCTTTGTCCTTATGGGTGAAGAAACTGAAGCCCAGAGAAAGAAGAAACAAATTGTCAAAAACTGTAAGTGGCATATTCAAGATTTTAAGCCAGGCTGTCTGCCTGCAGAGCCTGCTCTAACATAAGTATGGCAAATCCAAGTTCCGATTCCAGCGGCAGTAGTATTTATGGTAACTCATTGCAAGCTCAAGCAGCACTCCTCTAAGTGGAGACAAATTTCTATATAAGTATTCCTGAAAGATGCTCATTTTATACTTGGATCAGTAAAAGTCACCATGTAAGCTATACATACTCATTCAAAGAAAGGTGAAAGATTAAACAAACAAAATAAGCAATTGCTTGTACATCAGGCCAGAGCGCATCTGGGCCCAGGCACTCCCCATGTACCACAGAGGAACCCCCTGTAGGTGTGCACTTCTGCCCTAGCCCTGAGGGGAGGAAGCTAGCCAGTCTCCTAGTACTGGGTGTCTGCTCTTGCCTCAGCCTTCTTGTGCTGCGTCTAGGATTCCCCTCTGCTGGCAGCACTGGGTTGGCTGCTGTCTTTCTGCAGTGCAGTGGCGATGGATACAGGTTTGGGCAGTGGGAGCTCAGGGAAATATTAGGGCAAGAACAACAGAAAAATTCCCTCCCCGCTCGCCTCCCCCTTTTTGTGATGACTGGTCCTCCTCTGATCGTCCTCCTGAGCCCATCTGCAGCAACCGCTCCAGATTGCCACTCAACCTTCTCCAGTTGCTCACAATTTTTATGTTCATTTTGCAGGTCCATCAGTCTCCCTCTAACTTCATTCTATGGCTTGTCTAGTGTTGGATTTCAGGGAAGGAGCCAGCAATTTATGCTAGTTAGTTTGTATGAGCCAGAAAAGTCTGGAATGTGGTGTAGTTCTTTCTATTTAAATAATGTATCTGTGGGCTACCAGCCGGGGGGAGTGCAAGGCTCATAATACCAGCATGAGCTCATCTAGACTGAGAAAAAACGGCTTGAACTGGAGTCTGGGGGAAGGCGGGGAAGAAACAAAATTTAACAATAAATAAAAAAATAAATAAATAATGTATCTGGTATATAAGGTATCATACCAGTACAGAAATCTCTGTCAAATTCATCACCTTTCTGAGGTTTGTAATGTACTAATAATCCTATGGAATTTAATCACTACATATAACAACATTTTAAAGTGAACTTTTATTTATAGTTTGACCTGTGATCCCAGGTACATATCTACTTTTGAAGGTGGATTTGGGTCTCTTCTAACACCTCTATGTACAGGTGATAAAACGGGAGCTGTATTATTATTATTATTAGTTTCAGGTGTACAAAACAGCATAGTGATTAGACATTTATGCATCTCACAAAGTGACAACCCCAACAAGTCTACCCCTCTGACACCACACATAGCTATTATAATACCACTTACTATATTCCCTGTGCTGTACTTTGCAGCCAGTGACTATATATTTTTTTAATTAGTTGACATTCAGTATTATTTTATATTAACTTCAGGTATACAACGCAGTGGTTAGGCATTTATATAATTTATGCAACGATCCCCGGGAGCTTCTTGACTGTAGGTTCTGAGAGGCTTTGGAGTAGGGACTTCATGCAGCACCGAAGACCTAGTGATGGTGGGAATCAGCCTGGTAGATGATGAGGGTGTGTGGCTCTGGGGTAAGCGGCAGGATGGGAATGGTTCCTACTAGAGGAGGGCAGGCAACTGTGGAGGCTAGGTCCCTAGGACACTCCATTTTCTGGTTCAGAGCCCAGCCTTATTAGTGACCTGGCTGAAAAAGTTGGCATTTATCTTTCCTTCTTCCTTCCCCTCACTCTTTATCACTGTCAATCTCACCATGCAGGTGACATCCTGGGGTGAGCTGGGAAGTACGCCATCCAACTCTCTTACTAGATTGGGAGTTCCATGGGAGTAGGGTTTTTGCTCACCTTTTTATGTTTGATGTTCACAAAGCATGAAAAAATTACTACCATTTCTTGAATTTGATCCCAAATGTTACCATGTTTTATTTAATCAAAGGTGTCGATGGTAAGATACACAATTGTTTTACATATCATTACAAAAGAAAAAAGCCTTCCTAATTAAACTCTGATACAAGTGCTTTTTGCCACTTAGAATTTTTATGATAGTATACCTATTGAAAGAGCTCTTTTGGATTTATTATTTAGACATATATTTTTTTTTATCATCTCACTCTTGTACATACCTGGAAGAGAAAATATAAGTGAAATAAATTGATTAGGGGATTCCTAAAATTTGTCACTTTCAGAGTCTGACTCTTCAGAATCACTTTTGACTCAGAGTCATGGATTTGTCTCTGTACGCTCAAGAGGATTGGTGACTCAGTGCTTCTTAAAAGGGGGCACACTGCTGTCACCAGGAATCTCTGCCAAGCAGCTAGTACCCAGTCTGGGATGTTTGATCCTGGTGTTCTCTTGCTCGGCCTGTGGCAGGCCAGTCTTTCCACATAGCTCGATAATAACAGCACATAATACAGCTCATCCACGTCACTGTCTTTATACCCAGGTCCCATAGGTTTGGTTGTTAAGGTCATTTTTCCAGTGATGAATATTTGCTTCCCTAATCAAATCTATGCCCAGCTGCTGCTCCCACGCCTTTCAGTTTTAATGCCAAATTATAGTGTCATCTTTTTGAAGACATTTAAAATGGCAGTTAGACTCAGGGTGTCTAGTGCTGACAGCATACATGACTCAGTGAAGCGAGGACAGAACTAATGAAGGGCTGTGAGCAAGGTCACACAGGAGGAGGCAGTGGCAGCCACATCCTGACTGATGGCGACTGCAGGACACCACTGTTGTAAAATAGATCCCTAGTTCAGAAATGTTAAAATGTGAAAACGTGCATTCTAGACAGATCATTAATTCTTACAACTACAATGCTGGGCAGATAATTTAGATTTTCAAATGAGACTGATTCAGTCTGTGGCTTACTAATATCACACCCATGAAGTACACAGTAGATTTAGGAGCGTAGAACTCAGATTAGTCTGATTCTAAAGCTCATACTTTCAAGTATACAATACTATGCAAGAAAAAAAGAACTAGAATAGAAACTTTAAGAAAGCCAGTATTTTTTTTTTTTTGGACACACTGATGTTTCTTAAGGACCTAGAAAAGTACCTGACACATAGTAAATACTTAATAAGGATTCATTGAATAAAGTCGTAAGAGAGGATAAAAATGCAAGCATGTCCTTCTCTTCCTAGAAATGAAGTCTTAACATTTTGGACAACGGGTAAAAGGAGAGAAGATGGGTGACCATTTTCTAAACAAGGTGTAGTTTGGTTTTCCAGTTCTTTCAGGTCTGTCGAAGAGGCAAAAGTGTGAGGAGTGGAAGGAGGTCTATCCCCAGCTAACAGAGCCTGTCAGCACCTGCCTAGTGGACAGCGCTGAAATAGCTCCCGGAGCTTCCTCCCCATCTGCTATAAATAAAGATCAACAGGGCTCTATAAATTGTGCAGTTAAAACAGGAAAACAAATATGACATACCTTACTACAAAGGAAGTTCATGTACAGGGCATTTATTATTTGATCAATTGTTAGGTTTTAAAAAATTATGAAATGTTTTGAAAATTCTGAAGCTTGTTTGTAAAATATGAAAGTTGATATATTTGAACATTACTATGTGCTAGATCTTGTACCTAGAATTTTTACATGTATCATGTAACCCTCACAATAACTATAGGAGGTAATTATTATCTCTGTTTTACATATGGTGATATTGAAAATTTAAATAATTTGGCCAAGGTTATGTAATTAGTGAGCAGTTGAGCCAGTCTGGAAGTCAGGATGTTCAATTCAGATTCTATGGATTTTCTACTTCCCTCTACTGTTTCTCATGTAAGCTCAAGACTAGGATAGATTTTAGAAACCATTTTATACTCTCCTTTTGCAGATGATGCTAGAAGATTTAAAGTGACTTACTTAGTAGTGGAGTCATGCTTAGAATTCAGTTTTCCTGAAAAACTTATTAAACAATAAATTATTACAGACTGTCATTGGTGTTTAAAATAGTTTAGTAGATACAGACGCTTAATATATCTTATAACTATATCTTGAAGAACAAGAACTACTAACTGGGTATTCTGTATCTCTGTTGTGGATTCTAGGCATTTTTTGAATTAACGCGTTTTTTTCTATCTTGGGCTTCTTTATTTGCTAACAGTATTCTAAAGTTATTAGGGACTGCCATTGTGGGCAGTATTTTACATCCTTGTTGCTAAATTTTACTGACAAAATTTCTTATGTGCAGATTACTGTTCTGTTATTTTGCTCCACATCTGCTAAGTAGTTATTTCCCTTTTACCCTCCTGTATCCTTGCCTTACGTAGTTTACCGGTATTTTATGTCATGTAATGTCCACTTCCTTCCTTTTGTCACGTTAGAACAAAGATAAGTCAGTCTGTCCCTTCCCATTTCTGCTTACTTGCTCCCATTTATCCTTCAAATTTCATCTTCTCTGAGAAATCATCCCTGAACATCCTGTCCGGAATTAGATGTCCTCTTCTCTTTTCCCACTGCACAACGTGATTTCTTTAAACCACTCCATACAGATTATCGAGTACCTACCACATACCAGATCTAGAGTTACTCTCGTGGATAAACACATTCCTTGACATGAAAGAACTTAGAGAAGAAGAGGAAGGTAATTAGACAGAAAAATGCAAGATGATTGAAAACTTTTTTTTAAAGCTAATATGTGTGTATTGAATAGCAGACATTGTGCTAAGCATTTCATATGCATTATTTCATGTCATTCTCTCAATAACTTTATGATCCCCATTTTACAGAAGAGGAGGAGCAATTTAGGGTACTTCTGTGTTTTGCCCAAGGTCAGTTAAGTCTCAGAATCACACCCAAATCCAGGTCAGAGCCCAAGCTCTTAACCACCTCTTGTACTAACTGCTGCCTCCCGACAGAGCACTTTTCCCCACACATCCCCAGAGTCCTCCTGTACCAGGCACAGGGAGATGAGTGCCAGTGTTGGAGTTCAGAAACTAGTAATGATTTAACTGTTGTACAACAACTTTAACTAAGTATTTTCCCTGAGACTTCAAAAGAATTCAAGATACTAACATATATAAAACAGTGTATGTCCAAAGTTATTTGTCACATTTATTATTACTTATAGTAGCAAAAGATTAGAAATAACCTAAATATTTATTAACATGAGATTAAGTAAATTATGATATATTCATACAATGAAATAATGCAGCTGTAATAAACGGTAAGAAACGTAAGAAACGTAAGAAACAGTGTATGGATATGGAACAGGAACAATGTAAAAGGTATGGTATTATGTGGAATAAACAAGGTTTAAAAGAGATGCTACTTTGTATAGAATCAATATATGTTGTTATTTGTGGTTGGAGAGGCAGAGTATATCTGTTTGTTTTGTTTTTTTATTGGGGAACAATGTGTTTCTCCAGGGCCCATCAGCTCCAAGTCGTTGTCCTTCAATATAGTTGTGGACGGCGTAGCTCACTGGCCCATGTGGGAATTAAAATGGCAACCCTGTTGTTCATAGTTTGCACTTTATCCAACTGAGCCATCCGGCTGCCAGAGAGCATGTATGTTTTTGCTTGGATGTGCATAAAATATATTTGGAAGAATAGACAAGAAACTGATCATATAGGTTGCTTCTGAAGAGTTGCTAAGGGGTTTCAGATAGAGAGATTGTCTGCTCTATACCTTTCTGTATATTTTGGAATTTGAGCCAATTGCATTTACTACCTCTTAAAAAGATATAAATAAAATGAAAGTGAAAGCAATAATAAGCCACTTTCTAGGAATTAAAACAAATGCAGAAAGGCACTCTGAGCTGTGTGTGTTTCATTAATACATGAGATAAGCCTGCCTTGATCTTCATTGCATCACAATGTCTAGCAGAGTCTGCACTTGAGTATTTGTGCAGTTCATGAACCAAGTTGAAAAAAAAATCTCAAATTCCTGTATGGGAAGGACACAACATCTTTTTTGTGGTATTCCTGCTAAAAATACATGTGAATCTAACCATGAAGCAACAGCAGACTAACTCAAATTGAGGGACATTCTAAAAAATAAATGGCCTGTGCATTTCAAAAATGTCAAGGTCATAGAAGACTAAGAAAGACTAGGGACTGTCCAGAACAGAGGGGATTAAAGAGACATGATAACTCAGTACACTTTGTGTGATACCAGATTGGATCGAGGGCCCCCCAAAAGTTGTTTCTTTCTCTATAAAGTACATTAATTAGACAATTGGCAAATTTTGAATAAGGTCTGTAAATGAGGTGATAGTTTCACTAGTAAGTTCCTAATTTTAATAGTAATGCTGTGGTTATGTGATAAAATGTCCCATTTTTAGTAAATAGGCATTTAAGAATTTAATAGTAGAAGGTATTATATCTGTAACTTACTCTCAAATAGTTCAGGTGAAAAGAGAAGGGGGAAGAAAGAGAGAAAGAGAGAGAGAATAAGAGAATAATAAAGTAGACATGGTAAAATGTTAACATTTGGGGAATCTGAGTGAAGAAAAACAGGAATTCTTTGTACTATTTTTGCTGCTTTCCAGTCTGAAATCGTTTCAAAATAAAATTTAAAAAATGCTTCCCATATGGAACATTTTATAATTTTGTAATACTGAGCCTTTTATGTCCTTTTGAACAAATTTGTGTTTTTCTTCATATAGATCTTTATATTATTGTCGACATTTACTCCTAGGTGTCTTAATATTTTTGAACCTTTTAAATATATAACAGCTTTGTTGAGGCATAATTTCACATACTGTACAACTCACCCCAAATACCTTTTATATCTGCTTAAATAGTGCTGTTATGTAAGGAAGGTATTCTTTTTTAAAAAATCAACTTTATTAGGCTAAAATTTGCATATACTAAAATTCACATATTTTAACTGAATAATGGATTGATGACTTTTGACGCATTATTCCCCACGTAATCACCACCTCAGTCCAGAGACAGGATATAGAACATTGCCATTTCTCCAGAAAGTTAGCTGATGCCTTTTTGTTTATATGTTCACCTGTTGGTGGACATGGTTGTTTCCAGTACTCTCTGATGAAGAGAAGAGTCGGGTGTGTGCAGGATGAGTGTATGTGTGTGGTGGGAGGGCTTTGGGTGCGGGTGAGGATGGTAGTGTTGAGGTGAAGCATGCCATCTCCTCCATGGTTCCCATGCAGTTTGGACATGGCAGTTCCTATATCCAGAGTTAGGCCCCGACACTGGGTGTTCCAGAACCTATTCTTTCTTTTCTTTGGACCTTAGTCTGGTTCAGAGGTTGGAGCATGTGTAGTCTTAGAATGTGTTTCTCAGCCTATTTCCATTGTGGGGGCTAAAATTAATACTTTTCCTTCCACCTTCTAAATTCTTCTAGCTGGGCTAGTAAACAAATAGACACAATTAATAGAGACAAATTAACAGGAGAAAATAAAAAATTTTTTATTTCTTTTAATTTTTAATTGTTTTTAGAAAATCAAAATTTTAATACATGCGCATGGGGGATTCACATAGCATGAAAATTCCAAAGATAGTATGTATGGATATTTATAATTTGGACAAATGTAGAATGGAGGGGGAAGGGGTCTTAGATTTCAGAAGTGACAGACAGTAGGCGATTTACAGGTAGTTGAGGAAGAGGGGACACACAAGGCAGGTAAATTCTGGCTAGGCAACTCAGAGACAATGGGAAACAGGGTATCTAGCTAACAGGCCCCTGCCTGAAGCCCTCCTATTTACCAGACTCAATGCAAATTAGACTGCTAAGCCAAGCATCCCAAGATTCCCTTCCTGGAATAGGCCTTTCCATCTGAATCTCTTAGGCAGGAAAGGCAGGGTCAAAGATTCTTTTTGAGTCTTTTGTTTGTTAATAACCAGCTTAATTAAAATTAATATCCCAAAAGGCAAAACTTTGGTCTCCTTCACCATTAATAATGCGGAAAATTCTGGCTTCATCTTGGCCAGTGGTCTTTATTACCCTTAGTTTAACGGTGTTCAGAGCAGCGGCACTTTTCCTATCTATGTATGCTACTTATATGGCATGGCGGCAGGAGGTGTATCAGGCATGGCTGCCCAGCTGCCCTATTATACAGCAAATCTCACAGGACTTTTAAAATGCCAGCATTTTACCATCATCAAAAGGGAAGATTGATTTCCTTAAAAATGCCTAGTTTGGAAAAGAATAAGATTTCAAGATGTAGACATAGTGCATGTTGATGTTTGATAAGGCTTTTGATTTTTTGCTAATCCCTCCTGTACTGACCAAATGGGAAACCAAGTTTACATTTATATTCACCAAATTGTGGCCCAGAAAATTCAGCCTCCCCCATTGCCATGCTTTCCTCGTTTTGTGACTTTTGTTATTCTGCTGTCCCTTTCGAGGTGATACAAGAAGTCAGTGCTTAAGCAAGTGTGCAAGTGAGGGAGTGGCTGGGGCTGTGCAGCAGTCAGACTTGGGTGTGAAGGTCACCTACCTGCATTTCGCATCTGGGAATCTCATTCTCATTAGAACTAAGAGCATTGATTTCCGTGTTTGTAGTAAGGGTTACTCATATCTCATGTACGCTTAGAACCTAGCAAGCACGCCGTACGTTGTATTATTCATACAAATAATTTCTCCATTTTTACCTTTCTGCCCAGGTATGTTATCTTTTACAAAGTTTTTCCCCCCTCTCTTTGTGGTTGAAACTGATTTATTAAAATGATTATTAATTACAATTATTATTAAATAAAACTGATTTATTTCAAATCTTGGTTCCTTTTGTCTCTTTTCTCAGGCACGTTATAGGGACCTCTATTTGTCCTCCATGAACACTCGCATGGTAGACAGATGACTGTCCTCCACCCCATGCTGCTGTAGGTGCCCCGAACGTGGAACGGTCCCCAGAAAGGATGGATTCCAAAAATGAAAGCCCACACGTGTGGCCTACATCTGCAGAACAGGAAGAGAATGCTGCACAGGTGAAGAGTGGTCTTTCCCGCTTGGTATTGATAATGGTTTTTGAGTTGAGTACAGTTTGCTGACAGCGAAATAGCAGCTTCTACACACGTAGTAATGAGTAGCTGGCAGGGAGCTGACATGCAGAACTGGTAGCTAAGGAACAGGCAGGGTTTCAGCACTTTGAATGCCCTGTCAGTATGGTCCAGTGTGATTCAGAAGCGCTGAGCTACACACCCAGAGGCTTCTCTGCCTTTCCCCAACTCATTGTCATAATGTTTCACCCCCCCTTTTTATTTTGTTATTGGTGCTGAAAGTGTGTTTCTTTGATATTATTCAGTATAGGGTTTTGATTCTCTGTGAGTAATGAAATATAGGTGTATCTATTAAAGTGAGTGGCTTTTTTTTTTCTTTTCAAATTTGGAATGTAAACCTCTAATTGAAAGTTTTCCCATGGAGTCAATAGCTCTGGAGGTTACTCGCTTATTCCAATGCCGCTGTAACGGATGATCTCTGCCTTTCGAATCGCTATCATAACTAGCTACATGCTCTTTTGACTATTCTCAGCACAGGCAAACGTCTGCATTTTTGGTGTGGATTTGAGTTTTGAGAAGAGTCGGCAGTCATACGGAGGCATGTATTGAAGGCAACCAAAATGTAAAATTTGATTTTTAAGCATTATTTGATTTTTTATTAAATTACATAAATCACAATGCTATTATCAAAATCAGGAAGTTAATACTGAAACATTTAAATATATACATTTTATTTAATTTAAGCAATATACTATTATAATTAATAAAATTGATCATCTGGTAAGTCTGAATACTTAAGAAAAAAAGTTTCAGAGATCCATCTAGCAGGATAATTGAGAATGCTGTTTTGTTCTCATGGAAACCATTTTGAAGGCCACTTCCATGCAGCTATATATTTTAATGTATTTTGTTTACAAGCAAAAATGTAGTCCATTAAAGAACAGAATAAAGAAAATAGATTACGGCACTCTGCGTGACCAGGGTCCCCATTTATGGGTAACTAGAGAGCAGAGCACAGTATCCCTCATTGCACCTCCTCTTCTTAACCTTCTCCCAGCTAGGAATTCTGAGTTCGCAGAAGAGTGAGTAGTGAAGACCAAGTTGAAGAGCTTGGGTAACTCTTGTTTTGAGGAAATGTTTTGGTTTTTTTATTTTTTTTTATTTTTGTTTTTATCTTTTTTAAGCACTGAAACCAATCCAAGGTTTTGATGATGGTGAATAAATCTAAAATCACAAAATTATCTTGTAGTACTTTAAAAATGCACAAATATGTTATAAGCCTAATTCCTCCAACATATATACTGTATCTTCATGGACAAATCAAATTTATGTAGAAGCTGGACTTGGTATTGTTGTTTGTTTTATTTCTGTGGTGCTTGATTACATTTAGTCTCTAGGTTTCTTTCTGGGGATTAAATTAGTTTATATCATCTTTGGAATCTACTATGCCCCGTTGGAGAAAACAGAAATAATAAAGTTAGGTCCAAAGCTGAGACAGTAGAAGAGTAAGGATTCCAATCTACGAGTACCTAACTTCAATATCATCACATAAATTATTTCTCTCCCAAATGTGTGCTTTGACCATCTGCTTCTACACCTTCAATATCAGGCATCGGGCTTTGTGCCAAACTCAAGCCTTCAAGAATTCAAACCTGCAAAGCTGACTGCTCAGAAAGCATTTTAGGAAATTCAGTTTCTGTTTTAGTTCTTGGTAGATAGAACATTATTTAGTCTGGTGACAACTGAAATAGTTGTCCAGAACCCCTGAAAAGCACTTCATTAGAATTTTCTGTATCTTTACCTAGCTGGCAAAGAATTCTGTTACAGTCTTGGATTTAGCAAACTGCTTAATCTGCCTCCAGTACAGTCTGGAGTATGAAAAAATTTGTAGGAAATAAAATGACTTCAATATGTCTGCTGAAAGGCACTATTGGTTACAAAGTAGAATTTTTATGATGTTTAAAGCAATTGGCTTTTGAGTCTTGACATATTTTTTCACATTACAGAATCATTTGTATTTTGTATTTTGCCAATATTGTTAACCAGGAATCTTTGGTTACACTTCCAGGATCAGTTAACCACCCCCGATTACTCCCACAAAGAGGTATCTGCCCTGGACATACGAGGCAAAGGAATTTAAATCAGCTGCCTACTAGTAAGCAGCAAGTCAGTGAGTGACAAGGTTCTTGGATCCTGTCTCTGGCTAACTAACTCACTCAGCATAGACGAGGATATATCAATCCCTAGTCTTCTTTCATTGGGGATATTTTAAGTGTGTACTGTGCTTGGTCTTCCATGCGTCTTGGTGAGATTGTTTTCCGTTCCATGCGAGTGGTTGCTCCATACTTGCTGTTTTTTGCCCTAGGTGCACTTTGTTCCAGACGCTGGAACGGTGGCTCAGATCGTCTATACCGATGACCAGGTTCGTCCACCCCAGCAAGTGGTGTACACGGCAGATGGTGCCTCCTACACGTCAGTGGATGGTCCGGAGCATACGCTGGTATACATCCATCCGGTGGAAGCCGCTCAGGCATGTGAAGCCTTATTGTGTATAGTTTGTTCATTAATCAGTTAATTCTTTACTCTCTGCCAGTCACTGTGAAGGGCTGGTGAGACAGGAAATATTCAGATGAGATTTGTTCTCTCATGGAATTTACAGTCATCTTGGCAGGGGAAGGTATGATACATTCATATCAGTTCTTCTCTTCAGGGATCATGGACTATCTGATCAACTTACTTTTCCTAAGTATCAAAAGCCAGGCCAAAAATAACATTTAGATCTGTATACCTTAATCAAAGATGCATCAGTGAAGATGCATCAGTGAAAACATATAGGTTATTACAGTTAAATGTGTAAGCAAAAGGTCCTACTAGCTTATCGACTGCTATTTATTAATACCTTACTGATTTGTAGGACTGTAATAGAGCAAAGGTAAAACTGGGGTACAATTATAGCTACCTTTATTTTTTTGCCAGTGATTTGGAATATTAGTTTCCAAATGCATGACACAAATATTCCCCAATATATAAATGTTAGTTTAGTTTCTCTTGTTAGCACTTTACACTGTACAGAGTACTTTTAAACATCTTAAAAGAATAAGTTTCATACTTTTATAGTAGGATCCTGGTAATAAAATTTTTCGATATTTAATCAAGAGGCTCAACTCACTTCCAAGAAGAAATGGGTCCAAACTAATTAATACCTCTCAAATTGGTATGAAGATAAAACTGACAAATAGTCAGATAATAGTTTTGGAATGCCTCTGCTTAGTTTTGGTCCCCCAACTATATTCAAATAAGATCACATTGTTTTTATAGAGAATGTTCTGGGCCCAGCTTTTAATTTATTACTATATTACTAAATGTCTCAATTTTAAGAATTTGACACTGGCTGAAATTCTTTTACATTCCTTTGTAATCAAAATTTGACCATAGTCCTTATTCCCACAGGTTTGCTGAAGGCGTGGGCAAGTTAAAGTATTTTAAAAGCTTTAGGGGAAAGAATATTTTTTTGGATTGGAAATTTTCTGTGGTGCCCTGGCTAAAATCATTTTGAAGATTTTTCTTCTCTAGTTAGCTTTGCTGCATCATGACTAAAATTATTTTGTGTTTATAATGAGAAGATTTTTTTTAAAATTATGATTTTACTGGCTTTTTCCAAAAAAGAACCTATGCAACATTAAATGCAATCTGTTTTCCTTCTACTTCTCTTCTGATAATGAGTGTGCATTTTATATTTCAGAGAATTGTAATGCTTGTGTATATAATACTCTGCTGTATGTCTATATATCTCTAGCCATTTTCATCCAGTCACAAGTGTGCTCCTATGATACACAGAATTATGTGTGAATGTATGCACCCTCTCTCATGGCATGTCTTTTATATTTCCATGACATGCCTTTTTAATTAGCTGTGACATTCCACCTCAAGAGAGGCTTTACTTAAGAGGAAAATCATGTATAATGTTAGCCAATTGAGATGGTTAGCTTATACAATCTCTTTGGAGCCATCTGAATGAAAGGCTTTAGTTAAATGTAAGATTGCTATCTTTATCTTCTTTATTAATGAAGGATTATTACTAGCTATATGGGAATTAACTCTCCCACGAATTGGTGCTTAGCAGTAGGATAATTTTTCCTGTGTAGGCGAGCTGTCTAAAGATAAGTTTGTTGTTGTTACTATGTTTTTTGTTTTTGTTTTTGTTTTGTCTAGACTCTGTTTACAGACCCAGGCCAGGTAACTTATGTCCAACAGGATACTACAGCTCAGCAGGTAATGAGTTACATTTTTGTTTCTTTGTTGTTTGGGGATAATACTATGGATTTTACTATTCCCTGGAATGTCCCTAACCTTCTGCACCGTGCATTCTCTCGATGTCTGTTTCTTATATGTTGGATTAAACTTGATGGCAGCCTTGCTCATTCTAGCTCCTGAAAACTGAGATTCTTTTTTGGTTATCCTTTAAACATTTCTTTCCTTTTATCCATATTTCTAGTATGTCCTTTTTGACTTTGAGGGACTTCTTCCTTATTTTCCTTCAGGTTGTGAAAGTGATAAAGAAGATACGGAAGCTAGATATTGTCAGTATTACTCTGAAGGGAATACGAATCCAAATAGTTTCATTTTCATGTTGACTAGTACGACTTTTTAGCTGTACCACCAAGTGTCATGAGTGATTATCAAATAAATTCTCAATTAGTAAGCACTTTCTACTTTTTAATTTTTTTATAGATGATTTGGATACTTCCATTTTAAAATTTGAACACTATGTAGTAGTTGTATTAATATTACTTATTAAATCTAGAGAATTCTTAGGAGTTTTTGTCATATAAGTTATGGTTGAATTTATTCCTGATTGGTAGTGATCTACAATTTTGTGGGGTCTGTGAACTTGAATGAAAATGTGTCTTAATCCATTTAGGCTGATATAACAGAATGCCATATACTAGGTGGCTTATAACAACAGAGATTTATTTCTCACAGTTCTGGAGGCTGGGAAATCCAAGAACAAGGCGCCAGCAGATTCGGTGTCTGTTGAGGGCCCACTTCCTGGTTCATAGACGGCCATCTTCTCACTGTGTCCTCACGTGGCAGAAAGGGTGAGGGAGCTCTCTGGGGTCTCTTTTGTAAGGGCGCTAATCCCATTCATAAGGGCTCCACCCTCACTCTTTTGTAAGGGCTCTAATCCCATTCATAAGGGCTCCACCCTCATGACGTAAGCACCTCTCAGAGGCTCCTCCCCAACACCATCTCATTGGGGATTCTGTTTCAACATACAAATTTTGGGGAGACACGAACATTCAGTCTATAGCAGAGTTACCATTTTATTTTAATAATTTTGTAATAATTAGGTATATATCCTTGACAAAACAAGTCATGTACAGTTCTGTGAATATTTATTGATTCCATCAAGGAAGCAATGGAAGTTGTAATTAGTTTTTACAACTTGGCAGGAAAAAAATAAAATGAAATTCCTTTAACTGTCTGTTGTAGGTGATTAACTCATTCACTCATTATTTTGAAGTGATGATTTTGTTTTTTAAAAAAAGTTGAAGCAATACTAGAAAAGAGAAGTACATTAAAAAAAACAACAACAAAAAAAACCCAAATAAACAAATTCTTCCCAGAAACATCCTCATTAACTGAGCAGTTGGTAACTATTATTCCAGACATCCTTCCAGACATACAAATAAAGAGAAATAAAGAGAAAATGGCACTGTCTCCCAAATGCTATTATTCATCTGAATACTTTAAACTTAAATTTACTTGAGTTTAGCAGAAGAAAAAGAAATTGAGGTGGAATTGAAAGAGGCGATTTATTATGTTTTCCTAAACGGCACTTTAGCTTCAGTCCCATTCTGTCCTTGGCTCCTGCTGTGGTGACATGGACATCAGCACACTGACACTTCCTCTCTCTTTCCTCTTCACTGTTTTGTGTTAGTTGCATTATTATTGTAACTAATATATTTATGTTCTGTTCAGTAACCAGAGTTATTTAGAATTGTGCTCCATTCTCCACTGGTATTTAATTTGTAGGAATCTGGAGTCTAATTTTGATTGTTTTCCTCAATCCTTTTCTGACTTAATGCCTGTTTGATTCTTCGTTTATCCTTGAAGTTTTATTTGAAGTCTAATGACTTCACCAGCGTATGAATCAGAATTTCCTAGGATAGGGTGTGTCCTTTTGATGTATAAGTTAAAACTTTATTTTAGGAAATTTTTATTTATTAGTCCTTTGAAAATCTTTTTACTTTCATTTTCTATGTTCCCTATTTTAGGAACATCAATCATGAGAATATTGACTCTTCTTTGTATTTGATATCTAACATGTTCTCTATAATCATTTTTATAGCTATTATTTTCCATGTTAGTTATGTAATTTCCTTTGTGTTCACCACATTTCCTTATGGTGTATTATTATTTACTTTTTAATTAAATATATAAAAGTGTAATGATATATCAAAACTCCTTATAACCAAAACTCAGTTTAAACACTAGAACATTACTCCTAAAAGCCATCCTCATGCTTCCTCCTAACTACTTTTCCTTCCCTTCTCGTCAAACGTTAACTACTGTCCTGCCTGCTAACACCATAGATAAGTTTTCCATGGTTTTGAACTTTATGTGAGTGGAATTACTTAGTATGGTTTCCTTTTTGTCTGGCTTCCTTTGTTCATTGTTATGCTTGGGAGATTAGTTCATGTTGTTGGGTGTAGCTGTGGGGTTTTTTCCGTCTATTTTTATTGCTATATAGTATTCAGTTTTATGAATAAATTACAGTATATTCAGGACTGTGATCCTTCCTCCACTTTGATCTT
This sequence comes from Rhinolophus hipposideros, assembly GCF_964194185.1. Taxonomy (NCBI): domain Eukaryota; kingdom Metazoa; phylum Chordata; class Mammalia; order Chiroptera; family Rhinolophidae; genus Rhinolophus; species Rhinolophus hipposideros. The sequence goes on along the minus strand of NC_138070.1, from coordinate 29,182,070 downwards.
CTTTGAGAGTGTCTTGGCCCTTTACTTTTCCACATACGTTTCAGAATCAGCCTGGAAGTTTTCACAAAAATCCTGCAGGATTTTCAATGGAATTTCATTGTATTATGTATCAGTATGTAAAGAATTGACATCTTTATAATATTGTGTCTTCCAATCTGTGAACATGATATATCCCTGACTTTAAAATAAAAGTGAAACAATTGTCGTCTAGGTAGAGGTCTTACACATCTTTCAATAGATTTATTCCTAGATTTTTGGTGTGTTTTGATGGTATTGTAAATAGTATAATTTAAAATTTTTTCATTTTTCCAAATTTTATTTTATTTATTTTTTTCTCCTTCTTCCGCCACACTCCCCCTCCCTCCCCAGCACACACACACACTCCGGGTTCAAGCCGTTGTTTCTCAGTCCAGTTGTGTAGGACACAGCTCCCTGGCCCATGCTGGTATTATGAGACTTGCACTTGCACACTGAGGCAGTTGGTCGCTAGTTCACAGCAGCCGAAGGCAGCATACAGCAGCTCACTCCAACCCCCAGCTGCTCATGGCAGTCCAGCTCCAGGGAGAGCTGTTGTTCACAATCTTAGCTGTAGAGGGTGTAGCTCACTGGCCCATGTGGGAATCGAACTGGCCACCTTGGCGTTGGGAGCACAGCGCTCCAACCACCTGAGCTCCTGGGCTGGCCCCCAAATTTTATGTTTTATTTTCTTGATAGTCATGTTGTCTGTGAATACTGACAGTTTTATTTCTTTCTAATCCTTCCAAATCCTTATATCTTTTTCTTTTTTTTTTCCCTTTTGGCCTGCTGGCTAGGATCACTAAATACATTATTGAATAGATGTGGTGCTAGTAGGTTTCCTTTTTTCCATCTAGTTCTCAGAGGAAAAACTTTCACTACTAAAAATGTTGTTTAGTGCAGGATTTTTAGAACAAAAATACCCTTTATCAGGTTAAGAAAGTTGTCTTTATTTTTAGTTTTTAATATATATTTATTTATTATTAATTGATGTTTATTATTATTCTGGGATGTTGATTTTATCAAGTGCTTTCTCTGAATCTGTTGAGATTTTTCTCCTCTTTTCTGTTAATATGGTAAATTATATTAATTGATATTTAAAAATTAAGCCAGCCTTGTGCATTCTAGAATAAACTCTACTTGATCCTTTTCATATATGTCTGGATTTGGATGTGGTTTGCTACTATTTTGTTTGAGGTTTACATATTTATTTAATAATCCATTGTATTTTTCAGCCAGTGTTTGATTTTCTTGCTTTTAAAGTAGCTTTCTACAAATATCAAATTATTATGTTGTATACCTGAATCTAATATAATGTTATGTCAATTATATCTCAATTAAAAAGAAAAGAACAGAAAAAAGCTTTCAGCTTGATATTTTTCTTTTTCCTTTTAATAGCATCCTGAAAATCTACGTCATCACTTTAATTGACTGTATAGTATTCTATTATAGGAATGTACTATTATCTGTATTATCTATTGTTTTATATGTAGGCTATTTCCTATTTTTTTTGCTACTACAAAGAACACTGTCATAGATAGCATACCAGATTATTTTCTTAGAATAAAGTCTCCAAAGAGAAATGATAGAAACTCATGGTATTTACATTTAAAATTATTTAAGAACCAATATTTTTTTGTGAAAGTACAAAAAGATACAAATATAAAAATTAAATAAATTAAATAAAAGCCAGAATCCCAGATTTGAATTAGAATATCAGTATGAGCTTGTGATGTAGTTTTCTCTTAAAAAAACATATTTTCTAGTTCTGGCCACTGGAAAGGTGTAGATACAGTCATCTATGCAGTAGCAATGAGCTGATGTGGTCTCTAAATACAATTTTCCAGTAAAAGGAATCAGGGCTTCCTAGAGAAACGGCAGATTCTAGCTCTGGAACAGGAAATGTACAAGATGTGCCTGTAATATCTTATCAGAATGCAAGGAAGCTAGTAAAAACTCTGTTCAGTGGTCCTGCGGAAAGAACTACTGATCTAACTTGAGGGGGCCAAAATGGGACAATTTGAGCTGTAAAAAAAAAGGAAAATATCTACAATAGATGGAAATACATTAACTATATTTAAAATCCACAAGCTCATGCTGATCTAAAAGAAATAACTCATTGGTAACTTTTTGAGGATGGTAGGGGATCACCGCATTATTCGTGCAACTGATAAATGACAGAATGCAGCCTTTCTCCCTAAAAGTACTTAGGTAAACAATTACTTGATGAGGGAAGTTTTTTTATAGAAACATTCCAACTAATAAATAAAGGGGATGACTGGCTTAGAATATCAGCATTTTTCATCTTCTAATGAAATATGAATCTAGGCAGTAATCATCAACAACAGTCCTAAACTATCAGGAAAAAGCTGATGAGGCACCTTATAATTGATGGATCAACTTAACCCTCTGATCATTGTTAATATCATGAAAAAGGGAGACCATTCATTACAGACCTCCTGGTGTTGTGTACCTCTTACTGCATTTCACCACACATGAAGTATTCCTCCCAAAAGATTGAACCTGAATCTGACTGAGTCTCTGGATTCCACTACCGTCTTATAGGAAGCATGGTTAGACAAAATGGAACAAGTTAAAAGACACACAAGGATGTAATCAGCAAAATCTAGACTGTGGAAAACTGAAGGACAAATGGCCTCGTTTCTTCCACATATAAATTGCAAAGGAAAAGAAAAGGAATGGGAATTTAGAGTTAGAGGAGACGTCAGAAACATATCAGTCAAATGCAGTATGTGGACCTGCATTGTTTAGGTCCTGATTTGAACAAACCAATTATAAAAAAATCATGAGACAACTGGGGAAATCCCAACACAGTTAACTGGATATTTGATGATATTAAGGAATGATTAATTTTTAGGGATGATAATGTATAAATATAAAAGTCCTTTTCTTTTAGAGATATCTACTGAATTATTTATAGATGAAAATGTATAATGTCTGAGGTTTGCTTTAAAATAATCTAGTGAGGGTTAAAGTAGGTAGGAGAATGAAAAGTTGAAATGAGGCTGGCCATGAGTTGATAATTGTTGAAGTTGAGTGATGGGTATGTGCGGTTTATTATGATATTCTGTTTGATACATTCTGTTTGAAATTTGCCATTTTAAGTGGGGAAGTTATATTGATAGGAATTTCTAAGTTGCTTTTCAGAAGCCAAAAATATTTCTGTTCCCACCAACAATATAAGAGAATGTCCATTTCCACATTTACTTTCCACACTAGGTATTTGCAGTCTTTTAAAATTTTGCCAATCTGATATGCAAAAATGGTATTTTGTTGTTTTAATATTATGGCATAGTTTTAATTAGAAGTTTTGTTGCCATTTGAGGTTGCACCTCAAAGGGCCCTTCATCTTTTCCAATCTCCAGAAACAATCTGTTTGTTTCATGTTCTATGTGAAAGGAAAGTTGTAGTCAGATAGCTCTATGAACCCTTACATTACAAGGCCATGTAACTATTGGCTTCTTTATTATAGTTCCCTTTCATCCAGCATGATTTTTATTTCTGGCTATAACAACCTCAGTGATAGTCAGCTTATTCTGTGACTGGATAAATTCTGGATGGAAAATTGGAGTGAGGGTTTAACACAGATGATAAATGCCTTCCCCCCATCCCCCTTAGCAAAAAGGTTCCTATTTTCAATTGTTTTTAGTGGTGGCAAAATGCACTTGAAGCCTTTTTCATATGTGCATTGCCTCATCCTTAAGAAAGACACCAGTGCTCTCCAGACCTAGAAGCACAGTCTCCTCTTTGTTTCTGAAAAATGAACATGTGTGATTCCCCACACACTGAGAAGGAAATATGCTGCACTGATAATTGGTCTCAGTAGGAATCCAGAAACATTCTGTTGTTTGCTGCTGTCCAGTGTAGCTTCATATTTCACTTCTCAGATGAATTATATCCTGAAATGCTTTATGTAGTGGCAGAAATAATTATAGACAGTGATATTAAGTGGGAAGGAGAAAGTGTACCCTAAGTTTAACAAACTCTTTCCTCCTGCCGTGTTTTATTGTGCATGACAAAATGCACAGGATTAAAATATTTTTGTTTCATATTCTTTTCCTCTAAGTGTAATTGGCACACGTTGCTCACCACCTTACCGCCTGGCCATTGTTTCCGGAGCCAGTGTGATTACCTTGTGGCTCTGGTATTCAAGGTGTGTGTGATGTTTACCTTCTCTGCTGCCCTCCTTGAATAGATTTAATCCCGTAGGGGCCATTGTGATGTAGTGGAAAAAGCAGAGCAGAGTCAGGTTTGGAATTTTATCTCTGCCACTTAGGAACTGTGTGGTAATGTTACCTAGCCTCAAAGGAATTTAAAAATATGCCTAGCTCTCAGTAAATGTCAGTTGACTTTGAATTATTAATTAAACACATTTGTAATGCATACCTACTGTGCGTTAAGGTATATGCTATCTAGACATATATATTCTTACTAGAAATGATTGTGATCAACCCTTTTCATGCCTTTTCAACAGTAGTTTGCACGATTCTGGTGTGTGTTCAACCCGTGCTGTAACATCAGTCTTTCCAGATAATGGCTGAAGTGTTCAAGCCTTTCTTTGCCACAGTCTTTTAGGGGAGTTCCAGCATGGGGGAGGCAGAGGCTGTTGGTACTCTTCTAATGTCAGCTTTCTCAGCAGTGGTGAAAAGCCAGCAGTAACCTTGCCTAACCAGTCTTTCTAGCAGCTTCAGTTGGGGAAAAAATACATCGCAGCTTCACTGGAATAACTGAATTGCTGAATTCATTCTTTGAGGTTGGTTCTGTAAAGACATAAAGAATTTATGAGGAGCAGAGGTGGATATATGCTTTGGTTTGTTCAGTGGGTGATAGCATTTATCACCAGCGTAAAATTTAAGTGCTTAGAATAAAGGATGATATTGAAACTATGCTCTGAGATAACAAGTGGGAACGAAGTAGCTTCTTGGCAGGATCAGGGGAGGATACAGAGGGGTAATGCAGTCGTATTGCCAGAAGTCCCCTGCTCTTTTCCTCATTGAGTCCTCACTCCACTGGGCATTTTATTCTGTTTTTATTGGAACTGAAGCAGAAGCAGCTCCCAGAATTTTGTCCTCCCATATAAAGCTTCTAAAACGCCCTGAGCTACAGAGATGGAATGTCATATAAAAGTCTGGGCTCCTGGGTTAAATGAATGCATGTTAAAACATGCATATGCTATTTGAGGTAACTGACTTTATCTGCTTTCTGGAGCCTGAGTATTGCAGATGTTGGGCAATGATCTTAAACTGCCGTGGCAGTTAGACTCTGTAAACCCACAATGTTGTTTCATTATAGAGTTTAAGCAGTCCTCAGACTTAGATGTATTATACAACTAAAAAAAAGATGTTTCTGTGAATAGCAGCAGAGTTCGTATAGATGCCTAAAGGGATTGATGTCATTTCCCAAAGGGCCAAATATATTTTCACAAACTAATCCTCGTTGCACACCTAATGTTCAGCCGTCTGTTAAGGTGTAGAGGAAGTATGTGATGCCATCCCCATCCTACAGAACTTATGATAATAATGATCTGTTACTAAAATTAAGCACTTACTAAATGCCACACACTCTACTACTGGCCTCATACATGTATTGTTTCATTTAGTCCTTATAATAATCCGTGTGGTGCAGGTTTGTTACTATGTCCCTTTTATAAATAAGGAAACGGAGGTTCAGAGAAGTTTATTAACTTATTAACTTGCTAGATAGTGGGGCCAGGATTTTAATCCAAATCTGACTCCAAAGCCCACACTCTGCTTCCCTGAGGTGCAGTTGCAGGGGCAAGATGGACTCACATGAAAATGCACACTAATCGAAAAGTAGATGGTGTTTGGCAATGGATACAAAGCTCTGGGGGATTGCTAATGTGTGAGATGTCAGCATCAAGATTCTAAAAGATGTTGGCAGACTGGAAGAACAGAACAAGTAATAAAATGAAATTTGCGGGAGCTAAATGCAAAATCCCCTCCATTTAAGTAAAAATCATCTATTTAAGTCCTGAGGAGGAGAAAAATGTTTTAATACCCCTCTATGAGAAGGAAAAAAGGACTCCAGGATTTTAGTTATCTGCAGATTCAAAAGGGGCCAGCGGTAGAACAGTGGCCATCATAAATGCCTAAGTGTGAATGCAAGCTGATGCTGTATTCATAAAGATATGGAATCTGCTGAGGAATAAATGAAGATGACAGAATTATGAGAGGTCTGGAAGTTTGGCCATGTAAGAAATGATTGAATGAATTAGGGGTTTTTGGTCTTGAAATACTTTCAGAACTGTCTTCATGTGGCAGAAGGGTTAGATATATTCTATCTAGCTTGAGAGAGAAGTCGTAGGTCCCCCATGTATGGAACACACGTACAGGGAGATCTCGACTCCGCAGAAACCATCATTGAACTATTCCGAAATGATCGAGCTGCCTTGTAAAGTGGTGAAACGCGGAAGCTGAGGCTGAATGATGTTGTAGAGTGGGATTCTATGACTCTAAGTGAGCTCAGAGCAGAGAAAAGTCAGGAAGAGCTACAGCAGTCAGAAATGGTTCATGGAGAAACTGGAGCAGGATGTTAGGTTTAGAAGATAGGTGTGGGAAGAGCATTCTAGGTGAGGAAAACAGCATATGGGAAGAATAAGATGAAGGGAGCAGGCATTAAAAAAACCTTGCTGTATTGAATGGGACGGGGACATGGCTTGAGTACGACTTAGAGTGCTAACTGGGCAGGAGAAATAAGATTGGATTAAAGGAATTTGGGGTAGTATATAACCCATGATGTTTATTTAGGAGGTGAGAGAGCTCTTTAAGGTACCATTTATTTTCTACCAGTGTATTTGGTTAAGGTAGCATTAAGCCAATACATTATCCAAACCTTATCTTATTTGCAAAAGACTAACTTCAGCATGATGAAACAAATAAGCATCTTTTTCATTCTTACTTAAACACCTTAGCCTCTCTGAAGTGTGTCAAAGCAAAGCTGTTAGCCATTGAATTTTACCAACTGTTTTAGTTTTAAAAGTGAAGTGGTTGAAGATAGGTCAAATCGTTGTCTACACTATGTTGTGGCCTCCCTGGGAAGGCAGGAGGGGCCCCCCTCCACCCCAAATTGAGTTCAGATGTTGAGACTAATGATACTACACATGCACCAAGAGGATATGAAAAGGTTTGTTTCTTACATACTTGAAGTCTCTGGGGAGACTGGTCAGGCCTCTCAAGCAGGTTTGAAATGGCTCAAGAGAGCAAGGAAAGGAGACTGGCTCGGGGTTTTATTGAGGTGAAGTGGTGGGGTCAGCATGAGGGTTCTAGAGCAAACAATTGTGTGCTCTTGGGGTTTGAAACTCCTGCCCGGCGTCAAAGGAGGGATCATCGGCCTGCCCAGAAGTCAGGCAGAAACAGCAAAAATGAAGGCAGACTCCTCATTAACAGCGATAGATGGAAATCATTTCTTCAGGGCCTTGAAGGGTGCTAGTGTGAAGAATATCTGCTACCACAGCCTTGTATTTCATGTGTGTACGTGTGTACTAGCTAACGAAAAGTGAACGTGTGCTGACTTTATGGTGAAACTTTGTCCAGGCCTCATTACCCGTGCATAATCAGGTGTTACCTTCAATTGAGAGTGTGGATGGCTCAGACCCTTTGGCCACTCTGCAGAACCCTATGGATAGACTGGAGGCCAAAGAGGAAGAGGATGAGGATGAGGATGAGGACACTGAGGAAGATGAGGAGGAAGACGGTGAAGACACAGACCTGGATGACTGGGAACCAGATCCGCCTCGGCCTTTCGACCCGCACGACTTGTGTAAGTACCAGCTGGTTCTTGTGAGTAAGGGCTTCCTGTGTGCAAACACTGCTCCCCCCTCTGGGCATCACTGCGCTTCATCCTCACAACAGTGTGTGAGGGAGGCAGAGGGTGTCTGGAGAGTTCTGATTTTACTGATGAAGGAACTGACGCTCAGGAGAAGCTGGGCAGCCTGCAGAAGCTAGGGATGAGTGGTGGCTCAGGCATCAAGCCTGTCTTCTTAATACCAGAGCGTAGGCTCCCAAACCACTATGATAAGTTTCTCCAGTTCTGGAATCGTCTGCCATTTCAGCTTTAAAACGTTTGCTTTGCTGCCTTTACCTTCGTGCATACCTTTTAAAAATGCCTGCTGTAGTTCAGGCACTAGTGCTTTATATTTTTTGACTTGTTTCATGCTCTCCACAGTCTTATGAGGTAGGTAGCTTTCCCAAGGTCATGCTCAGCTGTTGCAAGGGTCAGGATTCAAACAGTGGTCTGGCTCCAGGGGGCCCATGGATCACCATAACACTGCCTCTCTATATTGCTTGCCCGAGGGGTGGGTGGTCCTGCTTCCACCTACCAAATCACTGCTTCTTGCTATCGATTTTCATGCTTCTATGGCAAAGTTCTTATCTCATTTATTTGAATGAGCCAGGCTAGTCAGAGTGTTGTGGTCTCACCGAATTTGTGAGACCTATGTGGTGTTGGTAAAGCTTTATTTGGTAAAGAATTTTTTTTTTTTTGGTGGTGGTAAAGCTCATTTGCACTGGGGCCAGTGTTCACCTTCATATCCAGTAGAGAACTTCCTTATTTTGTTTTTTTCTTGAATTCATACATTTTTCAAGGCTCTCCTTATTCAAATACACAGTTACTTTCTCTGATAAATATTAATACAGAGTAGTTTTCCACTATTGGAGAGTTGTAGGAATTGAAAATACCTATTCCTCAAGCCAGATCATCACACAGCCAGAGTTGCGTAAAATATGATTGGTTAATTAAACTTGCTAAGGGTTATGAGCATGATCTCTGTGTGGTCCACATTAATACCGGCAGTTAGCTGACAGATGGGTGCTATGGGGAAAGAGGGAGTGAGTGTGGAGGCTTAGTGCAAAATGATCACTTAGAGAATGAGCTGAAAATACATGTCCTATCAGGGCTGGGTTACTTGTGTCATCCAAGTGAATGAGGGCTGAGATGTTAAATTCATTCATTTTAGCATTATCTTCACACAGCATACATTGTAGTCAAACTGCATAGTACTCTTTGTTTGTGTTAGACATGCCCAGACAATGAGGCTTCTATAATTTCCTTTGAAAAAACTAGTTAAACAGTATTGTCAGGGTTTTTTTTTTTTTTTTTTAAATTGGGGAGCAGTGTGTTTCTCCAGGGCCCATCAGCTCCATGTTGTTGTCCTTCAACCTAGTTGTGGAGGGCGCAGCTCAGCTCTAAGTCCAGTTGCCATTTTCAGTCTTTAGTTGCAGGGGGCGCAGCCCACCATCCCCTGCGGGAGTTGAACCGGCAATCTTGTTGTTAAGAGCTTGCGCTCTAACCAACTGAACCATCCTGCCACCCCTTTTAACAGCTTTTTAAAAGATATAATTTACATACTATAAATGTCACCTCTTTTGTCTCATCAGATTTGGTAACATTTAGCCTAACTCTCTTCTTTTTTTTCTCTTGAGATATAATTGATTTGTAAATTTAGTGGTCACTATTTGAATTGATATCCAGTAGAGAAATGGGTCACAGCCTGCATATTAGTTTTAGCAGGCATAAGCTAATTCTGCCTGATTTCAGAGGGAAGAAAAGTACAGAATTTTATTGGTCTGTGAAAGCTAATATATTACAATTGAATGGGTACTGTATTGCAGGAATTAATTGAATTTTGGCCTAAGAATTTAGATTTGGGGTTTTTTTAGGTTAGAACTTTTTACTTGAGGTCAAATCACATGGAGGGATTCAACTTCCAGATATTTTTTTTGTTTGTTTTGCAGGGTGTGAGGAGTGTAACAATGCGCACTCTTCAGTGTGCCCAAAGCATGGCCCCTTGCACCCCATCCCCAACCGTCCCGTGCTCACCAGAGCAAGAGCCAGCCTCCCCCTGGTCCTGTACATCGACCGGTTCCTTGGAGGTGTGTTCTCCAAAAGGCGCATCCCCAAGCGCACCCAGTTCGGCCCCGTGGAGGGACCCCTTGTCAGGGAGTCCGAGCTGAAAGACTGTTATATTCATCTAAAGGTAATTCACGCTTTATTGTAGTTCACTCTTGTTATTATTTTTGAAGGGGCATGCATTTAGTCTCTTAATTGAACTTCATAGCAGTTGTTTGCTAAGGCATTATATGAATAACTCTGAAAGGTGTATTCTTAAGGGCTATTTTAATCTGCTAGAGCTGCCATAACAAAATACCACAGATGGGTGGATTAAATGACAGAAATTTCTTTTCTCACAGTTCTGGCAGTTAGAAGGCCAAGATCAAGATTTTGGCAGGGTTGGTTTCCTCTGAGACCCCTCTCCTTGTCTTGTAGATGACCGCCCTCTTGCTGCCTCTGTACTTGGTCGTCCCTCTCAGCAAGCATAACCGGTGTCTCTGTGTGTCCTAATTTCCACTTTTTATAAGGACACCAGTCAGATTGGATTAGGACCCACTCTAATGACCTCATTTAAACATAATCACCTCTTTAAAAGTCCTAGATCCAAATCTAGTCACGTTCTGAGCTACTGGGAATCAACATATGAATTTTTTTGGGGGTATGGGGACACAATTGAGCCCATAACAGGCTTTAACAGCTTTTCTTTTTTTCAAACTGACTGGAGCACAGAGAATTATGTAGGCTCATGTAATCTGCCAAGTGCCAATAATGTTTTCACGAAAACCACTTCAATTTTTGAAACAGGTCTGTTCTAGTGAATCTTTTCTTAAAGAATAGTTCACTGTATGTTAAAGTATGTCTATACTGATCTCTGTTTTTCACATTCGATGCTTTTGCTTCTCTTCAACCCCTTGATGTCTGCCTTTTGGAGAGCAACTCTGGAGAACCAAGAAAGGGCAGTGGGAAGGGAGAATATTTGGGATGTATGTTTTGAGAAATTAGCTGCTGTCATGGGGAGGTATTCTCTGGTGAATGCTCAAGATCTCCAGGAAAGAATATTACTTTGTAGTAAGTTATATAAATGTCTAACCACTATGCTGTACACCTGAAATTAATATAACATTGAATGTTGACTGTAATTTGGGGAAAAAAGAGAATACTTTGTAAAGAGAAATACCTGTCACCAGGCTATTATAAATGAATACAATTGAATCCCAAAAGGAAGCAAGTTATAATAAACTGGAGAGTATTTTGCTTGTATTTTCTGGCTTATTTGTAGCATTTTTTGATGTGTTAGTTAATGATGAAACATCAACTGAAACTTTACAATCAGGTTAACTTTCAGATTTTGCCAGGTAATTCTATAGGTGGGTCTTTGGAGAGTATCCTTTCCCTTTTACATCTGGCAAGACACAATTCCAGTTCTGTACAAAGGGAAGAATCAGGATATATGGTTAATTTAAAGAGCAATATTTTGTGTATTATGACATTAATGCATATCATATTGAAGGTTTTATTTAGTTTCTTGGCATGGCTTTTAACTTTCTCTTTGATTACAGGTTTCTCTTGATAAAGGGGACAGAAAAGACAGGGATTTGCATGAAGACCTATGGTTTGAGTTGTCTGATGAGACCCTTTGTAATTGGATGATGTTTGTACGTCCAGCCCAGAATCACCTGGAGCAGAACCTGGTGGCTTACCAATATGGCCACCACGTGTATTACACAACAATAAAGAACGTAGAACCCAAGCAGGAGCTTAAGGTACAGAGCTGGGTCAGTGGGGCCTCTGCTAGGAATCATGCTTGTTTAATGCTTTTCCTACTTTTCTTTTTCTTAAGTGGGATTCTTACAAAAATGGTCCTTTCTTTGTAATTCTTTTACCTATTGAATACCTAGTATGTACTGTATACCTATAATAATCCCATAATAAAGCAAAATGAAAAATGTCTGACTTTTGGGCATATCAAAGGCCTACATAAAGGCATTAGGCCCAGGGGTAAGGTATAGTTGTTATGGGGAACAGACTGGTATGATGGAGTGATTAAAGATGGGGTTATTTACTATGTTTCCCCGAAAATAAGACCTAGCCGGACAATCAGTTCTAATGCGTCTTTTGGAGTAAAAATTAATATAAGACCCAGTCTTATTTTACTATAATATGAGACCCGGTCTTATATAATATAATATATATTACTATATATTATTAATATAATATAACATAATATAACAACATGTATGTTATGTTATAATATATATAACACATATAATATAACACATATAACATATGTAATATAACATATAATACAATATAATATAATATAAGACCGGGTCTTATGTTATATAAGCCCCGGTCTTATTTTACTTAATATAACTTATTTTACTTATAGTAAAATAAGACCGGGTCTTATATTAATTTTTGCTCCAAAAGACGAATTAGAGCTGATTGTCTGACTAGGTCTTATTTTGGGGGAAACACGGTAACATGATTTATACACTCTAAAGAAGAATTAGTTGGGAAACAGGAGATCTTGTAAAATGATATTCACATGTATGGGCAAGATTTCTTTTCTTTTTCTTTTTTTTTTTAAACTTTCATTTATTTTAAACGTGTTTTTCCAGGAGCCATGAGCTCCAAGTCAAGTAGTTGTTTCATCTAGTTGTGGAGCTCACAGTTGTACATGTGGGGATCAAACCAGCAACCTTGTGTTAAGAGCACTGTGCTCTAACCAACTGAGCTAACCGGCTCAGTTCTTTTCTTTATCTGAATAATTTATTTTGCCCAAAATGTTTTATGGAAAGACTTCTGATTTCAGGAATATATTTCTTGTGAATAAGTCTCTTAGAATTTGGGTAAATATTAACTCTTGATAATATAATGAAAGTTCTGCTGTGATTCCAAGTGATGATACCTTTTTTTTTGTTTGTTTAATGCTATGTTAGGAACATGGCCAAAAGAGGGGGTCAACATACTGTAAAGCTTCCTGATATAAATGAAAACTAGGAGAGAAATGGTTGTACCAGTCCAGAGTTGCACAGTGCCTCACTGTGGTCAAAATGAGAATAAATACCTCTCTAGGGGGAAACAAAGATCTAGACTTTGTTCAAAAGCTTTATAAAACCTGCATCTTTGAAATCATCGACTAGATAATACATAAACCCCCAAGAAAATATGTTAAAGGAGATTTATATCTTGTATCATCTAGCCAAATAAATTATTCACAAGATAAAACTGGAGTGAATACTTTTTAACTGTGGAAGGGAGATTATTTTCTCTTTTAAAACAGTAGATAGAACTAATTATATAGAGGGAAAGACAGAAACATTTAAATAAGCATGCAATAGTGCAGTATAATAAACAACCAAAATGACAGATAAAAAGGGAAGCAATAGAACAGGGGAAATATTTGTAATACATGTCAAAAGTTTTAAGTATAAAAACTGAGAGAGAGTTGTACACCTCTAATTTCACTACATACAGATGGACAAATGAACAAATGTCTGGAATGGACTTTATTTGGATGAGGAATCAAATAGTAAAGAAATAGTTAAAAGTGTTTTCAATGTTGATACTTTAAAAACCCTTAACACAACTGTGGATTATTATTTTTGTTAATTTAAATTAGCAAAAATAAATGGGTACAGTACAATGAATGTGAGAGTTTTAAAAAATAGGGACATTCAATACAGAATGGAAGTATTTTGTAGAATATTTCTGGCAGCATATTGCAAAAATATTCTTGGCTGAGTAAACCCAACCCTCAACAGTTAGTCTGAGGAAATAGTTATAAACAAAGATAAAGCTAAATACATTAGAATTTTGTAATGCCATATCTTACTGACTCTCAGATAACAGTGGCTTTAAGATGCACCATTATTTTATGCACCGTTAAGGAAAAAATTGCTGCCAGTTAAACTGTATTACAGTGATTTTTGTTGTTGCTGTTTTGTCTTAAATTTTATTGGGGAATATTGGAGAACAGTGTGTTTCTCCAGGACCCATCAGCTCTAAGTCGTTGTCCCTCAGTCTAGTTGTGGAGGGCGCAGCTCAGCTCCAAGTCCAGTCGCCGTTTTCAATCTTAGTTGCAGGGGGCACAGCCCACCATCTCATGTGGGAATTGAACCGGCAACCCTGTTATTCAGAGCTCGCGTTCTAACCAACTGAGCTATCTGGCTGCCCCTACAGTGATTTTTTTTTTTAAATCAATAAAATAGTTATTTTATGCCCATGTAGGAGCTATTTTATATTTTAGACTTAGACATAATTTTAAAAATCACATCACACACACAAATAAAAAAAGTTCACATAGGCAAAATAATTTGGTTAAGGTATTAACTGCTTTAAAAAAAAATCTGACTTTTTTTACTGAATCACTGGTTTACTTCATCATGGATGTTTATGCTTTCCTATATCTGTCATATTCTGTGCCATCAAGGGGTTGATAACAGTGTAGTATTTTTAATCTAAGTGCTCTGCTATCACCTATGGGATATTTTTCCAAGCCATTACCCTTTCTGCAAGTTTTGACATTGTGCTGTCCTATTGACTGAGCCCATATATATCATTTTCCTCAATTGTGACACATGTCCTTGGAACTTCCGTGGTTTTAGATCAAGTCAGAAGAAAGCTTCTGACAGTTTGATATTTGATACCTTAATGAGAGGTCCTGCAGGGTGATCACACCAGCCTTGCATTGCTTTGAAGTTTCTTTTATTTATTCTGAGGGAGACAGCAATTTTCCCCTCATTCATTTGCATTGCTCAGCAAGTGTTAACAACTCATGGAGTGCCACAGAGGTACAATACAAAGAGCTTGGCCAGGCTTGTGCAGGAGCAATGAGCAGGCAGTGAGTGCTACATCATGGCAGTGAGTGTAGAATGCCATGGATTAGGAGACCCATTCTGATTCTGAGATGTTAAAATCTGAAAAATATACATATTGGAATTGATAGAATAAGAATTTATCATAGAAAAATGATAAACCACCTACAAATCCAACCATAGGGTCATGGTTAAGTAAATTATAGAATATTGACTTTGTAGAATATTATCCCACACTTAAAAATGAAGTCTCTCAAAATAAATATCTTCATATTGTTAAAATAATGTTCCATAACAATTGTATATGATTAATTCATATAGTGATTAATATATTGAACTCCCACTAGGTTTCAGACACTAGGAAAAGATGGGCTAGTTCCCCCATGTTTGGGGAACTAATATTCTAGAGGAGAGCTGGGCAGAAAGATGTAAATAAGCAAACATGTTAAGTAGTGGCAAGTGCTATGAAAGAAACAAATGGCTAAAAGAGAGCAAATAACAGGAAAGGGAGCCGTTTAGATACAACAGATAGGGAAAGCCTTGCTGAAGAAATGATAATTAGTCTGAGAATTGGAATGAAAAGGGGCCAGCAGTGTAGAAGGGGCTAGGAGAGGAGTGAAGGGGAAGAACCCAGCATTTCTGGTGGTGACACAGCAAGGGCAAAAGTTGGGGTGAGAAAGAACTTGTCATGTTTGAGGAACTGCTAGCAGACCCTCTTGGTTGAATGCTAGGTAAGGGAGAGTGATGAGAGCTGAGATTGCTTAGCAAAATAGGGCCAGATCATGGAGCCCTCAGGAGAGCATAATCAAGCATTGCAGGTTTATTATGAAACAAGAAGCTATTGCTGGAATTTAAGCGTGGGAATCTGATGATGGTGTTTTAAGAAGACCACTTTGGCTCCTGTGTAGAAAATGGATTGGAGAGAGCAAGAGCATAAAAGAGGAGGCTTGTTAGAAGACCAGGCAAGAGCTCATCTTGGCATGCATCTAAGTGGGAGAGACAGAAATGGGGAACATCTGAGTAATCAACAGTTCTTGCTAAAGGATTACAGAGGAAAACTGAGAAATCCAACATACCTTGCAGATTTCAAGCCTGAGCAATTGTGTGCAAGGTAGAGTATTTACTGAGATGGGGAAGGTAAGCAGGGATAGGGGTGTGAGTAGGGAAGCATCTAGAACTCAGTTCTGAGTGTGTTAAGTTCAAGCTGTTTGTGAAAAACCCACAGTTTCAGGTAGGTGGTAGAATTTACGTGGAGGGAACAGAGAAAGGATCTGGGATGGAGACACCGATTTGGGAGTCTTAGCATTGAGTTGGTTGGAAATGGATATTATCACCTTAGGGAAAAATAAGGAGGCCCTGAACTTGGACTAAGCTTTGAGGAACACCAATATTTTGAAGTTAGGGAGAGGAAAAAGAGCCAGATAAGGAGACCGAGCAGTAGACAGTGGGGGAGGAGGGAGGAAGTGAATGAGGAGGGTGTGGTGGCACTTGAAACAGTCACTGGTGATTCTAGTAAGAGCCCTTTGGTGACCTGGAGGGATGGAAGCCCTTATGATTACAGCTGTGTAAAACCTGTGTTTAGTACAGATAAAAAAAACCAGGAGAGGCTACGTTTTATTTAATGAATAGACTATTAATATTATCTCTTGTGAAGTTGTTCTAATAACAAAACCATTTTTTTTAAAGGAAAAAGAAAACATATATGCAGTGTGTTGTGGTAAATGAACTTCCTGACTATCTGCAGACTGATGTTAAAGGGGTTGGCTCACAGTGTGATTTTTTGTTGTTGTTGGCTTGTTTTTCATGGGCTGTTTTATGTAAGCAGGAAAAAGACTTACACATTTGAGCATGCAAAGAGCACCTGGTGATGTCCTTTAGTTTTTGATGATATATTTGGTTATTGCAGGTGTGGTATGCTGCATCCTATGCTGAGTTTGTGAACCAGAAAATTCATGACATTTCTGAGGAAGAAAGGAAAGGTGGTTGTACTTTTTTATATTTTATTTTTTCTGTATGAATTCTAAGTTGTACATATTACATCTTTATGCAATCCCTAATTTTTCTATCTCCATATACTTAAGAAGATATTCCAGTAGATGTTTTAGAGCTACACATCGCTAATTCTAGGATCAAATGACAATGACATATTTACATTTCTTTCATGGGTGCTGGAAAATAGTATTTAACATAATGAAAACCTCCAAATACTAAATTAGAACCTAGATCAGAGGGTGATCCCTATCGAGACTTAATCGTCTCTGAGGACATAGCAAGGCAGGCGTTGACTTTGTTTTTAATGTAAATGCTACTGAAGTATAATCTCCATACGGAATAGCGCACAAATCATAAGTATACAGCTCGATGAATTTTCACAAAGGGAACATACCTGTGTAACCTGAACTCAGGTCAAGAAACAGAACATGAACACTACCCCACAAGTCTCCTTGTGCTTTCTTCCAATTCCTCCTCACTCCCAAGTGTAACGACTCTCCTGATTTCCATACCACAGATACGATACGCTTGTGACTGAACTTTATATGAATAGAATTGTGATATGTACACTTATGGTGGATGGGAACCTTTTCCTCAGCATTATGTTTGTGAGATTCATCCCTATGGTTGTATATTATTGTATTTGTTCATTCTCATTGCTATTTGGTATTCTACTGTACGAGTGTACCACAATTAAGTTATCTGTTTTATTGTAGATGGAAATTTGTGCTGTACAATGTAATTCTGATGCTAACTGTTTTTCCTAACTACCTAGAGTTAGGTCATATTTTATAGGTGAAGGGCAGAGTCTTCTACAAGACTTTCCTCACCTCAGACAGTAGCCACCACTTCTGGGGGTCCTATGCCATCTGCACTTCTGACCAACTAGCCACAATTTAGGGAGTTCCCACCATGCCCTTAGGTTTGATAATTCACTGGAATGATTCACGAAATTCAGAAAAGTTCTCTACTTATGATTATGCATCAGAACCAGCAAAGTGAAGAGACATATAGGACAAGGTTTGAGAGGGTCCCAAATGTGAAGCTTCTATGTCCTTAGGCCTTGTCACCTCCCTGGCATGTGTGATTGATGTATGATTACCAACCAGGGAAGCTCACCTGAATTTTGGTATCCAGAGTTTTTATTGAGGTATCACTACATAGGCTTGATTGATTGAATCTTTGGCCCTGTGATTGAACTTACTCTCCAATTCCTGCTCCCCTCCCTGGCTGATAACACTTTGCTTAAAGCCCCAACCCTGTAATCTGATGGTTGGGCTCGCTGGCTCAGCTGACCCCATTGGGAGCCATCTTATTAGTATAAACTCAGGTGTGGTCAGAGATAATCATGAATAAATAACAAGAACACTCTTATCACTTGGGAAATTCCAAATAACCTCTAGCTTATTTCTCAGGAACCAGGAACAAAAGTCAGCCATATTCCTATTATACAGCAGGGTTGTTTCCAGTTTGGGGCTGTTTTGAAGGTTGCCATTGTGAACATTTTTATGTGTCTTTTAGTGAACAGATGTGTGTATTCCTGTTGGGTGTATATTTAGAAGTTGAATTGTTGGGCCGTAGGCTATGCATATAATCAGCATTAGCAGATACTTCTGAACATTTTGCCAAAGTGATTATATTGGGCATTAATTTTTTAAGTTATTTGTGATAAAATATGCCCTCTGATTAGAAGCTTACCTCTGAATCATTAGGATATCTGAATACAGATTTCCGTTGTAGTACTTTCTGTTTTTCCAGTGTGGTGAGGTTGTGTGTGTGTGTGTGTGTGTGTGTGTGTGTGTGTGTATGTGTGTGTGTGTGGTGTGTTGGGAGTTGGGAGAGGGTAGTATGAGGTTGTTTGTTTCTTTAATGTTTTATATGAATGTATCAGAAAATAAGATCCTAAAAACTACTCTGTCAAACTTTAGCCTTTTGTTTTACAACAGAACAGTAATGCGAATAGCAGACACTATATGTTTATGAAGTCTGAGTTACACTGAGATTGGAACGGTGAGGATACTGGGCATTTGAGTTTTATTGGTATCCATTGATCATTAGCCTTTATGATTTCTCTCCTGTGACTGCAGTTCTTCGAGAGCAAGAGAAGAATTGGCCCTGCTATGAATGTAACCGCCGATTTATAAGCTCAGAGCAGTTGCAACAGCATCTCAATTCTCATGATGAGAAACTGGATGTGTTTAGCAGGTATAATGATGGGGAAGGTTTCACAAACTTAGTTTTTAAAGGTCCAGAGTCATTTCTGTATGGTCTATAAAGTAATGAGTGTTTGTGTGTATGTGTGTGTAGACAGGTAACCAGTAAACTGCTAAGGGAAATTTTTTATTTGTTAATTCCTGCCTCCTCATCCCCATCCTCATCCTTATTTACTATTTATCTCTTTTCCAGCATAACCAATATCCAGCAATAGGATATCCTTTCATCTTAGTTAAATCTCCCTTAATCAGAGATTCTGAAATATGAATTATTGAGATAGCATACACCTATGAAATAATCTGCATCTCTGATTTTCAAACTTTTTTTCAGTAGTAGAATTCCTTCACCAAACAAAATCATGTATTTAATTCTACTATATAAAAAAATAGATAGATGAGGGAGAATCATATAGGATAGGGTAGGTAGGAGCCAGATCGGGTAGGCTTTATGGGTAATGGTAAGAAATTTGGATTTTATTCTGTGATAAGAAATCTTTAGAGAGTTCTGATCAGGGAGCATTGTGATGTCAATTATATTTTAAAACATCACCTGGATAAAAATAAAAACATTACTTTAGCTTATATCGGATTAAGAGTGAAGATAGAGAGTCCAGTTAGAAGCTATTTCAACAGTTCAGATGAAGAATGAGGGTGGTTTGGAGTAGGGTTGTACCAATGGGACAGATGTAAGGTTGCCAACTATTATAGGATTTGAAAAGAGAGGAGATGGTGTGAAGTGGCATTTAGGAAAGTGGGAAAATAAATGTTCTAGGGAACTACAGTATGATTGCCTGCAATATTAAGAGCTCACTTGAGGTTCATGGTCATGAATTAAAGTGAGACTACTAGCAAGGCTGTGTGTCATTTTCCAGCTTCATTTCACTGCAAGAGAGCCCGTGCAAAGCAGGCAGGGAGTTGGGTTGCACAGTGTTGTGGTTTTGCCAAGCCTATATAACATAGCAAGAGAAATGAAGAAGTGGGAATGGGAATCAAAAGTATATATAAGGGAGTGACTACAGTGAATGACTTTGGAGTTTATGTGTGGAAGAAGGGAGAGAAAACATTAAGAGGACATAGGACTGCAAATAGGTGACAGAGGATTAGATTGGAGTTGGTAGTGAAGTGAAAGGATTGTTGAGTCCAGGTATTACATAGAGGGAGTGAGCTGGAAAATCAGGAGATAGTGTCAGAGTGGGCGATGAGGTTATCTCAACATGGGGTTGAGATAATAGGAGTTCTGCACTTAATGAGGATGACAAGGTCTAGGATATAACTATGGGAGTAAATATCTTAGGTGGATGGAGGACACTGAGAGTTAAGTCACTCCCTCCTGAGTATCCCTAAATCTCTGTTCATGGCTCTATTGTAGCACTTTTTATATTCTACTGTGTTTCCCTGAAAATAAAACCTACCTGGACAATCAGCTATAATGCATCTTTTGGAGCAAAAATTAATGTAAGACTCGGTATTATATTACATTACATTATATTATATTTATTTTACTGGTCTTACTGTAAAATAAGACTGGGTCTTATATTAATTTTTGCTCCAAAAGACTAATTAGAGCTGATTGTCCGGCTAGGTCTTATTTTTGGAGAAACACGGTAGTAGACAAAAATGGTTGTTAGTAACTATTAAAAGAAATTTGAGACAATTAGGAAAATTTGAACTTTGGAGAGATTTAATAATACTGAGCAACTGTCAGGTTTTTGTTTTTGTTTATTTTTTTAAGGTGTAATAATGGTATTGTGAAGATATATATATATATTGTATATATATATATATTCCTTATGTTTTACAGATACATAATAAAATATTTATAGATGAAATGATTTCTGGGATTTATTTCAAAATAATCTAATTGGGTATGTGTGGGAGGAAGTAGTGGGGATATAGACGGAATAAAATTGGCTGTGAGTTGACAGTATTGAAATTAGATAATGCTTACATTGGCCTCATTATGGTAGTCTCTACATTTGCCTAGTTTCACAATTTTGCATAATAAAGAATCTTCCAAAACTAACTAGAAAAATGTATAATTTTTGTTAAATTGTTAAATAGATAAGTAGAAGAATATAGGACGATCTGATTAATTTTATATATATCTCACACACATCTTAAAAAAAGTTTTAATGACACACTTTCTGAATCCCTTTTATTAAGGAATTTTTATGTGTTAGAAATCCATTAAAGAGGATAAAATTTAGTATTTACTAGGCATGTTATGGAACAGTTGAATTAGAAATTTGTTCTGACCTTCCAGGAGCTTATAGTAAAAGTGGAAAGTTGTTTTGAATCTTAGAAAGCCACATTTCTTGGAAGGAGTCTGAGGTAAGGCAAGGGGAGGGAGGAAGGAATAGAATTTTGTCTCTAGGAACATATTCTAAGGCATAGTGTGTTCTGTTCTGTCTGCGTTTCTCACATCACTTCAGACATGTGCTCCTGCTTTCTGATTTTTCACTAGCAAACTGGTGTCAGTACTTTGAATTTTTATAGCTCCTTTTTTTTTTCTGAATAATTTAAGACATCGCTTTGAGCTATATAGATAGCAAAGATGAGAAATTTAGAAAGTGTATATTAGTAAAACAATTGTTTCCATTAGAAAAAACAATCAGGAAATGTAATAAAGTGAGAGGAAATCAAGACTTGAGGCTAATCAAAATCATTGAGGGAAATATTTGTTACGGAGTATTCTGTGATGATGACGATTTATAACCCCATTTCTTGTCCCCAGAACAAGAGGCAGAGGAAGGGGACGAGGCAAGAGGCGATTTGGCCCAGGTCGACGGCCAGGGCGTCCTCCAAAATTTATCCGCTTGGAAATAACCAGTGAAAATGGGGAAAAGTGTGATGATGGGACACAGGTACTGGGGCGGGTGGGAAAGAGCTACTTCTTAGACACTCTCTTAGAGTACTTCACATAACTATTATTGGATTTAAATACAAATATCCTTCAGAGGTTGGCAGTCCTGTCATGTCAATGCTTTGTTGCCTGTTAATTAAAGTATGACTAGAGAAATTAAAAAAAAAGTATTTTCAAATATTACTTACAACAAAACCTAACTTTGCTGCCCTAAAGATTTGAAATTGTCTGGAGATATTATTGTGGGACTCTGTTTAATTAGTTTAGATAATTAAAATTATAATGTTCCAGAAGAATCCTGTCATGGTGTTTTCCTCATGAAGTGAACTGAAATAGCTTATAGTTTTTACATTCTGTGGATAGTTATCTAATTAACTTTCCCAGAAGGAGAATATTTTCTCTGAGTATTGTCTCTAGTCCTATAAAAAATACGCAGTAATACTAAACCTTAGCCGACAGTCCTAGTGCTAATCTCTGTCTAGGTAGGGAAATAATTCCTGGTTATTGTAATTTCAGGACTTGCTACATTTTTCCCCCAAGGAGCAGTTTGATGAGGCTGAACCAGCTACTCTGAATGGGCTGGATCAACCAGAACAGACCACTCTCCCAGTCCCTCAGCTGCCACAGGAAACTCCTTCTCTGGAGCATGAGCCGGAAACTCATAGCCTACACCTGCAGCCCCAGCCCGAGGAGAGCGTGCTGCCCCCCCAGAGCACTCTGACGGCCGATGACATGCGCAGGGCCAAACGCATCCGAGTAAGTGGGAAGTGGAGCTCCTCCTTCTTCACTGGGTGCTCACCTTTCTCCAGCCAGCCAGCTTTTCGGGTGCTATGCTTTCCAGCCTATTCACCATACACTTTGAAATCTTGCTTCTAGCTTATCACACACTCAACCTCCTTATTTTGGAAGAAAGTATTAACTGTTTCTCAGTGTCTTTGTGTCCTGTGGCAGGCTGGAACAGCTGGTCCTAGAGTCGATCCAGTTAGTAAGGACACAGATGCTTGGCTTTTGGCATAGTTAAAGTAAGATAGCTCTCTGGATCCCTAACCTCACAGGTTAGAAAGGGAGAACTAAGTACATTTAATTATAATAACTATTTACATTTAAGCCAGGCTAATCTGTACCTAATTGTAGCTCTCAAGTTAATTTTGAGTAACTGAATTTGGTTATCTGCGGGGAGACTGGCAAGTGTCATTATTCATCAATGCAAAGGGACCTGTGTCCAAGTTGACATGGCAGGTACAACCCACACACCTGGGGACAGCTTGAAGTTAGGCTCTAGGTCTGGGAGTAGGTCAGTGTCTCACTTGTGTGACCTGCATCTTGACTTCAGGCCACATGGCTGCAGGGCCTCCAGGGCTTCCAGGGTAGCTGTGTTTTATTCTACTTCACAGGTAGCCTCTGAGTCTGAGGTAGCTGCAGGGGACGCATGTGGATAACAATATGGTTTTGTGGGAGAAGTGCCTGTGCTGGCAATTTACATCCACAAGACAATTACTTAAGCCCCTGTTTGTGGGAGCAGGGTGTATAAAGACTTTTATTAGTACTTTATGTGTAGATAAAAGAGATTTTTTTATATGAGTTTCTAGGCTTTATAATTTATAGATGGATGATCGTTTTAGCTTCTTTTGGTCTTATTTGCATATGTGCAGCTTATATTTCTTTTCGCCTTCTTATTTGCCTGTGGGCTAGAAGGGACCTTGAAAAATAATCTAGTCCATGCCTTCATGTATAAATACATTTGAACATTTATAGTATATGATAGTATTGAAGGGCTCCAAGCCTTCGAGGCTAAATAACCCTTATGAGGGACCTATAATGGAAACTTATAATACTTTTGGCTCCATATATATTATTTCAAAAGGCTATATAAACATACGTAAATATAGCCCAGGAAGGCAAAAAGCTCCGAGCTGATAACTTCCCATCCATCATTCTACATTATTTCTCAATCTGCATTTCATTCACTTGCCCAATTATTGTCTTACTGCTTTGGCTATTCTTATTTTTCACTAATTCTGGAGAAATGCTCACTAGATTTAATTTTTTTGAGGGAAATAACTAAAGCCCACATGTGTAGTGAGGTTGTGGATGTCCAAGCATAGTCTGGCTATAATTATATTTGTATTCTGTAATGAGTTGGGTTACTAGTTTCGGTACAAGTTTTCTTGTGTCAAAGCAAAGGCATGTACGTGTGTCTTTTGAAAAGGAGATCAGTGTTAGTTGAGCTATTTTTTTTTTTCCTCTCACACATTCTAAAAAGTAGGGCTATGTATTTTTTCATCTTTTCTATCCAGGTTGGTAATGACCAACTGAAGGGAAGTCTTCCAATCCAATTGGTAATGTAACTATTTTTCTCTCCTCTAACGCTGCCTGCTCAGTTGGAGCTGCAGGTAGGTTTGTTTCCTATGTTTCATGTATCAGAATGTTATTTAAGTGTTTGCCTTACCTGCTGTTCTTTGCAACCTGTACTTACTAAATCCTGGTGGAAACTACATTTTGGTTGCTACAGTAAATGCAAATTAGTTAATGAGTAGTGATAATTTATTAACATTTTCAAATAGATCAGTGAGTAAATCGTGGGCTGCAGATTCCTCAAACACAAAATGAAGGGCAGGACTAAGTGACATCCAAGGTCCCTTCCAGCTCTGAAACCGTTTGAATGACTTATAGAATGGTATTGAATTCTAACTATATATTCAGCACTGTGCTAGATACACAATAGAACTGTCACTTGAGTCCTTTCCTCTAGGAGCTTACAGTCTAATGTAAGGTGGTTTACAGTAAAGTGCTAAATTTAAAAGTGTAGCCTATAATTGCTGTCGGAACTTGGAAGAGTGAAAAGCCAAAAAAAAGATGAAGGAGTTAGGGAATAATTCATAGGTGAAGTGAGACTGAAACTGGTCTTTGAAAAAAAGGCAGGAAGAAAGCCAACCAATTCAGAGGAGGGCAGCCATAGGATTAAGGCTGAGACACAGGAGTGGGCTTGGTATGGTTATGGGACAGTGCACATACTAGCTTGACCCTAGGATGGGGTACCAGGTGAAGGACAGTGGTAAATGAGATATGTTAGGCAGGACTGTCTCACCAAAGGCCTGGAAAGCAGGGCAGAAAACAGGCCAGAGAAAAGCTGTTAAAAAAAAACAACCATCAGACAAATATGACTGATTTTAGTGTCAGGATCAAAATAATATGAAAATTGATCAACAACTTAGGTTCCTTTACCTATTTATTTTTTTATTGGAGAATATTGGGGAACAGTGTATTTCTCTAGGGCCCGTCAGCTCCAAGTAATTGTCCTTCAATCTAGTTGTGGAGGGCGCAGCTCAGCTCCAAGTCCAGTTGCCATTTTCAGTCTTTAGTTGCAGGGGGCGCAGCCTACCATCCCTTGTGGGAGTTGAACCGGCAACCCTGTTATTCAGGGTTCTCGCACTCTAACCAACTGAGCCATCAGGCCGCCCCTCCTTTAGCTATTAATATCAAACTTTAGAGACATTTAATGGTCTTTGTCTGCAAAGAATCTGTTGTCTCAGAATTCGTTTTATTGTAAATTAAATCCCTCATCACAGATTTTAGCAGCTATACCACTTTGGCACCCTTAGAGTCGCTAGCGTCCCTTACAGGATGGTGTGGTTAACTGACTGTGACTTTGGGATCAGAAGATCAATAATGGATTCGTCTATGCTGCCTCCATCATTTCTCTTGATTTTTCTGGAAATGTGTGCCAGTTGTAGCTCTGAACTATAGGAGATGCCATGGAGTAGAAGTGACCTAGAGGTGGGTCACAGGATGGGAACGGTTTCAGCACTCACTACCTGTAATATGAGGATTATATTAGGATCATTAGATCAGAGAAATGCAATCTAGTTCCTCAGTACTTAGACAATATGCCAGGCTCCATGGAAATTCAAAAGACGATGAGAACCAGGTTTGTCGATAGGACTATGAAAGTGGAGCCAGATGGCTGCTAAGTTTAAATCAAGTGTCTGAGGACACTCATACTAATTAGAAATGACAGAAGACTTATTAGCACAGTGGACCAAAACAAAACTGAGTTCTAGATTTGGCACTCAAGCAAAAATGGAGTCCCCTGTGGGACCAAGACCCAGTATACCCTTTGTATGTTGTGTCTGCCCTTGGAAACTTGACTGAACTTAGATGAAGGAAATGATTCTTATATACCCCAGACACTAAATCTTGACTCTCTGAACCTCAGGATAGCATTTTTTTTTTTTGATCTGCAATATTTCCATAAAGTTTTGAAAGTAGCCAAAATACTGAGAGCTTTTATGTGAAACAAGCGTCTGTCCAGATAGAGTGAAAAGATTAGGTAACTGCTAAGCAGTATAATGAAGTGAAAGAAAGCTCTGTGGCTGATCAGAAAAAGGTCTATTCTTACAGATCTCTGCAGATGCTGTAGAAAAGATCTTGATACAGTTCTTTTTTATTTTCACTTAAAAAACATTTAATTTTCAAATGTTTGTTGAACACTTTCTACAAACTAAGCTGTTTTTTAAGGGATCTAGATGCAAAGAATAAAATCTGATGCAATCCTGATGCAGTCCCAGTCAACTTGGGATGAAAAGAGAACTGCTAGATATCTACTCAAGATGTATGAGTAGATAAAATATCTTTCTCCTAACCCTGTAGAAAAGCCCTGAGAAAACAGTTTTCTGTTATGTGGTTACTATGTCCAGAATTTTCACTAAATCAAAACATTGTTTTGCTTTTCCCCAAAATGATTATTTGACATCAAATTTAGAAGTTGTTGCTTGTAAGTAATTTGAAATGAAAGGTTTAAGCATTGTTCATTGTACATTTTTCATTGCACAAATCATGTAATAAGAGCTCCACTAATCCTTCAATTACTATTGCCTTATAGTTACACAAGCATACCCATTCACAGAAATATGTTTTTTGAGGGAGTCCTCCTCCGCCACCCCACAGCTATGTAGAGCTTTCCCCCTGGGATTTTGGGGAACTTATGAATGGATCTTCATTATAGTGTAACTAAAATATTGATTCTGTATTCTCTGAGTGAAAGATGATTCTGTTGACCTACTCCCAGTAGAACATGAGTTGTTTTCCCAGGACTGATGAATTTGCACTGAGTATCCATATTCTCTCACTCAGGTTCTCTATAACAATTGCATGAATTTATAAAATGGCTAATCAGCGTTAGAAGTGCAATCTGTGGCCGAAATAAACAAGGGCAAAACTGACTGGTTTAGACAGGGAACAAAGTGATAAGCTTAACTTTGTTAGCATGGCATTCTAACCAGTGGAACTAACTAGCTACATTGAGAACTTGTCCTCTGCATTTTCTAGGTAGGAAGTGATTAAATGCACACATTCCGTTTATGATATGTGCTTATGTATCTTATCTCATGAAAAACCATGCTTACATAAATCTGTATCCTTCGTTTCCCTTTCAGTTCTTTTTCTTAAATTGAGATGTAATTCACATACCATAAAATTCACCCTTTTATCGTGGTTTTTAGAATATTTCCAAAGTTGTGCAACCACCAGCACTGTCTAATTCCAGAACATTTCATCACCCTCAAAAGAAACCTCATATCCATTGCTTCCTTCCTCCAACCCTTGGCAAGTACTACCCTTCAGTTCTTTTTAATACCTTATTTATATTTTGCTAAATATTTGAATCACGTTTCAAATTCTTTTTCTCAAGGACTTCAACAAGTGACATTTGGCCGACTTGCTCCAACCTCATCCATGCACTTGTAACTTTTCCCAAGTCATTTCTTCCAAATCTTCAATTCTTATTCTTCTTCACTCTGGGATTTGTTTTATTAAACCAGTCCTCTATTGGGAATACTTTTTTGAATGTCACTGAAATCCTTTCATAAGAAAACACATTCATAAACATAAAACAAAACACAGAAAACATTTGTCTTTTCAAGATGAACTTCTTTGGGATGGCTTCATTTTTATTGTCTTCACCAGAAATTTCTTCTTTTTAACTGTGTGTCCGAGAGTTTAATTTCTATGGAAAATGTATGATTGCAGAGATCATCCTCTTTCTCTATATACACGCCAGCCACTTGCACATTTAATTTCCTCACTAAATAATCATATTTGTGTGTGTCTTTCAGAATGCAGCTCTTCAGCATCTATTTATTCGGAAGTCCTTCCGGCCTTTTAAATGTTTGCAGTGTGGGAAGGCCTTCCGTGAAAAGGACAAACTGGACCAACACTTGCGCTTCCATGGGCGGGAGGGGAACTGCCCGTTGACCTGTGATCTCTGTAACAAAGGCTTCATCAGCAGTGCATCTTTGGAGAGCCACATGAAGCTCCATTCGGACCAGAAGACTTACTCTTGCATTTTTTGCCCAGAATCCTTTGACCGCCTTGATTTGTTGAAAGATCATGTGGCCATTCATATCAACGATGGCTACTTCACCTGCCCAACATGTAAGAAAAGGTTCCCAGATTTTATCCAGGTGAGTGTCTACCACTCAGATTCCTGTGTACTTCCTTCTTTTAGTAGAAGAAACTGATTTTTGGAAAATTGAGACTGCCTATCACCTGCATTTTCATCCTTTCTTTGTAACAACTTGACAGCTGAGAACAATTATTTCTTCAGTCAAATTACTTTTGATGAACAAAAGATTATCATAATCTTTAATTATCCAAATCAGGCATTGTCATTTAAACATTTAAGTTGTATTACAAGTAATAAACACCCAGATCTGATTATAATTTTTAAAAAGTGCCAGAGTGGCCAATTAGCTCAGTTGGTTAGAGCATGGTGATGGTAACACCAAGGTTGCCAGTTCAATCCCCACTTGGACCACTGTGAACTGTGCCCTTCTCAAAAAAAAGCAAAAGTGGGTACTGTGAAGGATTAAGAAAACATGCTCCCACTTCCTGGCCTGGGCTATTGTCTTCCTACCATTGTGGTAGCCTGTCTTGCTTTACACTAAGGTCATGCATTTTGGAAGGAAACAAAGAGAAAGTTGGTATATAATATACTTTTTTATCAATCACTGATCTCCTTAGTATTATATTCTGGAGCAAAATGACTGAGGATAAATTCCAGAATATTTGCGATTTCACTTGGACTTCAAGTGATTGTATTGTTATATGCTAGTCAATGAATAATTAAAATTAAATATCTAGTAAAAATATATGTTTTTTTTAATCCCCAAAACAAAAGGAGTCTAGGATTTAATCATGGTTCTACCAGTGTTGGGAGTCTTGGTAATTTTCTCCCTTCACACATACAGAAAAGTTGCCTTAAGGCAGAATCTAATAGTAAAAAAAGACTCCAAAAATAACGAAGCAAAATTTCTTATAGGAGTAGTTTGATATGACTCACTGCTTAGCCCCTATCCATAGCCCTTCTTTGTTGGGTATTTATGGCTAAGAGTTCAGAGGCCATATTCCTTTATTTAAATTATCTAAAAGTACAGGGAATAAGTTCCAATTAAGAAGAAATAATGCTGGTGTTGTATTGTTCTCATAAATGGGTAATGTGTTTTATATCATCCAATTTGTGTCCTTAATTCTTCAGAACCTGATTATATAGAAAGATGTACTGAAACCGATATAATTTTACTAACCAATGTTACCTGAATAAATTTAATAAAAAATTAAAAAAAGAAAGATGTAAAAGAACCAATTACTAAAATGGGATAAATTGTTTCTGTACATGCTGGAAGCAGAAAAAGTGAGAAAGAATTATTTTTTTTGTTTTCCTATAGATGTTTTCTTTAGTGAGATTCATTTAAGTCCAAAGGAACTCTGCTTTTAATCTTAAAAAAAAAAATTGACTAAGCAAACACTCTTTCTTCCTCCTCTTCAAATCATGTTGGAGGTTAAGATTTGTAAGCTTTCTGGCTATTTGTTTTGTTTCTTTGGGACAGGGATAGGGTGTTTTATTGAGCCTAATTATCAATCGCATCTGATTGGGTTACACACCCGGTTGGTGACAGTCCACGGCAATGCCTTTGGCGCCCTCTAATGTTGATAAGCTGCTTCCTGTCATTTCTTTTGCTGCCTGAGTTCTCTGACTTTTTCTGTGTCTTCACTGCCAGGTGAAAAAACACGTTCGAAGCTTCCACTCAGAAAAGATCTACCAGTGTACAGAGTGTGACAAGGCCTTTTGCCGTCCCGACAAACTGCGACTCCATATGCTCCGACATTCAGACCGCAAAGATTTCCTCTGTTCTACGTGTGGGAAGCAATTTAAGGTGTGTAAGCAGTGAACAACCTGAGGTTGCTTAAATGGCCTCTGAAATCATGTCAAACTAAGGATCAATACTTGTTTGCTTGTTTCGTCAGCTTATCTCCTACTTACAAAGAACTGGACTGGAGATACTTTTGTGCCTCATGTTTGAGTTAGTTATATGATAAAATTAAGGGAAAAAGTCACCATATTTTCCCCAAATAATTAATTCACACCCCAAACTAATCATCTCCTAAAAGAATCCAAATGTATGATGAGTAAAACTAAGTTGCTATTGAGGAATTCCTAAGATAACGATACCTTTACTTATCAAATCAAGAGATTTTTACTGAGCACTTATTAAGTATAAGAGCCTGATAATTGAGCCCTGAAGACAGCAGGACTGTCATCTAATGGAGGTGGGAAATCTGTAGGATGTTGAAAGGGCTTAGATTACTTTGGGGTATGTTAATGACTTAAAGAATTAAAATGAAAAATAATAAGTATCAGTAACCTGCCTTGAATTTAGAAGAAGCAAAGGAAAACCCATGGGAGACTCAGAGATAAAACTAAGCAATTAAATGTAAAAACAATGAAAAAAATGCTTCATTGGGAAATCAGATGACAATGTGGAGATATCACTAAGAGACACTCTACTGAATATGACTGTCTGTCATGCTGTCATAGAAACTGGAAAAGAATCAGAAATGGATTCAGAAAGGGGACAATACTTTTATATAGACAAAAATGTATACAGAATATGGAGACATTAAAGAGAAATAGAAATAATTTTCAAAGCTCAAGGTTTGTGGCATGTATGTTATAGAATGTAATACCGGTGGCTTTCAATATACAGTAGCATGATTTAGAACTCCTTAGACAATTCTAATGTGAACAGTATAAATGGGTCTAGGTTTTTCTGTTTCTTAATTAAAAAAAAAAAATTGATCTAAAAGAATCCCTATCTTGTAGTGCTAACTGGTTGGCAATCTATCCAGCCCATTCAACATTTTTTGATTCTCTATTTTGTGCCAAATATCACATTAGCACTTAGGCATATAAAAAAAACACACCTTTCTGTTTCTATTTTGCTTTCACCCAACATATTAGGGTTCAATTAGAGAAGCCAACCCAACATGCGTATTATGGAATAAAGGAGTTTCTTATAGAAAGAATAACTTAATTATAGGAGAAGGTGGAGAAATACGGGTCTAAAAGGAAAAGTTGGAGAATCAGAGGAAGGTTACTAATCCACCCTTCTGAAGCTGTGATCTGGATGGACAAAATGGGAACAAACTTACCTGGGAGCCTGGGAACGCAGCACCTCCACCCATAGGCAGGCCCAAGAAGGAGAGCTGGTGCTGTCTGTGGAAAACTGTGTTGCTGCATGTGGTGGTGGACATGGACTTGGCCAGCAGGGCTGACAGTTGGGAAGAGAGCTGGCCGCTGAGTGGGAGAGAGGAGGGATGAGCAGGGGAACCCCTGACCCGCAGGGTATCATGGCTGCTGCTTCCTTTCCACCTTCTAGTCTGTACCAAAAGATGGGAAGAACTGGTCTGGTAAAAAGGTTCAAAATCTTTGCAAGACGAGTAGCGGTTTAATCATATGTCCAAGAGCAGAGCCTCACTAGATAAGGGAGCTGGCTTTTTAAAAATTTTTATTTATTTTTATTCAAGATGGGCTCTACCTAATTTTCTCTCTGTGGACTCACATCAACCTATGTCACTAGATTAGATCATCAAACTGGACCTGGACTGTATGCTCCATCCATAGCAGATAGTGCAATTGTGTATTTGAACTCCTAAATCTATAAAATGAGATGTTGCTACTTAAATTCGTTTGGTATTTAGAAGAATAGCATTATGTTTATTAAAATGTGTGGGGATTGAGTATACATACGGTTTTGTAAATCCAGTATTACCTATCATTCATTATCGATTTGTAGTTCTTGATGCCAAACTTATTCTATGTGCCCTTTGATCTCTTCTACATAAATGTGAAGTCTTTCTTCCCCCAAATCAGAATCTTTCAAATTGAATGGTCATTTTCAACGAAGGCTCAGTGGAATGCGTTTATTTCCTAGTGAATGGTCATTCCTAGTCACTTGCTGTGACCTGATATGTTCTAGCACTCTAGCAACTCGGATGCATCTCGGGAGGTTGTGGTTACTGCTAACTTGTATCGATTCTTTTTTATGTCTCTTCAATGAAAAAATCTCTACCCCTACTCCCCATCCCCCTGCCTTTTCAAAAACTGTCTGAATAGCGAAAAGACAAACTACGGGAACATATGCAAAGGATGCATAATCCTGAGAGGGAAGCCAAGAAAGCCGACCGCATCAGCCGCTCCAAGACGTTCAAGCCTCGTATCACGTCCACCGACTACGACAGCTTCACGTTCAAGTGCCGCCTGTGTATGATGGGCTTCCGGAGACGAGGCATGCTGGTCAGTGCCCAAAGCCTCCAGATTCTCCCCGCTGTATTCCAAACCTATCCATTTCTGTTTATGGCGACGACTTTTGTACTGTATTCCGTACAGATTTGTCAATAGATTTTGTCAGTGGCCAGGGGCAAAAGAACGGAGGCAAACAATCCCAATTTCGAGTTCTCACCTTTCCAGCCTCCCTTCACCTTCCTTTGCCGAAGTTCATTTCTGGTGACCTCTTGGAAGAGGTCTTTTTCTATCACTTTTCATTACTTGTTTTGTCTTGCTTTATCCTTCTCATTCTCTGCTCCTACTGTATTTTATTTCCTTCTTCTGATTTTTGTTCCTGGATATACTATATCTTCTATAGTCTTTACCTTCTCCCCTGTTGCTCCCTTGAATGCCTCTCATTTCCAAGTACGAAACAGCAATAGAAGGAAACTTGCCATCAGAGCAGGGTATGTGAACCAGGTTAGCTAAAACATCAGGGTAGCCATTTCACTGCTCTCAATTTCTTTTGACCTATTATAGTTTTTGCAGAATACAGCAGGTCCTGGAATCCTTTCATTCAGTGTGGTTTCATTATAGTGTTGACGAGGGGCACAGGGACTTAACTTTTGTTTATATCAATTAGCCTATGGGAAAATTGGTTTCATCCTATGTGCTTTCACTTAAAGTTGCAGAACCTATCGAGGATGTTAAGTGTGGACCTACTGTATATTTCTGCCAGGAGCAGACGGCAAAGTGCATTATTTAACACTCAGAACCTTAATTTTTATCTTACTCAGTGTCCTCTCTAAGGCTAGGACACTAAATAATGAAAGAGGTTTGCATCAGGAGAATTCACCAAAGAAATTCATGCTACTGTAATTGTGCTTCTTCCAACAGCAGTTCTTTTGTCAAAGACTGTTAATGGGATCCACAGTGACCCAATTCATCTTCAGTAATTTGCTGAACTACGGTTCATTCCTGTTAACAGTGACTGTTGATGCTTTGGTGTCAGATGGGCCTGGTGATGCTGGTTCTGGCCAAATGCCTTATTGTTTTGGGCCACTGCTTCAGAGCATTTCCACTTCTAGCAGACAATATCGAAGACATTTGTTTAGCTTCTGTTGGTAATGGAGTCCCTTTTTCTCATTTTCTTTTTTTCCCTTAGGTAAATCACTTATCAAAGAGGCACCCAGACATGAAGATAGAAGAGGTGCCAGAGTTAACTCTACCCATCATAAAACCCAACCGTGATTACTTTTGTCAGTATTGTGATAAGGTAAAAGGAAACCATCCACAGTAAGATGCCTCTGTGGGAGTCCTGCTCAGAGCCAGTTTGTCTGCATGTATGAATATGTACCAGGATCTCGCAGTTACTCTTAGCAGATGGTTCCCTCTTTCTCAGTAGTTTTCCATTCAGACAAGAAAGGGCTCGAAGTACAGCCTCATTTTAAGCCAAATTCTTTTTCTTCAGAATTAGTCGACTTTGTTTTACTTGTTCCTTCTTTCTGTGATTTTTGTTAACAAAAGAAGAGTCTCATTACCAGGAGCTTAGTATATGAATTCATTTAAAATTTCTAAGCTCAAAAATGAGTGTTCATTATCCTGCTTTTAAAATATATAGTAGATTTTGAATTTCTAGAAGATTGAGTAGGATGTGGAAAAGTTTTGTGGTTGCGTCCTCTATTTGCACTATTCTATTCTTTATTTTTGTACAGTTACAAACAAGACAGAAAGAATCCGCGTTTATTGTTTCATTGTAATATTGTTTTCTTATATAATGTACCTGTGTCAGCTTAAACGTAAGAAACATTTTTAAAGCATAGATTCACTGCGATACTTACTAGTTGCTTATAGACTTGCCATATTGGAAGATTCTTTGGCATCTAGCAGTCAACTATATATATCATATTAAAGCTTTCACAGAAAGGCTAAGGATGACCGCATGTAGAAATGATGTTCTCTTCCTGTGGCTGTGTAGCCAGCTCTTAAACTTTAGGGTAAAGTTTATTTTTACTATTACTATCTTAGATATATAAATTCAAGGAAGATGCCTGGCATATCTAGATGGTGTTCTTATTTTATTATAATTTATGTTATGTCCTTATTATCCTTCAATACTTGGGGTGCCAAAAAATCTATACAAGTGGACACTTTGGTCAACGTTGCTCAAGCAGTAGTTCACCATAATCACAAGTGTCTGGATGCAGATAGTAACTACTTTGAGCACCTCTGGTAATTTCAGAAGTCAAACGTGACTTGTATTCATCTTTTGTTATCTGTATATATTGAGTATTGCAATTTTAATATAGTTTTCCTTTCTTAAAATGTGTATACATTTTTTTGGCATCCTCTGTATATCTGTTAACATATTTTATTTTGGGCTACACAAGTACTTTTTCTCATGTCCTTGTAAGGAAATTGTTAGATGGTTTGCTTTAAGCAGGAAAGTGGAACTATATACTGCTTTCATGGCAAAGCTTTTGAATTTGTAGGTTTATAAAAGTGCGAGCAAGCGGAAAGCCCACATTCTGAAGAACCATCCTGGGGCTGAGCTCCCACCCAGCATTCGGAAACTTCGTCCTGCCGGCCCTGGAGAACCAGACCCCATGCTGAGTACCCACACCCAGCTCACAGGCACAATAGCTACCCCTCCTGTCTGCTGTCCCCACTGCTCCAAACAGTACAGCAGCAAGGTATGGGAAGGCTTCTGACTAAATCTGAATGAAAGCCACAAGTTAAGGAATCTCTTGAGAGAAGATGGCTTCTCTTCCACATGCTCTGGTGGCTTCTTCTAACTTGATAGGGGACTAACAGAGGTGTTTTCCTAGTTCAGATGGCTGAAGAGCTGTTTTCTGAGAACAGGGCCTCTAAGCATAGAATGGGAAGAGAACATGGTGGACTTTGCCCAGAATTAGCGCCATCTGATAGCCTGAGCTATCAGATGGGTTCCTTTTTCCTTGGCCTCCTGAGGGTTTCCAATGTGGATATTCCATGCTCATAGTTTATGAGCTCAGGCTTCCAGAAGTACTACATAGGAACTTAAGTGATAGTTCTTCAAAAGGGGATCGTTTTTGCTGGGGGGCTTGTGATTGACTGCTGCAGGCATTGGTGGGACAGGGGGCTGCTGTGAGGTGTTCTGACCCTGCCTGATGGTGTGGGGTCACACGATTCTTTAATTTCTTTTCAATCTCTTCTGTTTTTCCCCTTTCATAGCATTGTGTTGCTTTAGGAAGGGCAGGTACAGTCAGCATCGCTCTGATTTTTTTTTTAATGGATAACATAAAAGACTTTAGGAGCCTTTGGAGGGTTTGCATTTGAGAAAGACTGAAAATAACTAATTCCACTAATTATTATTGGTTTTTGCCGTGATTTTGCAGACCAAGATGGTACAACACATTCGAAAGAAGCATCCAGAGTATGCCCAGCTCCCTAACACCTTACACACACCACTGACAACGGCTGTGATCAGTGCTGCTCCAGCTGTTTTAACTACAGATAGTGCTACCGGAGAGACTGTGGTGGTAAGTGTGTGTCACTGGTAAGAACATCTCAGCTCCTTCATTGGTCTTCATAGCTTTCAGTGCCAAAGCCATGTCTATCTTGTCATTGAATTAGCTGCAAGTGTCGCCTATTATCCATCAGTATTCCATACAAGGCATTATGCTGATGATTGGGTCTCTAAGTCGATGCTTTCCAAAGTTCTTTGTGAAATGGGTAGCACATTTTCAGGGCTGCTCATTTGTGCAAGATTGTCAGAACCTCTAGGGTAGCTCCCCTGGGCCTGGCACAGACAGACAGATATAGATATAGAGATAATCTTCCAATATCTTCTCAACTTTGGGATTTTTTTTCTATCTGAGGTCAGGGCTAATTTGTAAGTTCCATGATCCACCAGTGAGACGAACTAAATTTTTGTAGGACTTAAGAGCACTGACATAGTTGCAAGCAGTGGTGTTACCAACTAATGTGTCTTGTGTGACTTTTTCTAGACAACAGATCTGCTAACCCAAGCCATGACAGAACTGTCCCAGACCTTAACGACAGATTACCGAACGCCACAAGGCGACTACCAGAGAATTCAATACATCCCTGTGTCACAGTCTACGTCAGGTCTGCAGCAACCTCAGCACATACAGCTTCAGGTGGTGCAAGTGGCCCCGGTACTGTATCGCATTTATTTCTCTTTCCTTTCCTGAACGCCATATTGTCAGCTGGCCAATATGGCAGCTGAGGTCAGCAAAAGCATCCGATTCTCAGAGCTGGAGTGGGACCCTACATATGTTTCTGCATGTAAACTATGAATCAAAGGCATTTGTAAAACTTCCACTCCACAGGCTGTCAAGGGCTCTGGATGTAGCAGTAGACGAGATTTCTGTCTAGAGAAGTCCAGAGATTTTAGGTTCCAGCACCTACTATCATCCTGTGCTACTGCCACACAGTGTTATAATGCGAACTCTTTCTAAGCCTCTTCAGATCCTTATCCCTGAGCACCCAGGTGGACTACTTTGGTGAGGAGCCAGTTTGATAAGTCCCTACCTGGGCATTGAATGCCTAAATCAGTGGGAGGTTATAAAGAATAATTTTGATCCGATCTTTGAATATCAATCGGTACCTTCTACCACTTAATTAGTAGCTCATTCTTACTGATTAGTAATCTGAAAGAAGGAACCCTCCCAGAACTATTGTTTCACTTAATTATGCTCAGGGTGTCCTCCAGGCACAAATGAACAAACTCGTTGCTTTGAAATAGTTTGGTCTTTGAAAATGTGAAACTAATACCAGAGCAGGAAATTGGAAGTTGCCACTGTCACTGACTATTCGTTATCTCGTTTTCCTTATGGGATGGTTTTAATTTTAGGTTTTGGAAGAATTTGTCAATCTCTGGAGTTGCCTGTAAAATACGATGTATATGTACATAGTTCTGGAAAAAGGGTCTGTATTTTAGCCAGATTTTCAAAGATGTCTATGATACATAAAAGGTTAGGAACCACTGGTCCAGTGGTTTAATTATGACAAGCTAAACGTGAAATTTCTTCTTTGATCTCTTTTAACTGATAAAGGATGTCATTAAATTTAATTGAAATTTAAGAGAAAAATATTTTAGATTCCTGAGAGCTTCTCATTCAGCTTATTATTAGGAGCTATATTTCTTCTATCTTCATCTTTTTCAGAATTTAATAGTACTAGTGGCTTATGTTTTTTTATAAGCATAATTTTTAAAACTGTGACTTTAATGCTTGCCATCTTGGCTTAGGTATGGCATCTCTGGGAGTAAAGCACTGGATCGGAAGGTCTATTCTATCTATTCTTATATTTCTGTTGGGATTCTATTTCAGCTGAACTTTTTCTCTGGGAGGATTTCCTTAACCTCAACCAGTATCATTTGTTTTCCTCCTCCCTCCAGGCCACCTCCCCTCACCAGTCTCAGCAGTCCACTGTGGATGTGGGCCAGCTCCACGATCCCCAGACCTACACCCAGCATGCCATCCAGGTGCAGCATATCCAAGTCACTGAGCCCACTGCCTCAGCGCCATCGTCGTCCCAGGTACACGGCTCCTCCATACATTGTTCACAGAGCTTAATATGGCCTCAGGGACCTTGAAGAGTTAATAAGAGTGAAGAGACATTATCTTCAGAATCTAGTCTCCTTGACGATTGAAATGCTATTGTTATTTTGGACCTTCATTTTTATTTTGGTATTATGAACACACGTTAAATGATTAGCTTCTCCTGTCCAAATGGAGCCCTGTGATACGATATCCTAGAGGCAATGGTCTTTGCTTCCTATTCTAAATGGCTGGGTGATAGCATGCAATTGCTAAGTTGTTTCTATAATTTTGGAACAGTGACTTTGAGGAGTGTGTCATTGTGTTTGTAGAAGAAGTCTGTTATTGAGATAGCATAGCTACATCCATTCCAGACGTATTTATTAAATCTTTATCCTTTGCATGAAACTTTTCTAGATCTTGTCCTCAAGGAGATTAGAGTCTAATAGGGAGATAATACATGTATACAGGTGAGTCGGATGGGTAGTGAAGGTATCTGTACCATAAAGGAGGCATGTAGATTCACTCCTGATAATCCCAGGTCCCAGGGTAAGAGTATAAATGAAGGCCTGCATGCCATATGTTTGAGGACTTAAAAATTTTGAATCAAGCTAACAAGCCATTAAATAAAATTCGTTCTTTCTGTTTGACACATATACTTTTATAATGACAAAATTGAAAAATATATGTAATGTAACAATTGATACTGAATAA
Source organism: Rhinolophus hipposideros (assembly GCF_964194185.1). NCBI lineage: Eukaryota > Metazoa > Chordata > Mammalia > Chiroptera > Rhinolophidae > Rhinolophus > Rhinolophus hipposideros. The sequence goes on along the minus strand of NC_138070.1, from coordinate 29,143,434 downwards.
CATGGATAGTGCTAATTCAGAATTAATTGTATTTTCTGCCAGACACCATGGATGGCACTAGCAGCTGACAGGCTGTAGTAGGAAGAGGCTGGGAAGAAGTCTTTCTTTCTCTTTTAAAGGCTCTGTGCCCTTCCAATGGCTGTGAAAATCCATAGGACACACACGCACATTCTCTACTTTCCTGTTTATTATGGGCTGTAGGTGGGGAGGCCCTGTTGCTGGCCACCTGACTGCCCTCCCCTCCTTCTAGTGTGAGGTTCAGTGGCTGTGAGGTTTCTTATTATTTCTCCCAGTCCAAGACAGGCAGCCTCTATCCACAAGGGGCCCCAAGTTTCCCACCCCTACTAGCATCACACTTTTATTTTTATGTTTCAGATATACAAAGCAGCGTAATAATTAGACATTTACACCCCTCAGAAAGTGATAACCCCTCCCCACGCTACTACCCCTCTGACATCTTATATAGCTGTTACAATATCGTTGACTATCTTCCTTCCTATACTCCACCTCCTTTGACCATACAGATATATATACATATATATATATGTATATATATACATATACATATATACATATATATACACTTATAATTGACATACAATATTATTCTACTTCAGCTTCAGTTGTACAGCGCCGTGATCAGGCATCTACACTGTCTATGAAGTGATCCCCGTGATAAGTCCAATGCCCATCTGGCACCTACATAATCTTTACAGCATTGTTGATTATATTCCCCATACTGTATTTCATATCCTCATGACTATATTGTGTCTACTAATTTGCACTTTGTAATCCCTTCACCTTCTCCCCCATTCCCTCCCCGCCATCTAGCAACCAACAGTTTTTTTTATATCTCTGAGTCTATTTCTGTTTTGTTTGTTTTTTTATTCTGTTCTTTAGATTTCACATTTAAGTGAGATCATATGGTATTTGTCTTTCTCAGTCTGACATTTCACTTAGCATAATATTATCAAGGTCCATTCATGTTGTTGCAAATGGTAAGATTTCATTCTTTTTTATGGCCGAGTAATCTCCATTATATAAATGTACCACATCACACTTTTAAGTTTCTCAAAAGAACCTGAGGCTGGAGGGCCAGGAAACTCTCCTCAGAGATCCTTGTTGAAGGCGGCACAGGGACCACTTTCCCCAAGACTGCTCCCCCTTTCTTCCCACCAAGGCTCTATCCTATACCTCACAGGGCCCTGTGTGTACCCACATGGACATCCTGACCCACATGTCTCAGCTTTGTCCACACTCCTGCAAATGGCGATCCCATGGCCACCCCCTTGTTCCCAGATGCCCGAATACCATTAGAGGAGCCCACATCTGGAAGACAGGACCCCTGCAGGAAGACAGACCCAGAGAAGAGAGTTATATTAGCCATTGAAGTGGGTACAGGGCCATTTCCACAGGGAATGGGAGGTTCTAGTCCCCAAACTGTGGCCTAGAAGGTGACACACATTCCAGGTGGGCATGTTCATTTGGCCTCGTATGAAGAGGGGCACAGCTGGAGAAGGGTCAGCCAAGATCCCTGCAAGGGTCCCTCTCGCTAAGGTCTAAGAGCGATATGGATCTATAGATATGATACAGGAATTCAGAAGAGCGAAAGATTATGTTTAGCAGAGAATCAAGACATTTTTGTAGAAGTTGTGTTTGAATTAGGTCTTGAGGGTGGGGTATAATTTTGTCAAGGTCATTGGGGAAGGCATTATAATCTGAATATGCTCTCACTTTGAGTCAAGTCACAGACAGGAAATTGTGAAGTGTTTATAGAAAACTGTTTCAGCTAGTAACAGGAAATGATGTTTGGCAGAAAAAGTTGGAAAGGTAGTTTAGAGCTGGAGTATGGTAGAGTTTAACAGCCTACTGTGGAGCTTGGGCTTTATCCTGTAAGACAGGAGTAGCCTCTCCACCAGAAGTCTGCATGTATCCCCATGTTTATCTCCTTTAACTCTGTGGGACTACCCAGTGCATTTCAATGGAAATTATGACTTCAATTTGTGTTGCAAATTAGCTTTGTGACATAGGCAAGTTATTTAGCATCTCAATTCTTTTAACTTCATTTATCTTTCTAACAAGCCTACTGAAATTAAGTTTTTGGATATTCTTGGAGATAATCTTTTGAAAACTAATTAGGATTTCATGGTTATGATTATTTTTCATTAATGCTATTTGTATTTAAAATATTACTTTAGCAGTGATACTTTCAGTATTATAATTCATATTAACCTGATTTATTTTCTTTAGTTATTTGTGAGTCTTAACTGTATTGGAAATTCATATTTTTTTACTCTTGCTTTTTCTTTCTCTCTAGGTCGCGGGACAGCCATTGAGCCCCTCATCCCAGCAGTCTCAGCAGGGGCTCAGCCCCACGCATATACCAGGCAGTTCTTCCACACAAGGCCAGGCTCTCCACCAACAGCAGAGTTCCTCTGTACAGCACACATACCTACCCAATGCTTGGAATTCCTTCCGTGGCTATTGTAAGTAAAAAACAAGGGAATAATGTGGTAAGTCATGGATGGGGGGACCTGCAGCTATGGGTCATGATGTCATCAGCTTTGTAATAGATTTTCTGGATTAAACTATCATTGGCCATTTTCTTCACTCTGTAGTGCATGTACTTGAATAAGTTTCAGGACAGAATTCAAGACAACGTTCGAATGGGTGATATGAGAGCCACCCATTTCAGAAACATTAGGAATATTGCTGGAGGAAGTGTAGGCAGGTGGTTTAAATAGTGTAATAGATGGGTGTAGGATATGTTGATGACATTGCTTTGTCTCTTCCACCAATATTCACTGAATGCCTGTATGTCAATCACTGTGCTACACCCTGAGTATACAAAAGATTAATATAAACTTTTACATCAGTAACCATGCAATAATAATGTTAGCCAGCTTTCATTAAGCTCTTACTATGTAACAGGAATGATTCTAAACCATGTACGTATCACATTCAGTATTCGTAACAACCTGTAAGTACAATTGTTATTTGTATTTTGCAGATAAAGTAATTTAGACACGGAGTAGCTTGTCTAGGAACATATCTTGTAACCCAAGCAGTCTGGCTCCAGAGCTTATATTCTTAACACCCCCACTGGGCTGCTCAAAGAGATCACTAGCTAGAAAAAAGAGATATATGAGTAGTAGCTTTCAAAACCCTGAGATTAATGTTAAAGAAGCAGTAAAAGGCTGGCTGCCAAAGGTCAGAATAGGTAACAATCTTGATGGGGACAACAGCCTTGGGTATGAACTGGAAAGTATGAGAACTTTATGACTGAAGATGTGGAAGGAACAGAAATAGAGCTGGTAAAGACCTCAATGGTAGGAACTAGAAGGAATAGGGGCTGAGACGGTAGGTAGAAGGCCAGTGTTGCTCTTTCTCTAGTATTGATTTCCTTTTTTGAGTCCATCTCTGTTGTGATTGATCTCTGGCTATGTTATGTAGATTTGGTATGGAGTCAGGGTCCAACTCTACCATTTAATTATTTTTACAATCTATTCTCTTAAATATTAGTGGGCACAGTGAGAGCTGAGTCTAATTTATGCTCATAGTAAATACTAGGTAGAATCCTAGTAAACAGACTGACATTTATAGTTTAATTCCTGTGAAAGAAATATGGAATAATGCAGATAGTCATGGTGATAATAATATAATTAGCATTCCAACCTGAAGAAACTATTCTATAACTGAAATTTTTTATTATGGAAAAAAATTACTCAAAAAATACAATAACATAATGAATGCCCTATACCCATTATCCAGCTTCAACGGTTATTAACCCATGGTCAATCTTGTCTGTTCTGTACCTGCCCCCTGTCATTCTCTCCTGGTTCTCCAACTATGTAATAATCCTTATGATTTCATCCATAAGCATTTTAATATGTATCTTTAAAACCAAAGGAATACGCATATTTTTTAAAAACATAACTCCAGTACCATTATCACACCTAAAAATAAATAATAGTAATTCTTTAATATCAACAAATACCTAGTAAGTGCTCATATTTCTGTGATTGTCTCATAAATTTTTTTAATAGTTGGTTTGTTCAAATTGGGTTCCAAGTAAGGCCAAACAATGCAATGGGTTATTTATGTCTTTGAGTTCCTTTTAATATATTTGTTCTCTCTCTTTTAAGTTGCAATTTATGTGTCGAAGAAACTGGGTAATTTGTGCAATACAGTTTCCCACATTCTGGATTTTACAGTTGGCATCCCTATATTATTATTTAAGATGCTTTCTTCTGTCCCTTTTATTTCCTGTAGGTTGGCAATTAGATCTAGAGGCTTGATCAGAATCAGGTTCACTTTTTCCCCAGAAACTTCATAGCTGGTGGTGTGTGTACTTCTATCAGGAGGCATATAATATTTGGTTCTCTCTTTTTCCTTTGTTCCACTATTTCATTAGGGATTGCAAAGTTGACAGATTCTGACACTATCAGTCTTTATTCAGTAATTAGCTAGAAAACTTCTATAAAGGAAAACATTTTACCTCAATAACCAGCTTACTCTGAGGTCCAGTTTGTACAGGAACGGACAGGATAAATGCTTTAAGTAGCCAGCCCATCTCCTTTTTTTTTTTTTTTTTTTACCAGTTTTTCAAAATCATGAGTTGTTTTCTGATATTACCCAAGGTAACCAATGAGGCTTATGTATGTGTATCTTAGTTATGTTATATACTCGTGAATTTCAACACATTTGAGTATTTCAGACCATGGTAGTTGTTTATCCTCATTGACGCTCAGGTTATCCCATCTTTGGCTAATGGGAGTGTCTTCAGATTGGCTCCTATATCTTTTCTACACGACCTTGTGGTCTTTTATAATACCATCTCGCATGCTGATGTGACATTATGTTCTAGGCTCATCTTATACGTTTTCTGTCCCAAATCTGGAATCAGCCATTTTCCCAAGAAGCTCTGGTCTCCTTTAATAGAAAATATTGTTTAGAGACTGTCAACTGGTTTCTAGGGTGAACTTTGTTTTTGATTTGCCTTAATAACACTGGTGGCAAAATAAAATGCAAGCTAATGTGTGATTACTAGGCAATAGTGGATACACTGTGCCACTAATTCAAATGTGAATATAAAAGATAAAAATATTAAGCTAACAGGTCAAGTTTTTATAACTTATTTCAAGGTTTTAAGAATTGTTGAATATTTGCTTTTTGTGGATGTTCAGAAGCCATATTTGAGAGAGATTCATTGATTATTTTCGATATTTGGTAACTCTACTAACCTCATGTGATCAATTCTTAACAGAGATGCCATATTTGAGAGAGATTCATTGATTATTTTCGATATTTGGTAACTCTACTAACCTCATGTGATCAATTCTTAACAGAGATGCTTTTACTATATATCAAGAAATCACATCATCGTAAGACTCTCACAGCAAGCAAATCCATGACTGTGTCTCAGTGGGAAACATGGTCACTGGTTAGGTGTTTGTTTCTACCACTTCTATTAAAATCTGAGACCAATGAACTATGGATATTTCCTGTTTTTCAGCATCTGAGATTCAAATGATGACACTTCCCCCTGGTCAGTTTGTGATTACAGATAGTGGTGTGGCAACTCCTGTCACCACAGGCCAAGTGAAGGCAGTTACTCCGGTAAGCTGTGTTGCTTGTGAGGGTTTTCTTATCCATCCTACTGCACCCATCTCCCCTTCTCCTGTCTTGTATGCCCCAATGTTCAATATCTGAGTTAGAAGTACCTCCTCTGTGTTCCCATAACACCTTGTGGTGTTATATTATGACCCTTACCACAGTTTATTTTAATTATTGGTTTACTGTCTTTCTTTTCCCAGTAGATGATGAATTCCTTGAAAGCTGAGTTTTGGTCTTTATCTCTTTATTCCCAATGCCTTGCAAAAGAGGCTGGGCTATCCCATTAATAACTATAACGAACCTCCTAGATCCATATACATGTAGATTTATAATTGATCACCTTTTATATGGGATGTATATGAATCTTTATTACTATTGGTTATCAATTGGGTTAGGGGAGAATAATATAACGAATCTATTATGGAGCTCTTTTAAACTATTTTAAACAATTCACCCATCCCAAGGTGAAAAACATTACCATAAATTATCTTGTAATGTTAGGGGAGAATAACATAATGAATCTATTATGGAGCTCTTAAACTATTTTAAACAATTCACCTATCCCAAGGTGAAAAACATTACCATAAATTATCTTGTTATGTTTAGGTTAGGGAGTTCAATGTTGATTATATCTGCTACCTCTGTTTTTATCTTCACTGGTTTATTCTAGCCCGCCTCTAAATTCTTAGGAGATAGAGTATGTAAGTTTAAATTAAGAAAACTACTCTTTTTTTTTTTTCATTTAGTACATATATATATATATATATGTATTTTTTTTATTCATTAGTTTCAGGTGTACAAGACAAGGTAATACTTAGACGTTCATCATTTATATCCCTCACACTGTGAACCCCCCTCCCCCCATCTATCCCTCCGACCTCACACTGAACCATCACAAATATATAAAATTATAGTTGGCATTCATTAATGTTTAGCTTCTGGTGTACAATGCCATGATCAGGTATCCACAGTATCCCTGGGATGGTCTCCCAAATAGGACGCATGTCCATCGGATACCCAACAAAATCTTTACAACATTATTGAATACCTTCCCCAAATTAATTTTCAAAAAAACCCTGAGGCCATCTTGTGGTTACCAGCTCCTTCCAAATCCCTTCACCTTTCCCCTTATCCCCAACCTCCCCCCCCCACACCCATCTAACAACTCTCGGTTTTTTCTTTGTGTCCCCAAAACTGTTTCTGATTAGTTCATTCACATAGTCTTTTCTTTAGATTCCATATATAAGTGAGATCATATGGTACTTGTCTTTCTCTTTCTGACTTATTTCACTTAACATAATGTTCTCTAGATCCATCCATGTTGCTGCAAATGATAAGATTTCTTTCTTCTTTATGGCTGCGTAATACTCCATTGTATAAATGTACCACAGCTTCTTAATCCAGTCATCTACCGATGGGCATTTCGGTTGAAGAAAACTACTCTTAAGTGAAAAGGAATATTGGGATGTCCCCAGGGGAAGACTATTTCCTAAGAGGACTTAAAGAGTAGCAGGGTAGTCTTAGTGCCCTTAAAAATCTGATTCTGTTTTTTCAAAGCATACTGAGAGCTCACCCATTTTTCAGCACATAAACTCACATTAACTAGACTTAGGAGATATGTATAAATCCATAGTAACACTGTTGTCAATGAAAACAGTAACTAATGTAAAATAGGATAGTCCTATTGACATGATCAGTAAAATTTTTGCTCCCTGTGGGACCCACTGACAACCTTTTTTTGGCCAGGAACTTATTTGGTAACCTGTTTATAATAAAGGTTGTTCCCCTCCCCCTGCCATAATAGACATATACACAAATTTAATGTACATTTTCAGGGGTTCATAGATTCTTGGAAGCTCACCTATGGACTTCCTAGGGGCTCCATGGATCCTAGGTTGAGAACCATCTCCCTCCTGCTAAAGAAAGACCCATATGGGAGAACAAATCATAATCAAAGAGTTGCTTGATGAATGTGGACTCAGAGTATATGGCCCTAGGTAAATCAGATGGGTATTTGGCTATAGCTTTTTTCTAGACAGTGCTTGAAAAGGCCAATCAATGCCTGAGTTTTCGCAGCCTATCTAACTGACCAATCCCCCTTCTACCCAACACATTCTTTCTTTAAAATGTTAGCGTAAAGATGTAGTTTGCTGCAGGTCGATGAAGAAATTTTCGTGATCAGAGGAAAAATGAGGGAAAATAAAGACAATGTATGTATGTTTTCATAAAGCTAAATTTATTCAATGTAAGAGACTTTATTCTAAGATTGTGTTCTTCCTGTGCTTTTGAGTGTTAAAATGTATCTCATTTGACAGTAGCATTTAAAAAATGATTTTGCTTGGCAAAATAAAGCTTGGGACCATTTATTATTACTTTTAATTTTGCTGGTCTTAGGAATTATGAAGTTTGGGAATGATTGATTTTGACTACCTGTCTTGGGGGCCAGTCTGTCTCTTTAATGAGACTTAAAAATATCTCTTCATTGATCCATTTTATATTAATATTAAAATTGAATTGAAAGATAGCAATCTTATTTTACGAATTTCTAAATTCTTAGGAGCAGAACAGTAGCACATGTTTCATTTGCCATGCAGGTTACCATCATGATGCAAATTTCTGTACCTGAAGTTCTTCACTATATCTTTTAGTAGAACAACTAAGGTGCTCCCTTAAATTACCTTTGTAATCAATCACTGTGGCTGATCCAGCCTCTCTAAAACACTTAGCTAAAACGTCTCCCATAGGTGCCTATTTTGGTTTCCCTTTGTAACATCTCTTTGTAAATCCCTTCTTCTGTCCCATTTCCCTGCCCCCTATTAGGCCTCAGATTTCTAAATATCCTTTTCTTCCTGCTCTAGGGTCATTATGTGTTATCAGAAAGTCAGCCAGAATTGGAGGAAAAGCAAGCTTCTACCCTCTCTGCGGGAGTCCAGGTTCAGCCAACTGCGCACAGTGACTTGGACCCCCAGACCACCAGCCAACAGCAGCCCACACAGTACATCATTACAACCACCACCAATGGGAATGGAAGCAGTGAAGTGCATATCACTAAATCTTAACTGCCATCCTTGAGCTAGAATCAAGCAGTCACATAATGTCTTTTCTCATTCATAAATTGGAAAGCTTCTGACACTGAGAACTCTTTTTTAAGATTTATCTTTCACTCAAGAGTTTGGAGGCCATAGCTTTGACACTCATACATACACTGGGGCTTGTTTTATCAAGGTCATCTTTACCAAATTTACTCTGGAACATAGGAGTTTCTGCCACAGAATGGAGATCTTTAAGGAGAAAGTAGATTTCAAGATGGAGAAACTTTTCCTTGCTCTTGAGTTGGTTTTTTAACACATCGATAAGCCTTACTTTTCCTTTGTGGAAATATTAAGTGATGTATTGTGTTTGTACCAAAGGTGGAGAAAAGATGTGCCAAGTTCACAGCCACTGGACTTCATTCCAAGGTGTGGCACCAAAGGAGAAGGGGCATTTTGTGGCCGTGTGTTAGGTTAGAACTGCTTCATCTTGTGAGTTTGCTGTAATTTAGCAAGGGGAACCTATTGATTATGAAAATAACCATGATGAAACACAGGATTGATAGTGATGGTCTGAAGGAAAATTTGTCATCTAAATTTTTCTTATTGCTAATTAAAAAAACAAAACAAGAAAACCTTGCCCTTTTTTTGGAAGACCATTGTTAGGCTACTGGTAGTATTTTCCACAGATGCGGGCCCTCAGTGGACTTGGCCAGATGCCATGTTTTGATAGATCTTACTTTATTATTCCACAACAGTGGATTCCCTGTAAGATAATAGTTTTCTTGATGTCAGCACAATTTAAACTCCTACATTAAAGCTTTGCCTCCCATTCTCTGGTGTGGTTGTGTAATAAGAGGTAGATATTGGAGATATCGGTACTAAGTAAAATTACTAAGACAATTATATGTACATATAAAGTAAAAAGCACTGAAAACTTGTCCTGCCTCGCAGGATCCATTTACCATTCACTGGTAAAGGATGAATTCCTTGCTCTTACCAGGTATACATTCAACCCTAGCTCATAGCATTCAGTGTATTATAGAATTTCTATTGCTGTCTTAAAATGAACATTCTTTAAGATTGGATGGAAAGGTGGCCTTCTTTATTTCTTACCACTTTTAACTTAAACAGATTACAGCTCATCTGGACCTTTTGGTATGATCAACTTCACACCTGGGGAAAAATAAGAATGTAGAGACCATTTATAATATGTCAAGATAATTATAAGGAATCTGGAAGAAATCCAATTTTTATGACTATTACACTGTTAGTAGGGAGAGGGGAAAAATCAACCTCAATGATAGTTTTGCTAAAATGTGTTCCTTTGTTAGCGGTGAATTCAATGGGGGAAAACATTTCCCTCCTTTTTACTGTACATTCCAATTGTACACATAAAACATTGCAGAGATCAGTATGTATTTTAACAACTTTTTGTGGTATACTAACACATTTTTAGAATAATTATTGCATGGCAGAATTTATCACTCCAGAACAAAAAGACCTAACTTCAATTTCAAATGAAGTTAACTAATTTATTTTATTTACATTTCTGGGTTGAAACTGGTTATATAAATTAGAAGTATAGTAGCTTCTTTATGGTAAAAATACTTTTCTGAAAAGTAAACAATTCTATTGAATAACTTTATTAATACGTATTTTTTGCACTTTATTTTTTGAGACCTCATTAATTTAGTTATCCCTGAAAATTTGGGCACTAAGAGAACTTGAGAAATTTACTTGGTAAAGGTGTAAAACTGGAAATGGACTCTTTATCTTTGGTAACAAAGAGGTAATGTCAATATTTTTAATAGAAAATATTGACCCTGTATTACAAAATAGAGACTCTGGGTCCCAAAGTCCCACAATGTAATGATTGTAAATATCCTAGCGTCCAGTGTAGAAAGACTCGCTAGGTGAAGAATACTAGACTTTCCCAAAGGTCCAGTTTGTTTCTATACCTTGAATTTGACTCTGTTGTATCCTTTTTAATTTGAACCAGCAAGGTATCTTCCTTCCCCTCAGAAATAACTTGTTGCTTAAAATAAAAATCTATCACTGAATGGAATGTTCATTTTATGCCAGTTATTTCAAGTTTTAAAATACACTGAAGAAAATGTTGTGGAAGGACCTCTTTGTCTCTTTCCCATCTAAGTTTGCTTTTCCTTTCTTCTTTTTTTTGGTCCTTATGTGGAATAAGTAAAGACTCTAAAACTAATTTGTATATTATCAACCAAAAATGCAGGTGGCAGTCAAGCCAAACAACACTGCTTTGAAATCAGGTATTTTGTACATTCATCCAAGGTAATAGATTTTCAAAAGGACTTGGATTTGAAGAGATGGCAGATTACAAGCCCTCTCAATTTGGAAAAAACATGTATGTAGCCAACGTTTATATTGTTTCCTTTCTTAAGATACATTGACACTGTAACTTCAATCAGTACAGTGTGAAAATTTTGGAGTTACATATAGATTTTACATTTTTATTGTTTGATTTGTGCCCACATAATAGACATTTCATCATGTAAAATTCCTGTTACTCTGGAAAAACCTGTTATTTTGATCTTGAATTGTTTTCTGATTTCAAATTATCCTTTCAAAAAACTCATGATATCTAGGGCTAAAAAGCACTTCATGAGACGCTGAAGCTGACCCATGGGTTGAAAATGTTGACCCTGTCCTGTTATTTAAATGTGAACATTTATTGTACATTCAGCGAGTTATAGTGTTAATAGTCTTGTGCTACTCAGCAAGTGTAAAAATTAATAAATATTTTTTTTAATAAACGTCTTCCTTGTTAGTATGTGTGAAGCTACAAGATCCACTGAGATTAACTTTTTTTTCTTTTAGCTATTACAATTTACAGTGTTTTGACTCTCTGATTCACTCTGTTCTGGTCAGAGACTCCAGGTAAGGGAATTTATGGATGACAACTGTGGAATGATGTTCGTTCCCCTGCTCTTTCACTCTGTTTTTTTATAATAATTCGAGAACCTCCCAGTGCTCTAAGAGGAACTAAGGGCAAGTATGCAGCCAGCAGGGGAGCAGATATGGGCCTTTATTTGGAAAGCACTGTTTTCCAAATAGGAAGGAACATTTTTGGGGCCCTCCAGTTTCTTTGACGTAGTTCCATCCAATTCAGAGAACTGAGGATGATCTCTGCACTACTGCTGGGAGCAGCTGTGGAGTCTGAGGCCATCCTAAGTAAGAACCAGTGAATAAGAAGAAAGGGACCTAGATTCTTAACAAGAGGAACGTTATTCAGTTTAAAAGGTATTTCTTTGGTGTGTGTACTTTCTTCGGACATCTAGCTTCCAGCGACAGACGGGATTAATGGGGACATACCGGAGGGCATAAGCTTGGGTCCGCTTTCTCCTAAATGAAACTCGAGAAACCAATGTTTCCTCAACTGTAAAATGGGAACTAATAGTGCATAGTACAAAAACAGTATGTACAACTGTAGTACACAGACAGTGAATAGAAAATGCTTTAGAATAGTGCCTGGAGCAAGGTATGCTCTCTGCAAACGTTAACAAATAAAACTGCATTCAGTCACATGGGTTCTAGCGCCTCAATTCGCGGGCAGGTAAAACCTACCGACAACGTGTCTGCCTCCCGGAAGCTTCTAAACCAGGTAAAACCATCAATCCGGCTACTAACTGCGTCCCAAGACCCCCGCGCAAGCTCGCGCCACCCTAGGCCCCACCCCACGTCACCCAGTGCCACTCGACCCGGGTACCCTCCCGGCCCCGCCCTGCGCCGCGCGGCTCCAGGCCCCGCCCCGCGAAGCCCCGCCCCGGCACCCTCCAGGTCCCGCCCACCTCAGCCCCGCCCCTTCCGCCGCCCAAGCCCGGAGCGTGCACGCACCCAGACGCCTTGCGGGAGCGAGCGCGTCCGGTATACAGTGTGTCGAGAAGCGCAGCAGCCTGGGAGTCCCGCACCTTCTGCTGAGGTCAGGGCGGGCCCTGGGTGGCTGAAGGGTTAAGTTGTTCCCGGGGAGCGGATGCGGGGAGCGGCTGGATCTCCGAGGGTCGCTGCTCCTGTGGGCAGGGGGCAGAGGAGCGGGCTTGCTGGGAGACTCCAGCGGGTGGGGGTTAGGGTTAGGTACGGTGTGGGGGAGGGGCCGTGGGCTCTGAGGTGCCGTTGGGAGGGGCGGGACCGGGGCTCGGGCCAGGGCGGGGTTGACTAGGGTAGGGTTAGCTGCGGGGGCGACGGGTTTGGAGCTAGCGGTTGTTCCGGAAGGACTTCAGGGTGTCAGCTTCTTTTGGGGGCAGGGTCTTAGAGGGAAGGTTAGCCCAGGTGCAGGGGACAGGCCCTTGGGAGAGGCCTTCCTGGTCTGGTCAAGAGGTCCACATGCCACAAGACCGAAATCCTTGGCTTCCGGGGTTCCAGCCTTCTGGCAGCTGCCTGCTTTTCGTAATATTTGGAGATCCCATTCAGAACAGTCGCCCCGCAAAGGTTGCCACTCGAATAAACGTAGCTACGCATCCACCGAATTGAAGAAACGAGTGAGCAAGTTGTGAAATAGAGGTGGTCCTCCCAAGAGCCACTTAGGACACTAGCTTTGCAGCTATTATCCTGTTCTGTCGTTTCCATTTAGAGGCCTTTATTCGAAGCATCAGGTTGCTTCCATCCAAAGGCCGCAGCTGTACACCTGATTCTAGCCATCCACCTACTGCGATACTATTTGCAAATGTTTTAATGTGTACTTTTATAAAGGGGGCCAGCAGTGTTCAGTTATCACATGAAGGAGAAAAATAACATTACATTTATATGGTTATAAATATCAGATGGACCAACTAAAAGTGGGTTGACCACTACTTTACTGGCTGTCATGGTCAGGTGCTTGGAACCTCCAGAGTTTATTTGGACTAATAAGTGGTATTAAAATGCTCCCTTTTCATGATTTAAATTGAGAATTTATATAGGAGGTATTGTGTATAGTGTTACGAACATGGGTTTGCAGTCAGGCAGACCTGAGTTGTGGTCCTGTCTCCGGGGATCGTGGTCCTGTCTCCGGGGATCGGCCAGTTATCTACTTTGATCCTTGTTTTACTATCTGATAGGTATAATAACCCTATTTTGCACAATGGTAAGAATTAAATGAGATACATGAAGTAACTTAGTGTCTGAGCTTTACTCAGACATTAAATAACTTAGTGTTTGAGCTTTACTACTCAATGTGGATTTTCAATGAATTTTCTTTTGTGAAAGAACAACAAAGAATTGCTAAAAAACAGTTAATCGTTAAAGAAATTACCGTTTCCCCGAAAATAAAACCTCGCCGGACCATCAGCTCTAATGTGTCTTTGGAGCAAAAATTAATATAAGACCTGGTATTATATTATATTAAAATAAGACCGGGTCTTATATTAATTTTTGCTCCAAAAGACGTAGTAGAGCTGATGGTCCAGCCAGGTCTTATTTTCGGGGAAACACGGTATGTTACTGTAGAGAGATTATTGACCTGGGAAGTCTAAATTATGGACTCTACTGATGTGTTTATTAATCTCTGAGTCTCATTTTGCTCATGTGTAAAATGAAGTTGTAAGAAATTCTGTAAATTGGAATTATTTTAGAAGCATTCTGAGTAATGAGATATCTACTAGATAAGATTTGAAAGTTCAAATGAGAAGGGAGGGAGAAGAGCTGTTAGCTGTAGTTAGGGTGTAAGAATAAGTTATAAGAATTCATTTGAGGGTCGGCTGGATGGCTCGGTTAGAGTGTGAGCCCTGAGCAACAGGGTTGCCGATTCGATTCCCACATGGGCCAGGGAGTTGCGCCCTCCAAAACTAGATTGAAGACAGTGAGCTGCCGCTGAGCTTCTGGAGGGGTGGCCGGATGGCTCAGCTGGTTAGAGCAGGAGCTCTCAACAACAAGGTTGCCGATTCAATTCCCGCATGGGATGGTGGGCTGCGCTCCCTGCAACTAAAGATTGAAAATGGCAACTGGACTTGGAGCTGAGCTGTGCCCTCCCCAACTAAATTGAAGGACAATGACTTGGAGTTGATGGGCCATGGAGAAACACACTGTTCCCCAATATTCCCCAGTAAAAATTAAAAGAAAAGAATAGATTTGAGATCGAATATTTCTTGAAAGAGCATGTGAACCAGATCCCTGGGATTTCTGCCTTTCTATCTCAAGGTATATATTTGTCTAGATTACCTGTGGAACCTAAACAATGGATTCCTTGGACCATATGCTGACAGATCCCCTGGAACTGGGTCCATGTGGAGATGGCCATGGCACACGTATTATGGAGGACTGCCTCCTGGGGGGTACCAGGGTTAGTCTGCCTGAGGACCTTCTAGAGGATGTAAGTTATAACATCGCCACCATTTTCCTCTCTATCAGCTTCCTCATAGCTGCTATTCTAAACCTTATTCATACTCTACAAGTTGTCAGTCTTTTGTGTTCCCTCTGTTTCATTTTCTACATGGCAGCCAGTATGATCTCTCCTTTTTTTAAAAATGTAGAGTCTATTTAATATTCCGATTAAGAAATTATAAGCTACATTCTGCATATTTAATAACGTGTCAACATAACTTGATAATATAAGCCCTATTTTTTAACAAGATAATTTTCAGCAATTAGCAAGTTTTATATTTTAAGAGCAGAATTATATATGTGTTGACATTAAAATGGTTATCCATGTTGTGAATCATAAACAAAACCCAAACATAGTATCTGTGTCCATGAGATAATTCTCTGGTCAGTTAATAGTACATGCCCTGGGATAGCACATCAGCATGCTTTTGATCACTTTCATAGTCAGGCTGTGTAATCATCATTATTATTATAGTGGCTACCATTTGTTATATGTAAGGCACTAGGTATGCTAAAACATCTGTTTATTTGTCTTGCTTATTTGGCCTTATTTCAAACATACAGACAAGTGTGGAGTATCATAAAGAAAACATTCATCTGTGCATCACCCAGGTTTAGGAGATAATTTCATTTAGTCATATTTGGTTCAGATTTTTCAAACATTGTAGATAAAATTAAAGCCACCATTTGCCCTTATCTTATTCCCTCTTGTTGGTATATATCCTTCCTGTCCATGTTATCTTAGCACACTCTTTCAGATAAATCTTATGTCATTCATTTAGTCAGCAAACACTTGTTTTATTAAGTACCTACTTTATGCCAGACACTGAGATTCTAGGAATAAAGTGGTGGGCAAAAACAGGTTTGCAGGAGAAGATGTTGGACAGTGAGCCTGAGGTGCTTTGGTACACACATGCAGAGATACCTTGTAGATGGTTGGATTTCTGGGTTATCTCCTGCTTCAACCGTTTGGTGACTCTCCATTGTCCTTAGGATAGTCACAAGTACTTAACATGTTTACAGGTCCCTTGCCCCTCTCTGTACTCTCTGCTGCTTTCTCGCCCTCCCTGTCCTTGTGCTAGCCACACATTGCTTGAACTCTTTTTGGATTTTTAACTTTCTTGCCTCAACATCTTTTTTCCTTTGCTTATCCCTTGCTATCTTAAATGCCACTTCCTCTGGTCAGCATTCTCTGAAATCTTAAGTCTGGGGTGTGTGCTTCTCCTATGTACTTATAGGTAAACTTCTTAAAGTAAACTTCTTATAAGTGTAATTGCTTATTTAATTGTTACCCCCTCCAGACAATATGTGTGTGTGTGTGTATGTACAGTACTAGTCTGTTTTAATACTTAGCACATAGAAGATACCCCGTATGTAATTGTTGAGTTGAAAATGAACTCCATCTTGCTACTTCTCTCACTTAGCAGGTGACCTCAACTCCTCAAGTTCTCTCTTCCCATGTTGACTTTTTCCGGCCGTTCATTTTAAGCTGAAATCGGATGTCTACTATCATCCCGTGTTGGCAGAAATGATTTCCAAATGGGATTCTCGCTACTGAGATTATTTTCCTCTTTATTATATTTACTGTTGTGTATAAAACTGGTTTATATGTAGTCTTTACTAATTTCTATGTTTTGAGAATTGAGTGAAGATCAGTGGAATTTTAGTTTGTTTAAAAAAACTTAAAAACTTGGATGGTAGGGATGGTTGCATAACAGTGTGAGTGTACTTAATGCCACTGGACCATACACTTAAAAATGGATAACATGGTAAATATTATGTCATGCATATTTTACCACTCACAAAAAACTGAAAAATTGGGGGTGGCCGGATGGCTTAGTTGGTTAGAGTGAGCTCTGAACAACAGGGTTGCCAGTTCAATTCCCACATGGGCCAGTAAGCTGCGCCCTCCACAACTAAATTGAAAACAATGACTTGGAGCTGATTGGCCCTGGAGAAACACACTGTTCCCCAATAAACATTTTTTTAAAAAAACAAAACTGAAAAAATCTATTTTTGTCTTGTTTACTTGCCTTCTCTTCCTAATTCTTCTAGCCAGAGATATTCTTTGATGTGGTCAGCCTCTCAACATGGGAAGAAGTACTGAGTGACTCTCAACGGGACCATCTCCAGCAGTTTCTGCCTCACTTTCCTGAAGACAGTATTGAGCAGCAAAATCAGCTCATCCTGGCCCTGTTCAGTGGGGAGAACTTCCGCTTTGGAAACCCTCTGCACATTGCCCAGAAGCTTTTCCGAGGTGTGTAGCCCAGCATTCTTGATTTGAGAGGGGTGGAAGGTGAATACTACTTTCTTCGTTTTATTCTACTTATTTTTACGTACAGCTACTGACTCAGTAGAGAGTGGTTTTGTGCAACACTTTGCTGTCTTGATCATTCTTTGTTTTAATGAAATTTTTTAGTTTTCATAAGAAACATAAATTATAAGTGTATTGCTCATTGATTTAGTGTAATATGAACTCAACTGTGTAACCACCACCCAGATCAAGAAATAAAACATTATTGCATCCCAGAGTAACCTTTTATGACTAGTCTTTCAAAATTTTTAAAAACAGCTTATCATTTGCTTTATCACATGTCTGTGTATGTGTGATACACACTTACTTTTCTGCAGAAAATATGACACTCTACCGCCAAGCATTTCAGAATATCTCTCTCTATTTTTTTTGGTTGAGAGAAGTTTCACATTAGCTCCAAATTTTCAGGTATATTTGGGGTCAAAATCTTTTTTTTAAATTAATATATATTTTTTTCAGTTACAGTTGATTGTCAGTATTATTTTATATTCGTTTCAGGTGGACAGCATAGTGGTTAGACATTTATATAATTTATGCATTGATCCCCCCAGTTAGTCTAGTACCCACCTGACACTGTACATAGTTTTTGCAACATTGACCATATTCTCTATGCTGTGCTTTACATCCTCGACTATTTTGTAACCACCAATTGGTATTTTTTAATCCCTTTTTACCTTTTTCACCCAGCTCCCCAACCCCCTGCCTTCTGGCAACCATCAATTCTCTGTACCTATGAGTCTGTTTCTAGTTTGTTTGTTGGCTTATTTTGTTCTTTAGATTCCACATATAAATGAGATCATAATAGTACTTGTCTTTGACTGTCGGACTTATTTCACTGAGCATAATACCCTTGAGGTCCATCCATGTTGTCATAAATACTAAGATTTCATTCTTTTTTTTTATGGCCGAGTAATAATATCCATTGTGTGTGTGTGTGTGTGTGTGTGTGTGTGTGTGTGTATACAGACAATTGGATAAAAAAGTGGTGTGTATATACATATACACACCACTTTACATATATGTATATACACACCACTTTTTACATATATGTATATACACACCACTTTTTTATCCAATTGTCTGTTGATGGGCACTTAGGTTGCTTCCATATTAGCTATTATAAATAGTGCTGCAGTGAACATAGGGGTGCATATATCTTTTTGAATTAGTGTTTTGGATCTCTTTGGATAAATATCCAGAAGTGGAATTGCAGCATCATACATTGGTTTTTTTTTTTTTTTTTTAATTTTTTAAGGGACCTCCAAACTGTTTTCTATAGTACCTGCACCAGTTTGCAATTCCACCAACAGTGCACAAGGTTTCCCTTTTCTCCACATGCTCGCCAACACTTGTTTGTTGATTTACTGATGATAGCCATTCTGACAGGAGTGAGGTGATATCTCATTGTGGTTTTAACTTGCATTTCTCTGATTAGTGACATTGAACATCTTTTCATGTGTCTGTTGGTCATGTGTATTTCCTCTTTGGAGAAATGTCTATTCAAGTCCTCTGCCCATTTGTTAATTGGATTGTTTCTTTTTCTGGTGTTGAGTTGTATGAGTTCTTTATAAATTTTGGATATTAACCCCTTATCAGATGTATCATTGGCGAATATCTTCTCCCATCTGGTATGTTGTCTTTCGTTTTGTTGATGGTTTCCTTTGCTGTGCAAAATTATTTTAGTTTGATGTACTCCCATTTATTTTTTCTTTTGTTTTCCTTGCCCAAGGAGATAGATCAGAAAAAATATCACTAAAGTCAGTGTCAGAGTTTACTGCTTATGTTTTCTTCTAGGTGATTTATGGTTTGGGGTCTTACATTTAAGTTTTTAATCCGTTTTGAGTTTATTTTAGTATATGGTGTAAGAAGGCAGTCCAGTTTCATTTTTTTGCATGTATTTGTCCAGTTTTCTCAACACCATTTATTGAATAAACTGTTGTCTTTACCCCACTGTATCTTCTTGCCTCCTTTGTCATAGACTAAATGACCATGTAAGTGTGGGTGTATTTCTGGGCTCTCTATTCTGTTCTATTGTTCGATGTGTCTGTTTTTATGCCAATACCATGCTGTTTTGATTACTATGTAGCCTTACAGTATATAGTTTGATATCAGGTACTGTGATACCTCCAATTTTGTTCTTTTTTTCTCAGGATTGCTGTGGCTATTTGGAGTCTGTTGTGGTTCCATATATATTTTTAAATTATTTGTTCTAGTTCTGTGAAAAATGCCATTGGTATTTTGATAGGGATTGCATTGAATCTATAGATTGCTTTTGGGTAGTGTGGACATTTTAATGGTGTTAATTCTTCCTATCCATGTGCAGCATGTATGTATCTCTTAACAAGGACATTCTCCCACATAATCACAGTCTTAT
Source organism: Rhinolophus hipposideros (assembly GCF_964194185.1). NCBI lineage: Eukaryota > Metazoa > Chordata > Mammalia > Chiroptera > Rhinolophidae > Rhinolophus > Rhinolophus hipposideros. The sequence goes on along the minus strand of NC_138070.1, from coordinate 29,123,774 downwards.
TATCACACCCAGGAAATTTTACATTGATTAAATAATATCATAGAATATCCCATATGCAAATTTTCTCAGTTCCCAAATGTCCTGTATAGTTGCGTTTTAAATCCAGGACCAATTCAAAGTTCATGCATTGTGTTTGGATCTCAACTTCCAAACACTTAACTTCCAAATCTCTTAACTTCCTGAATCTAGGGCTCTCTGCCTTTATTCCACCCTTGTCTTAAAAACAGTGACATTTTTGAAGAGCCTAGGGACACTTGAATTGTAAAACTTTTTGTTTTCTGGGGAATTGTCATCTTTGTTTTCTCGTGATTAGATTTGAGTTAAACTTTTTTTGCCAAGAATACTACATGGGAAATGTTATTTTTCTTTCCCACCATCTCCTCAGAAAGCAAATGATGTCAGTTTTTTCATTGTTGGTAATGCCATGTTTTTGATCCCTTGGTTGAGTGGTGTCTGCCAGACCTACTGATTGTAAGGGTACCTTTTTTTCTTAATTAAGAAGCAATCTGGGGGGTTATACTTTGGGATTATGTGATAATCTTATTTCCCCAAAGCCTTTGTTTCACTCAGTGGTTTTAGCACCCATTGACGATCCTTGCCTGAATCAGTTATTACATTGGGGATTGCAAAATATTTTGGGGCCGTTCTTAAGTCACAGTTTTCTCTCTGTCCTATAGAGAGGCGCAGAGCAAGCCTCTTCTCCTCCCCCTTTCTGGGGTGACTTTGTTTTGGCAGGAGGCCCTGAAAGGACAGTGTATCTTGTTGAGTTTTGTTAAACAGGACAACTTGACAGCTGTAAAAGTGTGGCGAGAATAGGCTCATCTTTTCAAACCTCTCATTATTTTAGGGGGTTAAGATTAGCATTCTCTCCCCTGGTGGGATATTAGTTTAAAGAGGAGTTCCCCTCTGGTTGGATCCCACAAGTTTTATTTCACTGAAGCTTCGGGGCCTTGGGTGGGAATAAACTGTTTCTGGTAGAACCTGCTTGGTTTTAGAGGGGTTACATCAGGGAACTTATGTAATGTTACCACTGTCTATTTTGCTGGCGTGTTTACCCCCAAAACAATATGATAGTCTGGTAAAGATGCAAACAAAAAGTGTCAAGGCAGGAATTTCTGCATATTTCACTCTGTCCAGTGTTGTATTTCAGTTCCAGTGTTGCTGAAGACAATTGCATTGCTATAGTTATTAGGGTTTTCAGTCTTAGCTATCATTGCCTCTTTTTTTTTAATTAAAAAAGTTTTTTTTTCATCTACAGTCAACATATTAGTTTCAGATGTGAACTGTCATTGCTTTTTGGTATTCTTTTACCTTTGGTTCTTTCCTGATCCTGTTTTAAATATTCACGATTTCCTTATGTTCCAAATGCTTATCAAATACCCTTGCCTCTTATTTCATAAAGGAAAGGATCATTTGTCATAAACTCCAGCTTCCCACATCTAGCCTTCACCCCACTTATTGAATTAATTTCCATTCTGACCTACTTTACTTGTCTCAGAGGAAGAAGGACTTTTTCTTCTGCTTAAGGTTAACCTCTGCTCTTGATCCCTTTGTCTTTTACCTCCTCTGGGACCTTGTTTCCTTAGTTAACAATTCTTTCTGTCCCATGTATTTGTTCTACTTGTATATTTACTCCACTTGCTCTTTTTGAGCCTATAGGTGTGTTCAGGAGTCTCATACTAAAAGAAGTCCTTAGCCATCTGTCCCCTTTGTTGTCCTCTGTCATTTTCCTTTATCTCCAAACATCTGTAAGGGCATCTATAGCTGTCTCTTTCAGTTATTCTGTCCATCTCCTTGTGGCTATTCCCTTACTATCCCGTAGAACTGCTCTTGCTAATGACAACAGTGACCACTTTTTCTTTCCCCTTCAACTTTTTAAATTTTAAATTTCACACCCACATAAAAGTTACAAAAATTTATAACAGACACCTATATAGTCTTCACCAGGTTCACCAACTATTAACATTTTGCTACATTTATTCTCTTATTACTGTGCTTATTATCATTATTTTTGCTGAACAATTTGAGAGTGTTGCAGACATAGCACCCCTAAATTTTTCGCTATTAACCTCTGAAGAACAAGAACATTCTGTTACATAACCACAAATGATCAAATTTAAAAATATAAAAAATACAGAAATTTTCTGTATTTAATTCTGTGTGTAAATATGAAATTTAACATTGACATATTGTTATCCAGTATATAATCCATATCATTATATTTCACCAGTTGTTCCAATAAGCATTTTCCTCCTTCTACATGTCTCTTGAGTGAACATGTAATTTCCAAACTAGTAAATGCTTTTTCGTTCTCTTCTTGATCCCTCTGCATCATTTGATGCCTTGACCACTTCCTCTGTCTTGACACTTCCCCACTTTGCATCAGTGATTCTTCCCTGTCCTGGATTTCTTCCTGTGTCTTTGACATCTCCTCTCTCCCTTTCTTTGCTAATCCCTCTTCCTCTCATTGTTCCTGTCTTTCAGGTTCTCTACACTTGCTGCTTTCACTCACTGTTTCTCCACTGGTGACTCTTGCCAGGGCTGCTTCTGCAGTCACCTCCACATGGCTACCAGAACTTCTTAAAACTTCACTTTTGAGGATGTTTGCCAATTGCCTTCCCTTAGAATAAAATTCATATGAGGCTCTGTGTGACTTCGTCCCTGCCCACTTAACCAGCTTTATCTGATATTACTCTCTCCTTTTTCACTGCTCTGTAGCCCAGTGTTGGCCACTAGAAATATCACGTGAACCACAAGTTCAATTTTAAAATTTCCAATAGCCACATTAAGAATAGTGAAAGCAAGTATACTCAAGATGGCGGCCATCTGGAGTCATCCTGGGGGCTGTGAGGAGGAGCGGGATCATGGCAGCGGCCGAGGAGCGGAGTCCAGGGGACCAGGAAGAAGAGGAAGAGGAGGAGCAGTTGGTTTTGGTGGAATTGTCAGGAATTATTGATTCAGACTTGCTCTTAAAATGTGAAAATAAATGCAAGATTTTGGGAGTTGACACCGAGAGGCCCATTCTGCAAGTGGACAGCTATGTCTTTGCTGGAGAGTATGAAGACACTCTTGGGACCTGTGTTATATTTGAAGAAAATGTCGAACATGTGGATGCAGAAGGCAACAATAAAACAGTGCTAAAATATAAATGCCATACGATGAAGAAACTCAGTATGACAAGAACTCTTCTAACAGAAAAGAAGGAAGGAGAAGGAAACAGGTGGTGTGGAGTGGCTGCAAATTCAGGATAATGATTTCTCTTATAGACCAAACATGATTTGTAGCTTTCTACAAGAAAACGAAGATGAAGAAGTTGTAGCTCCATCTCCTGATAAACCTTTGAGTTAGAAGAGCAAGAGATTCAAATGAAAGATAATTCAGATCTGAGTTATGAACAGGAGAAACCACTGCACTTCGGAATAGAGGATTCTGGACCTCTTATTGATATTCCTTCTTCTGAAACAGAAAGTTCTATTTTTATGGAAACTCAAGATGCTGCCTTAGAAATCACTCCTAGATGAAATGTTTTTCATAATAATTAGTCATGAACTTTTAAGAGTTTTTATGTAGAATAATTGTGTAGCTTTCAGTTCACTCTTTTATTATTTTTATTGGCTATACACACTTTTGCAATTATTGCTACAACTTAATATACCATAATCATTAAAGGACCAGTTATAAATGGAATTTTAAAAAATATTGTTAAAATGACTAGGGACCCTTCTCTGATGAGTCCTTTAAATTGGAGGTTTTACTAAGGTAAGTTTTCTATTGCAGCCATCACAAATTACCACAAACTTAGTGGCTTAAAACAACACAAATATATTACAGTTTTATAGGTCCGCAGTTTGACATGGGTCTCACCTGGGCTAAAATCAAGGTATTGGCAAGACTTTGTTCTTTTCTGGAGTGGGGTGACTGGGGAGTAGAAATGGCATTTCCTTGCTCAGTCAGTTGGCAGAATTCAATTCGTTGAAATTGAAGTATCACGGTCCCATTTCCTTTCTGTCAGCTAAGGGCCATTTCCAGCTTCTAGAGGCTGCCTGCATTCCTTGGCACATGGTCCCCTTCTCTTCAAGGCCAGCAACGGTGGGTCAAATTCCTCTCCTGCTTAAAGTCTATTCTGCTTCTTCCATTATCCTATCTCTGACCAACCTTTCTTGCCTTCCACCTTTAAAGGTCCATTTGATTACATTGGGCCCACTTGGATGACCTCACTATTTTAAGGTCTATAACCTTAATTCCATCTGCAAAGTCCCTTTTGCTGTGTAACTTAAACAGGTATAAAACTGAGGAGTAGGGCATGAGAATCTTTGGGGGGCCATTATCCAGTCTATCACTGTACGTGTTACATATCTGGGAACAGAAAAATAGTTTAGGACAATGGTAAAATTGGTGATATTCTAGCTGTAATTCCATTCCTTTCCCACTTGAGAAAGATTATTGGAATTCAGCTGTGAGTAGCAGTCACTCTATTATAGTGATAACATAGACTGCTCTAATTAGTATTTTTTAATGTAAATTATTCACAGACTTTGATACCTTGTTACGGGTTGAGGTATATATGAAATTGCTAATATTTGATTGTTTCTGACTACAGAAAAAAAGGCAATTTTAAATGGTTTAACTTGGTAGTAATAATTTAAAACACCTTACATTAACTATGTATCATAACTGTTGGAAGTATAACTGTATGTAATGCTAGGATGAGGATTTTTTTTTCTTCAATAAGTTTTTGTAATTTTTACAAAAAAAAAATTTACCTTGATTAAAAACGTTTCCAAATCATAAAAAAAAAGAATAGTGAAAGCAGTTAAATTAATTTTAATGTATTTTAATTTACTAATAATTTAAATAATATTATTTTAACTTTGTATATTCCAAATATTATTTTAACAGAGGTGTAGTGTTTAATAGCTGTCAAAAAGTCTGAGGAAACTAAAGAATGAAGGAACATAACTTCAAAGAAGTACAGAGGCAAAGAAGTAGAATACTAGCTCAGTTTCTACACATTAAACAGTATCATTTGCATGAGAGTGCTGGCTCATTTCTTTAAGGTCAAATTTCCTGTTTCCCTATAATAGGCTGCATAACATGGTGGTTAAGAGCTTGGCCTCTGGAGCTGGACTACCTGAGTTCAAACCTGATTTCCCCTTTTATTACATGTGTGACCTTGGCAAGTAATTTACCTTCTCAATTTCTTCATCTGTAGAATGAGACTTTAGTAGTACCTTCTTAATAGGGTTGTTATGAAGATTAAATGAGTTACTGTATGCAAGGCCCTTATATAGTGGCAGTTATGTGAAGTACTAAGTGTTTGCTGTTATTAATTGCCTTGGATACTATTAGAGTAGTTGGGGAAAAAAGAAACACCTTGTGCTTTGACCCCGTATTTTAGCTTTCTGATTAACTTCTTATTTTCCTCTCAGTCTTTCTCATCATAATATTTCTCAAATCTAATATATCCAAAATGGACCTCTTTCAGACCTCCTCATTTCAGGTGATGGTACCAATTGCTCATGTCCAGTGATTGAGGTACCATGCTTAGTTGACCTCTCCACTCCCCTTCCTGCCCCAGCATCTGAACTATCAGCAAGTCTAATCTTTCTCCCTCAAAAATGTATCTCAAGTTTCTACTTCCATGTACCTAACCACTATTTATTAATTAGCTAATGTGTGCCAGATATTTTTTGAGGTTCTGGAGATACAGTAATGATCTTACATTCTAATAGGAAAAAATAGATGATAAATAAGCAAATATTTGTTGGTATTAAGTGCTACAAAGAATAAGAAAGGGAAAGGGACCAGACTGCTGGGGAGTAGCTGTTTTATCATACCTAAGATATTTGGGGAAGTCCTCTCCATTGATATTTGAATGGAAACTTAACAAAGGTCGGAAGAGTAAACCGTGAAAATATTGGGTGTTAGTAGAAAGCATTGCAGGCAGAGGGAACTTTAAGTACAGAGGCCTTGAGAAAGTAAGATATATGGCCTGTTCAGGAAACAGCATGGAGGCCAGTGGGGATGGGGTAGAGTGAGCAAAAGGAAAACTGGTGGGAGATGGAGACAGGTCATGAAGGGCCTTGTAGATTATCTTTAGGGCCTTGGCTTTTGTTGAATGTAGAGGGAAACCATCAGACCAAGCCACCATCATTTCTTACCTAGATTGCTGCTCTAGTTTTTCTTCTTTTTTTTTTGCTCCCAGCCATGTCATTCTCCACCTTTAAACCCTTCAAATTATTTCCATTGCACTTAGGAGAAAATCGAAACTCCATACCACGACCTAAACGTTTCTGTGTGGTTTGATCTCTGCCCACCTTCCCAGGTCATTTTGTGTCACTCCTTAGCTACATCCTACTCTCTGCAACCTACTGCTTTAGTCATCAGACATTTCAAGTTTTGGAACATGCCAGTTCTTTCTTGCTTCAGGGCTTGCTTTAGTACATACTGTTCCTTCTGCCTTTTCTCCATTTTCACTTCTTATTTTTAAAAATTCCCATTTATTTTCCTCCAGGTTTTTTTTTAAATTTGTAAGCATATGAAAAAGTTGAAAAACAGTACAACAAACATTCATATAACTTTTACCTATATTCATGAGTTGTGAATATTTTGCCACAACTGCTTTAATCAGGCCTCATTTTATGTATCATTCATTAGCGATCCCTTTCCTGGTATAACTCTCTTTACAGTTTTTTTCAAGTTAATTTCCGTATAGTACTTAAGAGAGTTGAATATTATCAACCTGTTTACCTATTTATTTTCTCTCTCACTGGACTGTAGGCTCCTCATAGGCAGAGGTTATCTCCTCCCCCCTTCCTCCTGTATTCCAATTTGAGTTGACCATATTTTAAGCACTCATTAAATATCTGTTACCTGATCTGTATATAGTTGTACCTCTATTCTTTTCAGATGGACACTTTAACCCTGAGGTGGTCAAGTATCGGCAGCTATGCTTCAAGTCACAGTACAAGCGATACCTCAACTCTCAGCAGCAGTATTTCCATCGGCTGCTGAAGCAGATTCTGGCTTCCCGGAGTGTAAGTAATGTTGGTAACTGGCTATACAATGTGGACAGTGAACTCACAGATTTCATGACCTTAAGAAGTGTTTCAGGTACCAAGTACAAAAGACACCACTAAGAAAAAAATAATACCAGTTAACTAACCATGGCACAATTAAGCTATATCATTTTTTCTTATGATCAGTTTTAAGATGTACTCTGATTTCAGAGATGTTAAAACATGAAAAAAAGGTACCTCTTAAAACTGATGAAATATTGTAGCTTCAGTATTTACATAAGTGGCTTTCAGATCCATCATGGCTTATTAAGAGAACCAGGTTGCTCAGGAATTGATGTGTGAGAGTGTGTGGGCCTCGAATGCCCTGACGGATATGTCGTGCACTAAGCTTAGTGGTCCCTGGGGCCAGACCAGCCTGGTAATTCTTTGAGGTAAAGTTGTTCTGCTGTAAGTAGTTTAAACTTCAGTATGGAAATATTTGGGTGTGTCATATAATAAGTATTCATTCTCGATGGAGCAGTTCACTCAGATTTAGAATTTTTGCCATGTAATAATCAATATAGGCCCTTTTTGTTGGGACATATTCATATACATGCATTTCTTTATGATCTGGAGAGAGGGAATAGCACTTGTTAAACAATGAAGAGAAGAAACTGGGGACTGAGAATGTACCAGAACAAGCTTTGGATGATGAAGTATCCCCATCTGATCTCTTCCTAGGACCTACTGGAGATGGCCCGGCGGAGTGGCCCCGCCCTTCACTTCCGGCAGAAGCGCCCTTCACCTTCCCGCACACCTGAAGAGCGGGAATGGCGAACCCAGCAGCGCTACTTAAAGGTCTTGAGGGAAGTGAAGGAGGAGTGTGGTGACACAGCATTGTCATCTGATGAAGAGGGTGAGTGTCCTTGGTTACTTGGGTAGCTGAGGTGTTGGAATTATACCAGCAGCCTGTTGTTTGGTTGGAGCCAGTGGTAGCCATTTACCTCCCCAGCCAGGAAGCCATCCCAGTTGTCTTATCTGGGGCAGGGTGGGTGGTGGGTAGTGGGACTCAGAACCCATTGGTCTTTGGGCACAGACATGCCTGTTACGTGGGACATGACTACGTGCCTTTTTTACCCTTGATGCTTAATGGCACTTGAGTTTAGATGAGATGTATCCCTGCATGGCAGGGCTCTCCACAGTAGGCCTTGTCTGGTCCTATTGTGCCACTTGAGAGAACTGCTTTTCCCCTTACAGGCGAGTAGTAGTGACTGTTGGCCTGCTGCAATGCGACCCCATCACGTCTCTCTTCCTGGAAGAGCCGTTTATATGACCTAAGTGTGCTCCAGTTCGTCTGGGGAAGGGTCAGAAAGGAATGGTGGAACCCTGGCCTCATGTTGTTGGCTTACCCTTGTTGAACCCAAATGGCCACTTACCCAATCTCCCCTATTGGAGTCCACAGCCACGTTGGATTTACAAGAAAAATTTTCTTTTGAAGATCTCAGCTCATGGCTTCCGAGCTCTCCAGCGCGTTCTCCTAGCCCTGCGGTGCCCCTGAGGGTGGTGCCCACGCTTTCGACCACGGATATGAAAACTGCAGGTGAGAACTGAGCTGATGCTGTGGACATTCTGGGAAATCTGGATGTGGATCTGAGAACTCCCTTAGAGGGAGGTGGGTACTAGGTTCTTACCTGCCAGGAAAACAAAGCAGTGTTCCTTAGAATTATGAGATTTGGAGAAGACTTTGTATACTCCCACTTTTTTTTTACAAATAGGCCTTCATTCCATCCTTTGCTTTGAAAGTTTTTCAGCTGGTATTTTGGGCTAAAGTAGAATCTTAAAATAGTAATACTAAGGGACCGTTCAATAATAGAACAAAAGGGGTACCAGAGCCATAACAATTTCTTAAAACATGTATGAAATTAGAGAAGAATTTTTAATTGGGATAGGAATCAAAGAAGAATGTTAAGAACCTTTCATGTGTTTTAGGAGCAGCTGAGTAACTGAAATCATTGTTATTGACCATTGTATAGGCAAACTGAAGAGTTGGTTCTGTGACTGTTTCAAGATTGTTGGTACTTGTAGTATACAGGAGTCAGAAGGGAAACTCAGAGAAATATCTTATTTTCAAATATCACAAGTGACCAGAAAGATTTATATTTCAGCATTGTGTTAGTGAATGACCTAGTCCATGTGGTTTGGTTCATTTCCTCTCAGATAAAATAGAACTGGGGGACAGTGACCTGAAGATAATGTTAAAGAAGCACCATGAGAAGCGGAAACATCAACCAGTAAGATTGGGGGCGGGATGTGAGCGGTCATTAGCAGTTACAGTCTAATATATCTGGATTAGCTATTGTGAGGAAGATAACGGGTAGTCACTACCTCATTTCTGCTTCCTTTCCTTATTATTGTTAGGGGACAAGAGCAGCCAAAGAGATTAGTTAACACCAAAGATGTGAGAAAAAGACACATGCTTTGACTTTATGAGGCATGCTTGACACAGTGTCCGATTTAATGTTTATAATAAGACTGGTATATGAAGCATCATATCCATTTTACCAGTGCTCAGAGCTAGTAAGTGGCAGAGCCAGGAGTCAGATCCTGTGCTCTTTCCACCTTGTACCATTTCTGTTACTCCACTGAATCAAGGTAATGCAAGTGCATCCAAGTCAGTGAGCAGAGTGAAGGAAGAAAAGGCAGTCCGTCTAAGGCAGAGTGGTGAGGTGGGAAGGTCCCACATACGAAGTCAGAACTGACTTCTATCTTTTCCACTTACCATGATAATTGGGCAAATCCCTTAACTTCTCTGAATCCCATTTTCAGACTGTAGAATAGAATGATATTTAACAAGACTGTTTGAAGAGCACCTAAAATAAGGAATGCAAAACAGCTTTATAAACTAAATGCCATACAATAGAAAGGTTGGAACTGGGTTCTCCTATGCCCCATTATGAAGAGCAGTTTTTATCTCTATATTTTTAATTCAACATGATTTCCTCAAGTGCATGTAAAATGTAATTATCTGTTAGATAAATTGGCAAAGCCCCAGTTTTAGCTCCATTTTCAGGCTTCCATAATAAATTTCTGAATATCACATCTAGGATCACCCGGACCTTTTGACAGGGGACCTGACTCTGAATGACATCATGACCCGAGTAAATGCTGGCAGGAAAGGTTCTCTAGCAGGTAAATGATGTCCTCTGTAGGTAGTCATCATCTTAACATGGTGTTAAATTACGCGAGCCTCTCTACATGTTGTAAAAATAAGTGAAATCACAGCTTTCTTCTGGCTGATAACCTTTTATTGTTATTGCCTCTAATGGATTTATAGGTGGAAAATGAATATAAAGTCAGAACGATAGATCATTGGCTCCTTAGTAAGTGTTAATATTAATTTGTAAATGACTGGTTTTGGTAAAAACCAAAAAACAAAAACAAACTAAATGTCTTATTTTTGAGACTTTTCTTTCTTTTACAGATGGGCCTTTGGGAAAATATGCAAAGATCCCTCACTTGCAGTTTTTGACTTACATTGCTTTTTCTTCCTAGCCCTATATGACTTGGCTGTCCTCAAAAAAAAGGTTAAGGAAAAAGAGGAAAAGAAGAAGAAGAAAATAAAAATGATCAAATCCGAGACAGAGGATTTGGCTGAGCCCTTAAGCAGTACTGAAGGGATCCCACCTCTGTCACAGGCTGCATCTCCACTGGCAGTACCTGCTATCAAGGAGGAGTAAGTGAGCAACGGGGATTGCTGCTCGAGGGTGAAAGGTGTAGCTGAGGGCTGTGCCCAGTACCGGTGCTTGGTGTGATCCGGTTTGTGTGGATCCTGTGAGGCCTGAGCCCTGGGGGCCCTGTTAGGGAAGGTGTGTAGTGTGGCCCTTTATTGAACTTTCTTTATGACTGCCTGGAGGATTGGAGGACCTAAGCCAATCTAGAGATATGTTCTGGGTCTTTTTTGTTCTTACATTTTTTTCTTCACTTATTAGGCCTCTTGAAGACCTCAAGCCTTGCCTTGGAATCAATGAAATATCTTCCAGCTTCTTCTCTCTTCTATTAGAGATCTTGCTGCTGGAGGGGCTGTCTAGCCTTCCTGTGGTAAGAGTTTTGGAAAAGTCAGTTTTCAAATTGTAGAAATCTTTAGTGGTCTATAGCTTGAGAAGCAGAACTCTGGGTCCCTCCCAAAGCCCTGCAACCACCTTGTTTTGTGGATTGGGCAGACTTGGACAGAAACATCCCTGCTTCTCTGCGCATTCGTGGAATTGCTGGTGTGGCACAAAAATCTAACTCGATTCTCCCTTTTCTTTCCCACAGCTAGAGGAGCGGGTTTTGGATTGGCAATCATCTCCAGCCAGCTCCCTGAACAGCTGGTTCTCTGCGGCTCCCAACTGGGCAGAGTTGGTGTTACCAGCCCTGCAGTATCTTGCTGGAGAAAGCCGTGGTAAGGTCCTTTTTTCTGTAGGGTCACTATGTTTTTTCCCCTCTTTGTCTAATTAATTCTTATAGTGAACTGCAGCTTTACTGGTTAAATCCATTCTGGCTTTCTATAATGCCATGCATTTCTTGGAGGTCTCTGCTATCCTGATACACTATGAAACATTCAGAAGTTATCTCAGAGTTCAGGGATGTCAGTTTTTCTGAGTTTAGCACTCTCTGACCTGTGTGGCTTGTTTATGTAATCCATTTCTTACAGCTATACCTTCCAGTTTCTCTCCATTTGTTGAATTCAAAGAGAAAACTCAGCAGTGGAAATTGCTTGGTAAGTAATTCATATTACCTTCCCATAACACTAGGTTTTCGTTCTCTCATTTCCTCCCCTAAGCTTCTTTTGCCTTTCATTCAGTAGTATATATAGCCCAGTAGAAGTTTGAAAACGGCAGTATTAAATCCTATGTTACTTAGTAAAAGACTCTTTCAAGGCCCTTTGATATGGTCTGAATTTCACCTTCTTCCCCTCCTCCCATTGGATTTTGGCTCACCATAGCTGAGGTGGAATAGCGCTTCTATTACGGTGCATTCTGGTGCAGGCTAAATTTAAATCTGCAGGGGTATTTTACAATAGAATCAACATTTATATTAACTGTACCTATGGTTTTAGATTAATTTGTAGTAATATAGTTATTTTTCTTTTGTAAAAATGAGCTTTGCTCCTGAGGATAATATACAACAAGATGTTGAACAGCTCTGAAGAAGGAACAGTTATTTCTAAGGAACAGGATCCTTATTTTTGTTTTAAGTTTATAAAGTTCCACTTACTGTGTAAGTTGTAGTAACAGCACCTGAAATAATTTGGTGACTGTTACCTGGTGATGGTGATGAGGAAATTGAATGTTGATTTCCTACTGAAATTCCCACACCTTTTTCTTTACTCTCTCTCGAGTGGTCTAGGAAGGGATACATGGAAAGAAGGTTCTGAAAGCAGTAGATTCATCCATTCTTATAACATTTATTCAGCTTTTAGGTGTCAGGCACTGTGTTAGATGCTAGGAGATACAATGGTTTGCTGGTTATAGACAGCGTGCTCCCCTCGTGGTATTTAAGGTTTGTTTGGGGAACAAATAGTCATTCAAATGAAATAACAGATTTACACATTCTGTAAGGGAAAAGTACCAGAAAGGATGGAAATTATGATGCATTGGTCTACACCTACTACAGAGTTGGGGACGGCCTTTCTGAGGAAGGAACATGTGAGCAGAAATGTTAATGATGATTAGGAAGGAGCAAGGCAGATGAAGGGGAAGGGCATTCCAGGTGGAGGAAGTAGTGTTGGTCAGTGGTGTCAGGGAAGTTTTGGTTAGAAAAGATCATACAAGCCTGCGTAGAGATGATGATAATCTGGACCCGGGTGGAGAGAATGGATAAATTTCAGACAGTTTTAGGTGGTGAAAGCCACAGGACTTGGTTATGAATTGGATATGGGAATGAAGGAAGAGTGTTGTCACAGATCGCTTTGCTAGATTTGTATCTAATGGATCAGGGTGCTGTTTGTTGAAGTAGGCAGCTGTGGAGGACAGTCCAGACTTGGGTGAGGGTGAAGATCACGAATTTAATTTTGGATATGCTGAGTCTGAACTGCCTTTGAGGCAGTTGAGTGGAGATATTGAATAGGCAGTAGAACATTAGGGTTTAGAATCCAGTCAAGATAGAGTTGTTGGCATATATACAGTATTTAAAGCCAAAAGCATAGGGCGAAAGTGTTAAGTGAGGAGAAAAGAGGGCGTAGGACTAAGCCTGGAGAAACTGAAGCAGAAGGGGCTGAGTGGGAGAGCATATGGAGAGGAAGTGACTACAGAGTTTGGAGGAAACCATGAGATAGTTGAATCTTGGAAGCCAAGGAATGAGAGCCAAGAATTGGGAAGTGGTCGTTAGTCTTGATTGCTACCAAAAGGTTTAGTAATATGAAAAGTATGGATTTGTGGATGTAGAAGGAATGAAGAATTTCTTGTAAGAGTGATTCCTTATCAGAATGACGACCAGTAAGGACAGTGGTGAGCTGAAAGCTAATGGCTTGAAATCAGCCATAGTGGGACTCTTAGGCCAGGGGTGGCAAACCTTCTAGGACTGGGTGTTAAGTATTTTAATCTTGTGGGCCAGATGCTTTCTGTTGCAACTACTCAGCCCTGCCATCATAGTGCAAAGCAGTTGTAGACAGGATGTAAGTGAATGGACATAGCTGTGTGCCCATAAAACTTTGTTTACAAAAACAGAGTGGCCAGTTTGCTGACCCTTAATGTGTACCATGGAAATCTGCAAATGTTACCAGTCAGGGCCCCCTTTCTTGCAGTTAGTTAGACATTTACTGGCACACCACTGGTTAAAGAGACAGTGAATATCGTTAACCTAAAGATAAAAGACCGTTCAAAGTGAGAGGCAACAAACATTTATTTGAGATAAAAAAAAAGAATAGTTATTCTGGAAGCACTGATTTAGGCAGAAGCCCAAATGATGTTCCAGTTAGGAGACAAAGACAGTGGGTATTTATGGAAGGGGAACAATTATATCAATAGTGGGCATTTCTATTGGTGCAGATAAGCTAACATAGTGACGCCAATTTTTTTTTAATTGAAATTTATTGGGGTGACAATGGTTAGTAAAATTACATAGGTTTCAAGTGTACAATTCGGTAATACATCATCTCTATGTCACATTGTGTGTTCACCACCCAGAATCAGTTCTCCTTCCATCACCATATATTTGACCCTGTAGCGACGCTAATTTTGAACAATGTCTTGAATTTTCATTCTGGTAGTCATCAGTCCAGTAGCCATAGTAACTGCTTTCTTGTTATCTTTGCAAACAGTTCTTTGGGCACAATATTTAGGCCCAGTCCAAAGGTTATTTTGCCCTGTTTGAACATTCCAAAGGTTTGAGGCATAAAGACCTACACGGCAGTTCCTCTGGCATGGCAGCACCGTCTCCAGTTTAAAGTGACTCCATTATTACTTTTTTAACAATCTAAATAATTTTTTCTGGAGGTGTAGCAGGGGAGGAAAGGATAGTAAGGGGAACTTACGGTCAAGACAGGTATTTTTTTGAAATGAGAGAAACTTTGAGTCTAAGTGTTGATGGAAAGGATACAGTGAAAAAGAAGGAAGTTGAAAATACAGGAGAGAAGGGGAAATTTACCATATAAATTCCTGAGACAAGGGGAAGGGCTTGGCCTTGGATGGCAGGAGGCAGTATATTTCTGAAAATAGCATATAATGGATATACAGCAGTAGGCTTGTAGGTTTTGTGGAAAGTTTGAGGTAGTTTGGTCTGATGACTTTTCTGTTAAAGTAGAAGGTAAGAGGTGAGGTTCTGTTGTGAATGAGAAAGGGAGGTTGAAAAGAGTGAGGAAATAGTTACTATGGAGCGTGGGAAAACCAGCTTGACCAGAGACAATATTAGATTACTGGGTGGTGTTGGGGCCAGTGGAGGCTGCTTGTCATTCATTTATAGTGGCATTCTTTACCATTTTGTGTATCTCTGACAGCCCTCAGCTGTCTGAGCTGAAGCATGGAGGATATATTAATAGATAGTTCAGAATTTGAGTTTTGCTAGATTGGAACGATGCAGATAAGAGAGCAGAGGTATTAAGTATTACTGTATTGGTAAGGCTGCCATTGAAATGATGGCCGTAGGCTCTGAACTGAGTAGGGAGAGAAGTATGAAGGAAGGGGGCTAATGGGACTGAGAAGTGGACTAGCAGTTCTGTTGAGTCCCAGTAATGTTTTGGTGGGAGTAAATAAGCAAGGAAAACTAGATGATTATGGTTGGGAGTGGGGCAGAATGTATAGATTAGTAGAAAGGTTCTCAACCCTGGCTGTGTATTGCAGTTAGTTGGGGAACTTTTTAAAAATACTGCTGCCTAGGTCTTACCCACAGAGGTCTGATTAATTGTTTGGGTGGAACCTGAGCCTTGGTATTTTAAAAATTCCCAGGTGATTCTTATTTGGAGCCAGGTTTAGGCATGGATTAGGCAGCGGATAAGGCATTTGAAGATGGAGCAGTTTTAGGTAATGACAGAGTCCAGTTGTGATTGTGGGAGGGAGTGGCTGCGGTGGAGTTAGAGGTAGGAGGTTACTGAGGTCCCAGAACTGGCGTTAGGATATTGGATGGACGATCTGTGTGGATGTGGCGGTTACTCAACATGGTGGTGGGAAGTGCACCGGTGAGCAACAAGGTAGGCATGCGTTCTGTGAGGAGGAGTGACTAGGTCAGCCTGCTAGGAGTAGGGGGGACAGGGTGGGTAAGGTGGATGGTAAGAGCCTGAGGGACCAGGCTTTTGTTTCATTTCGATTTTCTAGAAGAGCTGAAGAGAGTCTGGCATTAGTTACGGCGTTGAGGGAGGAACCCAACTCTGAGGGACATGGCCGTGAGAGAATAAATAGCCAGCATACCATAAGGAAGTGGAAAGGCTATTATGAGAAGAGGATTAGGCTGTAGGAGAATTTACTGATTAAGAAGTAGCGTTTCTAAAAGGCAGAATGGAAGTAAGAGGAGTTGACTCAGGGTAGGAAAGTTCAGAGCTTACTGGGATGGTGGTATTGTGCATTGACTAATGAAAACAGTTTAAAAGACCTGGTGAGGTCACCTCAGCAGCCTTTGAGAAGGGTAGGTCGTGAGGGCGCCTTCTTCACCCAGGCAGACCTGGGTGACGTTGGTCTCTGTGGCTTCTACTCTGGGCAGGAGAGATAGGTATCATCATGTAGTAAGTGCTACAGTAGGAGTCTGCACAAAGTGATAGGGGAGGTGGGCACAGAGGCAAAGTGCTCATCTCTTTTAAGGTCGGTTAGGTGGAGTCACGCTTTTCCCTGGCCTCGGGTCTTCTTATTGTTGTGTTGTGATAGAATGCCTTTGTACCCCTACTAGCCGGAAGGAGCCTTTTTTGACCCTCAAGAATAGGACTTCCTAGGTTAAGCTTTCATAACATCCTTTGTGACACCGACCACTTTTAGATTTTATTTACGTAATATCTGCTCTTTCCTCACTTGACTATAAACTCCATGAGGGAAGAGAGTGAATTCCCAAATAACCCTTGCTTAGTATGCAGCGCTTGACCCACACTAGCTACTCAACAAATACCTATTGAATGAGTGATTCAATTAGAGACCGGCCAAGAGTGGTAGTCAGGCAGACAGTGATGGGAGGGCAGTACAGGCTGAGGGGATAGGGTGTGCAAGGACCATCTCTGTGGGGCCTCATATGTTCTCTCTGGCGCCGATAGAGCAAGTAAGGAGAAAGTAGGATTCTGAGTAATACCTTAAATTGGTTTATTTTTATTATTATTGTGTGCCTTTTCATTCTTCTAATAGGCCAGTCCCAAGATAATGAAAAGGAATTAGCTGCACTCTTCCAGCTGTGGCTAGAAACCAAAGACCAGGCCTTCTGTAAGGTATAGTTTTTAAGACATACAGATCTTACTGGGTTCCCAGAGTCCTTAAGTTAGCCAGAATTCTTTAGTCCATTTACCTGTTAATATTTTCCTTTTCTCCAGCAAGAAAATGAAGACAGTTCAGATGCCACAACACCTGTTCCTCGGGTGTGAGTATAATACTATAATGGTGGGTGGTATCCTGTGAAACCATAGTTTAAAGTACTGCTATGATTTTTCTAACCTTTTTTTTTTTTTTTGAATAAGGAAAGGGTTTATTGAAATGGTACCATAGCGAAAAGAAGGGAGCTTTCTAGTTTTTCTAACATTTCTTAGTGTGTTAGTAAAAGTCGTAATAGACTTCAGAGATCCTAGAGGTCCACTGATTTTTACCTGCCCAACATACCTGAGGAAGGCAACACCCCCTCCCGCACACCCCCACCCCATCAGTAAGAGTAGCTCCCTGAGGAAAGGATTCTGATGGGGGAGGAGATTGTATAGTAGTTTCTGAGGGGCATGTGATCTACTTTGTA
Source organism: Rhinolophus hipposideros (assembly GCF_964194185.1). Lineage (NCBI taxonomy): Eukaryota > Metazoa > Chordata > Mammalia > Chiroptera > Rhinolophidae > Rhinolophus > Rhinolophus hipposideros. The sequence continues at coordinate 29,106,387 of NC_138070.1, read as the reverse complement.
AGCGGGCATACTTTTTTCCCTGAATTCCCCTCCTTCATTTCCCATTTGAGATGATTTATCTAATCCACCTTCTGTGTTTTACCTATAAAGAAATTGAGGCATGAGGTTAAGTGGCTTGCTGAAGGTTAGTGACAGGACACAGGCGAGAATTTAGGTCTCTCGACCTCTCGTCCTGAGCTCTTTGTATCACATCATCTCACGTGACTGTTTCTAGTCTGGTATGGTTCTTTTCTCCCCCTAGCTTTGTTGAGGTAGAATTGATGTATAACATTGTGTTTATTTGATAACATGCATTTATTGTGAAATGTTTACCACAATAAGGTTAGTTAACATCCATCGCCTCACAATGATGACCAGTTTTTGTGTGTGTAGTGAGAGCATTTAAGATCTCTCAGTAATTTTCAAGTATATAAAACAATATTGTTAACTGTAGTCACTGTGCTATATACATTAGATCCCGAGAACTTACTCATAAGTGGAAGTTTGTACCTTTTAATCAACATCTCCCCATTTCCCTCATCTACCAGGCCCTGGTAACTATCATTCTACTCCCTGTGTTTATGAGTTCAGCTTATTTTTAGATTCCACAAAATTCTTTATGTTCCAGAAGAACTGACTATGTGGTACGGCCCAGCACGGGGGAGGAGAAACGAGTTTTTCAGGAGCAGGTAAGAAATAGCTAGAACCCAGTGTAAATCTCTGCATCTGTGAGGTCACACAGAGAGAGGCTCTCCTTGAGTCCAGATTCTTAGAGGAAATTCACACCTTTAACTTTGGATATTCTGTCGGTTGGGATTATTTATTAGGGGCAGAAATGGTGTGAAGAAAGGGGATAAGAAATGTTTTGATGACGTTTTCTTCTAGATAGCAAAATACATTTATATTTACCTCTTTGTCCCTTTGCTAGTGACGAGGGCTTTGGAGACTATCCTTTCCCCATTGTAGTTGGCTCAATATTCCTAGTGGAATAGCCTGTTTTCTTCTGGTTTTAATCTCTCCAGGTTGATCCCTTATTGTATGGGAACTAGCAAGAACCCTACTAGTTCTGATTTACAAGCCATGTGCCTTTTCTCTTGATAGGAGCGTTACAGATACAGCCAACCCCATAAGGCGTTCACCTTTCGCATGCATGGCTTTGAGTCTGTAGTGGGGCCCGTGAAGGGCGTGTTTGATAAGGAGACCTCACTCAACAAGGCTCGGGAGCACTCCCTGCTGCGCTCTGACCGGCCTGCCTATGTCACCATCCTGTCTCTTGGTATGCTCACTTTTTTTTTTCTAATTAGCTTTGTTCCCTCCCACCCTCCATCCCACAGGAAGGCTTTGAGGGTCAGGTATAGCTTTAGGAAGCTTAGGAGTTTGGGAAGCGGGAATTCTACCCCCCCAGAGATTTATCAGGAATGAGTGTTTCTTCCCTGAAGTTTTGTGTCCTGAATGTCTTTGGCCGTCTGGTGAAACCTGTGGGCGCCTTCTCAGAATTGTGTCTTAAATTAAATGCATAAAATAAAATATATAGAGTTACAAAAGAAACCAGTCATATTGAAATAATTATCAGAGTATTAAGACAAATTTGTGCAGAAATATATGTGTTTTTATTATATTAAATGACAAGCTCTAGCAGTAGGTCTTATAAGTTCTGTAATTTCCAAATAGTGATGAGTGGAAATGATTTATTTTGTATGCGACAGTTGTAATGTGATATGAAAAGATCTGATTTCTCTTACAACATCACAGCACTGCCAGTGCATGGTTTGTTACCTTTGTTTATAATAATTATAAGATACCATGGACTTTCAGTTTTGGCTAAGTGTGAGGAGTGTGTAGGAAACTGCCCCTAGAGGGCAGTGTCCACCCACTTCTGAGTCTGAGTAAGGTTGAGAAACACTCTCAGAACCTCACCCACCAGAGCAAGGGGAGGATAATGTTCCTCAGCAGAAGCCCCGCTTGACCCTTGGACTTTTCATTTTTTAATGTCATCAGTTCGCGATGCCGCAGCCCGGCTGCCTAACGGAGAAGGCACTCGGGCAGAGATCTGTGAATTGCTCAAGGACTCCCAGTTTCTTGCACCAGATGTCACCAGCACTCAGGTAGGATGGAGAAGAGATTTGTTTTGTTCCAGAAGGGATTTAAGAAAAGTTACAAGGAAATATGAAATATAATAGCATAAGTTTTTAAAAACTGAAGAAGAGGAAAGAAGGATATCTCGAGAAATGCAAATAGTGATAACCTACGACTCTTATTGTCAGTGAAGCACAGATTTGACTCTAACCTTTCCTTCAGCTTCTCCTAAAGGTCTTAGTTCACCATCTCCTTCAGGTGACAGCAACTCAGTCTCTCAGGAATCTTAGTGTTTCCTGTCTTGCCAAGTGATACATAGTGAGTTACTGGTGCCACCAAGCTGAGATCTGATCTGTTTATCAGCTGTGACTTACACCCAGTGATTTTTCCCCAGTGTCCAAGTCTGACTTGTCCCTGACCGTCTATGTTCTGGTTCTTAGGTGAATACGGTAGTGAGTGGTGCACTGGATCGCCTACATTATGAAAAAGACCCATGTGTGAAATATGACATTGGACGAAAGCTGTGGATCTACCTGCATCGTGACCGGAGCGAGGAAGAGTTTGGTGTGTGAGGCCTCTGGGCAGTGTGTCCCCCTAGATTAAGGACACTTCTGACTTTCTGCCCCAGTTGCATTATGCTTTTCATTGGCATTCAGGCAGGACAGGATTGTAAAGGCAGGACTTAGCCTACCAGTGAGGCCTTAATAAAACCACCCTTGCTATGCTGAGGTTAAAGTGTTGCTGAATGTTACCTCTCTTGTTTACAGAGCGGATTCACCAAGCACAAGCAGCTGCAGCTAAAGCCAGAAAAGCCCTTCAGCAAAAACCCAAGCCCCCATCCAAGGTGGTAAGTGACCTCCTGAGAGCACGTGGCTGAGTGGTTGGGGGATGGCGGCAACTAGGCCTTCCCTTCGCTCAGTGCATCTGGAGCCATAGGCGCTGTGCCTTCCTTTGTGGGCCTTCGTTAAATCTGCATGTGAATTTCTCTTCATCTTCTGCTTATAGAAGTCCAATAGCAAGGAGAGTTCAGTGAAGGGCCTCAGCAGTGGCCCTTCTGAGCAAAGCCAGATGAGCCTAAGTGACTCCAGCATGCCACCCACCCCAGTCACACCTGTGACCCCCACCACTCCAGCTTTGCCTGCCACTCCCATCTCCCCTCCACCTATGTCTGCAGTCAACAAAAGTGGCCCTACTACTGTCTCAGAGCCAGCTAAATCTAGCTCAGGGTAAGCTCTTCTATTTCTTCTGTAGCTTTTTCCTTCCAACGTTTTTTTTTGTATGCATGCACTAAATTGGTTTTTTGTTTCCCCCGATTTTCCTCATAGCGTTCTTCTGGTATCTTCACCAACAATGCCACAGCTAGGAACAATGCTTTCCCCAGCTTCCAGTCAGACTCCACCAAATTCTCAGGCTGCTGCCCGCGTTGTGAGCCACTCTGGCTCATCTGGACTCCCCCAGGTGCGGGTGGTAGCCCAGCCTAGCCTTCCTGCTGTTACTCAGCAGTCAGCAGCGCCAGCACAGACACTGTCACCGATGTCAGCAGGACCACAGATTCGTGTTCCAGCCACTGCTGCACAGACCAAAGTCGTGCCCCAGGTAACCAGGGACAGCGGACCCAGAGGTGGGCTAATTTGTCCAGCGGGCAGTCTGGGTAAGGACAGAGGAGCCTTACATTGTTGTTCCTGATGATGTTTTATCTTAACCACTCATTTAATGTTCACAGCTGGGTTTCTGTAAGTTGTATTTTAAATGTTGGGGATCAGAACTTCAGAGAAGTTGAGTGATTTACGCGGGATCGTGACATCAGGTCCTTTGTAGAGGTGGGATTAAAGCCAGACCTGTGATACTAAATCTCAAGTTCCTTCCACTGTTCCTCTTGTCTTAGCCATGCAACTAATTGTGTAATTTTAGAGAAAAGGCTTATCTTCTGCCCCATTTTGTTTTACTATAAAAGGGGTATGATATCTGTCCTCAGTATGTAGGAATAAAGTGAGATGTTAAATGTGAAAGCATTCTGAAAATTAAGATGTGCTCCATAAATAGAAGAACTTGACAGCGTGCTTTTGGAGGTGTGAGCATGAGCACTGTTACATTAGAAGTACTTGTAGAGCACACGTCCTGGGTGGTGGCGTGCTGGGCACAGCGTGGCATGCTGATCTGCATCTTAGTGTCTAATTAAGCTCTTGGCCTCATGCTCTGAACTAGACAGTAATGGCCACCGTTCCAGTCAAAGCTCAGACTGCAGCGGCCACCGTGCCGCGGCCAGGACCTGGACCGACGGGGCTCACAGTGACAAGTCTTCCTGCCACAGCCAGCCCTGCGAACAAGCCAGCCACAAGTTCTCCCGGGAGCTCTGGTCCAAGTGCTTCCGCGGCCACGGTTATTCAGAATGTTACTGGACAGAACATTATCAAGCAGGTAGGTGGGATCCGACTCCTTTGTCCCAAAGCAGAGGACAGTTGGAGATGTCCGTGATGGTGATCTTTGATCCTTAGTTCACAGGCATTTCAGGTCTGAGTTCCCACCAAGGGTAATGCAAGCTTTGCAGATGATGAAGAGATTTCTTCTGTTCTTTTCCACCCAGTTTAGGATTTAGTAGCTGAGTTTCTGGATTTGGAGGAGACTCTCCATGAATCAATTTAGTTAAAATCCCATGGTATAAATTTATATACTTTATTGGCATTTCATTTTACCATTAGTAAAAGCATATGTTTATATTTGTACTTTCTTGGTTGTAAATATGCAAAGCTAACCGTTGAACCTCAAAGAACTACTAGGCAAAAGAGCAACTAGTACTGACAGGCATGCTTACTATGTGCCTGTGCCTGTACTGTGCTAAACATTTTATAGGTACTAAATAATTTAATCCTGCAATGCCACGGGGTATGCACTTTTGTTATTCCCATTTTACAGATGAAGAAATGGAACCACAATGAAGTAACGTTATTTATTTATTTATTTTGCATTAAGCAAATATTTGTTGAGTGCTTTTTGTGTGCCAGGCCCTGTCCAAACTATTGGGAATTTCGTGGTGTATTACACAGACTAAGTTCCTCCTTTGTGGAGCTCATACTCCCATAGAGCTAGGGGACAAACCGGTGCTTCAGGGCAGGTGTGGTAGGGGCTATGAACATCAGTAAGCAGGGGAGGAGGAGAGTGCAGTGTGCTGTTTAGCTGGGTTATCAGAGAAGGCCTGTCTGAGGAGCTGGCAGCTGAAAGATGAATGATGTTGGAGAGTGTGCCATAACATGATTAGCTGGAGATAAAGCATTCCAGGAATAGGAGCAAGTGAAAATACCTTGAGTCAGGAATACATCTGAGGAGTAACGGAAAGCCATTGTGGCTGAGGCTTAATGAACAAGTGTGGAAGTGCTTGAGAGGTGCCAGTGGTCTTCTCACTGGCTGTAGGTACTAAGTGAACTTGACTGGGTCCAGTGGATTAGTGGCTTTTTGGGAATGGGTTCAAAAGAGAATGCAAGGCAAGGAAATGGAGATAATAAGTATAGGAAATTTTTAGAGCAGTTTTGCTTTTGAAGAGAGCAGCGAACTCGGGCTAGAGTGGAGATGCTGAGTGGAGTAGAGCAGGGGGAAGGAGGTGTGGAGTAAAGCAAGTGTTTGTTGTGTTTTAGGATGGCAAATATTACAGCATGTTTACATTCTGATGGCAGCGGTCCAGTAGAGAGGGGAAAATGGCTCATGTGACAGAGAAAGTCCCTGAGGCTAGAAGGGTTGCATCTATTACATACGGGGATTTGTCCGTACTGCTATCAAAATGAAGGTTGGCACAACTATAAAGAGACATTTTTGAGACAGTTGGGGAAATGTGAATATATGTTACTAGGTAACAATAGGTGATTATTTTTTAATTTAAAAAGTCCTTTTCTAGATTAGAGATGTATCCAGAAGGATTGATCAGCAAAATGATAGTATTGGTTTACTTTAAAATATCCCTGCCCTCCCCCAAAGTAGGGAAGGATAGACAAAATAAGATTAACAAAGCGAATCTTTGAAGCTGGGTGATAAGTATATGGATTTGTTACACTGTTCTTTTGTAAATGTTTATCATTTAAAAAACTAAAATGTTAGAAAAATATATGAAACACACATACCCATGAAATGCAGGTTTGTGCATAATTATACTACATAACCAGTATAGCGTTGTGAATCCTTTTGTCAGCGCTGTTTCTTCCCCACCCAGGTGGCAATCACTGGGCAGCTTGGTGTGAAGCCCCAGGCAGGCAACAGCATTCCACTCACAGCCACTAACTTCCGTATCCAGGGTAAGGATGTATTGCGTCTGCCACCCTCTTCCATCACCACAGATGCCAAAGGCCAGACTGTTCTGCGAATCACTCCGGATATGATGGCCACATTGGCCAAATCCCAGGTTACTACAGTCAAATTGACCCAGGACCTCTTCGGGACAGGAAGCGGCACTGTAGGCAAAGGCATCTCTGCTACCTTGCACGTCACTTCCAATCCAGTCCATGCCACTGATAGCCCTGCCAAGGCCAGTTCAGCCAGTGCCCCTTCATCCACTCCAACAGGTACCACCGTGGTTAAGGTGACTCCCGACCTCAAGCCAGCAGAAGCCTCGAGTTCAGCTTTTCGCTTGATGCCAGCACTTGGTGTGAGTGTGGCAGACCAGAAGGGGAAAAGCACAGTGGCCTCTTCAGAAGCCAAGCCAGCTGCCACAATCCGCATCGTGCAGGGCCTGGGAGTGATGCCTCCCAAAGCCGGCCAGACCATCACAGTTGCAACCCATGCCAAGCCAGGGTCCTCTGTGGCCAGTGGGTCTGGGACTGTTCATACTTCTGCAGTGTCCTTGCCCAGTATGAATGCTGCTGTGTCCAAGACTGTGGCCGTGGCTTCTGGGGCTGCCAGCACCCCCATCAGCATCGGCACCGGAGCCCCCACTGTGCGGCAGGTGCCTGTCAGTACCACGGTGGTTTCCACGTCCCAGGCTGTGAGTACCATTGGTGGTAAACAATAGCCCTTCACTTAGGGAACCTCTTTTCAGGAATGGAAATTGGAAGCCCTGTCTGTATCACTTCATTTGACCCCAACAGGCTTATTTACTAATAGACATTTCCCCCCCCCCCCCCCAAGTCAAGTTGTTGTCCTTTCAATCTTAGTTGTGGAGCGTGCAGTTCAGCTTCAAGTTGTTGTCCTTTCAGTCTTCGTTGTGGAGGGCGCAGCTCAGCTCCAGGTCCAGTTGCCGTTGCTAGTTGCAGGGGGCACAGCCCACCACCCCTTGCGGGAGTCGAGGAATTGAACTGGCAACCTTGTGGTTGAGAGCCCAGTGGCCCATGTGGGAATCGAACCGGCAGCCTTCAGCATTAGGAGCATGGAGCTCCAACCGCCTGAACCACCGGGCCGGCCCTTAGACTTTTCTTTTTTTTGAAAGTAGTATGAAAGTAGTACTTGAAATTTATGAAAGTAGTACTTGCATACATTCAGTTTAAAAAAAAAAATCCCTACGAGAGACCTAGTCTGTCTATTGTTCTGTGATTTGCTTTATTTATTTAAAAATATGTGTTGGGGGAGCATTTTAAATCCACAGATAATGTGTTCATCTTAATGATACCATGGTAGTCCATGGAAGGGATGTGCTTGAACCATTCTTCTATTAAAGGGTACGTTTTCACTGTTAGAAACCAGTGCTACAGTGAATGTTCGTGTGTGTTTATACGAACATGTGTTAAGTATTTCTGGAGCCGAGGTGCCTACACTAGGCCACGGAGGTTACAGATGGAAAGTTTGATACTCCAGTTGTGCTACCAAAAAGCCATAGCTTTTTTTCCCATCATGAAGGCTCCTGTTTATTCCATGTCTTTTATAACTTAATGCAGCCATCCTACTGGTGAAAGACAGTTCTTTTTCTGTTTTGTTTCCCCGATCTTCAGTGAAGTTGAGCATCCAATATGGAGACTGGCATGTGCTCTTCGGTGGTGAATAAATCTTTGCCAGTTTTCTTCTAGGGTATTTGCCTTTTTCATATTGCTTGACACCTTCCAGATGTTACTTCTTTGTGTGTGTAAATATTTTCTTCCACTCTGTCATTTTTTAACCTTGTACATGGAGCCTTTTGCTCTACAGGTATTTTATCTGATTAGATCTATCAGCATTTCTTTCATGGTTCCTGGGTTTTGTGTCTCGTGCCTTTCTTACCCCAGGGTTACAAAGGTATTAGCCTTTCTTTCCATAATATATTTTCAGAGTTTTAAAAAATCATGCATTTGAAATATATTTTTGTGAGTGTGTGACATGTGGTAGAGATCTCATTTTATGTTCTTCAAATTATCCCAACATCATTGACTAGTTTATCCCTTCCCCACTAATTTGAAATACTACATTTATCATAAACCAAATTCCCAACATAGGTGTGTTTCCGGATGTGTGCGTGTTTATTTTTTAGCCTTTAGAAAAGGAGCACTGTTTTGTATAGTGGGTGCATATAGTGGGGACAGTATAAAACAGTTTTACTTTTCTAAGCAAGCTATGTAGTAAAACCTCAGTGATTTCAATAAAAGCCAGAGTGACAGAAGAAGGAGGACATGCACATTAATGAAACTGACCAGCCAACAAACCCTCATGTATAGTGTGGCTTACAAGGACCATATCACAGAAGTTAAAATAAGGAAGAAAGGAACCAGCACTTACTCGATCCACTTTTGTTTCTCTCGAATCCTTCTCTTAGCACAGAAAGCTAGGATCCGGTGGCATCTAACCTGTTATAATCGAGCTGGATAAATATAACTGGAGAACATTTAGCGGGGCAGGAAGTGTCGAATTTTCTGTCTAGCTAGCTAGTTAGACTAGTTCATGAAAGAACAATTCCAGTTGATATACTGGTGGCCCAAAATGTTTTTTAGCAGCTAAGGCATTAAGAATATAAAACCTCGGGGGCGGCCGGTTAGCTCGGTTGGAGCGCCATGTTCTTAACAAGGTTGCTGGTTGGATCCCCACATGGGCCACTGTGAGCTGCGCCCTCCACAACTAGATTGAAATAACTACTTGACTTGGAGCTGATGGGTCCTAGAAACACACACTTAAAAATAAATTAAAAAGTTAAAGAAAAAAGAAAACCTTAAGTCAGTCTACCTGGAGGCATCATCTCTAGGTATTCTGTTGACTGTTGACATCTTTTAAGTGGTTTCTAATGGCTGCAAATTGTGAGTCAACTGTGAGGCAATTTTGCACCTGAATACCTGACTGTTAGAACTATCTTGCCCAGAGGAAATGTCAGTGCCTTTTCTTAACATCCTATCAACCACTCCTCTTGAATCACTTTTAAAAATCAGATTTACACAGGATTTTACTATATGTAATTTTATTACCAACCAAGCATTAAAAACCAGGCAACCCAAAAACAGGTGATGCGTTGAAATCACAAATAGTAGGTTTATTCAACTTTTTATACTTCTTAGGTATTATTAGCTTTGGGGTTGGACTTTTCACTTGGTTGAGTTTATTATTAGTGTCCCCTAACTAACCTGCCTTATCTCTGGGAGAAACAGAGATAATGTTTCTGATGGTCTGGAGAAAAGGTGATCTGTTCCTGATGTAGCATGCCCTGCTGTGCCCCCCACCAGTGAGCCTGCGTCCCAGTGAAGCAGTTCTTACGCACTTATTGTATTAACTCTTGAGTGCCTCTGTCCTTCCTCACATTTGCTTCAAACAGCTGTTGAGTACCAAGTAGCGGGGTACACAGAAGAGTAAGATCCTACCCTCTAAGGAGCTCAGACTCTTACTATGCTTAAGCAAACACACACTTTTCTTTGAGACTTAGGTACACATTTAATCCTGATGAGAGCAGTTATATATGATTGCTGCTGCTTTAGGCAGCATGAAATAGGATAATAACAGATCAGGTGACCCCTAAATATAGTAAAGGAGCCCTTACCTATAGCCCATATATGAACTGCAGTTTCATGATGGCTCCCTGTGCCATGCCTCAGGAATACTGGGACCCTGCAGAGTACAGGGAATAAAATATCTGAGTGCTGGCTCCTCAGCTCTTATAGCTCTGGAGGTGACACTTGTGGTGGTTTTCTGATCTCCTATCCCATCAACTGGATTGCTTTTTCTGTCTAGGGGAAGCTGCCTACACGGATTACAGTTCCACTGTCTGTGATTAGCCAGCCTATGAAGGGCAAAAGTGTGGTCACAGCCCCCATCATCAAAGGCAACCTTGGAGCCAAGTAAGTGCTGTAGTGAGGGGTGGGCAGGGCTTCTGGGTGGCTCCTTGTCTCACACTGGTAAGGCGACTGGTTTTCCTGGGATTCTGCTTTGAGACTTGTCCTTTGATAGGCTCATCAACAGGATTTATTGAGCCCCTAGTATTGTTATAGGTGTGTTGGCTATAGCAGTGATTGAAATAGACAAAAATCCATGCTCTCTTCAAACTGATATTGTAGAGTGGGGAGAGTAATAATAAAGTAAAATACTATATGGGATGGTGAGACATACTATGGAGAAAAAGCAAGGAAGGATGGGAAGTACTGGGATGGGGTTGGCAGTGACATGGCTCAGATGCCAATTTCTAGTGTGAGTGCTAGGGAAAGACCTCACTTAGACATTTCAGCCCAATGGTGTGATAGGTCAGCGGGTGAGGGCTCATATGGAAGCCGGGGCTTCCTGTGGCCCTGACTTAAACAGGGATAAAGTGCGTGATGAAATCATTCTGATGGTCTCAAGGCAGCTGTTTTGGGGGAGAGTTTCTTGTTAGGAGCACACACCTCCCTGTCCATTACGCCCACTGATGAAGGTATGGATACCAGGGTCATTTTATCCAAAGCACTGGGAGTCTTTGGGCTTGTTCTCTTCTCCTGTCATGGGAAACTTAGAAGCTGGAAGAAAGGTAGTCTCACCCCTGGTTTCCATTTCAGTCCAGAATGCTGGAATTTTCCCTGGGCACCAGACCTCCTTGTTTTCCTTCAATACATGGCCTCATTCTGGGCGGGAGGTAATACCCCGTCCTGTCCTGTATCTCACTCCTGCTTTCCCTCCACAGCCTCAGTGGGTTGGGCCGTAATATCATCCTCACCACCATGCCGGCAGGTACTAAGCTCATTGCTGGTAATAAGCCTGTGAGTTTCCTCACTGCCCAGCAGTTGCAGCAGCTTCAGCAACAAGGTCAGGCCACACAGGTAAGGTCCAAGGCGAACTATTGGCCATACCAGGCTTCTCTCTCTTTCCTTGCTGTTTGCTCTCAACTCATGAGCCTATTTGCAGTCTGCTGACCAGACATTCTCTCTTTGCAAACAGGTGCGCATCCAGACTGTCCCTGCGTCCCATCTTCAACAGGGAACAGCTTCTGGTTCGTCCAAAGCAGTCTCCACTGTTGTTGTGACCACAGCTCCATCTCCCAAGCAGGCACCTGAACAACAGTGATTCTGAGAGAAAGATGGCTTCCATAAAAGCCCGTACCTGGTCTGCCCTTCTGGCTAAAAGGAAGGGAGGTCTCATCTAAGCTTATCTGTCTAAGGAAGGCCAGTAGTGGGATGATGGCAGCAGTGGCCAGGATTCTGCTGCCACACTCCACAGTGGAGGACACTGAGAAAGGTTCACACCAGGTCTGTTCTGTACCGATCCAGGAGAAGCGTCTCTCTTAGAATTGTGTGAGGTCACAGTTGTGTCACACAATCCAAAGTTCTGTCCTGAGAGTAGGATACCAAGAGAGGGCTTACAGTTACAGAGTGCAGACAGTGAATAAGCCTCGTTCTACATGTGGATGGTATTTTTTAGCTTCTGGTCCTCTCTGTGACTAGTGATCTAATAAGTGTTTTGTGTCCATAAATTTTTACGTAACTTATTTTTTTAAAGAACCTATTGTACATGTTTGTCAAATAGAAACCTGGGCTTTAACCCCCCTAAACTGATTACTTACTCTTTTGACCAGAATGAGAAAATAGCAAGATTCTTATAAGCTGGTGGCTTACTTGGTAACTACATAGAAATGAAGAGGCTTTAAGATGGGAAAGACACATCGAAAGTGAGATTGTGTGGGTTCCCTCAAATGGGACTAATTTGGCACTACCTCTTAAAGGTGGGGTATCAAGATCCTGATTGTGGTCTATATCTTCACCGGCTGACTTTGTCCTCCTCATCAAGCCTGTTCACATGCACGTCCACAGCCAGTGGACTCAGTAGGTGAATGCCAGCAGAGATGTTGCTTTTGTAGCACACACTCTATTTCAGTTTAGAGATTATATACTCTCCTTTGCTCCAGAACAAGAGTCAGCAAACCATGGCCCTTGGGCTGGCCACCTGTTTTTGTCAATAAAGTTTTGTTGGAATACAACCCATGCCCATTCGTTTATGTGTTATCTCAAGCTGCTTTCAATTTGAAGGCAGAACTGAATAGTTGCCATAAAGACTATATGGCCTCAAACTTAAAATACTTTTTATGTGGTCCTTTAAGGAAAACTTTGCTGACTTCTATTCCAGAGTAGAGATGGCAGGAAGAGAGTAGGTGCCCCTCCTAGGCAGCACCAACCACAGAAGAGGTCAATCTGGATTTGCAAGTCATTTAATCCTGGCTATTTCACAGTTCTCAGCCTCCATCAAGCTATAGGCAGAGCCTAGAATGAAATTCTAAAATGTCATATTTAATTAAAGCACTGGTTGTTAATAATATATGCCTCTTTTGTATCGGAGCAGGGGTTGGGTGGTAAAGCTTTTCTGCGATGACAGGACTTCCCTATCTCTTGAAAGTATCCAGATTACTAAAAATGTCTTTAATCTGTGGAAATTTAGTGATGATACTTCATGGGGTTGGCATGAGGAAGTGGAATTGGAGGGCGGAAAATTGGAATGGCTTAGTTTAGAGGGTGTTGCTGGGTGGAAGTTGAGTGATTGGGTGAGTTGCAGAGGAGCAGGGACAGAGTGACTTGTTGGTGACGCAGTGGTTTTACAGACATCTCCTTTGAGCCTTAAAGCAGTTCTATGAAATAGATAGTATTGTCCCTGTTTGTGAGAAAATGCAAGTCTCAGTTGAAGTTAAAGAGAACCAAGATGTAAATCCAGTCTTCTAAGTCAAGTGCCCTTTCTGCTGCTTTCCTAAGGAGAGGATGCTGTGATGTGTCATGGGTGAGACTTGGGGATGAGGTGGAATTAACAGTGGTAGGCTTGGGTTACAAAGAGCAGAGGTGAATTGGCTGAGGTAAGATTGAGCTTTTGAGGGATAGTAGAGGGCTGGCACAGAAGTAAGATTGGTAATGGTGAGAGGTAGGGACTGCAGTAAAGGAGGCGAATTTTATCTGAGTAAAGGAGACTGCATCTGTGTTTTATAATGCTTTCATATTTGCATGTCATTATTTCCTAGAGTCCCATTTCACACGAAAAGTCCGTGTGACAGTTTCTAAATGAGAAAAAGGTATAAATTTGAAGAATCCTGTTTCAGGTATTTACTGCTGGTTAAAACAAACGCCCTCTGAATTTACTTAACATATGATTTCATAAAAGTAGCTCTGGTATTCAGCGCCAACTCTACCCCACATTTATACATCCGAGGACAGGTTATGTTTCAGGATGCCTGTGTAGGACTGACTCCCTGGGAAGCATAATTGGGCACTGGCCAGCCTGTCAGTGGAGCACAGGGAATGGAAATCCCCTGTTGGAGTTCAAGTGATGTCACCAGCATTTTTACCAAACATGGTTCCTTGGATGCAGACCTCAGGGGTCTTATAGAGAGAGGTGGCTCTGGAGGGTGTTTGGGGGGAACAATTCCAGAAGAACTTGTGGCAGCTTCAGTGTCTGGTTGACAGAGATTGGTAAAATTCAAACCATGTGTCTAAGACTTTTCTTAGACGCATTTGGAGAATAGCATTGTGATGAGTTTGTGCTTTAATACCACATGCAAGAATGTTTATGCAAGAGTCGATCACTTCCGTGAAGGTATCCCCAACCATGCTGTGAAAGGGGCATCCAGATAAATGTTAATGTTTCATATTTAATCTTCACACCTCATCTCACTCTGGAGAAAATACTGCATTTCCTTAAAGTATTCTGCCCCACCCCTTTTTATTCAAAACAGAGATCTTCACTTTGGAAGTAAAAACCAAGAATAGGTTCTTTCTTCCCACCTCCAGTCCCTAAGGAAAAAACATGTTTTACATTAATTGCCAACATTAGGTCCTCTAGTCCTTGAATGAATGTTTGGGTTACTACTAAGCAGGCAAACCAAAATGGATCCTGAAAGGGGACCAACAGTTCTCTAAAAATTAAATCGGTGTTTTTTTCAAGTAGCTCATTCTTACCCCCTAAGCTGTGACTTCAACTCTGAAATGCTAGCTAAGTCTGGGAGCTTACCTTTCACTGAATACAATGTTCCTTCAAGCGCATACCAGTGCTTCAGATAAATGATCTCTGCCATATTTGTGTTAATATGGGGCAGAGGCTAACTAAGCTGGCTTTTGAATTTTTCTGAAGACTGGTTCTGCAACTTAGTAGCTGTGTGGCCTTAGGCTAATCAACTTCTCTGAAGAACCTGATGTGCTTACATTACAGGTGGTTGTGAGAAACAAGTGAGATACATATTTCAAAATCTGAAAAATGCCAAACGAATGGTACTGTTTGGTCTATAAGACCTTTCAAATTTGTCCTAACCTTCTTTTACCAATTTATAGAACTTAATATATTTAACTCTCCATATTCTTTCTTGCTTCATTGCCTTTGTTCAAACTGTTCTCTTGGCCTTGAATGTGCTTTTTTCTATGGGGCAAACTTCCCACTTGTCTTCCTTCTTTTATCTCTCATGGTGTTTTATGTACTTACCCCGTTGGCACCAGTCACCCTGTATGTAACTGCTTGCATATCTCTCCCATTAGATTGTGAATTCCTTGCTGGACACATATTTTGTTAATCCTTACAACCATTTCAGTGCCAAGTAAATGTTAAATATTTGATGAAGAAAGTTTTTTTAAAAAAAGAACAGATCCAGAAGCAAGACTAGAGTATCGAAACAGATTCTTATCCTTTGCTTTCAGCTGTATTTAAATTCAAGGCCTGACATTTTTCTCTCTACCCCATTATACAGATTTCTTGTCAGCATCCTCTTATGAGGGTACTTTTGAGGAGTCAGAACATCTGAGTTCCAGCTCTCAGCTGGGCTACTAACTAGGCTCCTGATTATTAAAAAAAAAAAAAATCACCTTTGGCCCAACTTTATCACTTATCAACTGTGGTATTGCAGTACTCTGGAATACTATGATTAGTTAGATGTTTTAACAAGTAACACTGAAAATACCAAAGCTCGTGAATTACTATTTTTAAAAAACACATGTTGGAATTGCATCTCTAAAGGCACTGTCATTGACTTACTTTCTGAAAAGGAAGTACCTGCTTTCTTAAGAAAGAAAAGAGATACATCATTAAAAGCAGTAAGTTCTGCTGGATTCATATTCTGGATTCATTCATGAAGCCACTCCCTATTCTGAAACTTTCAGAGTCTCTGATTTCTGAGAGACAAAGGCTTGCTTCATTTTGCTTTATGAAGGATATCACACTGACACACACTTTAGTCAATTAAATAAGAAGGTGCAAATAGAACTGTAAGAGCAGACCAAAGCAAGCATTAAAATGGAGAGACGAGCTACACCTTTGAACACTAGCTGTTTGTGCTCAAAGGGACATGGCCACCCCCACTGATGACTGATGGCCTCCTCTCACTCTTCATCTGAACCACTCAAGAGGGCCTTCTGGAAAGTGTGATCTGACTTCAGCTTCTGAATCCCAATGATTTCTCCTCCATGCCTCTTTAACCGATGCAAAAGGCTGTAATAGAGAAACAGACAAATTAGCCCCTCAGACTTCCCTATTCCCTCACCCAAGGAAGTGAAGGCATCTACTGGTTCCTAAAGTGCTTTCTTTATAGCTCTATCAGATACTGTGATTACCTGTCTACATATCTGACTTCTTGGACAGTATTCATTGTTAGATAAAAAGACCACAGTTAATAATATTTAATAGTTAATGTTGTGATTGAGACTAAACTTGGGTCTCCTGCCTCCCACTTTATTGTTTCATTGACCATAGAACTAAAACTATAACCTTGAGTTGCCTTCTGTTTGGTCTGTGTGGAACTCCTTCTGGGTGAAGTATATCTGCTTTGGCTAGGGAAATCAGGAACCAGGAAAAGGGGCAGCTGCAACAACAGAACTAATAATACATGCTAAAAGTCACTCGGCACTGTAACTAAAGAGAACCTCTGCCATTTACTCATTGGGTGAACTTGATGAAATTTTTGTCTCTTGAAGCTCTCTAAAATGTACACTACATACTTCATAAAGTGATAGGATTAAATGGGGTAGTACACTTTTAAGTGCTTCCCACAGTGCCTGGGAGAACGCACATAGGGATTCTTAGCTATCATAATAACCTCTGAAGAGCGCTTTAGAGTGCACTTGCTCTGTAGTATCTTACTGTCACAACAGCGCTGGGAAGTAGATAGGGCAAATCCAGGAATAAGGTCATGGGCTCAAAATGAACCAGGGACAGAGCAGGGACTGCCATCCAGTGCTGATGCCTAATTCACAGTTTTTTCCTATCATACCACAGGCTTAAAAATCTGTCAGAATTTCATTTGAAATCTGGGTCTCACATTACTGTGACCTGAGAGGTCCTTTACCTTCTTAAAGCCTCATCACCCTCATTTGCAGGTGTAGGGTACCTTGCACAGAACTTTCCATGCAGTTGGTACTTGTTAAGCAGTAGAGCTTAGCATTGCTTAGTTAAGAAAGGTGAGTCACTGGAAATAAAAATAATGCAGTGCAATAAATTTCTGGGGCAGGGGTTGGCTAGGAAGAAAAAAAACGATCAGAGTCATCTTCTCTCAGACATACCAGCAAACAAGAGAGTAGTTGGTGGCCACAATGCAGAGGGCAGCCACGTAGTGCCAGCAGAAACACATGGTGATGAACATGATGTTTGAGTCATCTTGCTGGTCCCATGCGGGTGCTCCAGAGGGTGGGAAGAGCACAAACCCAATCTGGAGGATTATACAGGGAAGTCAGCCTTGTCATTCGTTGGTCCTGAGAAAGCAACCTAGCCTCCTTCCTGTGGCCACGAGAGGTGTCCACACCTTCCCCACTACCTCATTTCCCATGCCCACGTTAGCATAGAAAAACCTTTTGTACAGGAAAACTGCTCTAAGTTAATTCCGGTTTTAGTAGAGGCTTCTTTAAACCAAAATGTCAGGTGAACAGTTTAGCAAGTGGAGCCTGTAGATGGTATCAGTACCTCGATTAAGGAGGGCAGATAAGGAAATATGTAATCTGTGCACTGTGTATGTTCCATAGATTCTGCTTGTTAATGGGTCAGCAGGATATTAAAGGTACATGGATGGTAAGAAAAGCAGCCATCTAAACCCATGGACGTGTATGTTAGTGCTGCACCATCAGGACTTCACTTGCACATGCTCAGTGGGGCCTCTTTATCCATACAATGTGAGGAACATTGAATAATTACCTGCCAGAACCAGGTGCCTTGAAGAATAACGAGACTGGTTCGGAAAAGTTCCAGCACAATATTGTCCCGAAGGATCACCTCTAAGAAGATACTGAGAGCCCCTCCAAACACAGCACACAGCAGGAGCGAGTGGATGTACTGGTCCAATGGTGGTCGGTTATGAACATGGTGGTAGAAGAGAAAACCTGCCACAAAGCCATTTAACAGCTGTGAGAAATTTGCTTGTTTCTACTTCAGAGCATTCATTCTGGACTTTCTCCATTGTTAGAATTTCCTCCTAGACCGGTCTCAAAGCTAGATTTTTCAGCACTTGGGAAGTCAGTTTATATAACATTACAGGGCAACAAATATGCAGATTAAGTGTATTTCATGTATGTGTGTGAAGTGAGTATAAACAGCAAAGAATATATCTTTTTAAATCTCAGGGTTCAATACAGGATGGGTAAGTGAAACGTTGCTGATTTGTAACAAACTGTGTTTACTTGAATTTCAATTTTGCCCTCATTCCACCTTTTTGAACTCTTCCTGAATGAGGTACAAAAGTGAGGTTGTTGGGTTACAAAATGCTTTTTCATGACCCCAGTTAATAGGGGATATATTGGGAGATCTGTCCTAGTTTCTGGATGGGTCTCCTATTTGTGAGGCAGTCCAGACAGTAACACTTCAGGGTGGGGGGTGGAGTGCAGTGTTTTCCCCAAACCACAGGGAGTCTTGCATGGTGGCATTCAACCAGTCTGGTATGTTCACAGTGTTCCTGTATGTTTCTGTGTGGGTGTGCACACATGCACTCAACACACATGAGCACGGGAGTGATGTCTTGGGGAGGGCAGGGAAAGTTTGTGCACTGTTGGCCAGTGGCTCTAACTAAAAGCCTCGTGCTTTCACGTGCTGCTTTATGGAATACATCATCTGTACCATCCAGAGCAAAAGACCAAGTCCTGCTCAGGTCTTTGAAGTTCAGAGATTTGGATTTTTCTGGGGAAGGTTGTATTTGCAATAGTTCTGTTCTTACAAAAGACCCTGATACTTTGTAAACACAACTTGTCAGTTTCTTTTCAGAATCCTTTTTCTATCTTTACCACTAAATTACCTTCGGTGAATGCTGCCACAGCCATAACCAATCTGTCAACCCCCAAGGGAATGTGGGTGACGAGATAGGTGAGCATATCAGTGATTCCTGAGATTGCAAAGAATAGATACATGGTGCTGTGCTGCCAGTTCATTAACTTTATCCAGTGATTTTCAGTGTACAGGTGGACGTGGGGCCCATCCGGAACAAACTGCTCTGCCAGGATCCCTGCAGGGAAATGAGAGTGGAAATTGAGGGAAGAGTAGTTACAAGACAAACACGAAACAGCAAAAAAAATAATCTCGAGTCATGAACAAGGTCGAAATGTGGATGAAGGTGGATCTACTTTGCTGCCTCAGATGCAGCTAACTTAGTAAAAAGGTATTTGCTGAGGAACCTATGTAGACCTCTTGCCTTTATTGTTTCTTGGGCTGAGGGGAGATGGGGAAGAGCAGAAACAATAGAAACAAATGCAGCCACACAGGTCTACAAGAAATATGTCTAGTAGCTGAAAGCAAGGCATTGTCACCTAAGTGAGTTTGACAGGTACCTTAATCTTTAGGCTCCCTCTGCCAAGTGAGCAGTGAAAGAAATCGTGGGAGGAAACAATTAGGTTGAGAATACAGAATCCGAAAAGGCAGATTCTAGTGATGAGGACACTTGTGCATACCTGAGGGAGAGAAGCAGCTCCCAGTTGTGTTTCTGTCAGGGCATACTTCAAGTGACTGCTCTTCCTAGGCACGGAGCAAGCTCTTTGACCTTGGGTCCTTCCCATAGCTTTAGGTCTCAGTGTCCTAAACACTTCACCTTGGTGTTTCTAGCCATACTGTATCTTAGGAGAGGCAAGCTTTAGAGACTGGGGCCAGAAGACGGATGAAGCTGGGCCACAGTGTAGCTAGCTCTCAGTTCTCATCCCTTCTACTGTCACCTGTTTTGGAAGGCAAAAGAATTGCCTTCATGCCTGGTGCTCCAAAGTTCTTAGGGCCTAGAGTAAATCTTCCACGACAACATGCTGGAGTCCAGTTCACCAAACTTTTTTTTCCTGAAACCCAACCCATTTCTGGATTTATGTATAAAGGATCAAGGAGTTGGTGAAAACAACCCAGGAAGAGGAAGTCTCTGTGACACTAGAGCAGAAGCCCTGTGAGAGCAGGGACTGTGGTTCTCCATTGTACTCCTATCACCGATATCCAGAACAAGTTCCTGGCACAGGGCAGGAGTTCAAGAGATTACTGGTTCACGAGTACTATTTTCACCCAAATAGAATTTCTCTAGCTTCATTTAGGCAAAGTTGATGCTGTCCTTACCATTTAAGCTATATGGCCCGTTCTCAGCTCCAGAAAGATGAGAAAGCCTTTCTGATGCCCGAATGGCTGCTGAATGGGAAAATTCAGCTGGACTGGGCAAACAAAGCTATGTACGTTTGCTGACTCCAAGAGAAGGTACTGTCATTGCTTCAGCTCCTCCCAAGGACTGTAGTAAGCCAAAGATGGTACTTGGCAAATGCAATCTCAGAATAAGACCCCTCATTACTTACGTGATGGGCTAATCCTGAGAAAAAACACTTTCTACTGTTGGCACTTGTTCCTTGAGGGCCACCAGTGGAGTGGATGGATGACAAGTAAAGGGGAAGTGGGTGGATTTTGTAGGAATGGGGCACAGTAAAGAAAGATCCCTCCCAAACCAGCCTCTGTTGGCTTTTTTCAATGTCTTCCACTGCCTCTCTCACTAGCCTTCTAGCATAAATTCCCCTCTTTATAACTGCTTGAGATTTGGGGGTGGAGGATATGCCAGTGAGTTTGGTGTTAACTACTCTTGAGATTTTAGTGGAGAGACAGTTGGAAGGGGGGAGACAATTTTTCTAAAACAAAACTCCATTTAGTACTTCTTCATAACTCCCATACATGAACTTTATTTGTTTTTTTCTATTTTTGTGTTTTATCTTTTTCATGCAGTATGCTTTCAGTTCCTACAACTTATACCTATGTCCTTCCAGGGCAAAAATGTAGTTTGTTTGGTAATTTTTCATAGTGCACTAAGATGTAAGGTGCTATTTTAACTGTTAATATTACGGTACACAACAGATGTTATGATAAAGTATTTAGTGACCAATTGAAAATCCTTGTTCTATTATCCCTACCAGTGGAAACATCCATTTCACAGGGTCCAGAAAATGGGTTAAAGATTCTGGGTATGATGGACAGATCCTCTGGACCAGATTACCCCACTCTTACCAATGACTGAAAATAAAGTTCTGATTGCAGCTTCAATGATCTCGAGATGCTGATAATAATGAGTCAGTTGGCTCCTTTTTCTCTTTTGATGAAAGTACTTCAATGGGTACTTCACTGACCACCACAGTCCAACTATCAAGAAGAAACTCCCTGGGAGAGCATGGCCCTTGAAGTTTGCCATCGGGGTTCTAGGACACCTGAAAAATAGGGACAGCTGTTAGGTGGCTGAATGAAGAAAACAAATGGATATTTTGAAAGGAAACCCCATATGTGACTGAGGATTTCCAGTCATAGCTGTATTAAGAAGGATCCACTCATTCTCACAAAATAAGTCTTTATGTTGTGTCACTGAAGTCTTGTCTGCTGAGTGAGTTATCTGCCCAGGTGGATAACACTGGCCCAAGGCGGAGGTGGGGAGGAGGATAGGTAAATAGTAACTGATCTCAGGGTATAAAAGCCTTCCAAACGTAAAGGAGGGGACTAGGAAAGAAAAATATTCACCAACATAAGCATTTTATAGATCAAAAACACAGAAGGCAAACAACAAATCAGGAAAATGTTTGTTAACAGCTATGGTAAATGAATATTTGTGTTGAGAAGCTGAGCTGGCGCATTGAATTATGAATATGCAGGTTATGACCTGCTGACTGAAGAGGCACAAGCCACACACAATTGGCAGGGAGCTCCCTCAGCATCCAAGCTCCCACCTTGGGGAAATGAAAACAATGAGCTCTTTTGGCTGAAGGCATAGTTGCAATACACTCACACAAAGGCAACAGTATCACAAGATTTATTACTTACAGATCCCAGAAATGGGGTAGCAGAGGGAGGCAATGAGCTGCTACGTTCAGCAGCTCTGTCCCAGGTCACAAGCCAGCAGGAGACAGACAGCAGGGTAGCAAGCACCTATTACTTTTAAGATGGCTGGGGTAAAGGGTCACTGACTTTTTGAGGCCTTACCTCTTAAGTGGTTATTTAAAAAGGCACCCTGGGAAAAGCAAAGCCAGAACTTGGGGTGGGAATCCTAAGCTCAGGTCTTTTCTAAATGTCCAGACTCTGGGTGTGAGTAGGGTTGTCACACTGTACAATGCCGAGGCAGTGACTCCAAGTAGCTGTTCTCTTCTCACAATGTTCCCTTGGAGAGCCTTTACAAATTAGTAAAAAAAAAAGAAAAAAAAAGCATAGAAGAATGAGCAAAGACATGAACAAAATTCACAAATAATACAAATTGATAATAAACCGCACTGTAATTGAAGACGGGCAAATAAATGCACAGTATCATTTTCACCTAATTGGAAGATAATTTGAAAATTAGATTTGATGCAGCCTTCTAGTATAAATGAAAATGGTCAATATGATTCAAGTTTGGCAAAAGTCAAAATAGTTATATAAACACCACCTTATTCCAAAAAAAGATTTCAGGCATGGTTTCTTTTATCTTACACTAGTATAGACTATCAGGTCAACATTATGAGTGTTATATAGAATTTATTCAAAAGGAAAATCATTGTTCTTCCCTGTGGCCTAGGTGGTGACCTGAAGAAATATAGGATGGGAGAAAAATAACAGTTGATAGGGAGCTAGGAAATACCATATAGGGAGATAGAGGATCGGCGGTCTGCACAACCTACTTCAAACCCTGGCCATTGGGGGTCCTATCTCTGTCACTGGCTACATCGTCAGGGCTGTTTCCTGTCTGATACATTTACAGCTGAGGTTTCCACCCTTCAAAAAGAAATTTCACAAGCTTTAAAAAAAATGCTTATAGTTTTTAAAAAGTCAAACAGTATTTAAAGGTTTACAGTGCAAAACAGCTGCCCCATGTTCCCTCCCTCCTCACCCCCTAGTGGAACCACTTTAAACCCTTTCCGCTGTTTCTTCTGGTATTGACCGCCATGATTCTAGTTAATGTGTGCACGCTGCCATCTGTTAATTTATCGTTGTCAGACATTATCGACCAACTTCCTGGAGCTCTCTTTACGACCTCTCCCTTCTCTTCACCCCTTCATTTCCACAGTAGTTACATTAGACTCATTTGTTTAAATCATTCATTTCATTATTATGGCTCTGTAAATCCAAAGTCCTTTCCAGGGCCTGTAAGCGCCATGTGATCCTGTGCTCCCTCTTTGATCTCTCCTACCTGTCTACCCCTGCAACACAGGATCCCTTCCATTGCTTAAAAAAGTACAATCCACTCCTGCTTCAGGGCCGCACACTCTCAAGAACAGTTTTCCCGCAGACAGTCAACAGTTCTTTCCTTCACTTTACTTGGGTCTCTGTTCAAATGTTTTATTCCCTGACTGCTTTATGTAAAATAGCAGACATGTTCCCCCTTTCAATCCATGTATACTTCTAAATTTTCTTTAAAGCATGAATCACTATGTGATACTACATGCTGAATTTTTTAAAAAGCATCTATCTTCATCCTCTAGAATGTAAGCTCCTTGAAAATAGGAATTTGATCTATTTTGTTATTGCAGTTAGCCCAGTACTTGCAACAGGGCCTGACACATAGTGAGTACTCAAATATTTGTGGAATGAATGCTGATCCAAATAGTGTATTATGGGTAATGTTTTCAATGTTTTTGTTTTATTCTGGAGTTAATAGTTGCCTTGCTTTTCATTTATTTAGTTTTCCATATATCTAATCACTATGTTTTTATACAAAATAGCTAACAGATCTGTCAAATTTCTACCAAACTGATGTCTAGATATTCTAACGTCAGATAACTTATCAGTTTCGTTTTATTATTAGAGACCTCTCTTCCAGGGCTTTCTAGCTTCTTACTCCAAAACTGGACTGGTTGTCTTTCATCCTGAAGCACTCAGTACCATCTACCAAATTCTCTTTGCCTTTTTCCTGTTTTGGATCCCCTGTTTCTTAGATGCTATTTATTTTTCTTTCTGGGTTTACTTCCTTTAACATGCCTCTAGTTGTTTCCCAAAATATGCACGAAAGGTAGATTCTTTGAGAATTTGCATGGCTGACAATCTGTCTTTTTTTTTTAATCAAAATGGTTTATTTAGTCTATTCATATTTAATGTAATTATGGATATGGTTACATCTACAACCATTTTGCTATTTGTTTTCTATGTCTCTTGGTTTTTTTTTAAGTTTATTTTTTAGAGCAGTACTAGGTTTACAACAAAATTGAGAGGAAGGTACAGAGACTTTTTTGTATATGCCTTGCCCCCACACATTCATAATCTCCCCTGGTATTGACAACACTAACCAGAATGGTACATTTTTTTTACCAAGGATGAACCTGCATTGACACATTATCATCACCCAAAGTCCATAGTTTACTTTGGGGTTCACTTGATGCTGCACATTCTGTGTGTTTGCACAAATGTATAATTACATCATTATAATATCATACAGAGTATTTTTACTGCCCTAAAATGTGCTCTGCCGTTTATCTCTCCTTTACCCCTCCCCTGGCAACCACTGATGTTTTTATTGTCTTCATAGTTTTGCCTTTCCCAGAATGTCATATAATTGGAATCATATAGTATGTAGCCTCTTCAGATTGGGTTCTCTCAGTAATAATATGCATTTAAGTTTTTGCTATGATGGCTTCATAGCTCACGTATTTTTAGCACTGAATAATATCCTACTGTCTGTACCACAGTTTATTTACTCATTCACCTACTGAAGGACATCTTGGCTGCTTCCAAGATTTGGCAGTTATGAATAAAGCTGCTGTAAACATCTGTGTGCATGTTTTTGTGTGGACATAAGTTTTTAATCTCTTTTGGGTAAATACCAAGGAGCAGGATTGCTGGGTTGTATGGTTAGAGTATGTTTTGTAGAAACTGCCAAACGGTCTTCCAAAGTGGCTGTAGCGATTTGCATTCTCACCAGCAATGTCTGAGAGTTCTTGTTGTTTTGCATTCTTTCCAACATTTGCTATTGTCGGTGTTCTGGATCTTGTCCATTCTATAGATGCGTAGTGGTATCTCATTTAATTTGCATTTCCCTAATCACATGATGTGGAGCATCATTTCATATGCTTATTTGTATATCTTTTATTTTTTAAAAGACACATTTATTCAGCATCATGATCAGACTATTGCATTTAGCGATCAACAGCAGCATGGGTGCAAAAAAAAAAAAACTACATTAAAACCCTTTGTTGGAATGCTTTCCACTTTGCACAGAACAGAAACTAAAATAACCTGTTATACACTTAGTCACAAATATAGTCCTCTATTTTTTTTCCCCATACACATGAGTACTGTCTAAAACATGTCTTCTTTGTAGGAGCTAAGCCCTGCCACCACTGTGTTTGGCTGAGTTCATAAATCTGTTGTAACCTGTGGCTTCCCTGTCACTTCTCTGTCTCTCCTTTCCTGCTAAGCTTTGTTTCCTGGTGGTGATTAAAACCCTCTGCCCCAGCCATAGCTACTGCTACTGTTGGAACCACAATAGCCACCTGTTTTGTGGTTTGGCAAAGTATTGGCCACCACCATAGGGGCCAGATCTTATTCCTCCAAAGTTTCCTCCTTTCATGGTTTGAAAATTGATTGTTTCAATTGCCAAAATCATTGTAGCTTCTGCCAACTCCCAAATTGTTCCCACTACCACCGCCAAAGTTACTTCCGCTGCCTCCATTGTTGCAGCTGTCATAGCTGCCACTCCCGGCATAGCTACTGTGTGGTATCCATAACCCTGTCCACAGCTCCCAGAGCCTCTGCTTCCTTGTGTAACCAGGGCCACCTCCTCCATAACCACCATCATTACCAAATCCGTTACAACCATCCCCACCGCACCACATTCTCCACCACAACTGCCACCAAAGCCACCTCGACCACTGAAGTTTCATCCATGACCAAAATTGTTATTCCCACCAAAACCACCTCTCAACCCCCACTGATGTTTTCAGAACCACTTCGACCTCTTTGGCTGGATGAAGCACTAGCCATCTTCTGCTTAGACAGGGCTTTCCTTACTTCACTGTTGTGGCCACTCATAGTGTGGTATTTCTGAATGACAATCTTGTCTACACAGTCATGGCCATCACAGGTTACAAAAGCAAAGCCTCTCTTCTTGCCACTGCCTCAGTCAGTCATGATTTCAATCACTTCAATTTTCCCATGCTGTTCAAAATAATCTCTTAGGTGATGTTCTTCAGGGTCTAATACTACCAGCAAAAATCTTTCTCACAGTTAAGCAGGCACCAGGTCTTCGAGAATCTTCCTTGAGACAGCCCTCCTTGGTCCCACAACTCTTCCATCCACCTTGTGTGGCCTTGCATTCATGGCTGCATCCACAACTTCCACTGTGGCAGAGGTGACAAACCCAAAGCCTCTGGAGCGCTTGGTGTTTGGGGCTCTCATCACCACACAGTTTGTGAGCGTTCCCCATTGCTCAGAATAGCTCCTCAGACTCTCATCAGTTGTTTCAAAGCTCAAACCTCCGATGAAGAGCTTCCGCAGCTGTTTCTGCTCTTAGGGAGACTCTGACTTAGACGTGGCGACCACGTGAGGGGAGATTTAACAATGCTTACTTGGTGGCATCCAGCAACAGAAAGGTGTATATATCTTTTTCGGTAAGGTGTCTGTTAAGATCTTTGGCCCATATTTAAATCAGGATTTAAAGAAATACTTTTATTAAAAATAGAGCTAACATAAATGTTATATTAGTTTCAGGGGTACACCATAGTTATTCAACATTTGTACACCTAAAGAAGTGATCACCATGGTAAGTCCAGCAACCATCTGACACCATACGATGCTATCACGATATTACTGACTATATTCCCCATGCTGTATGTTGCATCCCCATGACTTTTTTGTTTTATACCGGGAAATTTGGACCTCTTGTTCCCCTTCCTCTTTCCCCCTCTTTTAAAATTTATCAATTACAATTGACATTCAATATTATTTTATATTAATTTCAGGTATACAACATAGTGGTTAGACAGTTACATAATTTGAGAAGTGATCCTCTGACGAGGCTAGTACCCACCTGGCACTATACGTAGTTATTACTATATATTGACTATATTCCCTATGCTGTACTTTTCATCCCCATGACTATTTTGTAACTACCAATTTGTATTTTTTAATCCCTTCACCTTTTTCTCCCTGCCCCAAACCCCTTTGCATCTATCACCCCAACAAATCTAGTACCCATCTGACACCATAGACAGTTATTACAATATTATTGACTATGTTCCTTATGCTGTACCCTACACTCCAATAACTACTTTGTAACAACCAAGTTGTACTTCTTAATCCTTTCCCCTTTTTCACCCACACCTTTACACCCCCTCCCATCTGACAACCATCAAAATGTTCTCTGTATCTATGAATTTGTTTCTGTTTTGTTTGTTAATTTTGTTCTTAGATTCCACATATAAGGGAAATCACATTTTCTCTGTCTGTCTCTGTGTGATATACTCCACTCAGCACAACACCCTCCAGGTCCATCCATGCCACCGCAGATGGTGAGAACCCATTCCCTTCCATGGCCGAGCAATAGTCCATGGTATATACATATGTACCACCTCTTCTTTAACCAGTCATCTATTGATGGACACCTAGGACGCCTTCACATCTTGGCCATTATAAAAAATGCTGCAGTGAACATATGGATGCATATGTCCCTTCAGAATAGTGTTTTGGGTTTCATCGGATAAATACCCTGAAGTGGGATTACAGGGTCCTTCGTTGTCTCTTCTTTATAGCCTTTGTTTTAAAGTCTATTTTGTCTGGTATAAGTATTGTTACCCTAGCTTTCCCCCACCTCATTTTCATGAAATATCTTTTTTCATCCCTTTACTTTGTGTGTGTGTCTTTCAACCCAAAGTGAGTTTCTTATAGGTAGTATATGTAAGGGTTTTGTTTTCTTGTCCATTCATCCTGTCTATGTCTTTTGATTGGAGCATTTAATCCATTTACATTGAAAGTAATTGTTGATAGGTATGTAGCTATTGTCAATGTATTATTCATAATTTTGATCTTTTCCTTCCGTCTTAAAGAATCCCTCTAACATTCCTTGTAATACTGGTTTGGTGGTGATGAACTCCTTTAGCTTTTTCTTGTCTGGAAAGCTCTTTATCTGTCCTTTGATTTTAAATGATAGTATTGTTGGGTAGAGTAGTCTTGGTTGTAGATCCTTGCTTTTCATCACATTGAATATTTCGTGTAACATCTCTTCTCGCCTGCAAAGTTTCTGTTGAGAAATCAGCTGGCAGTCTTATGGGAACTCCCTTATAAGTTATTAGTTACCTTTCTCGTGCTGCTTTTAGGATTCTCTCTTTGTCTTTAACTTTTGCCATTTTAATTATAAGTGTGTCTAGGTGTGGGCCTGTTTGGGTTCATCCTGTTTGGAACTCTGTGATTCCTGAACTTGTCTATTTCCTTCACCAGGTTAGGAATGTTTTCAGTCATTATTTCTTCAAATAGGTTCTCAATCGCTTGCTTTCTCTCTTCTTTTGGTACCCCTATGATACGAATGTTGTTATACTTGATGTTGTCCCAGAGGTCTCTTAAACTATCCTAATTTTTTTAAATTCTTTTTTTTTCCTTTTTGCTGCTTCAATTGGATGTTTTCTTCTACCTTGTCTTCCCAACCACTGTTTCAATCCTCTACTTCATCTAGTCTGCTTTTATGGTTTCCATGTCCCCTTTTATGCTTGCTATCTCTTTGTTGAAGTTCTCACTAAGTTCCTTGATCATCCTCATAACCATTGTTTTGAACTCTGTCTCTGGTATGTTGCTTACCTCCCACAGCACCCCATAAGCTGTAGATGTAGCCAAACCCCATAGCCAATCAGCCTGATGGTTAATCCTACTGACATGCCAATAGCAATCTAGGCTCAACTATAACAGGATGGTACATAACTCACACAAGGGATACTCCTGGAGCACCTGGCCCCCACTGAACACCTAATATATAAGGCCACCCAGCCAAGACTGGAGAAATGGTAGATCTACCTAATATACAGAAACAAAAACAGAGAGGCAGCCCAAATGAGGAAACAAAGAAATGTATCCCAAATGAAAGAGCAGCAGAAAAATCCAGAAAAAGAACTAAATGAAATGGAGGTAAGCAACATACCAGAGACAGAGTTCATGAGCAAGATTCACCTTAGTGGGCTCTGATGCTTGTTGAAACCACCCTTTGTGTGTTCTGCTTGTGGGGGTAATTGGGCAGTGCTCTGCTGTGGTCTGAAGCCAACCTCCAAGTATGTTGGTTCTAGGGCCTTTTGGGAGGAGCTCTGGTGCAGGCCCAGGTCATCCACTGCCTATGACTGGCTGGGGACTACCTGGTAGGAGCTATAAAGCAATTTATAGTTATTTGCTTCCTGTGCTAAACTTGGAGGCATGTGGAAGAGGCCTCACTGTGAACCGAGGTCTCTTGCCACCAGTATCAGTCCTGGGATAACTCCACAATATTCCAGCACACTTGGAGTCCTGCTGCCACCTGCCAGCTCCCTTAAGCTTCAGTCACAGATAAAGCCTTGTGCAGTATGCAAGTTGGGTGAGGTAGGGTCTCAAGGAGTGACTAAAGTGGGAAGAATTACTGTCATCATGTTAATGTAAATTCTGGTTTGCTACCAGTGCTGAGCCTGGAGCAACTCAGCAAAAGTCTCAGAACACACTAAGGCCAATCACGGGGGCCTGCCAGACTCTGAGTGTTTTCCAAGAAAGAGTGCAATGTTGGCGGTGCTGGCTGCTCTTAAGAAACTGCCTCCAGAGCTATGCGAGTTGGGTGGGGCAGAGTCCCAGCTGAATCAGTTGGGCAAAGCTGTGGAGTTCACCAGGCCAATCAGATTCAGATTTGGCACATGGGGGTGGGGGTGGGCTCAACACAGATAAGACGGCGCCCATCTGCCAACTGCACGGAAGGAGGATCCCTCAACAGGAAAATGCCGACCGTCCTCCAGTCCTCCCTCCAAAGCCACACACCTCAGTCAGCCTCCCCATATGTCTCCAAAGCCCCCCAAGTCATTGTCCCTCTGCCAGAGCCGACAGTGACTGTGAGTGAGTGAGTCTATGTGCTGGCCATTTAAGAGGACTCTTGGGTTTCCTACAGCCTTCCATCCCATCCAAATGGTTGGAATCCCCACTGTTTTTCACAGCCAGATGTTGTGAGGCATCCTCTTCTCAGCACCAGTACTCTGGGCTGGGAAGCCTGGTGTAGGGGCTAGGGTCCTCCTGGGGGAACCTCCACAGCCAAGATATTCCTCCTGATTTTCAACAACCACACAAAAGTTTGGGGCCCACTTGTGTCTTCTCTCCTCCTACCAGTCTCAAAGTGGCTTCTTTATATTTTCAGTTATAGGATTTCTGTTTGGCTAGACTTCAGCTGGTTCTCCAGATTGATTGTTCTATAATTTAGTTGTAATTTTAATGTGTTCATGGAAGGACTCAGGCACAGTGTTTATGTACTCCACCATTTTGTTAAGAAGTTTAGGATGTTTGTTTTTAAGTTTTAAGAGTTCTTTGTTTATTTTGGATAATAGCCTTTTATCAGATGTGTTTTTTGTAAATATTTTCTATCAGTCTGTGCCTTGTTGTCTAATTTTCTTGATTTTATCATTTGCAGGAGTTTTCAATTTTAATTAAGTCCAACGTATCAATTATTTTTTTCATGGATCATGTCTTTGGTGTTATACTTAAACAAGCATCACCATATCCAAGTTTATTAAGTTTTCTCCTGTGCTATCTTCTATAAGTTTTATAGTTTTGCATTTAATTTTAGGTCTATTATCCATTTTGAGTCAATTTTTGTGATCAACATAAAAAAATTCTCCATTTTCATTTAATATTTAACACAGATCCCTTTCAAGATCAGGCCTGTTATACTCCTTTTTTTTTTCCCGCTAGCTAGAAGTGTAGAAAAACCAGCTTTGCAAATCCGCCCTGCCCTTCCCCATTTTTCTGAGAAGCAGTACCCTAAATACAGGCAGAGTCCTTATCTGCTTTTATGTAGTCCATACAAATCTTATTACCTGATTTAAAAATCACATCATTGTATAGTAGGGCCTGCAGCATGTCTGTAGAAACTACTTTTAAATTTATTTATGGAAGGCTGAATGCATTGATTTGACAGGGGAGAGGAGCAGGGAATGTATATTTCTTCCATTTACAGATTATTACATTAGTTTATAGATAAGCTACATTAAGGAACATGTGGTAGAGATATAGGATGGGTCAGTTTTAATAAAGAGGAATAAGGTAATAACTAACTTCAAATTGAGCAATAAAAATGTAGACTTCTAATACTTTGGATAACAACATTCAAATAGGCTAAATCTCTGAGAAGTTGAGCTTTAAAAAATAATTTTAAAATAAATATTAAATAAAAAGGCAAACACTGAAGGAACGAGCTTTCTAGTATACACAGAATGGTGTGGCCATTACACTATAAAATATATTAATCTAAGGAAAATCCACAGGTGGAAAAACCATCAGAAAGTACTTCCACAAATCCCCTTTCTTATTTTATAATATTTATTCTTTTTTTGATATCACACGAGATAGAATGGGAATGTGAAGTAAGAATTAAATATTTTGGAGAGGTAGTAGCTTTAAGTTAAGGCTGGCAACCAAGAAGGCTAGTGGTTTGGGCAACTTTTCATTTCATGTTGAAGAGATCTCTTGGAAAGAAACATAATTTGAGTAAGAGATTTGATGTGCTTTTCCTTAGCTCCTTGTTTTTAACCATTTTCCCCAATCTATTGGAGGTAAGTGAAATGGAAGACAAGTTGAAGGTATCAGAAAAAGAAAAAGGAGGTAAGAATAAGGAATAGTGGGGAGCAAGGAAAGGAGAGGAAAAAAAGTCACTGAAGTAGAGAGGAAATTGTCCAGAGGATGGGGGAAATTATAGTTGATGCCCTTTACCTGTAGTTAAAAATAAAACTTGATACATCACCTTTTGTTTTTTAATAAAGTGCATATCTTTCCTTACTTCAGATGGGGAAAGTAGGAATAGTGAAGGAAGGGATAGATCTAGATAAGTGAGAGAATCAAAAAAAGAAGAAACGTCAATTTTGTTTTCTTCCTTAAGTGCCTGGGCTTGGCAACCAGCACTCTCCAACATTAGGAGATCTAAGGATTTGGCTTTCAAAGGAGAGGGAAGAGTTATAACTAATTTCTCCCAATTTATGATGATAGAATATAAAATATGTGGACTATCAAATATCAAAGAGAACCTGGAACTCTACTTAGTTCCAATCATACCTTTGATTTAATACATTATGGTTTATCTTCACCATGGAATATTACATAATTATTCAAAAGAATGAATTAGAGCTAAACCAGACATTCTGGAAGGTTTTCCATGGGATAATGGTGGCCGAGATAAGCAAGATGGAAAAGACTACTTATAACATGACCCCATTTTGTGCAACAGTGATAACGTCCTGCATATATGTATACATACGAATACGGGTATGTGGTTATATGAACAGGGACAGCAATATGGAAGAGTACTTTGAGAATACTTAATGCTATTCATTAAACATTTCTGGCTCTCTGTCTTCTAGGCAAATGTTATGATTGCACCTTCTGGCCCCCTTGTGATCTTGTGAGCAGAAGTGATGTGTTACTTCTGAGCTGAAACACATAATTGCCAGTTCAAGACCCCACAGAACACATGTCCCCGTACCACGTTACAATCAGTGTTCATGACAGTAGCTCTTCCATCATCCTAGATCCTAGAATGACAAGACATGGAACAGAGCCCCAAACAAGCCATGATGAACACAAGTTATGAAAGAAATTAACAGTTGTTAATGAGCCATTAAGCTTTGTGGGCTCATTTATTCAGCATAACCTAGTGTGTTCTGAATCAAACAGATATATACTAGGTCAACATGTTATATATAGGTGGAACACTCAGGTTTTTGTAGTAGTCTTTTTTTTTTTTGTATTGAAAAGCTTTTCATGGGGACGTAAAGTATACATAGGGAATATAGTCCTATATATGGTGTCAGATGGGTACTAGACTTATTGGGGTGATCACTTTGTAAGTTATATAAATGTCTAGTCACTATGCTATACACCTAAAACTAATATGATATTGTATATCAACTGTAATTGAAAAATAAAAAATTATTTAAAAAAGAAATAGTATTGAAAAAGCTTTACTGGAAAAAGAAAAAGTATTGAAAAGCTTTATTAAATACAGGGGAAAAGTTAGGTACCATAAGAATGGCAGAAATTGTACCAGAAACGTGCTAAAGAATATTTTGGCAAATTCTATTTGCAACTGCACTGACTCCCTCTTTTTCTACTTGATATCAGATAGATACATTTTCTCTTTGGAAATGGTGCCTGACTCCTTCTACCCCCACACTACTGCACTGCCTTGAAAGACAGCCTAATTAAAATTCAGACAACTAGTCTGTTACAATGCAAGGTTAACCTTTAGGTTCATTTCTCTAGTCCAGCAGTTCTCAAAGGAAGTTATTTGTCTGGAGATATTTTTGGTTGTCACAAGTCGGGGTAGTGGCAGTGGTGTTACTGGCATTTATTGAGTAGAGACCAGGAGTACTGCTAAACATCTTACAATATACAGGACATTCCCCTACAACAAAGAATTCTGCAGCCTCAAATCTTGATAATGCTGAGGCTGTGAGACCCTGCTCTATTCTAGGCCAGGTTCCTATACTTCTTTTTTCTTGAAGGAAGCAGAGATCTTTCCTTTCTTTGTTATTTATGTCACCATTCATTCTCAGAGTGTTCTGCCTTCAAAACTTTGTGGAGTATAAGCCCACTTCTTTAGAGTTTTCTTCCTTGCTTCCCATATCTTTTTTCTTTTTTTAAAAAAATAACAGTATTATGATACAATTCATGTACCATACAGTTTACCTACAGTGTAGAATTCAGTGGTTTTGAGTATATTCACTGAGTTGTGCAACCATCACCATGGTTAACTTCAGGACATTTTCATCACCCACAAAAGAAATCCTTTTACCCGTTAGCCACTCTACATTTCCCCACACCTCCTCCCACCCCTTCACAGCCCTAGGCAAACACTAATACACTTTATTTCTCTATAGGTTTGCCTATTCTGGATATTTCATTTAAATTGAATCATACAATATGTGGTCATTTGTGACTGGCTTCTTTCTCTTAGTATGTTTTCATTATGGCTAAATATTTCATTGCGTGGATACACCACATTTATTGGTTTGTTAGAGCTCCTGTAACAAAGCACCCCAGATTGGGTGGCTTAAAAAACAGAAATTTATTTTCTCATAATTCTGGAGGCTAGAAATCCAAGATCAAGGTGTCAGCAGGGTTGATTTCTTCTGAGGCCCCTCTCCTTCGCTTGAAGA
Organism: Rhinolophus hipposideros; assembly: GCF_964194185.1. Lineage (NCBI taxonomy): Eukaryota > Metazoa > Chordata > Mammalia > Chiroptera > Rhinolophidae > Rhinolophus > Rhinolophus hipposideros. Next base: position 29,072,260 of record NC_138070.1, on the reverse strand, counting down.
TGGCCAGCTTCTTGTATCTGGACAACATGTTCTCTGTGTGACCTCTCCTTATAAGGACACCGGTCATATTGGATTAGAACCCTCCCTAATGACCTCATTTTAACTTACTTGCCTCTTTAAAGACCATATCTTCAAATAATACAGTCACATTCTGAAGTATTGGAGGTTACATCTTCAACATATGATTTTTTTTTGGGGGGGGCGTGATATAATTCAGCCCATAACATTTTATTTATCTATTCATCAATTAATTGGTATTTCCATACATTTTTGTAGAATTAATTACTAAATTTCTAGAAAAGACTACTGTCAGGTGTATTAAAAAAGACACTTTGAAAGTTTCAACAACTTTACTAAGTATTTCTACTTTTTATCCTGGACAGTTTTTCCTAATGAATCTGAAAATCACCCTCAAATGGTTCTAGAAGTGTCAGTGCATTTTTGCTATTACTCTTTTAAAAAAAATAGTCTTATTGACATATAATTCACATACCATTAAATTCACTCCTTTAAAGTGTACAATTCAGTGGTTTCTGGTATAGTCATAGTTGTGCAGCCATTGCCACTATCTATTTCTACTAGCCATTGCCACTATCTAGAACATTTTCCTCAACTCAAAAAGAATCCCATATCCATTAGCAGTCACTCCGCATCTTTTTCAACCCCTCAGCCTCAGGCAATTGCTAATCTTTTTTCTGTCTCCATGGGTTTGCCTATTCTAGATATTTCACGTAAGTGGAATCCTATTATCTCTGCCTTTTTCACCTAGCGTAATGTTTTCAAGGTTCACCCATGTTGTAGCATGTGTCAGTATTTCATTCATTTTTATTGCTGCATAGTATTCCATTGTATGGATATGTCACATTTTGTGTGTCCATTCATCTGTAGGTAGGCATTTGAGTTGGTGTGAATAATGATGCTATGAACATCTGTGTACGTATTTTTATGTGTACCCATGTTTTCATTTCTCTTGGGCATATACCTGAGAATGGAATTGCTTGGTCATGTGATAACTCTATTTTAACATTCTGAGGAACTACCAGACTGTTTTCCAAATTGACTGCACCATTTTACAATCCTACCAGTAATATATGAGGGTTCCAATTTGTCCACATCCTTGCCAACATATATCCATCTTCTTTATTTTAGCCATTTTAGTGGATGTGAAGGCATCTCATTGTATTGTTTTGCTTCCCTAATGATTAGTGATGTGGAACATATTTTCACGTACTTATTGGGCATTTGTATATTTTCTTTGGAGAAATGCATATTCAAATCCATTACCCATTTTTAATTGGGTTATTTGTCTTTTTATTGTTGAGTTGTAATTGTTTTTTATATATTATTAGTACAAATCCCATACCGGATATATGATTTAAAAATATTTTCTCCCTTTCTGTGGGTTGTCTTTTTACCTGCTTAATCATGTCCTTTGGAGCACAGAAACTTTTAATTTTTATGAAATTCAGCTTATTTTATCTATTTTTTCTTTTGTTTTTTGTGCTTTTGGTGTAGTATCTAAGAAACCATTGCTTAACTCAAGGTCATGAAAATTCACTGCTATGTTTTCTTCTAAGATTTTTACAATTTTAGCTGTTACATTCATGTCTATAATCCATTTTAATTAACTTTTGTATGTGCTGTGAGGTAGGGATCCAACTTCATTCTTTCACAAATCCAGTCATTCCAAGTTATTTGTTGAAAAGATTCTTCTTTCCCCCATTGAATTGTCTTGGTGCCCTTATTTTCCTTTCTATTCTTAAAAATGAATTTTATCAACCTTCAAAGAAGGGTCTTGCCTATAATAAGGTAAAACTGTGGTGAAGAAAAAGTAATTCAAATATTATGATACATATATTAAATATTTTAATAGAGTGTACAGAGTGTTATGACAATAAAGGGAGGACTCTGATTCATCTTCAGAGAAACAGGAGAAACATTTTAGAGGGAAGTGTCATTAAAGCTTCCTTGAAAAACAAGTAAGCATTGGTAGTATGGGTAGAGTTCCAGACAGAAAATAGTACATGCAAAATCTAAGAGGCAGTTGTAACCAATCATTCATAAGGTCAGAGGTGAGCTAGATAATGTTGTTTAGTCTCTTTGCCCTAACATTCCCAGCTTTTTACCAAGACCATATGTCATTCTCTTCCGTGGGTGGAATTCATTAAACCTTGAAATCATCTTAGATTGGGAATGAATAAACAGTATACAGTGTTTCCCTGAAAATAAGACCTAGCTGGACAATCAGCTCTAATGCATCTTCTGGAGCAAAAATTAATATAAGACCCGGTATTATATTATATTATACTGGGTATTTATTATATTATATTATATTATATTATGTTATGTTATATCATATCATATCATATTATATTATATCATATTATACCTGGTCTTATATTATAGTAAAATAAGACCAAGTTTTACATTAATTTTTGTTCCAAAAGATACATTAGAGCTGATTTTCCGGCTAGGTCTTATTTTTGGGGAAGCACGATACTTAAAAATCAAATCAACCAGACATTGTCGTCCTATGTGCTCAGGAGTCTCTGGGAAGGGATATAAACCAACTCACAAAAAGGCCCCAAAAAGGTTGAGTTAGAAAAGATGTAGGTCAAGTTTTATATTTGTTCAGATGCATTATATATCCCAGACTTCCCTGAAGGAAACTGGGTTCCTAAACTTTCTTTTAAAGGGAAATATAGTCACACAATAGAAAGAACATGGCCTATGGAGTGTGAAACCTAATTCAGTTCTGGTGTTGTCACTTCTACTGGTAAGACTTTGCACAAGTTCCCTAACTTCTCTGAATTTCAGTACCCCTCCTTCTAAAACAGGGACATTAATACCTACCTCAGATGAATCTTGTGAGGATTAACTGAAAATGTCTACAGCTAAGTAGAATAAGTGTTTAATAAATGTCAGTTTCCTCTCTTCTCTGGTGCTCGTATATCTAGTCCTACAATTAATAGAGGAGAAACCTGGGCTTCTCTCTTAGAAGTATACTTATTGCTCTAAGGCTTTGTCCTTTGCTTTTAGTAGCTGACCCCAAGGGAGGGGAATCATTGTTGAACCTTTACCTAATTCTGGAGAAGGCTATATTCTCCCTGTAACCTACTTCCCTACTATGTTTGGTCAGTTGGGACGTAGGTCATGGGGAGAATACAGCATATTATTTTACTGAAGAACATGACTTTTATACTTTCTGAATCTGTTCTTGCCAACAGATACACTCAGATGATGAGTTTACTTTGGAATACAACCAACCCTGTCTGACTCAACTTTGTGTTACTCTGCAAATAACACAATTAATACCCCTCCTATGAGCTACTTAGTAATGGAATGCAGCGGCAGCACAAGGTACAGTGCAGGAAGTTGCCCACAGGCTGGTATGACTGTGGCTTAGTCCTGAATTTCCAGCAAGGTGTATCCTTGATCTATAGTAGCCTGAGAGGGTGTAAGTAAGCCTAGAACGCATCATTCTCTTCAAAATTTGACGGGTCCTTGGAACATCATGATCAGAAAGAGTAAGATCAGAATAACAGTCTGAACCTTGTTCTGGCATGAATTTATGATGCTGTCAAATAAAATTACCACGAACAAGATCTCATTTACCTCCTCGCTCAGTTTGGTTCCTAAGCAAGAGATAGTTTCATTCCTGCTCTCTCTCTCTTTTTTCTTTCTACATAAGCCTATTAAATGCAAGACTCTGCTCGTTGTTGAAAAAATAATAAAACAAATAAGAAATGATCCCTATGCTCAGGAGTTTATAATCTAGTAGGGCACTGTATACTTGTGGAACATTGCGTGTCATGCGATACACCGATCGCAATCCCTGGGGACATAAAATAGAATGAGTAACTTCCACCAGAGAACTGACAAGGCTTCATAGAAGGGCCTGGCATTTAAGCTGGGCCTTTCTTAATTGCCTCTTTCAAACTGTCATGAAAATTAGGCAGTCTTGCTGGAATCCTGAATAAAAGACTGAAGAATAAATCTTGTCTAAATTCAGTTGTTTCTCAAGATCTAATAAAGAACACTGGCCTCTGAGTCAGAAGACCTGGGTTCTAGTCCAAGTTTTACTATAAACTCACTCTGTGATCTGGAGCAAGACATGCAACTTCTTAGGATCATAATTCCTTTGTTTGTTAAATGGGTAGTTTGGAAGATGTAATCATCTCCATGGCACTTCCTAGTTCTAAAATCCCTTTCTTTCTTTGCTCCTAACCCATTACAAAAATGAAATGAAATGAAATGAAAAGGAAGTAGAGCAAGTTTAGTCATGCTGAGGGAAGACTAGAACTAAGGTTATGGATATTACCAATAAAGGAGCAGTTACTATTTGCCACTTCAGCATACTCGTACATTAGAGTAAAAGGGGCATCTCTAAGCCCCTTTAAAAAGTTGGCTTATTTTTGAAGCAACAAGGGAAAAAGTTTAATTATATTTTCCTTTCTTTCTCTACTATCAGTGAACTTGTTCAGCACTTACACCAGTGAATAAGATGGATGTTGGGCCTTCCAGTTCACTCAACAGTCCTTGTCATATGCAAGCTCTTCCTTCCACTTCCCATAGACTAGTTTTTGACAACTCATTGTTTCCCTCAAACCTGAGTTGACTCAACCCAGGGTAAACCTTTCCTCTCATCCATTAACATAATTAAGTCTATAAGACAATCACCTCAATTTCCTCTTGTTCACCTACAAATTCACACATTTTCACACCCATACGTCTCTTCAGATTCACCCCTCATTTTATAGGCCAGTCCTTCACCTTTGCTTTTAATTACATCCTCCTCTGTGCCTTCTGGCCCCTAGTTCTATTAACCAAGAATTTGTCTGACCCTTTATTGCGTTTTCCCTTCAACTATATCCAGGCCCAAGACTGTTTCACACAAAGTAACAAAAGAAAAAGGAAAGAAACAAAAAATCTGCTTTGATCCTGGATCTCCTAAGAACCACCATTTATCTCTCTTCCTATTTACTATTTGAAACATAAAATAATATATCTAATGTGCATAAAATATATAAAGAATAATTTAACAACTGTGTCCCAAATGGGATCCAGCTTAGAAATAGAACATCGTTGGAGCTTTCTGTTGACCCTTCTATGAGGTTTCTGTCATACTTACCTATGAGAGCTAGCCATCATTCTGAATTGTGTGTTTAGCATTCAGTTGCTTTTGTTTCACTGTATACTACATATATTTAGTACATAAGTTATCCCCAAACAAGATAGTTTTGCAAATTTTTAAACTTTGTATATTTAGTCAAAATATGTGGATCTTTTCCTTGCCTTCTTCCTTAGTCAATAGCCAATAAACAAACATCTTTGATAATAGCTTTATTTATAGATAATTAAAAACAATTTTTAATATTAAAAGTTATTTGAAAAGTCACGAATTATTGAACTCAATTATTATTTAAATGAAGTTTTCTTTGGCTAGAAAGGAATTTGGGTGGTTTTGTGTAATGCAAGCAAACATTGTCAAAATCAGTTAAGTATTTTGAAAAGACCTGGAAAGACAATTTCTCTCTTCATTGAGTCTTCCCTCTTCACCACCCCACTGAAATTATACTCGTAGATGTCACCAAATTCTCTCCATATTGTTTCCAATGGAAACCTTTAAAATATTATCTTTTTTTTTTTTTTAAAGAAAGGGTTTATTTATTTTTTTATACATTTTTTTTTTTACAATTTTTTTTTGCCTTTGTGTGTGTGTGTGTGTGTGTGTGTGTATGTGTTGAGAGCCCACTGGCCCATGTGGGAATCGAACCGGCAGCCTTCGGCGTTAGGAGCATGGAGCTCTAACCGCCTGAGCCACCGGGCCAGCCCTAAAATATTATCTTAATAGACCTCTCTTCTGTTCTCCATGCTACTCTGTAGTTGACAGTGTCAACTAGTCACTTATCTTTGAAACTACTAACTCCTTTTGGCTTTAATAATGCTATTCTCTCTTGGCTGTGTTCATCTTCATATCTTCTTCCTCTCCTTTAAGGGGTCCTCTTCTTTTGTCTGTCTCTTAAACACTAACAGACTTTGGCTCACTCTTCCTTTATATATCTTCTTCTTGCAAGAACACATACACATCCATTATTCCATTACCACTTGCATGTTGATGATTGCCATGACTTTATTGCTAGCCCTGACCTCTTCCCTAAGTTTCAGATTCATATATCTAACAACCTGCTGAATTGACAGACACGCACATATGTAAACATGTAGATGTTTCTTAAACATCTTAACGTCGACATGTTCCAAACTGAATTCATCATCTTCTTTCCCCATCACATCAGCTTCTCTTCTGTATCCTGAACTGGGTAACAGCTTAACATCCAGTCCCTCTTAAAGCCAGAATCCTGGGGTTCATCCTAGATTCACTCCTCTTCATTCCTCACTCTTCCCTTCAGTGTCCCAGTTCCCCAAGAGACTAAAAACTGCTTATTTTACTTCCCCAAATTTGCTGGTGTTCTTTCTTTCCTTTTTATTCCTAAAACAATTATTCCCCCAAACAATTATTTCCCTTTGGCTCTAATGGTCTTTTGCCTGGACTACTCCAATGCTTCTCATCCTGCTGCCCATAAATCCTTCCATTCTGCAGCCAGAGTCTACCAACAATGTAAATCTGACGACCCCACTATAGAATCTAAAATATTTCATTGACTAATCACCACACACATGTAGTCCACGCCCCTTTGCATTGCATATACAGTAGTCCCACTTATCTGTGGAGAATACATTCCAAGACTCCCAGTGGATGCCTGTAACCATGGATACTACAAACCCTATATATACTATGTTTTTTCCTATCTTTTGATAAAGTTTAATTTATAAATTAGGCACAGTAAGAGATAAACAATAATAATTAATAATAAAATGGAATAATTTTAATAATATACTGTCATAAAAATAATGTGAATGTGGTTTCTCTCTGAAAATAGCGTATTGTTCTGTACTTACTTTTTCACTTAAAGGAAGCACTTTGTGGCTTCTCTTTGGCGTATCTGAATTGCCAGCATCACCACTCTTGTGCTTTGGGGCCATGATTAAGTAAAATAAGGGTTACTTGGATACAAACACCACAGTATTATGACAGTCGATCTGGTTACTGAGATGGCCCCTAAGTGACTAAAAGGCAGGGAGGGAGCCTATACACCATGGAGACAGCTGGACAAAGAGATGATTTATGTCCTGAGTGGGAAGGAGAGGGATAGCACAAGATTTCATCACACTACTTAGAATGGCACACAATTAAAAATGTATAAGTTGTTTATTTCTGGAATTTTCTATTTCATATTTTCAGAGTGCAGTTGACTGCGGGTAACTGAAACCAGGGAAAGCAAAACCATTGCTAAAGTTGTCTACTGTACTCAGGTCTTGGTTCTTTGCCTCTCTCTCCAGGCTCATCTCCCGTTTTCCCCACCACAAACCTTATAAAGTACACTTTGCTCATGCTATTCTCTCCACCTCATACGTCCTTTTCATTTTTCTTTACCTGGCTTACTTTTACTCAGTTTTCAATAGGTGGGCCTTATGTCCTCTTGAAAGTCATTTGTGAACCTCTAGATTGGGCTACATGCCCCACCTCTGTGCTACCATAGTATTTTATAACAGACCATATCTTGATTCTTATCATTTACCTTGTCATATTTAAATTACACATTTACATGTCTTACTCACTAGACTATCGGATCCTCAAGAGCAGAGACCTTATCTGCAGAGACCTCTATGCTTAGCACAAAGTTTGACATATAATAATAGTTCTTGATCTGAACTGACCTGAGGTAACTTAGCCTTAATCCTGAATCATGAGGAAACTGTCTCCTAAATCCAGTCATTAGTAAAGTTATTGGTACCATTACTTTTTCATATACTTTTCAGAGTCCTTAAAAGTTCATCTAATACTGTGCCTCTTAGACTGGTGTATGGGTAAGTAAGGAGTATCTGAAATCACAGGACCAACATGGTATATCATCCTGAAATATAAATTGCACCTAAAGATTTCGGGTAAAATGATTTTCATGTTAAAACAGAGATGTATTTTGCAGTAGCATTAATTTTTAAGCATTAAGAGAGACTTCAGCTTATGCCAGGTTATTCTCAGCCAAGCCTCCATGTTGTGGGAGCACACGTTCTATGGTGAGTGGTAGCATTTGAGAAACATTAATAGACAGACATTGTTTTACAATGCAGTTTAATGCTTGTCTAGAGCCTTCCTTGTAAAAATAAACAGTCCCAGTGAGACCAAAGCATAGAAATGATCTCAGAAACAGCCAGAAGAGAGAGTTTTCAGTTTGGGCCTGGGTTACGTGAGCAAAGGTGTCTGCCTGATAGGCAGGGCAGGTCTTTTGAAATTAGTACATCACTGTGCTTTTCCAAAATATTCCAGGTGGTAGATAAAGGTAGGGGAGAGGAGGCGGAGAAACAATGTCAGAACAGAACAAAGAGAAGGCTTGGATCAAAGTGGGGGACTGATGAAAGAGAGTGAAAGGAAGTGAAGGATCGTACAGATGCGGCATGGAATACAAGGAAAGAAAAGACTCCAAATAGAACTGTGGTTAAAGATGGAACTAGGTGTGTTACATCTTTAGTAAAATGATATGGGGAGTGTTCACCCCAGGAAATTCTACCCAGAGTCCTTGTAATTTGAGATTTCCCAGTCTGTTTTCTTCCCGCTGTTCCACAAATCAACTTTGAGAATGAGGTAGCATCATGTAAAAGGAAGTGACATAAAAAGATGCAGAAGAAATAGAAGAAACAGCAAGGGAACAAGTAGGAAGGGCTGTTTAAAGATGGACAATGAGCTTTTCACAAAGATGGCACTGAAAGCAAAGAAGGAAGACCCTGCCCCTCGCAAAGCTGAAGCCAAAGCAAAGGCTTTGAAGGCAAAGAAAGCAGTGCTGAAAGGCGTCCACAGCCACAAAAAGATCTGCATGTCACCCACCTACCGAAGGTCCAAGACACTGTGGCCCCAACGGCAGCCCAAATACCCTTGGAAGAGAGTCCCCAGGAGAAACAAGCTTGACAACTATGCCATCATCAAGTTCCCCTAATGACCAAGTCAGCCATGAAGAAGACAGACGACAACAATATACTTGTGTACATTGTGGATGTCCAAGGTGCACAAGCACCAGATCAAACATGTTGTGAAGAAGCTGTATGACCTTGACGTGACCAAGATCAACTCCCTGATCAGGCCTGATGGAGAGACGACGGCATATGGTTTGACTGCGCCCTAACTATGATGCTTTGGATGTTGGCAACAAAATTGGGATCATCTAAACTGAGTTCAACTGGCTAAATTCTAACTATAAAATTCTTTCACTGTAAAAAAAAATCCAAAAAATAAACGATGAAATCAATTTAATTCAAGCAACATCTATCCGGTGTTTATTTATATCAGGCATTGATACAGGTGATGGAGGAACAGAGATAACAAGACTGGACCCCAGCCTTCAAGGAGTTTGCAACGAGTCTTCCTCGAAGGTTCTGAGTTAAGGAAAAGCCAACTGTAGAAAATCCAGTATCTAATGCCTAAGCTTTCCGATTAAGAGGTCTTTGAAAGCTAAAACAGGAATCATTCCTGTAACAATATTATCTGGTGATTAAAACTTTCCCAGAAAAAAGAGTGATGAATCAGCCCCAAGTTTTGATTATCACATGTCAGGCTGCACAACAGAAAAACGGTATGGATTTGGAGAGTGACATTCAAGGGCAGAAATTTTCTCCCAAATTCTATAAACAAGACATTCTCTAGAGGTATTAGGAAAATATTTTCCCAATATAACCACTTAAAGAAAAATACAAGGCGAATTATTCTTTTCCACCTTAATTAAGTCTTCTCCTAAATGACCTGTTAAGACAAATATTGGCATGATATGGAGATTCTACAAAGGCCCTAATTTATTCTGGATTAATAAATATTTTATTATAGGTGGGTAATGAATGTTTTGAAAATGGTTACTCCAAAACAATTAGTTGTACATGTGTTCATAGGACTTTCATTACCCTAGGATCTCTCTTTTTATTTTTTAATAGAAAATAACTCAGTCTTCATGGAACCCTTCTGATGGTCTCTGTGCTGCTAATAGAAGAAGGGGCACAGAGGGGCACAGAACCACACAGAAGCACCAGGTACTTCTAAGTGGGCAGAGTCAAGATCAAAATTCTGATTTTGAATCCTAGACTACCACTTACCTACCTCAAAACAAGAACCTCTACTATTAAATAAGTTATATAATAAATCAATTCAAATTATTAGTGGCTAAGTTATTAAGGTAAACTGATAACAAAGTTATAAGTTATTAGTTTTCTCAAACAGGAATAAATGGCTAGAGATACGGTCTTTCTAATGAGAAACTGAATATACTAGAAAGCTGCAGAGACATAATGATAAGCCACCAAAAAGCCTGCTTTGCTAATCATTCTGCAGTGACGCTTGCCACTCTGCAAGCCACACACCCAGTCTGCATTTTATTACATCATTCTTAAACATGGACATTTGAATAAAGCTCCAAACATGAAAGGGTAGAACCAAAAACAACAGAAAAAGAGACTTTGAAAATAAACAGACATTCAGCTTTTAAAATGTAGGAAAAATACAGAGTTAATATTCTCAAAGAGATATAAGAAGAGATTGCATCCATGAAATAAGAACAGGATGCTATTAAAAAAAAACATTTGGAAGCATCCCCTGCCAAAATAAAAGCCCTTGGGAATTAAACATATGATGGTAGAAATGTAAAAATTTAATAGAAGTGTTGGAAGATTTATTAGAACTAAAAGATAAGACATATTTTTAAAAATAGAAAAGATAAGAAAATTAGAGGATGGATCTAAGAGATCCAACATCTCTTAGTTAAATAATTAGCCCAAGTTTCAGAAAGAACAGAGGAAATTATATAACAGAAGTAAACCACTTAGAACTGAAGAATATGATTTTTAGATTGAAAAGATCTTTAAAGTACCTAGAACAATGACTGAAAAAAGAAACAAAAAAACCCAAGCCATCATCAACTAACAACATTACGATACATCAGATCATGAGAAATAAAGAAAGCTCTACAAACTTCCAGAGATTAAAACAAAATCCAAGCGTTCACAAATCAGAATGGCATCAGCTCCTCAACAGCACTCTAAGAAGCTGGAAGAAAATGGTGCAATACTTTCAAAATTCTGAGAGAAAATTATTTCCAGTTATTATCCTCTACCTAGCCAAACCATCAATCAAGTGTGAAGGAACAAAAGTGACATCTTAAAAGCACAAGGTCGCAAAAAGCAACCAGGTCTTGTAGGGCCTGCATTTTATATAATTTTGGGAGAGCCCTCTTTAAGAAAAAAAAATGAAATTACAAATACAAAATTGGGTGTGAATGTGAATATTTATTTATATTGAGAAAAGAAATCACAACAAATTTGGACCATGGTGGTTCAGGGCCTTTTCTTTTAAAATCTTTTTAGAAAATTTACCAAAAACGCTTCTTGGTGGCAAGATGACTTTTCCTCTCTACCTGACAACTTGTAGCAGTTTGCAGCCTTCACAGGCCCATGAGCTTCGTCAGCTCCAGGATAAACTGCCTCTGCTTTCTTGCGTTCTTTCTAAGGAAGCTTACGAGTAGGCTGAGAAGGAATGAGAAGGCATGGAATTCAAGAAATAGGGATTCAGTACAATTCACAGGGCGGTAGTGAGGGGCTCCCAGGATCACAAGGGGCTGAAAGAATAACCAGTCCCAGAGAAAGAGGGGTGGAAAAGGTTTCCAAAGAAGAAAAAAATCAAACTGGCTTTTTACTTGATGTTTAACTCTCTTGAGAGGAATTTTACTATCCTGTCAAAGTCTGAGCAAGAAATAATAACGAGTACTCAAAAAACTAAGCAGTTGAAGAAGATGAAGCAATTACTGACTCCAGGAGATGGAGAAAGGTACAAGAAAGGAAGTATAAAAATTATGGCTTATTACAAGGCTCAGTTGTGAGTCATATTTGTATAGTCATAAAAATGTAAACACTACACATTGCTATATCAAAAAAAATCAGGATATAACTATATTAGAACTTTGCAGAAAGGGAAGTGAATGTGAGATATAATAATGGGGGTATAAGGGAGCTAAATCCTCATTCTCCAAGGTAGGAAGTGCATAGATATTTTCTAGAACTGGAAAAAGAAAAAGAAATAGCCAGTAGCATGTTATTTGGAAACATGGAGATAAAGACTGAAGAAAAAAAACCATAGCCCGAAGCATTAAAAGTAGTTGCCTCCAAGGGGCAGCTCAATACAGACTCCAAAAAGACCTTAGAATTTATGACTTTTAAGACTATGCATTTATGATGTTGACCAAAATGGAAAATTAAAAAAGAAAGTAATATCCTCAAGAGGAGTGCTACAAAAAGCTGTTGGAAATAAAATGAAGGTGCCTCTGCTAAACTATACAGTGTTTTACAAATTGTAGTCCTGCAACCACCTGCATTTCAATTACATGGAGTGCCAGTTTATTATTCAGATTTATAGACCCATCCCAGACCTAAATAATCAGCATTTCTTGGGGAGAGCTTCGGAATCTATCATTTTTAAAAAGTTCTCCTAGACCTACTGCATTATCTATTGCTTTTTAGTAAACCAAAGAAGTAACTAACTAAGTAAACAAACAAATAACTTATGCAAAGACAAAGAGTCAACGACTCATGAAACATACTAGGGCAGACTCTGCTAGTTGTCTACCTAATGGATATCCATTCTCCCCTTCTTCCTTATTATCAGAATCCCTATTTTGTTGTATTGGCAACATGTCCAACTAAAACATTAAATTTTCTCAGGCTCCCTCACAGTTAGGAGTGGCTAAGTAACATAGTTCTTAAATGAATGAGATGTAAGAAGTCAACTGGGTAGGGCTTTCAGGAAAGATATTATTATAAAAAAAAAAGACACAGCCGGTACACGCCTTCTGCCCTTTGATAAGCACAGAAGAGGCACCTGTCTTTCTTTCAGTGAGGACAAAAGCTGCATGCTAAGGATGGTGGTGTAGGAAGACAGAGCCTGTCCAGGCCTGGACTTCTCACCTCCAGACATCTAGTTATTTGAGAAAAACAAACTCCTTACTTATTATGTCACTGGAGTAGAGTTTTCTATTACTGTAGCTGAATAAAGTCCTAGTGACATCTCATACTTGTTCAAATGTTTATTTGATAGATATGAACGTATTTCATTCTGTGTTCTGTGCTATGGGCACTGTGCTAGGAATAACAAACACAATGGGTCAGACAAATAAGGCTCTTTTCTTCATGGAACGTGGAATACAGTTAGTGTAGAAGAATCTACAGATATTTGAATCCAGAATTCAGGGAAACTATGGTTTGCTGTCACAGACCCCAAAGCAATAGAGTCAATCAAACTAAACTACTTGACTTATGTAGCTAGGAAATCCTCATACCAGAAGAAGCAGCAGTCTGAACATTGGAAGACTTAGGTTTTGGCTGTAATTCTTCAGCGAAGTAGATTTGGTGAAGCAAATGTGGGGTACTTGCTTAATTTTTCTTGAATCCACTTTTCTTCTTTGGAAAACAAGAACTTTGGGCTTGATAATCTTTAAGGCTATCCTCAGCTCTAAAATATTTTTGTGATTATATTGAACAAAGACGGTCATGAAATATACCAAACAAGAATGTCTCTAAATTTTGATTCTAAGAGTTCAACTCAGAGAATATATTAAATAAAAAAATGTTGAGAATATATTAAATAAATAAATAAATCACCGCCTCTCACTCCCCAATTAAACAAACAAACCAACAAAACCACCATTGAGGGAGCTGTGGTATTATGGAAGAAGTTCTGGTTTGAGTCCTGGCTTCCACTTAATGTATGGGTAAGCACAGGCCAGATACTCAGTATCTCTGTTTCAATCTCCTAATTTATGAAATAGGCCGTTTCTCTTCCCTCACAGTGCTGCTTATGGAAACCACCATTGTAAAGGCCTGTTACGATTTGAAACCAACAAGATACTGACAATGTCTTATAATATCAAAATCCTGCAAAAGACATACACGAATGGGGTTTGATATCTTTAGTTTAATTCTTCATCACATAAGGACGATAGATCTTTTGAGTTTTCTTCTCCTTTGTGACCCATTTTATTTTTACACAAGAGAACAGACAAGAGAAACAAGAACAGCTAAAATTCAAATTATCTGTTTGTTTTCTAGCCCCAGTAAAGGTTTGGGGGAGAGGGTGGGTGGTTGAAAGGGAAGCTGCGTTCAAGTGAAGTGTGGGGACTACAACACTTACTATGGCCTCCAATTGTTCATATTCGGTATTGTATAGTATTGGAATAATCTAGTTTTTGTTTTATGACCTTTCTATAGAGATAAGTATAGATAGGAACTCTGTCTCCATATGCGGTTATTAGTTGATGACACAGTGGTGACTTTAGTTATTGTACCCCCAACTATAAAAAGTTTTGCAATAACAGGAACTTTGGCTATGGGAGTTGCTCTCTATATAGTAAAATCTCCCTTATCCATTTCAACCAGCAGATGTATGTGAGGAAGAGATAATCCTTTGATTATAGCCAACATAGGTAACACCTGTACTTTGACCAGTTAAACATGGCAGCCGATGTTAATTTGAATGTGGTGGCAAGATTAGAAAACAGAAGTCTTTCTTTTTCTTTATCCGCTTTCTCCCCCAGCCCTTGAAAAATCCTGATTATCTCAGAGGGCTGTTTGCTAAGATTAGGCAACAGACATACCAAGGACAAATTGGGGAAGATACCAAATAGAATAACTGGTGCCAAACATGAGATTCAGTAGCTTCACGGACACCATCACAACCAACTTCCACCAGATGGGTGAGGGAGGAACCCACAGAACATAAGGGAGAACACAAAGTATGAGACAAAGAAGCAGTGGTACTGTTTCTACCTCCCATGAAAGAAGTGAGAGGAAATCAAACTCTTTAAAAAGGAAATTGAATGTTTGGCTCCCAAAACATGGGAACAAATAACGCACAATCAGAAATCACGTCTCACTCTGCTTGTGTCTGGTACTCTCCCCTTCTGAAACCAAGGGACCACATTCATATCAGTAAAGCCTTCATATCAGTTCCACATCTGTTTCAGAAACTCTAGGAACAGAGGGCAACAACATTATTATTAAGCCAACAAATGCTCGGTCCTGAGGAGCTCAGTCTGCAACAGCACTGGCCCCGTATCTCACAGTGTATCATGATTCTCCTCTACAGTGTTGCACATCTGGTTAAAAACAGTACATGTTTCTTATGACACTAAGCCATACTACCTACTAAAAATACAGGTAAAATTCTTAAACCATTTCATGAGCCAGACGTAGCAGTGGGTGGGGTAAGTGACCAGGGATGAGGGGAACAATGGCAGACACTGAGGTACATGGCAGAAGAGAATGTGAAGGAAATGGCCATTTCTGTGACTTTTAGAGAAGGTGCCTGCCTAAATTTTAAAATGATCTGTTTCGTTATACCGTAGGTTTCCTTTGCTGAAACACAAATCTTTCTGACATCTAGGGCTAGGTCATACATCGCTCTGGACCCAGACAGGGTCACCTAAACCTATTTTTAGGTCCCACATGAACCTCTCTGACCACTGCTAATCTCACCCCTGCTCCTGACATCCCGTTTCTACCCACTGGTCTGCTAGCAGAAGAGGAATAATGGCTTGGAGGACTTAATCAATCGCCTCTTATTATTAGATTCCAGGCTTCCTGGCCTAAGGACAGTGTCTGGTTGGTGCATCTATGGATAGGGGCTAACGAGGAGAGACAGTAGAAGTAAGTGCCCACAGCCACATGCAGCCCACTGAAAGCTGCTCTGGGTCTTTGGGCCAGACACGAGCCATCACCGCCCGGTGTGCCCGAATCCTCGGGGTGGAACAGGAGGCAGGGGCTTCACACTTCGAAGCTCCTCTCACTCGGCAACACGGGCGACCCAGCACGCCAAGGATGCAGCCAATTCATTCTAGGGGCGCCGGCGATCAGACAGAGGGGCGCGGGCGCGGCGGGAGCTTCCCCAGCCTAGAGCCTCCCAGCTCCTCCCGCCTCGGCCCCGTCTAAGCCCCCTGCCGGGTCGGAGTCCCCTTCCCGTCTGAACCCCGTCCGCGTCCGAGCCCCTGCCCACAGCGGCCGTCTCACCTACGCTGAGCTGCCCGGAGCAGTCCGCTGGCCTCTTGTCCGCGCAGTGCTGCCGCCGCAGAGCAGGTGCGAGCGCCCCGCCTGCCCGCCCGGGCCGAGCCACTAGCCCGCACTCCCCGCCCCGCCCGCCCCTCCCCGCCCCCGATCGCGTGCTGGGCCTCGCTTCTCAAAGCCCTCACTTGACTCCACACCCCTGACTTCCAGCCGAGGTGTTCCCTGGCCCCAGACACTCCCTAAGGTGTGTGCTCCACCAGGGGCCCATTCCTGGGCACCCAGGGACTGCGACCAACTGTGACCTATGAGGCAAAGCAATTATAGAGCGAGCACTCAGAGCAGAGGCTGTCGTGGGGAAGACTGTGTCATATCCTGGATCAGAATCCAGTTTTGTAGTTTAAGCTTGGTGTCACGTGTTCATTCATTTATTCAACAAATCTGCCACATGCTACGTAGGCACAGTTCTAGGTGCGGGAGTTAGAGCCTCAAAAAAGAGACAAAGTCCTTGCCTTGAAGGAGCTGCTTCCTACTAAGGAATGCATAATTTTCTTTGTAGCATCATATGATCTCAATGCTCTCATCTGTAAACTAATGGCTGGACTAGGTGAATAGTTTCCCACTCTGTCTGCTACTCATAATCTCCTGTGGAAGTTGAAAGAATGCAAGAGCTAAGGCTCCATCTCAGATCTACTGATAAGCATCTGAGGAGGAACGATGGCAGATGTACCTCTTACAAGTTTCTCAAGTGACAGAGGAAGTCTGGATTGAGAACCTCCCCTCCAGATCTCTAAGATGCCCTCCAGTTTATCCATTGTTGAAGGCACTGGAAACCAAGAAAGACTTCCTGGAAGATATGCTGTATTTAGGTTTTAAAGAAAGGCAAAGAATATACATTAGCAGGGTGGAAGGGGTCGGGATCCTAAGTGCAGCTTCTTTTGTTCAAATAGCTTTCCTTTTCTAGAGAAAGTCAAAGGAAGGCACTCTTGAGGATAAGGCGTAAACCTGAGCAAATCTTTCCTCTATAAAAGAGTGAATGAGGCCTGCTGGGGAGATAATGGCAGAGAGGCACTGCTATTAGTTAAAAGACAAATAGAGCCACAGACTTCAGATGGATAATGTTCCAGAGCCAGAGCTGGGAGAGCATCTCTTTAATTTTATAACTTGGAAATTTATTTAACCACCAGGCCTCATCCTTGCACTTGCTCACACCCATTGTATTTTAAGTAGATGATGAGGTGGGGTCCTTGATGCTTGTTACCCTGGGAAATTCTGTTTTCCTTCACCAGATCCCTGCTATGGTCAGGCTTTCTCTTTAGTAAAGTTTTCTTTTCATCTAAGGCTATGATGATGAAACAAATGTGTGACTACCAGTAGTAACTGGTGTGTAGAAATGCTTCTTTTTTTTTCTCCTGCTTTTACTTTTATTTGCATTTATTATGTGCTGAATTTATTCCCAGGCTGCAAATTTTTGTTTCTTAAGTTTCTTCTGGGAGATCTTTTTCTTCTCTGCAATCTCCTCTTCTGGTTTAGGTAGAATCTGCTCTTTTTCAGTACGGATCATGTCAGGGTGTCAGGGAGAGTCATGTATGGGCTACTCGTCCCACGAGCTCTGTAAGTTCTGCGCTGCATCTTGGGAGCCCTGTTCACCTGGCTGTGCTCAACAATCAGAGATTCTACATCTAAACCCTTAAGTACAGCATTACTCTGCATTTTTAAACATGTGCAGTAAAAATTCAGCACTCTTTTTGGGGCCACCAACTGTGTCCAGCTCCATTGTTTGACCCACGCACACCTAGCAACTCCACAACGAAGGAATGGCATACGTTGCTTCTGTAAAGTGACATCGTTTACATACTTTTTGGATATGTATACCCTTGATGGCCTGGGCAGTTTCATGAGTGTTCTTAAAGTGAACACAAAGATTTGAACCTCTTGCTTTGCATGATTTTGTGGGGTTTTCTGGGTCAAGCGAATAGTGAACCATTTTCAGAGGTCACCTCAGGCCACTTACAGGAAGAGCAATGTTTTTATTATTATTTTTTTTTTTCAATTACAGTGGACATTCAATATTATGTTAGTTTCAGGTGAATAGCATAGTGATTAGATATTTATATAATTTATGAAGTGATCCCCCTGATAGTCTAGTACCCACCTGGCACTATATATAGTTATTACAATATTATTGACTATATTCCCTATGCTGTACTTTACATCCCCATGACTATTGTGTAACTACCAATTTGTACTTCTTAATGCCTTCACCATTTTACCCAACTTCCCAAACCCCACCCCCATCTAGCAACCATCAGTGTGTTCTTTGTATCTGGGAGTCTGGTTCTGTTTTGCTCGTTTGTTTATTTTGTTCTTTAGATTCCACATATCAGTGAAATCATATGGTATTTGTCTTTCTCAGTGTGACTTATTTCACTTACCATAATACCCTCTAGGTCCATCCATGTTATCGCAAATAGTAAGATTTCATTCAGTTTTATGGCCGAGTAATATTCCATTATGTATCTATACCACATCTTTCAATTCCGCTTCCACAGAAACCCAAAACACTAATTCAGAATGATATATGCATCCTTTAAGATATATGCAACACTACTTACAATAGCCAAGATATGGAAACAACCTCAGTGCCCATCAAGAGAGATGCTTCTTGAGCAACTATATGCCAACAAATTTGACAGTTTGGAAGAAATGGACAATTTTCTAGAAGCATACAACCTTCTAAGGCTAACTCAAGAAGAAACGGAAAACCTGAATAGACTGATTACCATCAGGGAAATTGAATCAGTAATCAACAAGCTCCCAACAAACAAAAGCCCTGGACCACATGGCTTTACAGGTGAATTTTACAAAACATTCAAAAAGAATTATCACCTAGTCTCCTCAAACTATTCCTAAAAATCCAGAAGGAGGGAAGGCTACCAAACACGTTTTATGAGGCCACTATCACCCTGATCCCAAAATCAGACAAAGACACTACAAAAAAAGAAAACTACAGGCTGACATCTCTAATGAACATAGATGCAAAAATCCTCAAGAAAATATTAGCAAACAAAATTCAGCAATACATTAAAAAGATCATACACCATGATCAAGTGGGATTCATTCCTGGTATGCAAGGGTGGTTCAACATCAACAAATCAATTAATGTGATACACCACATTAACAAAATGAAAAATAAAAATCATATGATCATATCAATAGATGCAGAAAAAGCATTTGACAAAATCCAGCAGCGATTTATGATAAAAACCCTTAAGAAAGTGGGAATAGAGGGATCATATCTCAACATAATAAAGGCCATAAATGATAAACCCACAGCTAACATCATACTCAATGGAGAAAAGTTAAACCATTCCCCTTAAGATCAGGAACAAGGCAAGGTTGCCCACTTTCTCCATTTTTATTCAACATAGTGCTGGAAGTTCTACCCACAGCAATTAGACAAGAAAAAGAAATAAAAGGCATCCAAATTGGAAAGGAGGAAGTAAAATTGTCATTATATGCAGATGACACGATACTATATATTAGAGAACCCTAAAGACTCCACCAAGAAACTATTAGAGCTGATAAATGAATTTAGAAAAGTAGCAAGATACAAAATTAATATTCAGAAATCAGTTGCATTTGTATATACCAATAATAAAATATCAGAAGGAGAAATTAAGAAAACAATCCCATTTACAATTGCTTCAAAGACCATAAAATACCCGGGAATACATTTAACCAAAGAAGTAAAAGCTCTGTACTCAGAAAATTAGAAGACACTGAAGAGAGAAATTAAAGAAGATACAAATAGATGGAAACACATACCATGTTTATGGATAGGAAGAATTAATATCGTTAAAATATCCATACTGCCTAAGGCAATATACATATTCAACGCAATTCCTATCAAACTACCAAGGATGTTTTTCACAGAAATAGAACATATAATCCTAAAATTTATATGGAACCATAGAAGATCCTGGATAGCCTTGGCAACCTTGAGAAATAAGAACAAAGTGGGAGGCATAACGATACCTGACATCAAATTATACTACAAGGCTACAGTAATCAAACAGCATGGTACTGGCATGAAAACAGACACATAGATCAATGGAACAGAATAGAGAGCCCAGAAATAAATCCATGCCTATCTAGTCATTTAATCTACGACAGTGGAAGCAAGAATTTACAGTGGGGTAAAGACAGTCTATTTAATAAATGGTGCTGGGAAACCTGGACAGATACATGCAAAAAAATGAAGCTGGACCACCTCCTTACACCATATGCAAAAATAAATTCAAAATGGATTAAAGACTTAAATGTAAGATCTGAAACCATAAAATTCCTAGAAGACAATATAGGAAGAAACTTTACAGACATTACCTGGAGTAAGATTTTTACTGATATATTCCCTCGGGGAAGGGAAGTAAGAGAAAAAATAAACATGTGGGATTACATCAAACTAAAATTTTTTTCACAGCAAAGGAAACCATCAATAAAACAAAAGGGATCCTACTGAATGGGAGAAGATATTTGCCAATGATGTATCTGATGTGGGGTTAATATCCCAAATTTATAAAAACCTCACTCAACTCACCTCTGAAAAAACAAACAACCCAATTAAAAAATGGGCAGAGGACATGAAGAGACATTTTTCTAAAAAGGACATACAGATAGCAAACAGACATATGAAAAAATGCTCAACCTCACTACCCATCAGAGAAATGCAAATAAAAACCACAATGAGATAACACCTCATCCCAGTCAAAATGGCTATCATCAATAAATCAACAAACAAAAAGTGCTGGCAAGGATGTGAAGAAAAGGGAACCCTTGTGCACTGTTGGTGGGATTGCAGATTGGTGCGGCCACTATGGAAAACAGTATGGAGGTATCTCAAAAATCTGAAAATGGAACTACCTTATGACACAGCAATTCCACTCCTGTCCTATCAGGTATCTATCCAGAAAAATCCAAAACTCTAATTTGAAAAAATTTATGCACCTCTATGTTTATTGCAACACTATACACAATAGCCAAGACATGGAAACAACTGAAATGCTCATTGGTAGACGACTGGATTAAGAAACTATGGTACATTTATACAATGGAGTATTACACAGCCATAAAGAAGAAAGATATTTCACCATTTGCAAACATGGATGGACCTAGAGAACATTATGTTAAGTGAAATAAGTCAGAGAGAGAAAGACAAATACCATATGATCTCACTTATATGTGTAGTCTAAAGAAAAGAATAAATGAATGAACTAATCAGAAAAAGTGATGCTTCTTAACATTGAGAAATTGGAACTAAGGAAATGATCTCTGCCTCAAATTATAATATGCAAGTACCAGGACAAACCAGTTTTCACAAAATAAGTGCCTTTAACTTGACTGCCTTTAACTTGATCTGAAAAAATAATGTAAATCAAATAGCTTAAATCAAACAGTTAACAAAAGATAAATTTCTAGTATATCAACAATTATAAATTAATGCAATGAGAACAGCTAACAACTATTATAAAGTTATTTTAATATAATAGTGGAACAGATTAGCATCTAGAAACATCTAATTATATGTGGGCCTTCATTAATACAAGGATGGCATTTTAATTCAATGGAAAATGATTTAAATATTACTGACATAATTGACTATTCTTTTGGAAGATATTATCATCGAATTGCTCGTTATCCAATCTCCCGTTGGCCATCATGATACTAAATGGGCATATGGCCACTCAGAATGAGTGAGTACAATTTTTTCCAGCTTCCCTTTTAGCTAGGATGGGTTACGTGACCAAGTTCAGGATAATAAGCTATGAGTGGAAGTGGTACAGGTTACTTCTAGGAGAAGTCCTGAAAAGAAGTGGGTGTGCCCCTTTTCTTTCCTCCTCTCCTGCTGATTAAAATGTGAACATGGTAGTGAACCATCTTGGACCATGAAAATGAATGTGGAGTAAGAGAATAAAAAGAGGCTGGATTCTTAGAGCTCCTGCAACAGTCTCTAAAGAAGTCCTGGAATGCCCATCTCGACTGTTACATAAAAGACAAATATTATAAAATTAATATCCTGTATAAGTCACAGCTGTTGGAGACTTTTGTTATATACAGCCAAATCCACAACCTAACTATTGCAGCATCTGGTTTTTTTCTGCTTTACATCATAAATAAACAAAAATTAAAAATGGATTAAAGGAAGATCTAAATATACTATTTACTTTGCCTGGTAATCATAGTTTAAAGACTCCATTGTACAGAACTAATACATCATAAGAACCTAAAATTTATGACTGCAGCATTATTTATAATAGCAAATGTTTGTCAACGTGAGAGTAGTTAATATAGTATAGCATACACTTTCTATGCTATATTCTGCAGTTATCAAAAAGGATGCATTAGATTTATACTCATTGACCAGGAAAATAGTCATGATGTATTGTTAAAGTTAAAAAGTTTGCAGAGTAGTGAGAGAGTTTTGTTTTTCCTTCTTTTTGTGGTAAAATATAGATAAAATATGGATAACATAAGTTACCATTTTAATCATTTTTAATTATACACTACAGTGGCATTAAGTACATTCATATAATTGTGCAACCATCACCACTATCTATTTCTAAAACTTTTTTTGTTATCCTATACTGAAACTCTATACCCATTAAACAAATAACTGCTCATTCCTCACTACCCCAGCTCCTGTAACCACTGTTCTACATTCTATTTCTATAAATTTGGCTACTCACTGTAGATCATGTAAGTGGAATCATACAATATTTGTCCTTTAAGTCTGGCTTAATTCACTTAGCACAATATCTTCAAGGTTCAGCTATGTTATAGCATGTATCAAAATTTCATTCCTTTTGGGCGGCCTGGTGGCTCAGGCGGTTAGAGCTCCATGCTCCTAACTCCGAAGGCTGCCAGTTTGATTCCCACATGGGCCAGTGGGCTCTCAACCACAAGGTTGCCAGTTCAATTCCTCCACTCCCACAAGGGATGGTGGGCAGCGCCCCCTGCAACTAAAATTGAACACGGCACCTTGAGCTGAGCTGCCGCTGAGCTCCCGGATGGCTCAGTTGGTTGGAGTGCGTCCTCTCAACCACAAGGTTGCCGGTTTTGACTCCAGCAAGGGATGGTGGGCTGTGCCTCCTGCAACTAACAATGGCAACTGGACTTGGAGCTGAGCTGCGCCCTCCACAACTAAGACTGAAAGGACCAACAACTTGAAGCTGAATGAATGGCACCCTCCACAACTAAGATTGAAAGGACAACAACTTGCTTGGAAGAAAGTCCTGGAAGTACACACTGTTCCCCAATAAAGTCCTGTTCCCCTTCCCCAATTAAATCTTAAAAAAATTCCTTTTTAAGGCTGAATAAGATTCCATTGTATGTATATACTGCATTTTGTTTATTCATTCATCTATTGGACATTTAGGTTGTTTCCATCTTTGGCTGCTGTGAATGATGCTGCTACAAACCTTGGTTCCTGCTTTTAATTCGTTGGTGGATATACCCAGGAGTAGAATTGCTGAATCAAATAATAATTCTATGTTTTTTAAAAACTGCCATACTGTTTTCTACAGCAGCTGCACCATTTTACATTCCCACCAGCAGTGCACAAGTATTCCAATTTCTCCACATCCATGCTTGTTTTCTGCTAACAGCCATCCTAATGGGTGTGGTTTTGATTTGCATTTGTCCTAATGATTAGTTCTGTTGAGCATCTTTTCATCTGTTTATTGGCCATTTGTATACCTTCTTTGAGAAATGTCTATTCAAGTGCTTTGCCCATTTTTGAATTGGGTATATTGCTTTTGTTATTGAGTTTTAGGAATTCTCTACATATTCTGGGTATTGATCTCTTATCAGAAATGTGATTTGCAAATATTTTCTCCTATTCTGCAGGCTGCCTTTTTACTTTGTTGATAGTGTCCTTTGATGCAAAAAAGTTTTAATTTTGATAAAGTCCAATTTGCTATTTTCACTTTTGTGGTCTATGTTCTTGATGTCATATTAAAGAAATCAACGCCAAATCCAATGTCATGAAGATTTTCCCCCCTATGTGTTTCTCTAAGAGATTTATAGTTTTAGGTCTTATGTTTAGATCTTTTATCCATTTTGAGTCAATTTTTGAATATGATATTAAGTAAGGATCCAACTTCATTCTTTTGCATGTGGATATCCAATTTCCCCAGCACCATTTGTTGAAAAGACTGCTTTTTCCCCATTGACTGGTCTTGGCATGCTTGTCAAAAAATCACTTGACCAAGTATGCAGAGTTTTTTTCCGGGATTTCTGTTCTATTACATTGGTCTATAGGTCTGTCCTTATGCCAGTAACACACTGTTTTGATTAGTGTAGATTTGTAGTAAATTTTTAAATAAAAAAGTATGAGTCTTTCAAATTTATTTTTCATTTTCAAGATTGTTTTGGCTATTTGGGGCCTTTTGAGATTCCATATGAATTTTAGAATAAATTTTCTATTTCTTCAAAACATCTTTGAGATTTCGATAGGGATTCATTAACTCTGTAGATTGCTTTAAATAGTATTAACATCTTAAAATTAAGTCTTGCAGTCCATGAACACAAGACATTTTTCCATTTATTTATGTTTTCTTCAATTTCTTTTTAGTAATGTTTTATAGTTTTCAGTGCACAAGTGTTTCACCTTCTTGGTTAATTAAGTTAATTCCTATATATTTTATTCTTTTTGATGCTATTGTAAATTGAATTGTTTTCATTTCCTTTTCAGATTTTTATTGGTGTATAGAAATTAAACTGATTTTTGAGTGTTGATTTTGTATTTTACTAATTTGCTGAATTTTTTTATTACCACTAACAATTTTTTGTGTGAAATAGGGTTTTTTTTTACATATAAGATCATGTCATCTGTGAATAGAGATCATTTTATTTCTTCCTTTCTAACTTGAATGCCTTATTTCTTTTTGTTTCATAATTGCTTTGTTTAGATAATACTGTGTTGAATAGAAGTGTAAAAAGTGAGCATTCTTGTCTTGTTGCTAATCTTAGAGGAAAAGGTTTCTGTCTTTCATGACTGAGTATCATGTTAGTGGTGGGTTTTTTATATATAGCCTTTATTATGTTGAGATAGTTTCTTTTTATTCCTAGTTTTTTAAGTGTTATTTTCTTGAAAGGGTATTGACTTTTGTCAAATGCTTTTTCTGCATTAATTAAGATGCTCATATAAGTCCCCCCTCTTTCTTTCTGTGATGTATTACATTGATTGATTTTCATGTTAAACTATCCTTGCATTCCAGGAATAAATTGCATTTGGTAATGGTTTCATTTTTTGATATGCTGT
Source organism: Rhinolophus hipposideros (assembly GCF_964194185.1). Lineage (NCBI taxonomy): Eukaryota > Metazoa > Chordata > Mammalia > Chiroptera > Rhinolophidae > Rhinolophus > Rhinolophus hipposideros. Next base: position 29,046,798 of record NC_138070.1, on the reverse strand, counting down.
TGAATTCTATTTGCTAGTATTTTATTAAGGATTTTTTTTCATAAATGTTCATAAGGGATATTGGTCTGCTTTCTCTCTCTCTCTCTCTCTCTCTCTCTCTCTCTCTCTCTCTCTCTCTCTCTCTCTCTCTTCTTTTTCTTCTTTTTTTTGTATGTGGTGTTTTTATCTGGCTTTGGTGTCCGGCCAATACTGGCCTCATAGAATGAGTTAGGAAGTGTTACTTTCTCTTCACTTCTTTGGAAGAATTTGAGAAGGATTGGAGTTGGTTCTTTTAAAATATTTGGTAGAATTAACCAGTGAAGCCATTAGGTCCAGGGATTTTCTTTGTTGGGAATTTTTCAGTTACTGATTCTTGTTGTTCAGATTTTCAGTCTCCTTGTTCAGATTTTCTATTTCTTCATGATTCAGTCTTGGTAGCTTGTGTGTTTCTAAGTATTTGTCCATTTCATCAAGGTTATCTAATTTGTTGGCATATAGTTATTCATAGTACAATTGTCGTAAAATCCCCATTTATCTGTCAGATTTTAGTAATTGATTTTTCTCTCCTTTTTTTTGTTAGTCAGCTAAAAGTTTGTCAATTTTGTTAATATTTTTGAAGAATCAACTTTTGGTTTCATTAATTTTCTCTATTGTTTCTGTTCTCTATTTTACTTATCTCTGCTATAATTTGTTTTATTACTTCCTTTCTTCTGTTACCATTGAGTTTACTTTTTTCTTCTTTTTCTAGTTACTGGAGTTATAAAGTAAGATTTTTAATTTGAGATCTTTCTTGGCTTTAATGAAAGCATTCAAAGCTATAAATTCCCTTCTTAGTACTGCTTTTGTTTCATTCCATAAGTTTTAGTATATTGTGTTTTTATTTTCATCCATCTCTAAGTATTTTCTAATTTTCCTTGTGATTTCTTCTTTGACCCTCTTAGTGTTTAAGAGTGTGTTGTTTAATTTCTCACAAATTTATGAGTTTTCAAGTTTTTCCCTCTGTTATTGATTTCTAACTGCACCTTGTTGTGGTCAGAGAAGATACTTTGTATGAATCTATCTTTTAAGATTTACTGAGATTTTATTTGTGGCCTAACATATATTCTATCCTGGAGAACGTCCTATGTGCACTTGAGAAGAATGTGTATTCTGTTGTTGTTGGGTAAAGTGTTCTGTATGTGGCTGTTATGTCTAGTTTATTTTTTTCTTTTTGTTTTACAATAATGAGATCATATTTTATACACATACAAGTGTAGTGTGTGTGTGTGTGTGTGTGTGTGTGTGTGTTACGTGTATGAGCATAAATGAAGGTGTGGAAAGATAGCTTGGTTACATCATGGGAATAACACTGGACAGGTGGGAGAGATTGTTAACTTTTTTCAGAAGTGTGTTCCAAACTGAAGTGTTGGTATGAGTGAGAGAATTTAGATTGGGTCATATATGATGACTGTCCCAATCATGACCTTATGACCAGCTGAGCAGTGGGGACTGTAGCTTGTTCCACTAATCCTCTTACATGGAGTCCTTGCAGAAATTGTTACTGGCCTTTACATGCAAGGAGGCTCTGTCATGGATAGGACTTAAGACAGCATGAGTGGCTGAAAGTGAACAGCACTAGACACCTCTTGTGCAACACTTCAAAATCCTCGCAGCCCCACTTATTTCAGTCATGGCTATGGTGAACAGTTTGTGCATGCTTTGACAGGCTTTTTGCAATTGGTACAATCAGAGAGTGCTTCCCTGTCTGCTTGTGCTGTGTGATCTCTTGCTTCCTGCTTTGGGGCTACTCTAAGGCTTGCAGGGTAGAAACTTGGCAGGAACCCACTTAATTGTCAAACATGTACAACTGGGAATTTTGGGGGAATAAATGCCCATGAGGTCACTCTCCATCCATGGGGAATAGTAGATAATACATAAATGCTTCACCAGTTTGTCCCATAGGGAGATAGTTCTGAGATATTTCAAAAGACTCCCAAAAATATCAGTAAAAAAAAAAAAGTCCCAGTAGCCAACTTGTTCCTATAGTAGTGTGTAGTAATTTCCTAGGCCTTCACTCACCACTCACTCACTGACCCAGAGAAACTTCCATTACTGCCAGTTCTATTCATGGTAAATTCCTTGTAGAGGTATACCATTAAAAATTTTTTATTATACTTTATTTTTACTGTACTTTTTCTATGTTTAGATATATTTAGATACAAAAATGCTAAACTGTTACAATTGCCTCCAGTATTTAGTATGGTAATATGCTGTACAGGCTTGTAGCACAGGATCGATAAGCTACACCATAAGCCTAGGGGTTTAGTAGGCTATACCATCTAGGCTTGTGTAAGTGCACTCTATGATGTTTTCACAATGGTGAAATTGCCTAGTGATGAATTTCTCAGAATGTATCCCTGTCATTAAGTAGCACATGACTGTATATGCTTCAACATGTATGACTGAAAACTATTACAGTGTGTGAAAGAAGCTAGATGGCAAAGATGACACATTGCATAGTTCCATTTGTAACAAATATTTAGAGAAGACAAACATATAGAGATTAAAATAAGATGAATAGTTGCCTGGGGCTGGAGTGGGAGCAGTGGTTTGAGACTGACAGCAATTGGGCAAGATGGAGTATTTTGGAAGTTTTCTAAAACTGAATTATGGTGATGTTTGCACATCTTATTTATTATTATTTTTTTATTAGTTTCAGGTGTACAAAATAATATAATAGTTAGACATTTATCATTTATATCCCTCACAAAGTGATAACCGCCCTCCCCCAAACTACTACTCCTCTGACATCGCACACAGCCATTACATTTTCCCTGTCTCTGTTCCTAATGCTGTACTCCATTTCTTGTAAATATATAATTAGACTTGACATTCATTATTGTTTTTATTCTCAAATATATATATGTTCGAGAATAAACACATATATTTATATGTTTTATGTGTATATATATACACATAAAATTGTAGTTGACATTCATTATTGTTCAGCTTCGGCTTCAGGTGTGCAGTGCAGTGATCAGGCATCTACATCACCCCTGAGGTGGTCTCCCTAATGAGACAAGTGTCCATCGGATACCGGACAAAATCTTTATAACATTATTGATTACATTCCCCAAATTGTCTTTCGTATCCTGGTGGCAATCTTGTGGTTACCGATTGTGATTTCTAATCCCCCCATCTTTTCCCTTATCCCCACCCCCCCTCCCATCTAGCAACCCTCAGTTTTTCCTCTATGTCTCTGAGACTGTTTCTGATTGGTTCATTCATTTATTCTTTTCTTTAGATACCACATATAAGTGAGATCATATGATATTTGTCTTTGTATGACTTATTTCACTTAACATAATGTTCTCTAGGCCCATCCACATTGTTGCAAATGGTAAGATTTCATTCTTCTTTATGGCTATGTAATACTCCATTGTATAAATGTACCATGGTTTCTTTTTCTGTTTTTTTTTTTTTGTTTGTTTTAGATTTTTTTTATTGGGGAAAAGAAACAGGACTTTAGTGGGGAACAGAGTGTACTTCCAAGACTTTTTTCCAAGTCAAGTTGTTGTCCTTTCAATCTTAGTTGTGGAGGGTGCGTTCAGCTTCAAGTTGTTGTCCTTTCAGTCTTAGTTGTGGAGGGTGCAGCTCAGCTCCAGGTCCAGTTGCCATTGTTAGTTGTAGGGAGCATAGTTCACCATCCCTTGTGGGAGCTCAGTAGCAGCTCGGCTCAAGGTGCCATGTTCAATCTTAGTTGCAGGAGGCGCTGCCCACCATCCCTTGCGGGACACAAGGAATTGAACTGGCAATCTTGTGTTTGAGAGCCCACCGGCTCATGTGGGAATTGAACTGGCAGACTTTGGAGTTAGGTGCATGGAGCTCTAACCGCCTGAGCCACCAGGCCAGCTCTGTGCCACAGTTTCTTAATCCAGTCGTCTACCAATGGGCATTTTAGTTGTTTCCATGTCTTGGCTATTGTGTATAGTGCTGCAATAAACATAGGGGTGCATAAATATTTTCAAATTAGAGTTTTGAATTTCTCTGGATAGATACCTGATAGGATAGGAGTGGAATTGCTTGATCATAAGGTAGTTCCATTTTCAGATTTTTGAGATACCTCCATACTGTTTTCCATAGTGGCTGCACCAATCTGCAATCCGACCAACAGTACACAAGAGTTCCCTTTTCTTCACATCCTTGCCAGCACTTGTTGTTTGTTGATTTATTAATGATAGCCATTTTGACTGGAGTGAGGTATCTCATTGTGGTTTTTACTTGCATTTCTCTGATGGTTAGTGAGGTTGAGCATTTTTTCATATGTCTGTTTGCTATCTTCTGTATGTCCTCTTTAGAAAAATGTCTCTTTATGTCCTCTGCCCATTTTTTAATTGGGTTGTTTATTTTTGGGGAGTTGAGTTGAGTTTTTTAAAAATAAATTTTGGATATTAATTCCTTATCAGATATATCATTGGCAAATATCTTCTCCCATTCAGTAGGATCCCTTTTTGTTTTATTAATGGTTTCCTTTGCTGTGAAAAAACCTTTTAGTTTGGTGTAATCCCACATGTTTATTTTTTCGCTTAACCCCCTTGCCTGAGGGGACATATCAGTAAAAATCTTACTCCAGGTAATATCTGTAAACTTTCTTCCTATACTTGCTCCTGGGAGTTTTATGCTTTCAGATCTTACATTTAAGTCTTTAATCCATTTTGAATTTATTCTTGTATATGGTGTAAGGAGGTGGTCCAGCTTCATTTTTTTGCAAGTATCTGTCCAGGTTTCCTAGCACCATTTATTGAATAGACTGTCTTTACCCCACCGTAAATTCTTGCTTCCATTATCGTAGATTAAATGACCATATAGGCATGAATTTATTTCTGGGCTCTATTCTATTCCATTGATTTATGTGTTTGTTTTTATGCCAGTACCATGTTGTTTTGATTACTGTAGCCTTGTAGTATAATTTGATGTCAGGTATCGTTATACCTCCCACTTTGTTCTTATTTCTCAAGATTGCCAAGGCTAGCCAAAAAAGGTGGTTCCATATAAATTTTAGGATTATATGTTCTATTTCTGTGAAAAACATCGTTGGTAGTTTGATAGGAATTGTGTTGAATTTGTATATTGCCTTAGGCAGTATGGACATTTTAATGACATTAATTCTTCCTATCCATAAACATGGTATGTGTTTCCATCTATTCGTATCGTCTTTAATTTTTCTCTTCAGTGTCTTCTAATTTTCTGAGTGCAAATCTTTTACTTCTTTGGTTAAATGTATTCCCAGGTATTTTGTAGTCTTTGAAGCAATTGTAAATGGGATTGTTTTCTTAATTTCTCCTTCTGATATTTTATTATTGGTATATACAAATGCAGCTGATTTCTGAATATTAATTTTGTATCCTGCTATTTTACTAAATTCATTGATCAGTTCTAATAGTTTTTTGGCGGAGTCTTTAGGGTTCTTTACATATAGTATCATGTCATCTTCATGTAATTTTACTTCCTCCTTTCCAATTTGGATGCCTTTTATTTCTTTTTATTGTCTGATTGCTGTGGCTAGAACTTCCAGCACTATGTTGAATAGAAGTGGAGAAAGTGGGCAAACTCGCCTTTTTCCTGATCTTAAGGTTTTAGCTTTTCCCTATTGAGTATGATGTTAGCTGGGGTTTATCATTTATGGCCTTTATTATGTTGAGATATGGTCCCTGTATTCCCACTTTCTTAAGGGTTTTTATCATAAATGGCTGCTGGATTGTGTCAAATGCTCTTTCTGCATCTATTGATATGATCATATGATTTTTATTTTTCATTTTGTTAATGTGGTGTATCACATTAATTGATTTGCGGTGGTTGAACCACCCTTGCATACCAGGAATGAATCCCACTTGATCACAGTGGATGATCTTTTTAATGTATTACTGAATTCTGTTCACTAATACATTCTTCAGGATTTTTGCATCTATGTTCGTTAGGGATATCGGCCTGTAGTTTTCTTTTTTTGTAATGTCTTTGTCTGATTTTGGGATTAGGGTGATAGTGGCCTCATAAAAAGTGTTTGGTAGCCTTCCCTCCTTCTGGATTTTTGGGAATAGTTTGAGGAGAATAGGTGATAATTCTTTTTTGAATGTTTTGTAAAATTCACCTGTAAAGCCATCTGGTCCAGGGCTTTTGTTTGTTGGGAGCCTGTTGATCACTGATTCAATTTCCTTGGTGGTTGAATTCCCTGAATTCCCTGGTGGTGATCAGTCTATTCAGGTTTTCCGTTTCTTCTTGAGTTAGCCTTGGAAGGTTGTATGCTTCTAGAAAATTGTCCATTTCTTCCAGAGTGTCTAATTTGTTGGCATATAATTGTTCATAGTAATTTCTTAAAATTTTTTTGTATTTCTGTGGTGTCTGTTGTCACTTCTCCTGCTTCATTTCTGATTTTATTAACTTGGGTCTTCTTCTTCTTTTTTTTTTTTTTTTTTTTTTTTTATGAGTCTGGCTAAAGGTTTGTTGATTTTGTTTATCTTCTCTAAAAACCAGCCCTTGGATTCATTGATCTTTTTCTGTAGTGTTTCTTTTCTTTTTTGGGTCTCCATTTTATTTATTTCTACTCTGATCTTTATTATCTCCTTCCTGTACTCCTTTTGGGCTTATTTTGCTGTCTTTTTTCCAGATCCCTTAAATGTGAAGATGAACTGTTGATTAGTGATTTTTCTTGTTTTTTTAGGTAGGCCTGCATTGCTGTGAATTTCCCTCTTAGGACTGCTTTCGCTGCATCCCATAGATTTTGGATCGTCATGTTTTCATTTTCGTTTGTCTCGAGATATATTTTGATTTCTTCCTGGATCTCATTGTTGACTCACTCACAATAATGTTGACCCATTATTTAGTAACATGTTATTCAGCCTCCATGTATTTGTGTGTCTTCCAGTTTTTTCCTGTAGTTGATTTCTAATTTCATAGCCCCGTGGTCAGAGAAGTCTATTGGTATGATATCAATTTTCTTAAATTTATCAAGACTTGTTTTGTGGCCTAACATGTGGTCTATCTTGGAAAATGTTCCATGTGCGCTTGAGAAGAATGTGTATTCTGCAGCTTAGTGGTAAAATGCTCTGAAAATATCGATTAAATCTAACTGGTCCAATGTGTCATTTAAGGCCGTTGTTTCCATATTGATTTTCTGTTTGGAAGACCTGTCTCTTGTTGTCAGAGGTGTGTTGAAGTCCCCTACTATGATAGTGTTAGTGTTGATCTCTGTCATCATGTCAGTCAATATCTGTTTTATATATTTAGGTGCTCCTATGTTGGGTGCATAGACGTTTACTAGGGTTATGTCCCCTTGTCTGATCGATCCCTTTATTATTATGTAGTGCCTGTCTTTGTCTTTTAATATATTCTTCATTTTAAAGTCTATTTTGTCAGATATAAGTATTGCAACTCTAGCTTTTTTCTCATTCTTGCATGAAATATCTTACTCCAACCCTTCACTTTCAGCCTGTGTGTGTCTTTTGATCTGAGGTGAGTCTTTTTTATATAGCATATGCAAGGGTCTTGCTTTCTTATCCAATCAGCCACCGTATGTCTTTTTTTTTTTTTTAAGATTTTATTGGGGAAGGGGAACAGGACTTTATTGGGGAACAGTGTACTTCCAGGACTTTTTTTTTTCTAAGTCAAGTTGTTGTCCTTTTAGTCTTAGTTGTGGGGGGCTCAGCTCAGCTCCAGGTCCAGTTGCCGTTGCTAGTTGCAGGGGGTGGAGCCCAACATCCCTTGCGGGACTTGAGGAATTGAACTGGCAACTTTGTGGTTGATAGCCCACTGGCCCATGTGGGAATCAAACTGCCAGCCTTTGAATTTAGGTGCATGGAGCTCTAACCGCCTGAGCCACTAGGCCAGCCCACCCTATGTCTTTTGATTGGAGCATTTAATCCATTTACATTTAAAGTGATTGTTGATAGGCACATAGATATTGCCATTTTTTTGTTTGTAGTTAGATTGTTTTCATCTTTCTTCTGTTTACAGAAGCCCTGTTAATATTTCCTGCAATGCTGGCTTGGTGGTAATAAATTCCTTTAGCTTACTCTTTTCTGGGAAGCTCTTTATCTCTCCATCAACTTTAAATGATAGCCTTGCTGGATAAAGCAATCTAGGTTGTAGGCTTTTGTTTTTCATCACTTTGAGTATCTCCTGCCACTCCCTCCTGGCCTGAAATGTTTCTGTAGAAAAGTCATTTGATAGTCTTATAGGAATTCCCTTGTATATAACCTGCTGTCTTTTTCTTTCTGCTTTTAGGATTCTCTCTTTATCTGTAAAATTTGCCATTTTAACTATACTGTGTCTTGGTGTGGACCTGTTTGGGCTTATCCTGGTTGAAACTCTGCACTTCCTGGGCTTGTATGTCGGTTTCCTTCACCAGGTTAAGGATGTTTTCAGTCATTATTACTTCAAATATATTCTCAATACCTTGCTCTCTCTCTTTACCTTCTGGTATTCCTATAATGTGCATGTTATTGCGCTTGAGGTTATCCCAGATGTCTCTTACACTATTTTCATTGATTTTTATTCTTTTTTCTTTTTGTTGTTCCGTTTGGGTGATGTCTGCTATCTTGTCTTCTAATTTGCTGATTCCATCTTCTGCTTCATCTAACCTGCTGGTAATTCCTTCAAGTGAGTTCTTTATTTCAGTTATTGTATTCTTTAGTTCTAACTGGTTGTTCATTATGATTTCTCTAGCCTTCTTTATGTCATCACTAAGCTCCTTAAACATTCTTATCACCAGTATTCTGAACTCTGTCTCTGATAGGTTGGTTACCTCTATTTCATTTGGTTCCAATTCTGGAGGTTTTTTCTGTTCTTTTATTTGGGACATGTTTCTTTGTTTCCCCATTCTGGCTGACTCTCTGTGCTTGCTCTGATGTATTAGGTAGATCCCCTAGGGTTCTTGGTTTTTGCTGGGTTATCTTTTGTGTCCTTTATATTTGACTTGCACCACTTCCCTAATCTCCTGCATGTGAGCTCCAAAGGAGACCCTGGTATTGTATATATTGTCCTGTTAAAGTTGAGCTTTAGTTGCTTTTGGCTTATCAGTCGGTGGGGTTGACCCTTAGGCTGACTAGTTGTACTCTGCCCACAGTGGATGATGTGCTGCGTGAGGGTTTACTGCTTAAATGAGGCTTAGCCCCTGTGGGTTTTTGTGCCTGTAGAGAATTCCCTCTGGATGTGTCACTTGTAGGTCTAACCATGGGGCATATATGTCTTTATGGATAAATGTTTTCAGATTTTTTTGGTAGATACCCAGGAGAGGGATTGCTGAGTCATATGGTAATTCTATTCTTAATTTTTTGAGGAACATCCACACCCCCTTCCATAGCGGCTGCACCAATCTGCATTCCCACCAACCGTGTATGGTGATAGGGGACAACGCTGTCAGGTTGAATGTAGAGCAAGGGGTTCAGTTTTTCACCATTAATTATATTAGCTGAGGGTTTATAATTTATGGTCCTTATTATGTTAAAGTATTTTCCTTCTATACTCATTTTATTAAGTGTTTTAATCATAAATGGATGTTGTATCTTGTCAAATGCTTTTTCTGCATCAATTGATGTAACCATATGATTTTTGTCCTTTATTTTGTTTATGTGGTGTATCTCATTGATTGATTTTCATATGTTCAACCATCCTTGTATTCCTGGGATGAACCCCACTTGGTCGTGATGTATAATCTTTTTAATGCATTGTTGCATTTGATTTGCTAGAATTTTGTTTAGGATTTTTTGCATCTTTATTCATAAGAGATATTGGTCTGTAATTTTGCTTTTTTGTGTTGTCCTTACCAGGTTTTGTTATCCTCATAAAATGAGTTAGGGAGTACTGTCTCTTCTTCAATTTTTCGAATAATTTGAGTGGAACCGGTATTAGATCCTCTTTCAATGTTTGGTAGAATTCACTAGTGAAGCCATCTGGTCCTGGACTTTTGCTTTCGGAAGGTTTCGTATGACTGATTCAATTTCCTTAGTGGTGATTGGTCTATTTAGATTTTCCAATTCTTTGTGATTCAGTCTACAAAGGCTCTGTGTTTCTAAGAACAGTCCGTCTATTTCTTCTATGTTACTGAATTTGGTGGCATATAGTCCTTCATAATATTCTTGGATGATCCTTTGTATTTCTGTGGCATCCGTGATAACTTCCCCTCTATCATTTCGGATTTTGTTTATTTCTGTCTTTTCTCTTTTTATCTTAGTGAGTCTAGCCAAGGGTTTGTCAATTTTATTAATCTTTTCAAAGATTCATCTTTTCAAAGATCTTTGTTACATTAATTTTTTCTATTGTCTTTTTGTTCTCTATTTCATTTAGTTCTGCTCTGATTTTTATTATTTCCTTCTTTCTGCTGACCTTGGGTTTCATTTGTTCTTCTTTTTCTAGTTCTTTAAGGTGTAACATGAGGTTATTTATCTGGGATTTTTCTTGTTTCTTGAGATAGGCCTGTAATGATATAAATTTCCCTCTTAAAACTGCTTTCGCTGCATCCCAAAAATTTTGGTAGGATGTATTTTCACTGTCATTTGTTTCTATGTATCTTTTGATCGCTCCTCTAATTTCTTCTTTGACCCAGTTGTTCTTTAAAAGTATCTTGTTTCATTTCCATGTATTTGTGGTTTTTCCTGCTTTCTTTTTGCAGTTGATATTCAATTTCAAAGCCTTGTGTTGAGATAATATGCTTGGGATGATTTCAATCTTCTTAAATTTGCTGAGGCTGATTTTATGTCCCAATATGGTCTATCCTTGAGAATGTTCCACGTACACTTGAAAAGAATGTATAGTCTGATGTTTTAGAATGAAGTGCTTTCTATATGTCAATTATGTCCATTTCATCTAATGTGTCATTTAGGGCTGCTATTTCATTATTTATTTTCTGTTTAGATGATCTATCCATAGGTGTCTACGATGTATTTAAGTCCCCTAGTATAATTGTGTTTTGGTCAATATCTCTCTTTAGTTCTGTTAGTAGTTGCTTGCTATATTTTGGTGCTCCCTGATTGGGGGCATAAATATTGATGACTGTTATGTCTTCTTGTTGTATAGTCCCCTTTACCATTATGAAATGTCCATCTTTGTCTCTTGTTATCTTTTTCACCCTGAAGTCTGTTTCATCTGATATCATTATGGCTACAACTGATTTTCTCTGGGTACCATTTGCTTGGAGTGTCATTTTCCACCTTCTCACTTTGAGTCTATGCTTGTCCTTGTAACTGAGATGTGTCTCTTGGAGACAGCATATGGTTGGGTTTAGTTTTTTGATCCAATCTGCTACTCTGTGCCTTTTTATTGGTGAGTTCAGTCCATTTACATTTAGGGTGATTATTGATACGTGAGGATTTCCTGTTATTCTATCTTTAGTTTTCCGGTAAGGCTGTGTCTCCATTGTTTCTTTGCCTTTTTGTTGTTGTCTATTATTTCTGTGTGGTGGTATTCTATGATGTTTCCCTCTGTTTCTCTTTTTATTACAGTATATATTTCAGTTCTGGAATTTTTTTGAGTGGTTACCCTTAAGTTCATATAAAAGAAAGTTTGATATTTAGAGTATTCTATTTTCTTCAGCACGCTTACTTTCTCCATTATCGTATTCCGGTTCAGGCCTTTACTCTCCCCCTATTTATGTTGCCATAAATTCTCCCTGTTGATGGTGGTCGAATAGCCTCCTTTAGTATTTCTTGTAGTGCAGGTCGTGTATTAGAAAATTCCCTCAGCTTCTGTATGTCTGGAAAGGTCTTTATTCCTCCTTCATATCTAAAGGATATCTTTGCTGGATATATTATTCTTGGCTCATAATATCTCTCTTTCAATAGTTTGAATATTTGGTTCCACTACCTCCTGGCTTGCAGAGTTTCTGCTGAAAAATCTGATGATAGTCTAATGGGCTTTCCTTTGTTGGTTACTATCTTATTTTCCTTGGCTGCCTTGAGGATTCTTTCTTTGGTGTTAATTTTAGACAGCTTCAATACAATGTGCCTTGGAGAAGACCTGTTGGGATTGAGGTTATTAGGTGTTCTATTTGCTTCTTGAATTCGAGAATCCAGTTTTGTCCACAAGTTTGGGAAGTTCTCATCAACAATTTGTTTGAATATAGTCTCTGTTCCCTTCTCTCTTTCTTCTCCTTCTGGTACATCCATTATTCTTATATTGCTCTTTCTGATAGAGTCAGAAAGTTGTTGTAGAGTTCTTTCATTTCTTGTAAGTCTCAAGTCTATTTCTTCTTCCATCCGTGTCATTTCTGGGTTTCTATCTTCGATGTCACTGATTCTTTCCTCCATCTGGTCAACTCTACTACCTAAACTGGTTATTTCATTCTTAATTTCTTCTATTGAGTTCTTAATCTCCAGAAATTCCATTTGGTTCTTTTTTAAAATTTCAATCTCTTTCGTAAAATGCTCATGTTGTTCTTTGATTGCGTTTCTGAGTTCATTCAACTGCCTTTCTGTGTTTTCTTGCATCTTGTTGAGTTTTTTTCAGAACTCCAATCTTGAATTCTCTGTCTTTTAAGTCACATATTTCCATATGTTTAAGTTCCTTTTCTGGAGACTTTTCACTTTCTTTCTGAGCTGTTTTGTTGCCTTAGTTATTCATGGCAAGTACTGATTTATTATTTCTCTTCCTAGACATCTACAGGAGTGGCTTCTGCAACAGGTTGATAGGAAGAGGTCTTTCTTTTTTTTCAGTACTTGTTGGTAGAATATTTTATTTTCTCTCTGACTGTAGCCTTTTTTTTTCCCCTCACTCATACAGTAGTGCTATGTTTTTTCTGCCTTATCCCAGCTTCTCACACAATGGGGGGGGGGATTCCCTGGGAGACGGGCTTCTCCTCTGTTAACAGTTCGCCTGGGTCATAGGGCGCCATTCCCTGTGGTGATGTGGAGAGCTTTTGAAGTTCCAAAGCTCTTTCTGCACCAGATTCAGAGCCCACATGTTTCAGCAGTTCTGTTTATTCCTGCAGGATCCGCCCAGATAGGTGGGGCCAGGGGCGGGGTGACTTGTGAGAGGTGGCCCAGAGCAATGGCGGCAACCACCACCACAGCGGCCCGCTTCCACAGCTCCCTCCCCTTTGCTGGAAGTGGTTGGGCTGTGAATCTGTGGTCCATAGTTCTCAGAATAGCAAATATTTTGTTCTTTTGATCTGACGCTGCTACTGTTCTGCTTCTAGCACTGGGCAGGTGGGGTGGGGTGAGCTCTGGGAGGGTAGGGAGGGGGCTTCTAGTCTCAGTGCCTAAGGCTTCTGTCCTCTGCTTGGCAGTGAGGGCTTAAACCACCGTTTTCAGCCTTCTTCCCTCAGTCTTTTCTCCAAGGTCTCTGCTGTGAGCATTGGGTTCAGCCGTATTATATGCTGCCCCCTCAGCCCTGTGGGCCATAAGCGGGGTCTTAGCAGTCCGAGTTCTTCCATCTCCCACTGCTGCGGTAGCTCCGGGATGCAGCGAGCTCATAGCACTGAGCTAGGTCTGCCTCCTGCGCCCGTGGGGCTCCATCTCCGCACTTCTCCATTCCTTCCTCCCCTGCTTATGTGGTTCTCCCACCTTTAGGTGAATTCAGTAGTGAGCCTCTGCGTCTTGCCTGTCTGCTGTGCAGGGAGTCCTTTGTGGAGTTATTGTTGTTCGATTAGTTGTAAATTCCAGGGTAGCTTTACAGAGGCTCACCTCACGCCGCCATTTTGATGACTAAAGTTAACTTTTTTGATATAAGTATTGCTACCTCAGCTTTTCCCCCTCATCCCCATTTCTACTCACGCGAAACATCTTTTTTCATCCCTTTACTCTCAGCCGGACTATCAGCTCTAATGTGTCTTTTGATCTGAGGTCAGTTTCTGGTATATAGTATATGTACAGGTCTTGTTTATTTATCCATTCAGCTACCCTACCGTGTTTCCCCCAAAATAAGACCTAGCCGGACCATCAGCTCTAATGTGTCTTTTGGAGCCAAAATTAATATAAGACCCAGTCTTATTTTAAAATAAGACTGGATCTTATATAATGTAATATACTATAAGACTAGGTCTATATAGGTGTTTATATACTATAATAATATAATATAATATAATATAATGTAATGTAACATAACATAATATAAAATATAATACAGTCTTATATTAATTTTTGCTCCAAAAGATGCATTAGAGTTGATGGTCCGGATAGGTCTTATTTTCCGGGAAACACGGTATGTCTTTTAATTGGAGCATTTAATACATTTACATTTAAAGTGATTATTGACAGGTATGTAGCTATTGCCATTTCATTATTTATATTTTTAAATCTTTTTGTTGTTGTTTGCTTTACCCCTTCATTTTCTTAAAAAGGTCCCTGTAACATTTCTTGTAATACTGGTTTGGTGGTGATGTACTCCTTTAGCTTTTTCTTTTCTGGGAGCTCTTCATATCTCCTTCAAATTTAAATAGCCTTGTTTGGTAGAGTAGTCTTGGTTATAGGCCTTCGCATTTTATCGTTTTGGATATTTTATGCCAATCTATTTTGGCCTGCAAAGTTTCTGTTGAGGAATCAGTTGACAGTTTTATGGGAACTCTCTTGTAGTTGCTTTTCTCTTGCCTGTTTTAAGATGCTCTCTTTGTGTTTAATCTTTGACATTTTAGTTATGATATGTCTTGGTATGGGCCTATTTGGGTTCATCTTTTTGAGACTCTCTGTGTTTTCTGGACTTGTATGTCTATTTCCTTCACTAGGTTAAGAAAGTTTTCAGTCATTATTTCTTCAAATAGGTTCTCAATCCCTTGCTTTCTCTCTTCTTCTCATACCTCTATGATGCACATGCTGTTATGCTTAATCTTGTCCCAGAGGTCTCTTAAACTATTCTCACTTTAAAAATTATTTTTTCTTTTTGCTGTTCTGATTGGATATTTCATACTAAATTGCTGATTTGATCCTCTGCTTCATTTAATCTGTGGTTGATTCCATCTAATGTATTCTTCATTTCTGTTATTGTATTATTTATTTCTGACTAGTTCTTTTTTTACAGCCTCTATGTCATTTTTAATGTTTACTATCTCTTTGTTGAAGTTCTCACTAAGTTGATCTATTCCTACCCTAAGTTGATTTAGCATCCTTATAACCAGTGTTTTGAACTCTGCATCCAGTAGATTGCTTGCTTCTATTTTGTTTAGGTCTTTTTCTGGAGTTCTGTTCTGTTCTTTCATTTGGGACAGGTGTTCTTGTCTCCTCATTTTGGCTACCTCCCTGTGTGTGTTTCTATGTATTAAGTCAATTTGCTATATCTCCCAGTCCTGACAGGGTGGCTTTATATAGTAGGTGTCTGTGAGGTCCAGTCTCAGTGGCTCAGTCTCCCTGGTACCTGAGATAGGCTGACTGACTGTGAGGACTGGCTGTATCTACAGCAGATAAGCTTATTGTGTGGGGGCTGATTCCACCAAGTGGGATTGTAATGGGGCTCTGGTGCCTGCTGAGTCCACTCGTTGGGTGTGTGATTTGTGGAGCTAATTGGTTGGTGCTCTGGTGTGATCTAAAGCTGGTTACCAGGTGTGTTGGTTCTGGGGCCTCTTTTGAGGGGCTCTGTTAGAAGCCCAGTTCAGCTGCTGCCTGTGCCTGGCCCAAAGTTACCTGGTAAGAGCTACAAAGTGATCTGCATTTTTTAGCTGCATGTTCTTGGACTGTAAGTGCCTGGGGGAGGCTATGCTGAGAACCAAGGCCGGCTGCCACTACTGCTGGTCTCAAGGCCACTTAGTGAGAAGTACAAGGCATTCTAAGGCCAGCCACTTCTTGTTTGGGATTTATGGACATTTCAGAGGTTTTAAGGAAGTCCACAGCATGGGCTGAGGCCAGCTGCTTTTGAGTAACAGTTGCTGAAAGAGGTTTGGGCCTGAGTATGAGTTGGGTTGTGCAGGTTCTCAGAGAATTACCAGAATGGAGTGAGTTAGACAGAGACTCAGATTTGTTGCCCAACTGATCCAGAAGGTTGGTTGGGGGTGTGATCAACAAAGGAACTAAAAGGTGGAGAGAGCTGCCTCTCCAGCCCTTACTCTGAAGCCAGACAGCTCAGTTCCACCTTTCAAGCTGCTGTTCCAGTGCTGGAGCTCAGAGTGAGTGTATCCTTCAGCAAATGAGTCAGTGCATGGGCTATTTAAGAGGATGTCTGGGTTTCCAGCCACCCTCTGTGTCACCTGAATGGAATCCCTGCCGATTTTCACAGCCAGATGTTGTGGGGGTTCATTTTCCTGGCACTGGTTGTTCCAGGCTGGGGAGCCTGATGTGGGACTGGCTCCCTTCACTCCTCAGGATGTCCTTTGCAGCCAAGATATCCTTCCCAATTCTTAACTACTACACGTGGGTGGGGGACCAGCTCATTTCTTGTCTCCCCTCTCCTACCTATCTTGATGTGGCTTCTTCTTTATATCCTTAGTTATAAGAATTCTGTTCAGCTAGACTTCAGGTGGTTCTCAAGGAGGTTGTTCTGTAATTTAGTTGTAATATGCTGTGCTCATGGGAGGAAGTGAGCACAATGTTTACCTGCTCTGTCATCTTGACTGGAAGTTGGCAAATCTTTTCTTTTTCAATGTTTAATTGAATCTCATCCAGTATATTTTCATCTCAGACATTGTAGTTTTATTCTCGTAAGTTCAATTTGGGTATTTTTAAAATATTTTTCACATCTCTACCATCATGTTCAGTCTTTCCCCTAAATTCTTGAACATATAGGATACAGTAATAATAACTTTTTAATGTGCTCGTCCACTAATTCTACAATCTGTGTCATTTCTAGGTTGGGTTGATGTTTTCCTTTTCTTCTTATCATGGGTGGTATTTTTCTTTTTCATGCTTGGTAATTTTTGATTGGATGCCTGATATTGTAATTTTTACCTTATTGGGTGCTATACTAAAAGAGTAGAAGTGGAAGTGTCTTGGTGAATACCCCTCTGGTTGGAGATGCTGGCATGAGGCTCCCTCTTGTGGATGCAGGAGGGAAAGAAAGAAAAGTGGCTGTTTTCTGGATCAGAAGCCTCCAGTCCCCACCCTGGAATGAGGCATCCACTCTCATTTTGTGGCTTAGTTGAAGGTGTATGACTCACACCAGAAGCAGAGATGGTGAGTAGTGGTCCTAGCCTCAGTAGAGCACAGTAGGACACAGTAGAGCTCAAGTGGTGATGAGGGGAGAGATTTTAATATAAGTAAAGTGAGCCTTAAGAGAGAGAGAAAAGCAGCTTAGCAAAGAGAGGAAGAACCAACTTACTAGAGGAAGGGAGCTGTTTGCACGAAGGTTGTTTGTAGTGTCTAGAGGCTATAAGGATCATTCTTCAACTATCCAGGAACCTTAGTAAGAATCAGCAAGATTGGCAGGAAACTGGAATTCAACTGTCTTTGGTAGGGTGAGCTCAAAATAGAGTCTATGCTACTTTTTAAAAATGCCATTATTATCTTGTCAACCATATCTTTTCATATTAATCCTTGAAGGTTAATAAACTTAGAGAATACCTGTTATAAATTAAATAAAATTCTGAAATGTTTACATGTATATGGTATATGTAATATGTTATCATCATATATATATGTATATATATATATATGATATGTTAATATGTAACAACTAAAGCTTGAGAAGTATAGCTTGGAAACTTAATAATGCTAGATAACTTACTACTTATGCCTGAAAGTTCTTTGGACACACAGGAAATCCTTTATTATTATATTAGAATGTACTTACTTTTTGACTGAGATGAAAGAAGTCTTACTGCATAATTCCTAAAAGTCATTTGTTAGATCAATACCAGCTTTAATGCTTGTTTATGTGGATGAAATACTGTGTTTCCCCCAAAATAAAACCTAGCCGGACCATCAGCTCTAATGCATCTTTTGGAGCAAAAATTAATATAAAACTGGATTTTATAGTATATTGTTACACGAGACCCAGTCTTATATTAAAATAAGATCAGGTCATATTAACTTTTGTCCAAAAAATGCATTAGAGCTGATGGTCCTGCTAGGTCTTATTTTTGGGGAAACACGGTAGCCATGGAAAAATTTTCTATTCCATTATTTATCATGTATTTTCTGTGTTTTATTTACATGTCTGTCTTCCCTACAAAAATTTCAACTCTTAAAAGATCATGCTTTATAGTTGCCATGTGTGGAGTGATGACATTTTATATGCCTTAAGTTGCTTAACTTATAGACATCTTTGAGAAACTGTATGAGTTTCACACTTTTATCTCCATTTTCAGATTTAGGAAACAGACACAGTGAGGTAAAATAAATTGTCCAAAGCCATATGGCATTTAAAACTTAAACTCCAAAACTATCTTATTCATCTCTGAATGGCCAACAGCTAATATATTAGTGAGGCATAGTACTCAGTACTGAATAACTGAATAATGTTTGATAGAATATGTATTTTAAAAGTAGCGGCTTCAAGTGATGAGGGTGGTAGGATAGGTAAATGCTATGTCTGCCATGTTCCATGATCACATTAACATCACAACTAAATTTTAGAACAATCAACCTCAAGAAACGCCTGAAGACTAGATGAATAGAACTTGTATAACTAAGGATATAAAGAAGAGGCTACATCAAGACTGGTAGGAGAGGCAGAAACAAGAGACAGGCTGGCCCCAAACCCACAAGTAGTGGTTAAACACTGGGAGGGACACCTTGACAGGAGAGGTCCCTTCTCAAGAGGAACGGGTCCCAGACCCACACTGGGCTTCCCTGCCCAGTGTCCTTTGCCAGGAAGAGAAGTCCCCACAATATCTGGTAGTGAAAATCAGTGACGATTCCATCCGTCCATCCTGGTAACATGGAAGGTGGCTGGAAACCCAGATGTCCTCTTAAAGGGCCCATGCACAGACTCACTCACTTGCAAACATTCACCTGGGCTGCAGTGGAGGGGCAGAAACTCGAAAGATGCCATAGACATAGGGAAAAATCTGAGTTACGTGGCTTCAGAGTGAGGGCTAGAGGGAGAGCCGCCTGTGTGGAGCCTGTGTCGCATATAACCTATAAAAGGGTGCCATCTTTCCTGTGTTGAGCTCACACCCAAAGGGTCAAATCTGAGACCCCATTGGCCTGCTAAAACCTGCATGTGCATGCACCACCCTGATAACTGCGTTGGACCCCATCCTGTTCATTGAGTGTGGCATTGCTTGAGACACACTCAGTTCCAGGGAAGCTAGTCCCACTCTGCAAGCTGAAAGAAGCATGTACAGCATCAGATGGCTCATGGTGACCTGAGAAAGCTTAGGTGGTGGGTAGTCAGCACTAGCTTGCATTGCAGCCCTCCGTGGGCTGCTCTCAGGGATCTGTGAGACCTTGTCAGGGGTGGCTGGCCACGGTGTTCTCATAGCATTTTTCAGAGTGGCCACAGGCTCAGCACTGGTGCAAGAAGTGAATCTGCATTAATTTTGTAAAAACCACAGGCCACACCGCATGACTTCCTGGGACTCCCCCCACCCCAATGAGCTGGTGTGGCATTGATGGGGGCACTCTCAGCTCCCGGGTGGCTGACCTGCCGCCACAAACTGCTGGAGGCTTGTACAGCACCGGATGGCCCATGGTGGCCTGGGAAACTTTCAATGGTGGACAGTTAGCCCCAGCTTACACTGCAGCCTTCATGGGCAACTCTCAGGGTTCTGCAGGCACAAGGCAAGTGACAACTGGCCATGGTGATTTCAGGACATTTTAGAGAGTTGCCACAGGCTCAGCACTGGTGCAAGACTGAATGTGCATTAACTTTGTGAAAACCACCAGCCACAATCATGACAACCTGGGACCCCATCCCACCTAACTTGGGCAGCATCAGTGGGGGCACTGAAACACTGAGTCAATCAGCCTGCCACACACATGTAATGAGGCTCTTTAAGCATCTGAGCCTTATGGGCAATCGGCAGATGGCAACAGGTCTAGGGGGACCTTGGGCTTTTTGCTAAGCAGACCCAGGCCTGATACTGGTGGCATCTGGCCTTGGTTCACAGCAAGGCCACTCCCACTGGGACCAAATACATATAGCTCTGTAGCTCCTACCAGGACACAGACAAGGCTGAAATTGGTCTTCATGGGAACTCCTCCCAAGAGAAACCAGAAATAACACACACAGAGGCTGGCTTCAGAGCACATCAGAGGACTGCCTGATTAGCCCCACAAATGGCACACCCAAGGGGTGGTCTCAACATACATACACAAGAGCACACAGGTGTGAATCCCCCTCTGATGGGTCAGCCCCCACACAGCAGCTCATATGCTGTGGGCATAATCAATCCTCACAGCCAGTCAACCTGGAAGTCATTCCCACCCGTTAACCTGCCAAAAGCAATAAAGGCTTAACTACAACAGGAGAATACATACAACGCACACAGAAAAACACTCCTGGAATGCATGCACAGGTGATCGGGGAGATTGGACCATTGGATCACTCAAGACACATACTACATAAAGCCACCTGGCAAAGAGTGCGAGACATAGGATATCTACCCAATACATAGAAGCAAACACAAAGAGGCAGCCAGAATGAGTAAACAAAGAAACATTTCCCAAATAAGAGAACAGGAGAAACTCCAAAAAAAGTACTAAATGAAAGGGAGGCAACCAACATACAGAGACAGTTTAAAACATTGATTATAAGAATGCTTAAGAAATTTAGTGAAAACTTCAACAAAGAGGTATTAAGCATAAAGAAGGACATAAAAACCATAAAAATTAACCAGTTGGAAATAAAGAATACAATAACTAAAATGAAGAATACACTAGAAGATTAGATGAGGCAGAGGATCGAATAAGTGATTTAGAAGACAAGGTAGCAGAAAATACCTAATTGGAACAACAAAAAGAGAAAATAATAATAAGAAACAAAGATAGTTTAAGGGAACTTTAGGACAACATCAAGTGTAACAACATCCATGTGTTACTCAACCAGAAGGAGAAGAGAGGGAGCAAGGGATTGAGAACCTATTTTAAAAAATAATGATGGAAAACTTCCCTAACCTGGTGAAGGAAATAGATATACAAGCTCAAGGAGCACAAATAGTCCCAAACAAGATGAACCCAAACAGGCAACCTGAAGACACATTGTAATTAAAATGCCAAAGGTTAAAGAAAAAGAGAATTATAAAAGCAAAAAGAGAAAGACAAGTTACTTACAAGGGCACTCCCATAAGAATACAGCCAAGACTACTCTACCTAGCAAGGCTATCATTTAAAATTGAAGGACAGATAAAGAGCTTCCCACACAAGAAAAAGCTAAAGGAATTCATTTTCCCCAAGGCAGTATTACAAGAAATGTTAAAAGGACTTATTTAAGAAGAAGAAAGGGAAAAACAAACCAACAAAAGAAGATAAAAAATATGAATAATAAAATGGCAATAACTTTGTACATCTTAATAATCACTTTAAATGTGAATAGATCAAATGCTCCAATCAAAAGACATAGTGTAGCTGAATGAATAAGAAAACAAGACCCATGCACATTTTGTTTACAAGTGACCCAATTCCGATCAAAATATACACATAGACTGAAAGTAAAGGGATGGAAAAAGACATTTCATGCAAATGGAAACAAATAAACACAAAAAAAGGTGGAGTAGCAATACTTGTATCATAGAAAACAGACTTTAAAAATGAAGAGTTAAATTAGAGAAAAGGAAGGATATTACATAACGATAAGGGGATCAATCTAATAAGAGGACATAACCCTAGTAAACATCTATGCACCTAACACAGGAGCACCTAAATATACAAAATAAGTTTTGACTAAAATAAAGATAGATCGACAGTATCACAATCATAGTAGGGGATTTTAACACCCCACTGACATCAATGGACAGATCTACCAGACAGAAAATCAACTAGCAAACAGTGGCCTTAAATGACACACTAGATCAGATAGATGCATTTAATCGATATTTTTAGAGCATTTTACCCCAAAGCAGCAGAATATACTCATACATTCTTTGCAAATGCACATCGTACATTTTCCAAGATAGATGTCATGTTAGGCCACAAAACAAGTCTCAATAAATTTAAGAAAATTGAAATCATATCATCTTTCTCTGACCACAATAATATGAAACTAGAAATCTATTACCAAAAAACCCCACAAAAAACAAAAGACCTCCACAAATACATGGAGACTAAATAGCATGTTACTAAACAATGAATGGTTTAACAATGAGATCAAGGGTGAAATAAAAATATACCTTGAGGCAAATGAAAATGAAAACCCAATGACCCAAAATTTATGAAAGCAGTCTTCTTAATGAAATTAATAGCAGTGCAGGCCTACCTCAAGAAACAAGGAAAATCTCAAATAAACAATCTAACTTTACATCTAAGGGAACTGGAAAAAGAACGGCAAACAAAACCCAAAGTGAGTACAAGGAAGGAAACAATAAATAGCAGAGTGCAAATAAATAAAAAAGACAAAAAACAATACAGTGGTACCTCAGTTTTCAAACGTAATCCGTTTGGAAGACTGTTGGAGTTCTGAAACGTTCGAAAACAGCCGACAGCTAGGCCTCAGGATCTTGCACTCAGTGGAAGCCGCGTGACATGTTTGACTTCAGAGGCATGTTTGAAAACTGAAGCATTTATTTCCAGGTTTATGGCGTTCGTAAGCCGAAATGTTTGTCAACGGAGACATTAAAAAACTGAGGTACTACTGTACAAAAAAATCAATAAAACCAATGACTGTTTTTTTAAAAACATAAACAAAATTCATCAGGTATATCAGCCAGACTTATCAAGAAAAAAAAGAGAGAGGCCCCACATAAATAAAACCAGAACTGAAAGAGGAGAAGTGACAACTGACATCGCAGAAACACAAAAAATTTAAGAAAATACTATGAGCAATTATATGCCAACAAATTGGACAATCTGGAAGAAATGGATAAATTCCTAGAAGCATACGATCTTCCAAGGCTGGATCAAGAAGAAATAAAAAATTTGAACTGACTAATTATTACTAATGAAATTGAATCAGTAATCAACAAGCTTCAACAAACAAAAGTCCTGGGCCAGATGGTTTTACAAACAAATTTTACTAAACATTCAAAGAAGAATTAACACCTATTCTTCTCAAACTATTCCAAAAATTCAAGAGGAAGGGATGCTCTTAAGCTCATTTTATGAGGCAAATATTACCCAGATAAAGATAAAAAAACAAAACCCAAAAACTATAAGCTGATATCCCTGATGAACATACATGGAAAAATCCTAACAAAATATTAGCAAACCAAATTCAGCAATACACTAAAAAGATCATACTTCACGACCAAGTGGGATTCATTGCTGGCATGCAATTTTGGTTCAATATCCTCAAATCAATTAACTTGATACACCACATAAGCAATGAAAAATAAAAATTATATGATCATATCAATAGATACAGAAAAAGCATTTGACAAAATCCAGCATCCATTTATGAAAAAAACTCTTAGCAAAGTGAGAATAGAGGGAACATACCTCAACATAATAAAGGCTATATATGACAAACCCACAGCTAACATCATACTCAATGGGGAAAAGCTAAAAGCATTCTCCTTGAGATCAGGAATAAGACAAGAATGCCCATTTTCACTGCTTTTATTCAACAAGTACTAGAAGTCCTAGCCATAGCAATCCAACAAGAAAAAGAAATAAAAGTCACCCAAATTGGAAAGGAAGAAGTAAAATTGTCATTATTTGCAGATGACATGATGTTTTTTATAGAGAAACCCAAAAATTCCACCAAAAACTATTATAGCTTAAAAATGAATTTAGTGAAGTAGCAGGTTACAAAATTAATATTCTGAAATTGGTTGCATTTTTATACACCAATAACAAACTATCAGAAAGAGAAATTAAGAAAATGATTGCATTTACAATTGCATAAAAAATACCTCAGCATAAATTTAACCAAGGAAACAAAAGATCTGTACTCAGAAAATTATAAGATATTGAAGAGAGACATTAAAGAATATACAAAGGAATGGAAATATATACAATGCTCATGGGTAGGAAGAACTAATATAGTTAAAATGTCCATACTACCCAAAGCAATCTATAGATGCAATGAAACCCCTATCAAAATACGAATGACATTTTTCTCAGAAAAACAATCCTAAAATTTATGTGGAACCATAAAAGACCCCGAATAGCCATGGTAATCTTGAGAAAGAAGAATATAGCTGGAGGTACCACGCTACCTGATATCAAACCATACTATAAAGCCATAGTAATCAAAACAGAATGGTATTGGAATAAAAACAGACACATAGATCAATAGAAGAGAATAAAGAGCCCAGAAATAAATCCACACCTATATGGTCATTTAATCAATGACAAGTGAGGTAAAGATAGTCTATTCAACAAATGATGCTGTGAAACATGGGCAGATACATGTAAAAAAAATAAAACTGACCACTTTCTTACACCATATACAAGAATAAACTCAAAATGGATTAAAGATTTAAATATAAGATCCTAAACCATAAAATTCCTAAAAGAAAACATAGACAGTAAATTCTCAAACATTACCCTTAGTAATATTTTTGCTGATCTATCTTCTCAGGCAAGGGAAACAAAAGAAAAAAAAATAAACAAATGAGACTATATCAAGCTAAAAAGTTTTTGCATAGCAAAGGAAACCATCAACAAAACAAAAAGACAGCCTAATGAATGGGAGAAGATATTCACCAGTGATACATCTAATAAATGGTTAATGTCCAAAATCTACAAAAAAAAAAAGCATACAATTTGACACCAAAAAAAACCAAACAATCCAATTAACAAATGGGTAGAGGACCTGAATAGACATTTCTCCAAAGAGGACATGCACATGACTAATAGACATATGAAAAGATGCTCAACATCACTAAACATCAGAGAAATGCAAATTAAAACCACAATTAGATATCACCTCACACGTGTCAGAATGGTTATCATCAATAAATCAACAAACAGCAAGTGTTGGCAAGTATGTGGAGAAAAGGAAACCCTGGTATACTGTTGGTGGGATTGCAAATTGGTGCAGCCACTATGGAAAATGGTTTGGAGGTTCCTCAAAAAATTAGAAATAGAACCACCTTATGACACAGCCATTCCACTTCTGGGTGTTTATCCAAAGAAATCCAGAGGACTAATTTGAAAAGTATATGCACCCCTATGTTCACTGCAGCGCTATTTACAATAGGCAAGCTATGGAAATAACCTAAATGGCCATCAATAAATGATTGGATATAAAAGAAGTGCTACATATACAATGGAATATTACTCAGCCATAAAAAGAATGAAATGTTACCTTTCCAACAATATGGATGGACCTAATGGTATTATGCTAAGTGAAATAAGTCAGACTGTGAAAGACAAATACCACATGATCTCACTTATATGTGGAATCTAAAGAACAAAATAAATTAACAAACAAAACAGAAACAAATCCATAGATACAGAAAACAAACTGATGATTGCTAGATGGGAGTCGGGGTTGAGGGGGTGGTTTGAAAGGTGAAGGGATTAAATACAAACTGGTAGTGGCAAAAGAGTCATGAAGATGTAATGCACAATATGAAGATTATGGACAATAATATATATATATATATATATATATATATATATATATATATATATATATATATTCAGATGGGTATTAGACTTATCGAGAGGATCACGCCATACATTACATAAATGTCTAACCACTATCCTGTACACTTGAAATTAATATGAAATAATACTGAATGTCAACTATGATTAAAAAAAATATTCATAGGGATATATAGTACAGCACAGGGAATACAGTCAATAATATTTTAATAACTATATATATATAATCTCATGGGTAAATACAGACTTACTGTGGTTATTACTTTGAGATGTATGTAAATGTCTAATCACTGTGTTGTTTTGTACACCTGGGGCTAATAAAAAAATAAAAAATGTAAAACAAAAAAAGGAGCTGTCTCACCATATACACAAGATGGCACTGTAGGCTCAGATACACTGTCTTGTTAAGGTGGAAAGATGAGCCAGAGTCCATCTGATTCACAGGTTGGGTCACTTCAGTTGCTAAGACAGAACTTCCAGGATGATTGACTAAAACTGAAATGAGAAAATGTAGATTCTCTTGGGACCTCGTTTCTCTACTTTTAAGATGGGAAGTTGAATTCTGTCACTTACCTTCAAAGAGAGTGGGAATGACATAAAATTGTTCATAAACCTCAGTGAAGGGATCTGCTAGCGTTAACGAAATTCTTTCACTCATACACAGTAAGAGGGCCCAGGACAGAGAATAGTTACAGGGAATTTTTTAAAAAGATTCTTTTAAAATACAGCTAATATTCAATATTATATTAGTTTCAGTTGTACATTATAGTTATTTAACAGTACCTACCTGGCATTATACATAGTTATTACCATATTATTGATTATATTCCCTATGCTTTACTTTACATCCCCATGACAATTTTTAACTACCAGTTCATATTTCTTAATCCCTTCACCTTTTTCACCCTGCCTTCAACCCCGCTCCCATCTATCATCTGGAAAGATCTAGTAGCAATCTGACAACATAGTTATTAAAATATTTTTTCTGTATTCCTTATGCTAGATTCTATATCCCCATAACTATTATGTAACAACAAATTTGCACTTTTTAAAAAAAAGATTTTATTGGGGAAGGGGAACAGGACTTTATTGGGGAACAGTGTGTTCTTCCAGGACTTTTTTCCAAGTCAAGTTGTTGTCCTATCAATCTTAGTTGTGGAGGGTGCAGCTGAGCTCCAGGTCTAGTTGCCATTGCTAGTTGCAGGGGTTGCAGCCCACCATCCCTTGAAGGAGTCAAAACAGCAACCTTGTCGTTGAGAGGATGCATTTCAACCAACTGAGCCATCCAGGAGCTCAGTGGCAGCTCAGCTCAAGGTGCTGTGTTCAATCTTAGTTGCAGGGGGTGCTGCCCAGCATCCCTTGCGGGACTTGAGGAATTGAACTGGCAGTCTTGTGGTTGAGAGCCCACCGGCCCATGTGGGAATCAAACTGGCAGCCTTCAGAGTTAGGAGCATGGAGCTCTAACCGCCTGAGCCACCGGGCCGGCCCAATTTGTACTTCTTAATCCCTTCCCCTTTTTCACCCATCATCAACCCCCCTCCCATCTGGCAACCAATGTTTGTTTCTGTTTTGTTTATGTGTTTATTTTGTTCTTTAGATTTCTGACTAGGTCCATTCATGTTGTCACAGATGGCAAAATTTTGTTCTTTTTTATGGTTGAGTAATGTTCTGTTGTATATATCTACCATCTCTTCTTTGTCCATTCATCCATTCAGGGACCTTCAGGACCATTCATCCATTCAAGACCATTCAGGTTGCCTTCAAATCTTGGCTATTGTAAATAGTCCTTCAGTGAACATATGGATGAGCATGGATCCTCAAAATAGCATTTTGAGTTTCTTCAGGTAAATACCCAGAAGTGGGATTACTGGGTACTTCTTTTTCTCTTGTTATAACGTTTGTTTTAAAGTCTATTTTGTCTGGTATAAATATTGCTACCCCAGATTTTTGTTTGTTTGTTTCCATTTTCATGAGGTATCTTTTGCCATCCCTTTACTTTCAGTCTGTGTGTATTTTTTGTTCTGAAGTGAGTCTCTTGTATGCAGCATACATAAGGGTCTTATTTTCTTATCCATTTATCCCCCTATCTTTTAAAAAAAATTTATTGGGGAATATTGGGGAACAGTGCGTTTCTCCAGGGACCATCAGCTCCAAGTCATTGTCCTTCAATCTAGTTGTGGAGGGCACAGCTCGGCTCCAAGTCCAGTCACCATTTTCAATCTTTAGTTCCAGGGGTGCAGCCTACCATCCCACACAGGAATTGAATTGGCAACCTTGTTGTTAAGAGCTTGTGCTCTAACCAACTGTGCAATCTGGCCACCCCTCTGGAAGCTCAGTGGCAGCTCGTTGTCTTCAATCTAGTTATGGAGGGTGCAACTCACTGGCCCATGTGGAAATCGAACAGGCAAGCCTGTTGTTCAGAGCTCGTGCTCTAACCAACTGAGCCATCTGGCCGCCCCAGCCCCCTATCTTTTGATTGGAGCATCTAATCCATTTACATTGAAAGTAATTGTTGATAGGTATATAGTTATTGCCATTTTATTATTCATATTTTTGATATATATATATTTTTTTCATCTTCAAGAAGTCCCTCTAACGTTGCTTGCAATACTGGCTTGGTGGTGATGAACTCTGTTAGCTTTTTCTTGTCTGGAATGCTCTTTATCTGTCTTTCCATTCTAAGTGATAGCTTTGTTGGGTAGAGTAATCTTGGTTGTTGGTCCCTGTTTTCCAGCACTTTGAATATTTCCTGCCAATCTCTTCTGGCTTGCAAAGTTTCTGTTAAGAAATCAGCTGATAGTCTTATGGGAGCTCCCTTGTAGGTAACTAAATGCTTTTTTCTTGCTGCTTTTAAGATTCTCTCTTTGTCTTTAACCTTTGGCATTTTAATTATGATTTGTGGGTCTCTTTGGGTTCATTTTGTTTGGGACTCTATGCTTTCTGGGATTGTACATTTCCTTCACCAGGTTAGGGAAGTTTTCAGTCATTATTTCTTCAAATAGACTTTCAATTTCTTGCTCTCTCTCTTCTGCTCCCTGTACCTCTATAATGAGAATGTTGTTGCTTGATGTTGTTCCAGAGGCCCCTTAAATTGTCGAATTTTTTTGGATTCTTTATTCTTTTTGCTGTTCTGATTGGGTGTTTTATGCTATCTTATCTTCTAAATCACTGATTCAATCATCTAATTCAGCTAATCTATTATTGATTCCCTGTAATGTATTCTTCATTTTCATTATTATATTCTTTATTTCTGACTGATTCTTTGTTATCTATCTCCATTTTTATGTTTATTATCTCTTTGTTGAAGTTCTCCCTGAGATTATTGAGCATCCTTACAACCAGTGTTTGGAACTCTTAGATTGCTTGTTTCCATTTTGTTTAGTTCTTTTTCTGGAGCTTGATTCTGTTCTTTCATTTGGGATGTATTTATTTGTCTTCCCATTTTGGCTGTCTCCCTGTGTTTGTTTCTATGTATTAGATACGGCTTCTATGTCTCTTGGTCTTAGTAGGGTGGACTTATGCAGTAGGTGTGCTATGGGGCTCAGTGGCACAGTGTTCCTTTTCACCTCAGTTGTGTACTTTAGGTGTGTCGCTGTGTGGGTTGTGTGTGCACCTCGCTTTTGTAGTAGAGCCTTGGTTGCTGTTTGCAAATCAATGGGTGAAAACTGGCCATGACTACAGTGGAAGAGTTGTAAACAGGGGTTGACTCTATAGAGCAGGATCTGCCTCAGCAGAGCTCTGGTGCCTGCCCAATCCGTCCCATTGGGCATCTCATCCTTGGAGGTGGCTGGGAGTAGCTCCAGCTCATTTCAAAGCTGGCCAATGGGAACACAAGTCCAAGGGCTACCTGGGAGGGGACATGTTGTAGGTCAAATTCAGCCGCAGCCCATGCCCCACCTGGGGCCACCTGGCAGGAGCCACAAAGCAATCTGCAGATGGCCATCACCTGCACTGTGCTTGGAAGTGCCTGAAAGGCCAAGCTAGTGATAGGCTTAGGGCTGCTCAGCCAGTGTTATGGGACACGCTGAAGCCAGATGATGCTTGTTTAGGTTTTGTGAACCTTTGAGAGATTTTAGGAAAGTCTGCAGCATGAGCCTAGGCAGATGGCATGTACAAAAAAGCCACTGAAAGTGGCTAGGGTGAGCCCAAAAGTTGGGTGGGGTGAGATCTCAGAATCACTAGGGTGTGGCGAACCAATGGTGTCAGCCAGCTTGATGGAGACTCAGATAAGGAAGCTGCCTGAATCTGTATGCTGGGAACGGGGAGGGCTCAACAAAGAAACAATGGCATCTGTCAGCAACTCTGTCCCAGAGAAAGCTGCCTCTCCAGCCTTCATTCTGAAGCCAGACAACTCGGATTCCCCCTGCATGTCCCTGTCACCTCTCCAGCTGTTGCACCAGTGCTGGAGCTCAGAGGCAGGTATTCTGTTGGTAAGTAAGTCTGTGCACGTTCCCTTTAAGAGGAGTGCCTGCTTGTGAGGGGCAGCTGGAATCCAGCTGGAATCTCCACTGGATTTTACACTCATAAATTATGGGGACTTCTCTCTCTGGCACTGGAACTGTGGGGAGCCTCGTGTGGTTCTAGGACCCATTACTCCTTTGGCAGGGACCTCGATAGCCGAGATATCACTCTGGATCTTAATGGTCACACAGAGGTATGGGACCAGCCCATTCTGTGTCTCTGCCCCTCCTACCAGTCTTGAGGTGTCTTCTTCTGTATGTCCTAGTTGTAGGGCTTTGGTTCAGCAAGATTTCAGGTGATTCTCAATGATGGTTGTTTTGTAGTGGTAATTTTGATATGGTTGTGAGAGAAGATAAACACAGCATTTACCTACTCCACCATCTTGATCAGCCTCCTGGAACCTTATTTATTTATTTTTTTTAAATTAAAGTTTATTGGGGTGACAATTGTTAGTAAAGATACATAGATATCAGGTGTATAATTCTGTATTACATCATCTATAAAACACATTGTGTGTTCACCACCCAGAGTCAGTTCTCCTTCCATCACCATATATTTGATCCCCTTTACCCTCATCTATAACCCATCTTCCCCCTTACCCTCTGGTAACCACTAACCTATTGTCTCTGTCTATGAGTTTTTGTTTCTCATTTGTTTGTCTTGTTCTTTTGTTGTTTCTGATTTATATACCACATATCAGTGAAATCATAGAGTTCTCTGCTTTTTCTGTCTGACTTATTTCGCTTAGCATTATACTCTCAAGATCCATCCATGTTGTCACAAATGGTCCTATTTCATCTTTTCTTACTGCTGAATAGTATCCCATTGTGTATATATTCCACAACTTCTTTATCTATTAATCTATCGAAGGATATTTTGGTTGTTTTTGTGTCTTGGCCACCATAAATAAAGCTGCAATGAACATTGGAGCACACGTATCTTTATGGATAAATGTTTTCAGATTTTTTGGGTAGATACCCAGGAGAAAGATTGCTGGGTCATATGGTAATTCTATTCGTAATTTTTTGAGGAACCTCCACACTGCCTTACATAGCGGTTGCACCAGTCTGCATTCTCACCAACAGTGTATGAGAGTTCCTTTTTCTCCACAGCCTCTCTAACACTTGTTACTATTTGTCTTGTTGATGATAACCATTCTAACTGGCGTGAGGTGATATCTCATTGTGGTTTTTATTTGCATTTCTCTAATGATTAGTGATGTTGAGCATTTTTTCTTATGTCTATTTGCCATTTGTATGTCCTCTTTGGAGAAATGTCTCTTCAGGTCCTCTGCCCATTTTTCAATTGGGTTGTTTGTTTTCTGTTGTTGAGTTACATGAGTTCCTTGTGTATTTTGGATATTAGCCTCTTATCGGAGGCACTCTTTGCAAAAATCTTCTCCCATTCAGTTGGTTGCCTCTTTATTTGGTTGATGGTTTCTTTTGCTGTGTAAAAGCTTTTAAGTTTGATATAGTCCCATTCATTTATTTTAGCATTTAGTTCCCTGCCTTTGGAGTCAAATTCATAAAATGCTCTTTGAACTCAAAGTCTGTAAGTTTAGTACCTGTTTTCTTCTATGCAGTTTATTGTGTCAGGTCTTACGCTTAAGTCTTTGATCCATTTTGAATTAATTTTGGAACATGGTGACAGATAGCAGTCCAGTTTCATTCTTTTGCACGTGGCTTTCCAATTCTGCCAGCACAATTTATTGAAGAGGCTGTTTTTTCTCCATTGTATGTTTTTTGCTTCTTTGTCAAAAATTGTCTGTCCATATTTATATGGTTTTATTTCTGGGTTCTCAATTCGATTCCATTGGTCTATGTGTCTGTTTTTATGCCAATACCGTGCTGTTTTGACTATTGTTGCCCTGTAGTACAAGCTAAAGTCAGGGTGTGTGTTACCCCCAGCATTTTTCTTTTTTCTTCAGATTGCTTTGGCTATTGGGGGTCTTTTTTGGTTCCAAACAAATCTGATGATTTTTTGGTTCTATTTCTTTAAAAAATGCCATTGGGATTTTCTTGGGGGATGTATTAAATCTGTATATTGCTTTGGGTAATATGGCCATTTCTACTATGTTGATTCTTCCAATCCATGAGCATGGAATGTCTTTCCATTTCTTTGGGCTTCTTTAATTTTTTAAAGAAATGTCTTGTAGTTTTCAGCATACAGGTCCTTCACATCCTTGGTTAAGTTTATTCCTAGGTATTTTATTCTTTTTGCTGCAATTGCAAAAGGAATTGTTTTTTGTATTTCTTTTTCTGAGATTTCATTGTTGGTATATAGGAAAGCAATGGACTTTTGTACGTTGATTTTGTAGCCAGCAACTTTACTGTATTCGTTGATTTTTTCTAACAGCTTTTTGGTGGAATCTTTAGGGTTTTCTCTATATAGCATCATGTCATCTGCAAAGAGTGATAATTCAACTTCTTCATTCCCAATTAGATGCCTTTTATTTCTTTCTCTTGCCTGATTGCTATGGCAAGGACTTCCAACACTATGTTGAAAAGCAGAGGAGATAGGGGACAGCTCTGTCGTGTTCCTGAATGTAGAGCAAAAGGCTTCAGTTTCTCACCGTTAATTATGAGGTTAGCTGAGGGCTTGTCATAGATGGCCTTTATTATGTTAAGGTATTTTCCTTCTATACCTATTTCATTAAGTGTTTTAATCCTAAATGGATATCGTGTCTTGTCAAAAGGTTTTTTCTGCATCAATTGATATAATCATATGATTTTTGTCCTTTCTTTTGTTTATGTGATGTATCACATTGATGGATTTGCATATGTTGAACCATTCTTGTGCTTCTGGGATGAACCCCACTTGGTCGTGATGAATAATCTTTGTAATGCATTGTTGCATTTGATTTGCTAGAATTTTGTTTAGGATTTTTGCATCTTTATTCATCAGAGATATTGGTCTGTAGTTCTTTTTTTTTTGTGTTGTCCTTACCAGGTTTTGGTATCGGGGTAATGTTGGCCTCATAAAATGAGTTAGGGAGTACTCTCTGTTCTTTAATTTTTTGGAAACGTTTGAGCAGGATTGGTATTAGATCCTCTTTGCAGGTTTGGTAGAATTCACTAGTGCAGCCATCTGGTCCCAGACTCTTGCTTTTGGGAAGGTTTTGGATGACTGATTCAATTTCGTTACTGGTGATTGGTCTGTTTAGATTTTCCAATTATTCATGGTTCAGCATAGGAAGGCTATATGTTTCTAGGAACTTTTCCATTTCTTCTAGCTTATTGAATTTGGTGGCATATAGTCCTTCATAGTATTCTTGGATGATCCTTTGTATTTCTGTGGCATCCGTGATAACTTTCCCTTTTTCATTTCTGATTTTGTTTATTAGTATCTCTCTCTTCTTATCTTAGTGAGTCTAGCCAAGCGTTTGTCAATTTTGTTAATCTTTTCAAAGAACCAGCTCTTTGTCACATTAATTTTTTCTATTGTCTTTTTGTTCTCTATTTCATTTAGTTCTGCTCTGATTTTTATTATTTCCTTTCTTCTGCTGACTTTGGGTTTCATTTGTTCTTCTTTTTCTAGTTTTTAAAGGTGTAACGTGAGGTTATTTATTTGGGATTTTTCTTGTTTCTTGAGATAGGCCTGTAATAATACAAATTTCCCTCTTAACACTGCTTTTGCTGCATCCCCCAAATTTTGGTAGCATGTATTTTCATTGTCATTTGTTTCTATGTATCTTTTGATCTCTCCTCTAATTTCTTCTTTGACCCGGTCGTTCTTTAAAAGTATGTTGTTTCATCTCCATGTATTTGTGCTTTCTTTTTGCAGTGGATATCCAATTTCAAAGCCCTGTTATCAGAGAAAATGCTTGGTATGATTTCAATCTTCTTAAATTTACTGAGGTTATTTTTATGTTCCAATATATGGTCTATCCTTGAGAATGTTCCATGTACACCAGAAAAAAAATGTGTATTCTGATGTTTTAGGATGAAATGTTCTATAAATGTCAATTATTTTCATTTCATCTAATGTGTCATTTAGGGCTGCTATTTCATTATTTATTTTCTGTTTGGATGATCTATTCATAGCTGTCAATGATGTATGTAGGTCCCCAGGTATAATTATGTTTTGATCAATTTCTCCCTTTAGTTCTCTGAGTAGTTGCTTGGTATATTTCAGTGCTCCCTGATTGGGGGCATAAATATTGATGACTGTTACGTGTTCTTGTTGTATAGTCTCCTTTACCATTAAGAAATGTCCATCTTTGTCTCTTGTTACCTTTTTCACTCTGAAGTCTGTTTCATCTGATATCAGTATAGCTACACCTGATTTTCTCTGGGTACCATTTGCTTGGAGTGTCAATTTCCACCCTTTCACTTTGAGTCTATGCTTGTCCTTGTAGCTGAGACGTGTCTCTTGGAGACAGCATACGGTTGGGTTTGATTTTTTGATCCAATCTGCTACTCTGTGCCTTTTTATTGGTGAGTTCAGTCCATTTACATTTAGGGTGATTATTTAGTATATGTGCTGCCGAAGCGAGCACCATAAAGAGTGATTATTGATATGTGAGGATTTCCTGTCATTCTATCTTTGGTTTTCTGGTCAGACTCTGTGTCCATTGTTTCTTTGTCTTTTTGTTGTTGTCTGTTATTCATGTGTGGTAGTATTCTATGATATATCCCTCTGTTTCTTCTTTTATTACAGTATGTATTTCAGTTCTCGATTTTCTTTTGAGTGGGTACCCTTAAGTTTATGTAAAAGAAAGGTTGATATTTGAGTATTCCAGTTTTTTCAGCATGCCTATTTTCTCCATTCCCATATTCCGGTTGAGGGCTTCACTCTCCCCCTTTTTGTGGTTGGTTGCCATTATTTGTCCCTGTTGATGGTGGTCAAATAGCCTCCTTTAGTATTTCTTGTAGTGCAGGTCATGTATCAGAAAATTCCCTCAGCTTCTGTATGTCTGGATAGGTCTTTATTCCTCTTTCATATCTAAAGGATATCTTTGACCGGTATATTATTCTTGGCTCACAATATCTCTCTTTCAATAGTTTGAATATTTGATTCCATTCCCCCCTGGCTTGTAGAGTTTCTACTGAGAAATCTGATGATAATCTAATGGCCTTTCCTTTGTAGGTTACCATTTTCTTTTCCCTGACTGCCTTGAGGATTCTTCCTTTTTCGTTGATTTTTTGACAGCTTCAATACAATGTGCCTTGGAGAAGGCCTATTGGAGTTGAGGTATTTGTTTCTTGGATTCGAGGATCCAGTTCTTTCCACAAGTTTGGGAATTTTTCATCGACTATATGTTTGAATATACTCTTGTTCCCTTCTCTCTTTCTTCTCCTTCTGTTACGCCCATAATTCTTATATTGCTCTTTCTGATGGAGTCAGAAAGTTCTTATAGAGTTTTTTTCATTTCTTTCAAGTCTCAAGTCTCTTTCTTCTTCTATCTGTGTCCCTTCCAGGTTTCTATCTTCGATGTCACTGATTCTTTCCTCCATCTGGTCAACTCTACTATCTAAGCTGGCTATGTCATTCTTCATGTCTTCTATTGAGTTCTTAATCTCCAGAAATTCTGTTTGGTTCTTTTTTAAAATTTTAATATCTTTGGTAAAATGTTCATGTTGTTCTTTGATTGCGTTTCTGAGTTCATTGAACTGCCTTTCTTTGTTTTCTTGCATTGCGTTGAGGTTTTTTTTTCAGAACTGCAAACTTGAATTCTCTGTCATGGAAGTCACATATTTCCATATCTTTAAGTTCATTTTCTGGAGAGTTTTCACTTTCTTTCTGAGCTGTTTCGTTGCCTTAGTTATTCATGGCAATTACTGATTTATTATTTCTCTTCCTAGACATCTACAAGAGTGGGTTCTGCAACAGGTTGATAGCAAGAGGTCTTTCTTTTGTTACCAGTATGTGTTTGTGCAATATTTTATTTTCTCTCCCACTGCAGCCCCTTTTTTTCTCTCTCACACTGTAGTGTTATGTTTTCTCTGCACTATTCCACCTTGTCACAATTGGGGGATTCCCTGGAAGGTGGGCTTTTCCTCTGTTAACAGTTCACCCGGGTCATAGGTCACTGCGTCCCTCTGGGATGTGGAGAGCTTTTGAAGTTCCTAAGCTCTTTCTGCTCTAGATTCAGAGCCCATGTGTTTCAGCAGTTCTGTTTACTCCTGCAGGGATCCACCCAGATAGGTGAGGACAGGGGTGGGGTGGGTTATGAAAATTGGCCCAGAGCAATGGAGGCAACCACCACCACAGTCAGTCCTGCTTTCACAGCTCCCTCCTTTTTTCCAGAACTAGTTGGGCTGTGAATCTGTGTCTGCAGACCACAGTTCTCAGAACAGCAAATATTCTGTTCTTTTGATCTGACACTGCTACTGTTCTGCTTCTAGCACTGGGCCAACTCTGGGAGGGTAGAGAGGTGATGGCTAGTCTCAGTGCCTAAGGCTTCCATTGTCTGCTCAGCAGTGAGGGCTTAAACCATGGTTTTCAGCCTTCTTCCCTCAGTCTTTGCTTCGATGGCTCTGCCGTGAGTGTTTGGTTCAGCCGTGTTATATGCTGTCCTCTCGGCCTTGTAGGTCATAAGTGGAGCCCTAGCAGTCCAAGTTCTTCCCTCTCCTGCTGCTGCAGTAGTTCTGGGATGTAGCAAGCTTGGAGCATTGAGCTAGGTCTGCGTCCTGCGCCTGCACAGCTCCATCTTGCATTTTCCCTTCCCTTCTCCCCTGCTCGTGCAATTTGCCCACCTTTAGGTGAATTCAGTAGTGAGACCCTTCGTCTTGCCTGTCTGTTGTGCGGGAGTCCTTTGTGGAGTTATAGTTGTTAAACTTGTTGTAAATTCCAGGGGAGACTTCCAGAGGCTCACCTCACACCGCCGTTTTGATGGCATCTTCTGGAACCTTATTTTTTAAAGAATAGTGAATCTCACCTGCCTCTTTACCTCCAGCCCAGGATTATAAAAAGAATCCAAGCATAGATTTTCTTTTTAGAGCCCACATGTGCATATCATACCATCCCCACTTCCTGCCTATCCCCTTTTCCAATGATTCTCAGCTCCCACTGTAAGAAAGTTCTGCACATAGGAATGAAGAATAACTATGACTTTATATATATCCTCTGAAAATGGTTATTTGCTGTTCACAACCACCACCCCAGGAAGATCATACAGTGGTCAACTCAAAGTTGTGTGCACATGTGGATGTGGGGGGTAACTGCCCTGGGGAAGTTTTTCTGTTGGAAATTTGTTTATGTCCACCTCTGAAAGTAGCTGAACTTGTGGTGCCAGATCAGGGGCTGTTAAGGGAGTAGAGCGGTGCCCCATCCCTATTCTCTCAGTTTCACAGATGTGTTCACTTGGTGAGAATTCATTGAGGGGTAAACTTAAAGACTTATGTATATTTCTGAATGTATGTTTTATAAAACTTACAAAAATATAGAAAAATATATTGCCATGTATAACTGGATTGTATTCTAGGCTATTTTGGAAACTGCAGTTAAAAGGGTGCTAATGCTTTGAATAAGCCCTGACCTTTTATAACCCAGACCCTGGATTCTGATCACTATATGAGAACAGTAAACCAATTTTAAAGGAAGCTGTTTCTATGTCTTTACAGTCTGTGTTTATTTAAGGGATGAAGAGATATAGGTACCTTGTTTAGGTTTTATCTTGAATGCTTATCCATTCTCTGGTCATCTTTTAGGAGAAATACAGATTTTTGAAATCTTCTGCACAAACAAGGGGCCATGCTGCCCTCCCACTGCTCACCACTCGATTGTCTTTCCTGCATTGTTCTATGTCTTAGCCACACAGATCTTTCAAAATAACTGCAGTTGTCATCATTGTTTGGGAGACTATTTTGGAACATTGACTTAGCTTGGTGACAAGAGGGGATACAGAAAGGGCCCAGCTGTTGGGAGGCCCGGGACGCCAGGGAGTTGGCGGTGGACGGGAAGTCAGGGGGATTGGGCTGCAGGAGGTTTCCAGGAGCTTAGAGGTAACTCAGTTTCTGACAAGTGTTCAGCCTTGGTGTGGAGAATTGGGAATGAAGGAAGAGAAAGGATGGGGAGGATTGCATGTAGGTGAGGGAAGCTATAGAAGATTATTGGAGCTGGAGGAAGAGAAGCAGAAGAGCAAAGTGGTTAAAAGAGGAAGGGGTAGGGAAGTGAAGATGGGTGTTGAGAGGCACTAATGGTGTTTTGACATATTGTTTAAAGAATAATTTCTATAGCCTGGAACTTGGGGACAGCTGTTAGGAACCTTCTATGAGATGACAGAAAAGTAAGTGGGAGTGAAGGTGCATGATGATTAACAGGCAGCCTCATGTTGAGTTGGATGACATCCTACCAACTTTAGCAACTTAGTAGGTGGTCAGACCACTTCCCAGCTTCCAGTTCTGTTGAAATGGCAAAAACAGATTTCAATGGAGTTGTGATAAAGGGGAGGGGCACATGAGTTCTAATGGGACAAAGCTGAAATTCCATTTTCTATTATTTAAATTTTTCTCTTGACTTCACAGGCTTGTAGAAACATCGTATCATGAGTTAAATACTCCCATTTCACTGGTTCTTGTATCCCTGTGATCTCACAGGATCTCTAGCCCCTTCAAAGTCGGCACCAAATGTTCAGGATCCTGCAATATTGAAATTTGCAGTAAGAAATATATATTTGGTCTTCGTCCCCATTTGTGGTACAGAGCTCCTAAAACCTTTGGAATTTCCTGTGGTGAGAGCAATAAAGGCATCTTTTATTATGTACATGAGGTGATTTTTTGACTGCACCTAAGGGTGGGAGCTGGTCGTCAGAAGAACGAACCTTGTCATCAGAAGGTTGGCATTTTTAGTCCCGCCTTCACCAACCCCCATCTCAGGGAGGGTAGCGGGCTGGAGATTGAGTTCATCACCAATAGCCAATGAGTTAATCAACCTTGCCTATGGAAAGAAGCCTCCAAAAAAACCCAAAAAGGATGGCATTCAGAGGGCTTCTAGCTTGGTGAACATGTGGAGGTACAGAAGAGAGTGTGGAAGCTCCAACTGCTTTCCCACGTATCTTGCCCTGGCATCTCTCCTATCTGGATGTTCCTGAGTTATATCCTTTTATAACAAATTGGTAATCTAGTAAGTAACATGTTTCTTTGAGTTCAGTGAGATGCTCTTGAAAATTAATCAAACCTGAGAGGGGGTCATGGGATCTTCTTATAACCAGTTGATCAGAGCATAAGTGACAACCTGGACTTGTAGCTGGTGTCTGAAATGGGGGGTGTGGAAGAGTCTCATAGGACTGAGCCCTTAACCTGTGGGTTCTGACAGTATCTCAGGGGAGATATTGTCAGAATTGAGTTGAATTGTAGGACACCAGCTTGTGTCTGAGAATTGCGTGGTGGTATGGGACCTCCACTCTCCAGTCCCTGGTCCCCATTGGAATTAGGTGTAGAATCTGAATTAGAACTGGTGACCAGAATCTTAGTTCCCTATAGAGCATTTCCGTGTTCATGTACAAGTTGCTCCCACAAGACCACACTGCATCTCTCTGGCTGGGTGCACCCCTGAGTACGAATTTTGCAGAGTTGCTTCACCAATGCCCTGTGGGTCGCTGTTGCCAATGTGTTCTGTTGGTCTGCCCACCACCTCTTTGTACCTGGAGTTATGGCTTACAAGAGAAGTTCTCAAGAAGAGATGCTTATGTCCCAGAATTTTACACACTTTAAGTGAATTTTCATTTTTTCCTGTTGTGCTCATAGTGCTCTGAGGCTTTATTCCTGGGTAAGCTTGCAGCACGTGTTTTGTTTTTTCCTCCTTCTTTCCTTATAATGAGTACTAGCCCAGAAAACTTGTTAGCAACCCACCCCCCTCACCTACACACACACCTTACAAAGACTTCCATTGGGCATCTTGCCATATGCCACACTTACTTGAATCCCAGTGATGGGTCCAAATGATCCACCCTCCATTTAAGCTCAGATTCTTACTTCATCTAAAAGCCTGGCCTTATTGAGAAACAAACTGTTTTTCTATAGACTTCATCTGTTCTTCCACATGCCTCCTGCCCTATTGTCTGGGCCTGTCCTTTGTAACCTAGTGTTTGAATCCTACTCCTTACTACTTCACAATCTAGAAAAACCTTGTTTTCTGTTGCTTTCTCCCAGAATTTTCATGCTTTTCAAAAGGACCAGGGACATTAACTGCTCTCATAAACTAACTTAATAAGAAAATTAAAAGGATATGCTACCCTTTTACACTGGGCTCCCCTGGACCCTTCATCCCAACCCAGATAAAATGATTTATATTTATAGTTGATATAATTGTGCATGTTGAAAATCCCAAAGAGTCTGAAAAAAATTTCCTAGAACTAATTGAGTTTAACAAGATTCCAGGACATAAAGTCAACACACACACACACACAAAGAGTGATATTTCTAGATAACAGTGTTTTTGTCAGGGTTCTCCAGAGAAACAGAATCAATACTGTGTGTGTGTGTGTGTGTGTAGTTTTTAAAAAATCTACATATAAGTGGACCTATGCAGTTCAGACCTATGTTGTTTAAGGTCCAATATTTTCATTCCATGGTTGGGAATCTGAGAACATGGAGGTCCATCTGTAAAGTTTTTGTGGAGTCAAAAGTTATATATGGATTTTTGACTGCCTGGAGGTCAGAACCCCAACGCCCACGTTGTTCAAGGGTCAACTATATGTATGTCTGTCTGTATGTGTATATACAGAGGGTGCCAAAAAATGTATACAGATTTTAAGAAAAGAAAATCTATTAAAATTGTAATACTCAATATATACTGATAACAAAAGATGAATACAAGTCACGTTTGACTTCTGCAATTTCAAAAGGTGCTCAAAGTGGTTATCATAAGCGTCCAGACACTTCTGATTACAGCGAACTACTGCTTGAGCAATGTTGACCAAAGTGTCCACTGCATACATTTTTTGGCACCCCTGGTGTATATACGGGGTGTTAAAAAATGTATACACATGACTTGTATTCATCTTTTGTTATCAGTATATACTGAGTATCACAATTTCAATACAGTTTTTTTCTTTCTTAAAATGTGTATACATTTTTTTGGAACCCTCTATATATGCCAGGGGTGCCAAAAAAGTGTATACAAGTGGACCTTTTTGTCAGTGTTGCTCAAGCAGTAGTTCATCATAATTAGAAGTGTCTGGCCACTGATGGCAACCACTTTGAGTACCTCTTGTAATTGCAGAAGTCAAACGTGATTTGTTTTCATCTTTTGTTATCTGTATATATTATTACAATTATAATAGGTTTTTTCCTTTCTTAAACTCTGTATACTTTTTTTGATACATTTTTTGGCAACGTATGTGCGTGTGTGTATATATATATTATATATATATTATATAATATATATATATATATATATATATATATATATATATAGAGAGAGAGAGAGAGAGAGAGAGAGAGAGAGAGAGAGAGAGAGCCAGACAGAGCCAGAGATGAGTTTTATTTATTTTAAGGAATTGACTCATGCGATTGTGGAGCTGGCAAGCCTGATATCTGTAGGACAGGCCAGCATGCTGGAGACCAGGGAAGAGCTGATGTTGCAGTTCAAGTCTGAAAACCATCTAGAGGTGGAAAATTCCTTCTTCTTCAGGAGATCTTAGTGTTTTTCTCTTAAGGCTTTCAACTGATAGGATGAGGGTATCTGCTTTACTCAAAGTCCACTGATTTAAATATTAATCACATCTAAAATATACCTTCACAGCAACATATAGACTAATGTTTGACCAAAAAGTGGGTTCCATGGCCTAGCCAAGTTGACATAAAATTAACTATCACAACCAGAAATACTGTATGATTGGAAAGCAAAATTAAAAAATAATATCACTTACAAAACTAAAAAATGAAAAACTTAAGTAAAAATCTCACTGAAAACTAAAAATGCTAATGGAAGAACACAAAGAAGACCTAAATAAGTAGACATACTATGTTCATGAATTGGAAGACTTAATGAAGTTGTCAATTCTGCCAAAATTGATCTATAGGTTTAAGATTTTTTATAGATTTGACAATCCCAGTCAAAATCTCACCAGGACATTTTATTGATATAGGTAAGGTGATTCTAAACTTTACATAGAGAGGCAAAGGATTAGAATAGCTAAAACAATTTTGAAAAATAATGTTGCAGAAACCACACCACTCAATTTTAAGACATGTCTGAAGCTACTGAGATCAAGACAGTGCATTTCACTCAAGGATACACATTGATCAGTGAAACAGAATGGAGAGTCCAGAAATCAATCTACACAAACATAGCCAATTAATTTTTGACAAAGGTGCAAAAATAGTTTAGTAGAGAAAGGATCATCTTTTCTTTTCAAAAATTTTATTTTTCAATTATATTTAACACACAATATTATATTAGTTTTAGTGTATAACACAGTGATTAGACATTTATATATCTTACAAAGTGATCACCCCAATAAGTCTACTACCCATCTGACACCATAAATAGTTATTATAATATTATTAATTATATTCCCTATGCTGTACTTTAGTCTCATGACTATTTTTATAACGGGCAATTTGTACTCCTAATCCCTTTCCCTTTTTCACCCATCTCTCCAACCCTGCTCTCATCTGGCAACTATCAATATCTTCTCTGAATCTATGAGTTTGTTCATTTATTTATTATGGTTTTTGGATTCCACATATAAGTGAAATCATATAGCATTTATCTTTCTCAGTCTGACTTATTTCACTTAGCATAATACCCTTTAGGACCATCCATGTTGTAAATGGTAAGATTTCATTCTTTCTTATGGCTGAGTAATATTCCATTATATATATATATCGTATCTTCTCTTTATCCATTTGTATTTCAATGGACACTTAGATTGCTTCCATAATTACATATGTGTCACAAGACTTGCATGAAGATAAGCACACAAAAAGATATTCAATATCATTAGACATTGGGGAATTGTTAATTAAAATCACAAGTAAAATACCACAACACTCCTAGCAGAATAGCTAAAATAAAAATAGCTGGTGATATCAGATGGTGGAGAAATTATGGAGCAACTGCAATTCTCACACATTCCTTATGGAAATGAAAAATGATAAAATGATACAGTCTTTCTGGAAAATAGTTTGGCACTTTTTGTATGTTTAAAATTAACATACATTTGCAATGTACTCCATTACCTACGAAAATGAAAACTTATGTTCACATAAAATCCTTTGTATGAATGTGTATTGAAGCTCTATAGATAATTTCCCCAAGTTGGAAATATCAAAATGTCCTTCAGTGGGTGAATAGATAAACAAATTGTGGTACATACATACAATGGAATACTACTCAGCAATAAAAAGGAATAAACTATTTATATATGCAACAACCAATGCCATTCTATGCTGAACAGAAGTAGTCTCAAAAGTTTACGTACTGTATTTCTCATTCAGATGTCATTTACATGACGTTTTTGAAAAGACAAATAGTGACAGAGAACAAATCAGTGGTAGGGGTTGAGGAGACTGTGCTTATAAAGGAAGAGTATATTTTTCAGGGTGATGGTGCTATTTTGTATCCTGATTGTGCTGGTGATTACACAGCGCTACACATGTGTTGAAATTATATAACCGTATACCAGAGAATCCTCTAGAGTGATGATTTTAAAAATAAAATTAGTAAAATTACAGAGGATGGACAGTGAGTTCTAGTAAAGGCCTCTAATTACTCCTCACAAAGGTGAGGTTGATAACCCCTGAGCTGTGCTGCTGCTATCAAAATATTGATCCATGTATTTTGATTTGGATTCTTGCTGTAGATCCATTGTGACTAAACAAAAAGATTTCTTAAACTTTTCTTGTCAACCCCAGGAAAGCTGCTTATAAAATCCCTCTCTCAATTGAGTTCTCAGCATGGCCCACAGCGGAGTTCTCCTGCACACTTTGATAGTGGAGAGCTTTTCCCTGCCATATATTGAGGTATAGTCTTCAGACAGTATAAACATAGGTCTTACATGTATAGTTTGATGAGTTTTGACAATGTGTACTGTGGTGTGTTTGTAAATGTTAATTAACTGGACCTCTGGTGGAATTAAAAAGCCCTAATTTATAGGTGTTTAAATTTCTATGGTATAAATACTTTCATCATGGTGGGTTCCAAGCTACCAGTATGATTATCAACTGGCTCGCAAGCTTTCTGATAATGTAATAATCAGCACTCTTGACGGTTCCAGCAGGCTTCAGCACACCACTGCCTCTATATACCTGTGTAACCATCACCCAAATCAAGACTTAGAACATTTCATCACCCCACAAGGTCCCCAGCGCTGCTTTGTAGTCAATCTCCACCCCACTCCAAGCTGTACAAACTACTATTCTGATTTCTACCACCACAGATTAGATTTTCATATTCCAGAACTTCATAACAATAGACCATATATATACATATATATATTTGGTTGGGAGTTTTATTTTTTGCTGAGATTTGCGATTCACCCATATTGTTGTATTTATCTGGTTGTTTGTTCTTTCTATTACAGAGTAGTATTTCATTGCACGGATAGACTACAGTCTCTTATCCTGTTAATGGACATTTGGATTTCCTTATGTTTCAAGTATTGGGCTTTCCTTAGTAATCTTAAAAGTACTGGAGAGGCAATGGAAGCAGGAGGGTCTAATATTCTTGACAAAGACTTTTCTGGTGGAAATGGGATGGATCTTGAAGCTTTAGATTTTACTGGTGATAATAAAAGAGCATCTCTGAAAATGACATTCAGTAAGTGTTAGTGGACTCTTGGTTTGGAAGAATTCTGTTTCTAGGCCCTGTGAGTAACT
This sequence comes from Rhinolophus hipposideros, assembly GCF_964194185.1. Classification (NCBI taxonomy): domain Eukaryota; kingdom Metazoa; phylum Chordata; class Mammalia; order Chiroptera; family Rhinolophidae; genus Rhinolophus; species Rhinolophus hipposideros. Next base: position 29,002,049 of record NC_138070.1, on the reverse strand, counting down.
AGATTATCTTTTGGAGAAGGGTCAGAATTCACCAATCTAGAGAAAGGAAAACCTAGACTATTTTAAAAATACCTCAGAAATTCCATCTTCTCATTTGATACATCTATTTCAGGAATGTTTCACAATTCTAAAAATCACAACAAAAATTGTAGTCAAAATTTTTGTTATACCTTAAAAGCCTATTTATTATACATATCATCTGATTTACTTTATAAAGATTTCACTTTTGATTAATGTAGATTATCTCATTTAACTTTTTCTATAATCCTGCAAGGTAAACACCTCCCCCTATAAAGATAAGGCAAATTGAAGCTCAGAGATGTGAAGTAACTTTCACAAGCTCACAAAGCTAGTGGGAATTTGATCTCAGTTGTCTGAATCCAAAATTTTGTTTTACTGCGGCATGCTGCCTTATCATGTTCACACTTCAGTATACTGTACTCGTAGAGAGACAGCACATATTGTTGAAATAATTACTGCCTATTTTACTTTGATTCCCATTATTCCAGTAAGCAAACTGTCTTATACTTTCACGTTCTTTTTTCGTTTCACGAGTACACTTCCAAAGGCCCAATACTGCCTAATTTAGGTAAACAAATTCAAAGTACCAACATGTTTGGTTGGCAAATCAGCAAGCTATAGAGTGTTCAGCAGATGGCGCTGTTTCCATGAAATTGCAATGACATCCACAACCCATTCGGTCGCCAGGGGGTGCTGTGTCTTTCCTGGAGAAGTATTACTGCTCAGAAAACTCCCTCTGACTCTTGTTGGCATTGGAGCCAGTGAATCAATTTCTTTTCCTCCAGCGTGGGGCCTGTAGTGCCATCTCCCTGTGTCCCCATCCAGCCAGAGCTTTTATGTTAATAGGCTTCTGGGTCAAGTTTAATCCATGAGACAGGTTTACATTTAGCTCTCCTGGAAAAGTACAAAACTGTGCACAGCTCCCCCACACCAGCCACTGGGCAAGAGTCCATCTCCTCACTTCTTTCCCTTTTATCTTCCAAGATATATCTTTGATCCTACACATCCCAGGTCCAAGACAGTTTCACAACAGTATTCTCTCCTGGCTTTGTAGGCTCTTATCACTCTGAAAGGTGAGAGGATGCCAAGTTTTGAAAACACCGAGGCATGAAAAGGTATTCTGAACAAGCCAGACATAATGATGAATAGAGATGTCCTAGCTTCCCCCTGGTATGTCTGTCAGCAGAAGCCTGTCAGTGAGACACAAAACTGGATTCTATTAACATGCTATTACTTAATGCAAATATGAATTTTTTCGGCAAGTCTTTCTTATCAAGGGCAGAAGCACACCTCCTTTTTCCTTGTTCTTGCCAAGTTAGCACCCTGGAAGTTTCATCCGAGAGAGGTAGGAACATGAGGCCAGGGAGGCTGTGAGACCTCAGTCAGAGGTGAATGCTGCAAGCTTAGGTTATCCTTTCCAAAGCCACCTTTTCCAGCTGGTCCAGGGCAGAGAAAAGAATGCTGCAAGCTTTGTAACACCTTTCCCCCTCAACTTATTCTAGCTGTGAAGTCAGCAGCTTCATGGAGTCCAAAATGTCTTTATTCTACATCCACAGGTTTTCGACTACTAGGACGTTCATCTCTCTCAAGTAGGGCTGGGAGGGAAGAGGGAAAATTCAATATTGAAAATGAAGGGATATGAATCTGGTCGGGATTAGGTGAATCAGAATGTTAGAGAAGGAGTGAATGAAATTTTGGATGGAGAGGAAACTAAGAAAATGGTGTCTTACCTAAACCTTTGCCCCATTTCCAGGGAGATGGAAGAAGGGCAAGAAGGGAAAGAATGCAATATTCACTGAACTCACTTTTTTAAAACATTTGACTGAAACCCTCTGTACCCTGCATGAGTCCCAGAGCCAGTCCAGGACATAGGTAATGGAGTGGAAAGAGCCAGGTCAAGCAGACCTGAGTTTGAATCCCTGATCTCCCACTTACCAGCAGTGTGACTACAGACTCAGGTTAATTTTCTCACTTGTGGAATATAGGCAATAATTCTACCTTATAAGTTTGTTGAATTAAATGAAACAAATATACAGTAGTCTCCCCTTATTCATGGGGGATATGTTCAAGACTCTCAGGGCATGGCTGAGACCATGGATAACACCACCCCTATATATACAAGCATACCTTAGAGAAATTTCAGGTTCAGTTCCAGCTCACTAAAATAAAGTGAATATTGAAATAAAGCGAGTCACACATATTTTTTTGTTTCCCAGTGCATATAAAAGTTGTGTTTACACTATACTTTAGTCTGTGTGCCAACAGCATTATGTCTAAAAATGTCCATACCTTAACTAAAAATATTATATTGTTAAAAAATACTAGCCATCTTCTGAGTGTGTTGAGAAAATGGTGCTGGTAGATTTACTGATGCAGGTTTGCCACAAACCTTCAATTTATAAAAAAATGTAATATCTTGAAGCAAAATAAAATGAGGTATGCCTGCACTATGTTTTCTCCTATACATACATACATACCTATGATAAAGTTTAATTCATAAATTAGGCCCAATAAGAGATTAAGCAATAGTAGCTAATGATAAAATAAAAAAATTATAACAATATACTGTAATGAAAATTATGTGAATGTGGTCTCTCTCTCAAAATGTCGTCCTGTACTATATTTACCCTTCTTGTAATGATGTGAGACGATACAATACCTATCTGAGGAGATAAAATGAGGTGAATGATATAGGCATCTCCTTTTTTAGCATTATAAGGTTTGAAAGAAAGGGACAAGGGACAGAAGGTGGTTGAGGGATTGTTTTAATTTTGGGGGTGCTTTTCTAGGGCACTGAGAGTTCTCTTACCAGTCGTGATTTGGTGCAGCCTGGTGGGGGGTTATGCCTAGCAGGCAAATCCGAGTTACCAGCTGGGTCTACTCTCCATTGACAGACACAAGCCACCCTCTGCCCGTCTTCCTCCCAGTCCATGCAGAGGCAGAAAGGATCTCTGGGAGAAAGGGGGAAGCTGCAAGCGGTGTGGCAGAGGGAAAAGTTGCCCTCTGGGTAGAGTTGTCAGGAGCTGGAAACAGAGCTGAGACGCTGGGAAAAGGCTCACTGCGCTTTGGCTGCTGTTTGTTGCAAATTGAGTTGGGGTAAAGATTCTGTGGTCTACTTTCTTTTTCTTGGAAAGCATATATTTGCTCCATTTCTCTGACCTCATCTACTTCTCATATGTCCATAGGGGACGGTTTTTATTCTGTAATGTTAGGGTGTGTATAATAGCATGCGCTCTGGAACTGGACTCCCTGGTTTAAAATCCTGTCGTTGCTTCTTGGCAGCTCTGTGACCCTGGGCAGTTCACTTACTTCTCTGTAACTAAATCATCTCTTTTGTAATGTGGGGTTCATCTCAAAGGGTGGTTGTGAACATTAAATAGATTAATACATGTTAAATACAACAGGACTGGCATATAATCGGTACTCAGTAAACATTTGCTATTATTAATATTACCTTCTTCTTTTCCCAACACTCTCTCTTTGATGTGGCCTCTGTGTTCAACAGGTACTCATTGATGCTCATGTGTAAATCACTGTGACAGACACTGAGGGAGATATTGAACTGATTATATGTGGTCTCTGCGCTTAAGGGGCTTATTATGTGGAGATGTGGAGACAAAAAGCAAAATGCTAAAATAAAGAACAAGTTTGCAACATGACCCACTGATGTATATATGTGTTAGGAATTCAAAAGAGGGAGAAGGTTGTATGAGTTCAAGAAGGCTTCATGGAAGAAGCAGAACTTGATTTGGGTCTAAAAGAGGGCAGAATGTAGAAAGTTAATTTGATGACTTTATGCCCTGCCATTTACAGCTTTCAGAATTGTTCTTTCTTCTATTTCAATATGAGTTAACAACCAGTTAACTCAGGGAAATTCTCATGATGCCAGTTTATCAGGTAGATTAAACATAGGTTTAGGCCACCGCTGTCTTTTTAACTGTGGGAAAATGCAAAAGGTCCAGGGGTTTTCCTGTTCCGCTGAGTACCCACGAGCAGCAAATGGTCCAACTCTGGGGTTCAGCCTTTCCCCTGGGTATCCCTGCGCCACGGCTACAGATGATTGACTTCCAGGTTGGGAAATTCCATGTTTCCAACCTACCCTCTTCCCCTCCAGGAGTTTGCAAAGCATTAGGCATGGTATTTAAAGAAAAAAGCCTGTCACTGTGCATCCGGACAGGAGAAAGATTGTCACCTTAGAGGACACCCAGTTACTGTTCACCTTGGAGCCATGGAGACACACAGTCTTGGAATTTTCATCTCCTCCTGGCTCTATCTTTAGCTATCGGGTAGGCTCAAATGAAGCTGGATCGATTTTGGTGATTAATAGTTAAGGCCCAGCTGGTGGGAGGTGGCTGAGTCAGTGCCATAGCAGAAACTTGTGGTAGACCCCAAACTCTTGGGTACATGAGAATCACGTGAGGAGCTTGATGAAGTTGCGCATGATGGGACCTCAAACCCAGTGGTTCTGAGCCAGTAAGTTGGGAATGATGCCCAGGGATGGGCATTTGTAACAAGCAAACCACATCATTCTGAAGAGGGTAGATCATCAGCACACTTGCCGAAAAAACACGGAAACCACGGCTAATATGGACTTTGTCGAAAGAGGCAAAGGAAGTAAAGTAGCCAGAGGTGGAGCCTGAACAGAGGGAATAATTTTGAATGGTTCATGAACTGAGTGAAGAGGATAATTAAAGAAAACTGTCAGATCACAGGCTCCAGAAAGCCTGATGTAGGGATTTCCAGATGGATTTCCTGTCCTCTGGATTCACCAATGTGGGGAGGCTGAAGTTGGGGATGATGAGGGAATGGTGCTTTGGGATCAACCCTACTTCACCCAGAGCTTCTTCACTTTCATCTACTTTGATATATGTGGGTTCCATGTAAGATTTCATTTGAAAAGTGGGCTGTGATAAAAGAAGTTGAAAAATCACTACCTTAGAGACAAGGTTCAAAGTTTCAATCCTTGGAAATACCTTAATCTCCTTGGGTAACTTTTGGGACAGTATTCCATCAGGTCTAGATTGTGCTGTCTACAAAGCAGGACAACTGTGGACAGGGTGCTTCTTATTCCTGTGTCTCCTTTCTCCCTTAAAACCACTTGTTCTGTAATTTCTGTGTATTCCAGATCCATTTGAAAATCATATGAAAGCTTTGGATCTTTCCTTAGAAAAATGTACACATATGCACATAGTTATAAATTTAGCATTCAATTTCAGGGCAGGGGGTGGGGTGGGAAGTTGGGATGGTTCCTGGGCTCCATGAAGCTCATCCATGAACTTGGTGCTCACTCTGCTTTCTAAACTTGTATTTTATTTTGTATATTTTTTACATGAATTCCAGTGTTATTTTTTCAAGTCTTTTCAACTAGATCATAAATCTCTTGAGTTTAGAAACTGTGTATCCTCGGCAATGGTGGTCTCTCAAGTGGAAAGGCAATATAATCCATTGCAATATAGGAAGAAAATATTAGAACTTCTACTTATTTTTAATCATACCCCTTTCAACTTCTATTTTTCTGTATGCTCTATAATGCTTATTATTAGAATAGGTCATATTATTGATTTTTTAATATTTTTTTAAAATTAATTTTTTCAGTTACAGTAGACATTCAATATTATTTTATATTAGTTTCGGATGTACAGGATAGTGGTTAGACATTTATATAATTTATACAGTGATTCCCCCTGATTAATCTAGTACCACCTGACACTACACATGATTATTACCATAATCATTACTGTACTATATTCTCTATGCTTTACATCCCTGTGACTATTTTGTAACTACCAATTTGTATTTCTTAATCCCTCAAGAATAGGTCATATTATTTAAATAAACACACCTGTTAAAAACTTACTGATAAGGATCCACAATTTTAAAAGTTTGGAATATGCTGCCTTACAGAACTTTTTTCTTTTTGCTTCTCTTCTCTTTTTTCCTTCCTTCCTTCCTTCCTCCCTTCCTTCCTTCCTTCCTTCCTTTTTTTGTGTGTGCTTGCTCTGAGCCTTCTGCTAGGCATTGAAGAGACACAAAATATTTGTGTAGTTACTAGTCTCAGGGAGCTTAGAGTTTAATTTTGTACATAGTAGGTGTTTAGTTGGGAATGGAGGACCTGCGACTGTCTGGATGATTTGTCTCCAAGTCAGTAACTATATGATGAGTTCATTATTTCAAGAAGGGTCTCTCGAGTACTTAGAATGTACCTCTTCATACCCCTTGCTTATATTGCTCAGATTCCCGGCCACTGCCTAGAAGGAAAGTGCCCCATAGAAATGCCTAAGCTGATATGAAATGTGCAAGAGAGTGTCTGATTTTATAACAATATTAGGTAGAGAGGCACTGTCAATAGTAGTTCTAGAATTTTTGTAGACAAAATACTCAGGAGTGGCAATGTGTTTGGAACTATAAAGCCTGGGGACTTATATGGCGATTCCATTCCTGTTACTTAGATTTTGTTTGTCTTGCTCTTAGGGAAATGATGGAGATTATGGGGTGGAGATGAGTGTACAGCTACCCCAAGCCACTTCTTAGCGCTGCCTCAGATGCTCACAAGAAACAGAAATTAAGCTTTGAGGCAAAGGTCACACACTGAAGAGGCTGGGGGGCAGAGGAATCCAGACAAGCACTTAGCAAAAGAGAGAGCAGCGCTGACTTCGCAGTAGTGTGGAGGATCAAACCCCAAAAGAAAGCATTTCTCATAGCAACTGCCAGACCGGACCCATCTCTCAACAGCTGTCAACCATTTATTAGTGGGACTCTACTGCAGCCAAGAGAAGTTGGAGGGAGAGCAGACAAAGGGAGAACATAAAATTGTGTTAATTACCAGTCCATTTCCATGATGCAAAGGTGACCCAGTCTGTCATCTCCTTCCTAGTGGCTGGCGTTTTCCTGGGTCTGACGTTCGCAGCGAGCGCTAGCAGCCGGGCATCTGTTGCCCTCATTGCCATGGCGACAGCAGCTGCAGCGACGTCTCCTTTGAGAATGTGCCGCCCAAGATTTCAGGAACCATTTTGGAAGCATTTGTCCCGACAGGGCCTGCTAATCTCCCTTTCATTTGTAATTACTTTATCGCCTTGGTTCTCTGCTTTGGCATCGTTCCCAAAGCTAACTCTGTTCCCCGACACCAGGGTCCGTGGGGAGGTGTCAGCCGCCTCAGCCCTGTCTGGGTGGAGATGAAAAGGGAGTGGAAGGGAAAGACTTACCAGGAGCACTGAGATCTTCAAACAGGCCCTGTCTCCTGTAGGCAGCTCTGGGAGGGCCTTGGCTGATTGAAGTAGCCCGAATTATGAAGCCCAAAGCCTTTGAGGCAAGCCGCCCCATCGAGGCCAAGAATAATTGAACAAATAGTTTATCTGGCTAACCAACAGCTGTAGAGCCTAGGCGATTTGAAGAGGATTAGGGGAGAGCTGTGAAAGGATACTCCCACAGGGTCCTTCAAATCCTCGTCCTGAATTCTACCAACGAAGAACACATGTTGAAACACTGGAGTTGCTTTTTAAGTCCGTTTTTCTCCCTTTCCAAGTGATTCTGTTCAGTGCTTCCAAGAATTTTAAGTGGCTGAGGCAACCGACTTTGGGGTCCCTGCTGTTGAGTTCCTTTCAGTTGCCTCCTTCAGTTCCCCAAACCTGTTTCACTGCAGACAGCTCAAATTCATGTGGAAATTCTGATCACTCTGGAAGGTGCCTTAGGGACGCTGCCTTTTCCTAAAGTCTACATTGCTGGCAGCTGTTGTCATGTCTAAAGTGCCAGGGCCAAGTTCAGGTTAGGACGAATGGGGAGTTTTGAGGGTGGCTGCACGTAGAGAGAGGACACAAGGAATCCCCTTCCCCATGTGAGAAAAAGTTGAAGAAAAGAAAACTCCAAATGCACCAAAGACTTAATTATTTTTTAAATTCCTATAAATACTAGATGAAAAGTTGGGAGAATTTCTTTGACAATACCATTACAACCTTATGGTATTGTGTTTCTAACTATGATTTAAAATCCAAAACTCACAAAAATCATGGAGGATTGATAAGTCAAACAATATAAAAAATTCTGCTTGGCAAATGTGATAAACTGGGAAAAATATTTGCAACTCATGTAATAGAAAATGGCTTATCTCCCAAACAGATAAAAAGCTCATAGACACCAATCATCAGAAGACCAAAAACCAAAAAGAAAAACAGGTGAAGGATGTGAACAGACTCTTTATAGGATCAAAAACAGAAATGGCCCCTAAATATGTAAAAATGATGTTCAGCCTCACTCATGAAAGGCACGATACAAATTAAAATTACTCTGAGATACCATTTTTCACCTATCAGATCGGAAAAAGTCCAAAACTTTGACAACACACTGTGGTGGTATATCTGTGAGTAAACAGAACTCTCTTATATTAATGTTGGCAGGTAAAATAGAGAATAATTTTGTACTATCAAAATTACAAATTCATATAACCTTTAACCCCGCAATAACACTTAAGGATTTACCTTGTAGAATATTGCACACTTACATAGTGATGTGCAAAGTCTATTAATTGCCATTGGTTTTTAATAGCAAAAGATTGGAATCAATCCTTGTATCCATCAAGAGGGAAATGGTTAAATAAGTTATGGCATTTCCCCACAATGGAATACTATACAGCTGTAAAAAAGAATGAGGATGCTATCTAGGAACTGATTTCTAAGGTATATTAAGTGAAAAAAGTCAAAGTGCAGTAGAGTATATGCAATGTGCTACCCTCTTTATAAATAAAAAAGAAAATAAGAAAACAACTGTATTCGTATTACCTTAAAGAAACTGGGAAAGGACACACAAGATACTAGTAAAATGAATTAGCTGTGGAGGGGGAAGAAGATAGTAACTGGGGTAGGAGTGAGATTTCACTGTTACCTTTTGTATGAATTGGTTTTGGACCAATGTAATACCTATTCCAAAACAAAATACTACTACTTCATGTAAAAGACAAAAACAAAACAATAAAAACATGACCCCAAACCCAATGATGAGGTCATTGTTCTAATGCCTGACATTGGATGGGCTTTGCATGGGTCTGAGGGCCCAGTGCTGGAGAACAGTGTAGCTTCCCAGCTATGGGTCTTTCCTCAGTTTTTCATCTTAATTGGCCTGAGAAGGAGGCTGGGGCCAGTGAACTTGAGCCTTGTGGATGTCAGCCTGTGTAATTCATGCCTCTAAGTATTCTTGTGTGGCTTTTCAGAATGCTTAAATTTTCCTTTTCTTCTCAGGAATCTCACAAGTCCTTAAAAACAAGACTGCAGACAAAGAGTCCCATACCCTAAGGCATTTGAAAATTCACTCTGCTTGCTAAGGAGGCCATCCTGGGAGACCCAGAACTGCAGACCTGGGGAGAACAACCCAGACCTGAGCAGTCTGCTTGGAGTGGGCTATGGGGTTCATGCACCTATGTCTTTAAAGAACTTGTATATGGCACTTAGAGTATGAAAGCCCTGCTCTAGGTGTTTTACAAATATTAACTCATTTACTCTTCATAACAACTCTGTGAGGAAAGTATTTTCAGTACACCCAATTTAAGATGAGGAAACTGAGGCACAGAGAGTTGAAGCAGCTTGTGCAATGTCACACAACTGGTGTATGGCAGAGTCAGGATTCCAAACTGGGCAGTCAGTACTTAACTAACACACCACGATGACTTTTATTTTTTAAATTGAGGTAAAAGTCACATAACAAATTAACCATTCAAACACGTGCAGTTCAGTGGCATTAGTACTTTTACAATGTTGCACAACCATTACCTCTATCCAGTTCCCAAACATTTCATCACCCCAAAGGGAAACCCCGTGCCCATTAGCAGTCACTCCCATTGTCCCCTCTCCCCTGCCCCTGGCAACCTCTAATCTACTTTATGACTCTACGAATCTGCCTATCCTAGATATTTTATATAAATGGAATTATACAATAGGTGACCTCTGTGTCTGACTTCTTTCACTTAGCAAAAAGCTTTCAAGGTTCATCCATGTTTGTAGCATGTATCAGTATTTCATTTCTTTTTATGGCTGACCAATATTCCATTATATGGATTTGTCATTTGTCGTTCATCAGCGATGGACATTTTTTGGTTGTTTCCACCTTTTGGTGAGACTGAGTAGTGCCGTGGTGAACATTCATTACAAATCTTTTCTTTTTATCTGTTTTCAATTCTTTGAGATATGACATTTCCTTTTTAATGGAAGTAAGGAGCAGATGTTCTTACTTTCCCGAGTCTTTGCTCTTGAGGCTGTGACCTCCCCCATACTCCTTATCCTCTCTCCAGAGAAAACAAAACAAAACAAACAAGACAAGGAGTAGAAAGTCGTCAGATCACTGAGTGGGGAAAAGCCTGCTCTAAGAGAAAAAAATAGGAAGGAAAAATTGATGGTAGAGACCACACTCATTCCCAGAAGCCAAGTTATTTTTCAGCCGCCATTCAACCTCCTATTGTCAGAGGGAGCTGAAGGGCTGGAGGCCTTCCTATCCAGCCCCAACGTGATGAAATGAGCTTGCTAAGGCTGAATTCCACTACCTCCTGGGGTCTCTCTCAGCAGCTCTGATGTGCATATTGTTGCAAACAGATGCCTGGTCTCCCTCTTGTCCTGGAGATTCAGAGGCAGTGCTGTGTTAGAAGACTGACAGTGAAAAGGTAGCTTCCACATGTGTGGACAGGCCCCTCCTGTCTCCCCACTGCCTGCAAAGCCTTGGGAGTTAGGACATCTCTGTGGGGACAGAGTCCCAGAGAGCAGTTTCCAGGCTCTCGGCCTCACATGGAGGGGTGCTGGCTCAGTTACTAGATGGCCATCAGCTGTGGTCAGGTGGCCATCCGCTGTGGCTGGATGGCCATCAGCTGTTACCGGTTAGCCATTAGCCACTAATATAACAGCCGTGGCTACGCTAGGGGGTTGGTTGGTTGGCAGAGAAGCGGACTGCAGATTGCGGCTAGCAGATAGCAGGTTGGTTGGCAGAGAAACAGCCGGCGGATTGCGGATTGTGTGGATCCTGCTTCCTGTGTCTCCAACCAAGCCGCCAGCGAGAATATAGTGGTATGATTCTCCTATCTATGGCTCTGTGTGTGTTCCTTTTTGGCCTCACCATATCTTGCGTTCTTGTGTGGGGAGTGGGACCAGAGACCGTGCATGACAATCTCCTTCCACGTTCTTCAAAGTTCCATGGCTATTCTTTTGGAGTTTCTAGCTTTGTTGTCATTATCTTTCCACTTCCCTGCACCCCTCCCCCCACTCTTTGGGGCTGACCAATTCAAGGTCCTTTGATGGGCCACAAAGGCCTCATTTTCTAAACCCACGTTCCACTTGTCTCTTTTTCACGAGGTGGCCCAGAAAAGACCTGGTTAATGTTTGATGGGATTGCAATTAAGTCCGAGACAATTGTGTTGTTCCAGAAACCAGGGGCTCTCTGCCCACCTGAAATTTTCAAATCTTTGCTAAAAGTTTATTTCTCCTTTTTTCCTTTGTGCCACCCCATTGTTTTGTCCTTTTATTTTCTCTAAACTTCAAGAGTAAAGTCACAGACTGGTTACTTTATGGTTGAATCTGACCTATTAGATATGTTTCTAAACTTATTTTTTAAAAGATATGAGCTACCATTGAAAAATTTGGGAATTTCGCATAAAAATCTGGTTACCTAGCTTCTATTGAAAATTGGGAGATCTGGCCATGCAGGTCCTGTATTCCATGTGGCACAATCAGCTAACCCAGAGTGGCAACAGGATCAGCAGTTCACAGAGACCCATGATCAATATCATGTCACCTGCAACCTTTCCTGACCCAGAGTCCCTCATTTATGTTACCTCCCTGACTCCTTGTCTACAGTTATATGCAGAACAGCATCAAATTATTTCAATAGTTTTGGTTAAAGAATTGCAATCTATTTTGGACAAATGACTTCACTTTTCAGTGACTTCCTTAATCCAGCCACCAATCAATGATCACTTACCTCAGCGATTTACTGTGGATGCCTCTCCTATGCAAGGATGGTGGAACCTAAGGAAACACTGTTTGGTATTTTAATTATTTCTACTTTAATTTTGTATCTTTCATTAATTTTTCAAGATATCCAGTGACAAGCTGTGTTGGTATGTAAATGCTTTATAAAACCAAGCCGATTATGATTGTTCATGGAGGGAATACATGTTATTGTGGACAAAGGTTTCCTTCTCTGGAATGCTGACGGAGAAGACAAAACATTTTTCAAGACTCTGATAGTTCACACGGTCATGAACTTGACACCTGGAAAACCCAAGGAATTAAAAAAAATCCTTAATTAAAACATATTTTGTAACTCATAAATCTAGAAGGAGCAGTAAGAACGGGAATGACAGCATTTCAGGAAAGGAAGAGGGAGGAATTTTAAAAAGAAAATTTTATGAATGTGGGTGCATGCTTGTGTGGTTGAATGTATAGTTCATGCACTTTAGTCAATGTGTTAGTGTAAATGTGCATAGATGAGAAATTGAGGGTGTGTAAGTTTTAACATGAGAAAAGAAGATTGTATGCTTATGTGTTGTAGGAAAGGTTCTCTTGAATTCCCCTTTTAAGAGGTTTATAGAAGGCAGAGTAATTTATGAGGTACTTCCACTACTGTTATTAACTAACTCTTGATTCTTGACTGATGTGCCTGTCCATAGTCCTTTCACACAGTTCTTCATTCTTTCTCCCTTTCCATGGTCTCCTTTGGCACAGGAAACTTGTACTAATTCAAAAGCACTTATTAAGTGAGATCCTATGACTTGCCTGAAATTGTTCTGCATACTGGGCATAAAGATGAAAAAGGCAGATGAGGTCACTGCTCTCATGAAGCTTTTATGTTGGTGCAGGAAGACAGACACTAAATATGGACAGAAAAAGATGATTTCATGTAGTATGAGTGTCACACATACATGCTGCTTTGGAAGGGGTTAGTGGAGGGTCCTGTGGAGGCAGTGGTGCTGGTTGGTGTGATGATGATCAGGCTGCCATGCAAGGATTGGGGGGTGGGGAGGAAATAAGTGCAAAGGACCCAAGTGAGAGCAAATTTGATGTGTTCTGGAAGTGAAAGCCAAGGGGCTATCCTGGAGCTTGCGCAGGGGCTGGCAGAGGCCACTAGGTGATGGCAGAGGGTGAATGTGGGCTTTGTTGTCTGCAGAACAGGGTTGGATTTTATTCTAATTGCAGTGGAAATCCACTGAAAGATTTTAAATAGGAAAGTGATTTAGCTTGATTTATATTGCAGCCACTGTGGAGATAGGCACTAAAGAGTGAGAGGAGAGTGTACTTTTATTAATAAATATTAGAAATTAAAACAGAAAATTTAAAAGTGTTAATTAAAAATAACGTTGATAGGAATAGGCAAAGTGACATCATCAAAATGGCGGCATGAGGTAAGCCTCTGGAAATCTCCCCGGGAATTTACAACAAATTGAACAACTGTAAATCCTGCACAGCAGACAGGCAAGACCAAGAGGCTCACTATTGAATTCACCAAAAGGTGGGCAAATTGCACCAGCAGGGGAGGAGAGAAGGGAGAAGTGCAGAGACGGAGCCGCGCGGGCGCAAGACACAGACCTAGCCCAATGCTCCAAGCTCGCTGGACCCCGGAACTACTGCAGCTGTGGGAGAGGGAAGAACTCTGACTGCTAGGGCTCAATTTATGAACCACAGGGCGGAGAGGACAGCATATAATACGGCTGAAATTAACGCGCACGGCAGTGACCTTGGAGCAAAGATTGAGGGAAGAAAGCTGAAAACAGAGGTTTAAATCCTCACTGCTGAGCAGAGAATGGAAGCCTTAGACACTGAGACTAGCCGCCCCCTCCCTACCCTCCCAGAGCTCTCCCTGCCCCCACCTGCCCAGTGTTAGAAGCGGAACAGCAGCAGTGTCAGATCAAAAGAACAGAATATTTGCTGTTCTGAGAACTGTGGACCGCAGACACAGATTCACAGCCCAACTAGTTCTGGCAAAGATGAGGGAGCTGTGGAAGCAGGACCAGCTGTGGTGGTGGTCGCCGCCATTGCTCTGGGCCACCTCTCACAACTCACCCTGCCCCTGGCCCCACCTATCTGGGCGGATCCCTGCAGGAGTAAACAGAACTGCTGAAACATACGGGCTCTGAATCTGGTACAGGAAGAGCTTTGGAACTCCAAAAGCTCTCTGCATCCCCACACTGACGTGGCATCCAGATGGACTGTTAACAGAGGAGAAGCCTGCATTCCAGGGAATCCCCCCATTGTGTGAGAAGCTAGAAGAGTGCATAGAAAACATAACACTACAGTGTGAGAGAGAAAAAAAGGCTGCAATCGGAGAGAAAATAAAACATTTTACCAACACCTACTAGGAAACTAAAGAAAGATCTCTTCCTATCAAACTGTTACAGAAGCCACTCCTGCAGATGTCTAGGAAGAGAAATAATAAATCAGTAATTGCCATGAAAAACCAAGGCAACAAGACAGCTCAGAAAGAAAGCGAAAAGTCTCCAGAAAAGGAACTTAAAGATATGGAAATATGTGACTTAAATGACAGAGAATTCAAGATTGCAGTTCTGAAAACACTCAACGAGATGCAAGAAAACACAGAAAGGCAATTTAACAAACTCAGAAAAACAATCAAAGAACAAATGAACATTTTACCAAAAAGATTGAAAGTTTTAAAAAGAACCAAATAGAATATCTGGAGATTAAAAACTCAATAGAAGAAATGAGGAATGAAATAGCCTGCTTAGGTAGTAGAGTTGACCAGATGGAGGAAAGAATCACTGACATCAAAGACAGAAACCTGGAAATGACACGGATGGAAGAAGAAAGAGACTTGAGACTTATAAGAAATGAAAGAACTCTACAAGAACTTTCTGACTCCATCAGAAAGAGCAATATTAGATAATGGGCATACCAGAAGGAGAAGAAAGAGAGAAGGGAACAGAGAGTATATTCAAACAAATAGTCAATAAGAACTTCCCAAACTTGTGGAAAGAACTGGATCCTCAAATCCAAGAGGCAAATAGAACATCTAATTACGTCAACCCCTATAGGCCTTCTCCAAGGTACATTGTATTGAAGCTGTAAAAAATCAATGACAAAGAAAGAATTCTCAAGGCAGCCAGGGAAAAGAAGATGATAACCTACAAAAGAAAGCCCATTAGATTTTCATCAGATTTTTCAGTAGAAACTCTATAAGCCAGGAGGGAGTGGAACCAAATATTCAAACTATTGAAAGAAATTGTGAGCCAAGAATAATATACCCATCAAAGATATCCTTTAGATATGAAGGAGGAATAAAGACCTTTTCAGACATACAGAAGCTGAGGGAATTTTTTAATACACGACCTGCACAAGAAATACTAAAGGAGGCTATTCGACCACCGTCAACAGAGACAATTTGTGGCAACCAAAACATAAAAAGGGGGAGAGTTAAGGCTTGAATCCAGAATATGGGAATGGAGAATGTAAGCATGCTGAAGAAAATGTAATACTCTAAAGATCAAACTTTCTTTACATAAACTTAATGGTAACCACTCAAAAAAAAATCCAGAACTGAAATATATACTGTAATAAAAGAAGAAACAGAGGGAAACATCATAGAATACAACCACACAGAAATAATACACAACAACAAAAAAGCAAAGAAACAATGACAACACAGTCTTACCAGAAAACTAAACATGGAATGATAGGAAATCCTCACATATCAATAATCACCTTAAATGTAAATGGACTGAACACACCAATAAAAAGGCACAGAGTAGCAGATTGGATCAAAAAACTAAACCCAACCATATGCTGTCTCCAAGAGACACATCTCAGCTACAAGGACAGGCATAGACTCAAAGTGAAAGGGTGGAAATTGACACTCGAAGCAAATGGTATCCAGAGAAAATCAGGTGTAGCTATACTGATATCAGATGAAACAGACTTCAGAGTGAAAAAGGTAACAAGAGACAAAGATGGACATTTCATAATGGTAAAGGGGACTATACAAGAAGACATAACAGTCATCAATATTTATGCCCCCAATCAGGGAGCACCGAAATATACCAAGCAACTACCCAGAGAATTAAAGGGAGAAATTGACCAAAACACAATTATACCAGGGGACCTACAGACATCATTGACAGCTATGGATATATCATCCAAACAGAAAATAAATAATGAAATAGCAGCCCTAAATGACACATTAGATGAAATGAACATAATTGACATTTATAGAACACTTCATCCTAAAACATCAGAATACACATTTTTTTATAGTGTACATGGAACACTGTCAAGGATAGACCATATATTGGGACATAAAGTTAGCCTCAGCAAATTTAAGAAGATTGAAATCATCCCAAGCATATTCTCTGATTACAAGACTTTGAAATTGGATATCAATTGCAAAAAGAAAGTAGGAAAAACCACAAATACATGGAGATTAAAGAACATACTTTTAAGAACATAAAGAACAACTGGGTCAAAGAAGAATTTAGAGGAGAGATCAAAAGATACATAGAAACAAATGAGAATGAAAATACATCCTACCAAAATTTTTGGGATGCAGCGAAAGCAGTGTTAAGAGGGAAATTTATATCATTACAGGCCTATCTCAAGAAACAAGAAAAATCCCTAATAAATAACCTCATGTTACACCTTAAAAAACTAGAAAAAGAAGAACAAGTGAAACCCAAGGTCAGCAGAAGAAAGGAAATAATAAAAATCAGAGCAGAGCTCAATGAAATAGAGAACAAAAAGACAATAGAAAAAATTAATGTGATAAAGAGCTGGTTCTTTGAAAAGATTAACAAAATTGACAAACCCTTGGCTAGACTCACTAAGATAAAAAGAGAAGAGACACTAATGAACAAAATCAGAAATAAAAAAGGGGAAGTTATCAGGGACACCACAGAAATACAAAGGATCATGCAAGAATACTATGAAGGACTATATACCACCAAATTCAATAACCTAGAAGAAATAGACAAGTTCTTAGAAACATATAGCCTTCCAAGGCTGAACCATGAAGAACTGGAAAATCTAAAAAGACCGATCACCAGTAACGAAATTGAATCAGTCATCCAGAACCTTCCCAAAAGCAAAAGTCTGTGACCAGGTGGCTGCACTAGTGAATTCTACCAAACCTTCAAAGAGAATCTAATACCAATTCTGCTCAAACTCTTCCAAATAATTGAAGAACAGAGAGTACTCCCTAACTCATTTTATGAGGCCAATATTACCCTGATACCAAAACCTGGTAAGGACAACACAAAAAAAGAGAACTCTGGACCAATATCTCTGATGAATACAGGTGCAAAAATCCTAAACAAAATTCTAGCAAATCGAATACAACAATGCATCACGACCAAGTGGGGTTCATCCCAGGGGCACAAGGATGGTTCAACATGTGCAAATCCATCAATGTGATACAACACATAAACAAAAGAAAGGATAAAAATCATATGATTATATCAATTGATGCTGAAAAAGCATTTGACAAGATACAACATCCATTTATGATTAAAACACTTAATAATATAGGTACAGAAGGAAAATACCTTAACATAATAACGGCCATATATGACAAGCCCTCAGCTAATCTCATAATTAATGGTGAAAAACTGAAGCCCTTTGCTCTACGTTTAGGAACACGACAGAATTATCCCCTATCTCCTCTGCTTTTCAACATAGTGTTGGAAGTCCTTGCCAGAGCAATCAGGCAAGGGAAACAAATCAAAGGCATCCAAATTGGGAATGAAGAAGTTAAATTGTCACTCCCTGCAGATGACATGATGCTATATATAGAAAACCTTAAAGACTCCACCAAAAAGCTATTAGTAACAATCAACAAATACAGTAAAGTTGCCAGCTACAAAATCAACGTACTAAAGTCCATTGCATTCTTATATACTAACAATGAAATCTCAGAAAAAGAAATAAAAAAAATGCAATTCCATTTGCAATTGCAGCAAAAAGAATAAAACACCTAGGAATAAACTTAACCAAGCATGTGAAAGACCTATATGCTGAAAACTATAAGACATTTTTAAAAGAAATTGAAGAAGACACAAAGAAATGGAAAGACATTCCGTGCTCATGGATTGGAAGAATCAACATAGTTAAAATGACCATATTACCCAAAGCAATATACAGATTTAATGCAATCCCCATCAAAATCCCAACAGCACATTTTAATGAAATAGAACAAAAAATCATCAGATTTGTTTGGAACCACAAAAGACCCCCAATAGCCAAAGAAATCTTAGGAAAAAAGAACAATGCTGGAGGTCTCACACTCCCTGACTTTAGCTTGTACTACAGGTCAACAATAGTCAAAACAGCATGATATTGGCAGGAAAACAGACACGTAGGTCAATGGAATCGAATTGAGAACCCAGAAATTAACCCACATAAATATGGACGGATAATTTTTGACAAAGAAGCAAAAAACATACAATGGAGAAAAGACAGCCTCTTCAATAAATGGTGCTGGCAGAATTGGAAAGCCACATGCAAAAGAGTGAAACTGGACTGCTATCTGTCACCATGTACCAAAATTAATTCAAAATGGATCAAAGACTTGAGCATAAGACCTGACACAATAAACTGCATAGAAGAAAACATAGGTACTAAACTTACAGACTTTGAGTTCAAAGAGCATTTTATGAATTTGACTACAAAGGCAGGGAAGTAAAAGCTAAAATAAGTGAATAGGACTATATCAAACTTAAAAGCTTCTACACAGCAAAAGAAACCATCGACAAAATAAAGAGGCAACCAACTGAATGGGAGAAGATTTTTGCAAACAGTGCCTCTGATAAGGGGCTAATATCCCAAATATAAAAGGAACTCATGCAACTCAACAACAGAAAAACAAACAACCCAATTGAAAAATGGGCAGAGGACCTGAAGAGACATTTCTCCAAAGAGGACATACAAATGGCAAATAAACATATGAAAAAATGTTCAACATCACTAATTACAAATAGAATTACCATATGACCCAGCAATCCCTCTCCTGAGTATCTACCCAAAAAATCTGAAAACATTTATCCATAAAGATACGTGTGCTCCAATGTTCATTGCAGCTTTGTTTACGGTGGTCAAGACATGGAAACAACCAAAATGTCCTTCGATAGATGAATGGATAAAGAAGTAGTGGTATATATACGCAATGGAATACTATTTGGCGGTAAGAAAAGATGATACAGGAACATTTGTGACAACATGGATGGATCTTGAGAGTATAATGCTAAGCGAAATAAGTCAGACAGAAAAAGCAGAGAACCCTATGATTTCACTGATATGTGGTATATAAACCAAAAACAACAAAAGAACAAGACAAACAAATAAGAAACAAAAACTCATAGACACAGACAATAGTTTAGTGGTTACCAGAGGGAAGCGGAATGGGGGTGGTAGATGAGGGTAAGAGGGATCAAATATATGGTGATGGAAGGAGAACTGCCTCTGGGTGGTGAACACACAATGGGATTTATAGATGATGTAATACAGAATTGTACGCCTGAAATCTATGTAATTTCACTAACAATTGTCACCCCAATAAATTTAAAAAAATAAAGAATAAACATGTCAAGTGTCAACCCAAAAAAAAAATAAATAATAATAAAAATAAAGACAAGCATGCTCCAATGTTCATTGCAGTTTTATTTACAGTGGCCAAGACATGGAAACAACCAAAATGTCCTTCAATAGATGAATGGATAAAGAAGTTGTGGTATATATATACAATGGAATGCTATTCAGCGGTAAGAAAACATGAAATAGGACCATTTGTGACAACAAGGATGAATCTTGAGATTATAGTGCTAAGCGAAATAAGTCAGACAGAAAAAGCAGAGAATCATATGATTTCACTGATGTGTGGTATATAAACCCAAAACAACAAAAGAACAAGACAAATGAGAAACAAAAACTCATAGACACAGAATGGTTTAGTGATTACCAAAGGGTAAATGGGGTAAGGGGTGGTAAATGAGGGTAAAGAGGATCAAATATATGGTGATGGAAGGAGAACAGACTCTGGGTGGTGAGCACACAATGTGATTTATAGACGATGTAATACAGAATTGTACACCTGAAATCTATGTAACGTTACTAACAATTGTCACCCCAATAAACTTTAATTTTTTTAAAAAAGGAATAGGCAAAGATGACAGAAAAGAAACAACATCGATAAACCCATTATGTGTGAACATAAATAACATGATATTTATTAAAAAATAATTATATTTTCCAAAGTAAAGAAATTTTAATGATGATAGTGGCATTGTTTTAGGTGTTTGCAACTCTTTGTACGTTTGATTTAAAAGAAGATAATTGGTTTCTCATGTTTGCCTCTGAGAAAAACGTTTTGCAATGTGTTGTTTCAGTTGACATGTAGGGAGAAAGTCTGGCTTTACATAGATATGTAGCTGTAAAGAGAATAAGTATTTAATAGATAATGATGGATTTTTTTCTTACATGAAAAATTGATGAGTAGTAGTTTCTTAAAGGATAATTGCAATGCAGAATCTATAACCGTGTCATGGAATTTCATAGTTTGTTACTATAAAATTTACAGGTCAGTCATGCACTTGAATTAATCTTTACCCCTGCATAATTTCATAACGTCATGCATTGGTCATTTGGAAAATAATGACTCACTGAATTATGCAGAATCTACCAATGTTGACAATTTCATTATATAAGATTTAAAAATGTCACATTTATTAGTAACACAACTGACTTCACAGGAAAAATCTTTTAAGGGTTGGGAAGTTGTCAAGTTTACAGTGGCAGATGCAAGCTTTCCAAATTTGTAATTTTTGCTTGAAAGGTCAAATTTTATCACTGGCAGCAGATATTGTCAACTGTTTTCATTAGAGTGATAGGCTCAGTTTATTTATTTTTGCAAAAATGTCTCTAAATATCCATGTCTGAATAAGCATAGTTTGTCAGTCACTCTTTCAAGTAAAAATAGCGTTCTATGAAAAAAGCAGCTAATTCAGCTTGCAATGCCAGTAATTCACAATTGTTTACCTCTAGACAGGGTTGAACTTCAGTGTGCAGCAAAAGTGCTCAATATGTAGTGTATAACATTGTTAAAATGCGTGCACTTAAGCACTGATATTTAATAAAATTAGTGTTTTTTTACTATTTCATCAAGGACATTTGTGAGTGAAACTGGCATTTTTCTTTTTCTGTGAGTGCATGGCATGGAAGAATGCAACGCCTACTAGTAAAGCTGGGTATTACCATCTTAATTTGTGCTAAGTTTTAGCTACCACTATAACTATGAACATAGTGAAAAAGACAAATACCATCTTAACATTATTTTGAAAAGAGTTTTGACCTCAGATCCCGCAGAAGTGTTCTGGAGACCACTTAGTGGTATGTAAATCACACTAGGAGAAACACTGATATTGTTTACTGAGTGTTCAAAATATATGAACATTTAATATATTGACTCAGAGTTGCACTGGGTTAGAAAAGCAATCTGATGAATTTGGCACATGCCACATGGTAAGGAGAAAGTCTCTTTATGGGAAAGTCTCTTGCCTACGATACCATGTCTCTTCTTCCCATTGTTCAGTTTTATTTTGCTACACAGTAACATGTTAACTTCACAGTTCCCTCATTAGCTTTCTCAAACCCTAATATCACCACAGAGTATTGCCAGTGAAGTCAGTTCATCTAATTTCAGACTCAGCAGCAGTGGGGGAGAGCTGTATTTGACTTAAAAACAAATCTTAAAATATCACTCATTTTATTGTGTAGGTACTGTAAAATGTCCAGAAACAAATGTTTCCCATTTCATATAATTACTAACTTTGACCAGCGTGTTTCAGGTGTTTTATTGCATAGGTGATAGAGGTCTGTTAGAAATGAGGTTTTGCAATGTTATTCCATCTTGCGTAATTCGGGAGAGAGATTCAGGAACAGAGTTCCTGGATGTTCCTCCAGAAAAAAAGACCTTGTCTCTCATTTGGTACTTTATTTATTTATTTATTTATTTATTGGGGTGACAATTGTTAGTAAAGTTACATAGGTTTCAGGTGTACAATTCTGTATTACATCATCTATAAATCCCATTGTGTGTTCACCACCCGGAGTCAGTTCTCCTTCCATCACCATATATTTGATCCCTCTTACGCTCATCTCTCATCCCACACCAGCCTTACTCATTTGATACTTTAGGCATCTGTTTCCTCAGCTATAAAATAAACTCTTGTTAATGGCAATTACAATTTTTCCTTTCCTGTTAGAGAGGAAAGGACAGCAGACCCGTGTTCACCACCAGGGTTTGTTTTGGCTGACTCTGAATTTTTAGTGGGTAGGTTTAGAATGCCAGGGGCTGCCAGAAGGGACAAGGAGAGACATCAGGCCAGTATTTTCACCATCTTTCTTCTTCAGGATCTATGGGTCAAGTTTCATCTGTAAATATATGCAGCTGGGATAGAGGACTCCTAAAGGTCCTTCCAAATTCACACCAGCAATTCTGCGGGGATTCTGGAGATTACTGACAGGGATCCAGGAGGCCTAGATGCTTTTTACAAAAGTAAAAATGACCTCTAGGGGGCGTGCCAGCCCTGTAAGTAGCCAATTCTTCAGCATTTCTCCAAGTTCCCAGGGAATTCTGATTTTCCTGGTGGGATGGAATATACTGTCTAGGAGAAGAGTATGAGACTGAGTTAGTGAGGAGATAAGACAAAGTGATGACAGCAGATATTTCATAGAGAAATAGAAGAGGTAAATTGGTGTAGTGCAATTGAATAAAAGGAGGATCCCAGATACAAAATGAACCTAGAGCTAAAGGCTGATCCTAGACAAGAGTTCTGGGGAGGTAGCAGAGAGGTGGAGATTCATAGCTGTTCTGAAAATGAGTTTGTTTTCATCTAGCACACTTTTATTGATTCAGGAATGTGCTGGGTGTCGGTAAACAGTGGTGAGCAAATAAGACAGACCAGGGCTGGCTCTCAGTCATGTGGGAAGTCTGCCACTGGAAAGTGTTAATGAGGGTTAAGACCAGCTAAGTTCAGACAGATGATAATAGATAGCAGAGGGACGTCACCTGGTCTGGGGATCAGAGAAGATCTCCTGAAGGCAGCAGACTAGAAGGATAAACAGGAGTTAGTAAGGGAAGAGGTGGGTTGAAAGCCATGGAGAGAGAGTGAGTGATTGAGGGAGGGAGGGAAGGAGGGAAGGAGGAAAAAAGGGAGGGAAGAAGATGAGTGATAGGAGAATGTTACTGTAGAGGAAATAGCATACTGGGAGACCTGGAAGGGATAGAGGCATAGTGTCTTGGGAAAAATGGAATGGAATTGAGTATGGCTCTTTTGTTGAGTAAGACATGGAGGAGTGGGAAAGAAATGAGGCTGGCGTGGTTGGGAGGAGTCAGATCATGTTAAGAATACTGAATGCAATCCTACAGAAAATGGAAACCATTGGAAAGTTTTAGGAAAAAGGTTCAGGGGAGATCTTTCTAGCTGGAGTGGTACATGGATACGAAAGGAGCAAAATTGCAGGCAGAGCACCCTGGAGTGGTTGTAATTACCCAGATGAGAGTGGATGTGGGCTGGAGTGGTGTGGAGAGAAGTGGAGGGCATTGAGACATATTTAGAAGGTAGTCACACTGGGTTTTAGTTGAAGAACTTAGGGGGATTTTTCCCCCTCAAAACTTATGATTTAATTGACAAATCAGTAAAATTAATGTTCTGTTCCCCCCAAGCAATACAGATAATGTAGAGAGATAGTTGCTTTCAGTGGGACTGCCTCCCCTCGGAATCAAATTGCTGCCTCTGTGTAACTGTAGAGACCTGCCACTCTTCCTATGGGGTCCTATTTGCTTCACAACTAAGATATTCTGGCATTTTGTTCATTTGTTTGTTTGTTTATTTATTTATTTATTTGACTATCTACGTGATCTGGGAAAGTTACTAAGGCTTGGGGCTGTTCATTTCATTTTATTTTTTTCAATTACAGTTGACATTCAGTATTATTATATATTAGTTTCAGGTGTACAGCATAGTGGTTAGACATTTATATAATTTATGAAGTTATTCCCCCGATAAGACTTGCACCCACCTGACACCACATATAGTTATTACAATATTATTGACTATATTCCCTATACTGTACTTCACATCCCTGTGTTGTGGCACTTTTAACCTCATTAAAGAAAGAGCTGAAAAAAAAATGTATGTATACACACACACACACACACACACACACACAAAGAGCTCAAACTCCAGTTGGCAAGTAAGCAGAGAACAGGATGAATGTGATGGTGTGTCTATACCAGGGAATGGTGGCAAAATCCTCTCAATTCCATTTAAGAAACACCGTCTCCTGTGATCTCTCAATTTTTTGCAACCCAGCTCTTTTCACCAAAGATCATGGCAGAGCAAGTATGCCATTCAGAGGCTGGACTTGGGAGGAAAAGAGTGTGTTTCTCTCCCAGTGGGAGACACTGGCTTGGCTTCCTCCAGCCAGGAAACATGAGAAGCCTCGGAAGTGGACCAAAGGCACTCAGGGGCCAAGGGGGTCAGTGATTGGACTCCTAAGGAACGTTTTACATCAGGCGCTGAACATGCCACTCACTGCATTCCCGTAGAGCAAGATTAGATGGTCTGTGCTCCCAGTGCCCAGGTGTGGGCTATAGCAAATTTTGGTTTGCTGGAGATGTGATTCTAGGACCCTCAGAGGAGGTGTGAATGCATGTCCTAGAACTTGAGAACTGCTCAGATGGTGCAGTGATACACTCAGATCTGACCGACATCTGGTCCCATGCTTCAGCTGATGCCTTCCCCACCTTTCCAATTAGTACTTGGCAAATTCACAGCAACCTCATGCGTTTTGAGTTCACACAGGCTGCTCTGTGACTGCTCTCCTTTCCTTCTTCGTCATAGTTCCTGCTGTAATAGGTGTACAGTGATGCAGGTGAGAAACAGATGTGCTGCTTGGCTTGGGTGCTATTTTGATTCTATAGAACTTATACAATATACTCCTGGAAAGTTATTGTCAGAACTTCATTGAGTTATTCAACAAACTATTTATTGATGCTACTATGTGCCAGGCGCTGTTCTAGGTTCATGGAATACATCTGTCAATAAAACAAAGCTTCCTCTGGTGCTTTCATTATAGTGGGAGATACAGTATTTTGACGCTCTGGGAGAGCTTAGACTCCAAATCAGGTTCAATCATTTCAGGAGGTTGTGTCATTCTCTCCTGACATTTGGAGTGGAGAGGGGGTAGTGCCTGTCCAGTTCTTAGTGCTTGACTTTCCTAAACTTGACCTCCTGGTAGATGTGCTGTGTGGCCTCTGAGTTAGAAAAGTTGGTTCTGTTCATGACCTGGAGAGAGAGGGGGCAGAGCCAATGGGTAGATAAGTAATTTATGTAATACGTGAGGAGGTGAATGAGATTGTAAAAGAGAAAAAATAGAGCAGAGTAAGAACAAGTTAGACATAGTCCCTGTTTCCACTCATCTATAAAGTTTTATCCAGAGGCCCTTCAAATTTGGTCAAGGTGAATATGGATCCATGTCAGAGAGCTGGGATAATCGCCCCAGAGCCAGGAAGTACTAATTGGAAAGGTGGGGAAGGCATCAGCTGAAGCAATGTCTTGGTTTTGATAGGGATAATGTCTCCTTACTTTTGCATTCCCCACCAAAAACATGGGGAGAAGCCTGTGGTTTTTCTACTGGAGGATTGGAATTGTAACTGACTGAGGGACAGAGGTGTTTAAAAATTCTTAGACAGGTAAAATGACCAGGCAAAGGGCTAAGCATGGGCTGTCACCTCCTGTGTCTCCACTCTGTTTCCTCCTGATCTTTAGAGGCATGGGATTTCAGGGTTGAGTTTATTGTCAACGAAGTGGGAGCTAGGGGCACTTCCTAAACCTCTTGCTAATAATTTGTTTGCTAATAATTGTCATTCAGTTCGTAATGGGCCCTGCCATGCTCTTACTTCCTTTAATTAATTTGTTCTGTATTAACTATTGGGGTATTTTATTGTATAAGAGTGGTGACTAACTCAGCCTGGCAGGTTCAGAACTGCTGTGTTGACATTTGACTGACAAGGGCTTGGTCTCCCACTTCAGCCCAATCCATTCAGGAGCATGCATCATCCTCTCTTGACATTGGGTGTGACAATGGGCCCAGTGCCTGCCAGGGAGCCTGGCCTCCTGGGGTAGAGATCTTATTGGAGCCACGGAGTTGGGAAGGTTGATGTATTCATGACCTGCATGGAGAGTGAGCAGAGCCAGCTGGTGAATAAACCTCCTGGGCTGGAGTCCCACAGAGAAGCGGCTTCAAGGCAACATGGTAGATGACCCTCTACCAGAGACTTGAAATGCAGATAGTTGAGGCTCCTAACACAGCCTTTCAGAAACAGCTCCAAGTTCCTCATGGAAGGAAAGAGATAGTTTTACATGCCTTCTTAGTTCCCTAAAGTTCTTTCCTAAAGCTGTCCTTTATCCCTCTGACACTCTCTATCTTGCAGTAGTTGCATTTTTTCCTGCAGCTTCTGCATTATTATTCCAATTTTATTCTCAACTTCTACTTGAAATCTTGTGAAGCTTAAGATTGTTGGATTCACAATTGTGATGAATGATGAAGCTGTGTAATGCATTGTTGATTTCCAATATGGAATAGATTCCAACATACAGGCCTCTCTCCCACCAAGATTATTGCAACAATCTCGTAACTTCTCTGCCCACTCCTTACACACACAGCTTGCCTCTTCTCCAGTCTACCCTTCACAGGGGAAGTTTTCCAGATCTCAATCCAGTTGTTCACAACCCTCTGTAAAGCTCTCCAGTGTGTTTCTTTCTTTCTTTCTTTCTTTCTTTCTTTCTTTCTTTCTTTCTTTCTTTCTTTCTTTCTTTCTTTCTTTCTTTCTTTCTTTCTTTCTTTCTTTCTTTCTTTCTTTCTTTCTCTCTCTCTCTCTCTCTCTCTCTCTCTCTCTCTCTCTCTCTCTCTCTCTTTTATTTTTTTCATTTATTCCTTTTATCTTTTTTTTTTTTTTTAAATTGGGGAACAATGTGTTTTCCAGGGCTTATCAGCTCCAAGTCAAGTCATTTTCCTTCAATCTAGTTGTGGAGAGCGCAGCTCACTGGCCCATGTGGGAATCGAACTGGCAACGCTGTTGTTAAGAGCTCGCACTCTAACCAACTGAGGCTGCCCCTCTTCGGTGGATTTCTATCACGTAAATAACAAACATGTAAGTCTTTAGCTTGGTACCAACGACCCTCCATGATCTTGTCCCTGCTCTTCCCCAACCCTGCATCAGCTCCTGCCACTCATCCACTGTAATTCAGTCATAAAGGCATTTGGGGCATTTTTAGAATAATGATGCTGCTTCAGCCTCCACACATTTGCACATTTTGTTTGCTCCCAGGACTATCAGCTCCCAGACTCATCCTCTGCTCAAGCTCCGTGAGAACATGTTCAAATGTTTCTGCCTCTGCTAAGGCTTCCTGCCTCATGCCAGGCCTGATAGATAGGTCCTTTCATCCTCTTCCTAGAGCCCCCCACATCCCAAAACCCAGCCAAGTGGTAATTATTTGCTCTCATGCTGGCTCTTCCTGTCAGATTATGTCCCCCTTGAGGCTGGGGACTGGCCCTTATCTTTATAATCCCAGGCCTAGGGAAGTGCTTTGCGTGCAGCAGGAAATGAGTCCCTATTTCTTGTAGAAATGAATAAATGAAGGAATGAATAAAGCAGGAATTTCAATCCATCTTTTGCTCCAATGAAGATGTAGAACAAAGTTTCCCAGTTTTTAAAAACCCATGCCCTCTTTTGAGAAATATAAAAATCTTTCCCCTTTCTCTAATGTTGTTGAAATTTCAAAACAAATCTAATATTTTTAGTTCACTGAATCAAAGCAATGGAATTTGGGTATGCTTATGCAGTCTTCACATGCTGTGCTCTGAAGAGACTTCAGTTCTCCCTCTGCTTTGACAGTCATTGTTGTCCTGCTTAGGCCTCCGCTTTGTGGCTCTAGGTCAATTCCCTGAAAGTCAGTTTGCTGAAAGTAAATGGGCCATTTGGCCATTTGACAATTGGCTTTCAGCCATTTGGCAATTGGCTTTCAGCAAGGTGACCCACTGTCCTTCACAGAGTGAGAACTACCTGGTGTCGGGAAGGTACCTAATTTGTCTCCCAAGCAGGACCCTGCCGAAGCTTTTCCAGACCTGAAAAATCTCTTCCAATGTCAAGCAGAAAAGGCACTTTCAGAACTTCTTTCAGCCTGGACTATACAACTCCATGAGCTGGAAGTTATTCCTCACATCAACCTTAATTCTGTCATGCATACTATTCTTTAAGTCATTTCCCTCCTCTTCTGCCAGAGCTGATGGAAGAAAATCAGCATGGTCTTCTGCCCAGTAGGTTATCACTTCAGGTAATGAACTCTGCAGAGTGAATGAGCATTTGCAGTTGGCTACATCACAACTGAGGTTGGGCTGGGGGACAGGTAGGGGTTCATCTGCCTAAGGGGTCATTTTAACTGGTGCAGATATATGAGGGAGAGATTGGAAGGAAGGGGGATGGTATCAAAGTTAGTTAAGAGAGTTAAGATAGTGTGAGCTGAAATCAAAGAGACTGGGCAAAATACAGACCATGGAAGAAGATGGTGTAGCAGAGTGTGGACTCATAATGAGGTAACAGGAGGAGATGGAGTAAGCTATGCCCTCCTAGAATAGGAGGCTGTCGTGCATGGTGGCCTGCAGGGTCTCTGCTCCTGCTCCCCACATAAGAACGCAGGACATGGTGAGGCCAAAAAGGAACACTCATGGAGCCATAGATAGGGAAGTCATACCACTATGGTCTCACTGGAGGCTGGGTTTACATGACGTGCGACCTGCTGTCCGCTTTGCTGCCAACAGACCGACTCTCCTTCACTCTCTTCCACTTTCCTCCATTGTCCTTGGCCTCCCTCTGTAGCCACAGCAGTTATATCAGTGGCCAATGGCTCAACAGTTACAGCTGATGGACATCCAATCACAGTTGATGGCCATCTACTACCCGAGCCAGCACCTTTCCACATGAGGCCAAGAGCCTGGGAACTGCTCTCTGGGGCTCTGTCCCCTCAGAGGCCTTCTCAGACAGCAGCTAAGGAGGCTGTGTCTGGAGCAAAACCCCAGGTTCTGGGAATATGGGGGAGGAGGTAGGGGTAAGTGAATATGGGCAAATATGTAATGTCACTTGGTAAGAGTACCTTCTTATACCCAATAGTTTTTCCATTACTCTGGGCTGAAAGGTTTGATTCAATCTCTTCCAAAATGGATCTCATATCCTGTACTAGAAAATTTTCTAAAAAATCTTTTGGCCTGGGTCAGACATTTTGTATCTTGTCCTCCTTCCATCTCTCCATTCCTCACTTGATCCTCCCTCCATTCCTCACCTGATGGCTTCTGAGGAGCCCTAGTTTCCAATCAATCTTGTACCCCCTTCTCCCCACCATTCCCATTTACCTGATTTTCTCCAGGTTGCTGCATTTAAATAATTGATTAAGCTCAAAACAAGGTGAGAGGAGACAGAACTCCTGGATATGGTCACTAGCTCTGCTTTAATAACTAGTCTAGTTCTGCTGGGCCTTGATTTTTTCCTTCTGTAATGTGGGCAACATGCTGTTTCATCTCCCTTGAGCTGCCCAGTTAATTATCACTCTGAGTTCCCAGGGAGTGCAATGCCCTGCAGCAATCCAGGATGCAAATTTGTAATTTTTATTTCTTGCCAAACCTCTCACATCAGCTCCCGTTTCATAACCTCGGTCACCCTACCCCTTCCCCTCCCATCCTGCACGTACAGAATCCTCCCCTCTAGCCCAGATGCACACCTGCAGGAAAAATTGGCATAGACTCTTTTCCATCTGTCACCACTTCAAATAGCTTGAATATGCTGATGACAGATAAAGTAATTGCAGAGCATACGAATGACTTAATATTTGATGTGTTAAAATAATTTTTTAATGCCAGGCATTTGTATAATTTATAGCTGGAATACACAGTTTTTATCTTACTTCCCACTTCTCACCTGGTTGATCCCCTATTCGAGTGGCGGGAGCATTGGCTTTATTGCGCTTGTTTTTGCTTAGTGTATTACAGGAAGAAGTGGAGAACATTCTACAGCATCAGTGATGCCTACTGATTTCTGAATCTCTAGGGCTTCTTTCAGTGATTAGCATGTTGAGGTGCTTTAAAAATTTGATGAATGCATTATTTTTTAAAAATAATTGTTTTGTTTTTCAGTTACAATTGACATACATTATATTAGTTTCAGCTGTACAACGTAGTGATTAGACATTTATATGTTATGAATTGATCACCCCATAAAATCTAGTATCCATCTGACACCATACACAGTTATTACAATATTATTGACTATATTCCTTATGCTAGACTTTATATCCCTATGACTATTTTGTAACTACCAATTTGTATTTCTTAATCCCTTCCCCTTTTTAACCCATCCCCTTACCACCTGGCAACCATCAAGATGTTGTCTGTATCCATGAGTTTGTTTCTGTTTTGTTTCTTCATTTATTTTATCCTTTAGATTCTACATATAAGTGAGATTATATTGTAGTTGTCTTTCTCAGTCTGACTTACTTCACTCAGCCTAATACCCTCTAGGTTCATCCATTTCATCCATGTTGTTGCAAATGGTAAGATTTCATTCATTTTATGGCAGAGTGATACTCCATTGTATAAATGTACCACAATTTCTTTATTCAATGGGCATATATTGATGGGCATTTCAGTTGTTTCCATATCTTGGCTATTGTGAATAATGCTGCAGTAAACATAGAGGTCATACATCTTTTTGAATTAGTGTTTTGGATTCCACTGGATAAATACCCAAATTGCTAGGTCAGAATGTAGTTCCATTTTTAAATTTTTGAGGAATTTCCATACTGTTTTCCATAGTGCCTGTACTAATTTGCAATCCCACCAACAGTGCACAAGAATTCCCTTTTCTCCACATCTGCGCCAACACTTGTTGTTTGTTGATTTATTGATGATAGCCATTCTGACTGGGGTGAGGTGGTATCTCATTGTGGTTTTTATTTGCATTTGTCTGATGATTAATGACGTTGAACATCTTTTCATATGTCTATTGGCCATGTGTATGTCCTCTTTAGAGAAATGTCTATTCAAGTCCTCTGCCAATTTTTTAATTGGGTTGTTTGATTTTTGGTGTTGAGTGGCATGAATTTTTTTATATTGATATTATTTTATATTAATTTCAGATGTACAACATAGTGGTTAGACATTTATGTAATTTAAGAAATGATCTGCCTGACTAGTCTAGTACTCAACTGGCACTATACATAGTTATTACCATATTATTAACTATATTCCCTGTGCTTTACTTTATATCCCCATGATTATTTTGTAACTACCAGTTTGTACTTCTTAATCCCTTCACCTTTTTCTACCTCTCCTATTTATCACACCAATAAATCTAGTACCCACCTGACACCATACATAGTTATTGCAATATTATTGACTATATTCCGAATGTTATACCCTATATCCTATGATTACTGGGTAACAACCAATTCATACTTAATCTGTTCCCCTTTCATTCATGCTATCCCAGCTGCAATCTGGTAATAATCAATATGTTCTCTATCGATGAGATTGTTTCTGTTTTGTTTGTTTATTTTGTTCTTTAGATTCTATATACAAGTGAAATCGCATTGCATCTGTCTTTCTCTGTCTTACACTCAACTCAGCACAATACCCTCCAGATCCATCCATGCTGCAGCAGATGGCAAGAACACATTCCCTTTCATGGCCGAACGATATTCCACTTACACATATATGGACCACCTTCTCTTTATCCAGTCTTCCACTGACAGACACCAAGGCTGCCTGCACTTTCTGGCCATTGCAAAATTGTAAACAATGCTGCAATGAACATATGGATGCACATGTCCCCTCAAAGTAGCAGTTGAGTTTCTACAGATAATTGCTCTGAAGTGGGATGTTTTTGGTCCTTCATTGTCTCTTCTTGTAGCATTTGTTTTAAAGTCTGTTTTGTCTGGTATAAGTATTCCTACCCCAGTTTTTTGTTTGTTTGTTTGTTTTCATTTCCATTTTCATGAAATGTCTTTTTTCCATTCCTTTACTTTCCATCTGTGTGTGTCTTTTGATTTGAAGTGATTCTCTTGTAGGCAGCATATGTAAGGGTTTTGTTTTCTTATCCATTCAACTTGCCTATGTCTTTTGAGTAGAACATTTAATCCATTTACATTGAAAGCAATTGTTGATAGATATGTAGCTATTGCCATTTTATTATTCATAATTTTGATTTCCCCTTCCCCTCCATCTTAAAGAAGTCCCTCTAACATTCCTTGCAATACAGGTTTGGTGGTGATGAACTTCTTTAGGTTTTTCTTGTCTGGGAAGCTCTTTATCTGTCCTTCAATTCTAAACAATAGCTTTGCTGGGTAGAGTAATCTTGGTTGTAGGTCCTTACTTTTCATCATGTTGAATATTTTGTGCCAATCCCTTCTGGCCTGCAAAGTTTCTATTGAGAAATCAACTGACAGTCTCATGGGAGCTCCCTTATAAGTTACTAGTTGCCTTTCTGTAGCTGCTTTTAGGATTCCCTCTCTGTCTTTAACCTTTGCCATTCTAAGCATAATGTGTCTTGGTGGGAGCTTGTTTGGGTTCATCTTATTTGGGACTTTCTGTACTTCCTGGCCTTGTATGTATATTTCCTTCACCAGGTTAGGAAAGTTTTCAGTCATTATTTATTTCTTCAAATAGGTTCTTAATCTCTTGCTTTCTCTCTGCTCCTTCTGGTGCCACTATGATGCGAATGTTGTTACACTTGATGTTTTCCCAGAGGTCTCAAACTATCCTCACTTTTATTTATTTATTTATTTATTTATTTATTTATTTATTTATTTATTTACTTACTTACTTGCTTACTTATTTATTTGCTCTTCTGATTGGGTGTTTTCTTCTACCTTGTCTTCCAAATCGCTGGTTTGATCCTCTGTTTCATCTAGTCTGCTGGTGATTCCTTCTAGTGTATTCTTCATTTCAGTTATTGTATTCCTCACTTCTGACTGGTTCCTTTTTATGGTCTCTATGTCCTTTTTTATGTTTGCTATCTCTTTGTTGAAGTTCTCACTAAGTTCCTTGAGCATTTTTATAACCATAATTTTGAACTCTGTCTCTGGTATGTTGCTTGCCTCCATTTTGTTTAGTTCTTTTTCTGGAATTTTCTCCTGTTCTTTCATTTGGGATGTATTTTTTGTTTTCTCATTTTGGCTGCCTCTATTTTATTTCCATGTATTTGGTAGATTTGCTATGTCTCCCAGCCTGGGCTGGGTGGCCTTATGTAGTAGGTGCCCTGTGGGGCCCTGGCACTGTCTCCCTAGTCACCTGCTCCAGGTGCTCCAGGAGTGTTCCTTGTGTGGGTTGTGTGTGTCCTCCTGTTATAGTTGAGTCTTGAGTACTATTAGCACATCAATGGGTAGTGAGATTGACCCTCAGCCTGATTGGCTGTGGGGTTTGGCCACATCCACAGCTTATAGGCTGCTGTGCAGGAGGGCTTACCCCACTGAGTGGGATTTGCCCCAGAGGGCTCTGGTGCCTGTTGAGACCACCCTTTGGGTATGCCACTTGTGGGGCTAATTGGGTGGTGCTCTGTTGTGGTCTGAAGCCAATCTCCAAGTGTGCAGGTTCTGGGGCCTCTTATGAGGGGCTTTGGTGCAGGCCCAGCACACCCACTGCCCGTGACCAGCCTGGGACTACCTGGTAGATGATAGAAAGTGATCCATGGTTATTCATTGCCTGTGCTAACCCTGGAGGTGCATGAGAGAGGCCACATTGTGCACTGAGGATGGCTGCCACCCATACTGGGCCTGGGGTAGCTCTGTAAAAAGCCAGGACACCCTGGGGCCTGCTGCCACCTGTTAACTCCCTTAAGGTTCAGCCACTGATAAAGCTTCCTGTGGTACATGAGTTGGGTGAGGCACAGTTTTAGGGAGTCACTAGAGTAGGAAGAACTGTGGTCAACAGGTCAATGTAGACTCTGTTTTAGTGCCAGTGCTGTGCCTGAAACTACTCAGCAAAAGTCTCAGGGTACACCAATGCCTGCTGCTGCCTACCTGGGTCCTGTGGACTCTGATAGTTTTTCAACAAAGAGTACAATGCGGGTGACTGCCTGCTCTTGGAGAAAGTGCCTCTGATGTTGGGAGAGTTGGGTAAGGCATGTTCCCAGGGAGTCAGCAGGTTGGAACAGTGGAGCTCACCGGACTAATCAGATTAAGATTAGGCCTGTGGGTGAGGGCTCAACACAGGAAAGATGGCACCTGCATGCCGGCTGCATGGGAGAAAGACCCCATACAGGGAAAATGGTGACTGTCTTCCAGCCCTCGCTGTAAGCCACTCACCCCAGTCTGCCCTCCACATGCCTCTGACACCCTCCGAGTTACTCTCCCTCCACCGGAGCCCAAGGTGAGTGCTTGGAAGTGACAGAGTCTGTGTGCGGGCTGTTTAAGAGGATGTCTGGGTTTCCCACAGCCTTCTGTTTCACGCAGATTGTTGGAATCCCCACAGTTTTTCACAGCCATTGTGGGAGCTCCTCTTCCTTGCACCAGTACTCTGGGCTGGGGAGGCCAGTGTGGGGCTGGGGTCTCTTGCTCTTCAGGGGGGAACCTCTGTAGCTGAGATATTCCTCCCATTTCTCAACCTCCATATAAAGGTTTAAGCCCAGGCCGTTTCACATCTCCACCTCTCCTACCAGTCTC
Organism: Rhinolophus hipposideros; assembly: GCF_964194185.1. Taxonomy (NCBI): domain Eukaryota; kingdom Metazoa; phylum Chordata; class Mammalia; order Chiroptera; family Rhinolophidae; genus Rhinolophus; species Rhinolophus hipposideros. Next base: position 28,967,296 of record NC_138070.1, on the reverse strand, counting down.
GATGTGGCTTCTTTTTTATATCCTTAGTTATAAAACTTCTGTTCAGCCAGACTTCAGATGGTTCTCCAGGTTGATTGTTCTTTAATTTAGTTGTAATTTTAATGTGTTCATGGAAGGAAGCAGGCACAGTGTTTTTCTACTCCTCCATCTTGAACCTCTCTAGTTGTATGAGTTTTTGACAAAATTTAGATAATTAACCCCATTTCAAATGTATCATTGGCAAATATCTTCTCCCATTCAGTAGGCTGTCTTTTCATTTTGTTGATGGTTTCCTTTGCTGTACAAAACCTTTTTAGTTTGATATAGTCCTATTTGTTTATTTTTTGTTTCATTTTCCTTGCCTGAGGGAATATGTCAGTAAAAATATTACTAAGGTTTGTCTGAGAGTTTACTTTCAGTATTTTCTTCTAGGAGATTTATGGTTTTGGGTTTCACATTTAAGTCTTTAATCCATTTTGAGTTTATTTTAATATGTGGTGTAAGAGGGTGGTCCAGTTTCATTCTTTTTGCATGTATTTGTCCAGTTTTCCCAGCACCATTTATTGAATAGACTGTCTTTCGCCAATGTATATTCTTGCTTCCTTTGTCATAGATTAAATGACAATGTACGCATGGATTTATTTCTGGGCTTTCTAGTGTGTTCCATTGATCTGTATGTCTGTTTTTATGACAATACCATAGTGTTTTGATTTGTATGGCTTTGTAGTATAATTTGATGTCAGGCAATGTGATACTTCCAGCTTTATTTTTTTTTCCTCTCAGGATCGATGTGGCTGTTTGGGTTTTTTTATGGTTCCATATAAATTTTAGGATTATTTGTTCTACTTCTGTGAAAAATGCCCTTGGTATTTTGATAGGGATTTCTTTGAATCTACAGATTACTTTGGGAAGTATGAACATTTTAACTATGTTAACTCTTTTTATCTATGAGCATGGTATATGTTTCTATTTATTTGTATCTTCTTTAATTTCTCTCTTCAATGTCATAATTTTCTGAGTTCAAATCTTTTACTTCCTTGGTTAAATTTATTTTGAGGTATTTTTATTTTTTTAAACGCAGTTGTAAATGTATTTTCTTAATTTCTTTTCCTGGTGGTTCATTATTGGTGTATAAAAATGCAACCAATTTCTGAATATTAACTTTGTGTTCTGCTACTTTCCTAAATTCATTTATCAGTTCTAATAGTTTTGTTGGTGGAATTTTTGGAATTCTCTATACATAGCATCATGTCATCTGTAAATAATGACAGTTTTACTTCTTTCCTTCCAATTGGATGACTTTTATTTCTTTTTCTTTTCTGATCACTGTGGCTAGGACTTCCACTTTGAAAAAAAGTGGTGAAAATAGACATTGTTGTCTGGTTCCTGATTAAGGAGAAAACTTTTAGCTTTTCCCCATTTAGTATGATATTAGCTGTGGTTTTGTCATATATGGCCTTTATCATGTTGAGATATGTTCTCCCTATTCTGACTTTGCTGAAAGTTTTTATTATATATGAAAACTCTCATGCATTTGAAAAAGCATTTGTCATATGCTTTTTCTGTATCTCTTGATATGGCCATATGATTTTTATTTTTCATTTTGTTTATGTGGTGTATTATGTTAATTGATTTGTGAATATTGAACCAACCTTGCATAGCAGGCATGAATCCCACTTGATCGTGGTGTATGACCTTTTCAGTGTATTGCTGAACTTGGTTTCAGAATATTTTGTTGAGGAGTTTTGCATCTATGTTCATCAGGGATATCAATCTATAGTTTTATTTTTTTGGCATGTCTTTGCCTGGTTTTGGAATCAGGGTAATGGTCATCTCATAACATGAGCTTGGGAGACTCTCCTCCTTTTGAATTTTTTGGAATAGCTTGAGAAACAGGTGTTAATTCTTTTTTTTTTTTTTTTTGAATGTTTTGTAAAATTCACCTGTGAAGCCATCTGATCCAGGATTTTTGTTTGTGGAGAGCTTGTTGATTACTGATTCAATTTTGTTAGTAGTAATTGCTCTGTTCAGATTTTCTGTTTCTTCTTGATTCATTCTTGGAAGAGTGTTTGTTTCTAGAAATTTATCCATTTCTTCCAGATTGTGTAATTTGTTGGCATATAGGTGCTCACAGTATTTTCTTAAAATTGTTATTATTTCTGTGGTGTTGGTTGTCACTTCTCTTTCATTTCTGATTTTATTTATTTGAGTCCTCTCTTGTTTATCTTGATGAGTCTCATTAAAAGTTTGTCAATTTTGTTTATCTTAAAAATACAGCTCTTGGTTTCATTGATATTTTGTATTTTTCTTTAGCTTCTATTGTGTTTATTTGCACTTTTGAAAAAATTTCCTTCCTTGTACTCACTTTAGGCTTTGTTTACTGTTCTTTTTCTAGTTCCCTTAGGTGTAAAGTTAGACTGTTTATTTGAGATTTTTGTTGTTTCCATTTGCATGAAATATCTTTCTCCATCCTTTTACTTTCAGCCTATGTGTGTTTCGATCTGAGATGGGTCTCTTGTAGATTACATATGTATGGGTCTTGTTCTTTTATCCATTCAGTTACCCTATATCTTTTGATTGGGGCATTTAATTAATTTACATTTAATGTGATTAATGATAGTACATGGTTATTGCCATTTTATTATTCATATTTTTAATCTTTTTTTGTTGGTTTGTTTGTTTTCCCCCTTCTTCTAAAAGAAGTCCTTTTAAAATTTTTGTAACACTGGCTGGTGGTAATGAATTCCTTTAGCTTTTCCTTGTGTGGGAAGCTCTTTATCTGTCCTTCAATTTTAAATGATAGCCTTGCTGCCTAGAGTAACCTTGGTTGTAGGTCCTTGTTGCTTATTACTTAGAATATTTCCTGCCACTTCCTTCCAGCCTGATTCCTTCTAGTGTATTCTTTATTTCTGACTGTATTGTATTCTTCATTTTATGGTTTCTATGTCCTTCTTTATGCTTGGTATCTCTGTTGAAATTCCCACTAAGTTTCTTAAGCATTCTTATAACCAGTGTTTTAAACTTTGTCTCTGGTAGGTTGGTTGCCTCCATTTCATTCAGTTCTTTTATTAGAGGTTTCTCCTGTACTTTTATTTGGGCAATATTTCTTTGTTTCCTTATTCTGGCTCCCTCTCTGTGTTTGTTTCTATGTATTGGGTAGATCTCCTATGTCTCTCAGTCTTTGCCAGATGGCTTTACGTAGTATGGACTGTGTGGTCCAGTGACACAGTCTCTCTGATTACCTGTGCATGTGTTGCTGAAGTGTCAGTTGTGTGTATTCTCGTGTTGTAGTTGAGACTTGATTCCTTTCAGTGCATCAGTGGATGAGAATGACTTCTAGGCTGACTGGCTGTGAGGATTGGCTACACCCACAGTGTATGAGCTACTGTGTGGAGATTGACACCTCAGTATGGGATTTACCCCAGTGGGCTCTTGTGCATGTTGAGGCCACCCTTTGGGTATGCTACTTGTGGGCTAATCTGATAGTCTCTAACGTGTTTTGGGAGGGGCTCCCATGCAGGCCAATTTCAGCCTTGCCTGTGATCAGCCTGAGCTACCTGGTAGGAGCTACAAAACTATATGTTGTTGGTTGCTGCCCATGCTAGACCTGGAGTCATGTGGAGGTTGTCTTGCTGTGTACTGAGGCTGGCTGCCACCAGTATTGGACCTGGGGAAGGCTGGCAAAAGACCCAGGGTCCCCCTAGGCTTTTTGTCACCTGACAGCTGCCTTCAAGACTCAGCTATTGAAAGAACTTTGTTAGGTGCATGGGCCGGGTTAGTTGACCTGGTGTTGAGACTTACCCCAGTGATGCACCACTAGCTGGCTGGGGTGGGGTCCCAAGGAGTCATGAAGCATGGCTGTAGTTTAGTTGTAATTTTGATGTGCTCGTGAGAAGACACAAGCACAGCATTTAACTACTTCACCATTTTGACCAGAAATAACGAACGCGTTATTAAATAGAAGGTGGGGATTCATTTTTTCATTAACATTTGTTTTACTAATTCACATCATTTTTGTATTTTTATTACATATTCTTTAAAATAAAATGATTATCTTACCACAATCCACACAAATCAACTGATATGTTAATTTAGACCAAAAGAAGCTGCTCAAATGAAAACAGTATCATCCAAGATAGTTACGAGTCACATGAGTCAACTCAGGCCTAATTCTCATCATAATTAGCATAAAATGAAACTTGTCACAGAGCAAAGCCTAGTAAGAAGGACTCACATCTATCCTTGTAACCCTTTCTCCCTATGAAACCTTTTATCACCAGAAACAAGTTATGCAGATTTAAAGTTATCCCAAAATTTGTAAACAATAATTCCAATTTAATACTGACCAAGTTTGAAAGTCAATAGGTTATAGATGAAACAGGTTATAATTTACAACTAGAATTTAAGATAAATATCAAGGAAAAGTTCCTTAGATAGTATTTTCTTAATTAATGAAAGTGACTGTGAAATCCCCGTGCATCATCTAAGACTTTTTCCTTTCCCTATATTTTTTCCAATCATATTTTTTTTCAAGTCAACTAAAACTTTTACCATGGTATCACAACTGTTTTTATTTTTTCCATATTGTTTTCTAATCTTTGTGCATATGCAAACACATTTTACAGTTATAATCGCAGAACTTGATATTTTGTTAACTGTATCTTTCAGTTAAAAGTAGGTTTATCATTTCCATATTACAAAATCTTTAATATTATTATTATTTTTAGATTTTTTTTAATTGGGGAAGGGGAACAGGACTTTATTGGGGAACAGTGAATTGTTTTTTCCCCAAGTCAAGTTGTTGTCCTTTCAGTCTTAGTTGTGGAGGGCGCAGCTCAGCTCCAGGTCCAGTTGCCATTGCTAGTTGCAGGGGGCGTAGCCCACCATCCCTTGTAGGAGTCGAACTGGCAACCTTGTGTTTGAGAGCCCACTGGCCCATGTGGGAATCGAACTGGCAGCCTTTGGAGTTAGGAGCGTGGAGCTCCAACCACCTGAGCCACTGGGCCAGCCTCTTTAATATTATTTTTATGGCTGCCTAATATCTCCTAATTTCCTTAAGCATAAGTTTATTATTGAACATTTAGGACATTTCCTTTTTCTTTCTGTTGCTAAATAGATTTTTATATATAATTTTTAAAACTTTTTAAGTGGTTTCGTTGGAATAGCTTTCCAGGACAGAAAATAAGGATCAAAACATGTGAAACTTTTTGTGTTTTTTTCTGTGCTTAATTATTTAATTATTTTACAAAAAGAATGGGTTGATTTACATTGCTCTAGGAATCTGTGAGTGAATCGCTTTTACAAAGACCTCACTACAATTTACTTTTAGCTTTAAATTTTTTCTTATAACAGATATCAACTAATATCTCATTATTAATTGTCAGTGGGGTTGAACATTATTCTATATCTTTATTCTATAGGATTACATGAATTGTCTATTCATCCACTCATATTCTTATCCCATTCTTCCATTTTCTTCCATTTTATAATTTTTTTAAAATTAAAGTTTATTGGGGTGACAATTGTTAGTAAAGTTACATAGATTTCAGGTGTACAATTCTGTAATATATCATCTACATATCACATGATGGGTTTACCCAGAATCAGTTTACCACTCAGAATCTCCTTCCATCACCATATATTTGACTCTGTTTACCCTTTACTAGAACTTCCTCCCCCCTTACCCTCTGATAATCACTAAACTATTGTCTATTTCTATGAGTTATTGTTCCTTCATTTGTTTGTCTTGTTCTTACATTTTTCCCTGTTTTTTAAATTAGTTTCAGGTACACAAAACAATGTAATAGTTAGAAATTTATCATTTATATCCCTCACACTGTGTCAACTCCCTCCCCCCATGCACTAACCCTCTGACATTGCACACAGCCATTACATTTCCACTGTCTCTATTCCTAATGCTGTACTCTGCTTCTTGTAACTATATACATTATATATGCACCTACACACACACACACACACACACACACACACACATATATAAACTTGTGGTTGACATTCATTATTGTTCAGCTTCAGCTTCAGGTGTACAGTGCAGTGATCAGGCATCTACATCATCCCTCAGGTGGTCTCCCTAATGAGACAAGTGTCCATCAGATACCGTACAAAATCTTTACAACATTATTGATTACATTCCCCAAATTAACTTTTGTTACCCTGTGGCAATCTTGTGGTCACTGACTGTGCTTTCTAATCCCCTTACCTTCCCCTTATCCACACCCCTCCTCCCATCTAGCAACCCTCAGTTTTTCCTCTATGTCTCTGAAACTGTTTCTGATTAGTTCATTCATTTATTCTTTTCTTTAGATTCCACATATAAGTGAGATCATATGGTATTTGTCTTTCTCTGTCTGACTTATTTCACTTAACATAATGTTCTCTAGGTCCATCCATGTTGTTGCAAATGGTAAGATTTCTTTCTTCTTTATGGCTGTGTAATACTCCATTGTATAAATGTACCACAGTTTCTTAATCCAGTCATCTACTATGGGCATTTCGGTTGTTTCCATGTCTTGACTATTGTGTATAGTGCTACAATAAACGTAGGAGTGCATAAAGTTTTTTGAATTAGTTTTGGATTTCTCTGGATAGATACCTAGGAGTGGAATTGCTGGATCATAAGGTAGTTCCATTTTCAGATTTTTGAGTTACCTCCATACTGTTTTCCATAGTGGCTGCATCAATCTGCAATCCCACCAACAGTACACAAGGGTTCCCTTTTCTCCACATTCTCACCAGAACTTGTTGTGTGTTGTTTTATTGATGATAGCAATTTTGACTGGGGTGAGGTGGTGTCGCGTCCTGCGGGGCGAAAGTTGTCGGGAGCATGGAGGGCAGCGCAGGGTTAAGAAAAGACTGTAGTCATGAATAGAGTTTAAGCAGACCAACAGACCCCCAATCTCAAGGACTGGAAGCCCTGAATCGGGCCTCACATCAGCTTTTATTATTCGGTGGGGAAGTAAAGAAGATAAAGCTTGTCAATCTCAAGATCTGTGAATCCTATACATCATAATAGGAAATCGATTTAAGTCAGTCATCCTTGCCTGCAGGCAGCTGGAACGAAAGTCTCAACTTCCACAAGGGACAAAACCTAAATGCCTATGAATAGATGGAGAGCACCTCATTGAATCACTTCCCTTGCAGGTTTTGGGAAGGAATGCAGCCACAGAGACTGAAGCTTTCCTTAGCCTGAGGAAGTTGGGGAGCTTTGCCAACTTCTGTGAACCCCGTGGGTTCTCCTGTTGGTCTCCACGTGACTGCGTCTGGCTTGAGTTGTTCCTTCCTTGAGGAATCTCAGTCATCATTGACTGTCCAGTCATCTTTCTGGGACCAAACAGAGGGGCATAAGGTGCAAACACAAATATTTAGCCAAGTCCCTGAAAGGATCCATCTTACAGACTCTCCTTTCTTTGGGGGCAGGTTCAAGAAAACAAACTGTTAAGCTGCTGCGTGGTGACAAGGTGGTATCTCATTGTGGTTTTTATTTGCATTTCTCTGATGGGTAGTGAGGTTGAGCATTTTTTCATATGTCTGTGTGCCATCTGTGTGTCCTTTTTAGAAAAATGTCTCTTCATGTCCTCTGCCCATTTTTTAATTGGGTTGTTTGTTTTTTTTGAGTTGAGTTGAGTGAGTTTTTTTTTTTTTATAAATTTGGAATATTAACCCCTTATCTGATATATCATTGGCAAATGTCTTTTCCCATCCAGTAGGAACCTTTTTGTTTTATTGATGGTTTCCTTTGCTGTGAAAAAACTTTTTAGTTTGATATAGTCCCACATGTTTATTTTTTCTCTTACTTCCCTTGCCTGAGAGGACATATCAGTAAAAATCTTACTCTGGGTAATGTCTGTAAAGTTTCTTCCTATATTTTCTTCTAGGAATTTTATAGTTTCAAATCTTATATTTAAGTCTTCATGCCATTTTGACTTTATTTTTGTATGTGGTGTAAGGAGGTGGTCCCCCTTCATTTTTTTTTTTTTTTTTTGCATGTGTCTGTCCAGGTTTCCCAGCACCATTTATTGAATAAACTGTCTTACCCCACCATAAATTCTTGATTCCATCGTCGTAGATTAAATGACCATATAGGCATAGATTTATTTCTGGGCTCTCTATTCTGTTCCATTGATCTATGTGTCTGTTTTTATGCCAATACCATGCTGTTTTGATTACTGTCATCTCGTAGTATAATTTGATGTCAGGTATCATTATACCTCCCACTTTGTTCTTATTTTTCAAGATTGCCTAGGCTATACAGGGTATTTTATGGTTCCATATAAATTTTAGGATTATATGTTCTATTTCTGTGAAAAATGTCCTTGGTAGTTTGATAGGAATTGTGTTGAATATGTATATTGCCTTAGGCAGTATGGACATTTTAACGATATTAATTGTCCCTATCCAGGAACATGTTTCCATCTATTTGTATCTTCTTTTATTTCTCTCTTTAGTGTCTTCTAATTTCCTGAGTACAGATATTTTATTTTTTTGGTTAAATTTATTCCCAGGTATTTTAGTCTTTGAAGCAATTATAAATGGGATTGTTTTCTTAATTTCTCCTGATATTTTATTATTGGTATATACAAATGCAACTGATTTCTGAATATTAATTTTGTATCCTGCTACTTTACTAAATTCATTTACCATCTCTAATAGTTTCTTGGTGGAGTCTTCAGGGTTCTTTATATATGGTATCATGTCATCTGCATATAATGACAATTGTACTTCCTCCTTACCGATTTGGATGCCTTTTATTTTTTTTTCTTGTCTGATTGCTGTGGCTAGAACTTCCAGCACTGTGTTGAATAGAAGTGGAGAAAGTCGGCAACATTGCCTTGTTTCTGATCTTAAGGGGAATGGTTTTAGCTTTTCCACATTGAGTGTAATGTTAGCTGTGGGTTTATCACATGTGGCCTTTATTATGTTGAGATATGATCCCTCTATTCCCACTGTCTTAAGCGTTTTTGTCATAAATCACTGCTGGATTTTGTCAAATGCTTTTTCTGCATCTATTGATATGATCATATGATTTTTATTTTTCATTTTATTGATGTGGTGTATCACATTAATTGATTTCTGGAGGTTGAACCACCCTTGCATAACAGGAATGAATCCCACTTGATCATGGTGTATGATCTTTTTAATGTATTGCTGAATTCTGTTGGCTAATATTTTCTTGAGGATTTTTGCATCTATGTTCATTAGAGATATTGGCCTGTAGTATTCTTTCTTTCAGTGTCTTTGTCTGATTTTGGGATCAGGGTGATAGTGGCCTCATAAAAAGTGTGTGGTAGACTTCCCTCTTTCTGAATTTTTTGGAAGAGCTTGAGGAGAATAGGTGATAATTCTTTTTTAAATGTTTTGTAAAATACATCTGTAAAGCCATGTGGTCAAGAGCTTTTGTTTGTTGGGAGATTGTTGATTACTGATTCAATTTCCCTGCTGGTAATCAGGTTTTCCGTTTCTTTTTGAGTTAGCCTTGGAAGGTTGTATGCTTCTAGAAAATTGTCCGTTTATTCAGGAGTGTCAAATTTGTTGGCATATAGTTGCTCATAGTAATTTCCTAATTTTTTTTTTTTTGTATTTCTGTGGTGTCTGTTGTCACTTCTAATGTTGCATTTCTGATTTTGTTAATTTGGGTCCTCTCTCTCCTTTTTTTTGATGAGTCTGGCTAAAGGTTTGTCGATTTTGTTTATCTTCTTAAAAACCAACTCTTGGATTCATTGATTTTTTGCATTGCTTCTGGTTTCTATTTCATTATTTTCCTCTGAACTTTATTATCTCCTTCCTTGTACTTCCTTTGGGCTTATTTTACTGTTCTTTTTCTAGATACCTTAAGTGTGAAGATAAACTGTTGATTCGTGATTTTTCCTGTTTTTTTTTTAGGTAGGCCTGCAATGCTATGAATTTCCCTCTTAGGACTGCTTTCGTGGTATCCCATAGATTTCGGGTCGTCGTGTTTTCATTTTCATTTGTCTCGAGATATCTTTTGATTTCTTCCTTGATCTTGTGGTTGACCCATTCATTATTTAGTAACATGTTATTCAGCCTCCATGAATTGGTGTGTCTTCCAGTTTTTTCCCCCTGTAGTTCATTTCTAATTTCATAGCACTGTGGTCAGAGAAGACAACTGGTATGATTTCAATTTTCTTAAATTTATCAAGACTTGTTTTGTGGCCTAACATGTGTTCTATCTTGAAAAATGTTCCATGTGTGCTTGAGAAGAACGTGTATTCTGCAGCTTTGGGGTGACATGCTCTGAAAATATCGATTAAATCCAACTTGTCCAATGTGTCATTTAAGGCAGTTGTTTCCATATTGATTTTCTGTCTTGAAGACCTGTCCCTTGTTGTCAGAGGTGTGTTGAAGTCCCTTACTATGGTAATGTTACTGTTGATCTCTGTCGTTATGTCAGTCAATATCTGTTTTATATATTTAGGTGCTCCTACGTTGGGTGCATAGATGTTTACTAGGGTAATGTCTTCTTGTCGGATCGATCCCTTTATTATTATATAGTGCCCATCTTTATCTTTAACATAGTCTTCATTTTAATGTCAGATATAATTATTGCAACTCCAGCTTTTTTTTCATTTCCATTTGCATGGAATATCTTCCTCCAACCCTTCACTTTCAGCCTGTGTGTGTCTTTTGATCTGAGGTGAGTCTCTTGTATCCAGCATATACAAGCGCCTTGCTTTCTTATCCAACCAGCCACCCTATGTCTCTTGATTGGAGCATTTAATCCATTTACATTTAAAGTGATTATTGATAGGTACATAGTTATTGCCCTTTTTAAATTTGTAGTTAGATTGTTTTCATCTTTCTTGTATTTACAGAAGTCCTTTTAGTATTTCTTGCAATGCTGGCTTGGTAATAAATTCCTTTAGCTTATTCTTTTCTGTGAAGCTGTTTATCTCTCCTTCAATTTTAAATGATAGCTTTGCTGGATAAAGCAATGTAGGTTGTAGGCCTTTGTTTTCCATCACTTTGAGTATCTCTTGCCACTCCCTCCTGGCCTGCAATGTTTCTGTGAAAAAGTCATTTGATAGTCTTATAGGAGTTCCCTGTATGTACCCCACTGTCTTTCTCTTGCTGCTTTTAGGATTCTCTTTTTATCTTTAACCTTTACCATTTTAACTATAACGTGTGTTGGTGTGGACCTGTTTGGGTTTATCCTGGTTGGAACTCTCTGCACTTCCTGGGCTTGTATGTTGGTTTCCTTCACCAGATTAGGAAAGTTTTCAGACATTATTACTTCAAAAATGTTCTGGATCCCTTGCTTCCTCTCTTCACCTTCTGGTATTCCTATGATGTGCATGTTTCTGCACTTGATGTTATCCCAGAGGTCTCTTAAACCATCTTCATTGATTTTTATTCTTTTTTCTTTTTGTTGTTCCGTTTGGGTGATGTCTGCTATCTTGTCTTCTAATTTGCTGATTCGATCTTCTACTTCATCTAACCTGCTGGTAATTCCTTCAAGTGCGTTCTTTATTTCAGTTATTGTATTCTTTAGTTCTAACTGGTTGTTCATTATGATTTCTCTATCCTTCTTTATGTCATCTCTAAGCTCCTTAAACATTCTTATCACCAGTATTCTGAACTCTGTTTCCGATAGGTTGGTTACCTCTATTTCATTTGGTTCCAATTCTGGAGGTTTCTTCTGTTCTTTTATTTGGGACATGTTTCTTTGTTTCCCCATTCTGGCTGACTCTCTGTGTTTGCTTCGATGTATTAGGTAGATCCTCTAGGGTTTTTAGTTTTTGCTGGGTTGTCTTATGTAGTATGTGTCATTTATATTTGACTTGCACCACTTCCTTCTTCTCCTCTGCATGTGCTCCAAAGGTGACTCTTGTGTTGTGTAATTGTTGTGTTAAATTTGATCTTTAATTGCTTTTAGCTTTGAGTAGGTGGGATTGACTCCTAGGCTAACTAGTTGTGAGACGTGGCTCTGCCCACAGCAGGATGTTCTGCTGTGTGAGGTTTCACCGCTTAAATGAGGCTTGACCTCTATGGGTTCTTGTGCCTGTAGAGAATTCCCTCTGGGTGTGTCACTTGTGGGTCAAACCTGGTAATACTCTGGTTTGGTCTGGAGTTGGCTTTTGGGTGTGTTGAATCTTGTGCCTCTTGTGCTTGGCCCTTCAAGTAATCCTTGCATGAGTCTCTTAGCTCTTCTGTGTGATGAGCAGAGAGTCCTTTGATGGGTTATAGATGTTCAGTTTGTGGTAAGCTCTGGAGGAGAACTGAAGAAATCCGCCTCGATGCTGCCATTCCTATGATGTCACCCCCGTTTTTTCAGGTTTATATACCACATATCAGTTAAATCACATGGTTCTCAACTTTTTTCTATCTTACTTATTTTGCTTAGCATTATAATCTCAAGATCCATCCATGCTGTTGCAAATGATACTATTTCATCTTTTCTTATGGCTGAATAGTATTGCATTATGTATACATACCACCACTTCTTTATTCATTCATCTATTGAAGGACACTTTGGTTGTATCCATGTCTTGGCCGCCATAAATAAAGCTGCAATGAACATTGGAGCACATATGTCTTTATGGATAAATGTTTTCAGATTTTTTGGGTAGATACTCAGGAGAGGGGTTACTGGGTCATATCGTAATTCTATTCTTAATTTTTTGAGGAACCTCCATACTGCCTTCCATGTCAACTGCACCAATCTGCATTCCCATCAACAATATATAAGAGTTCCTTTTTCTCCACAGCCTCTCCAACACTTGTTGCTATTTGTCTTGTTGATGATAACTATTCTAACTTGTGTGAGGTGATATCTCATTTTGGTTTTTATTTGCATTTCTCTGATGATTAGTGATGTTGAGCATTTTTTCTTATGTCTGTTAGCCATTTATATGTCCTCTTTGGAGAAATGTCTCTTCAGGTCCTCTGCCCATTTTTCAATTGGATTGTTTTTTGTCATTGTTGTTAGGTTGTATGAGTTCCTTATATATTTTGGGTATTAGCCCCTTATCAGAGGAGTTGTTTGCAAAAATCTTCTTCCATTCGGTTGGTTGCCTCTTTGTTTTGTCGTGCAGAAGCTTTTAAGTTTGATATAGTCCCATTCATTTATTTTAGCTTTTACTTCCCTTGCCTTTGGAGTCAAAATCTTAAAATGGTCTTTGAACTCGAGGTCCATAAGTTTAGTACCTATATTTTCTTCTATGTAGTTTATTGTTTTAGGTCTCATGTTTAGGTCTACAATTCATTTTGAGTTAATTTTGGTACATGATGACAGGTAGCATTCTAGTTTCATTCTTTTGCATGTGGCTTTCCTATTCTCCCAGCACCATTTATTTAAGAGGCCTTCTTTTCTCCATTGTATGTTTTTTGCTTCTTTGTCCATATTTACATGGGTTTGTTTCTGGGTTCTCAATTCTATTCCATTGGTCTGTATGTCTGTTTTTCCTGCCAATATCACACTGTTTCGATTATTGTTGCCCTATAGTACAAACTAAAGTCAGGGAGTGTGATACCTCCAGCACTGATCTTTTTTCTTAGGATTGCTTCGGCTATTCGGGGTGTTTTGTTGTTCCAGACAAATCTAATTACTTTTTATTCCATTTCTTAAACTAATGCCATTGGGATTTTGATGGGGATTGCATTAAATCTATATATTGCTTTGGGTAATATGACCATTTTAACTATGTTGATTCTTCCAATCCATGAACATGGAATGTCTTTTCATTTCTTTGTGCCTTCTTAAATTTCTTTTTAAAATGTCTTATAGTTTTCAGTCTGTAGATCTTTCACATCCTTGGTTAAGTTTATTCCTAGGTATTTTATTGTTTTTGTTGCAATGATAAAGGAATGTAAAAATTTCTTTTTCTGAAATTTCATTTAGTGTATAGGAATGCAATGAACTTTTGTATATTGATTTTGTAGCCAGCAACTTTACTATATTCATTTATGGTTTCTCATAGCTTTTTGGTAGAGTCTTTAGGGTTTTCTATATATAGGATCATGTCATCTGCAAAAAGTGACAAGTTAACTTTTTCATTCCCAATTTGGATGCCTTTTATTTCTTTTTCTTGCCTGATTGCTCTGACTAGGACTTCCAATACTATGTTGAAAAGCAGAGGTGATAGGGGACAGCCCTGTCTTGTTGCTGAACGTAGAGCAAAGGGCTTCAGTTCTTCACCATTAGCAATGGTATTAGGTGAGAGTTCGTCATATATGGCCTTTATTGTGTTAAGGTATTTTCTTTCTATAGTCATTTTATTAAGTGTTTTAATCATAAATTGAAGTCATATCTTATCAAACGCTTTTTCTGCATCGATTGATATAATCATATGATTTTTGTCCTTTATTTTGTTAATGTGGTGTGTCACATTGATCGATTTGCATATGATGAACTATCCTTGTATTCCTGGGATGAACCCCACTTGGTCGTGATGTATAATATTTTTAATGCTTTGTTGCATTTGATTTGCTAGAATTTTGTTTAGGATTTTTGCATCTGTATTCATCAGAGATATTGACCTGTAATTTTCTTTTTGTGTGTTATCCTTACCAGGTTTTGTTGGCCTCATAAAATAAGTTAGGGAGTATTGTCTTCAGTTTTTTGGAAGAGTTTGAGTAGGACAGGTATTAGATCGTCTTTCAATGTTTGGTAGAATTCACTAGTGAAGCCACCTGGTCCTGAAGTTTTGCTTTTGGGAAGGTTTCAGATGACTGATTCAATTTCCTTACTGGTGATCATTCTGTTTAGATTTTCAGTTCTTCATGATTCAACCTTGGAAGGCTATATGTTTCTAAGAACTTGTCCATTTCTTCTAGGTTATTGAATTTTGTGGTATATAGTCCTTCATAGTATTCTTGGATGATCCTTTGTATTTCTGTGGCATCCATGGTGACTTCCACTGTTTCATTTCTGATTTTGTTTAACTGTGTCTTTTCTCTTTTATCTTAGTGAGTCTAGCCAAGTGTTTGTCAATTTTATTAATCTGTTCAAAGAACTAGTTCTTTGTCATATTAATTTTCTCTATTGTCTTTTTGTTCTCTATTTCATTTAGTTCTGCTCTGATTTTATTATTTCCTTTCTTCTGCTGACTGTGGGTTTCTTTTTCTAGTTCTTCTTTCCTAGTTTCTAGGGATATTCTTTTTCTAGTTCTTTATGGTGTAATGTGAGGTTATTTATCTGGGATTTTTTTTGTTTCTTGAGATAGGCCTGCAAGATATAAATTTCCCTCTTAAAACTAGTTTCGCTGCATCCCCAAAATTTTGGTAGAATATATTTTCATTGTCATTTGTTTCTCTTTCCATTTTTAAAAAGGTCTTTTTACTAGGTTGCTTGAGCCATGGACGTAAATCTCTTAACTAACCTCAATGCAAAAAGGCAATGAAAGCAGAATCAGCACAAACTTACCATGTTGCCTTAGGGAACTGGGCTGTCACCAGTAACACATTAACAGAAGAATAATCTCTTCAAGGGAAATGCTGTCCACCTAACCTCATCAGTCATTAGAAGAAAATGTGTTACTGTTGATTTGAGTGCTTTGCTTCATTAGGTAGGTGTAAATTTTTCTTTTAAATCACCAGGTAATATTTCAACAAACACAGTGACTGGTCATTAATGATGAAACATGTTAAATTTAATTAAGCATCTCACTAAGGAGTAGGGAAAACCTATGCAGCTCATTAATCATGAGCCACCTGATTTACACATTGTTCAGTACTCATAGAAGTATAAAGGTTATTACTGCATTTTCTGAAGTATTGGGTGGGGGGCATGGTCATATTATTTGACATCACAGAGAAGGGCGACCTCATAGAGCACCCAGTGTTCAGGGGCCTGAGCCATCCTGAAGTCCACAGTTGCAATATAGCTCAAGTCCATTCAGGCTAGCCTCTTGTAGATGGGGCAGGAGAAAAACCGAGGATCTCTTAGAGTGTTGTTTTCTGCATAAATCCTTATTACAGGCATCAACTCAAAGAACACTTTTGATGAGTTTCATGTTTCTCTTGTCCCAGCCAGCACCTTCAAGATATAAGCCATAGATATAGACACCCTATGTGGGAGGGGCAGAAATGTGGCCCATCATCCACTTGGTGACTTTGTTGCAAAGCACGATATTGTCCAGAGTTGATCTGGCCTTTGTTGATCTGAGTTATCTCCTGTCACATTGCAGTTAAAAATCCTTGGGCTTAAAAAAGCCTGTCATCCAGGAGCAATGGAGTTGGTAAAACCCACGAGTTCAACTCGCAGTTTCTTTCCATATGTTCAGTAAACCAGAAATTCAACATTCTTATATACCATGATGCCTTGGACTCCAGAAGAGGGATGGTGACTCGGGATGTGCCAGAGACAGGGAATATCTGAGTTGTTTGGAGGGACAGTGTAGAATCCTCCTCTGGTGCTTCCTACAGGTGGGCGCCATTTTCCTGTGTCGGGCACTCATGTAACAACTATTTACTGAGTGCTTATATGTGCCAAACAGCATTCTAGGCAGTAGAACCCAACAATGAACAAGACAGACAGTATCATTGCCCTCAAGGGCCTTATGTTTTGGTGAGGAAGACAGACAAGAAGAGAATGATAGCAGCAGATACCAGAGATACCAGAGAATGATACCAAAGAATGATACCAGCAAGCACATCGAGTGCTCAGTAGAGGACATATGGGATCTAGGTAACATGGAAACATCATTATTTCATCTATGATGGAAGTAAGCAATGAGCCTCCTTGGGGAAGTGAGTTAATGGGTAGAACTGGTGGGTAATTTGGGGCAGTTGGGGAGGTAGTAAAAAGAGAGAGTTCCAGAAAAACAGAACAGCTTGTGGGAAGGTAGGAAGCTGAGACAGAGAATGGTTAGTTTGAGCAGCTAGGTGACATTACGAGTAGAAAGTCAAAAGAGAAAAATAAGGCTGTAATGGTGGGCAGGAGACAGACCATAAATGACCTTATAAATAATTTTAAAGAGACAGGAGGGTATGAAAAGATTTTAAGCAGGAGAGTGACATGACTAGATTTTTCTACTAGAAAAATTCCTATGCTGAGACCATCAGAAAAGGGTGGTCTGGGATAAAGCCAGACACAGGAGGTAGAGTTCTCCATCAATTCAACTCTTAGAGCTCATCCTGGCTCATATTTGGGTTTGGGGGTTAGGAAAGACAATAAAAGAAATCAGACCACTCTCTTTATGAAGGGTTTTTAAATAACAAAAAATATTCTCAGCTAGCATTCTTTTGCACCCTCACTCTT
This sequence comes from Rhinolophus hipposideros, assembly GCF_964194185.1. Taxonomy (NCBI): domain Eukaryota; kingdom Metazoa; phylum Chordata; class Mammalia; order Chiroptera; family Rhinolophidae; genus Rhinolophus; species Rhinolophus hipposideros. The sequence goes on along the minus strand of NC_138070.1, from coordinate 28,950,081 downwards.
TACGTGTGTTTCTTAAATACTTTGTCACCCATGAGTGTGCATCATCTTGCACATGCAGTGAAGAACAAATGAGAAGAATATGGTTCCAAATGTGGTATGCGAGGTGCTAATTTCTCTTCTCCATGGTGTCTCATCACCTTCGCTGGCCCTAGTTATGCCAAACTGCCACGGATGTGCTGGAGCCAACCATACCAGCTTGCCAGAGCTGAGGGCTGGTTGTTTGCATCTCTTCCCAACTGCATGATCAGTGACATCACATTCAAGTTTGAAATTGGGCATTGGGAGAGTACTTATAGCATGGAAATCAAGCAAAGCCTGCTACAATTCAGGGCTTTTATTCTTCCTACATAGCTGGTTGTTAAACATTTACCTGCCTGCCACTCATTAGTGAAACTACAGGCTAGCAGCCTAAAGGTCTGATGGTGAGGGACTTCTGTTGTAGTCGTGTGAAGCACTGTGTTGGCTAATTCCTTTCTAATAGAGGCATGTGATTTCTCCCCAAATCAGCATGGCTGGTTTTGAACTTATCTGAGTTTGAATTGGTTGCTCTTTTCCTACCCACCTCAGCTTTCTAGGTGTCACTGATTTTAAAGACAACACAGGTAAAGGTGCTAGGGGAGAATATGTCTGTTCAGACAGTCCTCCATCCTCACCATGAGTTGACATCCTGCACTTCCACTGGTGTAAATCCTGTTGTTTGGGTCATTCTTCAGTCTGGGGACTGACTTCCCCATCCTTCCTCTGATTTTATCTCCATCACCCACTTGGGATGCTTTCGTATGGGAACAGAGATGGAGAAAGGAAAATAACATAGCTTTGCTCATTATTTACCACTTGGAAGATGGTTAGTAGATTACATAATCAACTTGGTATGATAGAAAGAGTTCTTGATGTGAAATTAGAAGACGTGGGCTTGAATCCATGCTTCCCCATTTATCAGTCATGTAACTAATCCAAATTCCCTAATGTCTTTAAAGTTCAGCTTTCCTTATTCGTCAATGGGGATGGTAATAATACCTAACACAGAAGGTTATTCTGAGGATGGCACATGGACACTCATCACTGTGTTAATTCCTTTCCTTCTTTAGATATTTTCTAGAGCTAGTGTAATTTTCCCCCCTCCCTGCCCCAACTCTGATTCAAGCCATTGTTCTCAGTCTAGTTGTGGAGGATGCACCTCCCTGGCCCATGTTGTTATTATGAGCCTTGCACTCCCACACAGGTGAGACAGTTGGTCACCAGCCGTCGGCCGTTGGTTGACCACTCACAGCAGTTCTCACAGGCTGCCAGCTACTCATGCTGGCTGCTGGCCACTCATGTTGGCCGCCGGCTGCTCAAGGCAGCACATGGTAGCCCACGGCAGCCTATGGCAGCTCACACCATTCTCCGGCTGCTCATGGCAGTCCAGGTCCAAGTTGAGCCATTGTTCACAATCTTAGCTATAGAGGGCGCAGCTCACTGGCCCATGTGAGAATCAAACCGGTGACCTCAGTGTTAGGAGCATAGCACTGCAACCACCTGAGCCACTGGGACACCCCTGGTGTAATTTTTGCTATGTGAAGTTCACATGTTTGCTCTGAAGAGATAATGGAGTGCCAGTTATAAGCATACACAATTCCAAATTTGCCTAGGGTCAATGCCAAGGTCAATATCTGAGTATCTGCTTTGGCTACAGGCCAAGGAGAGTGGGTCATTTAATGTAAAGGCTAGTCCCATGGCCTCTGAAAATGTTCTGAGGAGAGGGGTCCACACAGGACTGGTTGGAAGTTTTCAAAATGCCACCAGAGATTTGGTTTGCATGGTAGGACTACGGGAATTTTCTCATTGCTCTAGTTTTACACTTTCTGTAATAATAATAGAATTTGTGCAGCCAGGTCCTTTTGCTGGAGGTTGTTCTCTACTAGCTTCTGGTGGAGCAGGGAGGAAGAAATGGATGGGCCTCAAGGCCTGAAACTAACAGAATTATCTCAGGTCTATAATCATTTCTGCTATAGGAGAAGGTCTGATGCTTGCTCAGGCTGAGTGTTGCCCCCTTGTCCCAAATACTACCACACCTGTCTTCCCCAGGTCAAGTATATAACTTCCCAAGGGGTCCCAAGAGTATCATAAAGCAACACATCACCAGAGAATTAGAGCAGGTGATGTTATTTAGCTCACACTTTTTGCCACCTCACCCACCTGATAGTGGGTGAGGGACGAGAGATGGGACAAGACCTCATTACTCAGGGCTTTGCAGAGAGTCCCTGACAAAACTCCTGTATTATTTTAGTTCTTGACATCTCAGTCCCTCATCATGTTCTTCCACAGCCCTCTCCTGAAACCGTCATCTTTCATTTGGGACACACATCCCCATGTGAGAATGTATCTCTTTGAGCCTTCCAGAGCCTGTTGCCCCCACCATCAGCTGGATGACAGTGTAGTCCTCTTGTATGTAGGCACTATGGTTCTGAAGGGGCCATGGATAGGCAGGAGAATGGTGGGTCTCTCAACCTCTGTTTGGGGAGCTTTATGAGAGAAGTGTGCTTTTACTGAAGCCCTATTAGAATCAAACAGGGCATGAGAAATGTTGATTCTGCTTTAGACTGATGCAATGGAAGGTCAGAGTAGTGGTGGCTGAGATAAAGGGATTGTGGAAGTGGAAGGCTGGAGATTTCAGTCTTACTGCAGGCACCAGAATATGTAGACGAGAAATTCCCAGAAGGAATACAAAGCACCAACTAACAGATGAAAATACATCATCCTCACTAATCATCAAAGAATGCAAAATAAAATAGGATAACAAGAATTCCTGGAAACTAACTCATGGAAAAACAGAAGTATAAAAAGATGTTTGCACAAAGATGTTTATTGCAGTATTGTTTGTAGTAGTAAACAATCGGACAATATGGAAATAATGAAACATATTATGGGACATCTATACAATGAATACCATAGCAGGCATTAAAGCAATGGGTTAGCTTTAAGTGTCCTGAAAAGGAAACAGGTCCTTGCTACATTAAACAATTTGTATAATATATCCCTCTTCATGTAAAAGATTTCTATGTGGAGTGCGTGTTTGTGTGTGTAAAAGAGTGGAGGGTACATACCAAATCGTTGAGAGTAGATATTTCAGGGGATTGAGATTAAGAAGAAGTGTGGGAGGAGCTATTAATTTTCACTTTGTATACATTTTATTGTTTGAATTTTTATAATAAAGGCTAAAAATAGATATTTACAAAACAGAATATGTAATTCCATCCTCATATTGATCTCTTAGAGCTAGAAAACTCAGACCTTAACTCATATCTTGGAAGACAGTCTGGTGGGGACCAGTTAGGTGCAGTGGGATAATGCAGGTGGGGATCTGGAACTAGTTCTGCTCCCTCAAGTGGGGAAAATCATATGAAGACAGTATGCAGGTCCTGGGGAGCTCCTATCGGCCAGGCAGAGCATGGTATCAGGTGAGTATACCCCTATGGCAGTCATACTGGGGTGATTCAGTGTGGGACTCAGCAGAGGTGATGTTATTCCAAGACCTCAGAAAGTGGGCAGGCAACATTTGGAAGCAGAGCCTTAGACACCTGTGACAAGGTTGACACCTAGATGAATGGGAGAGGAGTCTGGAAAGAGCAAGACTAGAGAGATCAGGATTTCCTAGAGGGATCAGTAAGTTTAGCATGGAGAGAAACAGAGAGAGCCAGTCACCAGAAGTACAAGCAGGAGTAAGGTGGCAGGTTGCTGGCTGGTATCAACAATACCTGATACCGAAGGTAACTCAGTGCTCATTCCCAGTATGTTCAGATTAAGTCTAAGGGCAGGTGGGGCTTGGCCATTAAGTGAGAGTCAGATGGACCCAGGTCAGGAGAAGCAGGGCTATAGAATCTCAGAATGAGGCATTGCCCCCCATGGCTGTGGCCTGGAATGGCAACTGACGCCTACCTCCCACTCTGAAGCCTGTCTATCTCTATGAAGCCCCTCTATCTCAGAGGGGTCCCTTCTGAACTGTACGTACACATGTCAGTTCTCTGCCTTTTTGCAACCAGGCTGCTGGGCAGGACTGGCCACTGGAGCCCTGCCCATGACTCTAGGGGATGAACGTCCCAGGCCTGGGAGAAGGCAGTGCCTGAGTGGTCCGCCTAACTACGCTGCTGCAGGCTGCCAGTGCTGCCTCTTCACTGCCTTCTGTTCATTGTCTCCTAACCACAGGCCTGGAGGAGTTAACTGAGTGGAAAGTCAGTAAAACAAGCTGGCGTTTCTCCCATTGGCACCCTGACAACCTCCACACCGTGGGAACCTTTATCCAGGAGGCTCCTCTAGGAACAAGCCTCCTCACAGGTGCTCACAGCTGAGGCCTGCCTCTGTTGTCAGCTGTCCCAGAGTGTCCTGCTTGGCAAGTTCTGATGGCTGGGTGGGGAGGGAGGTGTCAGAGCTGCAGCAACAGCTTCTGTGTAGGTGAGTGCTCTTTCAGCCTCACCGCTCCTTACAACAGTTGGTCTCCTCTCCCCTCCGCACAGAATGGCAGAAGAGGCAGGGAGAGAGCCCTGGAGTGGGAGTCAGAGCTCTGAGTCCTAGCGTGGCCCTTGCTGGCTGTGTGGTCATTAACTTCTCGGACTCAGGGAGCACAGCTGTAAAATGAGAGTTACATGCTGTCTACCACACAGGCATATAACTCACCTGAAGTTTACTCAGTCCTCCTAAGATGCTAGGCACTGGGGTTCTATATTCCCTGCTTGATTTTGTTCAGAACTTGCATCACCTCCTAACACACAATACAGTCTACTCATTTGTCATGTCAATTTTGTCTCTACCACTAGAAAGAATGTTTCACAAAGAGAAAGATTTTGGCATAATTTGTTCACTGTGCTTAGAACAGTGTTTGGCACATAAGAGATGCTCAAAACTATCTGTTGAATGAATGACTGAATGAGTAAATAGATATCCTACTGAGTCCTCAGAACAACCCTATGAAATGAGTGTTGTTAGCATCTCCACTGCACAGATGAGAAACTTGACACACAGGGAGGAAAATCATGTTCATAAAGTCATAGATGCGTGTGTGGTGGGGCTGACATGCAAAGGAGGCAGTTTAACTTTAGAGTCTGGTCTATTCAGTTCTCTGAGTAAAACAATGTACATGAAAGTGTTGGATGAATTGTAAAGTGCTGTGTAAACGAAAAGTGTTATAACAGTAACTACACCTTTCATTTACTTGATGATCTAAAAACAAACTTCATTATGCATAGTGTCTTCTAGCCTCCTCCTTCAGCCTTCACACTCCCCCTGTTTTACAGAGCATGGTTAACTGTCAACTTTTTGCTAGTATTTATTTTGTATATTATCCATAGCCAATCTCCAATCCAAGGTTTATCCAGACCACCCAACACATTTCTCTGCCACCTCCCATCACTGTCAGCTGGTGGGGAGTGAGCTTGGGAGGTTACAACTGCATTTTATTACCAGCCTGAGCCAGACTTGGTTAGAGAGTGAAATCCTGTAAGAGATACGTTACACTCCAAAGCCAAAAGAGATGTTTGAGGTATATTTTGCTCAGATATATTCCCTCTTCGCACTATCCTTGTCACCTGTGAATTAATTGTCAATCTTTAAATATATACTTACTCATCTACTCTGTTTCCATCCAGTATTAACTTCCACTTTCTTCTTGCCCTAGATTGCATCTCCAGAGCCTTTCTCACAGTCAACTGTACCTTCCTTCGTGTCTGCATGGTCTGCTGTCCCCTCTCTACTTCTGACTTTCTCTGAGTCACATACCACAACATTTTCCTCTGCTTCCAGGGCACGGATGTCCTGGTTGGGAACCGGGCTTGAGGGAAGAGGACCTGGGTGGTTGATGAGGGACACGGGAAAACAAACGCAGGAAGGAGAAAAGCTAGAGTACATGTCTCCCTTTCCACCCAAGTTCTCTGTTAAGCAGCTTGTTTCCCTGCGTTCCTGAGAAAAGCCTTTCAAAGATTGTCGCTGCTTCCTTGGTGGTCAGAGAACACTGGGGACAGGGTGGTGTAGAAGTGGGGTCTCCACCTTCCTGACAGGGAAAGTGGTGCTTGCCTACAGCCTCCTGGGAGCAGGTGTTCATCTGGGCCAGTCCTGAGGGGTGCTCAGCGTCAGGCACCCAGGGGCAGGGGCTGGACGGAAAGCAAGAGTTTCAGAGAGGCTTGGATTCAGACTGGCTTTGATTTCAGGTGTACACCACTGGTCATTGAACATCTCTGAGCCTCAGTTTCTCCAGGTGTAAAATCACTCTTCTCAGGGTTGTGAGGAGCAAAAGAGATGGCCCGTAAAGTACCCTACCAACAAAGTGCATTCATGTAAGTTCTAAGAGTAACAAGATGGATAAAGGTTTACTTATCGGCATTTCCCTTAGAAGGAAGGGGGAAGCTGGTTTGTTGGGGAAATACTTTGATCCGAGCTGAAATTTAGGGGAACTTGGACTTGAATGGAATGTGCTCCACAAGCCTGGGGAAGGTGTGTACCTTATATTAGGGGAGTGTGGGGAAGGGGGTGCTAAAAGTCTTCAAGGTGCATGAATTGACCGCGCTCCTCCCCTCTCCCCCCTGTTTAGTTTCTCTGAATTCACAAAGTGCTTGTATATAAGTGAATTGTTTGTGGCAGTTGCGGGCTGGGCTAATATCTGGGTTGCTGTGGGGTAGAACAGAGGTAACATGCACCAATGAGGTACCAGGTGACAAGAGAACCACGAAGAGGTAAGCACAGGAATTCACAGAAACTGTGGGAAGGACTTGGGACTCCTATAGACCAAAGAATTGGGCTTTGGATCAGGTTCAACAGAATATTTGTGGGCTAGGGAGTTACAGTGGACATCTTGTAACTTTCTACCCCATCATCAACATCATTTTCATGTAGGAGAGAGAGAGAAACAGGGTCCAATTAAGAGCTTTGCTCAGTCAAGGTCATATAGCACCAATGGTGATTTTAAATTCCCTGTCGCCTGCTTCCAAGCTGGTTTTAAATTCCCTGTCGCCTGCTTCCAACCCATGGCTGCACCCTCTGAGCCAGACCATCTGTCCATCATGAAAGGCTTGTGGTCTCAGGTAACAGATGAGGAATTTAATCTCAAGAGGTTGCACAATCTCCCCAAAGTCAGACCTGGGCTTAATGCAGGGTGCTTAGCATGAGCAGGAGATGCCAGCAGGGAACAGGACACTGACTGTGCCTTCAGGGCCATGGGGCGCTGTTTTCCTTTCAGACAAATCACTTGGCTTATCTGGGATGATCACCCTTACTAATCCTGTCTGCTAATTGTACTAGTTTCCCCTCTATGCAAATGGATTAGAATTACTGTGGCAGAGCTGGGGACAGGACCCAGGAGTTCTGCTCCCACACCCCTGCTTTGACTTCAAGGCTGCACCTGTTTTGTTCTTGCGGATCCTGGTTTCGTTTGGTCACACTTCAAAGCATAATCTCACACATAAAGCTAAACTTAGCTCTAATCAAATACTTGTTGAACATTAAATTATCAAACGATCATTACCAATTCCAATTATTGATGACTAAGAAAGAATGCTCTAGGAAGAGAGGAATGGGTTACATAATTGAACCCTCATCAAGGTTTTGAAAACGAATCCTGTATGCATACAGTTGTCTTCTTATTTCAGAAAGCTTAACACCTATATCCGAGGTTCCCTGAGGAGTTATGGAAACCCTATTGGCTGGGTGAAGGGATGTGGATTGCCTCATGCCTTCTAGATCAGCATTTCTCTACCTAAATTATACTGCCAAATGGTCACCAACTAAATTCTTTACACAGGGCAAGGGAAGTGAGGAAATGTGAGGGAGAAAGAGGAAAGAGGAAGCTCCCCTAACAGTTCTCTTTAAAAGGAGGTGAACAACAGAGAGGTGGTCTAGGGTGGCAAGTCTTGGGCTTGCTGGCATAAACCATTTTAGATGATTTTGTGAACAGGTTTTTAGAGATTGGAAGATCTGCTGTGGCACCAAGCATTGATGGGAATGAGTTAGTGATGGCCAAACTCACCCTTGTCAACTTTGGCCTCTTTGTCAGTAAGACAGAAATTAGCCTACTTACGAGTTAAGCCTGGGTTCTGTAGAGGAAGCTGCTTACATGATTTTGTCACTCCAATCACCAGGACAGCGGCCCTTAGTGATCAAGTAGTGGCCTTCCAGTCTAAGATGACAGGAGGATTTGTTGAGAATGGCTAAGCTCACTCTGAACTGAGCATTTTTACAGGCAGCAGTGCACTGAAGCCCACACACAGCTCTGTATATCTCTTCCCAACTCTGCGTTCAGGGATATCCTTGCTTGAAATCGGCCATGCTGGGACTATTTATACCATTAAAATCTGCAAACAATTTAGGGCTTTCCCTTTGCTGGAGAGCCAGTTTAAAAACTTTACCAGCAAAACAATGAGGATCACTAAAATTAGTAACACTGGCAACACCCTATGCTGATTGCTATGGAGCAACAAGACCTCTCATTCACTGCTGATGGGAATGCAAAATGGTATACTTTGGAAGATAGTTTAGAGGTTTCTTACAAAGCTAGACATACTCTTAACATATGATCTAAAAATCACACTCCTAATTATTTACCCAAATGAGTTGAAAACATGTCCACACAAAAACCAGCACACAAATGTTTATGGAAGTGTTATTCATAATTGCCAAAACTTGGAAGCAACCAAGGTGTCTTTCAATAGGTGATGGATAAACAAACTGTGGAATGTAAAGTTTGGAATACATACAATGGAATATTATTCAGTGACAAAAAGAAATGAGCTATCAAGCCATCTAAAGACATGAAGGAACCTTAAACGCATATCACTAAGTGAAAGAAGTCAGTCTGAAAATTCCATAAACTGTATGATTCCAACAATATGACATTCTGGAAAACACAACTTTGGGAAAGTATGAACATCAGTGGTTGCCAGGGGCTAGAGAGAGGGAGAAAGGGATGAATAGATACTGTGCAGGGTATTTTTAGGGCAGTGAAGCTATTCCGTATGATACAACAGTAGTGTATACATGTCATGATATACTTGTCAAAACCCATAGAACTGTATAACACAGAGAATGAACCCTAATGTAAACTATGAATTTTAGTCAATGATAATATATTAATGATTTGTTCATTGGTCTCACCCTACTGCAAGCTCATCATAGGAATGTAAGATGCTAGTAATAGGGGAATGTGGAGGTGGTTGGGGGAAGAGGGAGTATATGGAGACTCTCTGAACTTTCTGCTCAAATTTTTCTGTAAAGTTAAAACTGCTCTAAAAATGTGTATTAATTAAAAAGACTCACTGGCATATCATGGTGTATATGTAAGGACTTACTGAACAAACTGTGATCATTGAACGCAAGCAGACAACTTTATTCTTTTACACCATTACCTTTGCTTGAATCTCTTTTTTTCTCTTCTTTCTGGTATCATTGGTAGATCCTGTAACTTTCTTGGTCCCTCTCAAATATTAAAACATCTTTTTCTGGAGGTATTACATCAAGTCCATTGAATTATTCAAGCTTCAGTCTCTGGCCTGATCCAAAGCTTGTCCTCTCCCCCAGTGTGGGCCTGACTCAAGCAGGGAAATCGGTGGTGAGGGAAGAGGAACAAGGGTGGTTTCCTCACTGCTTTACTTCCTTTCCCTTCTCTGACTCCTATTTTACTCAGAAGTCTGATTTTGTCTTCTCTGGAGTTGGAGGAGGAGAAGCAGGAGAGGTCATAATCTGCTTTGGGGCGCTCTGTGAGGCAGAGCTCCTGTGGCTTCCTGGAGATCTCTGTGCTGGGTTCCTGGTCTGTTAGCCCACCTGTGCCTGGTCTCTTTTGATGCCCCTCATCCCGGCTACCAGCAGCCCTCCCCACCACAGAGAGTCTGTGGTGGCTCTGTTGCTCTGAAGGTGGTCCTCTTGGCTGGAGGCTATTTCTCTTCCTTGGGGTCACCCAAGGCTCTTTCCCCATCTGCTTTCTCCCTTCTCTGCAGCCAGGGAGTGGCCAGTTTCTCACCTTTAGAGATTTCTGAGGTTCTAACCTTCGAACATGTTCCTGGTTTATGGACGAAGATGAAGACAAAGTGCTTCCTGCCTCCATGAGCAATATTCTCCCTCAGGAAATCCTGATCCTCCTCCATCTGTGCCTATCAGTCTTCAAGCTGAAAGTGGATGACTGGCTAAGGGTCACTGGGCTGCTATTTGGGTCATATTTAGCAAGTTTTGCACTGATGTTCTGTCACCCATTTTAGAACAGAGGGCCTCTGACACTCTTTTTTCACAGCTCTGGGACTCAGCTGAACTGAGATGAGAAAGTAGAAAAGCATAGCCCTGACCTCCAGAAGCTGGCCTAGCACTCATAGCAGGCCGTGTGATTCTCCTCTTGCATGTAAACACCAACCTCAGAATGTTCTGACACCATGACCAAGGAGGCCACATCATAATCGTCTCTTCACAGGCAAAAACAAGACCCTGCACTTCATCCTCTCAGCTTCTGTACCAATTACACCTCTATACTTGTCTAGTCTCCCCTCCAGATAGATGACATTTATTGAGATACCCAGTCATAGATTTGGCCCCACTTTCTGATGGCACCCAGTCTAAAGTGAACCTCTATTCCCTTAGGCCCTCCCCCAAATCACAAACAAAAGTCTAAATCCTACAAGTTTGTTCTACCCCTCCCCACTGAGACACCCTGTGGTTCCCCCGTGCTGCGTGTTCTCCCTCCTTGTAACAAGCAGTGAATCCAACTGTGTGTTCTGGTGGCCTTTGGATGAAGAACTTTGATAGAAACAACAGCAAAATTTACATTTTAATATCTTATTGCATATAATTTGCCCTTGGCACCCCTTTCAGGATTTTTCATTTCAACCGGAAAATAAATGTTTTCCTTCTTTCCTTCCTTCCTTCCTTCCTTCCTTCCTTCCTTCCTTCCTTCCTTCCTTCCTTCCTTCCTTCCTTCCTGCTTTCCTTCCTTCCTCCTTCATTTCCCCTTAATCACAAAATATTGTCCACAATGCCTTATCTGAAACCCTCGGGCACAGATGCTTTGGACTTCAAACATTTTGGGGGATAATAGGATGATACATGTACTGAATATTATGTAACATCTCCAGGATTTTAGGGCAGCACCTTTTCTGCAGTGAAATATAAGCATGTCCATAATTCGGAAAAATCTATGCACACCTATGTTTGTTGCAGCAGTATTCACAATAGCCAAGACATGGAAACTACCGAAATGCCTTTCGGTAGATGACTGGATTAAGAAACTGTGGTACATTTATACAATGAAGTAATATGCAGCCATAAAGAAGAACAAAATCTTACCATTTGCAACTATATGAATGGACCTAGAGAACATTATGTTAGTGAAATAAGTCAGACAGAGAAAGACAAATACCATATGATCTCACTTATATGTGGAATCTAAAGAGTAGAATAAATGAACGAACTAGTCAGAAACAGTCTCAGACATAAAGGAAAAACTGAGGGTTGCTAGATGGGAGGGGGGTGGGGATGAGGGAAAAGGTGAGGGGATTAGAACGGACAATTGGTAATCACAAGATTGCCATGGGGATACGAAAGTCAGTTTGGGGAATGTAATCAATAATGTAAAGATTTTATAGGGTATATGATGGACACTTGTCCCATTTGGGAGATCACCTCAGGGATGATGTAGATGCCTGATCACTGCACTGTACACCTGAAGCTGAAGCTGAATAATAATGAATATCAACTATAATTATATATATATATATATATATATATATATATATATATATATATATATATATACACATATATATATATTCACAAGAAGTGGAGTACAGCATATGGAATAGAGAAAGTGGAAACGTAATTGCTGTATGCGATGTCAGAGGTGTAGCAGATTGGGGAGGTGGGTTATCACTTTGTGAGAGGTATAAATGATAAATGTTTAACTATTACAGTGTTTTGTACACATGAAACTAAATAAATGAAATATAAGCATATCCACAATAAATAGGATAAATATAGACCATGTAGAGACTAATAATTACAGACAATATAAAAGCTCATGTCAGTTCAGGCCAAGTTTTTGTTGCTGAACAATTTACACTAACTTTATGGAAAACTTTCATTTTGAAAACATTTTTTTGATTTCAGAATTATAAATAAGGGATGATGGGTTTACACAGATACATATATACCTGCATATAATTGGATAAAAATTGGAAAATACGGAAAACCACCAAGAAAAATATTCACAATCCTACCATTCGGAAGCAACAACTATCAACATTTTGATGTATTTACATATATAAAAAGCATATACATATATTAAAAACACACACATAGTAAATGCATGTATGTTTGTTCCTCCCTCCAGAGAAATGGGATTATATTCACATTGTTTTATTTCACTTAAAATATCTAATGAACATTTCTCCATGACATTAAGTATTCTACAATAGTCTAATGTCTATTTTGAGTTTTATTGTACTGTTACACTATAAGTTATCAAACATTAAAATGGATTTCAATTCTTCATATTATAAGTAACATTGTAATAAACATACTTATCCATATATCTCTGATTTCTCTCTTAAAATAAATTACTAGCTATGGAATTACTGGGTCAAAGAGCACTTAAAATATTTTTTAAAGGGTATAATTGAAGTATATGTTTTTTGTCATAAAATTTACAAAAGAAATTACTAAACATTTTTCATGAATGCAAGACATATAGTTTGCTTACATAGTTATATTGATTTTACCCATTATCATTGTTTTAGAGAATTAACTTATATTTAGAATAAAAATTGGTATTCGTAATACACTCCCATTTATTAAACATAAAAAATTCCAAAAAAAAATCAAACATCCACATTCTATATCTTAATTTAATAAAAATGTTTACAGAGTTTTGAAATTTGTTCTTATTTTACATTTACTGAGTCTAAGAGGAATTTCTGAATCTGAAAAATTCTGTTCATGATTTTTCTTTAAATACTTCAGAAGCCAGGATGTTAGACATCCATAGAGTATTGCTTTCTTCACATGGTGAATTCAGGGATGAAAAATTTTAACATTTTTATTGAAATATTATTTACATACAATTAACTGCAAATATTTAAAATGTACAGTTTGATAAGTTTCAACATATGGATATATCGATCACCCAAAAGTTTCCATGTATCTCTTTATAATTCCTCTCACACACCCTGTCCACCATCGGTATGCAACCACTGATCTGCTTTCTGTCACAATAGATTAAAGTGTGTGTGTGTGTCTGTGTGTGCATGCATCCTCTCCACTGAGAGGTCCTGGGAAAAGTAAGCAGAGTGCTTAGATCTTAGTTTCTAAATACCATTTCCTACTAAATGGAGTCAGGACTCCTTGGAGAAATGACTGATTCCGTGGATGTGGCAAAGAAAGAACCTAATGACCGTGGAGTACTTTGTGCTGGAAAGTAAGGAAGTGCTCAAAGAATGATGGAGACAGGTCAAAAGAACTTAGAAGCCAGCCTGAAGGGGCTCCCCAGGACCAAATCTGGTATAATTTGAACATGAAAATGTGTGATGTTAGTAACCAATTATATTCCATTGAATAAAATAGAATCCATGAGTCTACTGATGTAAATATATGAGTAAATAAATAAATGAAGAGAAGAAAAAGCTTTCCTTACAGTGGAATGCCAACTAATAGAAGGAATGATGAAATTAGAAAATCACCATTTGGCAACCATTATAGTCAGTTCAGCCAAGAAACATCAATGAATGTTAGAGCTAGTGGGTGAAAGTTTGATGAGGATTGGAGTATCTTCTTAGTCTCAAATAGTCTCATATCTACAAAGAGAAACAAAACAACTTTATAGTGGAGAAACCTTGCAAACACCATCTTAATCAAGTGGTCAAATTTAATGTTAGCTATACTAAGGCAAACTGTAATCATGTACCATCTAATAGAATGCAAGGAGAACACATCACTTCTGTGGCATTCCTGCCAAAAAATGTGTCACCCAAATCTAATCATGAGAAACATTAGACAAATCCAAAAGGAGGGACATTCTACAAAATAATTGTTATGTAATCTTCAAAGGCGCCCTAGCCATGGAAGTCAAGCACAGACTGAGGAAATGTTCCAGATTAAAGAGAACTAAAGAGACATGACAACTGAGGCAATGTTTGATCCTGGACATTGTTGGGACAGTTAGCAAAACTTGGGTGTGATGGTTGTGATGATTCGATGATAATAATGTATAAGAATTAGTTTCCTGATTTTAAATTTGCATTGTTATTATGCAGAAAAATGTCCTTGTTTGTAGAAAATAAACACCAAGATGTTAGTTCTATTCTTAGAGCTGAACTGATCGTTGTTTGACTCAGTTGCCTCCTGGTTCTAGAGTCAAGATCTCTAATGCCTTTGAGAAGGCCTGGTCCTTCCCTTCTGTACAAAACTTTCTCTGAGGGTGCCCGGATGGCTCAGTTGGTTGGAGCACGAGCGCTGAGCAACAGAGTTGTTGGTTTGTTTCCCGCATGGGCCAGTGAACTGTGCCCTCCACAATTAGATTGAAGACAGTGAGCTGCTGCTGAGCTTCGGGAGGGGTGGCTGGATGACTTAGCTGGTTAGAGTGCGAGCTCTCAGCAAGGTTGCTGGTTCAATTCCTGTGTGGGATGGTGGGCTGTGACCCCTGCAACTAAAGATCGAAAATGGCAACTGGTCTTGGAGCTGAGCTGCGCACTCCACAACTGGATTGAAGGACAATCACTTGGAGCTGATGGGCCCTGGAGAAACACACTGTTCCCCAATATTCCCCAATAAAATTTAAAAAAGAAAAAGTTTCTCTAAGGGTCCCTGGGAGCAAGCCCAGGTTCTCTAGGTGTAGATGCCAAGGGCTATTTGAAGAACAATCTAAGAGTGAGAAGCAAAGCAATTGAACTTTGTATTATGCCTGGGACTTCCCCTACTCTCGCTGGAGTGTTGAAACCAAGAAACTTACTAATGATATCTATAGCATATCAATACAGCATTATATTAATGTTTTGTGCGGAGGCTGCATTGAATTAATTTGGGGAATTCCCTATTGCTATAGATACTAGACCCAGAAGGATTTGGCCATGGGTTAGAAGGTTATTGAAGTCATAGTCTGCACAAGTAAATATTTAGCAATCAGAGCCTTGCTTCTCAAAGCTCTACAAAATCTAGCTATATCTATTTTGTATTTATAAATTTCTTCATAATAGTTTATATAAATTAACCTAGCATCCACTACAATAAGCTGGAATTTGCTGAAAACTGGCAATCTTCATGTGGCCGAGGCAGTAAAGAGATGACTCTTGCCCTCTTAAGCTTTCTGCCCCTGTACTCAGGCTACCCTTTTATCACACAGTTTCTCAGAGCTCATTGCTCTAATGATCCTCCCTGTGACAGGGGAGTAAGTAGGCAGTGACTTCATTCTTGAGATTCCACCCTTTCCTTTGATTTTCTTACTGGTTAACTCCAGGCCACTTGAACTGGCCCCTAAACTGGGTGGCCAGTTCCTAGACTAGTTATCTCCCAAATCATCCTTAGAAAATTATTATCCCATTCTCTGCACCCATCTCTTCCTTCACCTATACCTACCCCTCCTTCATAGCACCCTTCAGTTACAATCCCAAAATCTCCTCTGTGAATAGAAATGAAATTCTGGCTTCTAAAACATGTTTTAGTTTCCATCATGCTTTGCTCAACCCGATCAGGCTGACAGTAGCAAGAGCCAGTCCTTTCAGAAACTCACTGAATTTTTTTAACTAGATGGAACTTGGGAGATTATTTGGGGGCTACATCTAGATCCTCTAAGTAAGCTGTTATTTCTTGAGAGAGCTGGAACCAGAACCCCCAGACTGGTGTTCACTGTATTACACCACACCATCCCCAATGGAACTGCGCCTTCCTGAGAGGCCCAGCTCGTTGCTTATCCTGTACAGAGATAACACTGCTTTCACTTTAGAGGGCTTTCTCTATTCAAGCTTTGTGATATATGACAAACGCAAATGCCAACTTAGCAAATCTCATGTCAAAAGTCCCTCTAAATGAGCAAAAAGAGATGATGATGAGAGAGACAGCCGAGAGGAGGACACAGTATCTCAGAGCTGGGGAATAGCCCTTTATTAATGTGAGAAGACCTAGAGCCAAAAGGGCTGAATAGGGGGTTGTGCATCTCCCTGGCTATAAACCACTTTCTAACACCCCTTTTCAGCTTCATCTCTCTATAAAAATTGATTAGGGATAAGTGCTGGGAAATAGCCTGTGTGTACTTGGGGAAAGACACTTTTCATGACATAATGAGTTTGGATACAATCCCATTAAGTTGGTGCCCTGTGGCAGTTTTTTCCATTAAGGCATTTTGCAATTCAAGATCTCTTCTTTGGGAGAAAGAAACTTGGTTATGGGGAGATGGATGAGACCTGAATTTCTTCTCTTTCAGCACCTAGGTTCTCACCTGATGTGGGTTTTCCTTGATAAACACCAGGAGGTCTTTGGCTTGGCCTTACTGTCTTTAGCATTCCTGGGCTCAAAACAAGTCAGTTCTGGATGGAATACAAGAAAAGTGTCTTATGGAAAATGGGACCTTTTCCATAGGCTGGATTAACAATAGCTTGGCAATAGCTGTGGCACCAACCACTAACAAAACAATGGCAAAACCCAAATTCATCAATAGGACTCTATTTCTATTATAGTTTGGGGGGCTCTGTGGTTTTGGGCAAAAATAAAATACATAACATATGACAAAGGTGTTTTCCCTACAATAAATGTGTGGTGGCCTCAGGAGTGTGGGGCTCCAAGGTTCTGGGCTGCAAGCCCCAGAATCAGATTCACGGATGCCTCTTCATGGTTGACTCAGATAGTTAGTGAGTTAATGGGTTAGTGAGTTAGTTAGTGGATTAGTGAGCAGAGTTAGTTAGTGGTTTAGTGAGTTAATTAGTGGGTTAGTGAGTTAGTTAGTGGTTAGTGAGCAGAGTTAGTTAGTGGGTTAGTGAGTTAGTTAGTGGGTTAGTGAACAGAGTTAGTTAGTGGGTTAGTGAGTTAGTTAGTGGGTTAGTGAGCAGATACCAGTGGAGGGAGACTGACCCTGACCCACAGAATGTCCCATGGAAAGAAGGAAAGGTGGTCAGCCTGCAAAGGACAAGAGGCAGGAAACAGAGAAGGATTATGTCACATAGATGATAACAATAGCACATTGTTTCATTCATGCTTTGTAGTTGACAAAGCTCTTTGTGTATTCCCTCACCCACAGAAACCCTGTGAAATAAGCAGGGCTGAGACCCTATGGCCAATTTACAGATAAGGAATTCAAGGTTCACAGAAATTAAGAGATCTGTCCAAAGCCACACAGCAAACAAATGGCAGAGCCTGGGCTGGAACTCAGATCCCTTGACCCCATGTTCAGTGGCACTGCCAAATCAAGTCGAACATGTTGGCACTTGAGGGATGTTAACAGGCTTTCCTGTCTAGGAAACTTTGCCCCCACTGTCTTGTCTTGAAGCCCAGTATTCCCACCAGGGACTCATTCTTTTAGGGTAAGGCATTGTCTCCAGCAAAGTCCCAATTAGAACAACATAGGTATGAGAGATTATGAATTTCATAAGTCTTTGGCTCAAGGTAATAGCTTAAAGGGTGTCTCCATGGCTTTTATACTATGTGTGGTGGCAGGATCTGCCAGAGTTACAAACATGTGTTTAGCCCTCAGCTTCTTGATTCATCGTATTCTCTTTCAGAGCGGCAGAGAAAAGTCTTGTGTGGTCCCCTGTTCTTTGGCCAACTTGACTGCTTGTTTCATGGATACACCTTCACAGTCTCGGTTTCATACTTTTGTTCAAGCACTTCTGTTTGTCTCCCTTGCCACAGTCTTCCTCTTTATTTTGAGTATGATGACAATGCTCTGTAAGCCATAAAAAGCCTTTTCAAAATTTCATCTTTGACTATTCTGAAGCTCTTAATGCAGTTCCTGACAAATAGTAGGTGCCCGACAGACAGCCGTGGAGGGAAGCTTGGATGGGACTTACTGGAAAAGGTTCTGTTCACTTTGGTGCAAACAAATAGCCTCAGAATGTTGTTGACTTTCTTGGGGATGGGCAAATGTTTAAGGGGACAGAGTCGAATTCTGCTAATGGTGTGGAATGATTATATCAGGCCTTTCAAGTCCGGGAAGAATTTCTGAATTATTCACTCCACTTTTCCTACATCTGAAACACATGATTCTGTGCTATAGCCTGGAGCTGTCTTGCTATTTGGGGAGTGCCCAACTCATGGTGAGATCCAGTGGTTGATGGAAAAGGAATTTAGGCAGGATATTGTCTGTGATGCTTAAAAGGGAGACGCTATAAATATGTCAAATGGCATTTTTTCCTCTCCCTCTTCTTCTCTTTCTGTTAATTAAGAATGAAGACTTTTTATTCAGCGTTCCAAATGCTGAAGTGTCTATACTATTTTCTAAGCTAATGGCTCTCAATCCTTAATCCATAACCCATAGGCTAACTGGACAAGAATTCACAAGGAGATTGTTATGAATACAACTTCCCAAGACCCACCTGGAGATTCCAATTTGGTGGTTCTGGGATGGTACTCAGGACGCTGTATTTTTCATAAACTTTCCAGGTGATTCTGCTTACCCAGGCTTGGGAAGCACAGGTCTAAGACTTAGACTGGAAGCAGCTCTCAGGACTAGCACACAGTCCCCCCTGCCCTCACAAGTGGTTGCCATGTAATCATTGGATAATGGTGCTGAAGCTGAGAAGAGATGTGGGTGTTGCTCCCCCTGTTTGGTGGACATCTTGTCTCATGAGCAGGAAGGACTGGCCAGGACCATTGGTTCAGCATGTTTTAGCATACAATCAGTTTCTTTGCACCCAGACTTCCATAGCCCTGGAAGAAGCAAGATTCCCCCAAAGAAGCAGAATTCTCCCACTTAGTCACAGTTTCTCTAAGCAAGACTACCATGTGTTGAAATCCGTGAATTCACACTGGTACCTTCAGAGTCAACTCTGAACCACAAAGTTCATTCTGATTCCCCCCGTCATACTTTTAGCTCTCTTTATTGATAGAGAAAGGCTTGGCTCCCATTGTCTTTAATACGTTTACTTATTTGGTCAGTTCTCTGCATTAACCAATCTCCTATCAGCTCCACCACCGCTCCCCACACATGCTGCCCTCTTCACCCCACACAGGCTCTGGCTGGTGCCCTCTACTGGCTTCATCCATTGTGAGACATCCTGCTCTCTCTGCGTAGGCCTGAATATCCCATGCTGGTCCACCCCTGCATAGATGCTCTCCATAGGCGCTCAGCTTGGGCTCCAACATCTAGCTAGGCGGTCCCCCTGGGGATGCCCTCCTTACCTGTTTTGGGCTCTAACACTCCTGTGCCTTCTTCACGCACCTTGCTTGGGCTCTGACACCCCATTCTGGGCCATCACATCCCCATTCTCTGACATGAAAGCCTATCTTGCTCAACCCCACTAATGGATTTAAGACTGAATTGTTCAGGAAGAGGAAGGAAGGGAAGTGAAAGAGAGTGACCATAAACTGTTGGGCGCAGGGGTTCTGCTTTATTTTTCAGTGACTCCTGTAACTAGTAGTGCATTTTTCTCAAAGTTTCTTTACTAGAGAGAGTAAACCCATGAGAAGAGCATGCATAGAGGCAAAAAGTGTAGTAAATTAAGAGCATAGGCTCTGGAATCACTTAGAATGTGGCTTTGATACTTTTAGTTGGTGACCTCTTGTGTCTCAGTTATCTTGTGTATCCAATAAGCATAATGAACGTGCTGTCCTCACAGGCTTGTATGAGGGTTAAATTAAGTAATCCCTGTAAGAGTTTAGTTAGCAGAGAATGTTTCCTACATGGGAAATGAGGAGCTGCTTGACCTTAAGGATCGTTTGGGCTCTGACATTACCCTATTCTCTCACTAAGCTGACTTAAGAAACGAGAAGGGAGGGAAGATGAATTAGCATGTTGGAATTCAGCCTGCTTGCAAGGTGGGCACAGGGAGGTATCTCAGAAGATGGTTTTAGGTTAGGTACTAGAGTGAGAGGACCACACAGATGATGAGAACAATAAATCCTCATACTTACTTAGTGCCCCACAGTTTGCAAACATTCTAAACGCATCGTCTCATGTAATCCCTACAATAGCTGTATGAGGGAGGCATTTTTCAAATGAGATCCTGGGATTGGGAGAGGCTAAGTGGCATTACTCATCAGTAGCAGATGTAGCAGGGTGGGGACACATAGCTAAGCAAGCCCCTGACATGTGCATGTCCCTTGGACCCACAGGCTAGCTGCATGGCTTTTCCAAAAGGAACCATTCCAAGTGCTGACTCAGGGTCTGCTCTCACTGAATTTCTCCTTGGCCACTCCAGCTGACAGGCCCCTCTCTCCTATAAGACTTTGTGCAGCCACATAAGTGATTGGCATATTTGTTACAGGGCAAACATAACTTCTGCCCTACCGGGGCTTAAATTCTAATATGAGAAAATAAAGGAGACAAGCTAGTCATCAACAGAACTTTGTCATAAGGATAATCACTAAAGGGCACTGAGGGAGAAGGGCAAGTCACGTATTGGGGTGGGAGAAATCAGACGGGTTTAATCTAGAGGAACTTCCTGGAGGAGATGGTACGATTGATTTATGATTTAAAAGAGAGAAAAATGTAGTAGTTGAGGCTGGACGAACCAAGCCACCTAGGGAGCTTTCCCTCTTGTCCTAACCCTCTCCATCTCACTTCCTGTGGGTCTGATGTCCTGCTTAGGCAAACTGAGGTACAGCTCAGTGGCAAAAGCCGAAAAGAGATCCCAGGACATTTCGTGTCTCTAAATGGAGGCCTAGAGAGACATGGTGCTTCTCCCACTCCATCATGAACCTTGCTCAACCTCTTTTGCAAAATGGGATTTCAGCAATGAGGGAGGAGATGTGAGAAGGAGTGCTTGCATATTCCCCAAGCCTTCTGAAAGAAAGAGGCAGTGTTTGTGCGAGGCTCTCCTGGAGGTGCCTGCCACAGCACTGTGCACTCCCATTCATGCCCTGAACCTGGGGGCTGGGCATGACTGCCAAGTGTCACTGCCGCACATTAATGAGCTTCAGGAGGAGCATGTTTCAGCAGGTGGCGGACGGGGGCCAAATACCTCTAGGCTACAATGCAATAGATGATGGAAGACCAATTAATTTTTTACAATGGGAGAAATAGCTAAAAGATTAACAAGCATTAATTATTTATTGAGCTGCTGCCTATGCAAAAAAAGGGGGAAATTTTCCCTGTATGGGGAAATTAATCTCTTCAATAATCTCAGCTCTTGGTTGCTATCTGCCTTTGCTTGGAGGTCATGTAATCATCTCCAGGCAAGGGGTGAGATCATTTTGAAAGCAAGGAGTAACTCTTAACAGTCTCTTTCAGGGTTGTCAAAAACAAAATAGATAGAAATCTAGGGGTATCCACCTTTATTTCAATCTTTCTAGCCCTTGTATAGAAAGAGCAAGCTCTAGAACCTGATCTCCTTCCCAGGTCTGCAGATCTGATCTCCAAGAAAGGCAAGCTGAGACACATCACAGGGGATCCTGGGATCCTGGGAGCCTGGGGAGCCAGCAATCCCTGTACATGTGGGCTCAAAACAGGGGCAGGGAGGAAGAGGGCAGTAGTTCCTCTTTTGACCAAGGACAAACCTTACTTGTCAGAGGCTGTCTTAGGATAACTTGTGAAGAATTCTTTCCTTCCTTCCTTCCTTCCTTCATATTTTGAGGTGACTCTTCCATACTATCTACAATATTGTTTCCAATGAAACTATCTGCACCTTACACTAGGGTTTCTAAAATATCACTCTTTGTCAGAGGAAATCACTGACTTATATGGAGTCTGATCAATGAGCTGGGTCTCTGTCCTTCCATGGAATATGGCTCAGTGACTGAGGATTTGGGGGTTAGGATGTGGCAGGAAGAACTGGATTGCTTGTCGTGTCCCCCTTCACTGCCATTTCTGCCCCCCCCTTCTAAACTGAGCTCCAAGTCCTTTGCTCTAAATATCTCTGGACTCCATCCTGCTCACTCCAGCCCCCTTGCTGTGTGGGGATCTACACCTCCGTTGTCTCTTACTTGGGCTGTGGCAAGAGTATCCCCGCAGCTTCCTGCCTCGGTATGCTTCCTCTCCAGTCCTCTATAATGCTGTCAGAGATCATCTTGGAAAACATTCTGAAGGTCTCACACACTCTGCTTAAATTCCTTCCAGAAATCCTTAACCTACCCCTTGTTGATCTTCCCGTCCATCGGTAACCTTTCATTCAGTTCTCTCTTCCATCCTCTCTGTTGTACTGCCCACCAGGCTCTCAGGTCCCCACAGTATGTGCTGTGATTTCCTGCTCTGGGCCTCCTCACCTGTTCATATGCCTCTCCCCTCTGCCATGAACACCCACCTCTCCATTTCCTGAAATTTCTCCTTTCCTATCAAGATTGCTCCAAGTCACTCCTCTGTGAAGCCTTCCCTGACCCGCTAAGGCACAGTCATGGCTACTTTATTACCCGTTCTTGTAAAGCTGCATTATAACTCTTATTTCACTGTTTTGTTATTCTTACTTTGTCTCCCCAACCTGAACTTGAAATCTGTATGAGAAGACAGAATTTTATTCATCTTTGTGTCCCCAGCCCACAACGAGGGCGTGACATTCACTCACTCACTCGCCATTCACTTTTGTTGACTATTCATTCTATGCCCGGCCTCTGCTAATCATCAGAGGGAGCAGACTAAAACACCCACACACCCCAGCCTCACAGGTGGTACACAGAAGGGCAACAGGGAATTAGAGAGTGCTAGAGGGAATTAGATGAGGCCCAGGATCAGGGAGCCCAGGGTGCTGTGGGCGCACAGGGGAGGGACAGGAACCGGGCTGCTGGGGGAGGCTGTGGGCACACCTGCGGAGCTCCGGGCTCTGGCCCATGGGAAGCTCTGGCAGGCAGGGCGAGGCTCTCATTGCTGACCTGCACTATTTACAAGGGCCTGGCCCTCTCCTGAGGCGGAAGGGTATCAAAAAAGTTGGTTATGAGCACAGATAGTATGCAAGAACCGAACATTATAACAGGGGTCTTTCTTCATGGAGATGGACACAGGAACTATATAATTATAATGGGGAAGAATATAGTGAGAAAAACATCGGTGCTATGACGTCTTGTAATAGGGAGGTCCCAAAGTAGTCCAGCCAGAGCAGCACTCCAAAGAGACTGATGGTGTACTTTAGGCCATGGGTTCAATTCCCCTGTGGGGAGAAACTTGGTTCCTTTCTTGAACCCACCCATCTTGCAAATGATCTCTCTGACCACCAGGGGGCCTGGTTGAGACTGGCCTGGCACAAGAGCTTCCGTCCTAGCAAAGCCTTGCAAAGTGTATGTATGTCCTGTCGTGCCTGGAGAAGCCAACGTGTTCCAGAGGTCAAGACCACCTCAAGGTCTTGGTGCCTGGTTGTGCCACACAGGGAGGGAGCTCCTCCGGCTGGGCTAGTCCTGGAGTCCTAGAGCATGCTTTTAGTGGGGTGACTCTGCCTGTCCCTGGGATTCAGCATTTAGCCCTGTTGCCTCTCCTAGGGTCACCAGGGAGCTGCCTCCACACAGTTTTCCTAGCATTTAGGCTATGTCTGAAAGTGCAAAGTGAGATAGAATCCATACCTGGAATAACCGAAACTACAGTTGACATGAATAATATGAATTTAACCTGTGTGGGTCCACTTATACACAGATTTATTTCAGCGAATACATGTATTGTTTTTGATCTGTAGTTGGGAGTCTGAAGATGCAGAGAGCCGACTGTATGCATTGATCTATGCCATTCTATATAGGGGACTTGGGCATTTACAGATTTTTTTTGGGGGGTGGGGGGTTCTGGAACTAATCCCCCACGGGTACCAGGGTAGTTGAGTTCTGGGGAAGTCAAAAGTTATATGCAGATTATCGACTGCCTGGGGTGGGTGCTCCTAATTCCTGCATTGTTCAAGGGTCAACTGTATTTGGAGCTCTGTTTCCAGCTTGCACCTCTGGGACAAAGCATTGAGCCAGAGTCCACTTTCGTCTTATGCAGCTGTAGCCACTTCCTTCCTGAGGCTGAGGGAACAAGACATGCGAGTCCACCTTAGGTCAGGAAGGGCCACATGCACGGAGCTGCTGGCTGGCCACTTCTATGGTCTGTCTCTATTGGGAAAGAACAGAATAGAACAGAACAGTTTCCTTCCAAACCCATCTTTGCACCTTGACCCAATGAGTGAGTGTGTGATTTCAAAAATATCAAGGAAGTTCAATAGAATCAAAGCCTTTTCATCACCCACATTCAATCATCACCAAAATTCCATGGTTGGAAATTAACCAGTTCAGGCCGGCAGTGCTCTCACTTCAAGGCATCCTTTAAAAATCATCAAACAGCTAATCTTCCTTTGAGTTTTCAGTACATAAAGTGCTTCTGTGTGGGGGCCTTATATATCCTCGTGACATTTCTGGAGGCCAAGTACTATGTGCCACTTTTCATTTCACTGAGAGGGATGTGAGGACTTGCCCAAGGTCACCATCACTCAGTCCCAGGTCCCCTACCGCTCGATGAGGTGTCCTCCCCATTATCTTGTTGATTACTCAAGCACGTTGGTATGGATGAATTTGCCTGATTGTAGGGCATTGTGGCAGCAAAGCTGGTGGCAGCATTAGAGAAGTGACAAATAATACCCTTGGAGGGAAAGAGCCCAGGGCCTGACGATGTGCAACCTGGAGGAAGGAAACCCAAGCAATGAGGATAGTGTCCTCTCCACGTCAGGCAGAGCCTCCATTCTGGGGCATTTCAGGTCTCTTGGTATGTGTGTCTGTGTGTGTGTTTTCATGCTTGTTGACTCTGGATTTGATGAAAGACAGGCACATTTTAAATGATTTCCTAGGCCACGGTTTGTCAGTCGTGGCATCTCTCTACGCTATGGCACCAGGTCCTGGCAGGGACTGGTACCCTGCTGAGCTGTAGGGTGTTTCTAAAACCTCCTAAGTAGGTAGCTGTGCGAAGATGCTGCCCTCAGCTCCCACCGTGGAGGTTGGAGGGACCAAAACATAGGCCACCTAGCAGAGCCCATTCAGCACAGATGCCCCATGGTATGGGCAACTGAACTTGGTGCTGTGAAATCTTGCACATAGTCCCAGGCCCTACCTTCCAAGAGTTTTTATGTCAAAATGTCTTAGTTATATTCCTGTCCCTCCCTGGGCTCCTCTCCCTCTGCGTGTGGCTGCTACACATTGTTACGATGAGGCAGTGATTCTCTTTATTAGGAAGGGTAGGAATACTGAGCTAGGAGATCACAAGACTTGTGTGGAGCCCCAGATCTGCCACTGAATTGGCCGTGTGGTCTTGAGGAAGTTATTTGGCTTCTCCAAGTCTCAGTTTTCTCATCTGTGAAATGGGAAAGATAACACTACCCTGCAAGATTGTTCTGAGGCTGTCATAAGAAAATGCACACAAAAACATTTTGAGAGCCACAAAGAGCAGTGCATATGTGAGCTATGACGCCACTATTCTTACGGAAGAGGCAAGTAGCCCAATTTGCTACAGCCATGCCTTCCCTCTCTTTTCCTTCTGCACCTGTTCCTTCCCTCTCTTAAAACTTACATATCCTCTTTTTGGCTTTCGGCTCAGAGGAGGTTAAGGTGCAACTTTCTTCGATTGTCCTGAATCTGGATTCATCTGACACAGGCCGCCTCCACCACGCTACCGAACTTCGACCCCAATGATATCAAATTCATATATCTGAGGTTCACTGGTGGGGAAGTTAGTGCCACATCTGTTGGTGTGCTGGCCCCCAAGATCAGCCCCCTGGGTCTGTCTCCAAAAACGGTTGGTGATGACATCACTAAAGCAACCAGTGACTGGCAGTGTCTGAGGATTGCAGTGAAATTGACCATTCAGAACAGACAGGCCCGGATTGAGCTGGTGGTACCTCCTGCCTCTGCCCTGATCATCAAAGCCCTCAAACAACCGCCAAGAGACAAAAAGAAGCAAAAAAATAAAAAAAAATCAAAAAAAATCATTAAGCACAGTGGAAATACCACTTTTGATGAGATTGTCAGAATTGCCTGACAGATGCAGCATTGATCTTTAGCTAGAGAACCCTCTGAAACCATTAGCGAGATCTTGGGGATTGCCCAGTCTATGGGCTCCAATGTTGATGGCTGCCACTTTCATGACGTCATAGATGACATCAACAGTAGTGCAGTGGGATGTCCAGCTAGTTAAAAACTACAAAGGACAATGGAGGAAAGATAGCCTCTTCAATAAACGGTGCTGGCAAAATTGGAAAGCCACATGCAAAAGATTGAAACTGGACTGCTATCTGTCACCATGTACCAAAATTAGTTCAAAATGGATCAAAGATTTAAACATCAGACCTGAAACAATACACTGCATAGAAGAAAACATAGGCACTAAACTTATGGACCTTGGGTTCAAAGAGCATTTCATGAATTTGACTCCAAAGGCAGAGGAAGTAAAAGCTAAAATAAATTAATGGGACTATGTCAAACTTAAAAGCTTCTGTAGAGCAGAAGAAACCACCGACAAAATAAAGAGGCAGCCAACTGAATGGGAAAAGATTTTTGCAAACAGTGCCTCCGATAAGGGGCTAATATCCAAAATATACAAGGAACTCATGCAACTCAGCAACAGAAAAACAAACAACCCAACTGAAAAATGGGCAGAGGACCTGAGGAGACATTTCTCCAAAGAGGACATACAAATGGCAAATAAACATATAAAAAAATGCTCAACATCACTAATCATCAGAAAAATGCAAATAAAAACCACAATGAGATATCACCTCACCCCGGTCAGAATGGCTATCATCAACAAGACAAATAGTAACAAGTGCTAGAGAAACTGTGGAGAAAAAAGAACCCTCATACACTGTTGGTGGGAATGCAGACTGGTGCAGCCACTATGGAAGGCAGTGTGGAGGTTCCCCCAAAAATTACGAATAGAATTACCACATGACCCAGCAATCCCTCTCCTGGGTGTTGACCCCCCAAATCTGAAAACATTTATACATAAAGACACATGTGCTCCAATGCTCATTGCAGCTTTGTTTATGGTGGCCAAGACATGGAAACAACCAAAATGTCCTTCGATAGATGAATGGATAAAGAAGTTGTGGTATATATACACAACGGAATACTATTCGGCAGTAAGAAAAGATGATATAGGAACATTTGTGACAACATGGATGAATCTTGAGAGTATAAAGCTAAGCGAAATAAGTCAGACAGAAAAGCAGAGAACCATATGATTTCACTGATACGTGGTATGTAAACAAAAAAGCAACAAAAGAACAAGACAAACAAATGAGAAACAAAAACTCATAGACACAGACAATAGTTTAGTGGTTACCAGAGGGTAAGGGGAGAGGGAAGTGATAGATGAGGGTAAAGGGGATCAAATATATGGTGATGGAAAGAGAACTGACTCTGGGTGGTGAACACACGATGTGATTTAGAGATGATGTAATACAGAATTGTACACCTGAAATCTATGTAACTTTACTAACAATTGTCACCCCAATAAACTTTAATTAAAAAAAACTGCAAAGGAAAACATTTTAATTAAAGATCATTTGACAACCAAAAAAAAAAAAACAACTTACATATTCTCTGCTTCATTCCTTTAGATTCTTGTGCCTTTAATGATTTATTCTTTTAATAACTGTATGTTGAATGCCCTAAAGAAGGAAGCCTGGTATATTAGAAAGAACATGAATTTGAATCTTTTGCCTTATCCATACTGGCCATGACTCTAGGCATGTCCCCTGACTTCTCTGAGCTTCAGTTTCTTAAAATATAACATTCCAGGGTTATTGGGAGGATGAGAGATAATGTGTGTAAAAACCAAGTCCAGGTGGTCAATAGACACAATTCCCTTCCCGGCCTGCTCGCTGTTAATCAGAGAAACTCATCAAACATCCACCAGCAATGGGATGATATGGACTTACTGTGCTGCCCCTTTAAAAAAAAAGCAAAACAAAAATTCATGCATTTTAATGGGATCCTGAGACCCACCACAAATCCTGGCCTAATAATAGTTGATTGAATATATGACTGAGCCATCAACGCCATCTCTAAAAGAAGTAAGTGTGGGAGGCTCTCCAAGCCCTTGGCAGGGCCACTGAGGGCTCAGCTGCATGGGGCCAGGGTAAGCCTCATTTCCCACTGAGGTGTTAGTCCCGTCCCCACCAACACCACTGCTGTCAAGTGCCAGCCCATTCTAAGTCAAAAATACAGTGCTTCTTCATCCAAACGAGGTCCTGGATGGGGACTATCAGGGCATGGGATGGGGCTTTGGCTTTAGACATCCCTGTTTGTGGAGATAAATTTTAAAAGCAGGTGTATCATTTGGTAAGTTTGTATTAAGCCTCTGGGAGGGGCGGATTTAGAAAGATAAGTAAGCATATAGTGCTTGTGCACTTTAAAAGGCTCATTTCATCATTAATTCAGCAAATATTGGTTAAGTTAGGTCCCCCTGTAGTTGCTGTAGTGAACAAAACAGATGGCACCTTGCCTTGTGGAGCTGACAATCTGGTGGCAGAGGCAGACAACATGAGGAAACATAATAAGAGCATTGAAGTACCCTGTTAGGAGGTGGGATGTACTGAGAAAGAAGAGAAAATCGATCTGGGTGAGGGGGACCAGATTGCCAGAAGGGCAAGGGGGACAGGCTGATTGCTAAATGGGATATCCAGAGAGGCCTCATTGGAAAGGTGAGAATCGGCCAAGACTTGAAGGAGGTGAAGGGCTTGTGAGGCTGATGTTGGGGGCATAAAAAGAGAGAGGTTCTTGGGTGGGGTGAAGACCGGTCATATGGGGCTTTGGAGGCCGCCACAGGACTTCAGCTTGTACTCTGGGAGAAAAGGTGAGCCACTGGCGGGTCTTGAGGTTAAACAAGATTGGCTAGGAGAACGCATTCCAGTCCTGGCCCTGGCAAGCACTGGCCATGACTCTTTGGGCAAATCAGGTAACCAATTTGTGCTGCTTGCCTTAGGGATGAGATGTCATGGTTGGATTGGGGTATTTCAAAAGTCCATTCTAACTCCTGTGGGGTTATATGACAACCAAATAAAGCAAATTTTTCATCAATTTCTCTGTCTCCACAGAGTGTCATGGCTCCCTGACTAATGTTTCATTTTCACATTGTCTACTCCCAGTTTGCCCAGGTGCAAATCCAGGTCCCCAGGTGCATCTGAAAATGAGAGCCAGTGGCACTGGGAGAAATGGCTGAATTCCCTACCATGTTCATGGGAGCTGAGTAAAACTCTTTCCAAGGCAATAACTTTTTCTGGCTGTAACCAACAGCAGAGCAGTTTCCCATGGCGGGGCAAGCCCATGGCCTGCCCCAACAACCCTTGCTGGGCTGATGGCATAGGATAGGGAGGGGGGAAAAGTGACAGGCCTGGATGGGCCCCTCTGGGAGGGAAGCAGGATGTGGCAGGCAGGGTCCTTGCCTAGGCAGTGGCAGGATTTGGGTGCATTGGTGACAGGCCATGAGGAGAAGGCTGGGGCAGTCTGCCTGTCACCAGAAATGCATGTGTTTTACTCCAAGAGTATCAGAGACAAGCACCTCAGCCAGGAGAGATGTGCCTTTCTCACCTGGTGGCCTGGAGCAGCTGCCAAAGACTCTTGATGCAGGATAGTCAGAAAGGAGGAATTTTCCTTTTCTTGGCAGACGGGGTATGAAAGGAGACCTGGGGTGCTCAGGGCTCCTTTCTCCCTCCCTTTGTCTTTGCCCAGCTCTGGCCTTGCAGCTGGGAGAGGCCATCTCTGCCTTTGGCTCTGGGCACCTTCTACCTGCAGGTTCCCAGATCTGGAAATGACCCCAGGTTAGACCCTTAAATAAGGGTCTAAATAAAAAACATTTTTTTAAATTAATTTTATTGGGGTGACAATTGTTAGTAAATTTACATAGATTTCAGGTGTACAATTCTGTATTACATCGTCTATAAATCCCATTGTGTGTTCACCACCCAGAGTCAGTTCTCCTTCCATCACCATACATCCGATCCTCTTTACCCTCATCACCCACCCCCCACCCCCCTACCCTCTGGTAACCACTAAATTATTGTCTGTGTCTATGAGTTTTTGTTTCTCATTTGTTTGTCTTGTTCTTTTTGGTTTATATACCACATATCAGTGAAATCATAGGGTTCTCTGCTTTTTCTGTCTGACTTATTTCACTTAGCATTATTCTCTCGAGATCCATCCATGTTGTCACAAATGCTCCTATATCATCTTTCCTTAACGCCGAATAGTATTCCATTGTGTATATGTACCACAACTTCTTTATCCATTCATCTATCGAAGGACATTTTGGTTGTTTCCATGTCTTGGCCACCGTAAACAAAGCTGCAATGAACATTGGCGTACACGTGTCTCTATAGAGAAATGCTTTTATATTTTTGGGGTAGATACCCAGGAGAGCGATTGCTGGGTCATATGGTAATTCTATTCGTAATTTCTTGAGGAACCTCCACACTGCCTTCCATAGCGGCTGCACCAGTCTGCATTCCCACCAACAGTGTATGAGAGTTCCTTTTTCTCCACAGCCTCTCCAACACTTGTTACTATTTGTTTTGTTGATGAAAGCCATTCTGACTGGGGTGAGGTGATATCTCATTGTGGTTTTCATTTGCATTTCTCTGATGATTAGCGATGTTGAGCATTTTTTCATATGTCTATTTGCCATTTGTATGTCCTCTTTGGAGAAATGTCTCTTCAGGTCCTCTGCCCATTTTTCAATTGGGTTGTTTGTTTTATTGTTGTTGAGTTTCATGAGTTCCTTGTATATTTTGGATATTAGCCCCTTATCAGAGGAACTGTTTGCGAAAATCTTCTCCCATTCAGTTGGTTGCCTCATTATTTTGTCAATAGTTTCTTTTGCTGTGCAGAAGCTTTTCAGTTTCATATAATCCCATTTGTTTATTTTAGTTTTTACTTCCATTGCCTTTGGAGTCAAATTCATAAAATGCTCTTTGAACCCAAGGTCCATAAGTTTAGTACCTATGTTTTCTTCAATGCAGTTTATTGTGTCAGGTCTTATACTTAAGTCTTTGATCCATTTTGAATTAATTTTGGTACATGGTGACAGATAGCAGTCCAGTTTCATTCTTTAGCACGTAGCTATCCAATTCTGCCAGCACCATTTATTGAAGAGGCTGTCTTTCGTCCATTGTATGTTTTTAGCTTCTTTGTCAAAAATTATCTGTCCATATTTATGTGGTTTTATTTCTGGGTTCTCAATTCTATTCCATTGGTCTATGTGTCTGTTTTTCCGCCAATACCAAGCTGTTTTGATTATTGTAGCCCTGTAGTACAAGGAAAAATCAGGGAGTGTGATACCTCCAGTATTGTTCTTTTTTTTTAATATTGCTTTGGCTATTCGGGGTCTTTTGTGGTTCCAAACAAATCTGATGATTTTGTGTTCTATTTCTTTAAAAAATGCCATTGGGATTTTAATGGGGATTGCATTAAATCTGTATATGGCTTTGGGTAATATGGCCATTTTAACTATGTTGATTCTTCCAATCCATGAGCACGGAATGTCTTTCCATTTCTTTGTGTCTTCTTCAATTTCTTTCAAAAATGTCTTATAGTTTTCAGCATATAAATCCTTCACATCCTTGGTTAAGTTTATTCCTAGGTATTTTATTCTTTTTGCTGCAATTGCAAAAGGAATTGTTTTTTCTATCTCTTTTTCTGAGATTTCATTGTTGGTATATAGGAAAGCAATGGACTTTTCTACGTTGATTTTGTAGCCAGCAACTTTACTATATTCATTGATTGTTTCTAATAGCTTTTTGGTGGAGTCTTTAGGGTTTTCTATATATAGCATCATGTCATCTGCAAAGAGTGACAATTTAACTTCTTCATTCCCAATTTGGATGCCTTTTATTTCTTTCTCTTGCCTGATAGCTCTGGCGAGGACTTCCAACACTATGTTGAAAAGCAGAGGTGATAGGGTACAACCTTGTCGTGTTCCTGAACGTAGAGCAAAGGGCTTCAGCTTTTCACCATTAATTATGAGATTAGCTGAGGGCTTGTCGTATATGGCCTTTATTATGTTGAGGTATTTTCCTTCTATACCAATTTTAGTAAGTGTTTTAATCATAAATGGATGTTGTATCTTATCAAATGCTTTTTCTGCATCAATTGATAGAATCATATGATTTTTGTCATTTATTTTGTTTATGTGATGTATCACATTGATGGATTTGCACATGTTGAACCATCCTTGTGCCCCAGGGATGAACCCCACTTGGTCGTGATGAATAATCTTTTTAATGCATTGTTGTATTCGATTTGCTAGAATTTTGTTTAGGATTTTAGCATCTGTATTCATCAGAGATATAGGTCTGTAGTTTTCTTTTTTTGTGTTGTCCTTACCAGGTTTTGGTATCAGGGTAATGTTGGCCTCATAAAATGAGTTAGGGAGTACTGACTCTTCTTCAATTTTTTGGAAGAGTTTGAGCAGGATTGGTATTAGATCCTCTTTGAAGGTTTGGTAGAATTCACTGGTGAAGCCATCTGGTCCAGGACTTTTGATTTTGGGAAGGTTTTTGATGACTGATTCAATTTCGTTACTGGTGATTGGCCTGTTAAGATTTTCCAGTTCTTCATGATTCAACCTTGGAAGGCTATATGTTTCTAAGAACTTGTCCATTTCTTCTAAGTTATTAAATTTGGTGGCATATAGTCCTTCATAGTATTCTTGGATAATCCTTTGTATTTCTGTGGTGTCTGTGATAACTTCCCCTTTTTCATTTCTGATTTTGTTAATTAGTGTCTTCTCTCTTTTTATCTTAGTGAGTCTAGCCAAGGGTTTGTCGATTTTGTTAATCTTTTCAAAGAACCAGCTTTTTGTCACATTAATTTTTTCTATTGTCTTTTTGTTCTCTATTTCATTTAGTTCTGCTCTGATTTTTGTTATTTCCTTTCTTCTGCTGACCTTGGGTTTCGCTTGTTCTTCTTTTTCTAGTTTTTTAAGGTGTAACATGAGGTTATTTATTTGGGATTTTTCTTGTTTCTTGAGATAGGCCTGTAATGATATAAATTTCCCTCTTAAAACTGCTTTCGCGGCATCCCAAAAATTTTGGTAGGATGTATTTTCATTGTCATTTGTTTCTATGTATCTTTTGAGCTCTCCTCTAATTTCTTCTTTGACCCAGTCGTTCTTTAAAAGTATGTTGTTTAATCTCCATGTATTTGTGTTTTTTCCTGCTTTCTTTTTGCAGTTGATATCCAATTTCAAAGCTTTGTGATCAGAGAATATGCTTGGTATGATTTCAATTTCTTAAATTTGCTGAGGCTGATTTTGTGTTTCAATATATGGTCTATCCTTGAGAATGTTCCATGTACACTAGAAAAGAATGTATAGTCTGATGTTTTAGGATGAAGTGCTCTATATATGTCAATTATGTCCATTTCATCTAATGTGTCATTTAGGGCTGCTATTTCGTTATTTGTCTTCTGTTTGGATGATCTATCCATAGCTTCAATGATGTATTTAAGTCCCCTAGTATAACTGTGTTTTTGTCAATTTCTCCCTTTAGTTCTGTTAGTAGTTGCTTGGTATATTTCAGTGCTCCCTGATTGGGGGCATAAATATTGATGACTGTTATGTCTTCTTGTTGTATAGTCCCCTTTACCATTATGAAATGTCCATCTTTGTCTCTTGTTATCTTTTTCACCCTGAAGTCTGTTTCATCGGAAATCATTATGGCTACACCTGATTTTCTCTGGGTACCATTTGCTTGGAGTGTCAATTTCCACCCTTTCACTTTGAGTCTATGCTTGTCCTTGTAGCTGAGATGTGTCTCTTGGAGACAGCATATGGTTGGGTTTAGTTTTTTGATCCAATCTGCTACTCTGTCTCTCTTTATTGGTGAGTTCAGTCCATTTACATTTAGGGTGATTATTGATATGTGAGGATTTCCTGTCATTCTGTCTTTAGTTTTCTGGTAAGGCTGTGTCTCCATTGTTTCTTTGCCTTTTTGTTGTTGTCTATTATTTCTGTGTGGTGGTATTCTATGATGTTTCCCCCTGTTTCTTCTTTTATTACAGTATATATTTCAGTTCTGGATGATTTTTGAGTGGTTACCCTTAAGTTTATGTAAAAGAAAGTTTGATATTTAGAGTATTCCATGTTTTCAGTATGCTTACTTTCTCCATTCCCATATTCCAGTTCAGGCCTTTACGCTCCCCCTTTTTATGTCTCGGTTGCCACAAGTTGTCCCTGTTGATAGTGGTCTAATAGCCTCCTTTAGTATTTCTTGTAGTGCAAGTCGTGTATTAGAAAATTCCCTCAGCTTCTGGATGTCTGGAAAGGTCTTTATTCCTCCTTCATATCTAAAGGAGATCTTTGCTGGATATATTATTCTTGGCTCATAATTTCTCTCTTTCAATAGTTTGAATATTTGGTTCCATTCCCTCCTAGCTTGTAGAGTTTCTGCTGAAAAATCTGATGAAAATCTAATGGGCTTTCCTTTGTAAGTTACCGTCTTCTTTTCCCTGGCTGCTTTGAGGATTCTTTCTTTGTCGTTGATTTTAGACAGGTTCAATACAATGTGCCTTGGTGAAGGCCTGTTGGGATTGAGGTAATTAGGTGTTCTATTTGCTTCTTGGATTCGAGGATCCAGTTCTGTCCACAAGTTTGGGAAGTTCTCATCCACAATCTGTTAGAATATATTCTCTGTTCCCTTCTCTCTTTCTTCTCCTTTTGGTATGCCCATTATTCTTATATTGCTCTTTCTGATGGAGTCAGAAAGTTCTTGTAGAGTTCTTTCATTTCTTTTAAGTCTCAAGTCTCTTTCTTCTTCCATCTGTGTAAATTCCAGGTTCCTATCTTCGATGTCACTGATTCTTTCCTCCATCTGGTCAACTCTACTACCTAAGCTGGATATTTTATTGTTAATTTCTTCTATTGAGTTCTTAACCTCCAGAAATTCTATTTGGTTCTTTTTCAAGATTTCAATCTCTTTTGTAAAATGCTCATGGTGTTCTTTGATTGTGTTTCTGAGTTCATTAAACTGCCTTTCTGTGTTTTCTTGCATCTCGTTCAGTTTTTTCAGAATTGCAATCTTGAATTCTCTTTCATTTAAATCACATATTTCCACATCTCCAAGTTCCTTTTCTGGAGACTTTTCACTCTCTTTCTGAGCTATCTTGTTGCCTTGGTTATTCATGGCAATCACTGATTTACTATTTCTCTTCCTAGACATCTACAGGAGTGTCTTCTGCAACAGGTTGATAGGTATGCGAAGAGCTTTTGAAGTTCCAAAGCTCTTTCTGCACCAGATTCAGAGCCCGTTTGTTTCAGCAGTTCTGTTTACTCCTGCAGGGATCCGCCCAGATAGGTGGGGCCAGGGGCGGGGTGAGTTGTGAGAGGTGGCCCAGAGCAATGGCGGCGACCACCACCACAGCCAGTCCTGCTTCCACAGCTCCCTCCCCTTTGCCGGAACTAGTTGAGCTGCGAATCTGTGTCTGCGGTCCACAGTTCTCAGAACAGCAAATATTCTGTCCTTTGATCTGACACTGCTACTTTATCGCTTCTAGCACCATGCAGGTGGGGGCGGGGCGAGCTCTGGGAGGGTAGGGAGGGGCGGCTAGTCTCCATGCCTAAGGCTTCCGTTCTCCGCTCGGCAGTGAGGGCTTAAACCACCGATTTCAGCCTTCTATACTCAGTCTTTGCTCCGAGATCTGCCGTGAGCGAGCGTTGGGTTCAGCGGTTTTGTATGCTGCCCCCTCAGCCCTGTGGGCCGTAAGCGGAGCCCTAGCAGTCCAAATCTTTCCCTCTCCCGCAGCTGCAGCTGCGATAGTTCCGAGATGCAGTGAGCACGGAGCACTGAGCTAGGTCTGCGTCCTGGGCCCGCGCGGCTCCGTCTCCGCACTTCTCCTCTCCCTCCTCCCCCTCTCACGCGATTCACCCACCTGGAGGTGAATTCAGCAGTGGGCCTCTTCGTCTTGGCTGTCTGCTGTGCAGGGAGTCCTTTGTGGAGTTATTGTTGTCCGATTCGTGGTAGATTTCAGGGGAGCGCTACAGAGGCTCACCTCACGCCGCCATTTTTCCCCCTCTGAGTTCATTAAATTGCCTTTCTGTGTTTTCTTGCATCTCGTTAAGTTTTTTCAGAACTGCAATCTTGAATTCTCTGTCATTTAAGTCACATATCACCATATCTTTAAGTTCCTTTTCTGGAGACTTTTCACTTTCTTTCTGAGCTGTCTTGTTGCCTTGTTTATTCATGGCAATTACTGATTTATTATTTCTCTTCCTAGACATCTACAGGAGTGGTTTCTGCAACAGGTTGATAGGAAGAGGTCTTTCTTTTGTTTTCCAATACTTGTTGGTAGAGTGTTTTATTTTCTCTCCAACTGCAGCCTTTTTCTCTCTCTCACACAGTAGTGCTATGTTTTCTCTGCAATATTCCAGCTTCTCACACAATGGGGGGATTCCCTTGGAAATGGGCTTCTCCTCTGTTAACAGTTCTCCTGGTTTATAGGGCACCACATTCCTGTGGGGATATGGAGAGCTTTTGAAGTTCCAAAGCTCTTCCTGCACCAGATTCAGATCCCGTATGTTTCAGCAGTTCTGTTTACTCCTGCAGAGATCCGCCCAGATAGGTGGGGCCAGGGGCGGGGTGAGTTGTGAGAGGTGGCCCAGAGCAATGGCGGCGACCACCACCACAGCCGGTCCCACTTCCACAGCTCCCTCCCCTTTGCCGGAACTAGTTGGACTGCGAATCTGTGTCTGCGGACCACAGTTCTCAGAACAGCAAATGTTCTGTTCTTTTGATCCGACACTACTACTGTTCTGCTTCTAGTACCGGGCAGGTGGGTGCGGGGCGAGCTCTGGGAGGGTAGGAAGGGGGCGGCTAGTCTCCGTGCCTAAGGCTTCCGTTTTCCGCTCTGCAGTGAGGGCTTAAACCACCATTTTCAGCCCTCTTCCCTCAGTCTTTTCTCCGAAGTCTCTGCTGTGAGCGTTGGGGTCAGCCGTGTTATATGCTGTCCCCTCAGCCCTGTGGGCCGTAAGCGGAGCCCTAGCAGTCCGAGTTCTTCCCTCTCCCGCAGCTGCGGTAGTTCCAGAATGCAGCGAGCTTGGAGCATTGAGCTAGGTCTGCGTGCTACGCCCGTGGGGTCATCGTCTCCGCACATCTCTCTTACTTCCTCCCCTGCTCGAGCGATTCTCCCACCTTTAGGTGAATTCAGTAGTGGGCCTGTTCTTCTTGCCTGTCTGCTGTGCATGGAGTCCTTTGTGGAGTTATTGTTGTTCGATTAGTTTTAAATTCCAGGAGAGCTTTTCAGAGGCTCACCTCACACCACCATTTTGATCGAAAAAATCTCTATGTGCTTCTTACCCATCTTATCCCAGTGCATCCTCTCATTCAAAGTAACCACTGCTTGGAACTTTGTGATTATTATTCCTTTACTTAAAAATTTTTTCAAATCATAGTTTAAGAATATACATATTTCTAAAAGCACATTGTTTAGTTTTTTTAACCTTAAAAATTTTGTAACCTTGTAAAAATGGTTCTATGCTGAAATAGTCTTCTTTGGTTTATTTTTTCATTCATAATTATGTTGTTAAGATTCATGCATACTGCTGTATTTAGCTGTAATTCATTTGTTTTGACTGCACTGTAATGTTCCATTGTGTCATCATGTGACTGTAACAGTTTATTTATCCACTCTTCTGTCAGTGAACATTTGGGTTGTTTCCAAGTTTGTGCTATTATGCACAGTACTACTATAAACATCATTATTCACGTCTCTTGACTTCATCTTGATTTTGTTCCAAGAAATGCAATTGCTGCGATATAGACTATGTGAATGCTTAACTTTCAAAATAATGTTGCACTCTTTTCTTAAGTGGTTGTACCAAACAAATCTGCTATTTAACTTATCAATTGAGTTTTTCACTTTCAGTGCCCATGTTTTCACTTGTAAAAGTATTATGTAGTTCTTTATTGAATTTCCTTTTACATTTCCAAACTATCTTCTACTGTCGTTGCAGCTTTTATTTCTTCATTTTTTATCTGTCTAATCAGTTTAAACATCCATATATTACATCGCATAATTATCTCCCGTTACTGAGGTGCTAAATCTGTTTGTTGCATTTGCTTAATATCCATATACAGTCCCTCACTCCATCGTTGTTTGTTTCTTCATGTGGTTTATAAATTTTGATTTTGAGCTTCATCACTTATTCCCCCTAGGGACATACTGTCTACTGTGAGTTAAGTGCCTCTACAAAGTGACTTTTCAATGGCTTCTACTGGAGCCACAAGGATTTCTATGATTCAGCACCCTTGTTTATGTTATGCTGCTGTCTTGGTTTGAAGTTCCTATGTGCATGTACAGCATACATCTAGACCCCACACCCTCACATGGCAGAGGCCTGGAGTTTTGCCTTCTCATAAATGATGTTTTTGTTTTAGCTCCATCATAGCCTCAAATGGATGTCAAGATTCCTTGTCACTTCCATAGGTTGATGAAGTTTTCCTAGTTCCCTTTCCAGGGATTGGGAAAACCTTCAAGTCACTAGGCTTTGTCAAGGGGGTTTAATTACAGTTTCCAAATTTATGCATGCTCAAGACCATGCTTTATACCAGTATAACCATGAAAACCAGTCCACAGCTCAGGGGCCTACATGCAGGCCTAAAAATCCACTTTCACTTATGATATTGACTTCCACTTTTCACTCTCTCTGGGTTTGACTTCTTCCTTTTTGTTTGTTTGTTGTTTGTTTAGCTTGCATTTCTATGTGTAGATGAACTAAGCAGAGAAGCCTAAGTCTGCATAGGCAAGCTTGTTGCTGGAAATTCTACTGCTATATTTTTATTACAATGTTTATGTCATTTTCCCTTGGGTTCTTGTTAATTGATTAACTCAAATCTCTCACACTAAGGGCAAGCTCTTTGAGGGCAGGTGCATTGCATTTACCTTTGTCTCCTGTACATACAAAACTTTTGCACAAACGTATTAACACATAAGACACATTTGAATATAGTTGTAAAATATAGCTATAAGTCATGAACAAATGAATGAATGAATGCCACCTGGCATCATCTTACTACTCCAAGCTCACTTTCCAATGGAACCCCATTTCTACATTTTATTCAAAGAACTCCCAGGGTCTAGAAAGGCAGACACTTTTTCAAGGTCACAGAAGGTTAGTCCAAGAGAGGCAGAGAATCCTGAGCCCTGGATAGCTGACCACCTGCTGTGTCTGTTCTGTAGGGAGTGTAAGAGGACAGGACAGCTGCTGTATCGCGGCAGTGCGCTGTGCAACTTACGGGATGTGTAATATTCACTTGTGTGAGCACAGGCAGCTTTTGTGCACACTCTCCCCCTCTCAGTGCTGCCAGAGCTTCTCTTGCTCCACCCGAAATATCCCCACTCTTCCAGTCAAGAGTGAGTATATGTACTGCTGCAGAGCTTATGTTCTGAGTGAGCATGTGTCTGCACACATGCGTATGCATGCGTGGGGGCTGTGTGTGTGACTGCCTGTGTCCTTGGGAAAGGAAAACCAGCCTTCCATGCATACCTACCTCAGCACTCACCGATCATATCAAAGCTACTTAGGTGTTTGCCTCCCCTACTAAACTGTGTTTCTTGAAGGTTGGCACTATGTTTTCATCATCTTTGCACCATCCATGCCAACAGAGTAAATGTTTGCTGAATCAGATGATCAAGAACGAAGCATGGGACAGGATGCCCCGAACAGTCCACCTGCTTTTTTGGGTGTCTCATTTTAGACAAAGTTTCTAAAGATGCAGTAGCCCCTTTCTCATTTTTCTGACAGAAGGGCAGATGTCAAAGCAGCCTCCTCCCTCCTTCATTAGCTTAACTCTCTATAAACTTTGTACATGGGTGTTAAGTAGGTCTATTTCCACCTTTGAGAGCTAGAACCAGTTTGAGCCTTCTTCATGAGATGTGTAGCAATGGTGTCCCTAAATAGCTTGGGGTGATGAAAGAAATAGACTCGGGAGAGACACCTCCCTGTTTGTCTCTCAGCCTTGGAAGAGGGCCCTAATAGGGCTTTGCCCCAACCCTGGCCTCTCTCTGCCCAGGGCTATGAGGTACTTAAGAATTGTTGCATTCTATGTGTGTGAAAAGAGCAAAGGGAATATGAGTCAGAGAAATAATTCCTAGGGCCAACCTCACCCTAGAATTGTTTCATTAAAATGGGGAGCTAGAGAAGGGGGAATAAGCTGTTTGCCAAAGGCTTCACACTGTTTCAACTTGCCTTTGACTTGAGGACTCAGCAAACACTAACACGGGGCTGACAAACCGAGAACGGCTTCATTTACAGAGCACTCACTCCTCCATCACAGGAAAATCTCAAACATTGTAAATCGAGGTTTTCAAGTGTTCATAGGCAATATCCTGCTCTCTGTCTGGCTAGCACCCTCGAGTCAATTTCCAGTGGGCAACATGACCTTCTAAGAGGCAGGACAAAGAAAATTTTCCTTTGTACAGATAGATGCCATCAGGTCAGTCAGATGAAGAGCTGGTCAGTCGCTGTGCTCTTCAAGGTAGGAATTTTGAGTTCACTGGGGGAATTTCATAAAAGATCCTGCTCTCTGTCACCCAGCTTTAGGGGGCTTCCATCAGTAATAGAGATTATGTTGTTTGGAGAAACAACACCAATTTTCATAGCCTGACCCAATTGGCACAAATATCTGCATTTCCATAAACTTTTTTCAGATGGTCTGCCCAGTGAATACTAGCCCACTTCTCTGGAACACTGTGGTGTGTCACATGTTTCCTTTATAGTGGTGACTCCAGAATTTTTATAGAGGAGGGTCTTAAGGGACACCAATATTGGAAGCGGAAGTCAGGGAATTTGTCTTAAATCTGGATTTTCATGAACCATGTGATCAGCTGGTTGGAAATGATCATCAGAAAGGAAACAAAGATAAAAGTACTATTAATGAAAAAAAATACTTTGTTTACATCAGCAAGATACTCCTTCGGGTTTTACGGACATGAAATTTGGGATTTATATTTTTCTTTGTGATACTCAGTTATTTTAATTGTATTTTATAGCATTTGATTTGCTTTGGTTTAGTTTTTTTTCTTCTAGATTATTCTGTGATCTCATAAATTTGGGAATTTAAAAGGCATGTTTATTTATTTATTTAGCTGAAATTTACTTATTTACTGACTTCATTTATTGGGACTTTGGGTATGAGGTTGGGCAGATGAGTATGGGGTAAGTAATATGGCCCTGCCAGTGTTCTTTCATTCTTTGGGACCCTGGGAGGAATGCTGTTGTTTCAAAATTAGCCTGACTATATCTATAGTAGAAGCACAAAGGATCAGATTAAATCCAATTAAGGAGACTTTCAATAGCATCAGAGAGCAGGTCACTACTTCTCTCTGGATTTCAATGTTCTACAAAACGAAGAGGTTGGTCTAGATGATTAAGGTCTCTTTCTGCAGGCTCTATCTAGCTATCCCCCCATCCATCCTTAGCAGATTGGGTGATGGAGCCTATTACTCAAGTTATTTTTGTCTCTTCCATCTACTTACTATGTTCTTTTGTGCTTTTCTGACCTTGTATTCTCTAGGTGCAAAGTAGGGACACTTACGTTGGCCTCTTTCCTACCCATAAGTATTGGCAAAGAATCTGAGCCTCTCAGTCAGGAAAAGTGATTTGGCCCATCTCTTCCCAAAGAATCTCCAGAGCACAGCCTAATCTAGGGAGAAATACCCACACAACCACAGGTGGACACTTACACTTTTAGGAAGAGGAAAATTAAGAAGAGAAGAGTAGCTCACACATGGGACCACACAGGACAGCCTGGAACACAGCACTGGGCAGTGGGGCTCCCCTCATCTGTCCTCGAGCGACCAAATGGCACCTTGGTTGCTCTTACCTTTACAGAGTGTTATAGCAGGAAGGTATGCAGAGATCACCTCAACAACCATACTTTTGAAAGATGATGTGAGCTGCAATAAATCTTTATTAAACCTGAGGCCATTTCTTTTCCTTCAACAGGTAATCAAAAGATAACCTATTAAATGGACAAATTCACAACCAAACCAGATGAACTAAAAAGAAGTGGCATCTTCCCTCTAGGAGTTTATAATCTAAAGGAAACAGCACAAACTCACAATGGGAAAACAAATCCTGCACAGCCTTCAAGAGCGTTGAGTCCAATATTGACACTGATTACATCAGCTCAGGGGCTTTGGATATACTCAGAATGGAGTAAGGGCTGTGGGTTTAGATCTGGGGCAGATTCTCCACAGGAAAATCACTACGTGTGGCAGTCAGTTAGGAAAGTTTCCATGCTGGTGGGAATTCCAGGTGGCAACTTGGAAGGAGAAGAGGTGGTACAGGGAGGTGCTTCAAGGCAGAGTGGACCAGCTCATCTAATGAGGACCCACGTTTTCCAGAGCCTTAAAGTATGTGGCCACTTGAATTGAGAAGCTGCTAAGCCGACTCTTTCTCTCATTATTCAGATGTCTCAGGAAATCCCACTTATTTGCCAAGACCCTCCCAGAAGGTGTCCAATCAGATCCAGTATCTATACCTTTTGCTTATGGTATTAGAATTTAAATGGACATGTTATATTTGCTGTCTCTACCTAAATTCACACTCACCTCTGGCATATATTTTCATTTTAGTGGCTTAGTAAATTATACCTACTGTGTTCCTTCAGCAAGCAGACAATATACCTCACACAGCCATAGAATGTTAGAGGAGGAAGAGTTAGCTACAACAGCCCACTCATTTCACAGATGAGAACACTGAAGTTACCAGAGACTTTGCAAAACTTGCAAAGTTACGGACTTTGAGAACACCAATGTCGTGTTTGTCTGTGCAGTGATGTTATTCCGTGGCCTTGGGTCTGCCTTCCTGATGTGTTCCATCTCAGACTCCCTTCCGTCCTGGGCTGCCTTGGTCTCCCTCCACCAGCCCGACACCCAGTACTTATCCCCAGCACTTACAGACCCCTCCTGTTTGGCTCCAGCATGACGGTAGCAGAGTAGAAGAGAAAACTGGACTTCAGCAGACAAAGTAGAGGGGTGGAGGTAGAAAGAGGAAGAAAAGAAAGCCTGCAAAGAAGTGAAAATTGTCTTGTGAACATAAAGTGGATGAGATTGATCATTGTGATTATTCTGATTCTAAAAGCAATTCACAAAGAGGAACTCCAGACATGTTTATACTAAAGGAGCCGTCTGAATAATATTATGAATTTGGATCTCTAATGTTCCAAAACACTTATGAAGAAAAGGAGTAGCTCTTTTCCTTATAAGTATTCTAACTATTCACTCTTTTAGAGTCTTTTTTTTTTTAATGGGAAGAGCATTACTCCATTAGAGGATTCAATTCAACTATAGTTGCAAAAGGGTCACTCTGGACTCAGGACTAACCTAATGATGTATGTTAGTGACTCTGGCTATAATTCCAGGCCAGGAACAGAGTATTCTTGACACTCTGAAACAATGTAATAAGAGATTAAAGTGATGGAAATGTCAGTGCAAACAAAGGTTAGGCTGTGCCTTTTAAAAGCAATTTTAAAAAAATTTAT
This sequence comes from Rhinolophus hipposideros, assembly GCF_964194185.1. Taxonomy (NCBI): domain Eukaryota; kingdom Metazoa; phylum Chordata; class Mammalia; order Chiroptera; family Rhinolophidae; genus Rhinolophus; species Rhinolophus hipposideros. The sequence goes on along the minus strand of NC_138070.1, from coordinate 28,906,534 downwards.
GCCTAACATCAGATAGGGTAGAAGGTAGTAGCCAGTGCTTATGGAGCAGTAGTTCAGAAAGCAACACAGAGAATTCAAACACTGAATGACAAATTATTTGTTGCTTTGTGCATTTGCTGGCTGGAAGTAGATTTGCACTAAAAACTTGGCAGCAGAAGCATACATGCCTGGATTTATTTCTCAAAAACCATCACAAACTCCTAAGTTTCCTCAAAGTTCTATCTAAACATTCTTATCAAATCATACCTAAAGAGTCTCTAGAAAAATGCAATTTCACTTACTGTTCATTGTGGTAAATATAACAAAAATCATTAATTCATTATTATGTTATAGTGGTTGGCTTCTATATTGCCGTTTGGTATCTATACATTTTGTAAAGCTTTATACTGACTTGTGTACAGAAACATAACTTGAATTTAGTTAATTGTGGCATTTAGTTAATGACTTGTGGCATTTGTGGTCATTTTCTATAAAAAATTGGTCATACAGCTGTTGGTAATGCATGTGGCTTAGTTTCTACTGGAAAATCTGATTCAGCTTACATCATTTTGACTTAACGCACCTTTGCCAGGAATGAAATCTAAGAGTGCAAGACTGCCCTGTTTTTTCCCAGGTCTGTAGAGACCTGTTGGTTTTAATAGGTTATGTGTAGGACATAAGGATGTGACTCACCTATCCACTTAACAGTCATAAAAAAGTACACAAGCAACTCAGCTTCAGTAATAATGCTCATTGTACGGACCATATAAACTGTGTGTTACCATTTTTTTGTATGTGTGATATTACAGGAAAATGGTGCCCAGTGAACAAGCAAAATATCTATTAAGTTCAATATCATTAATATAACTGTTTTCAGTGGTCATAGGACCAGTGCTGAATTATGGGTTGTCAACTAAACATCTCTGACATCCCATTCTGATGTCTTGCCACTTTGTAGAAGAGAAACTGGTAGCTGAGTTTCCCAGAATCTCTTCTCTGTATGGTTCCAGGAGAGATCATCCAATGAGAGGCACTTATGTGAGGAAGGGGGAAGAAAAAGAGAGATCATTATTCTCTAGAGGCAGATGCAGATAGGTACACGGAGAAATGAAAGTTTCAAACAGTTTTCAGGTGGACTTTTTGAGAATTGTCCATAGTCTGAGATAGTTGATAGAATCATCTTAGAGATTAATAGGTTTTGTGGTTTCCCAGTTGTGCCCTTGGGAATCACGTGGTTCAATGCTGCATTAATGATGGTTTTCCAGATCTTCGCTTCCCCAATGGCTGCATAAGCCTTACTTTTGTCATTTTAAAATTCTTAATTCTTGGAATATGTACAGAGTGTCTTCTATCCTGATTGGTAACAATAAATTACAATAAGTAATCATAAAAAATTTAATAGAAAATTAGGAAAACAGAATGGATGAGAGAAGTGCATTATATTATAGAACACTTATAAAGGGAATCTTATCCAGAATTGGGGGATGGAGTAAGAGAGACTTCCTGAGAAAGTGATCTCTAAGCTGAGACGTGAAGGATAAAAGGGGGTTAGGTAGTCAAAGTGCGTGAGTAGAGGAGATGAAGGTTGTCTTCAATCTGTGCAAAGACCCAGAGGCAGAGGGAGCTCAGAGAATGTTTTGGTAGGCACCCACTGGAGCGGGGTGGTAGGTTGTTAGGGCGATGGGGAGATATTGCACAGTTTTAAACAGTAGAGTGATATGAACAGGTTTATGATTTCAAATGATCACTTTGGTTGTAGGATCAAGAATAGATTTCAAGAGAGCAAGACTGAATATGGGGAGACCAACTAAAAGGCTGTTGCAGTGGTCTAGACATGAGATGTCCATAGCCTGGATTTGAGTACTGGCAGAGATGGAAAGAAGGTAGCAGATAAAAGAAATGCTTAATATATGATGGCAGTGGGGTTAGAGAATAGGAGAAGTCAAGGATGACTCACTTTGCATAGATGAGAACTGAAGCTCAGAGGGATTTCACAGCTCACTAAGGTCACATAGCTCGGAAGCAGCGGAGTCAGGATTCAAACCTTAATTTATCTAACTCTGGAGCCTTTGCTTTTTACTCTGAGCTCTATAGCAAACAAATCAGAACATAGCCACAAATGTTCAATTTTTTTAAAAAATAATTAGAAAGAGGTACTTGTGGCACACAAAATTACCATTTGATATTAACACAACGGTTCTGCTGCGCTCTCTTCATTTCTTATTCTATACTCTATTATTTCCTAGTTTATTTAACTTATTTTCATCAGCTTTCTCTCTATATTTGTGTAAATGTTGTAATTTTAGGAAAAAGAGTGGATAAAAAATATTCTCCTCCTCACTAAAATTTCGGTTTTAATTTAAAGTAAAACCAAAAGGCATTTCTGCTTTACTTTTTGAAGTATATAAATCTGTAACTCTGGAAGATCTACAGGCTAAAAGCCATAGCCAGCTGTCATATTTTGTTTGCCAAAATGACTAAGATAATGTGTAAGATTGGGAAAGCTATAAAACAATTACCCCACATTGCTCCCAAATGCCCACCTCTTCTGTTACATTTCAGATGTATTAAACAAGTCCAAAATAGTTGGAAACAAATACTAACTTGCCCATGATTCTAACTCCCATCTGTTCACTGCTGAGTTTTCATCTCCAGAACACACCTCTTCACTGAGCCTCAGACACAGGAGAACACCTGCAGCCCAATGACTCAGGCTCCTTAAAGTTTTTATGTTCCAATAATCTCACCACCCCACACTGCTTTTTCTTCCTGAAATCTTTGTCAACCAAGTCAACAAAACCAGACACTTAGGAGTTATTCTAGAGTCCTTTCTTTCCTAGTTCTCACTCCTCTCAGCCATTAAATTTGCTGATTCTACCTCATCAAAGCTCTTTATTCTTTTCTCTCCTCTCCACTTCCACTGTCTTAGTACAGGCCAGTGTTTCAAATTCCTGACAAATAATAATTTTTGTGATGCAGAAAAAATAAATTAGAATTCCCAGGAATTCTTAAAATCATAAGTTATCCTGTATTTTTCATAACTATTTATGTGTTGTGTGTGTTCATGAAAACAATTTTTATTTTATTTTTTCTTTATTTTCTTTCACAATGCAGGCTTATTTTTCTTTTTCTAGGTATTTGAAAACTTTTTCTAAGTATTCAAATTTATGGGCATAAAATTGTACATAGTATTCTATTGTTGTCTTTTAAAGTGTATATGTAATTCTGTTCCCATTTTACATCCTTAATATTGTCTATATGTGTATAATCTCGTCACCCCTATAAATCCTGCCAGATTTTATTAATTTTTTTTAAAACCAACTTTCTTTTGTTGATCACTCTGTTTCTGTTGTATATCATCCGTTTCTATTCATTATTATCTACTTTATTCTACTTGCCTTGAGTTTCTTTTGTTGCTCTTTTTCTAAATTCTTTTAAAAAATATTTTTATCAAAATATAGCTAACATAAAATATTGTATTAGTTTCAGGTGTACACCATAGTCATTCAACATTTATATACCTAGAGAAGTGATCACCATGATAAGTCCAGCAACCAA